>NC_079291.1:38810579-40060579 GCF_023638135.1 Falco biarmicus | reverse complement strand
TCTGGACAGCAGGCCAGCACGCAAACCCCCTCAGCAATAAGACCCTTTTGCTGCCCTGCACCCCCTTTCTCTCCTTCTGCCCTGGCTAGGTATAAGCCACCTGAAATTATTTCGGCCTCCAGCCTGCCCTGCTGCCAACTGCCAGGCACGGCCTCCACCTCCCCGCGGGCACTGGCCGCCCGTGGTGGTGCAGGGCCTGAGGCAGGGCAATGGGGCTGGGGGTTTCATCGCTGCCCCCGTGAGAAGCCCTCAGTCACCAGAAGACGTTGACCCCAAGGGACTTCATGGCAGGGAGCGGGCCCTTCTCATCCCTCGCTCCCAAGAGAGCGCAGATTGTAGAGCTGCCGGCCAGCATCTGCCCCACGGCCACCTCAGGGGGCGGCTTCATCTTCCGGGCCCAAGCCCACTTTGGGGTTTAACAAGCAATTAGCAACGCCAGATTAAGCCGCTGCTCCGGGGCCGCGCAGCGGGTGTGGCTGGCAGGGAGCCGGCAGCCCCGAGCAGGACGGAGGAGGGCGGGCAGGTGGGAACGAAAGAGCGGCGGAACGGGCGGGCGGTGTTCGGGGAGGCTGCCGGGAGGGCCGGCCCGGGCGCCGGCTGGCGGAGAATGGCGCCGCTGCGGGTGCTGGAGCTCTACAGCGGCATCGGGGGGATGCACCAGGCCCTGAAAGGTACCGGCGGGCGGCCGCCGCTAGCGCGTCCCGCGGTGCTCGCTGCCGCCGCAGCCCCGCCGTGCGCTCCCCCGGCCGCCGCCTCACTCACCCCCGAGGGCGCCATCTTCTCGGTGGGACCCCGACCCCCGAGGGGAGGCTGTGGAGGGCGCCATCTTCTCGACGGGGCGGGCTAAAATGGCCCCAGGCCTTCCGCAGCCCCTTCCCTGGCCTGGTGCGTCGCCTCCCGCCGCCGTCTTGCACAAGCACCGTGTGGAAGGACGCTGTGGGGTGGCAGGCCTCGTCCCAAGTCCCGGAGGCACAGCCTTCCCCCTCTCCCCCTCTGCAGGGGCAGGAAAGCGACCTCATGGCGGTGGGGTTGGTGCTGTGTCGTGGGCCTGCTGGCAGGGGCTGTGTGAGGGCGAGTTGTAAGGATGGTTGGTAACTGGGTTTTGGTTAGAGATGTGTTTGCATTAGGGGTCTGTGGCTGTAAAGTGTGCCGTGCCCAAGTGTTTGTGGCCTGCTGGGTGGCACCAGGTACCCAGGAGCATGTTGGCATGGAAATTAGGGATCTGTGCATTTTTTTGGCCCATGCAGCTGCTCCTGGGAAGGCTGTGATTTTGTGTTCATAAATACATGCTCTGTTTTCTGTTGACACACTCCTGCTGCAAATGGGATTGGGATCATGCAGACAACACAGGCTGTTAATCAAATTAGCCAGGGTATTCCATAGGTATGCACATAGACTTGGTTATCATGGCACGGAGTTAGGTGAAGAGCTGATACATGATCCAATATGAGCCTGACTGTATGTGGTTGGTATAACATTTTATAAATATGAAAACTGAATATGGAATTTGATCTGGCATAGAGAGTTTGTGCTAGACCATGTGCCCAGGTGAGTGATCTGGTACAAGGAACCTGGAGTGCAGTTTACTTTATTGTTAAAGCATGACTTGGGTGGCCTAAAGCAAGTCCTATAGATTTTGTGTGACGACTTCCCCAAATAAAAAATTGAGCCAGGGCCTTTGATTTCTTTTGTAAAGTACCCTGGGCCTTGTTACTTTCAAGTCCAGGTTTCAACACAAATTTGTATAAGAGTCACCATAATAATATTAATTGTAACTACAGTCCTTCAATACTTCAGCTTTCATAAGCATTAGCCTCCATTATATCCTATAATAGGGAGTGTTGTCACAAAAACATCAGGTAAAAACTCCCCTTATCTTGTTATTTTTCCAGGAACTGTGTAATATTAAAAGTTGTGCTTACAGAGTAGAGTCTGTTTAGCATAGTTATTTAAAACATAATCATAACTGGGAGTGTGGCATTTTTTCTATTAATTTTTTGCTTGAATGTGTATATATTTTATATATTTGTAATATACAAAAATACACAACATACTGAAATAGCGAACTGCATTGTTACTGTAAATAAACCTAAGCATCTGTTATAAGGATGCATTTTCCTTATTCCCAGAGACATTCTTAAAATATTAAGAGTTAAATACTTCTTTGTATGGAACTGCAGATTCAGGATTTCTTGTGGAATGAGAAGAGGGTATTATACACTGTGTATAGTGTATATAGCTGTAATGGTAACACTGCTTTGCTAGTAGTCTTGTTTCTGAAGTGTTGGGGAACTGTCTGCATGTTATAGACAATTTCTGTATTTCTATAGAAAGTGGACTGGTTCCTGAAACAGCCTACACCATGGTCCTTCACTCAGCTATTTGTCATGTGTTGGTGTGTATATGTATGTAACACATTTTTACTGAATATGATCTAGCTGTGTTCTTAGCATGCTAATAATAGATGTCTTGTGGATGATCAGCAGCATGCTGCAAGAGTTAAACTGATACACTCACTGAGTGATGCCCCAGTGGCAAGTCACTGTTCACATGAAGGCTTGAGATCATATAGCATCTTTATATATCCTGTAGTTGGGGTGATGAAGGAATGGCTTGTATGGGTGTACTCTTCACAGGGTAAAAAGCTGGCTGGATGGCCAAGCCGAAAGAATGGCAGTAAATGGAGTTATATCCAGCTGGCACTTGGTCACAAGTGGTGTTCCCCAGGGCTCAGTATTAGGGCCAGTCCTGTTTAATATCTGTGTCAGTGATCTGGACAAGGGGATTGAGTGCCCCCTCAGCCAGTTTGCAGAGGACATGAAGCGGGGGGAGTGTTGATCTGCTGGGGGGCAGGAGGCTCTGCAGGGGGGTCTGGGCAGGCCGGGCCCATGGCCGAGGCCAGTTGTAGGAGGTTCAACAGGGAGAAGTGCCGGGTCCTGCACTGGGGGCACAACAGCCCCACGCAGCGCTACGGGCTGGGGAAGGGTGGCTGGGAAGTGCCTGGTGGGAAATGACTTGGGGGGGGGGGGCTGGTTGACAACCGGTGGAACATGAGCCAGCAGTGTGGCCAAGAAGGCCAGTAGCGTTCTGGCTTGTATGAGGAACAGTGTGGCCAGCAGGGCTGGGGAAGTGACCGTCCCCCTGTACTCAGCACTGTTGAGGCTGCACCTCAAACACTGTGTTCAGTTTTGGGCACCTCACTGCAAGAGGGACCTTGAGGTGCTGGAGCGTGTCCAGAGAAGGGCAACGAAGCTGGTGAAGGGTCTGGAGCACAGGTCTTATGAGGAGCGGCTGAGGGAACTGGGGTTGTTTAGTCTGGGGAACAAGGAGGCTCAGGAAGCATCTTACTACTTTCTACAGCTGCCTGAAAGGAGGCTGTAGGCAGGTGGGTGTTGGTCTCTTCTCCCAGATAACAAGCAACAGGACAAGACAACCTCAAGTTGTGCCAGGGGAGGTTTAGATTGGGTATTTGGAAAAACTTTTTCACTGGAAGGGTGGTCAAGCGTTGGAACAGGCTGCCCAGGGTGGTGTTGGAGGTGTTTGAAAAATGTGTAGATATGGCACTTAGGGAGATGGTTTAGTGATGGACTTGGCAGTCCTGGATTAACAGTTGAACTTAATGATCTCAAAGGTCTTTTCCAACCTAAATGATTCCATGAATTAACATAACCCCATATATTATTTCCTGAAAGGGTAAATTTATTGAAGTTTCTGAACTTGCTAAACAGAACTGCATCAGTTTCAGTGCATGTTGTAATTTCTGCTCTTTTCAGGCAAGCAGTCAATTTGAATAAAGAGGGTTCTATACCATTTGCAATGACTTAGGTATTTAATGACAGGTCATTATATAAAACTGGTTTTAATGAATTTTATTACATTCAGGAATACTGATATAGTCAGGCATTTTGATCCTTTCTGCTGATTTCTCTTTTAAAGTCTCTTAGACATCTGTGTTCAGTTTTCTTGCAGTTTATAAAGGAACAAGGTAAAGTCAGGGGGAACTTAAGTGTTTGGTTTTGTGTGGAAATCAAAGAGAAAAAAGTGAACATTTCTCTGTAATTAATTTAGTAATAGGGTTTCTTATGTGTTTTAGGCCTATATGTGTATGTGAAACTATACAACTTGAAAGTATCTCTGATACAATTTTTTTGATATCATTTAGCAAATGACAGATTGTTTGGCATCTTCTGTTTAGATCGAGTATGCAAATACTAGAAGACGGGTTTTTCCCATATAAATATGAAGCTTGAAAGCAAGCCCTCCGTAAATGAGATACATGAGAGACGAATAATTTGAATAATACTTTTTATTTTCTTGGTGTGGTTCCTAGTGATTCTATATGGCCAAGAAAAATAATAGGAACATGTAGGAAAGAGAGGGAGCATGGAGTAGTACTTCAGTGGCAGCACCCCAGGAAAGCTACTTGTTCTGCAGCTCTGGGCAGTTCTGGCTCAGTGTTGTTTCCTGGGCATGTTATGTAGCCAGTTTTGTGGCCAGTTATATCTAGCAGAGCTGGTCCAACTTTCTACTTTTCTGTGAAATGGTCAGTGTTTTCAGTTGGCAAATAGGCATTTTCCAGGACATCTGATCCTGCGTTTTCTAATTTGAAGTCCTTTTTGGCTGTGATCTTTCATAAACTTAGGATAGCATATACTTGAGCTTGTAGGATGAGGATGTTCATTGTTTTGGCAGCTGCCATTAAAGTAGAATGCATTTGGTGCCAAATAGCATGCAATTGGTTTTGAAATTGTCCTTGCCTACAGTAAGAAATAATTGAATTATAATAAGATCATGGAAGTTTATACTCTCTTACAGTATATCTCTGTTAACAGTACATAGTTACATAGTTGAATCAAATTCTTTTTTATAGTGAAAAGAAGGCTGTTCCTGAATTTCAATTTCAGTCCAAAACTGAAAAAGAAAAATCTTGGGAGTTGTCTAGCTTTGTGTCAGTACTTCAGCTGTAGATAATTCAGTATATGTAGAATTTATAGTTTTAAATTCTGAATGCTTTGTAATAGTATTTTAAGTTTAACAGCAAAGACATGCAAAAGGATATAATTTAGAAAGTTGAGCTTGATTAAGGTTAGAAGTCAGTGAGTCTTCATATATTCTTGAAAGACTGAGGCACCTAAGAGATGGGAGTGCATTTCTTCCTTCTTCCCACCCTGTACTCCAAACTGCGAGATTTATAAAGGTCAATGTTTAGATCATATGTGTCTAAACCTATGATACTTTATATATATGTGTGTGTGAACGTATTCTTTATATATGTGCAGAGTTTCTGCAGTGAAAAAGTGTCCTATTTTTAGAAAATCTGTGGCTACAAATTCATTTCCTCAGCAACTTCTGATCAACAAACAGCCTGCGCTTCATTCCCAACCAAAACAAACTTAACTGGTTTATTAATTTAGGCAGTTTTCCCATGAAAAATGGGTTCCAGGTCTCTGCCACAAGTGCTTGTAATTGCCAGGTCACTGAAGAAAGTCCTTGTGCATGGAACATGAAAGGACATCTTTTAAAATACCATAATTTTGTAATGATAAAATTGGTGATATTTTTCCTCTGCAATTGTTATATTTCAGTTTTACAGAGTAAGAATTTGAGTCTCTAATACTCTGTTATCTCTATTTATTTTATTTTATTATCTCTCTGAATTAATAAACTGCTGTGCATAATGACACTGAGCATAGCTATCTTATGAGGAGAGACAAAGGAGACAAAACTGGCAAGCAGCTTTAAGATTCAGCACAATGCAAAACAAAAATACTGCTGGTTAGAGCAAGTTTTTACACCTTAACTCATTTAGATGTAATGATTTTCTAAAATATAGCCCTGTGTAGCACAGGATAGTGCCAGTTGTGCTGTAATGTGAATTTACATATGGCTGAACAATTTATATGGCTGAACATGAACAAATTCTGTTTGGTGAAAAAAGTTGCCAAGTATCCATGGCAGGAAGCAAGTATCAACTTTACTGATAGTCATGTTGACTGTAGCCATGGGCAGTTCAGCATAATCATTTCAGCCAAGAGCTGACAATGTAGAAATGAAATCTTTGCTCTCTGTTTTAAAAGGAAACAGGACTGACAAAACATGTGACTAATCTTCCCTTTTCCGTCTGTTTCCATATACCTGTTAGAATAGACAACTATTCTGGCTCTGGTTTTCCAATATGCTCAGTTCTGCCAGGCTCTGCCCTTGGTGTAACACCATGTATTTCATGTGCTTTGCTGACATTGATGATTCTATTACCAAAGTACAGTGGTGAATATAAACAGATCTATGTTAATTTTAAGGTCTGCTAGAAACACATGACAAAGGAATCGATTCTGAAGAGGAAAAGGACGGATATTGTAATGTCAGAAATATTATTTGTGTGTTAGAAGATGACACCCTTTGGGTTTGTTTTTTTCAAAAGAGAAGCTAATGCAGGCATCCTGTCTTCCTTTGTTTCAAGTGCCACACCTTCCAGTCATTACAGCAGTGTCCCTTTCACTCAGGTGACTACTACATAGCTGAAATGGCTCATAAGTATTGTCTGTACAACAAAATAGAGAATTGGGACCCAAAGTTTGATTGCTCCTTAGGCAATTTAAATAAGTCAGTTTCTGTTATTTGGATCTAGAGGTTTTGAGCCTGAAGTGCAAAATCAGTACTTTCCTCATAGGGTGTTACAAATTTGAGTTCTGCCAAGAGAATTACCATCTAGTCTGCCTAAAAATAAGCCATAGCACCTCCCTCATAACTTCCCCATCGTGTCTGTGGCTTCCTTTTGAGCTACAACATCTTGTTCAGAAATGCAAAGTCTCTGTTCAAAAACCATGGTGTTGAGGAATATTGCAAATCAAGTATTCTAGCAGCTACTTATTTTCACTTTAAAAATGTGTATTTTTTTTTCTTTAGTCTGCATGAAATTAAGTTTTCTGCATAGTTGTTCTCTCAAATGGCTGTGTTTTGAAGATTGGATGTGCTTGTTTGGGGAAGAAAAAGTTTCCAGAGCTGTGTCTGTTTCTGTATTGAAGTTCAGCTATATATTTTGGGGAGTTGATTCAACATCTCACTAAGTCAGCAATTCAGGGGCATTTTCATATTCCTGAGTTGCTTTTGTGCCTTTTGTCAGTGGGGATAGTTAAACACGGTCTTGATTCTGTTTTTTTAGATTCTGCTTTCAGTCTTTTTTATGTTACATTCCTACAGTCATATTCAAGTCATAAATTTATATTTATGTAGCAAAATGGAATATCACTGTTTGACATCAAAGTTATTTTAATTTCAGGAGAATTTATTTTTAAATGTTTCATTTTCTCATTGTTTGAAATTTACACAAGCTTTTCTTTGTTAGGTTGGATGTGTGAGATCTGCTTGTCTGCTCAAGCTCCTTCATGCGTTTCCAGGGTATTTCCACACAAATATGCTTAATCAGCTTTTAGAGGGAGTCTGTTCTGTAACAGGAACTCCCAAGTGAGCCACAGCTTTTGAGTGAAAAGGAGGAGAAGCTTTGAAAAAATTATCGGGCCTTTGAAATGAGAAGAGAGGATGTCAGGTGGAATAGTTCAGGAAAAGTTCCTGCCCCTTTTCCATGCAGGTTAACATCTCTGGTTTAGACAGAGCATTGTATTGCAAGGAGATTCAATAAATTACTATTAGCTGTGTACTCTCTTTCACTATTTCCAGGCATTTGGGCCTGTGAAGTCCCTTGATACAAATCCTCAGTATTTCTTTTTTCTTGTGTGTGTGCAGGGAGAGATTGGATTGATGGTAGCAAAAAGGATGAACATCTGAATCATGAGTTGTGAGAGAAAGCATGTTCCCTGTCAGTTGTCATTTTTAAACTATATGTTCAGTTAGATAATGATTTGAGGTTCCTGATTTTTTTTTTAAGGCCCCCCCCCCCCCCCCCCCCCCCCCCCCCCCCTTTTCTGGAGTGCCTGGAACATGCAGTAAGGATCAGCTTGTCAGGTCAACATGGTTTAAAAACTGAAAGAGTAAGTGAGAAAAGCAGTCTCTTAAACAGTACTTGAAATTTGTTCCCATTACTTAGGTGTTGCCGCTTTGTTTTAAGAAGATGAAAGTGTTGGTTCTTGAATATACTTGCAAATTGAGACAGTCAACCTGCTACCACAATGTTCTTTTCACGCTAGATGTCAGTGTTAACATACCTGTTTTGTAATCCCAGGTGTAGTCGTTCTGTTGTCCCCGTGGGTGCACCTGTATTTAATACTTAGTTACAATTTATGGTCAAAATGTCAAGACAGTAACTGCAAATAATTTGTATGTTGACCCTTAATGGGCAACTGTCTGTGTTTTTCTTGTGAAACTCCTTATTGTTCTCTATTGCACCAAGTAAATGCAGGAGAACCAGGTTGATCTTTGTTAAAATGACTGCTACAATCTGTCTAATACCCAGATTTCTCATTCATCTTAGTTTTGAATAAGGTGGCCTTGAAAACCTGAAAAAGAGTAGATGGATGATAACTGTATCACTCAAAATAAAATCCACTGGGGACTTCATAGTTGAGTTTTCATTCTCTCAAACTGTAAATAATTAGGCCACTAGAAGTAGTTCATAAGGTGTCTTGTAAGGTCATTTGTTAGTGTTACTTGAGCATGTTGTCAGACTAGTCAAAGGCATGTAGCTATTTGCCTTATTTATTTTGGTTTGCAAAAATAAAATGAAACGTGGGCAATTAATTTTTTATCTGAGTCTTTGTAATGGTGACTATGATGTAAATTTCCTGGTGGTTGAAACTGGTTTTGTGTATCAGGAAGTATGGTCACTGTTTTCTGCCTGCAACTATAACGGTGACCACAGCTTATCTTCCTGGATAAAAAGCCTGAGGGAAGGTGTTGTGGTTAGTAATAATAAATAGTGTGACATGACGAGCAGTGGATTAAACACTGGATTTTTTATGGTTTTAGCTTCTGTAGAGCTTACTATTCTGTTACTCTATAAATTAACAATTGGTTATTTACATTCTTTTTCGTGTATTTTTCTTTCAGGATTTTAGCTGTCAGTAGATTTGTTAAACTGTGCTCTCTCCTTTTCAATGACATATGTAAGTGTCCAGAAGTACTTCCTTTGATATTGAGAGAAGAGGAGCTGCCAAATTTTGTCCTTCAAACCCTTTGATATTTTGGGGACCTTGAACTCAAAGGGGGCAGCAGCTGGATTCAAGGCCCAAGGTTTTACTGGAATATAAGCACCAGTGTTTTGCAGGCAACTTCTTAAAGTTTTCTTGTGAGAGTAGATATACCTCAAACATATTGGTGCTGTTTTTTCACGATGAGAAGTAGTATATTCCAAAATAACATGTTCAGTTCCTGTAAGTTGTCAGTGGCTGGAGAGGTGCAGGCAGTGGCAGGGGGGCTTGGCAGATTGATTCAGGCTGCGTTCCTGTGGTAGAGACCAACTCGGAGAGACCAGATGAGTGCAGGTGGGAACGTTGTAAAGATGCACCCTCTTTGGAGTTTGTGTGACTGTACCTACAAATTAAGAAGTGCATGGTTAGCTTTTGGTTTTGGATTTATATGAGGAAGGGAAGTACTTGCCATATGATTAGAAAAACGGTGTATTTTTCTTATAAAGTTTTAAAGGTAGCACAGCAGAGTTCAGTCATGTAATTTCCCTTTTATTTTTGAGCATAGCTGTAACGCAGCTGAGCAAACGTATTTTTTCCAAGAGCAGTAAAAGAGAAGCTACAGTTTTCAAATTCTTTTTTTAACTTTAGAAAGCTGCACATCTGCAGAAGTTGTTGCTGCTGTTGATGTGAACACTCTTGCCAATGAAGTTTATAAGCACAACTTTCCGGGCACGCCATTATGGGCAAAGACAATTGAGGTGAGTAATGAATGTCTTTTTTTACACTAGTCTGGCTTTTCTAGAAATATGTTGTCTTCACTATCCTTGTCAGTAACAAGAGAAACAAAAAAATCTAATTATGTTGTTACGAATATAGCAATTTTATGATAACTTTGATTTCTTGTGTTGTGGTTGCTTGTTGAAGTTAGAGAGATACACTGCAGTCTTTTCCTGAAAGTCTTGACTGCTACATGAAGAAAAGTTATGTGATGTCAACAGGAATGCTTACCAACAGTAAAGGAATGACAAATTTAGATTAAAAAAATATTTTTATGTATTTTGAAAGAATTTAATCAAATTACTTGGAGGCATGTCTTTGTAGTTATGGTTGAGGTCAGAAAAACACAGGAAGACATATTACTTGGGACAGTCTTGTGGGTTTTTTGTGGGTTCAATAGATCAAATATTTTAGAAATTCGGTCCCTTTTCTGAATTATTTGAAGAACTAGCTAAAATCAGATTCTGTTTTAGTAATGGAGGGGCAGACTAGGCATGGTTTTTTGCCTGGATTTAGTTAGAAAATACTGTATACCTCTTAATCTTCTTTTACAGCTTTACAACAGGACAGTAAAAAATAATGAATTAGTTTTGAGACACCAGCTTAAATAAGACTTAAATAGGTGGCTAAAGGTTAAATGGCTATTCACCACTCAATAATAACAGACTGAATGATAATCTACAGTTTTATATGGGAAAAGGAGAATGCTTGCATATGTCTCCTTATAGTAGATAAGAGCAGATTACAGTCAGTAAGACCTTCTTTAAATTTATTGGGAAAAAATAGCAGCTTTTGTCTAGTTTCTGTGGGCAGTAATGTTACATTTGCTATATATCCCTCAAAATATGTAAGGCAATGATTTCTTTGGCTTACAGTTACTTGATCATTGTCCTTCTCTCCTCTTGGCCCCTCAATATGCTGTCCTTTCGGTTAAAATTTAGTCTAGGGGATTTTCCACCTGTGTAATTAATTAGTGCAGCAGATCTAATTTTTTCTTCTCTGAACAGAATATATTTTTGCAGAGTAGAGCTTTCAGCCATATAATATCTGTGAGGGATTTTTACTAGGCAAAAACTAGAATGAAATAAACAGTACAGGATGTGTTGGTAGTGAGCTCCGAAGAATTATACCCCACAGTCTGGACCTATAGAAATTACCATGTTAACACCTGAGCTACTTTTCTGTTTAGATATTTTGTTTTTTGAGAAGATGTAATATTTTTTTCACCTGTTTTGAACATGTTGATTTTGATGATGATGATGAACATGTTGTTTTTGATGTACAGAGGCTCTCTAGTTGAATAACATATTTGAGGAGGGATGGGGAGAAATAAGTAGTTAAGCGTTTTGATGTGACCTATTGAAGGAACCACTATACACCTATTCTGAAAGAATGAGTACATAAACCCCTCAAGATTATGTATAGATGCTAACATCGTTACCGGTTTTGGTTTATATTCAAAGCAATTAATGCATATTTGCATTGTACAGTTAGCCAAGGTAGAAAAAATTGAATTTATTACGTCAAATGGGAGATTAGGTAGTGTTTTGCTAGATGAAGCATGTAGCGGAAGTAAGAGAGGTAGTTTGATCTGAAAGATGACTTGAGAGTTTCATACAGTTTATGACACTCAACATTCTTCTCTTTCCTTATTCAGGGCATAACACTGAAAGAATTTGACAGATTATCTTTTGATATGATTTTGATGAGTCCTCCCTGTCAGCCATTTACCAGGTAGATACAGCATGCTTTGGAGAAAAGTGCAGTTACTACAGTATGTACTGTTAAAGGAGAAATGTTTTTCAAGAGTAACCCTATGTGTGGTTCATCTGTCTATCTTTCTAAGCAAAAATGTAGTTTTGTTCATCCTGATGTTTACTGAAGTGGAAGGAATGCAGCGGTCTGAATCTTAAATATTGACTAGCTTCATGAAAAAGTCTGTTGATGGTGATGAAACTGCTTGTGTAAGACAGTATATCTCATTGAATGCTCTAAGATTAAAAAGATCCTTCTAAAGTGGTGTTGACCTATAAAGATGTATTTGTGCAAACCTATGATGTATATAGGAATTATTATTTCAATTTTTTTAAAATTTTTGTAAAACGATGAAAAGAAAAATCTGTGTATGACTAATTTAGAGACATGCTGAAGCTCTTCTACCAAGGCTTCATTCTTTTTTTAAGAGCTAATACAAATACAGATTAGAGGAACACGGGTCTGGAATAGTTATATTATCTTTATTACCTACATGAGCTGTCCGGTTTAATGTTACAAAGTTATTCACATGGGGCTCAATCCTGCAAAATGGTGCGCACTTAGGCTTTAATTCATATAAATGTATTATATTCAATGTAAAATAGTGGGGTATTCCCAGGAACCCAGTGGGGATTTTTTGTCCTTTCAGAGCCAAGTACATTCAAGGGGTTTGGTGGACAAGACCAGAATGCCAAACACTTTGCAGACTGGGGAGTGGATTTTATTACTAAATGCTTCGATTTTAACCTCACTATTAGCTGATGGATTCCAGGGTAGGCTTTCATTCCTTAAAGCATTTCTTAGGACACTCATTCTGTGAGCAGGTCCTCGTATCTGTACACATTGCTTTTGTAGAATCCCTTTTTGAAACTCAACGCAAAAACTGTCAGCATTCTGTAGAAAAATGTAAGTCAAATGTCAGTCTGCTCCAAGTAATACACAGGTGTTTCTTTATTCTTTTTTTAGAATTGGCCTGCAAGGTGATGTATCTGATCCACGGGCAAAAAGCTTTCTCTATATCCTTGATACTCTCCCAAGGTATAAATGAACTTCTGCCTCAGTTCTTAAGCCTCTGTGTAGGTCCTTTATATTTCGGCAAGAGAAGTCATCTCTAGTATTTTACAGGGAGACTTACAAGTATTGTGTTATATTACTTGTTTTCACGTGATCCTGTGTAACTTATGAACACTTGTATTTTACTAATGCCATTATCATCTCATAGTTACTGTATATGCTTTCATTGTTTGGGGGTTTCTTATTATTGGGTGTCTATTTAAACTGTGGCTATATTAGAAATGGAACATTGAGTTAGTTAGTTTCAGTTCAGCATCAAACTTGCACTGACTTTATAGAGAAACAGGAGTAGATAATAGTTTTCTAATGGGCATCATGGAAACATGAAAATTGTTTGAAATACCAGATTAAAAAAACCTTTGATTCAACATTTTGTCAACTTTTGAATAGGCAACGTTGGAAAGTTTAAATATGTTATTGAATGGGCAATATGATACTTCTTCCATCCCCCCTTCTGTTCTTTCTTGAAGTGTCTATTCTGTCTTTTTCATGCTGCTTCTAGATATCTCAGGGCAAATTGTGTGATTTTGGTTAGTAATACTTAAGAATTCAAATAGCACTACATTGTCTGAACAGTGCCCTTGTCTTAATATTGATCTGTCATTTTTGCCTGGTCAAACTTCAGTCCCTAATAAAATAGCCATAATTATTTGTATTGTTTATGCCTTAAATTTTGAAACAGTGGATTTTGCTGACCTAAATTGTTCTTATTGAGATCGTTAAAAATCAGCTCCAAGTAAAGCTTGTAGTCTTTTTTTCGGGAAGAGGTGTGTAGCACTGTAGGAACCCTTCTGGAGGAAGTGGGGCAAGTTGCCCAGGAAGATTATCCAGCAGAAGTTTCTGGTTCTGGATTGAGATGTCCATTGGGCACAGTTGGCATGAGCCTGAGAATTTGCATCAGTTACAATGTACCAGACACTTAACCATTCCTGGCAGTCCTGCTTCTGCTGGAGACTGGGACAGCCGTTCTTTATATATTTCTTGATTTGTTAATCTTGTTCTCAGAATTTCAGGAGGATGGGGGGGGGGGGGGGGGCGAGGGGGGTTGGGGTTGGTGGTTGCTTGCTTGCTTTCTTGTGCTCTCTCTCACAAATGCTTTTCTACACAGAAGGAAACATACCAACAACAACCTTTCTTTTGAACTGCTGTTGATGCTGGGAGAAAAGGGTCTTCATCCTTCTTCCAGAAAGAACTTTTCAGCAGCCAGCAATATTAAATAGGACTAGCTTTTTGCCCTTGTCATCAGCAGTTAGAGAACACAGACACAGAAGGGCTGAGTGGCTTCACTGGGATCACCCAAGAAATCTGTGGCAGAGAGCACAGAACGCAATACAGATTCTGTAGCCTAGTTAAGTTAGACAATGAAAAGAGAGATTATTATTACTTTCCCGTTTCTAGCAGAGACACAAAAATAGATAACATGGATTTCTGGAAATTGCAAAGGATGTCTTTTCCAGAATGAGGAATGTAACTCAGTCCTCCGGACTGACCTTTCAAAATGATAAATTAAAACCAGCAGATGGTGTGTAAGTCAGTAATTTGTCAGAATAATAGTACCTTCCTTATCCTTAAAGGAATCCTGACTTAAGTATTCCTTTCTGTTAAACTGAGACACAGTTAAGAGGCTGGCTGGTTTTGTGACACTTTTGTGCATTAATATGGAAATGTTGCTTCCTGGTTGCTATGGATTTAGCTGGATAAAGGGCAGAAGCTTTTCCTTCTCAAAACCAAAGCTTTAGACATTACAGGGCATATGTTTTTCGTCATGACTATGCAAAGGAGCTGGGTTTGGCTGTGGTACTTTTATCTCAACACCCCATGAGACCCTCGTGATGTCCCTTATCTCCCTTGGGCAGGTGGTTTCTTGAGGCAGTAATTGCTGTAAGTAGTCTGTAAAATGTTCAAGATGGTGGCTTCTGTAGAGTTTCTCGGTTCCAATAGATTTATGTTTTACCGAGATAGTGCTTGTGTATTTTTTGGATATGACATATTTGCCAGACATTGAGTGTGGAGTATTTCAGCCCAAAAAAGGGAAATTCTTAATATAGGAATTTGCATTCTAATTTGGTACAGCATGCATTCAGTTTATGAGAACGATAAATTTCTCATCCCTTGGCTATTTCTACCTTATGTTCAGCCTTTTATAATGAAATGTTGCTGAAATGAGGCTCGAAGATATTCTGAGAAGAAAGGTATTAGATGGAAAGGACAATTCCAAGATCTGGAAAGACCAGGGAAAACATTGGAGAACACAGCCAGCAAACAAAGTTTGACCCAAGTGGTCTGTTTATCATGTCTAAGCAATAACCCAGGGAAATCTAATGCTAAGAGGTCAGAGTGCTACTTTTACAGGCACATTTGTAATGTTAATACCTGCCAAGTATTTAACATACTCTTTGTGTGGTGATTACTTATCTTGTGATCTGTTGATCCTGCCTGTGCTCTTGCATTTCAGGCTATGCTTTGGATTCATAACTTTAAAAATCTTTTTAAAAAAAGTTTCATAGTAGATGATGATGTTGAGTGTGGGTAGGCACACCAACAGATACATTCTCCATTCCTCTGCAGGGAATTTGGCTGCTGCTGCTTTTTTTGTTAGTGTAGTACTATTTTTTCACTATTAGCTTTAGTATCTTTAAATTTGATGTAGTACCTTGTACATTTTCCAGTTTGTTGTGAAAGCCTTTAGTTCTTTAATACTTCACATGAATGTCTTTAGTTGATGATAGTTAAGAACAGGCTAAAACAAATGCTACTGTGATTTGTACCAGTGGAAGTCCAAAGTCACTTACTGACTTAAATAAGTGCAGAACTGTTGTCTGGTGGCATTAATACCCTGTTTCTGTATTCTGTTCCAAGATCTCAATGTATAACAGACATACTATGTCTACATTAACTTTACTAGAGAATTAATCAGTGCCAGGGGTGTTCGCAGAGACTTGAATCTGAATCTATTCTTCTAAATTTTTAGACTGGTCCCTGGTACAGTTTGGACATGTTCCTTTCTCCAGAGATTTAACATGCTAGTTTTGGAATGAGCCTATTTCCAGACCTCTGCACTGATCTTGCTAAACCTCAGCTCCCTCCCCCCCCCCCCATCAAAATGAAAAAGTTAAGTAAAAGTTGAGAATATCTGCAATTTGAGCTCTAAACATGTCATATTTCTTAAAGTAATTAGATGAATGCTGGTTCTATGCTGGTTCTGATGTGTTACCACTAAAGTTGAAGTAACATTTTGACATTGAATTTTGTTTTAGGCACTTTAAAACAAAAGTTTTCTATTCCATGGCTAAATAGTGATGTTTTTTCCCTTGACAATTATCTTTGCTATTACAAACTCAATCTGTTGAATAATAATGTTATGCTTTAGGAAATGAATGTGATAAGCATTTTCAGAAGTATGTGCATGGGGTACGGGAGGGTGCAGCAGTCCATCTGAACTTAAGTGGGTTTTGTTGGTTTTTATGATTACCAGCAAGCTACATTTTTAATTCAGCTGGGAATGATTTGATCTAGGCTACCTTGAAAGTTGAGGTACATTGTTTTTAAGGATGCTAAACTTTAACAGCTGGCATGATTTGGAAATACTTTGATCTTTCTTGTAGCTAAACAAATCTGTGGATGAATATAATGTAGTTTACATCTTGTTACTCTGTTTTGTTTAATTTTTTTCCTTGTAGACTGCAGAAGCTTCCAAAATATCTACTTTTAGAAAATGTTAAAGGATTTGAATCCTCTTCTGCGAGGTAAAGTCTAATTTATGCAAGTTTATTTTTTTAATAAAGGACATTTTCTTTGGAAGGGGAAGGCAAGAGTTTTATTTCCTAGAATTCAAGTTAACAAAATAGGATCAGATAAGATAGCTAGCAGCTGTGCGTTAAAAATACTGTTTTAATTTAGGATTGAAAGTCTTAGGTTGTGAAAGGAACTTGCTAAATAACTATTTATTTCTCTAAGCAGATAACAGGTTGACTCCATTTATTTTATTTGATGATCTTGTGTCCTTTACAAAACATCAATATTAATTTTCAAGGGAAAATAACAGTAGGTATAGCACTTGGAGGTTTTGGGGTTTTATCCATGACAGGAGCTCATGTTATCTTGTGTTAAGTTCATGATACAGTATAGGGGCTTTCTTCAGTACCTTTGTTGAAAACAGATTATCAGTGATTCAGAGTTGCCATCAGATGGTCCAGAGATACAGTATGAAGACTGTATAAAATCTTTGAAATGTAGAAGAGGAAAGTTGTCAGTAAGGTTACCTAATGATAGCAGGAGCATTCTCCTCTCTTGTGGGCAAAGCAGGAGATGAGGTTGCAGTCTTCCTTCTCATTTCTTGCTGGCATAGGGTAGGATCTTTCCATAGCATTCCTTAAAGTACTGAGAGAGTAGCCATGCTGTACATCGTGCTTCTTAATGAATATGGGAGGCAGCTGGCAGTTAGCTCTCACTAGTTAAGCATGCAGCAGTCACTTGAACACTTTGTTGTTGGTGCAGGCTGCAGCTGTAGACCCTGCGATTCCCTAGGCTATGCCTTGCTGGCCAGTGTTCGAAACAAGCTGTAGTTCAGGAACACCCCAGTCAGAACGCTTGATTTCTCTTACGACACTTGGGATGCAGTGTCACATACCAGGTACAGGTCACAGCTCCTGCTTTTTGCATAGTTCGAGCATGGAATAGGAAAGAAAAGACAAGTCTTTTTAAGATTGCCATTTCAATGATTTTTCAGTTCTTTATGAAGTACAGTCCTACCGCACTGTTATATCAAAGCCACCAATTTTTGTCATCTGTTGTTAGCCCTTTTGTTAGACTTAGCTGATGCCATGTATGTGAACAGAGTAAAGTAGTGAGCTATTTGTAGTGGGTTTAATCTCCTGTTTTATAATTCACAATTAAGAGAATGTCTTGCCCTCTGATTATTTTCCTTGTTGACACACTATAAATACTCTCCTAAGAGATGGGATATTCTTTGAAGGGGTGTTTTGAAGTAGGTATGAGATACCTGTGAATGTGTAATAGTAGTTTTTGGTTATAGTAACACTGAACTTTGTTTATTGTCTCCTCAAGTTCAGAAATCGATGACTTCATATTTGTAATTCCCTGTCCAATTCTTTCTCATAGAATGTGCTGAGTGTCTTGATACCTGAGGTATTGCAGTTAATGTGTTTTTATTTAGGATAAAAAAAGGGCCTAAAGGTTGTATGAAGGGAGTAATTGCATTTTGATTCTTTTCACTGCCAGAAATGAACTTCTGCGAACACTAGCAACATGTGGTTTTAAATGTCAAGAATTTCTCTTGTCTCCGACTTGTGTGAGTACTGAAATTGCTCTAATATTATTTAACTGTTCAAACTGCACTGAGCCCAAGAACATTTGAAAATGATCAATTTTATTAAAGAGAGTCACCCCCAGGACTGAAGATACTCTTGAATGAGAAAGCCATGTGGCATGACTTCTGATTTTTCATCAGTATACTGACGTAATCATACTGCTGTTTAGACCCTAGTCCCCTGTTGCTTTGCTACTACTTGATATTTTTTAAGGCAGCATGAATTTACACCGTGAGGAGGAAGGTGGTTTTCCCTGCAGGAGCCTCAGAAGTGCTGATGCCTGTGAATTTCCCAGCACAGAAAATGTCTGTGTTATTTGTGGGAGGAGGGGCTTTGTTTGCATGTTTCCCTGGCAACTGAAAAAAAAAAAAAGGGTTGTGAGAGATTTCAGGTTGTGCAAGACTAAATAGAATCAATGAAATACTTGATGTACTTCCGAGAGAAGCTGATAGAGAGAACCTTAAAAACCAGTTGTGGTGCATTTGTTTTGGTTAGATGTCTTGTAATGCCTTGTTCAAAAAGTCAAGGAGACACCGTTTTGCATTTCTGTAGAAAACAGGTGGTACCTGTCCCAAGAAATTGTGATGCATGTAACTTTTCTTCTTACCTCATACAAGAGTTCTTTTACATTCCTGTTTGTTTACAGAGAAAGTCAAATCCATGAGGTGCAAAGAATAATTGCCACTTGTTTCCTTGAAAGTATGGAAGTTAGAAGTATTTAGGTATTACCAATTAATACTGCTATCTCCAAAGTCACAAAATATATTAGTGTCTTAGTTCTGTTATTTTATGTAATGGCAGATTACTGTATGATGCTAATAGACTACATTTTCTCTCTTTATGATGTGGGCACCTAAAGGCTAAAGGCTTGTGTGTTTTGCTTACAGCTTGGCATTCCCAATTCTAGGCTGCGATATTTTCTAATTGCAAGGCTTCACCAAGAACCATTTTCCTTTCAAGCTCCTGGTCAGGTGAGTCTGTTAGTATTACTTGAATTTGCTTTGTTTCATGAAGGTTTAGGTTTAAATTTTCAGTTTAGTGGTGTGTATTGATGGATGGAGAGAGGGATAAGTGATACCAACAGAAAGGTTAAGTTCTGTCTCTTTTTTCAGCCTGGATGCTGAGTTTTCTAAGGGTTGAGATGCATGTCAGTAGTTTAGATGGCTTTATACAGTTGGGGAACAGTAGCTGATAGTGGGCTAGAAAACAACTCATTCTGCTCCTTTTTCATGCCCTTGGGAAGGCATTTTTGCAAAGGCAATTATTTGTGGTTGTTCCTGACGTCGCTGCTGGTAGGTCAGCAAATCTTAATGCCAATATTTTTTGAAACCTTCATGAAAATAACATCAGATGGTTACTTGCTTTATTCTGAGCATCTCTTGAAGGAATTTTACTCACTGCAGTGTCAGCTGTCAGGTTGCTTATCCAGTGCAGTTCTTTATTTTTTTTTCCTTACAATTTCTTCTTAGATATTGACAAGATTCCCACATCACGATCTAGAAGACTTATGCAAGGACAAAGTCACTGACAAAGTAGATGAAGTTAGTCCTTCCTTGTCTTCTGAAGAGAAGAATCTGGATCCAAATATTGGTCCTGATTGCAGCAGCAAGAAGAGTTTACCAAAAGGGACCTTTCTTTTTAAACTTGAAACAGCAGAAGAAATGGAAAGGAAACGTGATCAAGACAATGATTCTTCTATTCAAATGCTAAAAGATTTCTTGGAGGAGGGAAATGAAGAAATGAGCCAATATTTCTTACCACCGAAGTCCTTATTGCGCTATGCCTTCTTGTTAGACATTGTTAAACCCACCTCCCGGAGATCCACGTGCTTCACAAAAGGGTAAGATGCAAAGACAATGTCTTGCTGAATCACGTCTGGAAATTTTAAGTGTATTTTTGCTTATGTCCTATAAAAACGAAGAGGGAAGATTCATAAAAACAACCCAGGCCTCTGAAAAAAACCTCCTTATATAGTGTGCTTCGTGGTCCAGTGGCATGCCAGCATGAGAAACTGTTCTGCCAGACATCATGTGCCCACTCCAAAAAGGCATTCACAAAAGACAGTGCCATTTGTTGTTGACCTTCACAGAAGCTTAATTACCCCTGCGGAAATACGGTTCCAGTAGACCTCTGTAGTACTGATTCATTAATGAATTTCTTTATATTGCTCAATGAAGTTACAAAGTGTCATGCATGACAGATCCATTCCTCATTAAAACTGTCTTCATTGTACATTTTATTGATTTCTTGGATTTTTCAGCTGTGTAGGTCAGAATAGCTGTGGATCAGCCATATGCCATAAAACCAGTTAGGTTGCTGCATTGCAAGTCATGTATGTGATGGAGTAGAACATCAGTCCTTTTCTGTCTAGTAGTTTTCTGATGTGTGCCTTGCAATTTTACATTTGACTGCCGGAGGTTGGCGAGTGTTCTGAAATGCCACAGACAATTGGTCAGGAGCTTTTCCACTGAATGCATTTGTATTGGAAAATGCCAGTTGGAGCCTGAAAGTTTGTGGGAAATGTTAATATTGGTGAATTTTTCAAATTAGATTATTTTTTTTTTTAGAATTCTCAGAATGTTTCAGTAAAATGGCTTTATTGATGAGTTAAAGCTAATCATAACTTTTTTAATTAGTAGAAATTAGACTGCCAGATAGAGTTCCTTCAGAATTTGTGATTTTTTAACTATTTGACAATAAAAAAGCTGAGAAGAGAAAGAATTTCAGAAGTTCAAAATTTGTGCAAAAGGAAAGCTCTTTCCCCAGTTTCTTGCTGACATAAGCCTTTTCTGCCCTCACTTTTTTGAATTGTGGGAGTCAGCATCTTGTGGGATCTGTTTCTTAATGAGAACAGTCAAATAAAAGCCTTGGGCCAGAATGATCTCTTATGTAGCTCATGTATGGCTTAAGTGTCATCAAAAATAAATTGGCCACTTGTGGTTTCACTAGAATACGTCATGGTAGTTTGTGGTTATTTTTATCAAAATCACACTGAAGGAGGCTCCTGAGTAGCTGATATGAAGTCTTTATATTTAGTGGTGGGAAATCTGACACGGAGTGTGACTGTTGCTGTTCTGCTGATGTGGAAGAAGCCAGGCCAGATGGTTATGGTAGTTCTTCTTGGCTCAAAATGTAGGAATCTGATTTGCTGTCTTTGTTCCCTTTTTAAAGAGCCTTTGGGCAGGAAGGCTTCTAACATTGTTCTCAATGTGGTCATATAAGTTATAGCTCTCCATTAAGACAAGGGTTATAATTATATCGCAGGCTTCATCCAAGTCACTTTCAGAGGTAAAGAATAAGTTACTGCTGTTCTGGGAGTTATGTTTTTAGGTTTCTCTGAAGCGTGAGATCTAGTAAAGAGGACCCTGGATAGAGCAGAACAGCACTCTGATACAGACAGTCCCTCTTCTGAGGTTCCTGTCTGGTGTCTTTCTTTTAAGTCATACTGACTATCAGCTTTGAGACTGGGAGAAAAATTTTTCCTCAGGTCTGATTGGTTTTCAGGTATTTCCAGCAAGGTTTGTGTGATGAGGATAATCTGCGTATGCCTTCTCCAGTCCTTGCTAATTTAGGGACCTCAAACACTTGATATTTCATCAGTGTTTTTTGCCTTTCTGCCTTTGTCATATCAGTATGTCTTCTGAAAGGCTTTGGTGGAGTATAGGGCAAAATGTAATGGCCTGTGATGTGTGAGATATCAAGCAGATGATCCTGTGTTCCCTTCTGACCTTGGACTCCTTGGCAATTGGAAAATGATTGTGGAATTCCTTGGGACTACAAACACTGTGGTTTCTCTTAGGAATATGTTTGTGGTGATTGAAGTTGCCCATTTTAAAGGACAGAGAAAATGAAAACTACTTCTTCAGATGTAATAATTTTGGACTGACTTGTAAATTGTTGATATGCGATTGACAAGAGAAGCAATACCTTCTAAAATACTTTAATATTAGTTATATTAGTTACAGGAACACTCTGTAGCATTGCGGAAATTAACTGTTTGTTAGTCGTGATATAGGACACAATATACCCAGAAATAATGTTATGTGTGTGAAATATAAAAGTTTTTTTGAAAGCCGACAGAAATAAGGATGGGGGGGAAGTCTTGAGTCAGATGAAAATTGAACACTGTAATTTAGTAAGCCAACTTATTTCATTAAAACTGGTAATGAAATGTCAGAAAATCAATGCATCATTTTTTACTGTGGCAAAAATTCCTGGTTTTAATTATGTTCTGAGTCTAAGGTATGAATTTTAATTTTTCTGTAGTCAGCAGCTGCAATAAGAATTAATAACAATTCAGTTAATGTTGGCCATCTACCCACATTTGTGTTAAAAACCCAACACCACCCCCACTGGCTCCCAAACCACTTTTACACTAACTAGATTTTTTTTTTGGGGGGGGGGGGGGGGGGGGGGGCGGGGCGGGGAGTTCTGTACTTTAGTGCCAAGATTCTTTACTTTAAAATACCACTTTGAAATTTGTCTTTATTTTGGCTCGGATATATTAATCTGAAATATGATCAGATGCTATATAAGATCAGGATTCCTCAATGCTATGTGTGTTACATTGTTAAACTTGTTAGGAATTTTCTGAATGCAACTAACCAATTAAGGGTGGTATATTTACAACACAGTTCAATTCCATGTGTTTTTAATCTGCATCAGTGTTTAGGGCCTTTTGTTCTGATCCTAAGGAAGATTTGCAAGCACTTTATTTTAGAACAAGTGTTGCTGTCACTGACATTGGCAGAACTACTCATAAGCTTTTCCAAATGAAGAAGAAATGCTCGAGATTGAAACATGCTGGGTCATTGTGTCTGTCCTGAAGGGGGGGTATTCTGTTATTTATTGTGGAATTAGAAAGGCTTGAAACAAAAATTGTTCCAGTGCCTTGCTCTAAAATGGGCCGAAGTAGAGCAAAAGACTTCTGTAATTGTCTTTACAGATGTGCAGATAAAACTAGAGAATAGCACCTGTTAATGATTGCAGACCATATCTGTCTAATGTGGGGGATCTTCTGAAGTTCTTCCACAGTGCAAAAGCCTTCTGTTTGCTTGACTCAGTCTCTTTGTGTTCAGGATGTTCAAACACTAGCACAGTTAGACCATCGGAGCATGTTTCTGAAAGCCTGTAATTACATTTAAATGGTAACCTGGAAGAGACTACAGAGTAAATATGTTGCTAAGCAGCCAACCACAAAGCATCCAGGAAAGCTATCATATGGTTTTAGAATGTAAGTTTGCTTACTGTTTAGTTGGATTTAATTTTTTTCTTTCTGTTGGACTGCTCTGCATAGATGCCTGGTCATCCCCCATCCGTTCCCTCTGGAAAATCCACAAGCAACCGAAAGTTAAATCTGACTGAACAACTTTGTTCCTAATGGAGAGACAATTTGAACTCTTAGGACCATTTGGCCTTTGACACATTTTGCCTTAATTGGTTTGTGCAGTGTAGGTGGCCCTTTCTGATGATGCTATGCTTGAATTCCTCGGGCTTGTGTAGTAGCCTAGTTGCCTTATATAAGGCTGTTGGTGTGGATAGTAACCTCCCTGCATCTTTGCAGTTGTCAGTACTATGAGGTTTGATGAAAAAATTAATTTAAGATTGTTACTGTTGTTGTTGTTAAGGTATGGACACTATGTGGAAGGGACAGGCTCAGTTCTGCAGACAGCAGTAGATGTACAGGTAAGAATGTGTAGACTAACATATGAGAATGACTTGTTTTAAAACTGATATGAGACTTGTTTTAAAACTTGTTTTTTCCTGTCTTCTGCTTTTTTGCTCTGAATATTGTAACAAGCTTTTAAAGCTACATTTTATGGCAACCAAGTTTCCAATTGATTTACTTTGTGTTCCTAAACAACAGTTTATTTAGATCAAAATTGTATGTATGGCTCTGTGTGTAGAATATGAGTTGCTATTATTGTTATCTGTCATGTGATACAGAGGTTTCACAGGGTTATGTGAAAACATTAAAAATTATTAATTCTATGGATAGACTATATAGAATACAGTGTCATGAATCTAGGGCCATTTTTTATACACAGATGGTCCACTAAATACTGTCATATGTATAGCATGTTTTAATTTCAATAGTATTATTTATCTGGGAAGACACAGTATTTTGTGAAGTTCTACTGTTGATACTGAGTTCACCACAAAGTGGTATTTAGGCATTGGCAAAGGTAATAATGTGTCAGTGAATCAGATATTTTTTCACGAGGCCTGTTTTGTACGCAGGCATTTCCTCCAGCACTTCGGTGCTGTTCACTAAAATTATATAGCATTTCTGAGCATAAGAAGAATGCAGCCTTGGAATTCAGGATAATCTCAAAGTAACTATTAAAACAGCTGTATCCATACAGTTTAATTTGTGTGGAGGGTCTGCTATTGACTTATATTGTCACTATCCTGTCATAAACAGATGTTTATAGTCCTTCGATTGCCTCATTACCTAGTGGTATAGCTTGTAACTGGAGGAAGAAGTGATGAATGCCCTCATGGCAACGCTGACTTCTTTCTTGCAAGTCCATGTATTGAGTTGTTGGCTGCAAAAAACCACCACTGATTATACTTTCAAGGAAAACGTGCTATTGTCTTTGTCACTGTGATAATTGAAAGAAATAGTCTGTTAAGATGTGACTTAAATTTTACATATTTGGCCTGCATTGGTGATACCTGTTCTGGATATTCTTCATAGCTCGAATCAGTGTTTAAGCATATTGAGGAGTTACCAGAAGAAGAGAAGCTTATGAAATTGTCAACACTAAAACTGAGGTACTTTACCCCAAGAGAAATAGCAAATCTTCACGGATTCCCTCTGGAATTTGGTATGTGCTGGAAAGTACCCATTTTTACATAATTCTTCAGAAATGCCTGTGTATTTGGGGTTGTTTTTTTTTTGTTTTGTTTTGTTTTTTTACTGGGGACTAATCCATGCTTTTTATGTTGCAGTGTGTGGTTTTGTTTTGTTTTTTTCCTGGACCAAAACTGAACCAATTCTTACCGATTCTGGTTATTTGGCTAACTCTGAACTTCTCTGAATTTCGGCTAGTTTTTTATATTTTGTAAGAGCCATCTTCTGTGGTTAGGTTTGTCTTCATAAACTAAAAAAAAAAAAAAAGTTTTGGCATGAGAATGTTCTATTACTGAATGGCAATGAAGGAGTACATTTGTTTAAACTATTCACGCAGCAGCCAACATTACTCACAACTGTGGTAAGTCAATATATCCTGCCAGTTCAGGAGGTCTGTTAGTGGTTCTCAGTGTTTGAGCTGCTTGCTTTCTCCCTTCCACACATTTGCAGCTGCTGACAGAAAGGGAATTTCAGAAGTTACAGATACTTCTTTGTTCAGGATTAATCAAACTCTTCAGTTAATGACCTTTAATCATCTCTGTTTTCTAGAAGAGGCAGTCCTAGCTCTTGGTCAGTTACTTAATTTTCTAACTTTTTGTGAAGAAAAAGGAGTCAAGGAGCAAGACTCGGTGCATTGGACACAAGTCAACCAGAATTAAGCCTAAAATAAATTCACTAGACTTCCCTTGTAAAGAAAGGCAGCCAAGAAAGTGTAACTGTTAGTACCTGCTAAGGAGCTTGGCCTGCTGCTGTCACAACAGATCATTTTATTGTCTCGGCAGCACAGGTATCCACAGATTAAGACACCATGGACTTTGAGTAATTTGTTATATTTTTGTTTGACTTCCTCAGTGACTTAGAGTGCTGAGTACTAATAGTTGAGATATATATATATATAATAGTATCTGTATTTTTAATAGTTCGTATATATTTATTTGTTTTGAAGTTTTAGTTTTTCTCATTTATTACTTAATGTTATATTCAAAATTACTACATTTAAAGAACATTATAAAGTTTACAAAGTCAAGCATTGGTGTTGCCAGCACTAAGCTTACTTGATCAAGAGTATTTGCAGGAATGTGCTGTGTTAAGCCACGTGCCAACATGCAGGATTTTTTCATAGCTTTTAATGAATTTGTTCTTTTTGCAGACAGCCTTTTTCTTAGCACAATTCTGTTCCGTATTGATGTAGGCTAATGTAAAGAAACTTGAGCTGAACAGGGGTAGATTTGGCTTGTATAGGTTTATCATGCTGTTTAAGATTTCTTTTGAGCACAGAATTGCCCATTCTCTCCCCGCCACGCCCCCGCCCCCCCCCCCCCCCCCCCCCAGTGTGAAATCAGTCATGACAACATCACTGAGAGGTGTCGTAGGGCTAATATTGCTTATATTTTACAGAGGGAGAATCAAGAAAATGGAGAAAGTTGTTTGGAAGTCTCTATTAGGGGTGATCAGTTTGTGAAACCTGACCTTTACTATTTCAGAGTGCTTGGAATGATGCCATGTTTTCTCTGTTAGGAGCTCATCTTCAGGGACAGCTATAAGGTTCAACAGTGCTGCAAGCCTGAACTGAACTCTCAAGACAAGTCAGGCTTCTGAATTTGAGGAGCATCCAGATCATCACCATCTACAAAATGCTCATTTAGTGAACTTGTCTTTTGTCACCAGGGAACTGTGAGGGAAGGACAGGGACAGATTCCACCTCTGAGGGTAGTACTCTTCTGCCTTTATCATGGGACCTTCTTTACAGTTCTTGCAGTTCCCTGCCTTGCTATACTACTTTTCCAACTTTCACAACACAAAACAAGTCTCTCATCCAGTGACTTCCGTTCACATACTCCTGATTCACAGGCAGAACAAGCTTTTCCCAGTGCACTGAGTCATGTCTAACTTTTTTTTTTTTCTCCTTGTACTAAGGCATTTCCCCCTTTGTACTTAAAAAAGCGTTACTCAGCTCTAGGCTGATTGAAATCTTTGGTGAGTTTAGTTACTGTAATCTCTGTTTCTTCTGAGGATTTTGATCTATGGGGTTTTTTTGAAGGTTGCTATATTTATGGCTACAGCAAAGGGTGTCTCCCTGATAGCATTCTCCACAGTAACGACTTGAAATTTAACATGGAAGTGTGATATTTTCAGAGAGAAATATGCTGTAATTTCTGTAGCAACAGCAACATTTGGGCTGAAATTTTCAACAACAGAAAGATTGGAGATGTACCCCCAGCAAATATTTTGTTTGCCCAAGAAGCTAAATAATGAGAAAACTGTAAGCTGAAAACGAAGTGAAAAGAATGTCAGGAAGCTTTGTAACGGATGCTGTTACTAGCTGCAGCTACAGTATTATCAGAGGAAACATGATTGTGTCTAAAAGGGTCTGTATTTTAACAGATTGGCGGTCTTTCCAGTGCCTGAGATCCAGAGTGAAAATCATTGTTCTTAACAGATTTATTTGTGCTTTTAATATCTAAATGTATGAATAGTAATTGCACTACAGGTCAATGAAATACTGCAGTCATTTGTCTTAGTTACTACTGTGGGTCCCACAGCAATATCATTAAAAGTGATCAGAGGGCTCTTGCACCTGCGACCTGCTTTCATGAGGGTGATGTCAGGATGACTTCTCCATTTTGCCTGTTAGTGATGTATGTAAGCTATTAGGAAACAAATGGCAGCCTAGTGGAACGCCAGCACAATGTGGTAGTGTGTGTTGCCAAGACCACAACATCATCAGGTAGCATGTGTGACCTAAACGGTAACAGTGAGAGCTGTGCAGCAAGTGCCAGTGTACTATGAGTTTTTAAAGCTGTCCTTCTGATGTAGGCTACTCTTGAGCCAAGAAGTTAGAAGATGCAAGATACCAGGCAGATGGATGGCACTTGGGATAAAGGAAACAGTAAGCCCTGAAAATTAATTCAGGCCTTCAGTTGCCAAGAGGCAGAAGGAAAAACTGAATTCCTCAGGGTTCAGATAAGCTTCTTGGATTCTTAGTGCATGTGTGTATGTGCATAAATACATATTTATTTTTATATACTCTTTTAAAATTTATAGATTGTGTACCTTATTCGGTGATGTAATATGAAAACTCCATCTGAAGAAGTGTTTGTGGAGTGCAAGTGATTGTTCCAACGAGAGAAGAATAGTTGCCCAAATCTGAGTGCCAGAAAGCTGGGCAGAGTGGATGAAGCTGGGAGAAGATGTGTTTACCAAAGCAGTCCACATTTGAGGCATTAGTAATTGGCAGAGAAGGATGGAACAACTCCTCCCAGACACCACCTCCTCAGCTTTCCACCCTTGGCTCAGCAACTGTCCAGCCGTGTTCTCTCCTGAGCTCTCCCTGGAAGAGGGTTTTTTCTGAAGTGCTGTGAAAATTTCAGAGCATATATATCACTACTTGCACACACAGTGTTTATGTATCAAAGCTAATCTGGGTGGTGATGACCTCAGAGTCAAAGTTAGGCGTTTCTTCTTAGGGAATGATCAAATAATCAAATGTGATCAAGTTTCAACAGCTTAGCAAGTGACCCTAACAGTTGAATCACCACCACTGTTCATCTTGCATTTGCTTCAACCCCAGTGCACTTTAGCTTACAGCTGCAGTAAGTGAAGAGTGCAAGCAAGGACAGTTATAGAGCAGACCAGCTGGCTGCTGACCACTTCTTCATTCTCAGAAGCTTGGTCACCTTTGACTGTGTGCTCGGTCACCTTTGTGAGCTCAATACACAAGACAGCCCTTTCACAGGCCCAGTTTAATTTTTTCTGGGCCTCCTTTCTTTCTGCCAGTCCATGCACTTGCCATGTGAAGGACGTTTCTGGTGCTCTCTGTATTTCTGAGTGCATTTGACAGGGTCAGCATTGAATTACATGGAAAATCGTTCAGCTGCTTGCTCACTCACTGAGTAAGCCTTGCTCATAGCTTAATCTGTACTGGTGGTATATTGCACTGTGAGACCGATGTGATTTTCTTCAACTGGTTAGAGGGGCTCAGTTTGGAGGTACAATATAAAGCTTATTGAGAAACACAGTCCATCTGCAGAATCATCATATTTTCTTTCTGCTGTGGCTGTGTTCTTTTGTAGATGTTCTCTAGAGTAGCAGTTGTGCCATGCTACATGTTTCAGGTGCTGCTGCCCCTCCCTGAGACTGGTGGATGTTTTGAGCTATCTGAAGAGGAAGTAAGTTAGCATTAGTTACACAACAGAGCCATGTTTTGAGACTTCTTGTTAAACCTTAGAGAAGGCAATACTGCTAATGGAAGAACAGATCCAAATCCAATGAACTGGTTGGGAACTGGTTTTGTAACTTCGTGAATTTTAGTGGGGTGGTGAACCCTGCTGCAATCTGTGATAACTGCATTAAGAACTATTCACTGAAAAAAGGAGTAAACCCGAAAGCTAGGAACAAACCCAGAATAATGACATTGTACTATATGTTTTTGTTGTAGGCTTTCCTGACAAAGTAACAATAAAGCAATGCTACCGTCTTCTGGGAAACAGCCTCAATGTACATGTAGTGGCAAAATTGATCACCGTTCTACTTGGATAATTCAGAACCTGAATCTGATGAGTACAGACTGGTGACAGAAAATACTTCCAAGAGAAAGCTGATGGCAACTGAACAAAAGGTGTAGCTTACAGAAATACCTTTCCAGACATAGTACGGAACAGTTCTGATATATTTTAATACCTTGCTTTTGTGGTGGATTTGCACTGTATAGAGGTGTGTTATTTAAATGGAAGCTTCCAGCACTTAATTGCTTTACTTAAATATCCTTTTTGCAAAATGGGAAAGAGCAGCATTTACATACACCTCAATGAAAATGGGTAAGACTATTTTATTTTATCTTAAAACCATTTCCTTGGTACAGTATAAAAAAAGCTATAAATATCAAAACTTTTTAAATTAAGTGCAGAGACCAAGTTCTGCATGTAAATGTATTAATTTGTAAATATCAGTGATCCGTTCTTAGTGATGGATTTTTTTATATATTTTTCTTTATTGTGTATATGATCTGAAATTCTGTTGTTTTTTTTATAGCTAATGAAACTACAGAATTCAGTATTTTGTATACAGTTTTTCAGAAGACAGTGTCATCCTTATATTTTATGGTTGTCATCTCTCTAAATACTTGTAGGATTCTGGAAACCAACTGTAACTGTCTGGAATGATTTGTTTAGGTGCAGCTGAATAAAAATGCTTCAAGATTATCACAACCCTGACACTAACTTGCGTGTTTCTGTTCTCACTTGATATTATTTAGGATAAGATTATTGTTCTTTACCGAAGACCTACACATAAAAGACAAAAAAATGGAAAGGCTCCATGTTTAGGTTCCTGTGGCATAAGAACTGGAGGAAAAACTAAATGGGCCTCTTCTGAAAATTTCTTCACAAAACTTGGTAGTAGTACTGGAAGCGTATGTTGGGATGAAACCACTGCGTATGGCCATCTAGAGCACCACAGCTGTACACAGTCTCATAGAGCTGGACCAAATGTCTTTTTTTTTTTTTTTAATTATAAAGTCAGAGTTTAATATCTGAAACAATAGAGAAGTTCATGGCAAAACAGAAAGCCTTCTAAAGAAGCACATGTTCCGTTTGTTATTTTTCCTTACAGAAACTATTATATAGGTATCTAGAGAAAAAACAGTCTGAGGGGGGACAAAGCAAGATGATACTTGGTAAGCATCCATTATGGAGCTGGTGTGTCATGAAACTGAAGGATTTTGTAGATTGATCATAGTTCCTGTGCACCAAAGCCACCAATTCTGAAAGAGACTGGGGGTTTGGGGTCCTTTTTTTGGTTTTGTTTTTTTTTTTCCCCTATAAGATGACATAGGAGCAGTCATGTCGTATTGCATCTAGGCTTGGTAAGACAAGAGAAACTAAAGACCGTAGGGAACGGAGCTGCTGTAGAGAGATACTGCAGCTATTCTCATCTGCCATAGTCGTCCTGAAAAAGAAAAAGAACTTGGTATTGTTATTTTGTGCCATACTTTATCTTACACTGACTCCTTGTGTATTTCTTCTTCAGTCTTGATTGGCATGCTGCTTCTGGACTGTTAAACCAGGAAAAGCTTGGGTTGACCTACTTCAGCCTGTCTTGCTTTCCAAGAACATTTGGATTGTTTGGGCTGTTCCAGCCATAAAAGAGAAACGGAAATGGATTCTCCTAAAAGAGGTCTGAACTAGGTTCTAGAGAAGGATGAGGTTGGCCTCTATCTTTATCTGGTCTCTTGTAGTATTATAATGGCAAAAAGTACTAGACTAATGTTAGGCTGTGCCTGCTACTGCAGTGCAAAGAGCAGATACGGTTTTGACAGTGTTAGGAAACATAGTTATGTATTTACACGGTGGTTATTGTGTAGATTTATCAGCCAGGTCAAGAACTAGTAGCTATACAGTCTTGTTCTTGGGAGAAATGTGGTAATAGGAAGATGTGTTGCTATCTAACATGATTGAAACTTGAAACAAAGGAGATCAATTGTATGTATAAATTGGAATTTCTTTCTGCTAACTATGTGAATAGTCTGTTTGTTTTGCCTCACATAATAATTGGCAAAATATTAAGAATTGGTTTTCAATTCCGTAATGTGTAAAACTAACTCTGAAAGTTACCTAGCTGTATCTAAAACTGATACAGCAATACAGCCTGCTGCATGTTAACAGTGAACTTTAATTCAATGTGATTGTGAAGACTGAAATTTGTTTGCTAATCAGAGCTGTTTCTGAAGGAGATACTTTGAAAGAACAGATTTCAGAGTTGTAAATACATATTTGTGTATTTTGCCCCTGCTAACCCTGTAATACCAGTGCAGCTAAATTGAGTGACTGCTGCTTATCCCGTCAGTTTGTCATTAATAGATGGATTTACTGAGCTCTGTTGGGTTGTACCTGCTTGACCTCACTTGATGATCAATCACATTGCTTCCTTTTCCAAGCAGTCTCCTAATCATAAGTGCTTTGCAGCCTACATCAGTACTGCACTTTGCAACTTCAGTTTTCATGGCAATGAAATAGATTACAAAAGGAGCTGAAAGGTAAATGAGTGCAATATGGAAGACAGCTCTGGAAATGGAAGGAAATTTCCAGAATCTATTTTTTGGTTTTGTTGCTCACTTGTTCTACACACCTGAAATACATTTCATTATCTGAGTGAGATGATGTGGTTGCGCTCCCTCAATTTTAAGAAGCTCCACTGAGGAAAAGGATGTCATATTTGGTGGTGTCATTTATGCAGTCAGTTTGGAAGCTTGCCTGTTGCCTTACAGAATGTCTTACCGACGCAAACTTGTTTTCACCTGAGTTGATCTAGGGATTCCCTATACTGTTTCTTCTAGAACATGTGAAGTTACTAAAATACCATTTAATGCAGTGGGTTTGAATGTGTTTTGATACATGAATTCAAAATTTTTCAGTGGAGGTGCCTTCTTCCATGCAGTGAATATAAGGCTCCTACCCACAGCCTTTATCATCTCATCTTTTGCTGACCCTTGTAGGAGTAAGAATCGTCAGGAATCTGAGAGTTACAGGCTGGAAAAACATTGATCTGTGGTAACACTATCGTATGTCATAAACTTAATCATAGATAAGCCCATTTTATTTTCTAAAGAGACATCTCAACAGAAATCTGAACAGATCCAGTGCTTCAGTGACTGTACAGTTCTGCTTTAGCAGTTGTTACACATTTCTAAAATAAATAGAAAATGTAGCAAATACTTGTTACATACCAAGAATGAACTTACTCGTTCTTAGCTCACCATTTGATTTCTCTGTTCTATTTGCTTGCTGTTCATACTGAGGTTTAACACTGCTGGCTTTTTGTATAGATAGTGAATTATATTTCTTGTCCTTAGCAATTTAGTATATTTTGCCTCTTTAGATACTTGGAAAGACTTGGGTGCTGTCTGTACATTTTTTCTGCACGGTGTTTAAAGAATATGAGTAAAGATTTGGAGGCGACAAAATAATAATTTGTTAAGACTGCCCAGAAATGCTTAGTATTCTTAAGTAGTGTATAAAGTAGAAGTGGTCAAAGAAATATCTGAGAAAAAATAATGTGAAAGTGTAATAAACTAGGCATAGAGCCCCAAATGAATTCCAGTAACCATTTTCCTTTTGCCTGTGGAAACATGAATATTCTAGTGTTATAGCCTCATTAGGGGAAGTTTATGCTTGTTTAGTAACAACTTGTTTAAATAGATCACTGATATTTAAGACACCAGGGAAAATGAAATACTAAGTAATGATAGTATGTCAATTTAAATGTTATTATGAAGAGCATGAAGAGATATGTGTTATTTTTATCTTGAGCTGATTACAAGGTTTGGGGAATTTATATAGCTGTTGAAGAAAAGAAGTATGTGGCCTGAGATGACTAGGCAGCCACTTGTGAAGGCAAGACAACTGGGTGGTTTTCTTTTACTTTCTTCCACCTGGTCCTTTTGACAGTTGGAGGAAGCGTGGACAAGGGATGTCTTGGTAAGAGCTCTGATGAAGCAAGTAGCAAGAGTTGGAAGGGCTAAAATTGAGTGGAATACACCACTTTTAGTGAGAGAGGGTCGTTGGAGGGAGTTTCAGGTGGCCACTCTAGTTAGGTACCCTTCACTGGGATTCAGAAAACTGCAGCAAAAAAGTCCCTAAAATCTTCTCCAGTGGGAGGCATCTCTGATTTTAAATACAGGAGTACCTCCTGAAATCCCAGCTTCATTGAGAGCATGCTGGTCTTGTCCTTTTGTCCATGCACTGAGCATTGTAACTCAAACATTTTTAAATTACAGCCCAGCATTTGGAAGCAAGCACATTGCTGCTGCTGTATTGTCTCACACCTAGACAGTAACAAGTAGTTCTGATTAGCTCAAATATTTGCCCAATATATATTTAAAAAAAAAAAAATCCCATTCTGTTTATAAATTTTACACTTAAAAATGGGATTCTACTGAGAATTAATATTTCTGAGTGGCATTTTGACTGTGTATTGATCTTGCTTACAATGTGGCATTACTTATTCATTGTGCATGTGTTGTAAGGTGAAGCATGGAGAGAGGGAGAAGACAGGACAAGTTCATGGAAGAAAAATCCTTTGAGACTACTGAGTAATAGCCTTCTGGCAGAAGAAGTTCCCAAGCTACGAATAAAATGGAGGCCGAGAAAGTACCTAGGAGAGGTACTGCATGTGTTTGCCCCTTCATGTATCCTTCGTTTCCTAACTACCTGCTCTTGGTCACTGTTGGAGACAGGGTAGTCAATCTTTTTCTAACCCAGTTTGACCACTCGTACTTCCTTATATTTGTATGGTGACAGAATGCCGATATTTGTGATCACAGCATCAATACACAGCAGATGATTTGTGGACTTGGCTCAGATCTAAGCCTCTATATGAAGCCAACAGTACAGAATAGAATGAATTTGAGGGAGGTTGTGCAGCCAAGTCCATTCATGGCTTTAGGGTTAGTAGTGGAGAACGGTGGCTATGCAAATGGAGTCCCTAAAAATAACTCCAGTGTACATTGCTTTAACAACAATCATTAATTTAGCAATTAGAATGTGCTAAAAGGACTGGAATAATAGAAAAGAACAAAGCCAATGTAACTGACTGAAAATTTTAGAAAAAATGAAACAGAAAATAGGAAGCATCAAAGTGGTTGGTAGTTAGTAGAAATAATGCGTAGGAAGAAAAATCAGAAAAAGAGGAACTGAAATACGAGTCTCATAATGCAATTAAAAAACTTTATCACAATGAAGGCAGTTACATATTAAGTAACCTAGGTAGACTTGAGACAGTAGATCAGTTCCAGTTGAAGTAGCTAAATACATCAAAGCTCATATCTTTGCTCTTTGCTATTAAAAATGGAAAACCTGGATTTCCTGGACAGTTAGTTTAACTTCATCAGCAGGTAACTTATTAACTTCAACTCTGTTGAGGGAGCAAAATCTTAAGCAGGTGTCAGAGGGCAGTATGCTGAAAGTAAAAGAAATCCCTAAGAAGTGGTGTGGGAAATGGAGGCTTGCAGCTGCCCTGGGGAAGGTGCTGCAGCCATAAAACTCTCCAGCCATGTGAAGAAAAGGAGGGAAGTGATGATGGATGGTTATAGGTAAGGGACAGAAGGAGGAATGTTATTTTTCAGTCACCCCTGCTTCTTGTAAACTTTGTGGTTGTTGATTCTCTGTGTAGGGCCTGATACCAGCTTAGTGCTTGATTGTCTCAGAGCTGCAGGGACACACAGAAAGAGCTGAATTTGATACAGAACATTGTTTACACCAGCAATTTGCACATACGTACCGTGGAGGTGACAGTACTGCTTCATATGTTATGTGTCACTTTTGAACACTGGAATATTAGAAAGAGGAGAGATGAAAGAGGATCCAGGAAAGTGAAGATGGAAGTACTGAGAGACATGACCGCAGCTGAGGGAAAACGCAGGTAAATGTGCACTACTCAGGATTAAACCAGTGATGGGGCTGGATTTATGATTATTTCAAATATTTAATTCATAACATTGAATAGCGGGGATCTCTTTTGCATCTGTAGAACAAAAGAATTATCTATTAGTCTTCCATTAAATTATTAGCCAGGTTGGGATTCACACCAATAGTTGCCCTTTCCCCCATACATTGTCACAGATCTGTGTCATGTCTCTGCATCTGAGTTGACTTTCTAGGCGCAATTAATGCGTATTGAATTTTTGGCGATAATCTGAGTCGACTCCTGTCTTCTACAGCAGCATCTTTCCATTGCAGGCACATACTGCTAGAGAAGTAGAGGGATATCACCATTTCATTTCACACAGCTACACAAGATGGTGGTAAATTGTAGTCCCTGCTAGTAAGGATGAACTTCAATCAGAATTAGAGACAAATGCTCCATTACTTCCTGCCAAATCTGTGCACAACCTATACTCTAGAGGTATTTCCTCAGCCATTATGTCGGTAAGGTAATGAATGATCTCTCCCAGGAGGAGTAGTTCATGCCAGTTCTTGTCAGAAAGAACAGCCCCTATTCTTATGCCAGATATTTGCAGGTTTTCCGCTCTGTTCTTCCAAAAATGATGTCTCAGTCCAGTATGTTTCAGTAAAATTAAAAGGTGTGAACCTGTTTTTTTTCTCCTTAAGATGGTTTATAGATTTCCCAGCTTGGCCAGCCTAAGGTTTACACTCATTAGGAATAGAGTGTAATTAACTAAAATCTGGAAGGTCTAATTAAGTGGAAAATAGTGTCATGCAAAGTTTAGATGTCCAGAGCTCTCTTTCCATCCTATAATCAGTGCATAGTCAAAGTTACCTGGTTTTCAGGTCAACTTTTTTTCTAAGCTATAAAGCTTGCAGGCAGACAAGGTGCATTTCTTTTTCCTCCTTGCATTAACAGCTTTCTCCCCATCCTCTATGGTTTATTCTCATTGGTCATTTGGTATATCAGAGTTAATTAGTTGGAAAGGAAAGCTTGAAATAAGGATTAACAGGCACCAGAGAGGGGCAATACATACTGAGTATGCGAAAGAAGTGAATAGAGAAAAGGAAGGATTTTGTGGGTCACAGCTGAAGTCCAGGCTGAAAACTGTCAGCATACAATGGACTTTGTGAGAGAAAGTCTTTGAAGTAGCAGGCTGGCTGAATGCATGCATAAGTAGTACAGGTTTGGTTGACCCGTAGTTTCTTCACCTTGACGCTGAACTGACAAGTTGTAAAAACTCAGTACAAAACCCAAACCAAAACAGCAAAAAAACCCCAAACAGACATCAGAACTGACATGAAGAATGTTAGAGAGCACTAGTTTAATGGACAGTACTAGGATACCTAGAGGCAGAAGGTGTCTGGTTGACTAGACAGAAACATCAGTAATTTGTCTATGCTCTGCTATTCCTGAATAGTTCAGAGCAAAGAGCATAATGGTGAATTAAAAAAACCAACATGGAGACAGATTCTCAGCTCGTGTGACATCCATAGCTCATTTGGATTGACTGGAGCAGTGACAGTTTTCAACGACTGAGGATACAATTCTGTATTTTCATGTAAACATTATCCCCTATGATGGTAAAGGACAAAACATGGAAACTCCTCTTCATGTTCCTCTGTTCCGGCAGCAACAGCTGGAGGCCACAGGCTGCTGTGGAGCAGGTGAACATCCACAGAGCTGAGCTGCTGCTACCGCACTAGTAGCCATGTGGGATGGGCTGTCTGGTGTGAGTTCAGGAGGTTCACCTCTGCCCTTCCAGATCTGTAGGCAGCAGCAGTAACTGCTGGGTTACCTGGATCACAGTCTGAGCCCAGGAAAGATGGCCAGCAGGCTCATGCTGTTCTGAATTCTCAGAGAAGTTTCTAAAACCACAGATAATGTAATAAAAATCTAGGTGGAGGTGGTGGGATGCAGCTGATACAGTCTCAAACATTATAGGTATTCACAGTAAAGATCAAGTTAGCAGCAGCAGCACCAACCTTAGGTGTCCTGGCTTCATATTAATTTTTACAGTCCACATCTGTCTCTCTTTGAGGTGACACGAGTCTTTTTTGTCACCACATCCAGTCTCTTTACAGGGTGCTTTGACCTCAAAACATTTCTGTCTGTAAAAGCTGTAGGGTTCATTCAACCCCCCAGCCCCAGGGCATGTCCTGCATTGTCTGTGGGACATGTGTGGGTGACAAGTGCAAGCTGGAGCAGAAAAGAAGGCTGGACAGGGTTAGGAAGTGCAGGAGCTCTCTGGCCTCCAGGATGGTCTGGGGCTTAAAGGATCAGTGAGGTGGTGACTACTGTTATCTTCAAGCAAGAGCAGTTACAACTGTTGCTACTCTCTTTCTCAGTAGAGTTTTGGAATGCGAGTAATCTGGATGAGTTGTCTACCAAGCAAAATGGAAAATCAAAAAGAACGGTGGTGGGCCTGCAGGTTCAGGTAGCTCCTAGCATGAGGAAGGAAAACATACACAAAGCTCCCCTGAGCAGGGAGAGTAAAGCACAGCAAAGCCTTGTGCAAGGGCAATAGGGAGACTGACAAAAGCAAAGGGGAGGTGGGATGTGGACTCTCATGGTTTCCAGCAGCAACAGCTTGGGCCTCAGAGACAAGTACTGACAAGCATCTGGGTGGGACACTTCTGTTGAGAAGGCTATGAGGTACTGCTGAAGGGTAGAGGAAAATGGGGTCAAGATTAAAATTTTGGCTCTCAAAACATATTAATTTTTTGCAATTACTTTTGAGCCTCCTTTGAATTCTTCCTTGGTCTTTTGCATTGTCTATGGCTGGCCCTGAATTTGGGAGCCCTAGTGTGTGCAGTGAAGACAGCCCACACATGCCAAACAAAATACAGTCCCCTTTGTGTGTGATCATCTCCCCAGCATCTGGGGACTGAGTCATCCTCGAGTCAGAGCAACCATATTTGGTTAAAATTGAATTTTGCTGCTGTTGTAATCCATGGGATGCTCTTTGGTACTGCTAACTTGTTTGTCATCTGCCCAACAAATTACTGCCTGGAAGCTTCTCTTTCAATAAAAATATTCCTTGCCAGCCACTTTGGGTTTTATTTGTGGAGTTGGGGTTGGGTTTTTTTGGTAACAATTTAGGTCCTTTAGTGCTGCCAGATAGTTTTTCCTTTGCCCATGTTGTGCATCGTGTGGGGAGAGCAAGCTGTTCCTGCAGTAGCCAGCTGCAGATTACTAGGTGCTCTGAGACACAGGGGTGCTCAGCTGTACAAAGGTCAAACATAATGATAAAATAGAGGCAGATTTCAATTAATGATATTTCAAAGCTACTGACACCAAAAGGCAAAAAGAGAAAAATGCATTTAATGTCTATAGAGGATTTGCATGCTGTCAATCTTTAATTAAGATACCTGACAGAAAGTTCACCGTTGCAAGACAAGACAGCAGAATGGGCACCTTGTGAATCAAGAGCTGAGAGCAAAGGGCACCTGGGCTTGCAAAAGTACAATTCAGCACTGGAGGTTTCACTTCAAACACAGGAGAGCTGGAAGAGAGCAATGCTTTGGGCTGCTGCTGCTCCTGCTCCTGGGCTTTTACTTGTGTTATTATTACTTACCGGATTAAGCTGTGAACCAAACCACCATGAAAAAAAGAGACAGAAAAGAACCATTTATGACAAGCAGTAAGTACCATTGCTTGCAAGTGCATTTGTTCATATGGCGGCTTCTAAGTGCCAGTAACGGGAACAGAATGGCTTTACTGCAGCTCTATTTTCCATACCCTTTGGCAGATATCTGTAACTAAATGATCTCTTTGTTTTTTCTCTAACACAACAGGCCTCGTTTGTCCTCAGAGCAGGGTAATTTAGTGTTCTATGCTGGCTCCAGCAAAAATATTGAATTTAGAACTGGACTACTGGGGAAAATAAAAATCAATGAAGAAGACCTCGCAGAACTTTTTAGCCAGGTGATATAGTTACTTTTCTTTAATATGTTTTCATTTTCAGTTTTGCACATTAATTGTTTGTCTCCAGGATTTGTCTTAGGAAATTTTTGATGTGTTTTGTATGGTGGCTATTTTATATTCTCTGTGCAAGTACTCTAATATGAAAGTAAGCTGTTGCAGAGTTGTAATCATGCCATTTCAGCAAATAATTAAAACTGTATATGTAACAGAGCTCTATTTAAGTGGACTTTATAACACTAAAGTTAAGCAAGTCTGAAACTTTCCTAAGCTTCTGAAAAAGCAAAGCTTGTTTACATTTGTAAGCTCTTGAAAAAGTCAAGCTTGTTTCACTTCATCTCTGTTTAAATTTAGGTGAGAGAAAATAATGCGGAGATTCGAGAACTTAAAAGAGCTAATGGTGCCTCTCAGAACGTGTCCCAGCAGGTTGCTCTGCTGACCTCCCAGGTAAGCCATACCCTCATGTTACCCTCCTCCAGCATTCACAGTTTTCCATTCCTCAGATTAACATTGTTACCTGATTCATTTCAATATTTTGGGACTCCAGAGACCTGGGGCAGAGTCCATATTTGATATCAGCTCGGTCTGTGTTTAACGTTGAGATACTTATTCAGTAACTCTGGAGACAATAAAAATAATTCCTGTAAATCCTATAATTTCCAGTTACCAGGATGCTGCTTTTGTTCACTGTCAACATCTGTATGGTCTATATACTCTAATATTTATGGAAGTGAAATCCCACTAAATTCAGGAAATGGGCCATATATGTTCTTAAAGTTGTTACACAGACATTCCATTCCATAGGTGAAATGGGCTGTAGGGGTTGGCAGTGGAAAGAAAAGACCTATGCAGTAGTTTTGTCTCTTCCCCGCTAGTGAAGATTTTTGTCCAACAAAAGGTTTTGAAATCTTTGTCTGACTTAGTTTAAGTGTCTTTTGTTATAGTGTTGCTCCAGGTTCCTTACAGGAAAATATTTTATAGCCTAAGAGACCTCCCTTTAGGGAAAGTGTGCTACTACGTATCCTCATATTCCCTGGTTCAGTTTCAGCTTGCTGTTAGTGGTTGTAACCCACTGAGACATGGTGAGCCTATTCTTGGCTTTTGGCGTGCTGCCTCAGACCTCCATCCTTTGCATGCTTGCAAGCACCCAAACAGTCCTGCTGGAATATTTACATTCTGAATGTTGAGCACCTGAATGCATCTTCACAAGACTGAGTCTTGTTCTTTGGAACCAAACTGGGACATATTTAAGCTGTCATTTTCTGAACAGCCTAAACCACCAAAATCCCAGTGAATGGGCCTGATTTGAACCTGATTGTCACCTGGTTTCACATACCAGATATAATTTTTTTCTCTTAAGAAAGTATTTTGTTCATCTACCAGCATCCAGTACATGCTTCTGTGATCACTGCCATACCAAGCACAATGCAATTTGCATTTCTCTTGCAGATCGTGAGTCTTGATAACAGACTTCAAAGATTAGAGCAGGTGAGTAAATGGGAAGCAAACTAGACATCAAAAAAGAAAAACACTGCCCCAAGTAAATAAAGTGAGGTTACAGTGATTAAATAGCTGAATTATTTCTTTCCTCTCCTGTATTATTCAGGAAAACTTTATTTTGGTAACAGGAGGTAAAAAAACTCCCAAGATTTGTGGAGGAGGTGAAATGCGCCTTACAAAATATAAACAGTGCAGGAGCTTGCATCCTTAAAGGAAAAACAGTTGTACACTTAAGAACAACAACTAGATACCAAGGAGAAGTAAACTCTTCCTTCACTAATCTGTCAAGGTGAAGACTGGAGGATTCAAACTGGATTTTATATTGCACTGGAAGTAGCTGATTTTCAACAGTCACCTGCTTCTACACTGAGCTTGTCACAAGCCACAGCTACAGCTGCCAGTAAAAGCAGTTGTCAGATGAGTCACCCGTGGAATCGAGAAGACAGATAATCCTCCATCTAGACTCATAGCCTGTGGCTTATGTCTCTGTTAATATTTACTTCTTGCATGGCTTTTGCCATTCTAGTTCTTGTAGCTGGCCATTCTGTGTAAGACCAATTGTATTAGTCATTATTTTGTACAGGGATAAGCAGAATAGCTCAAAACCTATACAAATCAACCTTGCTGGGGAAAAAAAAGGGGGTGGGGGCAGGAAGGGAATCCAAGAAAGAATGGCGGGGGGAGGGGAAAAAGTTTTACTTGAGAATAAACACCAAATAAGCAGGAACCTCATCTTCTGCTCTTTTCCTGGGTTGCAGGCTCTCCAGGGGAAAGCCTGCAGTAGTAACCCCTGTGAAAACTCAGGGACCTGTGTAAACTCACTGGATGGTTTCTTTTGCCTCTGCCCCAGCAACTGGCAGGTGAGTCTTTAGCCTCCTTGAACGTGGACCATGTATTTTAACTGTGAGGATACACCTGACGCTGTAATTGTGATGAAACATAGCATTTTAAGGTTGCTCAGGGCAGAATGGGATATACTGAACAGCAAAACAGCAGTATCACAGTTACTGTTTGGTTGAAGGACAACACATTTGCTTCTCAACAATATCAATATATACCAAAAAAATGAACCCCAAACCATTGGGCCACACCCTGCACTGTTACACAGGGGTGATGGCCCACAAAGCCAGCAATGCTTGGCAGTTCCCACAGCGGAGAATTAGTCGTTGGTTTTTGCTGAGCAGTGAACTGAACTGCATGCCTTCCTGTTGATCTTATGCAAGGATAGACAGAGAATGGGGAAAGGGAAGGATATTTATTCACACTCAAACAAATAAGACACAGGGGGATGTAAGTAATCAGTCCTGTTCTGAGTTTTTTAAAACCAAAGACTTTACTGGCAAAGGCTTCAGTGGTGCTGTTACATGCACTAGAGATAGAGAAGTTGTATCTTCTTCTCAAAGGCTCTCAACTTTAAAGTTATCCGAGCAAGATTTGGATCACAATTGCTCTACTTTCAGTCTTAATAAAACAGCATCTCCTGACAGAAACTGTTTGAAAGTAAGTCTTCTGAGCCTTTTGCCAGCAAGTTGGAAAGTAGGGGGGAGGACAGTACTATGCTGTCCATATGCTTTGTACAAACATCTGAAATATTTTATCCCCCATCTGACTGATAACCAGGGTCACAAAAACACAGCTGAAAAATAGAGTTTTGTTATAATGTTTCATAAGGGAAGCTGTGTTGATAGCAGCCCATGGTTTATATATCTTTGGAAACTATATTAAACATTGGCTGCATGGTTTGCTTAATTTCTCAGTTATTTGGAAAATAAACTGGTTTTCCATTTCATCTTAGGGCCTCCTGTGTTCAGTGGATGTTAATGAATGCCAGATTTATGCTGGAACAGCGTTAGGCTGCCAGAATGGAGCCACTTGTGTGAACACACCAGGCAGCTACAGGTAACTTTTCAAAACTAGACACAAAAACCTTATGTAAAATACTCAGCAATTTTTGTACCCCATATCACACCTGCAGCACAAGTGCTAGGAGTAAGTCTGTTTAGTATCGATGCACTATCATCCCTTTCAGTCTGAGAGAATATAAAATCCTTAATACACCATACACCGAGCCCACCACAGACACAGAAGGCCCTCCGAAGCCATTGCCTGCTTTGGCATAAGAAGAGCAGCAAGAACCAGGTTTGTCATATGACCATTCTGGGGAAAAGGGCTGCCAACTGGAGACTGGTTCCAGTGACCCTACAACCCTCTGTTGTAGGTGCAGATGCTTTAATGGAAATTTGCTGCACCGTAGGATGTAGATGGCGTGTTGACATGCAGCATGCTGGTCTGTAACCAGCACTCACCAATGTGCCCATCTAGCACAGCCATGTTATCTTCCTTCCGTTATCACCCACTCCTTGAGACCAAAGGGAACAAGGAGATGAAGGAGTGAACAGCTTTGGCCCAGCAAAGGTTTTGAGTTGCTGGAAACCTCTTGAATATATGGGCACCCTTGATCATTGGCATTCCCAGCACACTGCATAACTGAGAAATGCCTTCAGCTCCTCCAGAAATAGAGGCACTGCTGATACTGTAGCAGAGCAAGCAATGCACAGTGCTGCCAGGCACGAAGGGAGGAGAAATGCTGTCTGCAGCGGGTGGCCAGGAGGCTCTCTGTGTTGTGGGCTTCCATAGACATGAGGTCCCTGGAGCATATTCTTCTCTGGCTGTGCCCAGCTCCTTAGGAAACATGCTCTTGTTTACAGGGCAAGCCATCCTGAATGTTCTGTGTCTGATTTTCCAAAATGTCAAACAATCTGGTATATAAATAACTTTCAGATATAATACAAAGCTACCCCTGTGCAATGGGAACGAGCAGGCTGGAGAGTGTGCCACAGCTTTCTGCAAAGCATTTTGTCTCCTGCTTCAGTGTGAAAACCTTGGCCCCCACAAATATTTGCTTGGTGTAACACTGGTTTATAGTGCTTTGTCAGTTCTTGGAAGAATGTCACACAAGGGAAGTTCTGCAGTGCTCCTCACGCTTCAGCATTAACACTGAGCCTGCTGAGGTGTCACTGGTACATGATGCTTCCTGCCAGCTTTCCTTTGATTTTTAAAGGATGTTTCTAGCTTGCCTGCAGCTACCCCAATACAGACTTTTGTTGAGGAAACAACACGCAAAGCAGCCTGCCTTTACTTGTTGTTTCTTAACGAGCTCAGAGATGTGATGTATAGGTGTGTGACTAAATTAAGGTTTGAGAGGACAAACCCTCTGCCATTCTCACAAGTGTTGTTATTGTGTTAGTACAGTCATGATTCCTGTAAGTTTCTTCCCCAATGTAATTCTTGCCCTGCTTGGTACTTGCTGAATCAATGCTTCCTGAAAGGAACTAAGACCTCTCTATAAGTCACCCAAATCTTAATATTACTGCTTTTGCATTACACCCTCGGTATTATTGTTTAATCCTTTCCCCTACTCCATTGTATTGTCTTCACAGTCTCCCTTCACATACCGGCTTACTTATTTCTGAGTGCTCCCCTGATGTTAAATCCATCCCCAGGTAGTGTGACCTGGCTCTTTTCAACAACTCTTAAGAACATTGCTGCTAAATTTTCTGGGACCCAGCAACCCAGGTCACCCCACTCCTGCTCTGGTGTAGTTATATACAGCAGCATGGACTGCAGATAAAGAAAAGGGTGATGTTTAACTTTCCATAGCCCTAAGAGATAACACCAGGTGAAGGGCAGTACTGGATTAGGTACTGTGAAGTGGAGCATAACGCAGTCTTCGCTCCCGATTCAGATTCTTTACCTGCATGCATCAAGCCGCAATTTGGGAAAGCACTGAAGTGTGAGGGAAAAGATGGGTATTCAGGAAATACCTTCCTGAATCAGGACTGTAAGGGGACATTGCGTCATTTGGATGAAAGGCTGTCAGAGTCCCCAAGTCTATCAGACTTTTGTGTGAGAACCAGAATAATGGGGGCCTCATCACAACGTGCCATCAGCAATGGGAGAGAAGCAGGACAGTGCCGAGCAGCAGTGCGTTGCAATTTGGCTGAAGCTCCTTGTGGTGTGACCTACTTCTTGAAACTGTTCTCTGAGCAACTTCAGATGGGAGCAGATTAATCTTTGCCAGACTAGGCAGGAGACAGTGCCATTGTCCTGCTTCGGAGCCAGTCAGATTGCCTTGCTGTGTCCTTTGGAGTTGAACATGAGGCTCTGAATGTACTTTGAACATACAAAGGCGATCTGGTTCCCTGACCTGTTGCCTCTGTGCTTGCCCAGGTTGAGCTAATGCACTGGCAGGATGGTGTTGGTCTGTGTGCTGTCTCTTACAATAATGAACTTGCTGTCTTACAGTACTGCAGACTGCAGTTAAGCATTAAGCTACTGTGATTCTTTAAGCCTGAGTTCATGTGGGTTGCTTGTCCTGGGTGCAGCATTTAGTTGCCTGCAATTGGCTTATCACACTGCTATTTCAATTGAGCATGTGATACTGACAGGGACAGTAGCGGCTTATTAATAAATTGCTCCAAGGTCCAGATCAGCTGCACTGGAATACCCTGATTCAAATTCTGCAGATAAATGCTTTTACAGAGATTTCCATTAGCCAGCTTAAAAGCAATGCAAGAAGGGTGTGTACCTGCCATATGTCTCCGTGAGGAGCAGACATGGCAGCATGTAACTTGCATCCGAAGAAGTATCTGACTGTCATTTTAATAAAAAGCTAGTGAACTTACAGGAGGCTTTCTGCAAGGTTTAGGTCCCTTTTAGTTGTATTTCACATCCTCAGATTTGGTCTATGTGGAAATAAAGGTCAGAGAAAAGGGAAATGTTACCTGATGGTTTAGAAGTTCCCTATTTCAGTTCCACCACATATGTACAGTGCTGTGACTAAGGTGTGCCCTGTAAATAGCAACATGATGCAGCTGGCAGCCTGCAATCCAGATCCCCCCAGCAGAATGCCTCACTTCAGCCCACTGCTTTGTTCTTCCCACCCCATCAGCACCAAATGCCTCCTCCTGACCACCACACTTACCTGAAAGCTGGGCTGCCGCTGAGACAGTTGCTGAGGTGTTAAGGTGTGGGGGTGAAGGTACCCCTCTCCCTGAGACAGGCCAGACATGGCATTTCTGCATATTGCTCGAGTTAGGGTTTTAGACACTTGGCATCATATGAGGGTCGTAAACTGAAACACAAAATTTAGGTGCTCTTCGACTGAAATGGAGATTTCTAGGCTCATATTCTGCTGAAGTCTCATAGTAGACATTTCTTTTTTTCTGGATTTGCGCTTATGAATCTAACAAAAGGCTGTGGATTCTCCCATAGGCTCAGTCATGGATATGCGCAAGTCCCACGTGACCGTCGAGTCTCTGCTGAACAAGAGCCTTGCCTCTGTGCATGATTATTAATAGGATTGTCAGTATAGCTGAATAGGAACACCACATAAATAAGAGTGGGGAATAACCTCTTACTATGGCAATATGGGATCTGTGACAGTTATATAAAGACATTTTGATTTTTCTGTCTGCTTTCACCATTAGCTGCTCCTGTACTCCAGAAACCTATGGGTCTCACTGTGCCTTGAAGTTTGATGACTGCCAGGGAGGATCTCAGATGCTCTGTGGGCATGGCATCTGCATAGATGCAGACAGGGATCAGCCCAACAAGGTAAGGAACAACATACAAGTCTCATTATACAGCATAGCATAAAAAAGCGACAACTAATACTGAGTACCACAGAACTGTGTAGTGCACACTGCTGCTGAAAAACAGCAATAAATGCCATTGTGTAACATAATCTAACCTCTCTGTTGTCCCAAGGACAGCAGAAAGAATTGAAAATGCCTTGTGTCTTGTTAGAATTACTTGTCACAGTATCACTACTACTACTACATCCACGGGGAGCTTAGGAATTTTCTTTGAATAAGTCAAAGTCTTACTTGAAGCATAATATTCTTACTGTTCATTATTTGTGAAGTTCTGAGTTGCTGGAATATTTCATTACCTAAATGGTTAAGGACAGACAAACATGGTGAATCTTGTTTTCCCTGGGAAAAGGCATACATGTGGAACATTACTGTCAGTGGCCTGGGAGCTGCCAGGGCTGCATAGCAGCTGGGTGGCTGCTGCTCATCTTTGGTGCCCCTCATTGTCACTTGAACTTGGTCTCTGATTCCAGGCCCAAGCTCTCCAAGTGTCTGCACTGGCTGGATGCTGGCATACACTTGAACAGTCTTCTGGAGCAAGCCAGCTCATTCTTTTTGGGAGAGAATCTGGGTACAGGTTGTTCACTCCAAAGGGACATATGGAAAATGCCAGCTGTGGCTCTTTCCACCTAGAACAGCCCTCCAAAACTACCCTGCCAAGCCTGCGCTGCTTATAACACTCCTATACACCTATGCAACGATCCAGACACACAACATATTCTTTGTGCTATACTATAAAATAATTTCTTTGCTCAATTTGTACAAGTTTTCACAACTCATCACTTGTTTTCTGCCCATTTTTTGTGGAGAAAGCTTTTCAAAAGGGTTCAGTCTTGTATTAACAGTGTGTGCTCCTGTGACAGTCAACAATAAAGCTCCCACTAGCTTTAATTGGACCAAAGCTAAATAAATGCTGAAATCTGGCCATTAGTAAAGTTTACTAGAGAGAAAATAGTTTTCCTCAAAGAAAATGTATATTTGCAATTTAATGTCACTGCTGCATGTTCCACAGATTACTGAACAGTTTGCTTAGAAGTGTACAGCCAGGCTGATTTCAGGTTGCTTACATTGATCTGTTTACCCTGGTTACGAAGCAAGTTGATGACTTTTAATTATGTTTATGTACAGATCATAATTGCTGCTCATTTTCTCTGGGAGCTTTGGGCTAAAGTACAGGTTTCTTTTATGAACATAATGAATGAGCCTATTGTTGCTGCCATGATCTAAATAGGTAAATTCAGAGGAAGAAATAGACTGAGAAAACTACTGAAGCAACTTAAAAACAGTGTGCAAACCATGTAATGCTCTGAGAGCTTTCTTGCTGTAGTTTAAAAGACGTTTTATAAAATGAACTCCTCCTGCCCTTTTCTTGACTGTTCTAACTGCCTTAAATATGTAATGCGATGTTTGCTGTGGCAGCCCAAGTACCGCTGTATCTGTGACACTGGCTGGATGTCCCCTCCTGGCAGCTCTGCCTGCAGTGCTGATATAGACGAATGCAGCCTCCCTAATCGTCCATGTTCACAGAACCCGCTTGTGCAATGCTACAACACACCAGGCTCCTACTCATGTGGTCCCTGCCCCACAGGTATCACATCCTTCCGTGCCCTCAGATGGGAGGGGGTGGCAGTAGGTAGTACTGCCTGCCTGTATGTCATGAGTGCAGGCATAGAATCTAGATGAGAGCGACTCCATGAAATGCTTTGGTCTGTGTTCTAGAGAACAAATGCCTGCAGGTTATGTATTATCTAGGTAACACAGGCAGTAATCTAATGCATGATTTACCACATCCTAAACTGAGCATCTAATTAGGTCTGATGTACCCTCATGTCCTTCGGTACATTTATGTCCATCATGTCTATAACCTTCATGTAATAGGTGTGCAATAATTTCCTATCCTTATGCTCACTGTCCTAAGGCAATATAAAAATCTAATTGTCCCCTCAAGCCATATAACCTGTGATTCCTCTTCCTGAGTTGGGTGGGTGATGTGTATAGGGGGAGTACTTGAAGTATTTAACCAGACTTACAATAAAGCTTTGCTGCAAATTGTACATGTATGCACTAGACAAGAACTGCCTCCTCTTTAGGTTAAAGTGTGTTTGGTTCTGGAATATCCAGAATACAGTTAAAATAAAACATCCTTGCACACGCATCTCCACCCTGTTGTGTTTGTAACCTATTTAGCAGACCAGTATTAATTCTCATCAGTTATGAGAGGGACAGGTCTTCTCTTGTGTTAATGAAGTGAAATTCAGAAGTCATATTTTTCTGCTTTGTGAAAAGATCTGGTCTAAGAAGAAAATGAAAAGGCCAGGGATTTTCTATTTTAAAGTCTTCCCTCTGCTTCTTTTTAGGCTGGCAAGGAAATGGCTACAGTTGCCAAGACATTGATGAATGTGAAAGTAATAATGGAGGCTGCTCAACAGCACCAATGGTTCAATGTATTAACACAATGGGATCCTTCCACTGTGGGCTCTGTCCACCAGGTAGAATGGATTTTTTTTTGTTGCTAAAACTATGGAAAGGCTTAAAAAAACAAGATTCAACACATCTGGTCCTGTTCTGTGGTAGACTTAAGAAGCTGAAGATCGGGTTTGTGTAAAGTATTACATACACAAAACAAGACTAATACAGAACGCAGAGTCCAAGTTTATTCAAACTGCTTCAGCTATTAATGAACGTTTTGCAGAGTATGTGTCTAATGATGATTCTCTGAAATGAGTTTCTCCTGTACTAGGTAGCCCTTTTCAGTGTTAGAGCCTTGATTTGATGAGGTACTTCCTTTATACCATCATTAATGGAAACAAGGATTGAGTAATTACTGTCTGTATTAATTGAAAGGATATCCTGTGTGCCATAAATCAGCTGTATTGTCTGTCTTAAAAAAGGCCTTGATAATTGCCATGCTCTGAATGCTGTCTAAGAAGGCAGTGTTTCTACTGCAGTACAGGTCAAGCAGCAGAAGTTGTGACTTACATCTTTATAATTTGTGGTTTATGATTTAAAATACTTTATGAAATGCATGCTATCAATACTAGAAGTACTAGCAGGGCAAAGTGTTTCAAATTGACCTTTAGATTTCTGCTTAAATGGCAATAGAATGCAGGTAGTGAACGGTCTCAGTTACTGAGCGCTGAAAGGCCATCACCCTGCAGGATGAGGCTACCACCTGTGGCCTCAGGCAAGTTCTGATGCAGTGCAGTGGACCTCAGCTCTGGCTGTGCAGTCATGCTGTAGTGCTTTGGTCCTGCTGAGCCTCCTGAGGGCAGCTGGATGTTGTGTTTGAGACCCAAGGGCAGCTCTGGCATGCAGCAGGAAGCCTGGAGGCGGTTGGGGCTGGCTGGGTGCAGATATATAGGGAGGGTGGGACATGGTGGCTGAGAGAACCGACCTCATATGTATTTGGCTAGCACTAATATACCTTTTTCCTGAAATCGTGGGAGGATTTAGTTGCAATCAGAATCCATCCCTGTGCCTATCTCAACTTTTTAACTGCAGAAGACTATGATTTTACACCATAAATGATTATTTTGCTCACCAGATGATTGTTTTGCTGTCGATTCTCAGAGAACATCGTTTGTTACAGGCTAACTGAGATTTACCTCTGAACAGGTTATGAGGGAGATGGACAAACGTGTACCCAGGTTGATATCTGCTCAATAAATAATGGAGGGTGCCATCCTTTGGCTACTTGTACCTCAGCTTCAGGTACGATGTGTCCTTTCTTAAGGACTGTGAGTAATACCAGTGTGAATCTCAAGGAGGGTTTGGTTAGGCTAAACCTACTTTATAGCAACATATTTAGATTGCAGCTCCTTCTCCACAGTTTTGCCTCACCCAAAGGAGTTTAGAGGCAGGTTAGCTGAAGCCAGCAGGCCTTTCCACAAATACCGACAGAAATAGATTTAGGCTCCACTAAAGAGCACATTTCATCATAAAAATGTGGAGATCTTCACCATTTCTCTTTGATGTGGTTTTCCAATTTCAGCTGCTTGTACTATTCTCCTTTCCATAAATTCACTTTGACTACTCCCACCACTTCCCTGGAGGGTGACCTTGGACTCTCAGGTACCCATAGCAAAGCAACACTAGGGATCTTTCCATTGCCAAAGTGGACACTGAGCAGTGGAGGTATCAATAGATGAAGTTAGAATTCTATAAAGGCTGTGCTTCAGAATGTCAGGGACCTTTACTGTCATTGTTATTGCCATTGTAACAAGGACCATATTACTTTCTGTATCTTGTCTCATCTCGCAAGGGCCAATACCGTTTTGTTCCTGCACATCTGGGTACACTGGAAGTGGATATGGGCCGCACGGGTGTTCTGCTCTCAGTGATACCTGTCAGCTGCAAAACCCTTGTGCCAATGGGCAGTGCCTGGTAAGTGCTGGGCTCCTTGCAGTTAATGACACTGTTAGATAGTTATAACCAGTAACAACAGGGAGACTGGTGAGACGAAGAGCTGAGTGCAGACATACTAAAGGTATTGAGGCAAGGCCAGCGGGGAGTGGGAGATGACTGGATATACCTGGGGAAAACAAAGTGAGTTTCAGGGCATGTAAGCCATTTCTTTGTGTTGAAAGTAGAGGCAGCAATCTTGGCACTGAGAACCTGAAAGGTTGTAGCTGGTACCCCAGGCTAGTGATGGGATGCTGGTGCTGGTGGTGAAGAACTGGTGAACGGCTGTCCCTGGTGGGACACAGAAGTAATTTGCCACCTTGGATCATGGAGGAATTACCCAAGATAACAAAAGCAGTACCTCTGCTGGCCTTCATACTGTAAATATCCAGTACAGTTAGTGTTCTTAGGCTGATCTTGTGAGAGCCCCCCTGGTGTCTCAGGCTGTTTATATGAGTATGGAAAGGGTGCTTCATGGGAATTGGTTGTACTCCTGCTGGGCTGAGAGCTTTGGACCTTTACTGATTGGTGGTGTGAATTTATTCTTATGCACAGTGACCATTTAGTTTTTCTACGTGGACCCTGTGAAGGCCTTTTGGCTTCCTCAGTGAGGTGTGCTGTGCTTAAGAAAGTCCACACTGCAGAACTGTGGTTTTTGATAAATCTGTTGTGGAGGATATTTACACTGATGATTTTTGAGAGATTTTCACAAATGGTACGTTTGTTGTTCCAGTAGAGTCTGATCCCATTTGTCCACATTGGTCTGGGTATATCCTTCTTTTGATGATCTTGGGCAGCATGGGGGAAATGGGACATACGATATGGACTTGGTAGTGTTAGGTTAATAGTTCTTAATCGTCTTTTCCAACCTGAATGTTTCTATGATTCTATACATTACCTTTCCCTTTTCCCATTTTCTGTGTGAAAGGACATGATCCCCTCTCCTGCACTCCACCCTATCCTTTTTCAGCATTCCTCACTCTCTCTTCTGTGGATACCTATTGTCTTTTCACTCAGATATTTAAAGGGCCCTTTGTGCCCAGGTGTAATCTATTTTTTCTGACTATTTAGAAACTATTTATCTTAGTCAGCCTATTAAAAGATATGACATCTTCCCCTAAATATATAACATAAACCCATAGGCAATCATGGCTACGAACTACTGCATAAAGATAATAACACAGTCAGATACTTCCATATTGGAACTACAGAAGCATCTAATAAAACAGAAGAACAGCAAAGCTATATTTGGCTGGCATAGTGACATGGAATGCAATGTTAGTTAAATGAATGCAGATGAGAAAACAGCTTTTCACTTCTAAAGCAGCATTCAGAGCCCTAAATACACATCGAAATTGTCTTCCCTCATACTGAAAATCTCTGTTCAGGACACCCAGGACACGAACAGAGAATGCAAAAAGAAATAGAGAATGTAGCACATGAATTGTATGTCACCAAAGATGGGATTGTTAGCATGTACCTTGGAATACCATGTTCTGCTTAACCTGTAAAAACCGTGACTATAAAATGAGTATAAAGGAAGAGGATGTGAAATTAAAACAGTTAGAGATATGGAAAGACTTGATTATGAGGAGAAGTATTAAAGGTTGAGACAAAAGAAATGGAAAAGAAATACAGAATAAGGAATAATGCAGTGAAGGCAATGAAATTGTTCCCATTTAACATCCTTCAGGGTGAAAATGGAAGTTAACAGCCCACATAACTGCAGTGCATGCAGACTTCCTAGATAACAGGCTTGAGAGAAATGATTTATAAACCACTGTTATCTTGACTTGCTATTTATAAGGTTTAGATAATATGGTTGACTTGTTTCTAGGGTGATAATTTCAAAGCCAAGCAAACAGTTTTCTGAATGACTAAATGAATACTGATTTGACTTTTAGAAAGTAATTTGAACAAGCCCTGCAAAGAAATAACTTAATAGAAAAAACAAAGAGCTAGATAATCTGATTAGCTTTATTTTGGTGTTCACCAGTGACCATCAAGGCCATTATATTTCAAAGGTTTTATTTCTTTGCTCTGATATCTCCACATAAAATAAGTGTAAATACCAGTCTTTCTGCGGACTACATTGATGCCTTTATGTGATTCATGCTTATTAAGTTTATTGCATTTGCTTATACCTGTAGGCAACGATCTCTGGATATTTTTGCCTGTGTAATGTGGGCTGGACAGGCCCTAATTGTACGGAGAACATTGATGAATGCATTAGCAACCCATGCCAGAATGGGGGCAGCTGCACAGATGGGGTCAATGGCTACTCCTGTGAGTGCACCAGCGCCTGGACAGGACCACAGTGCCAGACTGCCCAGCAAGGTACGGCCAGGACCTTCTGCCCAGGAGAAATGAGCCACCAGGCCTCAGCGAGTAGATGCTTGGTGTATATGATTAGTATGTAAATAAGAACCAAGTCATGGTGGAGAAAACCCAGCCCTCTTCTCAGTGGATTACAGGTCCCAATCCAAAGTCCCTTAAAGTCAGTTATCCATGAGTTTTGTTTATAGCTGCTTTGTTTATCAGTGGGAGTGTAACAATGAAGTTGATCTGCAAGCCCACTGGCCAGACATCCTAAAATCAGATCTCTGTTCCTGAGAAAGTGGTCTGGTAAGCTGATTGGGAAAGAAGATCCAAAATAAGGAGAACAAATTTACAAGATAATATATTGATGTTTCTCTTTTCTGCATACTATTTCATTTGTTGCAAGCTGAGACATCCTGACATTTTTAGTCAAGAGGAAAAGCGAGAAAAGGTTCTCAAACAGAAACTTTTAATGAAGGTAGCATCATCCATTAAAATGGGAGACTCTGACTTTTATGGAGTGACTGTGAGGTCCTACCTTTAACATTTCTTCTTATTATCACTTTTTCTGGTTTTTGGGGATTTTTTGCTATTAATTTTCATTAAACAAGTTCAGGATAGCATTCCAGTGAGTGTCCCTGTGGCAACTATCTGTCAGATGGCTCATATTTATTGCAGGTTGCTGTGAAGAAAGCAGATTAATTTTCCACAGAATACAGAATGTAAAACTTTCATTGACCTCCTGTGAAATCTGCTCTATTTTCAGACTCTTTCCTATTTTCATTAAATATCTAACCAGTAATGTTTTATTATTAAGCATGTGGGGGGAAAAGTTATTTTTAACCATTCATAGTAGAAGGGATAGAAAATCAGTTTTTATCCAGTGAGATATTATAATGTATCAGCTTTTGTTTTAGTTCCTAATGAGGGGAAAAGTAATACATTTTATGACATGATAATTGTGAATCTGGTTGAAAAATGGTGAGATGTTTTAGATGGACACTTCAAAATCATGTTCTTTTTACCACTCCTTGAAACTAAATATTTCATTTCAGTTTGCTGGGAACTGAATATTTCTTTAGCATCCATTCAATGTTAAACTACAGCTGCTTGTTGTACACTGTAGCTATATGTGCATTATATTTTGGGTGCTTTATGTACATATTTTTCTGTAGCTGTTTGGGATTCCCCATTCACAGCTACCAGTCATTGAATGGCTCAGTGAGAGAAGAGACCACAGTATATCATGAGAGGTATTATCAGGCCCAGAAATCCGACCAAAAAGAATAAATAGGACAATAAAATATCTGACAGATAGCTTCTGTGATGCAGTACTGCTGACAATTCTGTATCATGTTAGCTTTAAAATTTTATTTCATTGTAGGTGAAAAATTTAAAGACTCAATCTAGAGGTAGCCTTCTGGACGTGTTTATGGACATTTTACTGAGATAGAATAAACATCTTTTGGTAATATCCACATATTCCAGCTGAAAAATCTTTGTTCTTTTCCCAGGAACTACTTTCCCTGCAGAGAGTAATTTTGCTCATTTTTTGTGATGTCATAGAGGAAATCCCGAAGAGTCTTATAGAAGTATCTTCCACCCTTGTTTTAGATGTTTAGGGAAAAAAAAGCTATGCAAGGAGGTTAGATGTTGGTTAAGTCTATATAGTCATAGTGCAAATCAATCTGTTTAATTTTTTATCTCTTTCTGCAGCGTGTGGAGGATATCTCTCAGGCTCCAAGGGGACTTTCAGTTACCCTAACAACCCAAACAGCCAACAGTACAACAGTGGGGTCAGCTGTGCTTGGGTTATTCAAGCTAATCCCAGCAAGGTAAAATAGAGTTCAGGTTAAAGAAACCTTTACTGGGCAGGATTCCCTCATCTCATCAGAGTCAACATGACCATTTTCATGCCACATATTTCAATATTGTGATCCCATCCTCTCATATAGTTTTCCAAAAATATTAAGTTTCAAATCTTTACAGGCCTTCAGACTCTTTAGCCTAAGAATTTGCATGGATTACATTTTCAAGGTTTTTCCTGTGCAGCTGGGAATTAAAATTTATTCAGGTACCACCAACTGGAGAAGGTGGCTGTTTTACTGTGCTTTACAATGTGATCTCTGAATAGCTGCATGAGAAAAGCTCTGCTCTGATGGGCTCCATAGTTGGTTTGTGAGCTAAGTGACCCCATAACAATTTCATTTCAGATTTCTGAGTGCCAGGAATATGGAATGCTTAATTCATATTGTCAATGGCTGTGCGTAATAACAGCATTTGAATTTTTTTAAGGATTTTTAGATATTGCACTCAAATGTATATTCTGATTCTGTCTGATTTTGATCTGCTACTAACAATTCCATTTGTGTTACAAATAACAACTAGAACATGTACTTCACACTTTAGCATGGGACTTCTTACTTGGGATCTAAATATTTGATCTATTTTTGACATTTCATGGAATGAATTCAGTAGTTTTATAAACCAGTGCTTTCCACAGCATTGTATATGTGTATGTAACACATCCTCAGCTTTAAGCCTGAGAGCCACTGCTGTCTTCAGCAGAGCTACACTAAAGCATGAGTGAGGAACCTGAACATACGTAAAGATGTGCATGTCACTAAATGTCCAGACTGGGCTTATGAGACACATTTTATGTATCTCATAATATATGAGACATATATTATCGTAATGTAAATAATATATGTAATATATGTAAATAATATCATAATATAAAGAATATATATCGTAATAGAAGATCATGTAATTTTTTAACTTCCATGACAATACTTTCAACCATAGCAAGGGTGAGCATTGTTAATTATCTGATGAGAAAACTGCCATGGGAAACCTAAAGTATTTTATGCTGTGAAATATGCATGGCTTGAAATGTATACATAGATATTTTACATGTATAACAGACACAGTCAAATGGTCTCAGTTATTAATTTATAGAAATAATGCTCTTTCCAGAAAACTTCCCTGGCCAAATTCTTTCCTATCTATTTTCTCTTTTTCCTTTTGACCCTTAAGGTTTCTGTAGTATCTTCTTCTGTCCTGGAACTTTTCAGAAAATGGCATAATGGTTCTAAAGTTCGTAGATTGTTATACTTGCATGAACACATATATCTGCTTTATGCAGAGTTATTGCATAAACTGTATCTTAGCAGATGGAATAAAAGAGATTTCTTGTTTTGTTACTTTCTGTTAGATTCTGCATATTATTTTCCCATTCTTCCAACTGGAGGCAAGTAATGAGTGTAACTCTAACTTCCTTCAAATCCACGATGGGCCTTCAGCATCAATGCACATGCTGGGAAAATATTGTGGCTCCTCACCTCCTGCAGAGCTTTTCAGTTCCCACAGTTCCCTGTACTTTTGGTTCTACTCGAACCACACTGTTACGGCTGGAGGTTTTACTGTTCAGTGGGAATCTCAGGATCCTGGTAAGTTTGATGAAATGTCAAGTAATTTAGCATCTTTGTGGCTTTGGAGCAAAATATATGGCTTATTTCGTTTGATTAGGAAACATTAGGAGCAGTAGGAAAATATTTTACTAGGGAGTGAGGCTGAAATGTAGACATATATGTCACATTAACATATTTAAACTCCAGATCTAGGCCTCTGCATGAATAAATTTTTGCTGCTGTTTTGTACCTCCTGTGAGGAATCCCCCAAAGAGCACATGTTCCTGGAGATGCTGTTCTGATCAGTTCTCTTATCTCACAGAAGGATCTAGTACTTTGAACAAGCAAGTTACCTTTTTTTGCCGCTGACAATTTACAACAGGCTAAAGAGCTCAAACCGTGCTTTCCAAACATGATAGATTGTTGGGAATTTGATTTTAAATTATCTGTGAGATTTTTGGCATGGTTTGCTGTACATTTCTGCCTGAATTCTTAGTAATGCCACTTGCATGATTCCTCCAGGAGGCCTAGCAGTGCATTTCTAGATATAAACCCCAAATCATCTTGTGCAATATTAAGCTCACTTCAATGTTCCGTGTATTGTCTGTAAACAAAATTGTGCATTGGGTTGTGTCTTGAAAGAACCACAGAGTTAAAAAAGTGTAGAAAAGTCATGATGGAAACAGTTTCTGTATTTCCAGAAATGTTTATTGGAATGCTTTTAATGTGATTTTTGGTAGTTTTTTTCTTTCAGTTGGTATTATTGGATCGATAATTACTAATTGAAAAATATGGATACTGAAAAGTGAAGAGATCTTTTTGGGAAAAAAAACAAAAGCAAAAACAAAAAAGCAAGGAGGGGGAGAGGTATAGATGTCACTGAACTAGCTATTTCTTAGGTATAACAGGCAAATTACCTGTACCATTCCCAACCATTAATGCTGACAGGTATTTTTTTTAATTATAGATATATAAAATAGCCTTCCCTGTAATTAACATTTTAAATTAAAACAGTCTTCTGCTAGGCTAAAATATGGAGAGTATTTACAAAGTACAGAAATTCAGATTAATTTTGTAAATCCAATCCAATTCAGTGCTTTTGATCATTCTCCTGAAGATACTTTATCATCATAACTGGGAAAGAATCTTTCTTTTACTGTGGAAATCAGGAAATATTTGGAGTTCTGCTTTTATAATTGAGTTGCAGAGTTAATTGTACAATTTACAGAAAGAAGTAACTTGGTGGTTTGTTTGGCTTCATCTTTGGTTTTGAATTCATTGTGGTTTCCAAAGTGTTACCTGGTTTTGATGCTACAGGAGAATTCATCTTCTGACCTGACCTGTGGTGTTGAAGACTGTGTTCTTCCATGTTTCTTTTCTGTTAGAATGTGGTGGTGAGCTGACGGGTACTTATGGCTCGATAAGCTCTCCAGGATACCCTGGTAACTATCCTGTAAACAGAGACTGTTTCTGGACCATCTCAACCAGTCCTGGCCTCCTCATCACATTTGCTTTTGGCACACTAAGCCTAGAACATCATGAAAACTGCAGTTATGACCATTTAGAGGTAAAGCGTAATTGTGGATTATGAAAGCATTTTATGGCTATGTTATTGCAAAACAAGATATTTCAAAATTTTTTGTATGTACAGAAGAGGACCGTTGAAAATTAAATCCTGGGTTGAAATGTTCATTTGTACTTACTTATTCCAGTCATCAATGGACAGTCAGGTACAGGCAGTATAACAGAAAGGGGATGAGATCCCGCTCCACTGAAGTCGGTGGGAGTCGAGCAACTAAAGAGGATGGGATTCAGGCAAAATACCTGGTGGGAAGCTTTCACTTTCTTACAAAGAAACCCCTTGTCAAATGTCAACCTCCAGAGAATTAACCAGCCTAAGGTAAACTATTACAGAAAGAGATGTAAAATTAATAGATTGTTATTATAGTACAGTCCATGACTTGACGTGTGAGCTTAGGGCTTTTTGTGAAGTGCAAGGGAATGGTTATAGGATTCACCAATATCCAGTTATAGAAATGAGAGGCTGCTTTGGCATAGCATGTTCTGCAAAATTGTGCAATACAGAGCGTGATTTCAGGAAAATAGTTCAACCAACAGTAGATCTTCTGAAACTTTCCCTTTCACAAAACCCTTGATGACTTTCCCAGGAGCACCATCACAGTGATGCTGGTGGGTATGTTTCTTGGTTCCTCTGTGTTTGGAGGAAACTTCCTATGAGCTTTCCCTCCATCCACCATATACAGTATCTCCTGGGGCCCCCAAGATAACTAAGAGTGTTGGTACTGTTCACAGTTGGCACGTATCTAATAATCCTAAACACTGATCTGACTTTCTGTTTAGATTCGAGATGGTCTTCTTCCACAAGACCCTGTCCTTGGAAGATACTGTAGCACCCGATCTCCACCCCCACTCCAAACTACTGGTCCGTATGCATGGATTCACTTTCACTCTGATGACTTAGTTACTGATAAAGGCTTCCACATTGTTTATACAACGTCTCCTGGTAAGTAGACTTCAGCATTGGTGAATTGGAAGGTCTGCAATGTTCCCAAGGTATAGCCAACAACACAAGAATGGATGTAACTGACATGTGTTAATAATACAGAAATCCTCTTTGATTTGCAGCCATTGTGCAGAGGTGGTCTAAGCGGAAACAGTTAACTTGCAAATTTATTTTTTTTATTTATTTATTTATATAGCAGATCTAAGTTGTGGAGGAAATTACATGGATAGTGAAGGGGTTATCACATCCCCTTTCTGGCCTAACCCTTATATCAGCAACCGACAATGTATCTACATTATCCGACAGCCAGAAGATGAAAGAATATACCTCAACTTCACCCATATGGAGCTGGAGAGTCACACTGGTTGTTCATCAAATTATATTGAGGTGACTTCTCTTAATCAGTTGATATGAGAGGTTGATTACATGTGTGTACAAAACCATGCTGCATAACTTCTGTCCCAAGGCCCACTGCAGAAATAGGTGTTAATCAAAGGACTAGGTGTGCCTTATTAGAGTCCAAAAGGCACAGGGGCTAAAAGAGCAGGACCATATTTGGATCGAAGCAAAGATAAGAGAACAAGAAAATCCATCTAGCTTAACACTAATTCTTAATTCACTGTACACGATTAAGGTGGATTTTGGGCCATCGGTAAGTGCATGCCAAAAGCAAGAAAAACAGAAATAATGCCATAGCCACTATGCAGCGTTTCCTGGAGTCATGGTGTTATACGGAGAATCTTGTTCTGGCACAAAAAGGAAGTACACCATATATATATAGTTATATATACATACATATGTACATATATACGTAAGTAAAGCCAGGAGTTTATTGTTAGCATAACTGAAATCTCACAAGTCGAATTCAATAATTGTTATTCAATAATAATTCTTACAGAAAAAATAATAGTACAGTTAGAATGTTTCTATATGGAAAATGTAATAATAATGCAATAGTAAGGTTGATACTAGCTTGAGGTGATTTTTGTGTTTGCTTTTACACCTAGCTCTGTCTTCATTGGTCTGCAGCTTCGTGTTACACTGCTACAGGGTGCCTTTTAAGTACACTAGATGCCATTTGTTCATTTTCTTTGTTATTCCTAAACTCGGTTTTGTCCGGGTCCAGGTCTGCATTTCTTTACCTGACCACGGGTGAGTTTTGGCATGGTGCTGCCTGGGCCGGGGGCTCCCGGGGGCCTGGGGGCTCCCTGGAGGGCAGCGCAGAGGGGGCATCTCCCTGGGGCTGGGGATGGAAGGCAGGCCTGGACGTGGGCGTGTGGGTGAGCCTGGCTCAGCAGAGCCCATGGCCGGGCCGGGCTGTGGAGAGCTGGAGGCTGGCCCTGCTGCTGTGTCTCTGGGGCAGGGACTCGCAGCCCTGGGAGGCTGACATGGGGGTCTGGGCCTGGGCAGGCTGGGGGGGGCTGGGGGAGGCAAGGCTGGGCCAGTGAGTCCTGGTGGCACCCTCAGGGCCTGGTAAGGTCTTTGTGGCTTGTGCTCCTGCTTCTGTCACCCCATCCCTGTTCTCTGTCCCGTGCCCTGACTTGCCACATCTCAAGGCGTCTGCTGTTGTACCTGGCCTGCATTTCTCCATACAGTCATAAATACCTCATCCTATGTGGCATGACTGCTGGGTACTGCTGTCTGTATAAAGCTGTGGCTGTACTGCACAGAGGTAAACAGAAGCAAAACAAACTGGGCACAGACACTCAGTTGATGAGCAAAGGTGCTGCCACAGCTGAAGCAGGTAGGAGCAAACCCTGCAGCCCCAGCGCAGAGCCCTGCCGGCCACACAGTTAAGTGGCAGCGTGGGCTTGGTTTTATGTTTAATCTCTTCTTGACCAAGTGAGGAATAGGCCCCTGTAAGCTCCGCGCAGTTAATCTGTTTTTAAAAGATGTTATTGTGCTGACATCATTCCCTTCCCTCCTCTAATTCAGAGACTTTGGTTGGAATGAAGTGTAATTAATTTCTGAAATGAGAGGGGAAGTGTGTTTAATGAAAACAGACAGCTTTTGTTTGTTTGGCCTGGTACTCCTCTTGCCTAATTGCTGGCAGAACAGCAGCTAAATTCACAGCAGCCAGAAAAACAAAACCATTTCTGTTGAACGCAGTTGGGTTTGCATTAGTTCAGCAAGGCATTTACCTCGTTGTTTGCTGAGCAGTCACAAGCCATTCAGTTTCCCTCTGCTTCTGTCCTCCTCCTCTTCCTGCCCTCTCACTCGGTGGCTCAGGCCAGAGCAGAGAAACGAGACTGACATTTTCTAACTGCGACAGTTGGTATGACTAAAGCATTGCTCTTTTATCAAGGCCTGATTTTGCACATATGCTTTCCTAAAATACTGTCGTGCTCAGTTTTGTAATGAACTTCAGCTAGGGAGATAGTTTTCGGGTGGTTAAGTTACTTTAAAAGTCACTCCGCAACAATGATTTTGTCACTTAGAAAAGGTGCAGTTTATTCCCATCCCTGGTGATACCAGGAAACCTGCAGAATTTCCACAGGGACCAGACACAGCTCACAGGCACTTGCTCAGAGAGGGTTGTTTAGTCCCTTACTAAGGAAGGAATGACCTGAGAACAGGGATCTGCAATAAAAAACTAGAGACAATAAAACTTGTTTAAGAAAGACTGTGACATGGTGCTGCACAGATAAGGTGTTAGCCAAGACAGATCCTTTTCCATGCCATCTTTCTAACCGGCAATAGGAAACATCACTCACATCGTTCAGAGAACCCATTGTTTTTATCACTACTCTTTGGGCTTTATAAACCAAAAACGTAACGAGAATCAGATCAAGAAAAATATGTAAACTTCTGGGAACTATAGTTCTGGAAACTTTCACTGCTGTCCAAAGTTTTTCTAAATATTCCGGTACAACTTCAGGTCTCAGTTGCTCCACTATAAACTCTGTCACCTTCAACTCAGGTTCCAGGGAAATTAAAAATATCTGTTACTCAGAAAGCCATCTCACCAGCTTGAGATTATGAAAGCTGCGCAAGCAGGCCAAGCTGCTGCCTAGGGCACCGATCAGGGTTCCCTGCCTTCTCTCCCAGCTGATGGAGGAGTACAGCTGAGGAGGAAAGAAGAGGTGATGAGAGGGGACCTGAAAGCTGGATGTCCCTGGCTTTGCCAATGATTTCACTGGCATGAATTTTTGGGGTCAACAGCATATAGATGCATTTTAAAAAGCAGCTCCAGCTACATGAGCTACCACCACTTTTACAGCAGAAAAGAGCTGGTTTCTTAAGGAGGATCTTTGGGAGAATAATTGCATCTTTTGCCCACGCAAACAGCGGAGGACTTGTTTTTTGGACCTCAGCTTGTTGGCTGCTCTCTTGGAATGAGATGAGCACCTCAGAGGGTATTCAGAGCTCCTTGGTTATATCAGTGCTCTGCCTCATCCCCAGACGCACCTGTTCTTACTATTTCTTACTCAGGTTGAGGGCCTGAAGTTTGGGGGTGCAAATAGGTTTCTCCCTTCTAGTCTCCTTGACAATCAGGATTCATAATCTGGGAAAACAAAAAAGATACATTTCTCCTTTGATTAGCAGATTGATTGAGGTCAGTAGAGTAGCATTGGGAAGGTAAAAGTTGGAGATGATTCCTTGATACAGCTTCGTTGTCATTATCATGCATTGGACCTTTCAGATAAAGTAATGGAGAAATACCAGTATAACTCTTTACTGCTTTGAGGACTCAGAGTTGCATCTCCTTTAGTAAGCTGTCTCTCTGCATTGATGTATGGTTATGATGGGACATGTGCTTGTTCTGAAGAAGTGCCATTAAAATATCACTAGAAGCTTCATGGCCAGAGCAAGAAAATCACAAATACCCCCTTTTTTCCCAAGCAGATTTTAGTGCTGGAAAAAAATTCATAGCTATTGCTGGTGAGCACCTTACCTGTCTCTTTCATACTAAAGGTGTCACTTTTGGAAGCATAGGCCCAAATTGTACTAAAGCTGTGGTTCATAGGGGAGATCTGTTTCATCCTAATGTCCGATGACAGTAATGTGTGTGTGTGTGTCCTCTGTGCTGATCATCTTATTTTCCTTAGAGCTCTTGTAAATCGTGTGCTCATGCCAATTACTGTGATGGCTCTTTGCCCCTTTTATAAAGAAGTAAAATAGTCCTTTTGTTGTTTAGCAGCTTTTCTGAGATTATAATTTTATCTGGATATGAGATCCCAAAACTTTTATGATCTGACATTTTTTTGTTTTTTTCTTTTTGGTGACTAGGTTCGAGATGGTGACAGTGAGATGTCTTCTCTTATTAGAAAATTCTGTCATAGTACACTCGTGCCTCCAATCACTTCTACCAGCAACAGTCTATGGATCAAGTTCAAGTCTGATGCTTCAGTGCAGAGGGCTAGCTTCAGGGCCATTTATCAAGTTGGTAAGTGGAACTGGTGACTGGCACAGTGAACTGTTTGTAATTCGAACACTTTCAGTCATTGCTGTGCTATATTATCCGTATAATGGGTTTAAGACAAACTTCAAAAGAAAGAAGACCATGACACTCTATTTATTATTACTTTTATAAACACTAAGATGATGTCTGCAGTAAGTTTGTAGTCGGCTCTCCTAGCGTGCTTGGAAATGCACCCTTCGTTGCTTCTATTAATGATAAATCACTTACTGCTAACATACTAAAGATGATATAGCTGTAATCTGCCTAAATCTGCCTAAAAAAAGGACATTTTTTCTGTCTTTTAATTCTTAGTCATCAACAAATCTATGTGTCTCTGTGAAACAAGTGAGTCAAATCCATTAGTTTTCATGGCACAGTTAGATTGGTCTTCTATACATGCACGTTTATGCTATACTTATTGCAATATGTTCTTTTAAATATGTTCGTAATACTACTTGGATGATCTGTGGTAGATGCTGTAAGAAGACAGGGTTTTAGGGGTGGTTTTCTTCTAATTTCATAACGATATTTGATAGGCATCACATTATACATTCCTTGAAACCATTCATCACAAAATCTGATTCTTGGTGTGTCTTGGCAGCCTGTGGAGGCTTCTTGTCTGGAACAGGCACTATCCGTTCACCTTACTACCCCAGGACATCCCCTCACCCAAAGACCTGTGAGTGGATCATCTCCCAGCCAGCTAGCAAAGTGGTGATTCTTAACTTTACAGAATTCGGCATTCGAAATGCAACCACTTGTGACTCAGACTACATTGAGGTAAAAAATGATACACATATGCTACGAATAGCAGACAGATTCTTACCTGTATGTTCCTTCTCATACTTATCTCCACCAAAGCAGAACTGCTTGACAGGCAAGAACTTGCTACAGCAGTTATAAAAGCTTTTCCAGGTTCATAATTAGATCCTAAACTTTTTCTTGGTTCTCCAAAGATGAAAATGTCATTTTGATAATCAGATGAGTATCAGGTGTCTTTAAATAGACAGATCTGGTTGTGGAGGTTTATGTGCCACTTATTGTTGAGGGTGTAAAATCCCAGCTCGTCTCTACCTGACATGCTTTTGGTGGAAGAGAGCTTCTCTGGAAGTCATAAGGTTGCATTGTATGTGCCTGTAGTAGAAACCATGCTGAAGAAAGGGTAAGGTTTGACTTACTAAGGATTTCTTTTATACGGTTCTTACGAATTCATTTATGCTTAAAACTTTAATGTAATAGAAATTTGTATGGAATATTTTGAATGCACTGTTCTTCAGGTCAGAGACGGCAACAACACAGACTCTCCTCTTTTGGAGAAATACTGTGGTACAGCTGTACCATCTACCGTGCAATCTACATGGAACAATCTCTATATCAAATTCAGAGCTTCCTCTCTTACCAACCTTGGCTTCAGAGCTGAGTACCGGCCATCAGATACAGGTAAGGATTTTTTGGTTCTGTGTAGAATGTTGGGACTTTCCAAATTTTGCTATACACTGAAAACAGCTGGCCATCAAGTTTTATGATGGTGTAATGGGAGATAAATTCCGAATCAGTTATTGTATGGTATACATTGAGGAAAAGACGACTGTGAAATTTCAGAAAGAGAAGTAACCAATTTTGTAAGTGCCTAACTTTCTTATAAATATATGACTTTACCTGATGTTTTAAATCTCTACAGTATGTGGAAAGACTCTCACTGGACTGGAAGGAAACATTACAAGTCCTGGTCGTCTGCATGTCTACCCACATGGTATTAACTGTACCTGGATTATCAACATTCAGCCCGGCTACCTTATCCGCCTGATGTTCACTTCATTTAACTTGGCATTTGATTATAATTGCAGAAGAGATTATCTTGAAATATATGACAACAGCACTGTGCAAAAATTGGGAAGGTGAATATGTCCATTAGCTTACAGCGGTTAATTACTGTAGAGTGAGCACTGTTCTGTAGATCTTGACATCTAGTTTGCTTCATTAAATTTTGTGTATAGGTTAGTTTCTCTGCATTACAGAAACAACAGCAGCAATTTCTTTGCCTAGGACAGTAAAGGCAATTTGCTTTCTTTGACTAAGGAATGAGAAACACATTTAATGAATAGTATACTGGGATAAACTAACTTGTGTCAGAAGGACAGCTTTTTTAAGGACAGGTTTCAATATTGAGCATTGTCCAGCTGCATTAATATTTTGATTTATGGGAAATAAGTTCAAAAGTATTAATATATCTGTGCCCAGGAAAAGACATGATTTGAAATACTTGCAGAAGTGAAAGAAAGGTTACTTAAAAGATTGTGTGTTTGGATCTCAGCAAAAACTGACATAAAATCTGCATTTTATAGGATTTTGTTTTCACTTTTCCCTGATACGTGATTTTATCTTAGGGAAGAAGATTTTTTTTGGTTTTCCCCTTCTCCAGTTGGGGGTATACACAGGATTTTCTTGCCACCCTAGAATTCAGGAACATCTGAACTACTTGGGAACAGTACCCAGCTGCAGCCACAGACTGTAAAGTACTTGGCTGACATGGCAGTATTTTGGAAAATAAGAAGCAAATTATTCTCCTAATGGAGAGTGTTTTGCAACCTTAGTATTTGGCCAGCCACTCTGACTCCTACAAAAGAACAGAATATGTTGTAGGTACAGCATGGAATAACTTCAGTAAGGATTTGAAAACTTAATGAACAGTTTTTTCTCTGACTTTGCCACATAAGTTAGATTTGCACCCTTGTACATGTATGTGCTGTTTAGTCCCACGATACAGGTTATATGGCTGGGATCTGTATTATCCAAAGGAGAGATTTGTGTATGCATACCTGTTAAAACGTCTCAGGAAAGCTGAATCCTCTTCCAGTAATACAGATGCTTCATAAGGTACTGCCATTCAGTTTAGGGCGTCTCTTTTGCTGCAGGTACTGTGGAAGATCAGTTCCACCGTCTCTCACTAGTGGTGGCCATGTGATGATGGTGTACTTTGTGACCAGTCAGAGCACGGCATCAGAGGGCTTCTCAGCTAAATATATTTCCCTGGATGCATCAAAAGGTAGTATGTCAGTCTGTTCATTACGCAGATTAAAAGTTTTAAGCTGTCACTGTAAATAACCACTATAAGAAGCAGGAACATTAGTTTCTGTGTTAACAGAAGACTGCCTGGTGCCTCTCCTATCCCTTCTTATGTATCGTGCTTTTTTCACAAACTTCTTCCTCCCTAGGAAGCAGAAAGCAATTTTCTGTGAGCAACACTGCTGTTTTCTTTAAAAACCCGGTTAAGAGCTGACATGGCAGAACTGCATGAATTATTTAGGAAAAGTATTTTCTGAATTTGCTTTCTCTGCTCTGAGCTGAGTATGTGATCTAGGAAGCTTAGCAATCATGGACAACTCACTTGAATGGGAGACTGTCAGGGGCCATAAAAATTAATTTAGCCCATATTAAGGTTCAATATTAATGATGGGCAGAGAAATGTGATATAGGATGAAATCTGATAAAGCAGCAAAATAACCTGAAAGCACAAGCTGTTTTTTTCATTACAACAGAGTGCAAGGTTTCTGTTTCCACAAGAGTTCAAGGCTCCTTTTATGCTTTAAGTCTGTTCTTTAACTATCTCCTTTTAAGGGTCCAAGACATATATCAGTGGGGAAAGACTACTGAAGAGAAGACTCATTCCCTTAGTTCTCTAAAACAGAGAAAACCTGAGAAATTACTCCAAATTCTAATTGATTTGAAGGTTTTCCAGCATGGGAGCACATCTGTGTTTTCAAACTATGCTGAACCCACCATACCTGTTCCAGCATTTGTGCATCTCTCCTGCACTGAGAATGTTTTAGCGGTGACTGAGCTGCGCTTGAAAAAGCAGCCTCTTGATGAAAGACTTTAACTACCAGTTTCATAGATGCAATATACATGGGTTGGCTATTGCTCCCCTCACTGCTAAACACAGATCTGTAGCAGAAGAGGATTTATATGAGTAGAGGGATAGGTTGTGCCTAGCTGAATTAAACCAGAAAAGAGGCAGAGTTAGACAATGAAAAAAAGTAAAAGTGATAATACACTTGTAGCTGGGTTATTTGTGTATCTGTTAGCCAGTTTCTAGGTGGTTTGTGTGTGTGAGTGCAGATTACAAGGAATTTATTAGATGACTATAAGAAATCCATGGTACTCATCTATGCAGCCATAAACTACCAATGGCTGTTCGTTGTTTGCTCTTAGTTTCTTTAATAATTTTATTTTTCCCACTTTCTGAGTTTCTCCAACCTGTTTGCAACCAGCAAAATTTCCAATTTCTACCTTGCGAAAAAAACTTTCTTTCTTGGAAAATGTGGCTATTATTTCATCTCTCAAACATATGTGTAGGTGAGATTGGTACAGATTTTGCCACTGTGTCTTTATTCACTACCAGACAATTTAAAAATTCACATAATCCATTTTCTCAGCTGCCCTCATTCGTACTTGATTTATCTGGCATGGAAACCAAAAAGCCAATAAAAACAATTAAGATTTAATGAGAACTATTCCAAGGAGGAAATTTCTATCTGTTAGAAAATCATAGGCCAAAACCCAGGTTCTACTTTAAAAAATTTTTCTGGTAAAGACTCTGTAGTTAGAAAACTGAGCTCTTACTAGTGAGAAATTGTAAAATTATAACCTGTATAAAGTCAGTCTTTTATGAGCCTGCTTTTGCAGCTGCAGACTGCGATTTCTGTAAATATGATTGTTGCTTGTTAATGTGATATTTTTTCTTTTGCTTTACATCAGATTAGTATTTCATGGGTGGATTTGATTCTTTCCTAACTGTTCTTGTAGCAGCTTTTCTCACATTTCATCAAGATCAAAATATTCTTTACTCAACATGAATCTATATTTCTCTGTGTAACGCTATCTGTTTCTCTGGTGGTGTTACCTTTGTGCTGTCCAGCTTCACTGCTCTGCCTCCTCTCTTCCATATTCCCCTCCTTTACCACTGCCATGGTGGTTGGATTTTCTCATCTTTCATCCAAAGCACTGCTATATGCATCATGTAGGTTTCAAACTCCATCATCATTGTCCAGGGAATGGGTTCAAACTATGCCTTAAAAATGCAATTCTTTTTTCTCTTCAATGCTATTAACAACTAGAAACTGTATAAAATGTTTATATGAAATTAGAAGTCTATAATATCTTCGTTCAAACTCTAAACAGTAGATATGATTTTCTTTTCTCATAATTAACACATATATCTTTACTACTCTTCAGCCTAACTGGGCTGACTCTCCATTTATTCTCACTCAGACCTGGAACTATGATCTCTAGAATAAATGCTTTTTTGTTTCAACCACTATAGTTTGTATAAGTATGACAAAGAAGCAAGTAACTGCTGAAACAGAGAGTAATAAACTTACAGAGCGGTTGACACTATGATCTGTTTTCTTTACAGAGATCTATTTCTTTTGGTCCCAGAACAAACATAGCAGTACTATACAGTTGTCATAAATACTGGACTGCTAACATTCCTTTTTCATTAAGAATAAAGTGTTTTGAAGCTTCTCTGGCCTGAGAGAAGGCAAACACATGTGTGTATGTAGACTTTCCTGTGAGAAGCAACTCCCCACTTCCCTGAAATTATATAAAGTTTAGTTTTCTGACTGTGAGGTGTTTAGGCCTGATATTCATCTTAATTTATATCCAGTTACACTAAGGTAACAAATCGCTGAACATAATCATATCGGAGAGATTTACCATGTAAATGGACTTTTTTTTCTTTACATCTGTTGCCTATTTTCATTTTTCTGCTAAGGAAAATATGTTTCCAATAACGTTTCTTGTGCAGTGAGAATACTTCATATTTTTGAGCTATGTTTACTTAGCCAACTAGAGTGTAACCAATATCAGAACTGGTCAAAGCTGTTCTGGTTCATATTAGACATTTCAATAGACTTTTGCCTGGAGTTATTTTACAGAGAATGAGCTATTGAAAAGATGGACAAGATTATCCCCCCCCAAAAAAGAATAAATAGGAGTTTAAAAAAAAAGGGTAATAGAAAAAAAAATTATGTAGAACAACACTAATTTTCTTCATCATGCATCTTAGCAAAGAATGTTTTTGTTAGCATGGTTTATCTGTGTTACATTAATTAGTTGAAAAGTAGCCTGAAAATAATGGCAAAGCTATATTGCCTGTCAAAAAAATTGATTGCTATGATACACAACCATGGCCATGGTCCATAAAGTGCAAACAATTGTTGTAACAGTCTGCCAGCTTGTGAATAGCTTGTAATGCAGCAATACAAATGGAAATCCTTCAGTCAAACGTGCTCACATGATAACCAGTTGTTTAAAATGTATATTGACCACTTAAACTATCTGTTACCTGGGTTACTTAGTTCTTGACCAACTTTCTGTCTTTTAAAAGGGAAAGTCACATGGAAAGCAAAGTAGTATTTGGATTTATTTCCTAGAGTCCAGGACTCAAATACTGTAGAGGAATGAAGGTAGTGGGTTGGAATATAGAAAGGTTGGTTTAACTAACAGTAATAATTTCTGTTAACCCATTACCTTTGGACCAGCCTAAAAACAAAATGGGGGAACTGTAGAGGAATGAAGGCAGTGGGTTGATCAGCATTGATAACATGCAGCTGTGGCCTTGCCTCGAAGGCAGTGGGTTGGTTGACACGGACAATGTGCAGCTGTAGCTCGTTCCTGCTAAGTGGTTAAATAGCCCTGAGGAGTGTGGGAGAGGGGGTTGGGTTGAGGAGGGGCAGTGTGGCCCTGCCCAGGCCTCTGGAGGAAGACAATACAGCACAGACAGTAGAATCTGACCAAGGTAAATCCTTGTTGCAGTCTACTAGTTTGATTGTGCTGCAACAAAGTACCAGATAGATGAATGTCACAATAGCCATGGAAGTATTATGATAGATTTTAGAGGTTTATTTTGCCCATTGTGGCTGACCACACCACAGTGAACCAATGTAAGATTGTTGAAAAAATCTTTGAAAGGGCTCAGGCATTCCTGAGAGTGTTGTTCAGGGTCTTGAAAGATCCAGGCCACAGTTTTCCAATAGGACTAGCACTAGAGTTACTGTATGTATTTTATTGTCCTTGACTTCTTCACAAGTAAGCAGGAATTTATTTGTTTTCCTTTGAATTGAGGGGGGGAGGATTTTTTTTCCTTCTTCTTTTTTAAAATTTTTTTTCTCATTTGTTTGTTTCATTAAAGAGGCTTAATTTCATCCTTTCTGCTGAGAAAAGTCAGCCTTCAAAGTTTTTAGCGGATTGCATTTGTGATAGAATTTTTATTCCTGGGCATTCTCTAGCTTTGGTGAAAGATAAGATTTTTCCTCTTTATCATCCTGAATTGTGAATGATACTGTTTATCAAGAGGTGTAACTCAGTTTTAAATAGTTTCATTGTGTGGTATATGTTAGCTGGCAATGACTTGACTGGAGAAGTCAGGTTTTGAGAAGGATGAGGAAAGAAAGAAAAACATTTCTGAACCCATGGACTTAAAAGTGCCCCTGAAAGTGATGTATGGATTTGTGTTTCTTCTTTACTGATAGCTGAGTAGAAGTTGACATCTCACTTCTTATCTTACTGACTAAACCCAGTAGTTATGGGGAGGACGTTGCCTGTCTTTTATTTTCAGCTGAACAAGCAAAGACAAGAATGGAAAGTAATGTCTAACAAATATGTGTGTGCAGAGATACAGGGCACAGTTGAACAAGGCTGAACTAAGACAGAAAGAAAAAAGCTGAAGTCTTGCATGATCTTGGTCAGCTGCTCAGCTTGTCCTGAGCCTCAGGAAAAATGCTCAATCAGCTGGCAACTAGCAACCTGTTAGGCCACTATAACTTGGTTACGTTTGATCAGGTATTAGTCTGCTTAGACTATATATGCGTATATGACTCTAGTGTATGTGTGTTTATGTGTGAATCAGCAGAAGAGAGTTGGAGATTCTTTTTGAACAGCTGTACCCAGTGTTTCTAAGGAGTTAGGGTCTGAAATGCTACAAAGGACCTTTGTGTGCCTTGGTAAAAATGAAGCCGGTTAGCATCTGCCAGCAGCAGTAACAGAAGGCCCTGAAATGCAGATGTGCTTTTCCATTGCCTGTGGAGAGGCATATGCTTCATGTGGTAGTTCCTTCCTTTTTTTCCAAACATGAGTAGTGTTACATAAAGATCTAATTGTTAGGGATCCCAGTTTTGCTTTGGCAGAGTGAGACCAAAAGAAAACTCCCCATACAACACTATAGTTTTATTTTTGATTAATTAGAATTGTGGCAACTGATGAGTATCTCTTTATGGGGAAAAACATGGATATAATTTTCTGCAGTATGCATGATTGCATGAGTGAGCGATACAAAAGCTGGCATTTTTCTTCACTGTTGTCTGTTACAGTGGGTTACTGCCATTTATGGCATTTTTTTCAGAAGAGCAAACACATTCAGTACCGAAATCAGAAAGCAGATTGAATAGCTTTCAGAACCTCACACACTAGCAAAGCAAGATGTGCGATTAACCTTGACAATTGCCGCCTCCTCCAGTTTTTCATGAGCTGCGATAAATGTCTTCAAACTAAACTGAATTCCTGTTTTTTCCAGGCATATAATAATCACCTTATGGCATTAGTCTGCATTCTGAACTTTGGCAAAGGAGTCAAAGCACTTTTTCACTGCTAACTTTGCCAGAGTTTTCACTGAAGGAACTTTTACTGCCCAAGCACACCCCAAATGCAGTGTTAGTGAGGTGAGTGCAAAGGGAGTGCCAGCTCTCCTGCTGAAAGTAGAAGACAACAAATGAATCCAGTTACCAGAAGAGAGTTGGCGGTGAAAAAACATGGTTTCGTTTATGCTCTTCCTAATCCTCACAGCAGCTTATGCTCAGTCTACACTTGGATTTATTTCCCTGCAGCTAGTAGTCTGACATTTCTAAGGCAGTCACTGGTCCACCTTCTGTACTTATCCCCCTTAGCTCGTTAAGAAGACTGTGAAGTGTAGAGCAGTATACAGCATTCAGTTTAAAACAGTGCACTTGGGGTATGAGTTTCTGTATGGATTACTCTCAAGAAAGCAAACTTTGGTGAGGGAAGGAACCTGGGCAATTCTGTGGAAATTGTTCTTTAAAGGGCTGATAATAATATTTTGGCTTCCATGTTGCTAATTTTACCCTAAGGGCCCTCTCTAGTGCATCAATTTTAATATTCTCCAGGCTGAAAGCCAGTATTCATGGTCTCAGCTTCTGAGTGAATAAGGAATGGCAGTATTGCAACAGCTCTAACCATTAAGTGTGCATGAGTCAGGCACATATGCTTCCAAAATCAGGAGGAAATAATTAGTTTAAAATAAGTAACCTAATAAATATACACACATTTGCATTTTACTTTTTTATTGCTTTTTGTGTAATGAGCTGTTAAGAAAAACTTGGGTCACATTTCTGTCAGGTTTTTAATCCTGCAGGCAAGGTTCTCAAGAAATTGTATAACTTAAGGATCTGTGGATTGATGATAAGGCCTACATATCATGAAACCCCACAGGACCTGGTAGCACAGCAAGGATATTACAAGGGTTTATAAAGCAGCACAGGGTTTTTTAAGGTGACTAGGACTAACCTGATTGTTATATGCGTACATTAGAGCATATATTGTGATGGAACACAAATGACTAAAATTCTAGAGAAAGGCTTCTGTAGATCATGATTTTAGGTAAACCAGTGCATGAAAGCTTTTTGACTTGTCAATACCAAAATACAGCCCAATGGCAGAAAATTATTGGCCAGTTTGTGTGTCATGTTTCTTTGTTCTCCTTGTGATGAATTAGGAACATGAGCCTGGTAGCTAGCTTTGGGTGTATTTATCCTACAGAAAACATTTTCAACAGAAGACTTCCAGGTGACCTAGAATGAAAAAAAAAAAAAAAATGCTATTAAAAAAGACACCATTAAAAGCAAAGGCATTTTAGTAGTTACAATGGATAGAGAACAGACACAGAAATGACCAGCCTTAGACATGGAGGGCCTGAACTGTAACGTCATCCTAAATTACTATACGTATTGAAGTGTTAAGCACAAGTATTACTACACTGCAGCTGTGAAAACCAGTGTAAATGAATATAAAGTTAATTGTAATATTTTGCTTGCTGTTTGAGTTGTACTTTATAATTACTCTAACACTGCCTATTTGATATAAGTAGATTTCTTAAATGCTTTCTCCTTACAGCATGTAGGACCTGAAACAGGGAAAGGGAGGACTGAATGAGTCTTCAGAGTCATCAAATACAGGCCAAAATTTCATGCCCCCCTCCCCTTTTTTTTTCTTTCCTTTTTTTTTTTTTTTTTCTTCAAGAACTACATAGTGTGATCTCCTTCTCAATTAAGTTAATCAAACTGTATCTTAAAAACCAGTGGACTTTTTCCCTCTTTCTGCATTAGTTATGTTGGTTGGATGATTGCCCTGGAAACTCAGCAGTTCCTGGCAGAAACTTTCTCGTGATTTCTGTGTATCTATTCACGGACAGTTTTTAACTTAAAAGCTTGTACTGACATTGAGAGGATATTCTAATTTTCTTTTCTTCAAGCTTCTTGATTTTTATCTTTTTTTTTTGTTCTCCTGCACTTGCTAAACTAAACAAGTTAAGTTCTTCTAGTGTCTCTTGCCTGCTGCCTCCACAACCTCTGTCTTATTCTCATTTGATTTCCAAAACATCAGTGACCATGGTTATCCACATCTTTCCAGGTGACATGTCACTATTACCTTGTGCAGCGGCATCAATATTCCCTGTTTCAACTGAAAACACCTGACATGGATCGCATTTGTTCTTGCCCCTTTTGCAGCCAGATCACAAACCTTACTCAGACTCTGACCAACTAGTACACAATTGTTCTCTCTAAAATGTCTCATGTACCACTGTAGAGCAGATATTTTTATTCCTAGTCCTTGTGTCTGTGCTTTCAAAAGAGCTGCTTTTTAATTACTGCTCAGGTTCTGCCTCGGTGTTAGTCCACACTATTTTCCTCTTTCCAGCTCATAATACCAAGATGTTTCTACAGTGTTTACAGTAGAATTAATGTAGCTGATTTTAGTATAAGACCTTAAGTAGAACTGTTTTGTCCTCACAATTTAAGGATTATACTGTTTTCCAACTGATTGTCACTTATGCCCCAGAAAATGGGAAAAGAGATCGAGATGTAAAAGCCCCATCTCCCCGGATTGATTGTGGGGAGTGCCTGAGAACAATATAATATCTCCTCATAGCTAGAGACTGCATTCAGTTTCCACCACCGCTGCTTTTGAGAAATTCAGGAATCATACCTTTTGTGTTGATAAAGCCATCCCTTTCAGTTTCCTCTCTCTTCTTACCCAGATTTTGGGTCAAAGCCAACTTAGGCAGCTGAAACTACTCTTACGTTGCCTATTTATTACAGACACAGTGTTCTGGTAAAAGCTGAACAAATCAACTCAAATGTAAGAAATCCCATGGAAAAGCTGGATTCTGGTTTTAGTTTATAGTGATGACATTCAGCAGTAAGATGTGACCAGAAAGAATTATAATGCACAGGAGCACAGGGGGTTTGTTCCTCTGTCTGTTGGGAATAGAAATTTCCTGTTAATTTAGCATACATATTAAATTAATTCATACTTGTTTCTTTTCTTTAAGTGTGCTCATACAACTACAGTACTGAAACTGGTGTGCTAACATCTCCGAACTATCCTAATAACTACCCTGTCCAAATAGAGTGCATATACACCATCACAGTGGGAATAAACAGACAAATTGTGCTGCGCTTCACCAACTTCAGCTTGGAACGGAGTAACATCTGTAGAAACGATCATGTAGAAATCAGGCAAGCCTAATTATTTCTCTTGTCCTTATTACTGATCACCATGGAAGTTGTCCAAATCCACTTAGGCATGTTCAGAACCTGTAGTTTTAACTATACACCTGTTCTGTCAATGTGGGAAAAGGACTTACCAGAGAACTTCAAAGACTACCTTTTCCTCCTCCCATCCTACTCCATTGTCAGCTTTCCCACTTGGTAAATTCCAGTTCTCAGAGCAAGTGGAGTATGTGGACTGTGTTCCCATGCACTGCATTCTGATTGTTTTCCTTAGTGCAGAAACAAAGGGTTTTGTTGCCTGTTTTGTGACATATTCTCCATGACATTTGAAAATTCATGGCAGTCAAGCGAAGTCCCTGGTGACTAGAAAAAGGGAAATATTGCACCCATTTTTAAAAAGGGTAGAAGGGAAGACCCTGGGAATTACCAACCTGTCTGCCTTACCTTTGTGACAAGGAAGATCATGGAACAGATCTTCCTAGAAGCTATACTAAGGCATACAGAGAACAGGGAGGTTATTTGAGAGCTATCTGAAGGCTAAGAAAATATTTCAAAACTTGCATCATATCAGTTCTGAAAAATGGGTTCCCATTTGTGTGGTGGCAAATAAACGTGAGGGTTTTTATAGGTCAGCTCATCTGGTTTTGTGCCAGGCTAAACAATGAGAAGTGAGCAAACTGTTATTTCTTCAAATTAGGTTACCTTTGGTTACACCAATGATTACCACCTTGTAGAATACAGAGAAAGTCCTGCCTCTGCAGCATCAATTCTACTTGAGATAATTCTTGAGTATGTTGTTGTATTGGCAGACTCTGGACAGGCTGATTGAGATGAGAGAGTGGACATACTCATCAAGCAGGTGCTTGTGGTAGGACTTACTGCAAGTATCAGGACTCCTCCAGTCTTTGGTAGCTGTATTGCTGTGGAAGATGAAGAGCCAGGACTGGTCTTTTCCAGGCCTGAAAGAATCTAAAGATTTGTAATTTTTTTAACAGTTCTCATGGTTTCTCTCTTTGCCCAAGGTTTTTCTTCTCTATCATTCCAGAGATGGAGGCTATGAAACTTCTCCTCCTCTTGGAAAATACTGTGGTACAGACCTGCCTCCTGTTATAATCTCTCATGGTAACAAGCTGTGGATAAAGTTTGTAAGTGACGTATTTTTCACAGGAAGGGGATTTTCAGCAGACTGGGATGGTACATCAGCAGGTAAAATGACCATATCAAGTATAAAACCATTTTACACATCTCATTTTTGATCTTTCATTTGTGTTTGATTTCTCACTCTTTCCCCCACATCTTCTAAAATATGTCTGCTAATTATATAGCAACATATATTTGTGGTGTTAAGATCAAGTATACAACTTTCTTGATTCTTGGGCTTTCTTTTTCTCCACAAGGAGGATATATTATTCCCTAGATATAATGTAGCATCAACTTTCTCATATGCTTAGGAAAGCAGTAACCAAGAATTTAATGGGAGGTTTCTATTTTAAGATTAATGATCTGTCAGGAGCAGTCTTCAAATTAGATAGTTAATATTTCTAGCTGCCATGGGCTCTCTTTTGCTTACAACACTGTTGGCTAAATGCAGATTTTTAGGGCATCAATGAAGATGTTCAGGGCTTGTGAATGAGGTCAGTAGTGGGAATCTCACACATCATGTCTAATTTTCTATTCTTCTAGGTGTTAAATGTTGGTTTGGTTTCTTTGCTGTTTTCAGGTTGTGGTGGGACTTTGGTGACAGCTTCTGGTATTTTCATGTCTCCTAACTACCCTATGCCGTATTACCACAATTCAGAGTGCTATTGGTTGCTCAGAGGAAGCCGAGGAACCCCATTTGAAATCCAGTTTGAACAGTTCCATCTAGAGTATCACTCAGAGTGCAACTTTGATTACCTTGCAGTAAGTACCCTGTGACACTTTGCTCCACAAGAGGCAGCTGGGTATGATGAGTATACAGGCAAGGGAAAGCATATGGCTGCCCTGGTCTGCAAATATGTGTAAGTGAACAGACCCAGAACAGGACAGTTCCATACTCATATGCTACCTTGGATCACATAGCAGTGAGAGGTAAGGCAGCAGTGTTTGTGTAGCTGCTGGTAAGAAAAGCATTTATGTCTAGATAGAAAGGCCACTGAAACAAGAATCTGTCTATATCTTTTAAATTTGCTGTGTTTTGGACCAAGGCTTTAATATGCTCTTTTCGTAAATTACAAGGAAAAAAGCACAGCAGTGTTAATAACCCTATTGTTAATCCCAATTTTTTTAATTTGTATTGTTGTTTAAATTATTTGCATATTTCTAACATTTTAAATGAAGTGCAGTTTTCCCCTCCTGGTGAGTAAGCCCCTTGAAACCCACCAGTATTCGGTTACTGACTTCCTGTTTTTCCACTGATTTGCTTGTTTCTGAAATGCCTGTCAGGCTTCCTCTGAGCAGAAATAGAATTTAACCTCTTGTATGCCCAGTAACAATTCCCTAAGCAGACGTTTGTTCTGGGGAAATTACTTGGATTTGTAATGCCATCAGCTTTTTTTTTTTTTGCTTTTTTTTTTTTTTCTTTTAAGGTATATGATGGCAACAGCAGTAACGCTAAACAGCTAGGTAAATTTTGTGGGAATCAGATACCACAACTCATCCGTTCCAGTGGAGACAGCATGTATGTGAAACTAAGGACAGATAGAAATCAGCAAGGTGGAGGTTTTTTAGCCAAATACAAACAGGGTAAGTAAGTAAAGAACATGTTTCTACAGTTTGGCCTGTTCCTGAAACTACTTCTTGCAGCCCATGATATTACTTATTCATGAACAGAGAACAATGTATAGAGCATATTATTGACCCAGATTCTCTAGTGTGCTACAGTCACAAAACAGAGCGCTAAAAATTATCTGCCCATCTACCTGTGATGGAGATTATCTACTCCCTAGAAGAAAGCTGGTGAGGTGGCTCTACTTCTGTTAACTACATCAGTGGCATTTGCCACTCCAGATTTACTCAGAATAACAAGTGCTGAACATCTGTAACAGGGTAGATTGAGCTGCTCTTTCTCTTCCACTCGCTCAGTCTCCTGACTTTTCAAGAAGGCAGGTAGAACAAGGTTCTCTGCTCTTCTAGCTGCTTCTGAGGCAGCCATCCTGGATCATTGTGGGTGCTTAGGATCATTTAGCCTACCTGGAACACTTCAAAAAGTTTATTTTTTTTGTATCTTTTAGTAAGACTCACATTTTTCTTGCAAACCTTTTTTTTTTTTTTGATAAAATAATTCTACCCCAGAAATATCAGAATATTAACATTTGGAGAAAATGAAGATACATGACAAATTATTTTGTTCCCGGTCATAACCTTGAATATAATCCTGGTGTTTTACTTTTCTCCTTATACACTGTAGCATGTATGGTTAAATGCACATTGGAAAATATGGACTTTCACCACATACAAAATGGTTTGCAAGCATCTTTGCGTACACTAAATATGCCATGCTGAAGTGATAGGGATTGTTGTAGGTTTATAGAAAGTAAGTTGTCCTGGGTTTGGAGAATAGTAAATGGATTACAAGAAAACCAAAGCTGTTCATCCACACATGGCCCATACAACAATTAGAACAGTGAGGGAGCTTTGGCTCCTTCATTCCTTAAAGATGTCACAGATTCATCTACCATGTCTTTTTTGGGCAGCAAACTAGAAAAGGGTTCCTGCTCTTTCATTAATTAAACAGAAAGAGCACTTTCAAAGCACTCAGATGCAGAACCTGAGCTATCAGGTAATCTACATTTCACATTCATTTTTAATTCCTGAAGGTGTATCAGAGAAAGCTTTCAATGGCTTGCCCAGAAGCTAAAATTATGTAGGAAGTAGTGTTCTAAAATGGGACACCTAGATGCCAGATGCATTTACATGTACATGGAAGAAATGTGGTGATGAATTGGAAAATGTTGGAATGGAAAACATGGTATCAAGTGAACATTCAAAGGCACCTTTGTGTCTGATTTGTTTCTAATAAAATCCTGATGGCAGGGGGTAGCAGCTTTTATCCATCTTGCATTTTTCAAGATCCATTTTGTGCTCTTCATCCTGTCCTTTCAGATAGTTGTATGCTTCAGTGTAGCTTTGCAGACAAGCTCCATGCCACATGACCCTAACCTTCAGGGGTATCCTGAGCATTTTGAAGTCCTAAAAACACAGCCTTTGCTGCTCTGTAAATAATACGGAAAGAATAAAAAAAGATTTACAGGAGGTAGGTGTATCATCCCTAGTGATGGTGACAGACAATAAAAGAGTTTTGCAAGTGAATCTCAGCTATATCTGCTGTTCAAAACCTGTGGATTTGCTGTACAAAGCAAACAGCCTATCCTGTTCCCTGCTCCCCCCGCCCCCTTATTCTCTGTGCATTACATTGGTCGGCTCCCAATACACGTTGTATGCTGTGCCAGACGAGGGATTGCTCACATTGATATTTTCTGACTTTAGTGAATTTGGATACAGGAAAATGAGACTTGCTGAGCTAATACCATGATTGTAATTTCACCTAGTTTGGTTTATTTTTCATTTCCTCTGCCCTTGAAGGAAAGCTCTCATTATTCCAGGTGAGTGTCCTGTTCTTATGCTAGGAAGCTATTGGATGACTCATGAGAAAAATCATGGCTTCTTTTTAAAGAATGTCATGATCAATTCCAGTTCCTGCAGCCAAAAAACCCAAATACAAGTAGTGTACATTCCATTTGTTGTTTTAGCCAGGTTTTCCCGCTTGCTGAAATAAACTGCTTTAATCCATTAGTCTTTGTTGAGCATCCTCCCCAAATTGTTTCAAGTGATAGGGCAAATTACTATTATTAGTTAATTAAAAAGAAAAGAGAAGACATGTTTCAGGAACAGCCATGTATTTAGAATTAAAGAAAACTGCCAAAAAATATACATACTACATATACTGATGAGTCTGTAAGTATTAGAAGAGAAGGACAAAATAGAGCTGAAGGGTTCAAGTTTGGAAAGCCTGGATTTTGTTTTCAATAGATGCAATATGTTTTTCAATAGGTCACAATCTTCTTTCTGCATGAGTTATTTTCTCTAATCTGTGTATAAAAATATTTCTCACCTTGTAATGCTATCAGTAACTTCAGTTAGTAATTCTTTTTAGATACTGGGTTAGTAAGCACTGCACAAATATAATTTATCACTTCTTTTTCAGTTTGCCAGGAAGTACTGACTGTTAATCGCAGCCACGGCATATTGGAAAGCTTAAATTATCCAAATAATTACCCATTAAATGAGCACTGCAAATGGACTATCCAAACTACAAAAGGAAACACACTCAACTATAGCTTCACAGCCTTCCATTTAGAAGATGGATCTGATTGTGACCGGGACTTCTTGAAGGTATGTACCCAAATTCTAGGAACAAGAAAAATCAGGTCAACACCAATCAAGAAATACAGTAAGGATGTGGAAGACAAAGCGGAAATTTATCTTATCTAAATTTAGCCATTAAAACTCAGGTGTTAAGTCCGAATGATTTTTCCCTATTTCCTCTGCGATTAGTAAAGTGAAACATTGCCGGAGAGCACGTGTCTGCAGTAGGGAGGATGAATCACTTTGCAGGTGCCTAGATTTGCTACAGAGTCTAGCTATCACCTTAGATTAGATGTACTCACTGGCTTTTATGGGTGAAGTGAGAGGTCATGATTCCAGATTTATGTAAAGAAGAAGAAATCTTGAGATTAGTAAATTGATCGCAAAAAGACCATAAGCCCAGTTATTTTCCTCTGGTTTTTATCCAAGAAGGAGTGGGGAATATTAAAAAACTTTAAAATGTGTTATTTCTACATTTTTAAAGGGAGGGTTGCTGTGTCTCCTGTTTATACTTTCCTTTTCATAATTAATCTGCTTCTTTAAAAGGACTGAAGGAAATTGAATTTACCCACAAACAAAATGAAATTTTTTTTAGCCCAATAAATCTGTCCAGTTAATGTAAAGTCAAATACCCTTTATTTTCGTTTCCTCAAAAATTCTGTTTCTAGGACAACTGAAAAGATACTTTCTCTGTGTTGTACATCATACTGTGGGGAGTAGAGTGTAGTCATATCACTGCAATACTAAGGATTATAATCCTACAATTTCATCCTTCAGATCTCACCCTTGTACAGCGTGCCAGTATATAGTCCCTGTGCTCTACTTGGATTTTGAAAAAGAGGAATTAAAATTTAGAGAAGTGTTAGAGAAGACTACTTGCAGCCAAGGAGAGGGCTAAGGAATAATGCCCACATTTCTGGGGATACTTACTTATGCTGGGGTCTTGCAGAAGATCCAGCAACAGGCCTGGTGATGGGCTACTCTGTTCCCTTTAGATGTCCTCCCTTGCTCCCTCTACCTCCTTACTATGGCAGCTTTCACAGCTCAAAGTTGATAATAAACTGGCAAAAGTGGTGTTCCACCAGCTTTCTTCTCTTTGTGGCCAGACATGGAAAGAAAGAATATATATGTGAAGAAAATAAACAAAGGAGCACCGTATTGAGAACTAAATGTTAAACCCTGGTTCATTTTTGTGAGGAGGCTGGAAAGGAGAAATTGGAGCCAAGTGGAGAGGCTAGTGCTAGTCTCAAGATGCCTAAGTCCTTGATCCATGAAAAACAGGAGCTCTGCACACAGGAGCCAGGCAGTGAGGAGCAAGAGACGTGCCAGAAGACTCTATTCTAGACATAAGTCAAGGCTGGAGGAATAGTGCCAGAGGCAAGGACCTGATCCAAAGCACTTAAAAAACCAGAAATAAAATGTATCAAAGGGAGTGAGGAGAAAGGGTGCAGAAAAATACTTGCACTCTTTGTTTTAACAATTTTTACAATTTTTCAGTGCTTCCAATCAAATAAAATGCAGACTGAAAAAGGTATAACGAGGAAAATGCAAAGGAAAAAGTGTGTCATGGAAGTGTGGAAAGGAGGCTTTAATTTGCAATTCATGAGACATTACTTACAAATCTTCCTCCAGATGCCATTAAGAAATACCACTTGGAAAAGATGTTCTCATTTGGTTGTTGCATGATGCACAAATATGTGCCATAGTGTAAAAAAGAGAATAAAGTTGAACCAGCCAGGGAACTGAATAGTGCTTGCTCCCAGCCTACAACTTGCGAAAGGGGAGCATGTTGGCAAAGCTGTGAGTGCTCTGTGGTGTAGGGGAAAGGGGGAATCGTCTGTAACAAGTGTGCAGTTCACTTTCTAAGCAGACTGGAGATATTTGCGATTTTTCTGTCTGAAATCCATGTGGAGTTTGACACCACTGCAAATTGGAAAAACAGGTTAATAAAAAAAAATCCTGACTCACAGTTGTTCAGCTAAGATAAATTACTTTTCTGCCACATGTAGTTTTGAGATTCTTTTATTGCAAAGAGGCCTAAAAGGGGAAAGTTGTGGTGCCCAGTGGAATATAACACTGCAAAAATAGAGATATAATCCTGTTCACTGTAGTCCAAGTGGGTGGTGGACCATTTTTTTGCCCTTCACCATTTTTTTTGGAGGAAATGGGAAGCTGCTGCACAGACGGTTTCCATGTAGTTGCACTCCCAAACTGTAGTGGCCACTGGTGCTGATCAGGTGCTCTTTTACCCCAGGAGCTTCTAGGTGCCCTTCTTCCCCATCTCCTTTTGGGTTTGGAGGCAGCTCTCCCACCTCAACCCCTTGTAGCAGTCAGCAACAGTCTATTTGTTGTCTTAGCTCTGTGTCAGCCCCGACAGTAGCAACCTCCTGCTCTGTGGCAGCTAGCAGATGGCAGGCTTGGTGACAATATTTACTGCTACTTGCTGGGAGGCTGGGGATGGGAAGAAAAAGAGTTGGTGGTTAGGTTGGACTAGGTGATGATCACAGTTGTGGTGGTACAGGGAATATGGGAAAGTGATAAGCCATGGAGAAGGACAAGATTAAATGTTGCAGAGGTGTTATGGTGGAGACCTGACCTGCCTGAGCAGAGTACGATCCAGAAATGGCAGCTACAGAAAAGAAAAAAATAAAAGAATAAAAAAAGCAAAGCTACTTTTAAAAGTCAGTGGGAGAAAGAGATTTAATGCATGTGGACATATTTGTATGACATTGCAAATGTCTCAAACTAGAGATGTGATTTTTTTTTTAAAAATCTTTCTGAATTCTGAAGGACAAAATCATGGTGCTTGGTAGGGTGAGAACAGCTAGACTGGGCAAGCTGCTTTCCTGAGTACTTCTGGACCTGGCCTGCTGGACGCTGTGGTTTTGGTCCCAGTCTCCATACTGGAAAAGGGCCTGTTCTTCAGATTCGTGCTTAAATATGATTTACACTTCTGACCCAAACCCACATGTGGTATGTAAGAGCATTTTGCCTCATGACTAATTCAGTCTGATAGAATATATTAATTTATGTGCTCCCTGGCTTAGTCCACATATGAGTCAGAAATGAAGTATGTAGAGTAATGACAAAACCAAAAGTTTCTACACACAGGTATTCCTAGTGGTTGTCAGTTACCAAAGATAATATCATCACTAAGAGCAAGTAACTGTTTCAAGTACAGGACAAGGAAAAAGAGAGATGTCCAAAGAGTACAAGTAAGTGTAAGTGCAGCTCATGCCTGTCCCTGACTGAAACGCAGTCACAGCTGTACAATGAGAAGTCAGCCATGTATTATATTACCTATTTCCTTTTCTCCTTTGATCGCGGAAGCTTTTTGTGAGCCAGACTACCGTTTGCGGCAGCTGGCTGGTGTTACTCATGGTAAGCAGCATTCACTCTCCACAGGGAGCTTTGAGTGACTCTGACTCAGTCTGGCCTAGGCAGGACCTGCATTTCCACCGCTTCAGCATGTGTGACTATTTATGCCTCTGTCAAGTAGGAGGGAAAAAGCCCCATTCCTCTGACTTAGTGGCAGTTTTCTGCCCCTGTGCATAGGAGCCAGAAACTGAGAAGAGGCAGTGTGGGAGGGAGGCAAAACTGCAGTTTTTTATAATGTCAGTCTCTGTCATGAATCTCGTATGAGCACTTTCTCAACAAATGAGCAGTGTGTGGTGTTTCGTGGCCTGTCAGAGGATGTTGGCTCATTGCTAGTAATGCTCCCAGGATGTGTGACATTTTGGAAGGAGTTTATAGCGAAGATTTAAGAATATGAGATGAATGGCTTCTGATAAAGACGTACAGAAGTAGCAACAATATGATACAAAGCACACCACATAGTGGACTGTCTCCTAGTGATGCTTCACTAACTAATTAGATTGGATGGTCTTTAAATTATATTGCATGCTGTGGCTTGGCTTAATAACCTAACATTAGTCTTTCTAGAGGAGTTATCAGGCTGTAGCCAATGAGATATTGCAGACAATGACATAGAAATGTCATTCCTTCCTCTACGTTCACCAGGTTATTAGCTGAACAAGCATTTATTTGACTCCCCGTTTTTAATGATGAATTACCTTCTTATTTAGTATGACAGAACATATTCTCCACAGAGGCAAAGCAATTTTATAAGTAAGGAAAATGTCATGTTATTGCCCTAAAGATGAGAGTCTTGCAGTAGGACTGAAATGTACTCCTTTCTTATCCAAGAAAAATACCATTTGAAAAACACTAATCTTTCTGTTCTTCAGTAATGATCTCCCTCTATATTCTTCTGGTCAGAACTTACAACCACCCCTTGAAGTCCAGTCTGTTTAGCATCTGCTTTTAGTAAGTACAGGGAGGACCTCGCCAAGCCTTTTGCAAGATACCACCAGCCTGATAAGCAGATAGTAAAATTGTGTCATGCAGCAAGAGAAGTTTCAGAGCTCTCTGTCTGGGTCTCACCCCTTTGGTCTGTGCAGACTGTTGATCTAGTGGCAAGACTGGGATTACTGGGTTAATGCAAAAGAACATCTTATGGGGGCAAACAACTGCCTGATAACAGCAGAAGCCTTCCTTCTGCTGCAAGGCGGGATAGAGTTCTTTGGAATAGAGCACTTCCTTGCTTGCTTACTGCTGGTGAACTTAGGAAGTCCAGACTCTTACAGCAATTAGGCTCAGAGTCGTCAAAATACCATTTTTCCCTTATATGTGGAATATTATCAAATAATTACAGTAATTAATATGGCATCTGCTCCTGAGAACTGTTTCATTTTCTTCTGGTGGTAACAGGATATGTCTTTGTCTTTTTTTTATCTTTTTTTTAAACCACAGTAGCATTCCAGAGATGTGCCATAATATCCTTTTTCTCCATCTGGAAATACTGCATTAGATAATTGTCACTTGCGCTCAGCTGGTCATTGTCTCCTTTTTATTAGCTTATCATAGAAGAAGGCAAACCACTTACCCTGTTTCTAGTTTTACTCCCTTTTGTACTTGTGAGTAATAAATATGCTTAAGCCATATTAAGAGATTAACATTATTACAGTTTATTTATGAGTATGTCTTTTTTAAGTGCTGCAGGAATTCTTTAACCGCAGAGAATGGCTTTGCTTATGGCCATGCATTGATTTACAAAATGTCACCCATCGTACATCACCCTGGGGAAGCAGATGATATATTGAATATTCCCATCCAGGTTCTGCACACAGACATCAAATGACAGCCTACTGGCCAGACTGCAGTGGTATCCATTAACATACTACCATGCAAACTGGCAGCATGCCAGCCCATCCCTGAATTCCTTCAGGGGTTTATGGGCCTCCACAAGAACTCCAGTGTAAGACTGTAAGGATAAAAGCAACAATTCTCCTTGGTTTTTTGTGGCAGGCCTCACCATTGGTACACAGGGAAATCTTAGCCCTTGCACTGATTTTCAGTGAGAGATCTTGATACTCAGGAGAGCATCAGGCCCAAAGAGCTGCCCACCCTAGACAAGACTGGCTCAGGGCTCGGATTTTTGTTTTCCCAGTTGCCTGCACTGCCAGAATCAAAGTACACTTTGGCTTTGCTGTTTGAAAGGTTACTTAGAAGCAGACTTAGAAATGCATGCAAAACCCCATACCCCTCAAGACAGCTAAATTTGTCAGTGATGAAAGGGTTGCATGGTGCCCACAGAAACCTCAGATGACAAGAAGCACGAGTGAAGCCAGCACAGACTCTTCTGCTCTTGGACTCACAAAATGAGTCAGACCTTCATGGACACAGCATTTTCCACACCCTGACAGCTCAGAGCAATGTGACTTTGTCTGTACCTTCAGGAAAAAGCACTGTACAATGAAGTGACTGTGAAACACTACCATATGATGGTAGTGTGCATGCCTCTTGTTGGGGAAAGGGCATTTGGGACTCGTCTAGTTGCAGCTGGATTCGTCTCTCCTCTGTTCTTCTGTATTCTAAATTTTGCTGGATAGCCTGGCCAGTGACTGTCTGTGCAGTGAAGTGGCTTATCCCCCTCAGCACAGGCGTCACAGTGCGAAATTACATGGTGGCTGGGGAAATCCCATCTGAATTGCTCAAAGCTTCCCCTCATCAAAGGGAAGCCCCAAGACAGTTCAGGGAAAACCACACAGGACTCTGAGGAAGCTCTTATCCCTCCTCTTCCCGTTGTTCACATGAGCAGGCAGGTTTGCTTTCCTGAAAGCCCAAGGGGCAAGAGTATTTCCTTTTCTCCCCTCTTCATTTGCTGCGATCAAGCTGCAGCTCTCCTCAGTTGCCATAGGTTGCATGATCTAAATTTTCTCAAATGGGGAGGATTCCCAGAGAGGATCCTTCTGTCTCTGGCCTCTGATGGTGTTGGTGTGATGTTGCTTGCACCGGCAGTTCGGTTCATCTGGGCTGGCAAAGCACATGAGGAACAGCACTCAGCTCTGGACAGGAGTCAGCACTGCTGCAAACTGCTCAGAACCCCCTGAGGTTTTCAGAGCAGGTGCAGCTTCTTCATCCCCCCAGTTGCTGTAGTCCCTAGGCACAGCCCCATCTCTTTGTAAAGGGCTTTTTCCCACAGTGAGCAGCTTTCTACTGAAGAATAACTTTGGAAATATTATTGTTCCAAGCTCAAAAGCAGTCCTTCTCCCTCCACTTTGAGTGGATTCTCACTGCAGAGGAACCGCCTCAATTTTTGAGGTGCTGGGGAAAGCAGGCAGTCTACCAAAATAGCCGCAGCCTAGTGACCAGGCACGTGTGACCCCACTGCCAGGAGGACGTGGCTCCCCAAGCAGCCCCTTGGTCAGCAAAGGCAGGAGAGACGCTTCAGGCACCCATCTGGATGCTGGCCATGACAGCAAACCTCTGCTTTTACCTCAGGGGGAGGCACAGGGTCAGGAGCAGGACACTGGGGCAGCCTGGGTTTGCCTCAGGCAGTGGAGCCATGATTTGAGGTCAAAGCACCCACAGCGCTTAGCAGAGGTGCAGGGCTTTCCGGCTGCATTGCTGCGCTGGGCTGCCTTGCTTTCAGCTCAGCCTGCTCTGGCCAGCGTGCATGGGTGAGACTCCAGGACTGCCCCGCCGCAGGTGGCTGAGAGCTTCCCCATTCAGACAGCTGTGCCGATTAGGTGGAAGTGCTCTTCTAATATAGGCTTGGGAATTTAAAATATGCTGAAGAAATAAGGTTTTGAGTGCAGGCGTTGGGGCTGACCAACTAGGTGGGTGTCTCCTAGGCATTCCTTTCTTAAACAGCAGTTGTTTCCTATTTCTATATCTAAAACAAATTTAAAATTTCATCCAAAGATACACCCAGCATTTCTTACGTTCTTACAATAAAAAGAGACTTGCTAAAGACAATTACTTGTTTTATATCATTTGCAGAAAGAAACCTTTCCTAGAAAGGCAGGAATGAGCAGATTTGCCCGTAGTTAGAAATTCTTGTTTTCTTTGAGAAGATAGTAAGTGGCAATGTAAGAGATGAAAAATCCTTTTAAAAAATACCACTGCAGTCCAACGTGGAATTGAACTTTGCTTGAAACTTTCAAAGGGCTCTGAGTATTTCAGGCTCAGGTTACATGACAAAACACAGACTCGGGTACAACTCCTACTATTAAAAAACTAGACATCTCTACATTTCCATGTGTTAGATAAATCCCAGCAAGACTACAGTGTGTATGTCTTGTGATGCACAATGTCAAACTCCATTGTACTATGGAATAAAATGTTTAATTAGTGAAAGTGCGTCATTGTGTGGAGACAAGATATTTGCCTTCAGTAGTCAGAGCAAGGAGTTTCATTAAAGGTCATCTAGGGCATAAACATATTTAAATAATGGTATTTAAACGTTATTTAGAATAAGTTCTTAAGGAGGGCTTTTTTCTAGTAGCAATCGCAAACACTTCTCATCATGCAAGCACAAACGTGGCCTTCTTTTGCTCTCCTGTTTGTGTAGAAGTAAGAAGGCTCCACAGTAAGATGCTCGAAGTCTTAAGTTGCCTGTGTTTCCATGAAAACTATGTTGGTGTGATGCTGAGCTAGCACAGTGTGCCACATCTTGGAGCTGTAGTTTGTTTGGTTTTTTTTCTCTGGCTGACAGACCTGCAGATTCTTAAGCTTGCACTCTGGTTCTTCTAGAAAGAAAAATACTGCTTGGAAATTGATTCTTTTTATTTTGGTGATTCTTGCTTTAACAAGTAATGGTGATTGCACTTTAAAGTGCCTCCTGTTACTTGAGTGGTGGTTATATTGTCTGTGTTTTGCTTCATTTTGTTTTCTGGTAACATATTTGTTGCTATGCCATCAAAATTTCTTTTCCAAAACCTGACCCATTCAGGAAGAGTTACTCAGATACCTGTAATCACTGCCTCTAGTGTTTAGATCAGTCAAAACAATCCCATTTTGTTTTGGATACTTGTGTGTGTGAAAGGGATACTTGTGTGTGTCAGAATAGCAATTTGAGTATGTCCTAGAGGCTCCAGCAATAGGTGGGAGACTTGCAGCTATTCTGGTCTAATTCAAGGCACAACATCCTTTTCTCAGTTCTGCAAATACAGCCCAGGGCTGTTGCTGCTGGTCCCTGTGAAAAGGCTTTCAGACTGCAAACAATTTGGTTCAAGACTCAAATTGAGAGAATTATTGAATGATTATGTAAAGAATTATCGACACCTGATAATAGAATTATTTATAGTACAATAAAATGAGAACTGTCAGTATTCATAGGATGGATTTCCCCCTCATACGAAACAGAAAGTTTGTCTTTGAAGACTCTCCCATCACATCTGGATCAACACAATGTGTTATGCCTGACTAATGTATGTAAGCAGCTTTTTTCCAGAGCACATTAGGCTGGGGATTTTCCTTTATAATCATTTTCCTGATGGAAAAAAAATATGCCTTTTCACAGAAATAAAAGTTCTCCAAGAGAAAACCGAAATTTTACCCTAAAAAATAAAATACCAGTTTTCTGCCAGGGAAACTGAACAGATAGAGTCCCACTACCTGTCTGGAAGGCTCCTGCCAGTCTCACGGTGCAAGAAGGAATAATATTGACAAGGCGGTCACCTAGAAAAATGTCCCTGCTTTGAGTATGCCCAAATGGAACACGTTCAGTGTTTCCTTCCTCCCATTTGTTTGAGATCTTTATTTCCTTCTGCACAGCAGAAACTCCATTTTCCAGTCAGCTCAGTCCTTGAGCCCTTGCTCCAGTTCTAGCAATGAGCTTCTCTGTGACACAGGTCATGCTGCTTTGCTTTGCTCCTCCAAAGACAGTTGAACAGCTGTGGCCTCCAGATCATTGTTACTGGCGTCAGTGAGATACTGCTAGGCTGAAGAGTCAGAAAAGCCAAAATGTAATACTGGTGACCAGGGTGTCTCCTCTGGGAGAGCTACCCAAGCCAAACCCTTCCTGCAGCCTTGGCTGGCCCTGCTGTCCCAGCCCGACTCCAATGTACAGCAGATGATTCAGCTCCCACTTTGCTGCAGGGCAGTCCCACAGCTTGCTTCATCCCTTAGAGAGCTAGTACCTCCCCTTTTTACTTTTGTGTCAGCCTATACGCTTGCTCCTAGGCAGCCTGATAAGTAGTTTTTTTAAACTCATGCCTAATAATTTGTCTGAACATACCGTATCCCCCGCCTGGGCCCAGTGCCAGAGTGCAGGCTGATGAAATGGAGCGCCCTGGGTGCTGCTAGGTGATTGCTTTGGTTAAAGCAGGGGAGGCTAAGGATCTGGACATGTGCTGCAGCTGTTTGCATATTTTGCCTGTTGGATCGTCTGCCAAAATCATTATGAAGCCCTTGGATTTTCTGATGGAGGCTAAAAGGTCTGAACAAATAAATATTTTACAAAACAAATATCTACACAGAAAAGGGAGCAATCGCTTTCTTCCCAATAAGGAGCTGGGAGGGAGACCAATCCCCAGTTCCTAAACACAGTATGGTACTGTAGTGGCTACTAAACTGCCCCAAAATTCAATTGTCTTGCACAGTTCAAGGGAATATCGTGCCCCATATAGCCTGGGGAAGAACCTTCTCTCGATTTGCAGCAGTTTAGGATAGCACAGCTGACAAAGCAGACCCTTAGACAAGAAACACTATCTCGGAGATCAGAAGAGAAATTGTGGTTCATGAGATCTGTGTGCAGCTTCAGTTTCACTTGCCCGTATTTTTGTGAGAGCAAAATGTGGTTTGAGAAGTTCAAAATGCCCTGTGAAAACTCCCAGCTGTTCCCTTCATTTAGAAATGAAAGCTCAAAAAAACCCCACTGTAATTCTAGCAGTCGCGGTTCTGCCTCTCTCAATGAATTACAGCTGGCCAGGCACTCGAATTTCCTGCGAAACTGCTCTGAACCCAGACCCACGGGGCAGCACGGCATGAAGGGGTTGCCATGGGAACTGCTCTTTGTGATTCGAAATACTGAAGGACTGTTTTCAGGGAAACTCCATAGAAATGTGACATTTGCTGTCTTAGATAAAAATAACACTCCCTTGATGAATCAAAGTTGCAGGAGACTCATGAAGGTTGGGGTTTTTTGTTTGGGATTTGAAAGTTTCTGGGTATGATGTGTCCAGTTCTTTAGAATGTTTTTTTCATTTGTAATCACTAAAGGTAACAGCTGATTGTTGAATGTATTTAATATAGTTGTTGCTTCTATTCAGAGCACAGATTCATGATCTCCACATTGATTCATTCTTTGCCATTCATACTTTTCTGGTGTAAGATTTCCATGGCTTGAAGCCACAGAAATATGAGTAGTATATACCACAAAGCTTTCAAAGGAAGTAGTACTGTTAAAAAATCTAATTGGATCTGACTTCATTTCATTTTGCTGAATTTAAGCCGTAAAAGAATGCGTAAAGCTTTTAGCCTGGCTTGGAGGAAGGTCATAACTGTAATGCTGGGCATGGGACAGCTCAGCTGTCTGTTAGGCGGTCCTTCAAGCTTTATGTTTGGAAAGAGTACAGATAGACGTTCAACTTCTTAACATTCGATCCTTATGACAGTTTCATATCTTATTATCAAACACATTTGATTAAGGCTTTGCAAGAACTACCAGCAGTGGGTCTGCAATCAGAAACTTTCTTGATTTCTCCTAGAGAAATCATACTAAATGAAGTGATAGTTCTCAAGTTCCAATACACTTCCCATGCTCTGAGCTTTCATTGTATTAGAGGATTGAAAACCAAAAAGATTCATGGTCAACACCTGCAAAATAGGCCATGGAATATTACCACAGAATTATTCATGCAATTTGCCCTTAACTTCTGGCTGAACTACATCCAATTTATTTTTTATTTAAAAATGGCACTCAAACTAGACTGTCTTCTTGAGGATTTGAAACCATTTGAGTAGATTTCTTGGCCCCAACTCCATCTTAAATCAACAACAAGATTTCCAAAGGTCCTGCAAGACCAGCGTCTTGAACAGAAAACCTGAGGGTTTAATTACTCATTCCCATATGTGAGTCTGCTAGAAAACGTGTGCAGAAATTAGTAGCTAGCATGGTTAATAAATATTTACTATAATATCATACTTCCATACTATGGGTGTTGAGTGTAGGAGAATTCCTAGTGGAATCAGAGGTATTTGGAAAAGAGATTTGAATGGAGAGGAAAGATAAATAAACCTTGGCTGTTTTTCTAGAGATCACAGATTTGATTCTTCGCACAGAAAGAACTTTACGGTGATGGCTTTAGAACAGAGAAAAGGTTTTGCTGAAATTCTAAAAGAAAGCATGCCAGAAATTCACAATGAGAATGGTCAGACATGGTTTCTGTGCCAGTAGTTTGCTGGGTTGTTAGGATGATGTGCTCCGTGTGAAGATGAGATGAACTGTGCCAAAGTGATAAAAAAGCACAAGGGTCGCTGTTTTTCTAAACTTTAAGAACCATAGTTACAAAAGTAGAAATAATAAAGCAACTCCTAACTTGATGACACTGTCAGTCTGATATTATAAGTCAAAGGTAGTTTAGCTGAAATGTCTCATTTTTACCAGCTTTGCAAAAATTGTATTCCTTACCCCTGAAAAAATGAGATTGTTGGGATATTTGGTGAGGAACATAGATGCATATTCAGTGTGTTTACTGGATATGAAAAAAGTCACAAAACTAGAATTTGGAAGAACAATTAAACCTGTTTGGAGAAAACTAATGTAGAGAGGCTTACAAACTCTAAGTATCCATTATTACTCCATCAAAACATTAAGTGTTAAGTGTTTTCATTTAAATGTGCGTATATGACAAACTGCAGCTGTCAGGATTTAAATACAGGAGTATTTCCTTAGCATTTATTTGTTCATTTTGGGTTGGGCTTTTTTAGAGTGGTGATGTTTTAAGAGTGAGATAGAGGATTTCTCACCTGTGTTGGGGAACAGAAAGATTTTTCAGGTTGGCTACGTCTCCCAACACATTGACTGTCAAGATACAATCATGTAGAGTATGACTAGGAGGTCAAACATAAAGTGTTTCTAAGTACAAAAGTTCAGAAAGGATAGCTCAGTCCACTTCTCCAAAGCAGAATGCTAGCATAAGATTATGAAACAATAAATAAACACATATGAAGTTTGCCTTGTGGTTTTTGAGGAATTAATTTGCTTTTGGTTTTCAGTTTTTCCGTACTGTTCTGGGAGGCCCTGGTGATGCTGACTCCTTGGTTTTCTCTGTCACAAGCTAGTCAGTCCTGAAATCACCAGAGTGTAGTCTTAAAGAAATGAAGATGTAAACAGAGTTGTCACTGAGGGGTTTAGAGGCACTGAGCATGTTAGATGAACAGCCACATCAGACCCATGACATCCCTTTTTTCTTTCTGCTTTAGTTCATTGCCATTTGCCCTTTGTCTTCTTCCCCAGCAACCCTCAATACACACCAAAACAGAAACAGCAAAACCTTCCTACTGTACACAGTGTGCAGCCAGGTTTAAGGAGATATTCTAGTCTAGTGGAAGGTGTCCCTGCCCATGGTGGAGCTGTTGGAACTAGCTTTAAGGTCCCTTTCAACCCAAACTGTTCTATGATTTTGTGATGATATTGCAGTTATATTTGAACATAATTTCATCCAAATCTTTCCATGCTCCCCAGAGCTCATATTGCTGTGCAAAGGTGGCCGGTGTGAGAAATCTCACTGTTTTTCCTTCGACATCCCATACGAAACATTAAGAATTGGGACACTGCCTTTTACTCACTGGGATATTTTTTGTTTCATTTCAGCTCTATGATGGGCCTGATGTGCAATCCAACCTGATAGGCACTTTCTGCGGACAGTCTCTTCCACTGGCAGGGAGTACTACAGGGACCAGCCTGCATGTGGAGTTTTATTCTGATGGATTGAACACTAGAAGCGGGTTCCAGATGCTGTGGCATGTTAATGGTAAGTTAGCCAGGTATCCTCTGGGTAGGTAGGTTTTGTTCTTCCCTGTATGTGTAATGGAGTCCCAGCTTATGCTGTCTGATGTCAGCTAAGTAGAAATAACCCATTACAGCTCTAAAAAGCATTGCATTTCCTCATAATTCCTCAAACACTTTCCCAGTGGATGTTTCTGCACGTGCATACCTTAGAAGATCATCTGATCAGAAACTGAGAGCTGTTAGTGAAATGTGCTTTAATTTGCAGGAGCAGGTACAGGGATGAGCGGCATCGGCAGAATAGCTGTACTGAGCAGGAGATACATTACAGGAAAATCATGGGTGACTTGGGGTTTCTAATGGGAAACACTCAGCCCTCAGGTTTGCCTCATTCCTATAGATTTGTGTTTTCAGTGCGGGCTTCTCTCCAGTTTTATTTAGTGGTGCTTGTTTTCTTGGGTAGCACGTTCACTTCCAGCTGCCTCCCACCCCCCTCCTCTGCATGAAATAACATTGGCCAGGATGTGCTTTGGGTGTTTTTTCTCTTGTTCTTGCGTGTCACGAAGAAAATAGGCAAGCATGCACACCAGTTATAAACCAATCCGTTAATGACTATACAGCTGTGAACTATGTTTGCAGTTTCTTCATAAGTGAGGCTAAAAATGCAACTTTTTCACTCCGCTTATTTAACAGCAATATTGGACTATAACAAGATTAAGTCGTGTGCCATTGTACATCCCATCAAAGAGGATCCAACCTTGAAAATAATTAAATCGCCACAGTTGCCCTGTCTGTCTAATCAGTTCACACCATTCAGCCTTCACAGCATTGTAAAGCAGCTGAAATCGGCTGCAGAGGCCTCACTGTGGGTTGCTGAGGTGTATGGCATGCTATACATTGTTTGAATAGGAGCTCCTCTGCGCTGCTGGCGTTTGCAGCCTCCCAAAGGGCTCTCGTCGACTAGACAGTGGTGTTTTGCATTCAGCAGAGGTCAAGGAGCATTTCTGGGCAAAGGAGGGACATATGCGGGAGGAGTGAGATGTGTGGCAGGAGCCAGCAGGGAAAGTGCGGCAGCACAAAGGTAGGTTCTTGTGCTTTGAGGTGATGTCATTCTGGAACTGCACAAAAGAAGAAAAAGTGGAGGCTTTTATGCACAGCCAGATGACATCAGCTCCATACAGTAGCCATGGTGCTGGGTTAACTTGCTTTTCTAAAGCTCTCAAAGCTTTCCAGAATTTGCCTGCGTGGTAAGCCCTCTTGTGCTTTCCCTCCACGTCCCCCTCCAAATGTTTTTGTGGACTCTCCAGCCCTTTTCCAACCCCCTGCACTCCTTTTCTACACTGACACATTTACTTCTCTGTCAGACAGCACTGCTCCTCTTTCATTCCTGGACACTAAACTGCAGCCTAACATTGCACAGGGCCTAGGCTGCTAATGTGGGCTGTATCTAAGCAGCAGAGTAAGATCTGTGGGTTCAGATAGGGCTGGCTCCTAGGGAATGTCTTTGCTGGCTCTGACATCCCAAATACGACTCCTGACAGCCTGTAATATGAGTGCAAGTTCCTCCAGAGCTGGCCACACTTGTCATCTTTTTGTTCATTGCAGGCACTTCCTTTTTTTCTTGACTGGTACCATGCACAGATATGGGTATTCCTCTTACCCTTGGTGGCTACATGGTCTGGGCATATACCGCTGCCCTCAACTGGATAAAATTAGACAAGTTCCTGTAGTCAGGGTGCTATATTTGCTTCTCCCTTTTGAAAATCTTTCAAATGCAGAAAAAAAGCTCACTGGAGAAAGGCTCCTTATCTAGGAGAACTGATCAGAAGATGCAGCCTTTGAACTGGATATTTTGGAGTGAAGCATTCAGGTCCCCTCTTTCCTGCAGGCAAATCCCTAAGAGAGTCTAAACCTGGAGCTGGTAACATCTCACCTGACAAGAAAATAACAAGGCTACGTGTGCTGGTGAGAGAAGAGTTTTGCTTGTACTCAAGTGACAAATGAGTACAATTTCTTTTATGTACGTACATTATGAGTACACAAAAAAAGTGCTCTAGAGTTGAGGCTGCTGTGAACTATTTCTCAGGCTGTCCACGTGCTCCTTAGCTGGCAGTTGTGAAGCATCTATGTGATATGTATCAAGGGCATTCACGTGCTTTGATGATAAAAGAGATCAGTATTTACATCTGCCACCATATGCCTGATACAGTTCACTCTTTCTGGCAACTTTGCTCGGTTATGAGACGATCATGAAAAGCCAAAAGTTTACCTCATTGATATCTGATGTGAGGAACCCCTCCTGCCACATGACACAAATTTTGAGTATTTTGATTTGAAACATTTGCATCTGATCTTGCCAGTCGCTGAGCCACTACTTTGCAGTTGCTGAGTTCCTGAAGGAAACCCAGTCTTTAGGCTTTCCCAAAGACACAATTAGTAACTGATCTTAGGAGAATGCTGTTATTTATGCTTAAAAGTGTCCTATATAATTTTAACTTGGATGCAACACTGTAGTGCAAAGAGTTCAAATTAAAAGTGGTCGTGGTTCTGAAATAACACTGTTCATGTAAGGGGCTTTCATTGATGAACCTGGATTTAGAATTGATTGGGCTAAATCACTAATGTTTTCTTCTGCAGCCAAGGCCTCAAGAGGGTTTATTCACCAGAGGAAAGCTTGAATCTGCAAGATGCTCATTCTGCTTCTACTGTTTATTAGGAATCTTAATATAGGAAAATATATTTGGGGGCATATATTGGCCTTTTGAGAAAGAACAAATTCTTGGTAGCAGTCTGGATATTGCAAAGATGGCATGCCAATTGAATTGCTTTCCTTAAAAAAAAAAAGCAGGAGGCCAAAAGGGCAAAGGTCTCTCAGTGCAAAATTACACCAGTGACAACTGTCACTATCTGAGAAGACACATATTTCCTAGACCTGTCACTTACCTTATTAGGCTACATGCATGTGGGAGCTGACTGCTTTATATATACATCTGCATTTCATTAGAAGCTTACTCATTTGGCTGCTTGATTGTCAGGAAATTTAATTGGCTTTTCTCATAATAGGCAAAATTTATGCCCACTATTCTGTTTTCTATGACATATTAATTTCCCCTTTAAAGAGGAAGCACAGCACATTATTGAGAAAATAATTATGTAGTTCCAAAGTATTGTATCGCTCTTTTCCTTCACCACCATCTTCTTTCTGTTGGATTTCCCTAAGAAATGTTTGGTGGACAGGTGTGAAGAAGGCTGCTTGGCTCATAAGAAAAGTTTTCATTAGCCTGGGTCTGTATTTTCAGAAGATGAATATTATGAAAAGGCATACAATAACTAAAGACTGGTGTTTTCAGTATGTGTCACGTAAAATGCAAATATTTTGTTAGTTCTTCAGGGAAGCATAACAGAAACAGAGATTAGATTAGATTAGATGATTAAATTAGGATGCCGAAGCCATTCGCTGCAGACATTTGCCAGGCATCTGTTAGGATTGCTGGAAAGAATGCCGCATTGCAGGTCAATGAGGGAGCGGAGGCCCAGATTTCCTAAGCCTGAATCATAGCTCTGTTGTTGATTTCTTGTGCGGCCTTTGACAAATTGCCGTTTGTTTAGTTTTCAAAAATGACTATTCCTTTTCAGTGTCTTTCTGTCACATTAAGTCTAAGGACGCATGGGATCTGACCTTTTGAAGTCCTGAGCAGTTTTTTTGAGTTGTGGGTGATACCATGTTCAGAGCTGGCTTTTTGTATTGCAGTTCTCTGTGAGAGCTCAGGATGAATTAATTTCTGTTTCTTCAGCAAACTGGACCTCCTCCCACCCCCAGACTAATACATTAGAATAAGGGCCAAAATTTTCTTTAAAAGCTTATTGCTGAATGGTTTGATCAATGTCTGAGAGCTAGAAAATGTTGCTTTTTTTTTTTAACATTGAACACATATCAGCTGATATGGGAGCTGTGGCTGTTAAATATTTCAGAGGATTCAACTCCTGTTTAAACGGCTAAATTTGCCTTTATGTCTCTGCGTCCCAGAGTAGTCTCTTTGTTTATTATCCATCTTACTGATTTCACATTGGAACATGTTGAAGAAAATACCAGAATTCAGGGGACTGATGAAACAATAATAATCAAAACTATAGAGGTGATGAAGAAACCAGAGAGAAGAAAAAAAAGAACCCAAAAGCACAGCACAGTTTATCACCTGAAATTTTACTCTCTTGTATAAACCCTCATCACCAAAATTCTCTCTCTTGCTCCATTGGATACTATTCTATAAACTAAACCTACTCAAGAGAGCAAAAGATTTCAGAATCAAATCCAAGTTTTACTTCATGCAAGTATTATTGTAGTACAGGCAAATGTTCGTACTACCCGCTACTTGCAGCTATACTCAGTTAATGCTTACTGAAAAATTCCACGATGAGCACAACAAATGGAACAACGCTGAATCCTTTTATGTCACTAACTTTGATTTTACAGTGTCATTTCACTTTAAACTTTATGGAAGGGATTTTTCTAGCATGTGGCTAAAACATACCCATGAATAAATCTGAAAACCTTGCAAATAATAGAGGTTTCCACAGATTAATACTTCTCTATTCAGCTATAATTATTTATGAGAATAGGGATTCTTCTTTGGTTAATGAACACCATCTGCTAACCAAACAGGCAGTAATATGGAAAGATCTATAAATCATCCCTTGCACAATCTTCAGCAACTACTTAGATTTTAGCCAGAGGAAAGCAAAGACACTAAATGTATGTTTCCCGAACTTTCTATTTGTTGTCTGATTTCCTAGCAACTAACAGCAGCTTAGGTAGTTGTTTTAAGCATTTTTCAAGGGACTTCCAGAACCTTTATACTACTAGAAGAGTATCTCCCATCCCTTTTTTTTCTCAGTTTAACTGCAGGGCTGAATTTTCCAAAATAACTGCAAGAAGGTCTGCACAAACTGAGCATACGCTGTATACAGTTCAGCTACAAGAACTTTTCCACAGTGCAGCTGTCTGTAAATCTGTCCACAAACAGCAAGACCATGTATTTTTGTGCTGAGAAAAACTTTAAAAGATGTTTCAATATGAACTGAATGGGTCTCACATTATTCACCACTATTGCAGCGAGAGCTGAAGTCATGCAGCAATTTATAGGTTCTGCTTCCACAATATTATTTACCCCTAAAGACCAAATCTTTTTTCCTTTGTTGCCATAAACAGCATAAATTCCATTATTTTAATAGAAGCAAACTCTAATCTGATGTTTGCAGACAAATGTAAACAGTAGAAGGTTTGTATTCATTTAGTGGTGATGCCAGAGATGGAAGAAGTTTAATTAGCTGGGATGATTACATCATCATTTAAACTTTTCCTATTTCAATATCTTAATAAAGTAGGCAGGCTACTTTGGTATGGAAATTACATTCCAGGTTAAATCAAAATGTATTTCTTAGCTTGCTCAAAAAACAGGAAACAGATACAGTACATACAAGTGAATGTTTCAAAAGAACAGGACTGGCATTTCTCATGAAGTTTTCGTTTTAAATGCAAAATCAATACATATATCCACATACTCATATAGGTATAAAAATAAATATGCATCTACATCTGCATCTTCAGTGTGAACACCATACACATGAATGTAATTTGTTTGATATCTTCTCAGGTTATTTTAAGTCTGCCAAGGCTGATTGCAGTGCCTAGTATAAGCATCTTAAGGCAGGGGATCTGTTTTCATAGGTAACACACACGTAATAGGTGAAATACTTGCAGTTTACTTTTCCTTGATGGCTTGTACCTGTGATCCGATCAAAGAAAGGGATAATTCTGTAATAATTTTGTGACTAATGAAAATGGGGAAGACACTGAGTAAGAAGTCAGGGATCAAATTCTAAATTAATCTTCTTAGAACATTCAAGACAAAAGTTTTGTGAATCATAAGGACCCATAATATTCCAGGAACCAAAATATAAGCTGCAAAGTCACTGAAGTTTGCTTCTTGTTTTGAAACACTATTCCTGATCATTTTTATTATCATTTTTTTTTATTAATTCTAAGGCTTGGCAAATCTTTCACATACAAAATGTATAAGCATTTCAAAAAGTTTTTCTATCATAATTTGAGGTTTTCTCATTTTAGTGTTAGATAGATGTAGCAAGTGAGTTTAAAGGCAGGAATATCTGTTTTAATCTCTTAAGTATTTCTGTAAATATTTTGTTAAAACCATCTAGCATCTATATATTTTTTCAAAAAAGCACAACAGAACTGATTCTTACCTCATCCATGTAAGAGCAGAAACATAATATATAGACTTTCTGCCAGCTGGTCAGAGAGTTCAGAGATTATGATTCTGCTCTGATACAGAGGCTTCTGCTTTGCATATGCAGGTCAGTCAAAATAGTTCAGGTGTGAAGTTCACATATTTGCAAAGATCAGGGAGTCTTTTTTCAGGTATTAGTGAATACTTAGGCATAAACTTAAGCAATTTCTGATCTGTTTGAAACAATAAATGATTTCAACATGAGTTCAGCACATTCATTATAAGAAATGAATCAGACATCTAAACTTTACCTCCATTTTACTGGAGCATGTAAGAAGAATTATTTCTCTTTAACAAAGAGCCTTTTCTGGGAACATTTGTAGTTGGAAGAAAAGAAATGGCACATGAAAACCAGTTTGACATTCTTATTCATGTGCTTCACACACGTCATCCAGAGAGTATCGATTCAGCTCAGAGAAAATATAAACCACTCTGGAGAGGGAGCATGAATAATCCGAATGCTACCTGCAAGGGTTGCATAGAAAGAAAGGTCAGGGCCTCAAAGCCCATCACACAAGCTTTCCACTCATCTGAGCCACTTCGGGTTTAAATAAAAAAACATGTCTTTGTGGCTATCAGGAAACTCTTAGTAGGAGAAGCTGAGTCATAACTGCCTGTTTAGTTTAAAATGTTCCCAGCTTTCCTCAGGCTGAGATAAATGGCAATTGGCTTTGTTCTCGCCTGCTGAAACTCCCCTGCCTCCCCGTTCCCACCCCTCAGGAGCCGAGCCATCAAGTCTGTCTGTTGAGAAATCGTTCTGTTTCCCAAGCTGGCGAGGCGGCTTTCCCCTCCTGAAGTCTGGCCTCAGCGGCTGTGTCATTCCTGCTGCTGAGGGAGAAGAGAGAGAGTAACTCACCCTGCAGATTCAGCTGTAGGGCTCCCCCCCTGCCGACAACTTTTTTTTTCTCCAGCTATAAAAACCCAACGATCTGGTTTCTTTTGAGGAAAATTAGGCCATCTTCTGATGGCACTGGGGAAAAAACCGGGGTGGTGGGTTCCACTGAAGCTTTCTTCCTCTCTGTCTCTCTGCTGAAATATTAATGGATCTGTTTCTCCGGAGGGACTGAAGGCAGGATTGGTTTCAAATACACTTAAAAGCTGCATTTATTCCTTGGCTGAGACATGGGGTAGCGTGACAATGTAGCTTTGTGGCTGCAGGGCAAACCACCTCAGGGTTATGGAGCATCCTGTGCAGCAAGTTGGGGAAAAAGGGAGAACTAAGCCTGTGACAATTCACCCGTGAGGTCAACCTCAGCTATGTAAAGTCTTTCCTGGGTTATAGCTAACTATTGCTCAGTTGTGGGAATGCTTGTGTTTGAACGGTGGTTTTCTGGCGAGTCCTGTGCGATGGACTGATGGAGATCCATGTTACATTGTTGGCATGGTTGGGGTCTTCCTCACATCTGTATTTAGATGGCTCTTCTTTAGTTTAAAATAGCTTCTTCTTGCTTTGCTTCATTTCAGACCTGCTGCTCTTTCCTCTCATAGATTTTGCAGTCCTTGAAGTCCTACAGCCGACTGTGGCAAAGCCAAACTCAAGTTTTCAGTGAGGAGCTGAAAGACCCCATGGGTAGAGATGATGGCAAATGCTTTTGGGGTTTAGCAGCCACCCTTCAATAACCACAAGTTTGTCGTAGAAGGTGTTGAGGGAAGTATTTGAATTTAATCTTGATCTATAGCTTCCTGAAGAAAAAACAAGTGTTAAGCAGTGCAATGGCCAAAGATACCTTCTTCAAGTTGCAAATTATGCATAGATTTAATAGAGGTTAGGGGAGTTTTACACATCTGTGTAGATTAGTTGGGCAGGTCAGAGGGGTAGTTTATTTGGTTTATGTTGTAAAATATCACCTATAACTAAAAGTTCTGATAACAGATGCTATTTATCACTTCTGACATACACAGTGTTTGCCCCTGGGAATATAGAGCTCATGGTTCATTAAATGGTTTTATGAAGTGTTTTGGGGGCTTTTTTGCTATGTGACAGAGCCTTTCCTCTGGAAATAAAGCCAAAGAGATTGATGGAGCATGGGCTTTACTTACAATGCTCGAGTGACCCCGTAAAAGCTGTGTAAGCAAAAGATTAGCTAGTGCCTAAATGAAGAAACTGGGGGCTTGTAGTGTAGAGAGGGAAAAAAAAGCTGCTGCAAGGCAGAGCAACACATGTAAAATCAGACCAAACACGCAACTCCATTGGGTTCTGTATGTGACAGATACACACCCACCCTACTGGCTTCTCTAAAGGTGAGGTTTCATCGTGAATGTAGCTGATCTAAATCTGTCCTGACACTGGGAAGGGCTCTTGTGCCTTCCCACCCCACTGACACCTGCACTGGGGGACTGGGTCAGGGAAAGCATCTTCCTGGGAACAACAAAAGTAGGTGAGCGTAGCAGTTGCCACAACTCTGTAAAGCAATGATAGAACTGCAGTCCTGGTTGTTCAGCTGCTTTGTGCTGTCAAATTAGGGCCTGCATTTGATCCATTGTTTTGCTTTTTTTTTTTTTTTTTTCTTCCAATCTAGCTCATAATATGCAAGAACTTAAATCACCCAAGGAGCTGGGGAGTGAGGTTAGGACAACAATTTCTTATCAGAAAGGAAAATACATAACTTTTCAAACATGGCATATCTTACAATTACAGTTACAACTGAATAAAAAAGAACATTAAACCCACCAAATGTCAGAAACCCAGTTTATCCACTGTGACTTGGCAGCTTGTAATCATGCTCACTGGGCTGAGGGAAATTGCATTGTCTTTAGTTTTATGATTTCTAAAGCAGTGGGAAACAGCATTTTTACAACAATAGGAAGCCCTCCCCATGATAACTTGGGTTGTGTATTAGTTGAGGTCAGTTAACAACTGAGGATGGCTCTGATTCAGCTTTCTAGAACTGATCACAGTTAGAGGCCAATACAAAAGATGTCACTTCTTTTGCTGTATGTCTGTTTCTTCAGACATTCTGTTTCTGTCAAAGCAGATGTTGAGGCACAGTGAGAAACTTTCCAAACCAGGAGGTGAAGTGCTTACTGCATGGGCAGGGCCGGCAGGTCCAGCCTGCCGTTCTTGAGTTTCTCTTCCCTGCTGGACCTCAGTTCCCTGTGATAGAGCAGACCCTTAAGGCCAGTATTCACATTTGTTCATTAAATGGGTGCTAATGCCTGTCCTCATTGCAGAGCTGTCAGTGAGCTTTTCCAGAGCCCCTCACTGATGGCTTCTTTGCTGTGTTATCAGGTTGTGGAGGAGAACTCTCTGGCCCTTCTGGTTCATTTCACAGCCCTGGCTACCCCAGCAGATACCCAAGCAATAAGGAATGCATCTGGTATATTCACACAGCACCTGGTAGCAGCATTCAACTCACCATTCAGGAACTTGACATTGAATATCACTCAAACTGCAACAACGATGTTTTGGAGGTAAGAGCATTAGATTTACTACTCAAAAATACACAAGTTATGTGATTTTCTGTCTGGAGCAGATAATCCCAACATCTGCAGGAACAGAACAAACAATTTTACTGCAATTTTCCCATTTTTGGGAAAGTCTATACCTTAATAATGATGCTAGGCACTGTACACTTTCTAACAAGAGACAAAACTACTTTGAGAAACTCAGTCTTAAAAAGTCCACCTTTTACAGAGAACTAAGCATAGGGTGCTGCACTGTGAAGATAAAATTTCCTGATGTATAGGAAGATAATGGATCTCTTGGGGGATAACGAAGGTGAGACTTTGTGTAGGACCTTACAAGGAAGTGGGAAGTTTTATAACCCTGAGCACTGAAAACTATGAAGAGCCTTTGTACTCAGAAAAAAAGAATAAAAGAAGAGGAAGTGTCCTAGTCAGGTTAGGGCAGTGGAACAAGGAGAAAAGGTACTTCTCTAAGGGTTTACTGATCTTTAAGGGACTTGTAAGACTGGATGGTCCTGTTATATACTACATCTTTGTGCTTGTCTTGGGAAGCAGCCAGGTGAACAATCCCAGCTAACAGATTTGAATAGATTTCCAGTGCAGGAAGAAGGTATAGGAAATAATTTCAGAAAGAAACTCTTTAGAAGTGTAGACTTGCTGGATTGCTCTCATTAAAGATGTTTGAATCACTAATGGATTACTAATCACCCCTACAGTTGTTGGGTCTTTCTATTTAATACATAGGTGACATTTGAACGTTTTTGTAATGAACCTGATGATTAAGAGATCTTGTAGCACTCTGCTAGGGCCTTTCTTCTCCTCTTCTCCTGGGTGATGTGATGTGTGACTGATGTACAGCTAGACAGCTTTCTGTCCAATACCTACCCATACTCACTGCTGCCTATTCTCAACTTTGTAGCTTTGATTTCTCCAGCCTGTGGTCCTTAGTGCACACTCATCCACAGTATTCCTGGAAGACTTAACTCACATCCCAAAGCAGGTCCTGAATATACAGTTGCCAGATAGATGATTGCTAGGCATTTGTATGAGTTAGAAGAGATGTATAACTTAACTCCAACTTTCTGGCAATGAAACAGGCTTCCCTATCTTAGCAGTGAAGCAGAAGTCTTGACCAAATGGACACTGTATTTGAGTATTCTATTGACTTTGGGACTTCTGTAGGATCTGGGTGTAAGGAAGTTGTTCCATGAATTTTCCATCAGTAGCATTGGCAAGTATGACTGTTATGTTGCATTGCTGACACCAGTGCCTGTGAATAGGTGACCTGTGTTGGCTAGTTTGGGTATTCGTGAAGTCTGTGGTATTGCGGATTCATTGTTGTTTGTGCCTAAAGTGACTAGATTGAAGCTAATCTGCCTGAACACATCAGTTATGCCTTTGTTGCCCAGAGGAATCCATTAAACAGCTACAAAAATCTACATCTTCCATGGCTGACCATTTCTTGAATAGTGCAAGGACAATGCAGGTGGTCACACAGGAGCCATCATGATCCAGTACAGATGGCTGGCAACCATTTGCTTGACAGTTTTTTTTACTAGTAGGGGAGCTGCCCTACAACCATTGTTTATGAGTGTGTTGCTGCACACAAATAGCTGAAAGAAGTTGTTTAAGAGGATCCTACAGTTTGCTGCTCTGTCTCTCTGAGCAAGGCAATTACCTTAGGTTTTGGACTTGCTTTCTTTACCATTTCAAACTTAGTTGCTATGCTTTACTTCTTTCCAGCCTTACTCATTCATCAGCATAGAAGTCCACCTTGCTGTTTGAACTTCCCTGCCTTCCTGCCCTCAGAACTGGCATGCCTCTGAGTTACTTGTCTCCTGACCTTGGCTCATGCAGTTCCCAACAGCTGTCTCTGATCTTCTGACAGATAACCTAACGTAAATCAACTTATTGAGAAAAATGGGTTCGTGTCTTAGTGCAAGATCAAAGGTTCTGCATGGCAGTAAACAGCTTCCCCTACCAAACTGCAGGCATTTGGTGGAGCTTTATGTACCTTGTCACGTATATATTTTCTTGCTTTTGTTATAAAATTACACATTCGGAGCATGATTGATACAGTCTACACAGAACAAATGATGAGTCAGATTTAGTGCGGAAAAAAAGGAACATGGTTGACCATTTTCAGGAGCTACTCTATCTTGCCATCTTCTTTCCTGTAGTTGTGTGTGTATGTCCAGACTGAAAACTATAAACTCAAAAGTTTGGAAAGTGTTAGGAAAAAAAGAGGTTCCTGATATGCCTTTGACACAGTGTGTTTCAGCAATCACTAAGGTTCCGAACTTCTTTGACTCTAATATAATCTTTCCAAGAGTATTCCGTCTACAAATTCTTTGGGTTTGAAGTCTGCTTTTTCTCATAGTTATTCTCCTGATTTCACTTTTTCCTTATCTTTGAATAGTGAGTTTCTACCACTTCCTGTTTTCCTTCAAGCCAAATAACTTTCCAGTTCTAATAGGAAGTCAAAATCAGTACTAAAGTAGCTCTGCATGCTGCTGTCCCTCCCTGTCTTATTAACTCTCTCTGCTCTCTGAAATAAGTTGTTGTCTTGTAGTAAAAATTCCCCCGTAAACACAAAAGATGCTTACCTGGATGCATTTAGCTTTTGCTTAGAAACACTCTCACCCATTTGACCTGGCAGAGAAATGTAGGAAAATTCTAAGAGATCTTTCCCGTCGCAGCACCTTTGCTGCTAACTTTAGTTTTATACCATAATTTCTTGAATATTTCTCTTGCACATTTTTCTGAAGCATGTTTGTTCTTGTAAAATACAGCAACTATTTCCCTTCCCTTCCCTTTGACAGTGTCTCCTAAACAAGCTGTACCTTCCATGTCAGTATCCCAGTACTGCCATATGTTTCACCAAGACTGTGCAGTAATAGTTACATAAAAATACTGTGTGTGAAATCCTCAAGTTCTCCTCGTGGCTTCTGCATGCTCAAGTGTTTGACACATTCTCCTTGAATCTGTCTCATTGTTTCTTCTATGACACTGTTGCGCTTTGTCTTTCTCTCTTCCCCATCAGATTCCATTCCTTTTACAAACATCCAGAAGCAAATTTTAGCGTGTTCTTATAGATGTTTTCTAGAAATGTTTCATGGAAATAGAAGATATTATTTTGGACACAATGAAAGAGTTAAAGATATTTTTAAAACGGTTTCTATTGAAAATACATACATAGAGAAAAATGACCATGTCTGCTGTGTTAAATTATGGCTTCTTCTCTTGAACATGGACCAGATTTTTGTAACTATAAATATGTTCTGCCACAGCAAGATGTAGCTCTGAGCTGAAAAGGAAGGAAACCTGTCAATCTATTGCACTTTCAATTCTGTATTAGATGCTCAGGTCTTCTCATTTAAATATAAAGAAACATCAAGTGTTACCATAATTCTTAATTCTTGGTCAAAGTCAGTCTCTCTCTTTGCTGGCAATTATATCTGAACAGGGATCAGTTTTATTCCCAGAAAATCTGTGTCATGAGGGTGACCAAACACATAAAACCAGCTTTCTGTTGCTCATAACTCTGGAATGCTGACTGTTAACAATAAATGGAGCTAACGGGGCAGAAGCAAATGATAAGAACAGATTAAAACCATGGGCTTTATGGCTGTGTCCTGCATCCCCGCTATGCAGTCCAACATAATTTTATCTCTGGATCAGGTACTCTGGTCAGACTAAATATTTTTATTTTTATCTGTTTGCAACTCAGACATCCTGTGACTCTTTGTGAACCACACCCTGGAATTCATTCTTTCCATCCATTCTCTTTTCCCTCTTCTTTTTTCATGTGGTAACTATTGGTTTTCCTCTTTGTAGCCAAAAGTAACATTTTATTGTTTTTTGTCATGGAAACACTCTGACTTGTTTTCGTTCCAGTCCTCATGAAAGCATCTGATTAATTGAACTGGCATAAAAGAGAAAAGAAAATACACTCCTAACTGTAAAGAGCTTGGCTTTGACTGTGCTTTTTATTTTGAAACTGTGCAGAAGGCCATTGCTGAACAGTTAACAGTGTAAAGGAGGCTCACAAACCTCAGATTTCCATCAATATTTCTTCCCCATCCGTAATTCTCTTTCAACAGGTCAACTCTAAGTGTTCATCTTGGGCCAAGTTAATTTCTGAGGTAATACTACAGAAATCAGCAGGGCTTGTGTCAGAGCTGGGTTTGGTCCCTTTGCCCGTGGTGTGCAGATGGCCCCAGGGAGCACCAGGGATGATGTGGGAGAGGCTGATCCATGACGCTTATTAGATGCATATTAGAAACTCCTGCTGTTTCCTCTGCCACATAGCTTCTCTGGGCTGGTTTAGGTGATTAAGAGCATGTGTTTCTGCTAGATCTCATGCTGTGGCTGTGACTCAGGGAGTATACCACAAACATATTTTACAATTCACATTTTGAACAGACTTCTGATAAGTGCAGCTGTCATTGGGCCCCACAAGCAGTAAGATTTTTCTGGAGACATTGAGCTTCCAGTGAACAAACATGCTTCTTCCCCAGACTGTGCCTGCTTCATTACAGATTGTTATCTGAGCTGTGAATTCATCCATACTGACTTCTCTTGAATGCCTTGAGATGATCGATTGGACTGAGGAACCATTACCCATTCAAGTCATGCAGCCTCCCTGCAGAATACAAGAAAGTGCTGTCTCAGTGCAAATAAAAATCTTTAAGCTATTAAGCCTGTGTAATCAGCCACTATAACAAAATATATTCTGAACATCTAACAGACTATGACATTTATAAAAAAACTAATTCCTTGTTTCTTCTAGGGATGCAAGCTTCAGCTTCTGAGGTCTCACATTACCCTGGAATCACTGAATATTTTTTCCTGTTAAAAAAAAAAATAAAATTCTTTCCCTTATACCTCCAATGGCAGAGCAGTGTCAGGCACATGAGCAGTTAGTGAGCACACGATCAATAAAACTATGTAGCAATGTGCTACATTTAGCCCTAGAGGTGGTGCGATTAGCTCAGCTATTTGCAAGACTTGCTGAGATATTTAGCTTGGACAGAACCCCAACTTATTCTGGGCTTAAAAAGTATCAGGCAGAGCTTATGAAAATATTGAGTTGCCCCTTATCTAGAAGTCATCAGAGGCAAAAGGGCCAGATAGCAGGCTGGTTCTTACAGTACTACCACTGTCTGAAATCATGGATTGCTTTTTTTGACCTTTGTGGTGTTTACAAGACTAATAAAATATCGGAGCAGACTTGAGATGCTACTGGTGGGAAAATCCTGATGGGATTTGTTGCCTTATCTTCCTATTCCCTGGTTTTGTTAGAACTTGCCATTCTCTAGTTTAGCTTTAGGATTTATACATAATACATGCTGATACAATGAGAATGCATCTGTTGCTAGTTCAGACGCTGAAAGACAATAGCACAGTCTTTATTTGGTGTACCTCTTCAACAGTTTTCACATTTGAGGTTACTGTCAAGCTGGCTTTTGTAGCAACTGTCCTACCAGGGACATGCCAACGGAAGGTGGGAGACTCTTTAATATCAGGTGGCATTTCATTAGCATGCAAGAAGCCAAGAACATCCAATCACTGAAGGCACTAGGCACCAAAATCACATGTCTGGGTTTGAAAATTGCACTGAGCATGTGTGTTCAGCTTTAAGAGTGAAGACTAAGGAAAGGGAGCCAGTTCCACCAGTTATAAATGGGGCTCAAACTGAAATCCTACATCCCTTCTGGAAAACAAGAACAGGATTAACAGGGCTTCAGCACTGCCATCTAATTCAGTTCAATTGGTTTAAAAATGCATTCTAAAGTACACAATACTGCTGATAACGTTTAAGAGAATGGTGGGTTTCTGGTTTATAACTGCCTGAGGCACACTCTTCTGAGTAGGAAATAATCCCTCTTAAAAGTCAAACCCCGTCTTCTTGTGCAAGTATGTATGATATACTTCCTTGTTTCTGAAGAGTATTATTAAAACGTAGTTTACTTGACCAAAATCCCATAGTTTGGATGTTGATTCTGCCATTGAAGTAGATAAAATTGCAATGGTTTTATCAGAGAGAGTAATGAAGTCTAGCCACAATTTAAAAATCAGTCTTAGCTGTGCCTTTAAACATAAAGGGTGCAAAATATCAGCACAGATTCCTGCAAAGAAATACGGTTTGTTTGCACAAGCACACAAAAAAATCTGGTTTTATATCCCAACAGAAACAAGTTTCTAACCCTGGAGGGATGGGAAAAGAAGAATGTGGTGAAGTTCCCAAAGCAGAAAATTCTTATTTAATGCAGAGGTGTTTTGAAATCAGCTAGAATTTCATACTTGCACCAGGTAGTTCAGATGCCAAGTAAACCTGCAGAGAAAATAACTGTATTAGCTACTTTACATTTCAAAATGTGATATGACTTTCAATACTTGCAGAGTTTTTTTTCTCTTAGATAAAAAGTTCTCATGTATTCTGTGTGGCAGACAATTTCTTTGAAAAACTTTGACAGTTTCTTCCATTTCTAGGTCTATGGTGGCCCTGACTTCCTCTCTCCTAGACTAGTCCAGCTGTGTGTTTCAAGATCAGCACAGAACCCACTGCGAGTCTCTACTACTGGCAATTCAGCCATCGTTCGTTTCAAGACAGATAGAGCAGTGACAGGGAAAGGGTTTAATGCCTCCTGGCAAGAAAATCCAGGTGGTGAGTATACTGATTAATACCGTGAGAAATTCAGCAAGTCTGAGAATCGAGGATCAGCCATGCAAACATTTAAAGTAGTCAAACAGCATAGGACTGAAAGCTGAAGGAGAATGTGGGTGTTACTGGATTCGGTAACACTAAGAGATGCTGAAAGACACACAGAGAATAAATGGGCTAACTAGCTGAAATCTGGGCCTATGTATGTATTTTGTAACAGTCTATCTTGCTGGGGTTTCTTCTTTATATAATTAATCAAGACATTCCTGTAATCAGAAAACTACTTTTGCATGCTAACAGTTCTTCCCACCCACTCACCCACATAGAGTTCTTAGCTGAATTGTGCTTTTGGTTTTAAACTGTAAATTGAAAAATATCTGAGAACATGGCTTAACTTGGAGAACTCGGCTGACTCCAAAAATATTTGGAGTGATTAGTAAATACTTGAACTCTGTAAGGTTCATCCATCCCCCGTGTGATTATTTGTTCAAAGCCTTACTGGTAATCAGTAAAAGAAGACATGCTTTAAAGACCCAGCCACATGTCTCTACATGGGAGTTCTTATGAAAAGGCCAATTATCGGAAAATAATTGCAATGAAAAGTGAGCAGAGGCAGGTTTTAATTCTTGCAGTTTTGCTTGATTAAGCACACTAATTCCTTAGTTTGTCAAGGTTTATACTTCTCCATTTTCATAAGTTTTATGAGAAAGGCGCAAGATTATTTTTTTAAAAAAAGAAGTCTACAATAGCCCTTTGAATTAATCCCCTTCTGAGATCTTATTTTTACTACTTAGGCCCCCTGAAGCTTTCTCATCCCTCTACAGCATCTTGCCTGTTGTGCTCCAAACCCCCTCTAGCCTCTAAAATACCCACTCACCAGAAAACAATAACAGTATAGTTTTTATCCTTCCAGCGGGCTGCCTCCATCTACAGCAGTCCCAATGTCTTTCTCTCACCCTCCTCCATCCCTTTCCAACATATAAAAGTTCATTTGTTTGTGTTAGTCCTGTAGAAAGTCCTAGCACTTCCCACACAAGATCCATCATTCCAAGCTGTTTAGATATTCATGAGTACTGGAGCTGTTCTGGTTGGAAATACCTGAAGGTGCCCTCAACTGCATGGGCAGAGAAGTAGAAACTTGGGGCTTGCAATTGTTGTACTGCTCATGGGAAAAGGGGAGCTCCTAGCTGTCTTGGTATTTTCAGAAATGGTTTACTCACATATGATCAGCTAGGCATAGTCATTGCTTTCTCAGTATGCTACCTCTGAGGCATTCATGCGAACAGTATTTTTGATGGCTTTTACAATATCTAGGATAGAGGATTAGCAGCACTAATACTTCGGCCATTACAACATCTACTACCAGCCTGTGACTAGAAAGAAACATTACTCACAGGCATTGTTGTTGCATATTCACCAGTAATGATCATGTTATACTTTCCTGATAGTAATTTCCATTGATTTTTGTTATGGACAGGACACTTCAACGATTGGAGCACTCATCTTACCAAAGTTTAATGTAGAAAATATAAAGATGGAGATGTTCTTAGTTTAAAAATATAGGTGGAATCTCGCTAAGCATAGAAGAGCTTGTGATTAAAACTGATTATGTCTCTTTCAGGCTGCGGTGGTGTCTTCCAAGTTGCCAGTGGGGAAATCCATTCTCCAAACTATCCTCAACCTTATAGTAACAACGTAGATTGTTCTTGGGTTATCCAAGTTGACTACAACCACAGAGTCCTATTGAATTTCACGGATTTGGACATTGAAAATCACTATTCATGTGACTATGGCAATGTTGCGGTAAGTAACAATAGAAATTTCAAAAGTTCCCTTAATGAGTCTGGTGCAATGCTTGCAAAAGAGGAAGCCTACTATGCAACCTAAGCTGCAGTTGGTTTCAGACTCCTGGTTGCATAGTCATATTTATTCACTGATGAGCTAAAGCTTAAATTTACACCTAAATAGTTATGATCTAGTTCTCTTTGCTTCACCAATGAAATAGGCTTCACAAATGTATTTCTGCATTCTTCTTGGTTCCCACTTAATATCTGGAAGGATCTTTTCTTGAAAGCAGTGCATGCTGCATCCTGGCACCACGTTTTTCCTGCTGGTGGTGTGAACTGTGGTTAGTACCGCAGGAATAACCTCATACATAAATAGATGGCTGTTGTTATGACACCCTTTCCCAAATATAGTGCAGTTTACCACAGTTTGCTCCAAGCCATAGGATGGGCTGCCCACATATCTAATAGACTGCTACACTCTGTTACAAACTCAGGAGACAGGGAGGTCTGCATCCGGCGGGAATTGTGGCTGGCTGGTTTTCTTTATGGATGCGCTGTGTATTCAGGTGCTCCTCAGCTGTCTCTTTAATTGCTTCATTAGAGCTGCTGCTCTCTTAAAAGCTTCACATTGCTGTGGGTTTGTGAGCTTTTGTTGATGTCACAGAAATTAAAGTTGCTGCTCAATCAGGACATGACAATGAAGAGCTCTCCACGTCTCCACTTGGCCTTTTGGGAGCAGGGACATGAAATCCTGACCTTCGATGTCAGATTGCACTTTACTCAGTACAAAGGCATGTGTGATCAGTACCAGTCAGATAAAGCACAGTGGCTGTAGCCCAAAATCCAGCTTTCCTCTCCTTGATAAACTGTCATTCACAGAGAACTCAATTTGGCAGGAACTGAGACTCTTTTGAAAACAGCGTCAGTTTTAATAGCATTGCCTCGTAAAGCTTTTTTGTACTGAACCAGAAAAAAGCAAGTATGTCCCCATTTGCTGAGCTGAACTGAAGATTTCATTTGGCCACAAAGCATCTGTACAATGACTGTTCATTTTTTTCTGGTTCTGAAATAGGAAAATATAGTTTTGTCTTTTCATTCAAATGGTTTAAATTCACCAGCAGGATCATTGAAAGGAAAAATCTATAGGAAAACCTTCTAAGCCTTCTGTGATATCACACAGGAGTAGAAAATCAAATTGCTTGACAGAAACTCAGGCCATCTGGAATGGCAGTACTGGTATAAATTAAAAAAAAATATCTGCAAATTAAGGGCTAAATTCTGAAAAGACCTGATGTACAAGTTTCTCTTTTAAACGATGCCAATGTATGTATGTATCTATCTAAACCAGGGGTCCTCAAACTACAGCCTGCGGGCTGGATATGGCCCCCCAGGGTCCTCAATCCGGCCCCCGGTATTTACAGACCCCCCTGCCGGGGGTTGGGGGGGGAAACCAAGCAGCCGCAGATGGCTGCCTGCCACTGCATCCGCGCGCCGGCCCCCTGGTTAAAAAGTTTGAGGATGCCTGATCTAAACCCTTTGCAGAGTACACAACTCCATGAGCTCTGTGCAGCTACGGGCACAACTCCCGTTACCTTTATAGGCTGGATATGGGCACTGATTTTTTAGTCATTGAAAGGCACCAGTCCTTCAGCTAGCAGAGATGACTGTGGCAGAGCTCTTTGTATAAGTGGAGTTTGCAGTGACACCCCTTGTCCTCTATTGCCGTACGAGTATCTGTTGCTTGCTTCTGCTTTTTTGTTTTTTGGGGCTGTTGATGGAGGAAGTTCCCTGTGAGCCCCAGCTGTGCAAGCACAACTGAAGCAGCAATGTGAGCAAGGAGGGAGATTTAAATTTAATGCAGGCATCAATTGTTGCCCACCAAATGGAGGGTAGTTTGAAAATTGATGAGGGAGAATGCTCATCTGAAGCCAGGAGTTAACGAAGGGCTCTGAGAGTCTGTTGTATGAGGTAGAGAAGAGCTCTTCAGTGGTACTGTAGAGGGATCAGCAGGGCAAGAAAGAAGTGGATGGGGTTTCTTTCTCTACCTGGTACACCAGTAAGCAGAAACCCGCTTGTTACCAACATCTGGGTGGGATCTGCGTTCATCTCATTCCAAGGCTTGCTATATGCCTCACACAGGAGAACAGAGGGAGGGGACAGAGTGCCTCAAAATATGTAAGTAGATGTCTGACTGGGAATGGTTTAGGAATTACATTCCAAAAGCTGTGTAGATGGAAAATGTGGGTAGCTAAGGAAGCAGATGGGTTGTTTTTCTCTCTCTAATATAGGAACAACTACTATGTATGAGTAACACAGTGGTTCCACCCTTTTTTATTTCTTAAATTTTTACTTATCTTTATAGAATTTATTTGCTCTGTGAGTTCTCCTGGGGCTTCCCTCCACCCTTAAGTGTACCAATGGCCTTTTCCTTCATCTTTCCCCTTCTAGATCCACTCATTTTTCCCTGTGTTCTGGCTGAGATTTTTTTAAAAGAAATATTTCTACCGTAAAACCCTTTCTATGGGGAATACACAAAAATATACTTTTTTTCCTGTAGTGTTTTCCATTGCACATTCTTTACGTGAGCAAAATGGAGAGAGGGAAGATACTCGTGTCGGCTGCTTCTTGGTTATGCTGCAGCTCCAAAAAGCCCAGTGCATTTTTCAGTTCTGCTCAATGATTTCACACGTGAATCTGAGCACAGATTTAGGTTCAGCCGAACGAGCAGGCACGGTAGCAGTAACCCCCGGTGAAACTGCTCTGAGCTCCCTCTAGAGGCAGTAGGTGGAGTGCGCAGAGAGCAGTCCAGGGCACCAAAAAGCACATTCTTCATTTACTTAACTGCCTAAACTTAGCTGATTCTTCGGTTTCTATGCCTTCATTTCTGTACCTTATCTGTTCTCAGAACAGATTAGCATCTCTTCATCTGCTAAATGAGGATGTATAGCCTTTACTCTCTCTGATCTCAAACATAACTCAGTTACATTCTGTAGAAAGCATAAGATCTTTGAGACTTTTCGCTATCACTGTCACCATACATAAGGAATAGATTTTTGATTTTTCTTTGTGTACCAGCTCATTTCTATCTAGAGAATGTGCGTTACAACAAGCAAATTTGTTTCTCTGAAGGAACAGAGAAGGAAAGAAATAGTGAATGCACTGATTTTTAACCAGCATTGTATCTGATGCTGCACCAGCAGTGCCAGTCAGCAGGAGTTTCAACTATTCGGAGACTCAAGGATGCAGCTCAGAAGGCAGTGCTTGTAGTGCAAGGCACTGAGAAGTGGAGGGAGAAATTGTTTGTTCTTTTCAGTGGCTTTCATTAAGTAAATGTTATTTTTCTTTCTTGTTGCAGTATAACAAGTAGTACATAGGAATGTGGAAATGTAAGCCTCTGGGAGCTAGAGAGGAGGTGTGACTTTATTTATTCCAGGTGCTGGTGGAGAGGATCTTCCAAGAGAGGACAGCTGGGAATATGTTAAGTTTTTATGGCTCAGAAGACAAAAAATATCTTCTTTTTGTCATATACCTTTGCAAAATGCAGGACACATTTGAACAAGAAGGCAGTGAGTCAGTTATGTTAACTGTGGAAAGGGAAGAGCAAATTGCTGCTCTGCACAGTGCAAATGAAAACTTGGCTTTTAAGTAAGTGGATGCATCATTTTCCTTTACTCATGCTGCCACAGAAATGCATATCTCAGATGCTTTCAAAATAACTTCAAGAAGCTGCAGAGAGACGCAACTCTTTCCTGAACTGGTGTGAACAGTGTGGTTTCTGATCTAGATTCAAGGCTGAAATCCTCCCTATAAAATAGTTTAAGCTAATGAATAGCAGGTGAGCGAGAATGATGCAGCCATAAAATATCAATGTGTTACTGTTCCTCATTAACTTGTAGTTGCCATAACTCCTAAGAGTTGCTACTGTATCTCATTAATGCTTACGGTGAACTGTTGCTTGAATCAGATTTTTAGCAAGTGAAAAAGGCTAGGAATCATTTCTGGGTTTCTGAAAGAGGAGACAGTACTATCCTTCAAGCAAGCTGCCCAGAAACACAAATACACTTGATTTAGAAAACATTCCTCTGACCTCATGTTCTTCTCACAGTATTACCACAGAAAGACTTCTTTATTCCAGGAAGCTTTTGGAATGAAATGCCTACTCTTATATTACTCATCCTTAATATCTTACTGAGTGAGAAAGCTGAACTACTAGAGTCTCACAACAGCCCATGTGTCAATGGTCATACACTCAGCTGTGCAATGGCACAGATACATCAAAACCAGCAGTTTATGTGAACTGTAGTCAGGCCCTCTCTCTACACTCTGTCAAGGGAATGCTTATTCTCAGTTCTAGCGTTCAGGTAAAATCCTCTCACTACTGTCTAGGGAAAGACAGTACCTTAATTCCTGAGGGGTTTTTTGTTATTACTTTTTTGCACATTCCATGGTTTGTGGGTTTTAGCTCGAGGCATTCTGTCTTATATACAGAATGTATGTGCAGAGGAAGAATAAACACTGCACACTACGTATTAAAGAGCTGACTGTGGCAGGATGCCAAGAGCGAAAAGAAGGTTGAATGGATGGATATTTTGGGTCTCTTTACCAGGTACTCATTTTTACAGACATCGCAGTACACTTAATGCTCTGTCACGAGGTCCCACACAGCTAGCTAGTGTTACAGGCCCAAGGGCAAATGTTTAATTCATGAATACAGCATTGGCTATGTAGGGTATGCCTGTGGATTAAGCAGTTTTGTCCTTTCTTTCTCAGCTCCAAAGTTTATTTGAGGCAGCTCACCTTTCTCTCAGCTACTGTTTTTTATATATTTTTTTTCACTAATGTGCTCAAAGGCTTTTGAATACTGGAGGCAGAAACATTGCATTGTGTTACACAGCCTAGTTAGAAGGTTTTAATTTGTCTGTGTTGCATTGCACAGATAGGCTGGAATGTGAGGCATTTTGAAGCAAAAGAAGACAATCTCAAGAAGTACATTTCTTCTAACCGAATGGCATTATTTTGCTCAAAGTGGACTTTTATACAGCCTTTAACATCCTAGCACCTGAGTACCTTCCAGCCCTTCTATTCACATTTTCCTCCATTTTGCTATAGGAAGCTGAGTCACAGGTTATAATTGATGAGGTGTCTATGGTAATGCAGGACGTTAACACTGAAACAGGAACTGAATTCAACTGCTGTTGCTGGCCACTAGCCCAAAGGCTTTTCCTCTGTGGGTCATGCAACTGTGCTGATGGCTCCAGTGCTTATCACTTCTGAAACCAGGCACAAGGGCTCTGAGACTGACCCATGGCTTCAAAAACAGTAGCAACAAATCATGTCAGCTGGAGTGCTAGGAAAGATTAGCGGGAGGCTCTGAGACTGTGGCCATTTTCCCCTCGAGCTAGAAGCTAATTAGTTTTAACTTCACTATCCTTCTCCTCCTGATTGTGAAACAGAGAGGAAGGAAACAAAATTGTCAGCTGTAGGGAGAAAAAAAAGAGAAGGAAGGCATTTGTGGTAGAATTAAAAGTGAAGTTTTGTGACCCCAACTTTACTTGCTTTCTCCTTTTTTTTTTTTCTACTTTTCTTCATCTTCTGCTTAAATTACACTTCAGGTATATATGTGCAATTCCACACCTTAAAGCTATTATAAAGCATAGATATATGGACTCTGATCCTTGATGTTGGGTTCATATATCTAAAAATCGTAATCCTGTATCTTTTTATACAGTCATAGTTCCCACTGCTGCACTATTTGCATGTTAGGGCCAATTTAGAAGTCTTTACTGAGGCAAGATGTAGGGCTTAACTGAATAAAAGCTAGGCAGGAGCTCATGTTAGCTATTAACAGAAAGCAGTAAATGTATGGGGGTATCTGGATTGTTAAAAGGAGAGTTGCTTCTATACCAGGTACATACAGAGGAAGATGGTTACTTGATGCATTTTTGTTATAAAGGCTACAGGATCTTCATCCTGAATACATGCATTTTTTGGAAATGGTCACAATCGTAAGATAGGCAGTGCACAGTTTATTTACACTGCTCATACCAGGGCTGTAACACAATCAAACTGTATGAAACGTAAGAGAGAGAATGAAATAGAAGTCTTCTCGTTACTCCTATTGAAGCCAAATACTTTAACTGATCTTTCATAACAGGTATTTGATGGTCCCAGCAATGAAGCACACCTTCTTAGAAAACTCTGTGGAACACAGCATCCTCCTCCTATCACATCCTCCAGGAATCTGATGTACATTCGACTGCAATCTAATGCAACCAACCAGCACAGGGGCTTCAGTGCTCGCTTTACTGAAGGTAATTTTGTCATTCACATTAATGTACATTTTTCTAATCACCAGTTTGTTTGTATTAGACACAATCTTTTAGCACAGCTGATAACAAAAGGTGTTGTTTCTATTCATGTAGCATACTGACGCGTATCTTTAACAGGACTGATTGTTTCCAAATTATAAAGAATTTTAAATCTAAGGGTTATCTTAGATTCTTTGATTGGGGGAAGAGAATGGTTTTTGTAGTAAGGCATCTAGCATACATCAGCAGCCTCCTATTCCTCCTCCCTAGAGGGGTAGCTACCCATAACTGTCCTGAGAGAAATGTGCAACTTGCAGTTTCCATAAACCTAGTGACAAAATAACACTTTATGTGTCTATCCATGTGCATGAATCTGAAAAGCCATAAAAGGCTTCTGTGTGGTGCTGGTGATGAAGCCTATGGATTCAAGCCTGCAATCCCTGCCAAACATCAACCATCCCATTTGTGTAGGACTAATTGGTATTTTACATCGTTTCCTTTTTAATGAAAAATGACATCAACTGGGCAGAATTTTTCGTGAAATTAGGTACTATTTGATGACTGGTGATTTTCTTTTTTTTTTCCGCAATAACTTTGGAAACATTTTTTCCTCCCAAGGTACAGCCGTGTAGTTTTTGTAGAGAAAATCCTTTTCTCTCATTTTCTTCCTAGGATTCTTTTCACTGTAAATTAGTACTTTCTTCAGAAACGTTTTGTCTCTGAAAATATTGTGAAAAATTATAAAGGAGGAATTTGCATCACCAAAAATGTCAGGAACCCCAGTTGTTGAGGTACGAGTTAGATACATAGCTAGGCATTTCTGACTAACAGGTATGAAAGCCTAATCAGTTAAACATTCTCAGAGCATGTTTACTGGATTAGGTCCTGTACAAAACATGCCTGGTGAGCAGGTGCTCCCTGCCTAGGATGTAGGCAATCTAGCTTCCCTCTTCCTGAGAAAAACCTGTAAGTCCCATCTCCTGCTGGATGTTTTAGGTAGCATGGCATGATAAATTAATCTCTGCCTTTGGTACCTAACTCCTCACCCTGCTGTTTAAGGCACCTATGTGTTAAACTCAGATTTGGGGGGCTTCTGATGAGTCAGCATGCTTAGAAATGGGCCATGACAGCACTCAGCACTGTTAGCCAAAGCTGCACAGTCAGCCAAGCTCTTGCACATGTGCAACATTTCACACAGCTGCAGTTTTGTTGATGCAGCTCACAAGAGGATCCTGCCAATGCAATGTGATGCCACACATGGGCATTAGAAGTTTCTGGATATTTTATGGGGTTTTTCCCCTCCTAGTTGCCAGCACAGCCAAATGATCAGAGAAATGGGTGTATGATTGCACTACCCTGAAACCAAGTTATTTTCACTCCAAGATTGCTCTTATGAGGTGTGAGGTGCCTGTTAAAGATGAGATCTGTTCCCAAGTCACTCTGGCTTCCCACAGATGGTCAGCCAGGTGCAGCATGGCCTGTGGATCCAGGTCAAGAAAGCACACCTGGTTCTGGGAGCTAGCCCTTAAATCTCTTCTGATAAATTACTGTTGTGAATTTTATTCTCATTGCATGTTGATGTAGCGTAGTACATTTTATGCATTCATTTTCACTACAGAATCTAAGACATGTGTTTTGTATATATAAATATGTGTGTGTGTATGTGTGTTTCATTCTAAAGCATGCGGAAGTTTCATAGAGTCAGATTCGGTTGGGGCAGCAATTTCCTCCCCTCTGTATCCTGCCAAATACCCAGACAATCAGAACTGCAGCTGGATTATTCAGGCTCAGGAACCATGTAAGTAAAAACATCTTTTATTAGCTATGGTGACTAACATCCTCATCTTCTTTTCTGTAATAACAATGCAAAATTCCTCCTTTATTTCTCTAGGAAGTTCTGCATCCTGGTAGTTGGAGAGTGTGGCTCTTCTAATCTGTCCTGAATCAGATTTCACTGTAAAGGATTTAGTGCATAGTGAGGAAGACAGTTTACAATTTGTCATCTTAGCTGAATTACTGTGACCCAAGTTTGCAATTATAAATGAGGTGTTGAATACTATGTGAAGTTGGATTCATCCCTGAGAAAAATCTAAGGGTTTATATACAATTAAAGCACATGTATTTAGCTGACCTTATTTTGGTCTGCATTTTTCAAGCTAGAGTTGCGTTAAATCAAATCTATGCTGTTAACATTAAAAAAAAAAATAAATAATGAGGAAAAGTACAGAAGAATTTAAATTTAAAATACAAATAACAAAATACAAATAAATGGGCCTTATGTGAATAGATACACTCTCAAATGTCCCTGTCTAATTGTACACAGGTTTATGATTGATCATAAAACACCAAATATTTTCCATCAGATAGTGGTATTACCTTTAATACTCAGCATTACCTTTACATTGTATAGGATTCCTAAAAAATATTTAATAATTGTGTAATAGTATCGTGGTAACATCATTTAAATAAATGTTTGTTTTTAATAGCAACCACTGAACTTCAGTTATGCATCTGATATTTAGTCATTGTTGTTAAAATCATAGAATGTTCCAATCACATTTTTAAGTTCATTTTGCTAAGTTATAAATGAAAATCAATTTTCCAAAGAAAACACCAAAACAAAAATCAAGAGATAAGCAATACTTTTTTTGGCATAGATTCTTTTACAAGAAATCAATTCTCAAAGCTATTCCTTACCTACACAACACTTATTTTTAGAGACAGTCTTTTCCTGGATCCAGGTTGAAAATTCATACATAACTGTTGTCTCCTGAATTACGTCAGTATGAGAGACCAGAAAAATGTTGTATTAGAAGTAGCCTGTGTGTGTAGTGACTTCCTCCACTTACCACCGGGACCACCACATACCTCATGTTATAGGTACATGCGGCTTCATTATGCCAGTCACACAGCATTCCATACATACATAGTACACATACATTACATAACCATATACAGTAGATTTAGCCAATGGCAAATCACAGCAGAGTTCCTGCTCTGCTTTTACTGAGAAGGCCAACAAGTCTCCTGTTCTTGCCTCCCACTGTGTTTTTCCTTTTTGCTTTATATCCTGAGGACCCACATTGATAGCTGGAATTGATTGACCAGACAGGACACAAGCGTGCTGAACACGTAGGCTGTGCAGCTGGATGCCATTCAGCGGCACCCTGCTGAATGCAGCGCCTGGGTCCATGTCTGTCATTTCGGCTTGTTCTAGACAACTAATTGTAGCCCAGTGAGAAGCAAAATATTTGTGTCAAATTCAGGCTTGGTCAACTTAGTTATCATTAAAATCGTGAGACTCTTTCTGATCTGATCAAGCTATAGGAGCTCTAAGGCCATGAGTAACTACTGTCACAGGCAGGTGTTGAGAACAGCCTCTGTTCTTCCAGTTGTGGACTGTGACTTCACCTTTGTCCATATCAGACAAGCAAGAGCAATATGAGAGTCAAAAATACCCTGAGTCAGAAATCTTCTTTTTCAGGACATAGCCTGCAGTCCAAGGGTGTGGAAAATCCAATTCTGTACAAATATAGCTGAGGGTAGTTAATGATTGTTTAACCAGTCCAATTGATGTATATGCAGTGTTACAAAACGATGAAAGAACCAGCTCTTTCTAAGCCTGGAGCAGGGCAGCATCAATTCACATTTTGTCCAGATCTATGGTATAGATCACAAAGGGACAGAAGGTCACGGATGTGTAGAAATAAGTTTGGTTCTGAATGCGTGTAGATGTTCCCTGTTGTGTTGGTTGACACTTTCAGTATATAATGAAGCTGTTCAGATACTAGGAAACAGATTTTTATGTGTATGTGTTAAATCTTATGCTTCTAATGTTGATTGTACTAGAAAGTACTGAAATATGAAGGGTTCTACCAGAACCTTTGCAATAAGGATTAATTCACTGCCATCAAACTCAATCCACATATCAGGGAACAAACTAGTGCAGATGATGTACTTCGACTTCGGGGAGAAAAGAAAAGATGGTACGTTTGTTTACATGTTATTATTTCTCTGTGAAATGCCAATAAGTTTTTACTCTTTGCTATTACCAGTCAACCACGTCATACTTTCATTTACTGACTTTGATATTGAAAACAGCAGTCAAAACTGTACAACGAATTTTGTGGAGATTTTGGATGGAAATAACTACGAAGCTCCTCTTCAAGGTATTGTACCTTTCCCTTGTTTATTTCATATATAGAACTACACCCAAGGTAAGCAGGAGAAGGTTTTCTGTGAGTGTCCTCCTGCTTCATGGGTTTTCTCTGATAAAGGAAGGTCCTTGGCCACTCTGGCCAGAGGAGACTGGGAATGGAGGATAAATCTTCGGTGTGAATGGCACAGTCCTCCTACGCTCTGACTGTATTCCTATTAACCTGCAGTTTGGGGTTGACTCCAGCTGCCTTTTCCTTCCTCCTCAGCTGAACAATATTGGGAACCAAGCAATTCAGTTTGAACTGAATTCCCAGTTAACTGTACAAAAATATAACATAACCCACACTCATAAGCACAGTCCACACTGAACACAGGTGAAGAAAGCTGCAGATTCCTGGATTTTCCTCAAGGGCTGGAAAGCCTAATTTTCTGCTTGCTCCTGATTTTTCTACAACATTCTCCTGACATGTCTGTTCAAAGCCATCATTTCCAAGTGGCAGGAGCCGCTTGGAGCAGCAAAATTCAATGCTTATATTGCCAGGAAGCCAGGAGTGCACCCCTGGCCACAGGGTGGTCCTGACTCATATCCTCAGGGTTGCCTCAAATTCCTTTCTGGGAAATTCGGAGTATCTGTGCCTGATTATGCTCTCCCTTACTCTACTTTTGTGTATGTTCCTTTGTCAGGAGTGGGGCTGCACTCAACTTAAATAGTTTGTAACTAAGAGCAGGTTTCATTTTTTGGTCTCCTACCCTTGGCTTTCACTTGGCAAGAGGACCAGGATACTAGCTGCTATCTTTCTTTCTGCTGTTAGCTGCCCTTCTGCTAGATCATGATTCATATTTCTCATCCCCATGTTACAGTCTGTTACAGGGTAACTGCTTTGTTATTTGTCACTTGTTTGTTTGTTTGTTTGTTTTTTTAATCAGAAACAAGTGAAATTGAAACTACTGTCAGATATATTTGATGGGATTTTTTTTTTTTAATTAGGCTGTAATTTCTAGTTAGAGTGAACATGAAGGAGCTCAGTGAAGACTAGCCAGTGACTAGGGTATCTGGAGTGCAGGAGGGCCTTCCTCTGTTAAAAAAAAATGTGACCAGAGTTGGGTTCTGTACAAATGAAACGGAGTATTTAATTTTTATGTAGATTGAATTGACAACTGCAATTGTAAGCAACAAAAGTAACTCCTGGTTGCTGTCAGGCATTAACTCCAAATGTTAAATTAGCAATAATAATTCCATGCTGAACACACTTTTTTTTCCTCTCTGTCTTGTTCTCTTTCAGGCCGGTACTGTGGCACTACTATACCACATCCTATCACTTCTTTTAGTAATGCCTTGGTGGTGAACTTCATCTCAAACAACAACTTTGCTTCTAGGGGCTTCCATGCCACCTATACTGCATCATCATCATGTAAGTCCATATGCCAGGTGTTGCTACCTTATGCCTCTGACTTTTAAGAAAAAGAACAGATCCTGTACCTCTTTGTGTCCCTGATGTTCCCATTTTTTAAAATCTCCTATTACACTTCCTCTTTTTGGCCAAGGTCTCAGCAAGTATATCAACAATCTAAAGAACATCGAGACAAGGAGAAATGCTTTCTCGATTAGCAAATGCTCTGGCTCTGTCAAAGTGGGTTTGGTCTTTTTTTGGTTTGGTGGTTTTGTTCTTTTTTTTGTTGTTAGTTTTGGGGTTTTTTTTTAATGTCATCCTCCTTCTCAAGTCTCTGCTGTCTCCTTCTTGTTGCAGCCTGCGGTGGTACTTTCCACATGGACAGAGGAGCTTTCAACAGCCCTGGCTATCCTGAGCCATATCTGCTCAACACCGAGTGTGTCTGGACAATTCTCAGCTCCCCTGGCAACCGGCTCCAGCTGTCCTTTATGTAAATACGTTGCCAGGGGTTATTATTCAGCCTTTTAACAGACCTGAAGGAAAGATGTTCTGTGTTTATTAGGAAATGTAATTACCAGATGATAAAGCTGAAATGTGTTTTTAGAGTAATTTGGAAAGAGAACAGAGCAGTGGTTGGTGGCAGCTTGCAATCAGTGTTCTCCCGTCTTAGTCATTGCTTATATTAAGGCATATACAACTTTATATAAATAGGTGGTTTGTTGTTTGAACAGCATGGGAAGCTGGAGAAGCCAATTCTCACTCACTTATAAACAAGAAGAGGAAACTTAGCATTGGTCTGCCTTTTCTTTACAAGGGAAATTCCTACTATTTCCTTACTACCAGATTCATTGTAATTTTTATATAGCTGAATAATATAAAGGGCACAGATACTTCACAGATTGTCAGGCTAAAATTTATATTAAACTCTTCAGAATTTCTCCGACAATTACAGCAGTGGAGGTACAACAGGGGCTAGGAGAGTAGCTGAAGGAATCCTGTTTTCCTTTCAGCAAAGTAACTTTCTTTTGAAGACTTCTAACAGGAAAGTCATACCCGATCCACAGAACAATGTAGAGTCCTTTAACAGGGTTGTTAGGTTGTTCTTTACCCATGATGTAGATTACTGAGCCTCTGTGTTTCTGGGCATCAAACAGTGGCTACTGCCAAGGAAGAGAGCACTGACCCTTTGCAAAGCTATCAAGAATGAGCAGGAAAGGAAAAGTTATTATGAAACTTGCATTTACGGTTAATCAAGACAAAAGGAAAACTTGCCCAGTAACATGCTGACTGTATAAGGTGCAATTTGCTAGGCGTGTTCTGATTCACTAATGCAATAAAAAGGACATTCTATTCCTCCTTTACTCACTGAAGCAGAGAAGTGCTACAGCCTAAAAATATGTTCCAAAATATTTGCTACAAAATAGTGAATGACAGCTTTTCAGAACCAAAACAGAAATCCAGTGTGAAGCAGAAACTATCAGCAGAACATACATTCAGTTATATAAAGTGACACTGAGTAGATGCAAGCTCTTTTTCTTCAGTTATACATAGCTGAAAGGCAAGCTGAAAATACTGGAAAGCATGGAGTAATTGTGTTAGAAAGCAGTATTTATTTAATTTAATTTAATATTAGAGGTTTATGAAGTTTTTTTGGCATGAGGCATTCATTTTCTTCAGCTCAGTCTGAACAGAAATGCCTGTCTTGCAATTGGAGGGTTAGCTTTAAATTAGTCTGAAGTATATCCAGATGAGTGGTTGGAACCATTTCACAGCTTGTGTATGCTGAACACATGGCTATATTCAGGACTGAAGGGGAGGAGTTGTTACCAGAAAACCAGAAAGCATGAATATTTGGGGCATTGGTTGTAAGAGGAACTCTCTGGAATCTTTACTATATATTCATAGCCTGCTTCTGAAAAGTATATTGGATTGAATCAAAGCACTTTACCTAGAATAACAGCTAATGATTTTTAGAATATAATTAGGATTCAGCTTGGTACAATAATTAAGAATTTATAATCTGATTACTAAATCCCATTCCTTTTCTAAGATAAAAATTGGTTTAGGAGAGTTCATAGCAATCATTACTATTTTTCACACCCAGCTATGTGAAACTCAGAGACCCTGGAGAAACAGTAATATTTCATCATCCTGGAGAAACTGCAAAGGGATTTCTGAGCTCTGAGGTGTTAACTACAAATGAATCTAGGCCTCTGCCAATTGTTTTCTCACCAGAGGGTGTACTGGAATAATACACGTATGAAGGGGCTGCAAACTGATTTTTAAGGCTAAAAGTATCCTCTGCACACAATAGATGTGCACCTAGTAAGTACTCTGACCTGGGCTTATATTAAAAATATTAAAATATTAAAAATTGTTTTATATATCAGGGGCTTTCTGTGTTTCATGATTGTTTTTGGAGAACGAAACAAAGGTTTGAGAGCTCTTTAAAAATTGTAACTTTGCAAACTGAAGCTCTGTCATAAAATAAGGATCTAGAAAAGAGAGCACCCTGTTTCAGCAGCACTGCCAGGTGATGAGCACAGACTTCTGGGTTCTGGAGGGTTTTGTTGCTGCCCTTTTAACTGTTATAGTAAGATACCAGCTATAGGGGGATTAGTGGCCTGGCAGAGCAAACTCCAAAGTATGTGTCAGTCATATGCCTGCTAATGCTCTTCTACTGTTATCGAAACAGAGCGTTTCAGGTCGAAGATAGTAGCGGCTGCACCAAAGATTTCCTGGAGATTCGTGAAGGGAGTGCTACAGGCACGCTGGCAGGACGATTCTGTGGGAACTCTTTGCCTTCAAATTATACATCTACTGTTGGACATGTCCTGTGGGTCAGATTTGTCTCAGACAGCTCAGGCACTGGTGCTGGCTTCAGGGCCACATTCTCTCACTGTGAGTAGATGTTATTTAATTGAAAACTATTTTTCTTTGATAACACTTCGAAAACAATTTAAAAAAGTGATTGCTTGGCCTTGTATATTAGAAAATTTTTGTTGATGTAAGCAAGCCTTTAAATTCACTTTAAAATTATTTGTAATTTTTTTTTTATCCCAAATGTAAAGGGATACTCTAAAATGTATCAGAACAGGACTTGCGTGTGTAAGTATATTAAGTATAATGTAATCAGAAGAATTAGACATGACATTCTCTCTTTTAAAATTATGGTAACAGACAATATTTTTTTCAGATTGATCATATTATCCTTCTACAAGCAAAAATTTCCATGGATTACAGAGAATAAAATGTCCTGTATTTTACTGACTGTTTTCTAACAGTTTATCACATGGTTTTCAGATTCATCAGAAGTACTGGGCTGTGAAGATACGAATAAGAGCTATATACTAAAAACTTCTATGACAACCCAAGTTTACCAATAGCCTGTTAAAGTTAAAAATACCCAACCATATGTCTTTGCTACCTGAGAGTGAGCAATGGTATTTAATGTTTATGTTGCCATTTATTAGGCAATTGACAAACTAAGAAAAAATAATTTCTTTCCCAGCTTTCCATTTTGCTTTTTTGAGTATGGCTGTTCATCTTCTAGTCTGGATCTAGATGCCATTAACCAGGAAGTGGAATTAGAAGAAAAGGAAATGATGCCAGTTTATAGATCCAAAATTTCAAGGGATCATTGTAAACATCAGTCTGACTTGCTGCATGAGCAGATTGCTGAACCTGAAGATCCAGAGCCATTCTGATTATGCAAGCTAAACTTCCAACAATTTTCCTTATTTTGAGACTTTTACTACTAATTGTCAAAAGGAATTTTCAATAGGTTATGAGTCAATCAAATCAGAACCATTTTTCACCAGAACACACAAAGGCATTAAAAAAATTAATATTTAATGTTTCTTGGGAAGAAATTAACATGAAGTAGGCAGTCAGGGGAATTTTGATGTGCCATCTTCCCACCTCTCCTACATGTAGGGCCACATGGCCTGAATGGGTGTTTCCCTTCAGATAAGGGCACACTGCATCCCTCAAGAAGAAAACAATTAGATGTGCATCCTAGGATTGTCTGAGACACAAGTCTGTGCCTCACAGCACTGTCTAGTCCTAAGTAAATTAAATCAGATGGGCTGAAATGAAAGCTATATTGCAGGCTGGGCCCCAATACTCCTTCTAATCTATGTGAATAAGAGGCATTAGCTGTCTCCCTTCTTGTTTTTCAGTGTATGGAAATGACATTGTGGGAAACAGAGGACGAATAGCTTCACCGCAGTGGCCTAGAAGTTACCCTCACGATTCCAATTACCAGTGGCGAATAAACGTTAATGCTTCACAAGTTATCCATGGCCGTATCCTGGAGATGGACATTGAAGATCATCACAGATGCCGTTATGACAAGCTAAAGGTGATTTCATTGTGAAAAGTTACTTTATATCAATTAACTGTGATAAAAATTATTAATAGAGAAACCTACAAGAAGAACAGGAAGAATTTCCAAGGATCTGGTGTGGCTTACTGTTTTTGCTGTCACATCTTCAATAATTACTAGCTATAGGAAAGGTATACATACTCTTTGGCTCCCTAACAGATATTTCCAATAAGTAAATTTGAAACTTATTTAAAATAAGTCCACAATGGTACAGTGCTGAATTTTCAAATCCAAGAATTTCAGTTCAGATGCCAGATTGAACTTTGCTCTGTGCTGGTTCAGTTGAGGACAACGGTAATAATAACATCTCAGTGTCTCTAAAAATAAGGTGGGGTTTTTTTTTAAATCCTACAAGGAACAATCCTTTACTTGCACCTTCTTTGCTCTCTGCATCAGTAATTTGCTGTCAGCAGTAGGAAGGTACCAGTTCCTTTCTGTTTGATTGTTTCTCCGCACCCTGCTGTAATACAGTCTAGCCTTTTTGCCAGGCTAAAAAATATAGCATGCATGGTGCTAAGAAAAATGGAGCAATAGAGCCAGCAACTTCTTTCTGAACTTAGCTGAATGTAAGTACTTAGTTAAATAAGGTAAATCTCTTATTGTCTTTTTTTTAACTAGCTGGTTCACAAATTATCCTTTTCTTTCATCTTTGGGAAAGTTAATACTAGTTCCATATATTCAGTATATTCAATCCATTATTAATTCAGTGATATCCAAATTTAATATTAGTTCAAAAAGGAAATGCAGCTTATTCCTTATCACATGTCAGATTTTAACAGCATCTTCTTTCTTGTAACTCAGCCTGCCTTTCTTTGTCTGTCTGTTTGAAAGCAAAATGAGTTTCTTAAATTGACTACACATTCAGTGGGTGTGAATCAGCCTGATCTTTAACCTGACACAAGGATCAGACCTTCAGTGTAATGTTAATGTTTATTTCATATTTTCTAGCTTTCTCTACTGGACATTTTTTACTGGAGGGAAAAGGACAAGAACACAAATAGGTTTGAATGGTGGCAAAACAGAAGCATCTTTTAACAAGCAAAAGTTTTGGCTTATAAATATATAAAATGAAAAAAATGCATATTTATTTGATAGAATTTTAAATATGATTGTTCCTTAGGGGAGGGAAGAAAAAAATGGGGTTTTTTTCCTGCAGATCATGTTGATTTTTTCCTTCGCAAGGAACAAGATTGCACCAGTGGAATTTTTTAACGTGGGAGACCAGTCCATGTCCCCAAAGAGCAGCCCTGTGAGGGGAATGAGCTGAATTTGATGGCTTCCATTCATATCCTTCTTCTGTGAAAGCTTCACAATTAACAGTATATAATGGAAAGGGAGATTTTGTTCCATTTTTGTAAGAGAAGTTTCTCTCTAACAGGGATTTGCTGAAAGATCCCTTACTCATTTAAAGAGGGTAATTTTCTGCTTGGAAACTTGTTGAGAATGGGCTGGATGAAAATCTGTCTCTATGAGGAATGGCACTGTTCTTCTCTCTGCAGGTTTATGATGGGCCCACCATTCATTCTCGTACTGTTGCAACATACTGTGGCACAGACCCTGCTTCTTTTGAATCCTCTGGCAGTTCAATGACAATCCAGTTCCAGTCAGATCCATCTGTGACTGGAAAAGGCTTTCTTTTGGAGTGGTATGCAGTGGATGCTTCTGCTGTTACACGCACCATTGCTAGAGGTGGGTTTTCAGTGGGCTGCACAGTTAAAAGTGATACAGCCAGTGATATACTGAGTTTTACTTTAAAAAAAAAACTTCCCCACAAGAGAAAGACCTAGATATTAACAGAGGGAAAGCTTTCATTGACATTTTAATTAAGCATTTTAACAGCCTTGTAAAACAATTTTCTAGGGACTTTCAGATACACTGTTTTACAGTGTTTGAAAAATAAGCATGTTGCTAGAGGGCGTTTTTCTTTACACAGGTATTTCATGAAAGCTAAACATTTTGTATGCCTCTTGAATCAAGTACATTTCAAGTGTCCCTCTTGAAACCACATTCTTAAATCACTGGAAATTGTGATATGAAACCTTTCACTATAATGCATCTCATACCCATAAATAAAGAGAATATGCTCGGTATGATTGTATACCTCTGACAAAGAGTTTCTGGAAGGAGAGGGAATATGCTTCTTGTACCATTGTTTTTCTCTGAGGAAGATCAACAAGAGGAAGTTAAGACTAACTAGGACATAGTGCAATGCCTTCTTTCTAAATCTTAAGGCAGATTTCTGGGGACAGAGGGACTAGGGATCTCTGGAGTTCTGCAGGGTAGTAGCAGCTATGTAATATATATGTAACGGGTTTAAGTACTGGGAGAGCACTGAGCCACCAGATATCCCAACAAGGATTCCATCTTGATATGAACACAAAGCTGAGACATTAGAAGCGGAGAACAAAAAGTACTTTGATTTCAAGAGGGTCTAAATCGTATGTGTATTATTGGTTATGTATGCACCATTCCTTTCTGATATGCAACCAGTGTTAAACTGTGGTAGATGCTCTTAGGTCTTTTGCTAGATACTCTTCATGGTAAAATAAGTCACGTCATTGCTGCACCAGGTAGTACAGGAACATCCTTATAGGTCAGGATTTTATGATTTTGTACTCCTGGTCCAAACTGAAGTAGAAGAAACGCATTCCTGTGACTACAGGCATCATGAATGTGCTCCCATTGTGCTTAATTATAGATCTGTCATCTTACATTATATGGGGGGAGTGTTGAGTTTGAAAAGAGGGTGCTTTCATTTTTGACTTCTTGTATGTGACAGGTGCATGTGGAGGGACTGTAACAACTGAAGAAACACCTTCATTCCTCTTCTCACCGGGCTGGCCCATGAATTACAGAAATTCTGCTGACTGTTCATGGCTTATCAGAGCTCCTGGATCTACTGTGGAGTTCAATATCCTGGCCCTAGACATAGAATCTCACAGCTCATGCAACTATGACAAACTTATTATCCAAGATGGTGAGAAGCCAATCTTGCTTTACCCTGACAGCTTGCAATAGATACCCAAGGTCCCACAGAATTTTTATGTCCGTTGACCTTAAGCAATCTTGATAGTGATGGGAACATGCTCTAAATCAGTATTCTTACTCTATGTTGAGACATTCTGCTAGTTAAAATAAAATTACCAAAGTCTAGCAAAATATTTGGTGGTCTATAAAATATTCTTTAATCTGTTAGGGGTTAAAGATCTTGAAAAGCACCTGCCTGAAAGCATGAGCCACAGCAACCAATAGGCAAATGTGTTGGTTTTAACGCCGCGTTCTGATTTCAGGAGACACTAGTCTTTCCCCAGTGCTGGCTACTCTGTGTGGACGAGAACCTCCTGGGCCAATAAGATCAACTGGAGAGGCAATGTTCATCCACTTCATGTCAGATGCAAGTGTCACTGGAGCTGGGTTTAATGCCTCTTATCACAAAAGTAAGATGTCTTTCTCTTCTCCCACAGATAAATGCCTGCCTTGCAGCTAACAATGGGCTAAGGAAAGAAAAGACTGGGGCATTTTTAACAGCTGTCTGCAGTCTATCTAATTAATCACACAGATCAATTATTCACATCTCATGAATATGCATTAATAAATGTCTGACTCTGCAAAGGAAAAATTTGCTGTTTCCCCAGCAATATAATACAACAAAGCACGATTCAACCAGACCAGTCACTTTTCAGAAGTAAGAAAAGTGTATGCCTAAGTTTGTAACAGCTCAGCTGAAAGGTGAAAGAATGCCCAGCTAAGAGAGAGAAATAAATGACTCAGAGCAGAGACACAAAACAGAGAGAGACAGATTCAGAAAGCTGTGTAAGTTCCAGCAGGAATGTCACAGTTTCCAGTGGCACTCCTCCCACAAGCACCCAGGGATGATAACAGATTCCTGAATGGGCTGAGGCACCAAGGAAAGTGTTAGGATAACAATGGGCAGCAGGGGAAGTTTTTCTGACTGGCAGCTTGAGTAGGTGACAGCGATTTGGTCCTTGGCTACAAGCAATGTACTGATGCCATGGGAGGTCCTTGGCGTAGCTGCCTGCTTACTCATCTGTTAAGCCTGAGAACTGAGTGTCAGGATGCTTGGTGTGTGTCTTCTTGCAATCTACTAGTTTGTAGGAGGGAGATAATTCATTGTGTGCATTACTCTACGCCCCTCAGCTCTTCATACACTTGCTTCAACATTTGCTTTTACCTGTCACATCTTTCTTTTGAGAGACAGGGTTTTTCTCTAAATTAATATGTGAATATTTGATGCTAATATTTTTTTCTTTGGTTCTTCTTGTTTTTGTCAGGTTGTGGAGGCTATTTTTACACAGGCAGGGGTGTGATAGCATCCCCCAACTACCCTCAAGACTATGCTCCTAATCTGAATTGTTCCTGGCGTGTAGTAGTAACCTCTGGATTTATCATTGCTGTCCATTTTGAACAGCCTTTCCAAGTTAATAGTGAGGATACCTCCTGCAGCCTTGGAGATTATGTAGAGGTGAGATTATTGGCTAGGTCAGCAAATCCTCAAAGCTATTAAAACTACAGAATGTTACAGATTTCAGTGTCAGTAAGGCAGCCCAGGTTGTCAGGGGGTGGAAATACCAAAGAAAAATACCACAGATATTATTTCTCTCTTTTATTTATTGCTGTGCGTTAACTAATCACTAGGTTATTGTTTTCCCCCATGGCATGAAGCATTAAGATGATCTGTGTTCAAAGTTTACATTGCTGTTTAACATCTTTGTCAAAGACGTAGACAATGGGATTGAGTGCAAGTTTTCTGATGACACCAAGCCATGTGGTGTGGTCAGCACACTGGAGGGAAGGGATGCCACCCAGAGGGACCTTGCCAGGCTTGAGAGTTGGGCCATTGTAATCTTACAAAGTTCAACGAGGCCAAGTGCAAGGTCCTGCACCTGGGTCAGGGCAACCCCAAGTACAAATACAGGCTGGGCAGAGAATGGAGTGAGAGGAGCCCTGAGGAGAAAGGCTTTGGGGTGTTGGTTGATGAGAAGCCCACGTGACCTGTCAATGTGTGTTTGCAGCCCAGAAAGCTGATTTTATCCTGGGCTGCATCAAAAGAAGTGTGACCAGCAGGCCAAGGGAGGTGATTCTCCACCTCTGCTCCACTCTTCTGAGAGTGGAGTACTGCGTTCACCTCAGGGGCCTCCAGCATAAGAAGTGCATGGACCTGTTGGAGTGAGTCCTGAAGATGATCAGAGGGCTGGAGCACCTCTGCTATGAAAACAGGCTGGGAGAGTTGGGGTTGTTCAGCCTGAAGAGAAGGATCCAGGGAGATCTTACTGCAGCCTTCCAGTACCTAAAGAGGGCCTACAAGACAGCTGGAGAGGGACTTTTTACAACAGCATGTAGTGTTAGGACAAGAGGGAATGGCTTTAAACTGAAAGAAGGTAAATTTAGATTAGATATAAGGAAGAAACTCTTCAATGTGAGGGTGGTGAGGCACTGGCACAGGCTGCCCAAAGAAGCTGTGGATGCCCCATCCCTGGCAGTGTTCAAGGCCAGGCTGGATGGGGCTTTGAGCAACCTGGTCTAGTGGAAGGTGTCCCTGCCCATAGCGGGGGATTGGAACTAGGTGATCTTTAAGGTCCCTTCCAACCCAAACCATGCTATGATTCTGTGATTCTATAATTATAGAATTCCAAGGCTGTTTGCTTGAATGATGTTAGCAATTTCTCTTCTTCCAGCTGAAGAATGGATTAGATAATGCTGCCCCACCTTTGGAGTCCCAGAGAGGGAATGGACGGTTTTGTGGAAGCAGCCCGATCTCTACCCTGTACACCACAGATAATCAGCTGTTTGTCCACTTCATTTCTGACAGCAGGAATGAGGGTCAAGGATTCAAACTGAAATATGAAGCTAAGAGTCTAGGTAAGTCTAGGAAATAAACTTGAATTCTGTACCTCAATAGATATAACTTGGAGTTTGTCCTCTTAAAGGAGGTTCTTGTTTTAAGTCCCAACCCTGGTAAAATCAAGTGTCTGCAAAAATGCCCTGTTTCCTTCTTTAGTGCATCACTTCTGATCTGACACTCAAATGTCTCCTTTTTAATGAGAGCCAGCTCCAGGTCACAGAATCTAGAGATACGAAAGTTTAAAAAAAAACTTATGGGAAACCCTTTGGCGTGGAAGTAGCATCTATAGTTAGGAAGAGGTGTTCAAAATTCATACAGGATTGGAAAAAACCCATGGAAATAAGAACATTATTTTAAACGTATGATACCCAGTGCAAGTGCTAAACAAGGAATTATTTAGGCTAGCACATCTAGAAAGCTGGTAAGATTTCTCACAACTTTTACTCTCTCTCTGCTGAGAAAATAGCATTCCCTGCCAGAGCTAACATTTTTTGGAAGAATGAAAAAAATGGAGACACAGAGCTCAGGAGTAAATCAGGGACTTGGTATTTGCAGTTATTCCACTGTATCATGACATATGCCACTTGGAACAGCAGGAGACCTCCTGTTAAACAGTATAACTAAACACAACTAAAGCAACCTGTCACTCTACTCAAAAATTTAGGTACCTGCTTGTTTTCTGCCTGCTTTTCCCTGCTGCCACAAAGAATCATTCTTAGCATTACTGTAGGAGATTCATGAAGGGAATAGGTGAAGCTGTACAATAGTATTTCTAGCATTTCGATTTATGAAACTTGACTAAAACCCTCTGTTAAACCAGTATTGCTAGAACATAGTGTGTGTTTTTGACAGAAAGGTTCTGGTCAAAATAAAGATATTTTTGTAGGATAAAGGACCTGACCAAATCCTCATGTTTGCTCTGACTGGCATTCCTCACAGATTCGTTATTGTCTCAAACAGACATTTCAACTTTTGGAAAGCAGAAGTGGCGAATGATTCACAGAAGTATTGATAGGTCTGACGGTAGGAACAAGGCAAGAAATACGTTTTTTCTTTGGTTTAGAAGGAATCCGAGGTAGAACTAAGAGCAGTTTAATTCAGGGCCCTGAACATTTGGGAGTGAGGAGGACTACGTAAGCAGGAGCACAGGAACATAGGATTCTACTGCATGAAAATGTTTTCCCACAGTATGCAGTAAAATGCATTTGTTTTTGATGCCACTATATGACACCAAAAGGAAACTGTTGGAATATACTGATAGCTCATATTTTTGATGCCTCGCCCATTTCCTTAATGTTGTTTTTTACTGGTGATCTTTTCTTTCCCAGCTTGTGGAGGGAATATTTATATCAATGATTTCAACCCCAGTGGATATATATCTTCCCCTAACTATCCAAGCAATTATCCGCCACATGCTGACTGTGTCTGGACCATAACTGCACCTAATGGACATGCAGTAGAACTGCAATTTGAAGACCAGTTTTACATTGAACCTTCACCGAAGTATACCTCCACATTATTTTCCCTGTGTTTCTTCAGAGATTGCATTCTGATTCTTCTTTCCCTGTTACTTTCTCTGATTCCTCACAGCACACTTGCATGCAGTTTTATAATCAAAACTGCTTAGGAATTTTTTTAGAGAGATCACTGAAGTTATCAGGCTACTGATACACATTCCTAGGACTTTGCAGTGTATGACAGAAATTAATAGACAGAGAGGAAGCATCTGTGGTAGGAAGGTGCTTTCCGGAAAATCTGTGCCCTCTAGTCCTTTCATATTCAGATTTGCAGTAATTTTGACTCTCAGGTGCTTTTAAATCCAATGGATTGCCACCACAATCATTTGTCTCCCTCCTCCATTGCCTGTCTGCTGATTTGCAATGGGTCTGCATGTTTTGCACTCCCTGTCTAAAGCACAAAACAAGGCCTAGTTTCGAGCTGATGTATCTTCATTGATACAGAGCTGGCTCACTATATGGCAAAGGTGAGCACCACCTGTGAGATTGTGTCCAGAAAAAATGGTGCAGGACACAGAATCCCAAAGGTGTCCTTTCTGGCTTCCCAGGACACTGCACCATTCTGAAAGCAAAGCTGTTACTTAAGGTATTTTGGCTCTTTCTATGCCCACCTAAGTAAGCCCCCAGGTTTGAATTTTTATTCCCTTCATCTTATATCTGTTCCTTAATTCAGCAGTCACCAATGAGACTTAATAGGGGATATCTGCTGAATCTGAATGCTGCCCAAAAAAATACCTATTAAAGATGGTCACAACTGCTTTATCAGGGCTTTTTCATACCCCTGCTCAGGACTTGCCTCTGTCCGATCTGCTCTGATCATAGACTGGCCTTGGGATAAATCTTTCTCAATGTTTCTAGCACCTCTTTTGATTCAAATGTTACGTAACTATCACGGATTATGGACTTGTTAATTCTGTTCTGATCACATTGCATGGAAACTGATCTAATTCACTACAGCTTCATGGCTTTGTGCACATACTGAAAAGATTTCAAACTGTTACTGCTATACATTAAACAGAAAATTCTCTTTTAGCTGTACTTCCAGTTACCTAGAGCTACGCAACGGCGCTGACTCCACTGCCCCCATCATTGCCAAGCTGTGTGGAGGCTTCATGCCAGGCTCACAGAGATCCTCAGGAGCTGTCATGTACCTGAGGTTCAGGTCTGACAGCAGTGCCACACATGTGGGATTCAATGCTAAATACACCATTGGTAATGCTTCCATTTGTCAGTTTCTCTGATTTTAGAGAATATTTGGTCTCAAGTGTCAGGCTTTTGTAATGGGGCTTAAGTCATGCCTATCAGGTGGACTGACAGAGATGCCTCTCAATTAGTGTTAGAGCTAAGGCATCAGAATCATCATATATAACATAAGCATATTCTGCACCTAGCAAGAAGTGAAAATTATGGAAGTAAGAATAGGAAAATGCTCATAGATCTGCAGTAGTAGAAAAAAATGACTGAATTGTGTTGACAGGAGGTTATCATCAAAGGGGCAGTAGAAAAAAGGTTGACATGGATAAAACCATGTAACATGATTTGATTTTCAGCATGCAAACTTAGTGTCACTTTCATGAACAGGATCCTGAAGGGGAATGCAAAGATCTGATAAGAGCTGGCCGGAGGAGAACAAATTAGGAGCTTCTTTATGTAAATGTAAATCAATGTATAGTAACAATGCTGCTAGACAGGGGCTACACAACAGTGGACTGAAAAAGGAATGAACAATGGGAATCATTATTAGTCAGCTGGGAAAAGAAATACTTTAAAATTATTTGCTCTTAAGCTACAAAAACAGGATTAGAAAGCACTAGCGAAGTTTTAAATACAAAATAGTCTTACATCAGATTCAGAAATATGCTACTTTTTTAGTTTTGATAATGTTAATAATCTTCACAAAGTACCAGCTATTACGTTAGTATCACCCATATAGGAAAGTCTAGGACTGATAATTTCTCAGAGGTGAAGCACTGGACTATATTGCTTTACACAGAATTTTGCTGATTGTGTTAGATCTCAAACACTTAAGCCAATATAGCGTGCTATTGTATTTCTGAATGTGAAAACTGAAGCAACTTGCAAGAACACATTGTTAGTATATGAAGCCATAATTTATATTTATGCATAACAGATTTACAGTATCTCAGCTGTATGCCAGTCATCCTGGAACAAAGCGCTAATCACTTAGAAGAGTGAATGGTATGAACACAACTGTTATTGCCATGAAAAGATTGTAACTGGCAAACACACAATACACTGTAAAATCCAATAAATTCCACCAAGGAATATTATTTGCTGTAAGCCTTAGTATGACAAACTTAAGTTTGCAGGTACCACAGAGAAATGAGTTTTCAGAGAAAGAAAACTCAAAATAACTGGTTGTTTCCCAAACTGTGCAGTGATTACGTACCAAGGCATCACAAGGAAGGGAGTGTGAACAGGAAGGGGCAGGAAAGAGGAGTCTGAACCATAGCTGTAGGCCCAAATCAGCAGTCAACTTTAGTCAGTCATAAAAAAATAAGATTCACATTCACCAAACTAAAGTTCTTTATAATAATCTGGTACATCTTTCCAAGATTTTCTGGTAAATATAGACGTGGGTAGATATTTGAACCTGTGAGTTAAGGTATTTGATAGCTTGGAACCTGTGAGTTTATTTAAATTAACAAGAGATATGACAGAGAGGAAGGGATGCTTATGATGGTGAGGGAGTGTGCAGAGAAAAAAAAACCACAACAAAACCCCAAACCAAACTAGGACTGATTGAGTTAGAAGGAGAATGTGGAAGATTTTTAACTGGAATGCAATTCCTGTTTTCATATCACAGTTAGAGAACAAGTCAGATGTGCCATAACTTTAAGTCTTGTTTAGGAGAAGGGTCATCTCTCTGACATCCTTGAGTCAACCAATGTTCTTTCTTTTGCAGCTCCCTGTGGCGGGACAGTGGTAGGACTAACTGGTGTCATTGAAAGCATGGGGTATCCTGAGCTTCATTATCGAGACAACCTGCTATGTGAATGGTTTCTGCAGGGCCCCAGGGGCCACTATCTTACCATCAGACTAGAAGGCCTGGATATTCAAAACTCCTCCATGTGCACAAATGACTTTGTGGAGATCCGAGAATACAACGCTTCTGGTCTGAGAATTATTTCAGTATTTGTCTTCCCTTCCCTAATATTACTACAAAACCTCACCAGAGATTTCCTTTTGGGTACAAAGCGAGCCTTTTCAAAGTACAGTGTTTGCTTCTGTCTGCCTTTCTTGCTGAAGCAAAGACAAAACCCCCCTTCTGTTTTGCAGCAGTAACTTCATTTTACTAGTATACCCCTGCCTGTCCAGTTAAATTGCAAAGTGATCCTTCAATATAAATATAAATAATGTATTGATAGAAAATTGTCTTTCTGTATGTGATTTTTTGCAGGAAATTTGTTGGGCAGGTACTGTGGTAATACTCTCCCTGATGCTGTGGACACCTCTGACAGTTTTGCTTATGTCAAGTTTGTCACTGATGGATCAGTCAATGCCCAAGGATTCAGACTGTGCTTTGATTCCAGTACCGAAGGTTGGATTTTTAAGGTTGCAAATTACTTGCAGGAATCAACATATACCACAGACCATAACTGCACTGCTACAGCATATATTGTAGATCACTTATTCTTGGAGTGGTGTGTATTTGCTCTTAAATTTAAACTCCAGAGGAAGTGTGACTAGAGCTTTCTGATCACTACTTAACCGAGCTGAAAGTTTTGGGAGGCAAGCAGTCTCCTGCTATAATGGATGTTGCCATCGGTGACAGATCTCATATGATGAAGCACATTCTTCCACACCTTTTTTTCTCCAGCAGTCAGTCCAGGGATGTCCTAACATTCCCTTCCCACAACCCTCTTGATGAGGGGAAAGGTAAAGAAATGCTGTGATTTTCCTTTATGTTATTCTGTCCTTCTGAGGTGAGTGGTATTCTTAAATCTCCCTAAACCAAATTGGTTTTAACCAGTGGTTTTAAAGCAGGATCACAGAACTGCAGAGCCATTGAGGTTGGAAAGGGCCTCTGGAGATGAGGTAGTCCAACCCCCCTGCTCCAGCAGGGTCAGGTAGGGGAAGTTGCTCAGGACTGTGGCCAGTTGGGTTTTGAGTATCTCCGGGGCTAGATACTCCCCAAACCCCTCTGCAAGCTATTCCAGTGTTCAGCAACCCTCACAGTGAAAAGTGTTTTCATATGTTCAGGTGGAATTTCCTGTGATTCAGTTTGTGACCATTGCCTCTTGTCCTGAGCACAATGATTTTGAAGAGCCGTTCTGATCAGGGCTAAGGACATAGACCTATTCCTGCTTCACACTTCTCTTTCACGTTCTTTAGTGCCCATGCAATGCCAAGCAATGTTTGTCCTACCAAAAACACGGCTACTTTTCAAGAAAGTCGTTACAGTAGTGGTCTAGAAAAATCTCCTGCCAACCCTTCTTAACTCCTTGTAGCTCATTTAAAAGCTCAGCTGAAAGCTTCCTTATTGTTTGCTTCTGCAATAATTAACAGACGGGGAAACAAACTACAAAAGAATGCTATTCCACTCCCAGGACCCTGTTAAGCAACCATGAAAGAGAAAATGTATTTAGGTAAAATTTAATGCAGATGGATACACATATTAGACTATTTTGCAGGAGTCCATAAGGGTGAGGAAAGGGACTAAATCTCTCACTGCAGCCCATTAAACTATATCTCTGTGTTTTAAAAGGAAACTTAAGTGTAGACTCATAAAATTATTCCATTAGTCTCAGAAGAAAAATGCACTCTATACCCAAGACCTTTAGTATTTTTCCTCAGAGCACAGTTTGATATTCCTAAGATAGGAAAACCAGAAAATAATGGTACTGAGAAGATGTTGATAAAAATCCCTGAAAGCTTTTTCTCTACCTCTGTTAACCAGCAAAGGAAAAATGCATCCTTCATTATAATCTGCTCCAAGACCCTGCTCATTCTTTGTAGCTCTGCTCAGGCACGTGAAAGACAAAAATGCCTCAGTCCTGCCACAGTGAAAGGCTTGTGTCACTTGACATTAAAGTCTGTGGGTCACTTAGGTTTCTGAAGCCTGACATGAGCCCTTCAGAGAAGGGATTATTAATAATTAGACTAAAAGGAGCTGCTATGGTCAATTAATATTTAACTACATTTATGGATGAGTGATAAAGACTGGCTGGGACTTTGCTGTTCAGACAAACATATGTACAGGATAGGCATATCAAATCAACCTTTCATCATTTCTTTTTCTTGCATTATTAATGATTTTTTGCTCTAACTCTGTAAGCAATACTTTAAGAAGTGTCCCAATATTTGGATATTTCAGAATGTGGTGGGGATTTTACTGCCCCTGTTGGAACATTTACTTCACCCAACTATCCCAACCTATACCCACATAACCGAGTGTGTGAATGGAGGATCACAGTGGAAGAAGGTCGGCGTGTGACTCTCACCTTTAATGATATGAAAACGGAAGAACACTGGAGGTGCTCATTAGATTATGTGGCTGTGAGTATTGGGTGTGAGGGCAGAAAATGCTCTTCCTAATCCCTTTATGGAGCATTAATGGGTGTAATAGATCTGAAATGTCAGTTATAGGTCTACATCTGATTTTAAGACAAATTATAATTTAATCTGAAGTAAACAGATAAATAAAAGTTCGCTCTGTATGTTGTCTAAACTCATCTGCTTGTTTTAGAGTATGGAAATTTTGTGGTCCAGACAGAGGGGAGGACTTCAAGAAATCATTGGAATTGGCTCTTTATTGATTATGGAAAAAAGCTCTGGGGTTTTTGAAAGCTTTCAATGTCTCTTTTCTGTGAACACAAAGTCCATCTGTTGGTTTCAGGTCTCTTGACTTTGGAGGTTGTTACTGCTGTTGTTACTGTTGCCAATTAAATAAAAAAATAAAAAAAGAGAGAGAGGGAGAGAAAGCCAGAGATTGCAACAAATAGCTACTACTGGGTTGGCATTTGCATATTCTGAAAGAGAAATCCGGAAAACCCAAGAAATTCTACCTGTTTATCACCCTCCATCTCCAAAAAGATAGATATTGGTCATCATGGTTATTTTAGATTTTTGCTTATTTAGAGGGAAAAAACCCCAAACCAACCAACCAACCAAACCTGGCACACAGAACTGGACATGTTCAGATGTACAAATGCCTCAGAAACATGATACCTCTATGAAATTGCAGCAATGGGAGATCGAGTTTAGTTTCCCGTTTGCTCAGATTAGCAGTGCAAACATGGGAATTGGCTTTAGTATCAGATGCTGGCCCATGCACAAGTGTAAGGGGGTGAAGTAGCTTTCCCTCGAGATTTGTAGATGATGTTTCCCTTGTTTTCCTTTGCAGATGCTTTAGACACCATGGGGAGCTAGCTTTTATTGATTAATGAAGTAATGATCTCTTAAAGGAAGATCTGTCTTGCCAGCTTTTGTGCCTTCGACACCCTAATATATTCCAAATCTCAGTGGGATATTTCTGCCTTGCTTGCACTGCTGAGGTAGAATTAGAAAGAAGGAATTTAAGTCCTAGGCTAAAGGCTGCATGAAGGAAATTGAGCAAAATACCTCTGGATCATCAAGTGAAATATTTGAATTAATAAAAAATGCCCACCAGCCCTCAGTATGTTGGAGAAGATTTTGATAAAGATGATGTTGGCTTTAACAAGAATACAAAGACAGTCATTTGAAATGGAATGAATATGATCAGTAGCTGGCATTATTAAGTGATTGAAGATATAAATATTGAGCTAAGTACAGTATTTTTTCCAATAAAACCATTTCAATTCCTGTTTTTAAAAAGAAAAAAAAAGAGGCAGAGGGGCAATATGTTTGTGTTTCACCAAAATAGGCAAGGTATTTTTGCTGTTTCACTTCAGAGCCTCATCCACTCTAGGCAGTGGAAGTTTGTTCCAAGGTTTTGAGTAGATTTGGGAGCTAACCTCCTATGCGTGACACCACTGACCCTTGTATTAAAGATGCGAAGCACTGTTAAATGATACAGGAGATGCTCTTAAGACTGTATTTTGATCTCAGAAGAGTTTATTTTGACCCAACAGGTTTACAATGGCCTCAGACAAAACTCTCCCCAGCTGGCCAAACTGTGTGGAGAGGTAAATCCAGGCACTGAGGTAAAATCCTCTGGAAACACAATGAAAGTCATCTTGGTGACAGATATGTCCCATGCAACCAGAGGCTTCAGTGTCTCATATTCATCTAGTGAAGATGCAGGTAGTGTATGTTTCTGAATTAAGTGATTGATCTTTGGTGAGTCATTTCATAGCTAAAGTACTGGCACATGTCAAAAAAATGACCTAAACAGATAACAAATCTGTGATACCGTTTTCCTCTCTTGCGTCTCTGGATGGGAGTAGATGTGTATCTTCAATTATTTGAAAGGACTTGAAAAAATGGGGAGTCTCTGGGGGTTACAGACTTCATCTGCCTGTTATGTCAAACTTCAAATCGAAAGAATAACCTCTGTTATGGATCATAGTCCTTTACTATTACTACTGATTTATTGTTATGTACTTAGTCTGGAGTAAAAGATGGGCTGAAATGGCCTTATTCCATGAAAAGATCCAAAAGGCACAGTGCTGTAGACAAACTGAATAATTCAGGTGCTTCTTTATTACTCGGGGTGTGCGTGCGTGTGTGTATGTGTAATTATTTTATTGTAGCTTGTGAGAAAGTGCAGCTTAACCTACTTTTGCAAGCTCAGCCTCCAGAGCGGAGGCAGCTGGAGGAGCCTTACTACTACAGACTACAGCCTTGAGTCTTTCAAACTTGATTTTCCAACTCCCCCCCCAAGCATCCTACTATAGCAAAAGTGTACTGCTTTTGAGGGTGTGTTCCCGAAAAATCTTCTCCTGAGCCTAAAATTGGGTAATGGGTAGGGCTGAGCAATACTGAACTGGAGCTGCAGGGGAATTTTATCAAAATGTTAAATAATGCCTGTTTTGATGTATTGATGGCACTGCTGAAGTATTTTATTTGATACTGTGCATAATTCTTGTTCTTTGCTTTACTCATGTGTTTTTAAAGACTTGCCAATAAATTCCAGGACACTGGGCAAGAATTGCCTTGTATGCAGCAGTAAATTATAAAAAAAGGAGAAGACGGAAAATTTTTTGATCTAATCAGCACATATGCATGCTGACATGAGCATATCTGAAAAACAGGGGCAAGATTTCTCTTCATACAAGAATTATTACTATTTTAAGATAAATTATATTTTGTTTCTGCAGTTTGTGGGGGAACCCTGATGGGATATACAGGTGGGAATTTCTCTTCTCCTGGTTATGATGGCATCAAAAATTACACGAGTAACCTGAATTGTGAATGGACCATTGAAAGCCCCTCCCACTATAATTCATCCATATATGTGTCTTTCGAAGATTTCCACATGGAACATCACCAGGACTGCCAGTACGACTACCTAGAGCTACGAATAGGTTTGTATGTTCAGCAGGAAAAGGGATAAGGCCTGTCAAGATCCTGGTCGTGCAATTGTGTGCCAAATCTTGTTCATATATTTGAAGACAATGACTCTTGCAGGACCTGTATATTTGAGAGTGTTCACATGCATGCCTTCCATGCTGCCTCCTAGACCAGGAGTGGGATTTCACTACCACAGCAATTGATGCATGAATTTGGTCAGCCTTTCTTTCAGAGGAGAAAATGGAAAACTGGATAGGTATCTCAGGGGGATAAATTGTTTTGGTGGGTGCAGTACACACCTGACACTCTCTTTACAAGGGACAATGTGAATTTCACTTCACCTCCCTTTAAAGATGGAAGTAAGGAGAAGCTGGAGTCATCAACACAATATATTGGGTCCACAGCCCATTCTCTCCCTGTTCCTGAAATATCTCCAGGGACAGCAGGAGTGGAGTAAAGAATGTTTTAATTATTATTAGCCTCTGTGCTGCATACCCTCTTCATACCTCTCTTTTGCACTCCTTAAGACAGTTCTTCAAAAGCAAATCCCTATTTCCCATGAGACTGCATCACAAACTACTGACTAAAGCATTTAAAAGGAAAACAATCACAGGATTAATGCATCAGTAACATCTCTGCAAATTTGAGCATCTTTAGCTATCCACAAGAACAAGCAACTGGAAATGTCATATGAAAGTCACTCAGGTAATGCCAAGTGTAGTAGAAAAGCTCCAGCTGTCTTCTTCGCTGAGAGGCTGTAACTGTGAGTCCCAGAGAGACAGGTTCTAATTTACCAGGAAATCGTTTCTGAAAGGTGGGGGGTGAGAGCAGGAATCTGTTATATCCTTATTTGCATTCATTTGAAGAAGAGCCCTTGGTTGCATAGCATCGGTTTGTCCTGTGTAGAGCCAAAGCACACATAGCTGTGAGGCCTAACAATTCCCTCCCATGTATGCACTGGAGCTGGGAAATAATAGAAAGAGAACTCAGAGAAAGAAATAACAAAATATATCCAGTCCATTACTCATCAGTTCCCACTACTCTCACTGCTGTGAACCTCAGGCCTCTGGGAATTACAAAAGAAAGAGGAAAAAATGCAGTCTTGTTTTACTTTACACAATTTTGTCATCTGAATAGTAATGTTCATTTTGGCCATGCTGATGGATCTTCAGTTTCACAACCAGTCTCCTGTCAAAGGCAGAATGCCCTAATTCATCTGTGTATGCTGACAAGTAACATTAGTGAGCACTGAGATGCAAATAGTGCAGAAACCCTCAGGCAGGTGCTGTTTAAGACTCTCAACACAGCAGATATGAACTTGAGGAAAGGTCCAATTCAACAGTAAGTTACCCAAGAGCCCCAAATGAAGCTCAGATGCGTAAAATTCTTTTGAGTTACCCATACAACACACTTCATGGTACTGAATGGAGGAAAAAAAAAGAAAAAAAAAAAAAGCAGAATCGACTTCTTGTGTTCAATAAGAAATATTTGATCTAAATAGATAAATATTTCAAATTTCTTAGGGTAAGGTTTTATATGAAGTTATTAAATTATCCGGCATGTGTATGTATTCTGCACATGGTAATACAGCTGAACATATTGTACAGTGAAATATACTCCTAACTTTTGGCTTTTGTGGAAGACTTGATTTTGTCTTTCAGATCATTCCCTTCAGTTTGAACCAAATTTTACAGCACAGTCTTTGTGTTTACATTTTCTGTTTATCAACAGTCTATGTCTCTGGCCAGCTGGCCATTCATGAAAGCAGTGACTGGTGTGAGTTTTCACACTGCAGAGACCAAGTAACCTGGGTTGCATCGGTCACACAGTTAATCACCTTGTAGGAAGTGCAAAAAAGAAAAACTACACTTCACATATTAATGCTTAAAGTAGTTACTACTATTTTTCTCCAAACCATAATTTAGCACGGTCTTCTGCTTCTATAGCTCAGTATCATTTTTAGTGCATGTTAACAAGACAGGTTTTAGAATTTCTCTGTGTAATTTACATTCATAGATTTCTATTATATGTCCCCTTTTATCCCTACGCTTTAAGGCAGTTCAAATGGTGGCTGTGTCACTATATATGGCAGAAAGATGAAGTTAACTGAGCCACATTACTTGGAATAACTGTGAAAGTGCTTTGAAGAGTGTGTAAAGTTTCTCACTTTTGCTCTACTGCCTTCTTTGCAAGAACAGCCTGCCACTCTGCATGGAGTTAGGAGGTGCTTTTGAATGGAGACTTTTAAAGACCAGCAGTCTGGTGTTATTAAAGAAGCAAACTGGAATGGCATTGCCTGGATGTTGTGAGGAACACTATTACACTTGTTTTCCTTCTGCTGAGAATATATCAGTAATAAACAGAAACTGGCACTTCTACCAGTGTGATGCATAAGAACTTACACCAACGTGAGCAAACTCATTGTCACAGAAGTGCAGTGGCCTGTGTTGTGCTTTCCTTTTAGGTTTCAATGATTTGAGCAAATGCTGACGTTTTTTTGCCATACAGAGAACAGTTTGTTGAGCTCGCTAGGAAAGAGATGTCTGCTATTAATACAATAGTGACAGCTTGTTCATGGATGGAGTACATCCCTATATGGTAGAAAACTCAAAATCCCGTTAAATTGACGTTAATGAGGATGTCAAACAGGCTCAATAGTCTTCCATGTGATCAGGTCCTCAGGCCATCTCTTCCTGCTGTTCTGCCCCAAAATACTTGCAGTTTTGGGACAGTTTCTGTGGTTCTGGGTCTGAGGGGTCATTCAAAATGGAAGTATGCAGGATGGCAGGGACAGGAGAGAAGGAGACCAAGATATTAAAAGGATTATTAATACAGCTTTGGAAAGAACTTCCTTGTTAAGTTTTAGATCCCAGCAATGAACTGCAGCACTCTACCCCTAACAAATCATCAGTTATTGTGTGATATGTTCTTTTCTCTGTTTTCTAGTCAAAACAATTTGAAATGCATATTTGCCTAGCTATTCTTTATTGTAGCTCTTTTAGGATTCAAAAAATGTATTTTTTTTTTCTTTCTTTATTCAGGGGATGCTGATGGCGAGCTAATAGCCAGACTTTGCGGTCAGGCAGCACCATCTGTGCCACTAGTCATAGCTGCCCCCCAGATCTGGGTACACTTTGTAAGTGATGAAAACACAGAAGATAAAGGATTCTTGGCCCATTACACGTTTGAAGGTAAATGACTTGACAGACTGTTGCCCTTGCTGACTGAGGCACTTCTCAGGGTTGTTGCCATTCATTTGGTGATGCTGAGAATACACGCTATGGGATCAGCTCTCAAAGAGGTCCTCAGAAGTTACACAGTGCCTGCCACTGTTCATATCCATCTAAAGCAAACATATGCTAGCAATTGAACTTTCAGATTTATTTTCTGCCTTACTGTTCCCATTCCCTGAACCGCATTTGAGTTTTTGCAATGCAGTGCAACACTCAGAACAGCTGCTTGCTCTTGGGAATAGGGATGTAACAGGTAACACCAGCCAAGTTTGACTTACTTTGAATAGGCCTTCAGAGTGCTAGCATGGCTGAAATGCATTCTGCTGCTTGAACCTTTGCACTCATTTTGAAATCCACTTAAAGCTGTATCAGTGCAAATTACACAACTTTGCCATTTACATGCCAGCACAACTATTCTTCCTGTCACAGCTGAATTTAGCCTTGGTGCTTATCTAGACACACCAGCAAGTTTTTGATTCGATTGTGTTGGTCTAAGAATGGCACTGGTTTGCTTAGGAATCTGAGATAAATAAATGTAAGATAAGGTAGAAGAGGCAGCTGTAAGTGTCAGCTGGTGAAGGTTTCACAGACTTATTATATGAAGTAGCAGAATAAATGCAAAGTTTCAAGGTCATTGAATATGTTTACTCAGTATTCAATGACAAAGATTTTCAAACTTGGATTTTCCCAGATAAATTGTTCATCCTTACCTATATCAGTCCAACTTAAATATATTTTAGTGCTATTATTACAAGCTTAATAATCTTTCACTCATGTGATTATAGTGTTCAGTTCTGAAAATGTATTGCAATATTACTTTTTTTCTTCAGCCTGTGGGGGTGTACAGTCAGGTGGAAGGGGAGTTATCTCAAGTCCTAACTACCCAGAGCCTTACAGCGCTCTGAGTCGCTGCTCCTGGTTGCTGGAAGCCCCTGAAGGCGAAACCATCACTGTGAGTAACACAACTTTATGATTGTGTGCACAGCTGGCAGTGTGAGAAGCACCCTCTGAGTCTTGAGGAACAGGTTTGAGACAACTTGGGAAATCAGAAATGTGGGGGAATGGAATATCTCCCCATCAGCCTTACTTAAGTGGAGGAAACAAACATAACACAACCAAACCAGATTGTGCTTTTTGAAAGGTCTAACTTGACCTCAAAGCATCGCACTGACTTGTGCTTTAAATAGTGACTTTCTATGTTTAGGAAACTGAAATAACTCATGTTATTAGATGAGCGTGGATATCCTCACTGTCATGAGAATAGAATTTTTTTTATCGGCAGAAAAGTTAAAAGCCACTAGAAAGTTACTTTCATGTCTTAATGGTTAGTCTGGCAGATAATGTGATTGCTGGTACAAATTACATCAGTGAGGTGCTACTCTTTATTTCCCAATAACTGTTAATGGGCTGCCTGAGGTGCTACTTTCTTGAGCCAAACTGCTGAGACACCAATTTAAGCACCTTTATGACCAAGCAGTGCTAAACTTCACTTACTGAATTATTTGACTGATCCTTTGGAGACAGGTTCAATCAATGATATTTGTGGTCCAGATAAGAAAAATAATCTGAAAAGCAATTTCATAAAAAAAACATTGGAGATTTTCATATGTAATGTCTTTCACTAATTTCCCTATCATGTTTTCCTTATTTACAACTACAAAGGTGTTTTTTAGAAATACAGACCCATAGGTCGAATTATTCTACTGCATGATATTCTGACCACTGCCTAGATACTTCAGGGAATACAGGATTATTTTAGTGGAACACAAAATTTCTGTTTATTTCACAAATTTGTTTAAAGCAGAACTAATCTTAATCAGATGGAACTTTTAAAAGAACTGAGTAGCAGCCCCCTCTGTGAAGGCAGACAAACTTTTTCCAGTGTAAGCTGCAAGTTTTTTTTTACTGGTAGAGTTCTGAACTGAAACCATTTGAGCTAAATTTGTATTTGGTCTTTGCCTCAGGCAGAGTTCTTTTGGAAATGAATACACACACAAGTTACAGGAAGAAGTACTATGTATTTGCTAAACTTTTCCACAACGATGCCAATCCTAGAACTGGTAAAAAAAATCTTACGGAAAGAGGGCCAGGCAGTCATTAGTGTACATTAATATTTCAACATCAACAAATCCAGGAATCTACTGGATCATCAATCTAAGTCTTTTAAACTGGAAATCCCACCCATGTGCATATCACTCCAAGGACAAGCAGCATCAGTGTGGGAGGGAGACAGGGTCAGAAGCTGCCTGCCCAGCCCAGGCTATTTATGTGATGTATCTGGGGCCACAGGAACCAACCATGCAACTGTTTCTCTCAGATTTAATGGAAACTAGCATTATTTTTAGCAATTGTTAAGTATTCTGACTCAAAATAATAGGAAGAAAACAATCCAAGGCTTTCTGCTTACATAGCTACTTATATTTGACAGTGCAACTTCAGATTTCATGACCAGAAACCTGCGCATATTCAAGACCCTTTTGAAGCACATACTTAGCTTCAAACATATGGTTAAGTCCCAATAATGCCAGTTTTGAACCTGTGTGTTCCTCTTCCATTTCTGTCTCCATGCTAAGTAGTTGCTGTTACTTACAGTGGCAAGGCTCCAAACAATACTTGCAGGAAAGGATCGAGGTGAAGTGAGGGTCAGATTTCTGAGCATACCGAGAAATCATGCTAGAATGGCTATGGGATCTGGCTGGAACTGCTCTAACCTCTCCTCTGCTGTGGCTGGTGTTAGCTCCTGAATGCCACTTTTGTGTGTTGCAGCTTGCTTTTACAGCCTTCCACGTCGAAAATCATTCGCTTTGTAAGTGGGACTCTGTTACAATCCTGAATGGTGGCTCTCCTGGGTCTCCTGTCATAGGAAAGTATTGTGGAAACACATCCCCTGGGACTATTCAGTCTGGTTCCAACAAGCTAGTTGTCATCTTCAACTCTGATCACTCAATTCAAGGAGGTGGCTTTTATGCAACATGGACAGCAGAATCTCTAGGTAAGAGAAAAAAATACTGATTTTATCAGGTCTAACATAGCAGTACATCATGCCTACACAGCACTTTCAATCACAAAATGAAATAGGATTCCTCTTCTTTAATTAAGTTTGCATTAAAGAACGAAAGAAATACATGCCAACATCTTCAGCATTCTTGAGAGAAACCAGCACTAAAAAAGTCAAGTATTAAACCAGTGTTGTCTGATCTCACACAATTAAATCAAATTTGGACTGATTTTGTACTTCTTAAGCCTCCCACTGGCAGTTTCTTGATGTCTGCAAACTGATACTATGCCCATTATCTTCCCAGCAGTGGTATCTATTGTCGGTGACTATAAGACATTTCATTTCTTGAATAAGAATTGTTTCACAGTTTGACTTGGTTTAAACACTTTAAAACTGGAAAAGGGTCAGTTCTCAACAGAGTTCTCAACAGAGAGGCTTTGAGAACAAAGAGCACATGTGACAACAGCCTAAAACTCTTGCACTTTAGTGGAGATGTTGGTATGTCTTTGAAGTTGGTACACATCCAGGATTGAATTGGTACATTTAAAAAAGTTCATCTTCCCTGTGTTGAAATTATCATCTCTCTGGATTTAAAAAAAAAAAAAAAAAAAAAAAGGTAGCTCACCATTTCCACGCTGTCCTTCAGGAGGTGACTAAAGGCAAGTGTAGATGTGCTGGTTGGTGGCAGGGCAGAATTCATTGTGCCTTCCTACCTCAGTACAGAGCTGGCAGTATTTTCTCTAGTGTCACCTCCATCTGCAAACCTTCTGGCTGATGCTGATCAGCTTTCCATCAGTTAATAATCTAGCAGTAGTCACACAGTCAGTTGATGGGGTGTCGTCTTAAAAATATCACTAGTCTGTGCTTGTGTGAATATACACTGTCACCTAAGCAGGTTTTTTGACGCTTCCCTGTTGTCACTGAGATTTCATGTGCAAGGAGGGCCATCTTCAATGATGTAGTGTAGATTAGCATACATGTGCAATGTGTAGCCAGTATTTTCTCTGTGAAAAGAGATTTCTTTTTTGTGTACCTGGTTTCCTTTCAGCTTTCTTCTCATTTGTCCACTGAGAATCTCTGGGTTCACGTTTGTGCGACCAAAACTTGGCCCCGTATCCTTCTAAACACAATTACTTTTTCTAACACAGAAGAATGAAAAACAAAGTCTTCCTTTTAAAGCTAATACATATTTTTTAATTGAGAGGAAAAAAAAGTATAATGTTACAAACCTTTCTTTGCTCTTTATTCATCCTTTCACTAGATCGTCTCTGAAATAATAATGGGTTGCTAGTACTGTACACATAGCCCTAGTAAATTATTCTTGGCATGGTATTTGCGAGTATGTTTCAAATTAACTAGACTTATTATGTATGAGAACATGAGCTGCCACTGAGCCATGACCACCTATTCCCCCCTATAAATGAATCTGTTAACAATTTTTAAAGGCATGTTTTTCAGCCCTCTCCATAATCCCACTGAGATCCACAGGGCTCCCTGAGCTGGAGGAGAAGTCACCATTTAGCCCTGGGTGAACAGATGTGCCTTGGGTAGATTCACATGTGGAACTGCAATATTCGCATGTTGCAGAATGAGAAAAAAAGAGGATTCAGCAGTAGATTGAGCTTTTTTCCCTCGGGGGGGGTTCTGAATGGCTGTCAGTCATGATGTGCATCCTGTGGGATGTGGGAAGGAGCCTGCACAGTCTCAGAAGCAGCTTCTTGTTGATGTATCTCTGACCCTTACTCTCTCTTTGAGCAACACACACTTGTATTTGTCAGCAGTATATAGACGGACTACAGCAAAAGGGTATGAACTGGGAAGAAGGAGCTTGTGAAGAAGAAAAAGTGAAATACAAAGAAAGGCCTTCTCTAGAGTGTACCTACCTCCTTGCTGCAGGGGTGGGAGAAAGAAAATTAATTAAAAGAGGGGTAAATGAAGTTTGGATGGGTGTCAGGGTTTTCCTGTCTTGCTCTTGAAGCCACAGAAGCAAGCAGCCATTCAAAGCTGACACCAACGGGAAATATTTGAACATTTCTCCTGCCTATTACTATTTTTTCCAGGGTGTGGTGGAATCATTCATTCAGATAATGGTATGATCAAGTCTCCTCATTGGCCTCAAAACTTTCCCGTGAACACCAGATGCACATGGACCATCATTACACATGAAAGCAAACACTTGGAGATGAACTTCCACAGTAACTTCCAGATTCCAGATACCAATGGAAGTTGCCAGAGCAGTTATGTGAAGGTAAAATAATTGTTGGTGTTAGATGAGCAGAGCACTGCTTTAAGAAGACACAATTCCAGAATACTTTATTTTCAACCATCACGGTTAGGATTGTCAAGGCACAAAATTCAGGAAATACAAACAAGTCCTTGTACCAATACAGTCAATTTTCTGTGTGCCTTGAGAGCTGGCTTGTATATATCTTTAATTTTTATCAGTTCTTGAGGTTCCACTTCCAGCAGGGTCCTATCACCCTATATGCTCCCCCAAATATGAAAAATATAAAAAAAGTACATATGACTTCAAAACCAGGATATAATGAGAAAATACAGTGTAATGAAAAGTCCTTTTCAATTACTCCAGTGAGTAAAAAAACAGGAATGTAACACTATAATTTCACAAAAATTCTTTATATAACTATATAAACTGTCCAAGTTGCATTAATCCTTCCTTTTTTAATCTCAGAAAACAAAGATAGCATTATTATCTTTCATAGGTTGAAAAGAGCCGCTTGTTTTCAAAGCAATCGAATGGAGTGGACATGCTTTGAATTTTTCAGGGTCCTTTTTTTTTCTCAGGCATTTGGCATATGTTCAGTGGTTTTGTGCTCATTTTCTCCACAGCAGTACAACTCCCACTTGAAAAAAAAGGGCAAATGTAATTAGACAACATGTAGGAAGACCTGAGCAGCTGTACACCTGATCTATACCTACTAATTCTGATCTATACCTACTAATGTACAAACCACAGTTACACTCATTTTTTAAGGCTGTGGAAAAAAAACACCTAATAGATTTATCTTTTCATAGCCTGCTCCACCGATTAATTGATGTAGTATGTAATGATAAATTTCACTAACATGGAAGTCTTAATGCCACTCAGTAAAGGTCCTTTAATTTCAGATTTCTAAACCGTTCTGAATGACATAGTCAAAACTATGTCAACTGGAGATTTTCTCCATAGAGAAAAATCTGAAATTTTTGGTGATGTCCATCCCCAGTTCTGAATGTCCAATTTGAGATGTATGAAGGTGTCTGGATATGAAAAAGTGTGGAACAGGTGCAAGTTTCTTCCATTTATTATGAGCAGCCAAAAAAAGGGAATCCAAAATCAACAGTGACTTCACAAAATCTTGGCCATGCCAGTTTATATTAATCCTTTGAGCATCCATTGCCTCAGATACCTGGCCAGATGAATGAGGTGATTAATATGTCCACATTTACACACTAACCCTTGGATAACCCTTTCTAGAATGGTTGCTTAGAGCAACCACAATTTCATGTGGTTGTTCTAGTACCACTAGACTTCTTTTGAACCCATTATTTTAAACATTATATATAATATATTTTTGGTATAAAGTACCAGTAAAAAACCTGTTCCAACACACTGATGAAAAATAAATTTATTATTAGAGTAAATATATTTTTCTTAAAGCAGACATTTTAATCCTTGGCAGTAAACATTCTGATTCAGGAAATTATTTAAGCACTCAGAAACATCAAACATTTATGCCTGTGTTTTATTTACATGTGTGTTGAAATTCAGTGCTTAAACTGTGAGCTTCAAGTACATGTTTAAGTGATTACCTGAAGAGGGTTTCACTTAAATACCTACCTAAACCTGCACGTGCTTCTTGCATGCATGGTTTGATTAAACTTAAATTGGCTATTGGTACAGCTGAAGTAGTATTTTTTAAGAATTGTCTGTTTCTTTATTATATTTTCTGTGAATTATATTATTTTGTTAACTCTGAGTGATTTGATACTTGTCATTGAACAAGTGAATACAACATAACGAAAATGGGAGTAATTTTTTATTAGCAAAACTAGATATTAGGGATCCAGATCTTCCAGTTTGATGCCTCTATATTACCCTAGCATGACAGCTTTGGGTTTTGTTGACTTATGAATAATGTAAGGATTGCATTTAATAATTCATTGCTACACAGACATTCATAGTCATAGGGTGTATGGAGATAAGTTCGCAGAGACAAAATGGAGGTAGTAATGATGTGCATAAAATGTTTTTCTCTGGTTTCCTGGACCTGATTTACATGTGCTTTATTATCAGCAGTGGTTTGAGCAAATGACATCCAGATGCCCTTCAGAGGGCTCTGGCAACCTAAGTTATTCACTGTGATTCACTCCTTGGAGAAGTTGTCTCCGCTGATTGTAGAGTGAATAGAGAGTGATTAGCTCCAGTTTAGATCTCTAAGATTCAGTGAGATGAATCCTACCCTAAGTCTATGGAAAGAACAATTGCATATGCAATTCCTGGTGGGTTCCCACAAACGGCTTTGAAAGCACTAAACCATTTCTGATCTGGGCTTGTCAGGTGTGGAGAGGAAATGAAGAAGCAGCAACAGCTTTGTTAACCATGGGATGTGGAAGTTCAGCTCCTGGTCCTGTTGTTGCTCCAAACAATGTGGTAACTACAGTATTTCAATCTCAGGATGCTCCCGGGCAAGGTTTCTCTGCATCTTTCATAAGCAGTAAGTAATATTAAAGCCAGATGGCTGCTCTGTTGGTCCATTTTGGAGTAGTTTGATAAGTGTGTAGCAATTCAGAACTCAGTCCAACAAGGCATTGAAGCCTCTGCCCAGGTTTTGAAACCAAGAGTTTCCTTACTGAATGCAATGGAGCTACTGTGTGCTCCAGTATTGGACTTGCCAAAGATCCTCAATGCATCTATAACTTCGTAGTTATTCTTAACCACTTTTGCCTTTCCGGTCTGCCAAAAAAAAAAAAAAAAAGAATAGCCTATAAAATTTAAGAATTTGTTTCTCCATAGTTAAAATACTTGGAAGCTAAAGCTATAATCTTTTTAAAAATTAAAAAGGATCAGTTCCTCCTTTAGAATTTTTATCCCTATTCTTTCCAAGGCACATGCTGAAACTGTGGTAATTTCTCTTGTGTATGGTATAGCCCATGCCCTTCACATAAACTGCTCTCAGGAGAAGAAATGACTACCTGCTCAGGCCTTTGCTTTGCTTTGTTGTATTTGCATTTCATATAGCTCAAGTGGCATTTCTTGGTTGGGCCTCTTCATTTCTTTAATCGTGGCATCTGCTTGGGAAAGTCAAACCCACCAGAAGTGTAGGAGGTGATGCTCAATTGTTGTCTGTTGTTCAGGATGTTTTTGTAGAATGCTGCCAAAGGAAACCACTTTCCCTTCACTGGATTCAGATTAAAACAGTGAGAAATTAAGTGCTTAGAGGAAGACACCACTGGAATTTACGGAATTCTGAATGGAAACTGCTTTTGTTTTTATAATGTCTGAACTAGTGTTGTCAGTACCAACTAACAACCTCTTAGTGGAGACAATCACAGGCTTCATATGCCTGCTGCTAATCTTATACCAGCGTTTCACTATGCACTGCACTCCTTTAAGCCTGTAGCTTAAAATAAAGAGAAACCCCAAGGCCATGCAAGTCATTAGGATCAGAAGGAGCTCCATTAAATGAGCAGTTCTGTGTGCTTGAGAAGCTCAGGATGGCAAACCTTTCCTGCCTCTGCTTATAGCAAAGCAACCCAGAAATGCCCTACAGCAGCCTGTATCCTCCTGGCTGTCAGGCATGAAGCAAGAATGGTACCACTTGGGCTAAAATGGGTGTTTTCAAATGAGGCTAAACTGCTGATGTGTACCATTAACACCCCATCCAACTCAGCTAAATTTATATGTACAAAGGGATTTTGAAACGTGCAGGCTCCAAACCCATAAGAATGCAGTGCTGTGTCCTCATCAGTGGGCTGAGGAGCTATGGCCTGGTTTGTCCAAGACACTCCAAGATACTGTGTGAGGTTGTAGGTGGGAAGGGTCTGTGTTTCCCAAAACCACTGCTGTGTTTGTGTGCAAGACCTACTTTTGCCATCATGATATATACTACTCTCCCTGATTTTTTGTCCAGCCTCTTAAGGTGAGGTAAGGTCCTTGTGCATATTACTGGTTTTGTCACTGCAAAACTGGAATGATGTTATCACCTGGATTATGTCTTCTTTATTTATGTTTGCAGGATGTGGAGTAAATTTCACCAGCCCAGCAGGTCGTATCGTCTCTCCTAACTACCCTAGTCAGTATGATAACAACCTGAACTGCAGTTATATCATAGACCAGGGACCACAGTCACTGGTGATCCTCGAGTTTGAGACTTTCCACTTGGAAGGTAACTAGTTCTTCACAATTTCACTACATACTGTGAAGTATAGCTTCTTTCTTGAAAACATACAAATCATCTATCATGGAAAAAGGTTGATGGTTTAATTTGCTGGTCTATTCTGAAAAACATTTACAGAAAACATTTTACAGGTATAGTTTCCAGGGTTCAGTTTTGCATCACTGAAGAGTGAAGCTAGATCTCACCTGCTGAATATCTTGCAGCAATGAAGTCGGGAATTTGCCAGGTGGTTGGAGTATAAGAGTGACTGTGGCCAATTTGGGTCTTTGCTTCTGTGGGGTTTTTTGCCATTGAGCCTTACAATCTTTTTGACCTTAGGCCAGCTGTTTTTCTTTTCAGTGCTTCTGTTTCCTTAACTGATAAAATAGATACACCTTTACTCAGGTGTTTTACAAGGATGTACAAACATATACATGTGAAACTACATGGAAGACTACAGTAACTGAAAACGTAGAAAAGTTGTTACATTGTATACAAAAGTCCCTCTTGAGATTGTCCAGTTCAGCAAAAATTAGCCAAGAAATAATATGTTTAATATCATGGTCTCATTGGTGTGAATGGTAAAACTTGCCCAACTTTGATAGGGTCAAATTTGTATGGGTGTAGATGTAATGTTAACACAAAGGAATCAGTATCTCCAGACTACTTGGGTGGTGGCATCCTGTATTTTGAGGCCACCTTAATTTGGTTCCTGTGAAGTCACCTAGACTAAGAGATTTTTAAGTAATTTGTTATTAAACTGGGGTGCATAATTTGAATTTTTCTTAAGACCAAAGAATAATGTCAAATAGGATTCTTTTATTGTCTTTTTAAGTTTTCAAACTGTTTAGAATTCAAAAGTATTCTGGTCCAAACTTAATTTAGGTCTGAGACAAAGATTTGATTTGATTATGATTTTATCTGAAGCATTTTTTTCTTCCCCTAAGACAAACTGCTACTATACGTTTTTGTTTTTTTTAAAAAAAAAAGAAATGTAAACCAGAGAAATTACGTTAAGTTCTTCATCTAGAGGACATTATTATTCAGGAGACACACAAAACATTAGGCTGAATCAGATGATGCCAATTTTGACACCTCTACGAGTACATTACTGATCTGTATTCTGTTTGTGCATTCAGTTAAATGGATTCAAGCTTTTATAATCAAGAAGGTCAAAGCAAAGAGGTAAGTGATACAGACATAATAATAAACACAGAGCTAAATAAATACTAAAGATATTCTCCTTCTTGTAGGGCAGTTTGCTGCTTTACTGTTATAGGCTTCTTTAGGCTACACAAACTAAAAGTCCTCAATCACATGAAAGAGCTGTGGATATAAGCTAAAGGACATTTGATTCTAAAAGAGGAAGTATGACACTCCTTCAGTAGTTGATTATTAGTGTTTTTTCAAAAAATCTTAAAATACAACCCTGTAGCAATGAGAAGTTGTCTGGGCTTAAATTGGAAAGAAGATTGAAAAGTTCAGAAATTACATGAAAACTTAAATGTGAGGTATGCAAATAAATACAAGAAAGACATAGAGGTGCTGGAGCATGTCCAGAGAAGGGCAACAAAGCTGGTGAAGGGTCTAGAGAACAGGTCTTAGGAGAAGTGGCTGAGGGAACTGGGGTTGCTTAGCCTGGAGAGGAGGAGGTTCAGGGGAGACCTTATTGCTCTCTGCAACTACCTGAGAGGAGGTTGTAGGCAGTGGGGATTGGTCTCTTCTCCCAGATACAAGTGGTAAGACAAGGAGGAATGACCTCAGTTTGCTCCGGGGGAAGTTTAGATGGATATTAGGAAAAATTTATTTGCTGAAAGGGTGGTCAAGGATTGGAACAAGCTGCCCAGGGAGGTGGCTGAGTCATCATCCCTGGAGGTGTTTAAAAGACGTGTAGATGTGGCACTTAGGGACACGATTTAGTGGTGGACTTGGCAGTGCTAGGTTAATGGTTGAACTCGATGATCTTAAGAGTCTTTTCTAACCTAAACTATTGTATGATTCTATGATCTTATAAACTATCGTGCAAAAGTGAAAACTTACTCTTCAGTCTCACTGAGTATGTTTAGCACATGTGCCTAAGGGTTTCAAGCGTGAACTCCCTTAGTTCTTTTGAAAAGGCACAACAACTTGTGGCAGCATCTGTTAAAAACATTTACAGCTATTCCATATGCAAGGAAGCATTGCACCTGATTAAGATTGTTGCCGAGTGTGGCCTTTAAAATTTTAACCATTTAGTACAGATATTCTGGACTGGCTTTTTAAAGTTTAGTTACATGTCCAATTAACATAACTTACTACCTATTTGACCTTTCAAAAGAAATCCAATTGTTGTTTTTTTCATGGTTGTTTAGTAATGAAATGAAGTATTTAAAATAATGCCTGTAAGGCATACATATCTCATTGACATTAACTGGTTGATATATCTTTTCCAGAAAATTAGAAGGCAGAAAGTAATTGCCTGTAGTGCAGAGACACAGTGGTACAAAATTGAATGACTTCATGGGTTTGTCACGGATCTCTGCTATAGAGTAGTTATGTTTTCAATTATGATGAGACGCCTGCTCTGATTATAAAGAACAACTCCAAATGAGGCCATTAACCCACAGCAGTGATATAATGTCAGTATCTGAAATGAAATGAATATGACATGCATGTACTTAATATTAAATCTCTATTAAGCCCTAAATATAGCAAGTAACAGAGCAAGAAAGAACTGCATTTGTTGATTTTGTGATCATAATTCAATCTAAATTGGCTGCTTCATGATAGGTAGAAAAATTGGTTTTATCAGACTTTGAGCCTCTGAAAATAGACACCTAATTTAGGTTATCATCTAGATTTATCTCCTCCTATAGTGAAGAGAAAAAGTACTTTAAACTCAAAACCAGATGTGTTGTACAGGTGGAATGAAATGCCTTCTGAAGTCCCCCATCACCCTCTTTACCATTGACTATTACAAGAAGAAGTAGACAATAACTTACACAAGATACTTAAGATTTGGGCAGCAAAACATAGGCAAGATTAACCCTATGAATAGAATTTAGCTTAGTCTCTGATTTACTTGCAGCCTGAAGAATGTTGCATCCTGTGCAAAACTGAATATAGTTATAGAACCTCTCTTATGATTTGCCTGTTTCACTTGCTTCTTGCAGTACCACCTGCATTGTTGTGTTTGGTTATTTTATAATAATGAAATTATTATAACAAATGAGTGGTGGACTTGGTAGTGCTAAATTAATGGTTGGACTCGATGGTCTTAAAGGTCTTTTCCAACCTAAACAATTCTATGATTCTATGATTCTAAATCTGTCCTCCCTCCTTGGATTAGCAGTCTACACAAATCTAACATACTAAAGTAATAAACAAAGCTTATTTATCTATCTTAGTAAACTTACTAGCTAAGAAATAATTAATCACATCCATCTTTTGGTCATAAGCTTTATTCAGATGAATGTCCCTACAAATACACCTCTAGGACAGCTATGACAGTGCATTATTAAATGGCTGTAATACTCTTCAAGTATGAATGTAACATCCAATAAAATCTGAGTTCCAAATCATGGAAAATTAGGGGAAATGGCTGTGGGGGAGGAAGCAGTCAGAAACTCATGTTGTTTATGCGGGGGAATGCTATGTCTGGGGCTCCAATCATAAGGGGGACTAGTCAGTTTCCAAATCCTCCGCCTCCTGCAATACCTGCTTTTAGAATTCTGTAGTATTTATACTCTGTCCATACAAAATAACCGTATTTGTGTTGATACCATGTCAGCCTGAAAAATGTTCTAATAATTTGTTTATTTCTCCTTTTTTTTTCTAAACATGCAACTGTAATTTTGCAATCTAGGATAGGGTCACTGCTTCATTTTGGAATTGTTTTTATCTGATTTCTCAGTTGTTTCTAGGCAATTCAGAAAGTAGCCAAGTTTTGCAATAGGTTATTTTGAAAGAGGAGATATATAGAGATATGTATATATGAAAGACTTGGAATTCCTTGCTTTCAAAATAGTATCTTGTGCTATGGAGCTGGTTAATGTATTGCATAGGATTATATATATGCATATTACTTTACATTAGTAAGTACTAATTGCATTACCATTTATAGCAGAAACTACAGTTGTGAACCAAAAGCTCATTATTTTAAGTTTTACAAACTTTAAATGAAAAGACAGGTTCTGCCTCAATACAAAATGAAATAGAATCTATGGCTATAGACAGAAAGATGGAAAGAGGACATTGTTATTAGTGATCAGATAGTTAGAGACCCAAGTTTGGTCAAAGTTTTTATGCAGGCATCATATCAAATAAATGATTTGATGGAGAGTAATGAGACTGAACAGAAATTTCTGCTAATTGGAAGGAAGACAGCACAAAGCATATTTCAAACTGTAACGTAAGGGCAACTGAAGCTCTTACTATGTGAACTTTGGAGACATGAGTCAATGTGTCAAAAGCTGACCGGTACCAAGAGATGATTATTTAAATAGAGTGCAGATAGATAACAAAAGGCCCTGAAAGCAAATACACACAGCAATTCAAAGAAAAAGGATTCATAACATCAGGCCAAATAATTGATCTCCTGAGCAGAATTTGGAAGAAATACCGTTAAGGCTAGAGGAACGAATGGTACAGTATCTATCTTGGAAAAATTACTGTTTCTTGGGTGAGAGTCATAGCTATGTGAAGGATGGGGAAGAGTTTATATTAAAGATAATAAATGGAAAAAATTGACAATATTTAGATCTAGCCTGGATGTGAAAACCTAGAGAGAACAAAATCATGGACATGGACCTAGTGAGAGCAGGCAAAATGGTGAGGCATAAATAAAGAGGATGGAATGGAAGACTTGGCGGGGGGGCAGCGGGGCTCTCCTGTTGAATGGTTTTGTTGAGAGACAGAAATAAGATTTTAGGCTGAACAGAAAGAGGCCTGGAGGTAGGAAGTACACTTACGGGGTCATCAGCACAGAGATAGTAGTTGCATCTGTCCTTGCAAATGAGATTATACAGAGCTAATATGGAGATAGAGAAAGACAGGAGAGAAGATGTTTCATTGAATCCTCATGGATGAATCGGAAGAGAGAATACAGTAATACCAGAAGGATGAGCAAAAGCTCTTAGTAGATTTTATGAAGAAAAACAGCGACAGCTATGTGGAAAGTGCCTGTCAGCTCAAAGAGGATGTGGGTCTGACATCTGGCTAAGAAAAGATCTCTGGAGACTCATGAAAAGCTGCTTCATTGTAGTGCAAGGGACAGAACTTGGTCTAGAAAAGATCTAAGATGATAGAATTAGAGGAAATAAACTACAGAGGAGAATCGCTGATGATGTGCTGAGTATGTGTAGAGGCTGGAAGTATGGCATGAGGAGACAGAACAGAAGAGGCTGAGGCTGGGCATTATTTACATAATAATGCATTTAGTATGATGAGGCATTAAGGAAAGTGTAAACAAGAGAATAAGTTATAGGATAGAGATCATTTAATCATCAGTCCTGCCAGAATTCATGGGTCATAAATGATATTTGCCTGAAAAATGAGGATCCAAAGACTTTTGCTCACAATTCTACATCAGCCATTTTATTCTTCCCAGTGCAGCAGTTCAAAACAACTTGTGGTGGGTATTGTGGACCTTTGCTTTGCTGAGAAATCTGTTTCACTTCATGCCTTTCTCCAAAGTCTTTTCAGGAAAGGACCTGAATTGCTTTCTCAATTTTTTTCCATTCTGAAATAGCACTTGTGTCTGTTTCTTCCCCCCTGTTTTTCTGTATTTAAAAGTGTATTATGCTCTTTAATTGAATCACACTGTCAAGTATTCTCATAATAGGGTAAGACATGAAGAATATTTTTATTAATTATTTTATTAACAGTATAATCAGGTATCTGATGTGGCTGATTGTTTTTGGCTTAGTTACTCTTGTTAGAGTCAGACAAACACCATATTTCCCTATTGCCATAATTGTAAAACACGTTAGAATACTTTGTCTTCATTGAGAGAGAAGGACTTTTAAAATGAAAACTCCAGAGAGGATCTAAAATATACCTGACTGCTGGGATCACCCTGCTGTTCTTGTGAAACAGAGTTATCACTCCATTCCTATTTGTCATCCTGTTCAATATGAGTCATCCTGTTTCCTGCAACACTAGGAAGCAGCTTGTTTTGACTGGACAGTCTGCAGGAGTCACTCTGCTGCAACAGTAGGCTCAGCATCTCTCCTGTTAAATTTAGTTAATTCTTTATTAATCCTTTGCAGTTTCCTTAACTGCCCCATTGTTGCTAACAGATTGCTGAACATGATAACTTAACCTCAACAAACATGTGACACCCCAGCTTCCATTTTGCTTGTAAATGATGAAGACGAAGACAAAGAAGACATCAGGTTGTTCTACAAGCATAACAACTAACGAAGCTCATTTTTCAGTAGATGTGTACTATGTTTTTCACTGACAGCATTCATCCAGCTTTCTTGTATAACCCATGTGGCTCCCTTCTCACTTCCACACGATACCAACCTCTCTGGCTTCCACCATACATGCCTTGGTGGTACCACTCTGGGTACCACCAACTTCTCCCCATGCTTGTGGCTCCCAGCTGGATAGGGAGGCGGTGACATGGCTCTGAGCTCCCAGGGTGCCGATGGCTGGTGCTTGGCAGGTCTCTGCCTAAACTCACAGCCTTACACTGAAAGCACAGCTTGTCCTTCTTTGGTGACATTTCCCTGGCATGCTAACTCAGCTGCTGACCTTCATTAAACTTACATGAGCTTAATGTATTATGAGACTTCTTGTCTCAGTCAAATATGTTTGCGAATGGTGAGGTGGCTAGGAAGTCAGGAAGGGCAGGGAATCGAGAGATGATGTCTCCTCCAGAAACCTAATTGCAAATGAGAAACTGGAAACCAATAGGAGAAAATAGTAGAACAGTACATTCCCCATTTCTATGGTTTTTGGTTCTTCTGAATGGGCCGCTTTTCACTCAACCTACTATCTGCACTGATTTGCCCCATAAAGCAGATTGCTCTTGAAAATCATTGGGTGTTTTCCTATGGCTCAGTCATCTCCAGATGTTCACTGACTGCCGCAGTTACAGCATTTCAGTGGCAAACTGCAAGATTGATTTTTTTTTTTAGTCTTCTGAGTCAACCTGAAGAATCTGGTTTTAGGTACTCCAGAGTTTGAGGGAATTGAGAAAGAAGTCAGCTCTGAAACATGTTAGTGTATGAACTGTTTATTTGTTTTCCAAAATTCTCACTTTTAGTGATTTAAAATTCCCTGCACTGACTGCTGACTTCTGCATTAGGGGAAAGAAATACCAGGGAGTTGGTTGCCTGTAACAAAGGGTATGTTGCTTTGACCTGCAGAGGCAAGCCATGCTTTTGTTAGGTCCTCTCATCTCCTCATAGATGGTGTTTCCTCATCCCATGAACTCAAGGGGCCTGGAGCCTTTTCCAGATGATAGGATGTGTTGAATGAGACCAGTCTGATGTTTTATATACAAGGTGTCTGCCGTTTTCTGCCTCAGTTTTTCTGCATGTTATAAAATCGACAGTTGCTTCCTCAGCAAGCAAATGAGATCCTGATATCCTGGAATGGAAAGTAATATAAAATTTAATTCTTATCCTGCGTGAGGTCTATATACTTGCAGCTCAGTAGATCACAAGGAAAATACACTGCTAACACTTCTGCATTATATGTCCACACAGCCCCAGCACTCTTGAGCAGAATTTGTCTTTATGATGGATTAAGCATCTTCCGTGGGACGAGGGTTACCCCACATCCTCTCATCACGCTCTGTGGTAATCAGCTCCCTGCCCCGGTCAGTGTCTTTGGACCTACGCTGCTCAACTTCTACACTGACTCCCACATTGCAGGCTTTGGATTCCAGGCGAGATACACAACAGTTGGTGAGTAGCCACTGTCCTGTTCTTTAGGTTTTAGATGGTAGGAATGCTCCGGCTGGATAATGGTTTGGTGTAGGAAATGTACCTCATTTGGGGAATAACTTAGATGGGTGTAGATGGTTCATATTCCCTCTGCACTTGCCAAAGAGAGCTCTCAGAAACAGGACATGGGGCTGCTTGGTGTGTGTTGTCACTGGCCGATGTGTTATCTCACAACTTTCATTTCAAGACTCTACATTGGACCAAGTCAGGAACTGAAACACTTCTTTGCTGTATAAAACAAATGCAGCTCATTTGGGCGGCGTAGGGGTTTGGTTGGTTGGTTGGATGGTTTTTTTTACAATGTTTAAGGAGAAACCTGTTTATTTAACTGAGTTAATTTAAAAGATTTTATCATATACAGGAGAATGGTCTGATTCTCAGTTACACTAAAACTACGTTATTAAAAATGGGAACCAAAACAGGATCTTTAAATGGATCCAGCTATATGCCTCCATTTGATGACCCTCTTGCAGTGCCAGGTATTAGTAAAAATAAAAGTCGGGATCTAGATACATTTTTATTCTTTAATAAATATTTTCACCTAAACTTTTTGTCATTCACATGAAATCTGTTTTGTTTTAAAGAGGAAATACATATTAGAAAAAGAAGTTTCCAACTGAGTTTAGAATTTACATGAAATATAAATACCCTAAAGGATTAATCTTCTTTTCAGAACCTGTTTTAGTATTTTCTAGGTTTAACTTGTAGAGACAGTACTTTGATTTTTTAAGTCATCATTTTCTAACTGCAGAGAAAAATGTGAGTTCTTAACTTTGGTATTTCCCTTAGTGCATTCCTCATGTTTGAAGCCACAGCAAAAAGCATAAGGCTAAATTCTTTATATAAAATGAATGGCCTGATACAGATAAGACAGAGGGAATGGCACTGAGAAATGACAATGTGCAGTTACTCATGGAAAAGACCTTCATAACTCACTGAAGTCAGTTGCTGCTATCTGACTTGTGACTTCTGACATTTGAGAAAGATGACTGAAGCCTTATTAGCTTGTTGTTGTATACAAAGCAGATTCTAGCAATTAACATTCCTCTTCCCTCTAGTTGTACTGTTTGCTGAAAAAAAAATGAAAAATGCTTCCCCCTCCTAGTGCAGAATAATACTGTTTCTTTATCCTCCCAGCCCCTGTCCTTTATCTGCCAGTGCTCCCGGGGCCGCCAGCCTGAGCCGCTGGGCAGCCAGGGGCTCTGCATCCAGCAGCACCCTGTATGGGACTGCCTTTGTTAAGGTCGTGGCCTGGGCAATGGCATGTCCTTTAAAACATGAAAAGCTGTGTGTGGCTTTGAGCTGTTAATCAACAGGACGCAGGGAAATGTTTTTTGCTAAGTTAGGATTATAAAATAAAGGCTGAAGCTAACAATGGAGATTAAAGTTGGTTTTATAATAGTTCTTGTTCCCTCAAGCACTGAAGCTGGGAACAAACATTAGCCACATCCTGCCCTCATCAGCATCCGTGGTGTGAGAAGCCAAGCAGTTCACAGCTTGCTCAGCCAGAGAGCAAGTATGCAGTCCTCCAACTCAGCCACCCCCCACTGCTGGCAAGTCCCAGCACAGGGTGAAGTGCGGAACACTCCCCAGGGTCAGTGATACCTTGGGACTGCTCTCTGCCTTCCTGCACAGAACAAATGCTACAGCGATGCCCTAGCCCTGCCAGGAGGTGGAAGAATTATGAGGCTCTGTGAACAGTTATTTCAGAAAAGGCAGGGTCAGGGCTCAGTACAACTGTGGCTGCTTTTGTGTCACTGCCAAACTTTCAGAGGCTTCCATGGGGCCAGAGTTTGGGTGAAGGAATGTCTTTGCCCACACATCAGCCAGGTTTCTCTTGGCAAGCTAGAATGGGTGCAGAACTACTCCAGACACACCTTCATCACACTGCTGCATGGGGCACCTGCCCCATCCCACTGCTCCCTGGTCCTACTGCAGCAAAATTGAAATCAGGCTCAATTTTTTACTGCACAAAGATGGAGCCATTGACATTTGGTATGGATGAGTAACAACCTGTTACTTCCACCTTTAAAAGTTTTAGGCATACAGCAAAGACTGCTTCTAATTTATCAAGGACTTTCCTTATGGCTAAACTCCTGCAAGAATATGAGAATTAGGACCAAGCTAGTATTCAGACACTAATCACTCTTTTTTTCTGTTTCCCCTACAGCTTGTGGTGGCATTTTCAATGGCTCTGTTGGTGTTATCAGCAGTCCGGCCCATTCAGTTCTTGATTACCACAACAACATGAACTGTTCGTACTACATCACAGTTGGAAATGGCAAAGTAGTGGCCCTCAAGTATGTAATCCAAGTTCAGCTTGTTATTAAGGGGGAAGGGAGGTCTCTGACTCCAATTAAAGGCAGAAATTATTGACAATTTTCTATCTTTCCTTTTCCAAGGGGAAGCTGAACTAAAATGAGAAATGGCTACTGAAGGCACATTTATCAACCTCAGGCTCCCTTACATCTTTCTCTGTAACTTGTTCTGTGCAGAACATCACCAGAATTTTAACTTCCCAGTTTGGTTACCAAGAGGACTAAGAGATTTTAAAAATGCAGCTCATGCTTTAGTCAAATTCTTTCAGCCTTTGAGGAGTTACGAGACATCTATGAGTTTATATAAGAAAAAAATATTCTTTTAGAAGGCTGGTACTCACTTTGCAGATCAAGTATTATTATACCCACCCAGAAAGAGTATACTTCCGAGTGTGCTGTCTTGCCTGAAAGAGGGATATTGCTACCACAAAAAAAAAAAAGGATACATTCTTCTGTAATATATATGCTGATCATGAATTAAGAATTGAGAGGACATTTCCCAACTAAGGTGAAGACCCAGATGGTCTGCACTCTGATCCTGAATTTTATATGCCACTTGTGCCCGAAGAAATTGCAGCCTGAACAATCTGCAGAAGTGAGACAGGGTGTGTTTGCAAAGCGGAGGTGTGCTGCTTCACAGAAAGCTGAAGTGTGCTGTCAGCTTGCCTTGCAAGAGACCCAGTGGGTGAAAGTCACAATTTCTTTGAGGGTGGTTGGCTGGAGTGTTTTGTCATGCAGCTAATAGTTCTGCTTGCTTGTTCTTGTAGAGAAATGTTTGTGTATGGCTTTGGCTACTGCTATTACTTGGGCCTTTCCTCAGGCACTAAAAACACATGTAACACAGGAACAGAAATGAAAATGTGATACCTAAAGCTCCAAGTGTATTTTACAGATTCAACAGCTTCCAGCTCGAAATATCTCCCTCCTGCTACAAAGATTATGTGGCTGTATATGACGGCTCAGACACCCATGCTCCTCTCCTTGGGAAATTTTGTGGCTCAGAACTGCCTCCGAATATTAAGAGCTCCAGTAATAACTTGTTCCTGGTGTTTAACACTGACTTCTTTGGAGCAGACAGGGGATGGAAAGCATCTTTCAGAGAGACCTTAGGTAAGAGTGTTATCAGACTCATAACCCCAAGAATCTGCTGGTAAGTAATTTCCTTTGGTGAGAAGCAGTTATAGTCTCCCTCACTAGGGATGCTGGAAGCAGAAGAATGTTTCAGATTTGGCAGATACTGAGTGAGCTTATGGATCCCTGCATTCCAGCCCTGGTTCTGAACTGATTCCTTTTATTCTTTGCTAACCTCTTTCTGCCTCTCTGAAGCTACAGATATTTCTTGGGTGACTGAAGGCTTAGCAGCACCCAAAGGCCTCTCTTTTGGGGAAATCTGGCAATACCTGAAAATTCTCATTCTTCTGCAGTCAAAGTTTGGTGGTGCGCTAAAGATGCCTCCTTTCCATCTATCCTCAATTTCCATTTCCTTGCAGTTCACCTCGCACGTTTTTAAAACCTGAAGTGTTAAGGTCAGTTAAGACTGGGGTCCCCCCCAAGGCACCACTGTGCTGACCTTTACTGGTTTGGAGGATCAGTCTGGTTAGCTGGCGATAACATAAATGGAATCACAGGAAGAAGGCACTGGATGTTAAATGTTTTGATAGACACAGGAATCAGGGGCATTGGCATAAAAAAAGGTTTAAACCCAGTAGTATATTTTTAAGATCAAGGTGTAAAAGGAGCTTTTAGACTTCTTATGTCTGATTTTTTGAGGGATGATAAGCAACAAATGATTATTACATGTAAATTGATTTCATGTCATCACAACTAGTTTCCTGTGTAATTAACTCAATGTTTTTGAGATCTAGAAAGAAGTAATTGTCCCGTTTACAAAGCTGGCACTCAGACAGTTCAGAATGAAAGGCCTTTGTGGCAGAACAAACGTAGTCTTCTGCTGAGTCATTGAATCCCCTCCCAATCCCCAGCCAGCAACTTTCTCATTTGATACAGTCCAAGAAAGTATTTACAGATAAGGAAAATAACTGGTTCTACAGGCTTTGCCAAGAAAAATATTCCCACAGAACCTCATGGTCATTACTATTATTAACTCTTCCTTTGCTTCAGTCTAAGTAATTGCTACAAGAATTTTTAAGACCACTCTTGTGGACTGTTATTTCAAGTAATAATGTTGCTTCACATGTTGCTGTCTTTAAACCCTTAGGTATCAGTTGTCAGAGATATCCCACAGCCTGGCTTTGTGTTTCCAGGGTGAGATCATCAGGAACTCCCCAAGCTCTTGCTCTTCCTGTTGGCATACAGTCAATTTCTTTAGCCACTGCCTTTAAATTTATTTGTGCAACTTGCCAGAGATTCTTCTTAAGCACCAATGTAAGAGGAGCCAAGCTCTTCAAGTCAGTACCATGCCTGATAATTTCCTAGAGTGAGGAGAAGCCTGTTATGAATAAACTTTGGTAACAATTAGGCTAAGTGTCAGAGGGACATTTCTGCAGGCTCCCAAGGAAAGGGAGGTTGTGATGTTATAGGAGTTACTCAGGAGAAATGGAGTTACAAGTTGGAAAAGAAGGCCATGCAGAGTTGTGGGTTGTGTGACAAAGAGGCCATGGTGGTGAGATGCTTAATGGTAGGTCTTCTTTCTTGATTGTGCGAAGCAAGCCACAGGGACTAAACCACACAGCCAATAGGAGGGATCCTGACAGTCCCATGCTAGTACATAATGGCAAAAAAAGTAGAAAAGTATGTCATAAAAGGAAAACATGAGTCACAGTCCTATGTTTCGTTTGACTTGTCCAGTGAGACATCTTTGTACTATGCGGTCTGAGATCCTGCTTCAAATGAAAGAGAATAAAACCATGAAGATCTAAAAGCCTGTTATTCTAAACGGTGCTTTAGAGAAGCTCCCTCATGTCTGTCAAAAGATAAAACCCATGTGGTTTTGTAAGAGTACGAGTGCAATCGGATGACAATTAATAATGATAAATCTCTTGGATAAGGAAGATGGTATCTATAGAGAAACAAGAAGCTGCATTCTCTGTTGGATGACAATGAGAACATTATTCTGTAGATACCCTAGGGAAGTACAACTGGATAACATAATTATTGCAGTCTGTTTAATGTTGTGAGTGACCCTGTTTGTGTATTGGAAAGGAGCAAGCAGAAACAGTACACTTGTTTGTAGCAAACTAAACTATTTCCTTTCCTCACAAGCTCTTCCAGTTTCTTTCCTGATCAGGCTTCTCTCAGAGGTACTGCCAAAATCCAGGGTTATCCATTCTTTCTCTCTTGTGAAATCTGTTAGCAAGGAGGTCATCAGATAACCATTGTGGTGTCAGGGAAGACAGAAGATGAAGTAGGAAACTCACAGAAGCCTAGCAAGACTGACAGTAACCAGACATTCAAAGAGTTAAACCCTGAAATCTGTGTAGAAAAATATGCTCTGTTTTCATTAGAACAATTTCTTTCCATCACTGAATCCTGCACCCACTAGAATATTCAGAATCCCCCCAGTAGTCAGAAAAGGAGACTAACGAAGTATGAAATAGTATTAATTTAACGGTATGGCAACATCTCACCTGTTTTGGTCAAATATCTTTCCTTTCACCATGCTACTCTGTACGCTGTGCAGTATCGTGTTAAGTGCACATTCCACTAGCAATGTTCTCGTTCATAACTGACTCTGTGATGTGGTGCATTTGAGGCAGGAGAACATAATGGCCCTTAGTGCAGTTCAGAGCCTTTATAATTTCATTGTCTCTGCTGCTAAGTTTGGACACTTGCCGGCCTCATTTTTGGAGTCACTTGGACAACCACTGAGACACAGCTCTCAGGCTGAGCTAGTGAATGGGGCTGAGTGGGGGTTACCAGCCTGCTCCAGGTGCTAGATTTGTAGGAAAAAAACTCACCTCAGTTACCACTGACCTTTTTTCTGCCTTTGTTTTCAGTCTGTAAAATGAGAATTATACCTCCTTTCCACAGCAAGCGTGTGCTTCTCTAGATGATCAATGAACGGATGAGGTAAATCAATATCAGCTTAAGGCATTTGATTACATGAAATATCTCTGTGAAAGAAGGAAAACTAAGATCTCTCCCCAAAGAATGAGGTCTGCGTGTACTAAGCTTGTGACTCAGCCAAAGACCTCCTAATTATCTCTCCAGCTCTAAGGGGAGACCTGAGCTTTTCAGCTGACACTGGCTGGCAGGGGCGGAACCTGCACATACTTCTGCCATCCCTGCTGTGATAGCAGGGGCTTCGTACTTCAGTGATAAATGGAGCTTCTGAGTACTCCCATTCGGCAGTGGGGTGACCCTCTCACCCCAATTTGTGATCCCTTTGAGGCTTATGATAGAAAGGCTGAGAAGACGTGTAAGGGTTTGGGATTTTTTTCTCGTTTTTAAAGAGTCAGCAACGGCTGTGGGGAAATGTAGCTGTGACCTTATTAACAGCACATCATTCCTCCTTGGCAGCTCTCTGTGCTCGTGTACATAGCTCCGTTGCCTCAGTAATGAAAAATATATCACATCCTAAACCATCACAGAAGGATCTAGGGGTTTTCTGAAGTGCAGCTCGTTGAAGCTGTCTGAGGAAGCTGCGTGAATTTACGAGAAGCGAAGTGTTACACATGGTTAGATAAGTGGGTTGAGTCAGAAAGCTCTTCCTGAGCTTTCCTGTGTTTTCTTCACAAAATGCAGGCAAAACTGAAGCAGCTGGGACAGCGGGGAAGGTGGGATGGAGGAGGGCAGGAATACTGCCTGCTTTTTCTCTATAGCCCTAAATTCTGCTGGACTTCAAGCTGTACCAGCCCCTTCCCCTCCCCTTTTTTACACTATCTGTTGTGAACATGGAGGATAATGTCACATTTATGCTTAGTAAAAGAGCAGTACGGTGTACCTGTATTAATACCAATGTTGTCCCTTGTTTGCATTACCTCTGGGCTTATCAAGCTCATGGGCTGCGATTCCACTGAGCCAGGCACTGCACAGGTAGAATAAAGCAACAAGCTGCTGTCACAAAGAGATTATGATTTAAACACAAGATGAAGAAAACCAGACGGTTGTAGACAGGCAAGAAGAATAGGGTGACGACAATGAGAAAACTAATGGTGTAGGCTCTAAGGCAGACAAAATGCCTCCAAAACCTTTGGCAACCATTAAGCTTTTGGAATTTGAAATTCCTTAAACACCCTGTCCTCTGCATTGTCCTCAGTTTGCCCAGTTTTTTCCTCAAAAGATCCCTCTATCCTTTTTATTCAAATGAGCATTTCTGTTGAATGAATATTAATTGTTTTACATAAGAAAAAAAAAACAATAAGCAAATGGAGTTCAGGAGAAAAATAGTTGGAAAAAGAAACCTGCTCTGATATACCAGAAAAATGCATTAATAGGTAATTTACATAAATAGTATGCATATTACAGAAATAGATGATAATCTATATGCTTTTCCTCCTGACAAAGTGATCTGTAACTTACCTGATAAATCACTCGCAGATATCTGCTTTCCCTTATTCTATTAGCTGTGTATTGAATTACTTATTTCCTGTTTGGAATTCAATACACTGGCTATCACTGATGGGTTTACTATTATGCTCTCCCCTAATGAAGTTAAAGTGTACTTTTAAAAAAAGGATCCAGTAAAATTTTCACAGCATTTTTATTCTATTTTATTTTATCAACAAAAAATTTGCCCAATATATATTTTATATATATATATACAATATAGTTCTAAGTCCAATTCTGCCCTGCAGACTGAAAGCTTGGCTCACTCTGTCGTCAGTTTCTAGGTGGGGGTTTTCAGCAGTGCTCAGCATGCACAACTGCTGTGGGGTTTTTTTGGATTGTTCAGAATTGCTGAACACCCTCCCCAGTTCTGAGTGGACAATATAAGGTGTAAAATACTGTTTTGGTTATTCTATTACATAGGTCAGGGTTAGGAGTTCTTGTCTGAGTCGTTTCTAAATTCTTAAACCAGCAGCAGTAATTCATTGCATTGATTTATGTAAATAATGTTAGCACCTGCTGTAGGTGGCACCAGGCACCTCTACTGACAACAGCAGTTATGGCTTGTTAGGGGGGAAAGGACTCAGCACAGCTGAATCTCAGTTTTCCTGCAAACTTTTCTCCCTTCAACAAAAAAATCTTAGAGAAACATGTCCTTGACTTGGCATGTGAATGCTGTTGCATCTTCTCATTCCTTGGGAAAAGCAGTAGTGCCTGGCAGAGATTTCACAGCCCATTAGGACCAGTTTCCAGGAGTGCATCTCAAGATATCCAACCTGGACTTAGAACCTGATGCTGCAGGAGGTCTAGCTGAGAAGCAAATTGCCTGAAACTCACAAGTCTTCTCACAAAAATTTCTTTGGCCTTTTGGTTCACACAGTTTTTACCAAATATATTGCACATTTCAGATTCATTACATTGTCATGGCTTACCTATGATTAGCTAATCTATTAAAATAATGAATGAATTATGGCTAATAATATATTTTCTTGATCTTCTTATAGTCTATGAAAATAAGAACATCTGTAACAAGCTCAGAAGATGTGTTCATAAGTCATAATTTCTGGACTGTTTCTAAATGTATTTTGGGGCTTAGCTATAAAAATATGCATCAGCTTGAAATCTGACTAAATTTAGAAAGCACTTGCGGTGTTGAAATACATCTCTTCAATATCTCTGAAAAAAAATACAACCGTTGAGCTAAGGGATAGTCTACAAATGCCTCTCAGAAATGCCGGTTGTTTAATGTCTGTGACATTTCTTCTCCCAGAGCAAAATAAATAGAAGTGGTTTGCACACTGGACATACAAGAAGAGAGGCAGACATTTAAATAAGATATTTCTGACTGATCTGAAAAAACGAGGTGAAAGATTATTTTCAGACACAGTGACTACATACAGTTTTGTAGTGACTAAATGGTTAAAAACTGATGGGGTATTCAGATTAAAAGCACTTCACACACCTGTGGGTGAACTCCTGCTGGCATGAACTGTCTTAGCTTAACTGAAGTCAGTGACTTCTTCAGCTGAAAATCTGTACTCTGGTGCATATAAACGGAGGGTGAGGAGACATTTCTGACTCACATTGCAGGAGAGATCTGCAGAGGCCCGGGTGGCTGTGATGCCAAGTATGTTAATGGAGTATTAGAAAGTATTAGAATGAGGCCAGACTGCATGTCTGCCTCTGTTCTCCCAGAGAGGCGTTGAGGAGATGGATAGGATGGTATGTACCTTACAGTTTTGCAGAACTGGGGCAGGCTTGGCAGAGAGCATGTCTGGACTGTTATATTTGGGATCAGCCAATGGTGTAAGAACTTAAGAATATGAACTTTGTCTGACTGCATTTGTGAAATTCTGCTAAAGCAGGAGACTGGGGCTTTGCAGTCCTAAATGTCACTGCTGGTACCATTGCCAGGCCATCAAACCAATCAGTGAACTTTTCTGCCTAATGGCTAGGCCAAGGACTAAAAAAATGAGTCCTGTGCTTTCAGAAGTCTTCTCCTGAAATGTTGCAGGCACCGTGGTCGTCAGGGCTGGCACTGGTGCCACGTGAAGTTGTGATGTCTGTACAGTGACTGCTAAACACAGGAACAGCTCAGCTCAGCGCAGCTTGCGAAGGTTACCCAACCTTCAGTATCAGCCATGAGATGAAGTACAACAGCACAGTTCCTCCCTCCAGCCCTATGTCCTTCTGAGCCCTGACGTTTGATGCCATGATCCAAACAATCTATGAGCTAATAATTACAGCCACAATTAGTCCAGCCACTCCTCTGCACTGGAAATAAGACCTATCAGGAAAGAAGCATTGGACTTGGCAGAGTAAATCTTTGCTGCTTCTGATTTTTAGTTCAGATGGAGAGAAGCCTAGAGTTCCCAGGGATGCTGGTAGGTGAGAATAAATGTGATTCAGAAGTCTGAGAGAGGAGTTTCATTACTAGAACAGTTCTTTCAGCTTTGCTGTCTTCTAATAGATGTTTGTGGGGCTCATTTAGTAAGAAGGGAAGGACATCAAAATTTGTTTGTTGTGTTTTGAAATACCACGGGTTTAGTTGTTTCTGGTAGATTTAAAACTACTCAGTAGGCTCCCTTTCATTGCATCCATACCTGTATAAATGAACCTTACCCTGGCTGTGCTTCAAAGGCAGACAGCTCCAAAGTTTCATCTTCATCTTCATTCCATGTCTAGAGGATGTAACTCTTAACAGAGAAACACGTGCTTGGTCTCTGCTGTAATTATTTTTATTTGCCACAGGGATCCTTCAATTCCTTCTTTTCTGAATGGTCTTTCAGTCTTTTAGTTTTGTTAATGCTTCCTACCAAAAGCAATTAGTGATGACAGTGTATGCCCTAGTTCTTCTGATAATTTGTGTTCTCTGGCAAGCTGTTTATGAGGAGGACAAGATTGCAATCTGATTTATGATGGCCTTACGATTTTTATTTTAAATAAGAAACCAGAAACCGAAAAAACACAGCCAGCCATGCGTCCCTCTGCCCACACACAAATTGTTCTATAAGGTACATTTATCAGTATTTTTATCAAGTTCAGCTTTTAATACCTAAGAGTCTGTTCTATAAATTAACAGACTTCTCAGCCCCAGGTTTTGCCTAAATTTTAGGTGCGATTTTTTTCTGGCTGTGTCAGCCAGTGATCAATATTATTCCATTAATGATCACCAGCAGGCTGGATGTCTACTATTTGGCCTTCTGTTCAGATGCGGTGCTGATTTTTAAAATTATAAACTGTGTCCTGGCTAAAATGCAGTGCAGTAGTGTTTCTCTTAGCATGAGTTCCCTCCTGTTAAGCAGTTGTTTTTTCATGTAGTTGTGGGTATTCCCTTTGATCTATACAGCTTCACTGTTCTGTAACTTTTAGTGACTGCAATGAGATGTAATGTTGATCAGTACTAAAAAGCAGCAAGATGGATAGATTTTTCAACAACGGCTGCTCTTTGCTTAGCTTGATGCAACACTACTTGATATCTGGTTGACTTCCAGTCTAGCTGTTATTTATAATGTACTGTCCTGTAAGCAGCTGACTCATCCCCAGCTGAGCAGGCTAGGCATTGTGAAAGCTAATGATGAAACCACATCTTTATTAACTCTAAGTCATACTTTTAGTTATTTTATCTCCCCTTAGATGCTATTACTGGCTAACTAGCTAAAATTAATTTTCTGATAATGAGGATTTGGCCTGTTTCTGTCTCTGGGAGGTCCATTTTATGTGCTGTATGCACAGTTTACCTACATTTGTGTTTTTGTCTTCTGAGCTCTCTTTACAGCAGCACCGCTAACAGGCCAAGACATTTGATATCCAAAAAAGGGACAATCCAACAGCACTGAGCGCCTTCCTGTTGCATGGCTCTGTGGCAATTCCCTGACTCCTGTTGCAATGGTCTGACTGGCACCCCTGCAACTCTAACCCTGAAAAGGGTGAAGAGGAGCTTTTGTAAGGTGTCTGACCCATATATCACTTCTGACTCAGCGTTGCAGGGGTGGATGGTCACACTGTAATTTATGCCTAATGATTATGTGCTTAATGTTATGTTTAGTAGAAGGCGTCCAAAATGCTGAGCAGGAAACGGCTCCAACAAAATTGTTTCAGGAGAACTAAATAAATCATGCAGAAGGGTGAACCCAGAGAAAAATACAGTGAAACTGCAGTCTTAGGGTCCAGGCAACCTCCTGTCTGACATCTGCCTCCTTCCTAGACTATTTGTAAGAACGTGATTTATTGTTCACATTTCTCCCACTGTTGTTCTCAGCTTCTGCAGTGGCATTAAAAGGAACACTAACACTTTCCCAAGTTTCTGAATTCATTACCAGCCCACAAAACTGGACTAGAATCTATTAATTCCTGACTTTTTCACTTTGTAATAAGTTTCTTCTATTCATTTTTAGCTATAGCAAAAGCTTAAATCTCATGTTGTTAAGATTTTGGTTTAAGCAAGCTTCTTTGTAGGGTGGAGTTTTTCCGGCTTTGGTTAGAGCAGGACAACAATTAGCCTTAGTCATTCTGGTTTAACCATTACAGTCTTGCAAGACAGGGTTCTCCAACCCTGGGTTACTGATGCAATCCTGAATGCTTGGATGCTGATTTTTCACCAGAGGGATCTTTTGTAATACTGTAACTTAAGTAGGGCGCAGTCTTGTATGACTGAAAGTATATCAGTGTGTTAGGGTTAAGTCACTGTACGTCAGCCAGACGGGCATATTTTACACACACAGATGAAATTCTGAAACTCCGCTCATGTTGCTGGGCCGCAGCTGTAGCTTCATTTATTACCAATTTCTCCTAAAGGGATTCGGTGTGGGAGATAACGGGCTGCTTGCAGTTACTGCTTTGCTCTGTGCTGTTTACAAGAACTCTTTCTCAGACTCAAATGCAAGAGTATGAACCATACTTTATTTGAATTCCTGAGTTAAAAGAGTGGCCAGGAGACCCCATGGAAACTGGGGAAGTAAGTAAATAAATTGATCAGATTTAATAGCCCAGTCCAACTTCTGGAAATCAAAGTACAAAAAAACAAAGAAAGTAAAAAAGAAAAATCTCTTCAGAGAGACAGTATTTTTCGCTTGTTTGTAATTAGATGCGATAAAAGGGTTCTGATCTTCTAATAACGGCTTTTCTCCAAAAGTAATTTCTTTCAATGCGACTGAAAACGTGATAGGGTTCAGATTTTCACAGCGAGTAATTCCAGGACTTAGCTCAGTCTGTGGGATCCAAATAAAAAGCAGCTTGCTTTTCAGAGGGGTTGTAAGTTCCCACCAAGCAAAACACTTCCAGAAGTAAGTCCCTTTTAGCTAGATTCCTGAGTATGAGTCAGGGTCCCAGTGTCAGGCTGCCAAATTCAGTCCTCCCAGAACGGGTCGTATTGCCAGAATAAGCAACTCTACATTTTTAACCACATTTTCAAAGTCAACAACCCAGTGCCCCCTACTGTCCAAATATTCTTATTAGCAGGTAAGAACCACCGTTCTATTTAATTTCTGTCCTCTGTCTTCCTGCAGTCTCTTTTAAAAAAACCCCGTTGCTACATTTTCAAAGTGGATACTGATTTTATATGCAAAGAGAAGACACGATCTTAATTCACTCTACCAAATCTTAATTGTGATTCTTATCTATCTAACACTGTTTGTGTTGAAAGCCTTTTAATCATTCAGATGGTCTGAGACAGGACAGTAAAATTCTGAAGCACAGAAAAACGATGCTGGCTTGACATGAAAGAGTTGAATATTAAATAAATGCCAGGAATTACTTTTTGAAAGCTTCTGCTTCTTCAACAGGACCTCGGAATGGCTGTGGTGGTTACTTGACAAATTCAGATTATCGCTTTGGCTCTCCAGTCTCCAATGTGACCAGAAGATATGAGAAAAATCTGGACTGTGTATGGACCATAACTGCACCTGTAAACAAACTGATCAACCTCACCTTCACTTCATTTGTGCTTGAAGCACAGTCTGCTAAGACTTGCCGATATGATTATGTCAAAGTAAGATAGCTGCGTATTTTAACAAGAAAATATTAGTGAGATACAATCCATTATCCTCTCCTTGTAAAACTTCATTAATAGAAAACGGTCTTAAGAAGAAATTAAATTGCTTAATATAATTACATTTTTTTGTTGGGTTAGATTACTACTCTAGATGACATCTTGCCTTTCTGGAAACTAATAATAGTTTTGTCATTGTTATGGTCTTATGTCAAGCTTCTGGTCTTAGGCTGCCTATATAAATGAGTATTATTTCACAGAATAGAAACAAAACAAAACTCAAGCGCTTTGAAAGTAAACTTGCAGCTTCATTATCATACACAATTGCTTGAAAAGTCTTTAATCTGTAAAATTTTGAATAAATAAGTCTTGATGCTCAATGCTCACCTGTGAAAGCTGTTTTCTTGGGGATGAGTGTAAAATACATAGGACAGCAGAACACTGCTAAATGAGATCCACCAAGGAAAATTATAGATCCTGTTGAGCATTAGAAAAGCTCAATGAAACTAGGAATTAATTCTACATTTTCTTGAATAATATCAACCTTTCTATTGAAGAGCACTTTGGGATTACATATAAAAAAGAAAACAGAATGCCAATTTAAAAGAGAATAAATTTTCAATAGATTTTCTGAGGCAGGACCAGCATGTTCCATAATGGGATTTACACTGTCCAACAGAATTAGTTAGTATGGCAGTGAATAATTATAGTAATCAAGAACGTCCTATTAAAGCACAAGACCACCTACGGTGCTTTCAAGTGAAAGAAATGATAATGTCAGGAGGGGTCAGAGAACTTTATTTCTGTTTGTTTGTTGTGCCTAAACTGTTAGTGGCTTACATACTTTTCTTCTTTCAGCTTTATGATGGAGATAATGAAAATGCCAATTTAGCTGGCACATTCTGTGGATCTACAGTGCCAGCTCCTTTTATTTCTACCCGTAATTCCTTGACTGTGAAATTTGTCACGGACAATTCTGTGGAAAGGGAGGGTTTCAATGCCACCTACACCACAGTGGATCGTAAGTATACATATACATGTATGCATATATATTGTTGTGACTCTTTTGTGGAAATATGTATTCAAGTAATAAGTCATCAAAATTTGTTTTAGATATCGGTCTCAGGAAGGAGCAAAGACAGTCCTTAGCACAGCATCTAAAAGCAAGCTAAAATCACCACGGCTAGACCCCAAGACTCTTCGGTCTTGGCTGGTTGCAAGGGTGGCTGTCAGTCTGGAGTGCAAAACAGAACACTCACAGATTATTAACAAATACCCTGATATTGTAGGGAAAAAACATTTATTTGAGTTTTATGACGTGCATTGACACAGCATTAGCATGTGTTTTACTTATTTTTTTTTTGTTATTCTAGAGCCTCACAGGTAAATACAAAACTGCATTGTCGAGTGTAATTTTGTCCCATATATATTCTTCCCCAGTTGGAAAGGTTTTCACTCTACGATGCGTATATTACTGTTTTACACAGGACCATGTGGAGGAATATATAATGCAACTTCTACATCCCTGACCGCAACGTCTCCTAACTTCCCGAATGAATACCCACCATTTACTCTCTGTACTTGGGTCATCGATGCCCCTCCGCAACAGCAAGTCAGGGTAGTGGTAGAGGCCTTCCACCTCCATTCTGGCCAGGACTGTACTCAGAACTACCTGGAGCTCCAGGATTCACCAACAGTAAGAAATTTACTGGTGATACCATTCCCCATTCACATTCAACTCCCTTCACTCTTTGTAAAGAGATGTGACACCCACCATTTGGTAGTAGATTAATTGGTGATTCTGTGCGAGGGCCACACCGTGCCCCACTTAAGGTGTATTAACCGGTACAAAGACTTCATGGAAGCACACTATATAGACATTGAGTTAGACCTGGTAAGTGTTACACAGTTTTTTACAGTTGCACCAAGTAACAGAGCTGCCAAACTTAACACCCAGGAAATACTGCTCAACAGCAAGTTTTCATAAACTAATTGCACTTCCTTCCATCCAAGAACCATAATAAAAATGAATATTCATGCAAAGAAGAGTGTTTGTAAAAAGCAGCAGAAAAACCCTACTGTTATGTCCTTTGTGTTATATTAGCTGAAACCTTCTTTCCTTGATTCTTATTTTGGAATGAAAATACCTGTTACATTTGATTTGTTTCTCATAATAATTGAACCTAAATGTTGAGACAGTATTAATTGATTTCCATGAGAACTTTAAAATGTGATTGCATAACTGATATAGAGAGTGTTGAGAGATATATTCACCCAAAGTTCAGTAAGTAGAAAACCAAATTATATTACTAAGTAACTTGTGACATGTATTGAATTCCAGCACAGCCAAGGATCAGTCCATAGATTCTGTGGCACTGAAACTTTTCCAGTCCCTGAATTTTATTCTTATGATCGCACTGCCATCGTGACTTTCAAATCAGATGAATACATGATTAATAATGGAGTCAGATTTACCTATCAAGCTACAGGTAAGCTTGAAGAAATGTCTAAAAAGTCTACCTACCATTCTCTTTGTTTATTTCATACAGTGAAAAGCAATACAGAGATCTGAAATCTTTACATGTTTCTGGTTTTCTGTCTCAAGGATGCAGCAGAGTGTATAACCAGCCGTTTGGTTACCTGAAGAGCCCTGGTTGGCCTGGTCGTCACCCCAGTAATATGGACTGTTCTATCATTCTACAAGCTCCCCTGAATCACACGATTTCTCTCTTTTTCCATGCTTTCAGCTTGGAAGACAGCGTACAGTGTTCACGTGATTTCCTAGAGGTATCAAACAAGTATACGTATTTTCTGGGCATGCGTCAAAATTTGCTGAATTCAAGGGAAATTAATAAGCTTGGATCAAATCTGAGCTGAATTGACATTAGGGACTAATTTATTGCTACAGATTTGTGGTGGAAGGGACTGAGATGTTACAGTAAGAGCTGAAACAATAGACACTATAGTAAGTGCAAAACCAATGAATAAACAGTTTCATCATCAGCTAACTCATCCTTACCTAGCTCTTGTTGATGTTACCCAGTTAACAGGGCAAGCTGGGGTAGTTTTCATCCAATATTAACATCTGTGCATAAACAGAAAGCCATAAATCTGAGTGCTTTCATTCCAGCAGTAGAATCCATCTGCTTGTTATTTTTCTTGAAAATAATTTTTTTTCCTAAAAAAGCATTTTTTCTTAAAAAAAAAAAAAAGAGCTCTAGTAACAAGTGTAGGATACTTGCAAAGGTATTTTGTGTCAATAAAAAGCATACGCTCCTACACAATCCTCACGCTGTCCTTTCAACCTTGTTGAAGCTTTCCCTGTTCACTGGTCAGATGACAAGAATCCGATGTCTGTGGCAGAATCATTATTTAGTTCTCCTTTCATAACCTCTTTACTTTCTCAAGAAATGGATCTGACCACCAGCATTATCGGAGCTCAGAAGAAAATCAGATTTAGTCTGAGCTATGTAATATGATCTGTGTTTAATGTGGCCAGGGAAAAGAGTGGTCTGTAGGGCAAATAATTAATCTTTTCATCTGGAATATTAAAATTTCTTATGAAAAGTAAAACATGGACTTGAATTGCAAAAGCACATCTTCGCTACTAGTCAAGTAATTTTTTTCGGTCAGGAGATGAACCACACCATAAAATTTAGCTACCTGTTTTTGATGAAACTTGTTCTGTGCAATTACTTACAAAACTCAGGCAGACTGGTTAATGGTCTCTTTTCCCTTCTATGCAAGAACATATAGTAGGAAAAATAACAGTATTAAAATTATAATTATGGTATGCATGCAAGTCGCTACATAGTTTGTGCTGTGCTTGTGTCCCTGCATAATTGTACTGGTATATAACAGGCATCGGGATTTAATGCTGACAGTGGGGTTTTTGTCCCTTGAAGGTCAGAAATGGGAGTGATGTGCAATCACCACTACTTGGCAGGTTCTGTGGAAACAGTGTGCCCAGTCCCATCTTCCCCCAAAATCACGTTGTCTACCTTCGTTTCAAGAGTGATATTTCAGGGGCTCGTGATGGATATGAAATTACTTGGACTTCATCATCAAATGGTAAGGCTGTAATTCCAAAGTAATATCACTTAGCAATTGTACACAGAAGGAAAATACAGAAATGCGGAATTTGGCCTGCTCGGTTTTCATCAACACTTAAGACCTTCCCAAGCACCCATCGCCCACCCCATTCAGTCACTGCAGAGAGGTAGATGTTCCTCAAGATGAGTGGGATGAGATCCATTTTATGTGACAGAAGCAATTCCCTTTCTCTAACGTTGACAACCTCAGATGATAAAGTCCACTTAGGATGAAGATCTGCCTCTTTCACTGAGAGGTCAGAAAGTATCAGTAACATCTGTCTGGGGATCCACAGAGTGGTCGTGGTGGTCAGCCTGCTCCATTAATAGTCCAGTTATGCCCTAGGATCTAGACACTGCTAAGCCTGAGGAGGACTGAAATTTGCCCCAGGAAAATAACCTACCTATAATGCTGTGTAGTGACGGTATCATAGGCACATTCATAAATGGCTTATGAAATGGCAATGAATAGCTGGGTAATAGTTTGTTCATGGCACTAAGTTGCTGGAAGTAGGGAAGCTCATGGTCAGTTGAAAAGTCCTACACAATAACCTTAACAGTATCGAGTGGCTTGGTGATGAAAAGAAAGATAAAGCTCAGTGTTGGAAAGTGTTGAAGAACGTGGGCAAAAAAAGACAATCCTAACTTTACTTACAAAAATGTGGGCTCTGAGTTGACTTCTAGTACTCAGCAGCAAGATCTTGAGGGTAAAATAGTTTCATGAAAACAAGAGCTCGCTGCTCACTAATAGTCAAGTAGGCTAACACAATACTAGGAATTGCTGGGAAGAGAGAACACATAGACAGTCACTGTATAAATCCATAGTTCAGACGCAAACTGAATGATGTGCCCGGTTCTGGTCTCCTCTTATAAAGACACCAGTGTAACTAATGGCTCAACATGAAAAAATGCTTCTGTATGACATATGCTGAGCCTTTTCAATCTGGATAAGAAACTACTGAGGTCTATAAAATTGAGCAGTATTGGATGATAAATAATGATCAACGTTCATTGACGTTTCCCATAGAAGAACTAAAGGCCATCAGGTAAAGTCAGGAGGTGGTAGATCCAAACCAAACCAAACCAACCAGTTCTTCACACAGTATGCAGTTAAGCTGTGGAGCTCCTTCCCATAGGATGCTACAATTCTACATGAATTTGAGGGGTACCTGAAGAAGTTAACGGAAGACATCTGTTAAACACTATTAAGTTCAAAGATGCCATCTCTGGGAGCTGGAAGCTGAAAATTCTTGGAGACTGAGAGTAATCTGGGGCATGATCTGCACATGCTCACTCTTACTCTATTAACTTGCATTTCTCCCAGGGTATCTGCTTCTGCCCACTGTTGGAGATTTAATTTTGGTATAAATGAACTTTAGTTTACTTAATAAGACTATTTTCTCTGAATTTGTCATCTGTATTTTTCTATCAGGTGAAGATGCACTACTTTTCATTGAAAGAACAGCCAAAAAGAATTTGTCTCTAGTTGAGTAGTTGGGAACTGAACTGACCAAGGAATAGACTTAAGGCTTTGATTCCTGTTTCAAAGACTTTTGGGGGTTTTGATTTTTAATATCCAGTGATCATCTAATGCCCACTGCGTACTCTTCTAAGGCTGCTGAAGCTAGAGCCTCAGTTTGTTTCTTATTGGAATAATGCTGTTATCCACACCCGTTGTTCCAGCTCCCGGTATCTCTCTCTGTTTTTCAGTGTTACTACTAATACTGTACTAATTCTACTACATCATGTAGTATCTTGTGAAACTAAGCCTTTTGGCTAATTAACAGTGTCTGTTTCCAGGATGCGGCGGAACATTATACGGCAGCACTGGCTCATTTGCTAGTCCCAACTACCCAGCAACGTACCAGAACAACACTGATTGTGAGTGGGCCATTACTGTGCCCAAGGGACAAATTGTCACAGTGAACTTTGATTTCATCAGCATCGATGACCCAGGGGATTGTGGTAGCAACTACCTGATCCTTTACGATGGGCCAGATGCCAGCTGTCCCCCAGTCGGGCCGTACTGTGGAATGGTATGTATCGCCTACTGTCTCTGACCCAGTAAATGGTTAAAACGAATATTTACCGTGCACATTGTCATGTGCAAGACTGTTTCGCCAATACTGGCATGAATTCCACATAGATGTGTGGAAGTGAAGGCTTAAGGGGTGTGCGGCACCTCAGAAGCTTTCCAGTGCACCTTACGGTGACATCTAGTGGGAGGCATCAAGATATTTTGCTCTGTATTTAGTATTTGTGATTTAAATATTTGTAATACCCTGAGGGAGAAATGCAACAGCAATCTCTAGCACTGACTTGAGGTCACTTCCCATCTATGATCCAATTTGTGCCTCATTTTTATCTCTCTGACTGGCTTTTCCATAGGATCTTGATGTTCTAAAAAGCTTTTAATTTTTCTTGTCTTTAATTTTAGGATACAAACATCGCTCCATTTACTGCTACATCTCATCAAGTGTATATAAAATTTCATGCTGAATATGTGACTTTGCCATCAGGATTCCATTTAAGCTGGATGAGCTAAAACACTCTTTATGAGAAATATATTACCATTCCTTGCTATATGGAAGAGACTTTAGATCATAAAATAAGTTTGAAATCTGGTTATGACAATTGCAGCTGAAGTAAGACCTTTTAAAAATTACTGTATGTGTAGTTGTTATGAATTTAACAATGTCAAAAAAATATGTACTCCCGTTGTACTTAAAATAAACTGTTATCTACCCAACTGGGAAAATGAGCTTTTGCTAGTTTTTGGAACATGGTTTTTTACATTCTGCTACATAATTCCAAAGTTTTGCATTTAGTGCTATAAAAAATGAATGAGCCAGGATAAAACTGAAACACAAAATATTCAAAATGAAGTTGTCCTTAATCAGTTCTATAGACCTACGTGGTTTTGTCCAAGGCATCTTTGAAAACGTTGAAAACATTTGAATGAAATCAGAAATTGCTAAAAAGTGGCCCCTGTCCTGCAGTCACTTACACAGAGAACTTTGCTGAAGGTCTTTCAGTAAGGCTGTGCATCAGGTAAAAGAACCTGGCTGGATAAGTACTCGAGCATTCACTGAAGTTTAACACAGTAAGGACACGCGATGGCATTAAATCTTAACCACATTAAGTAGTAATGTCAGCATCAGAGCCTTATGTTCAATATACATAAATACCTGTGATTACATTTATTGAGTTATATCTTCAAGCTTCAAAATCTGTTTTGCAACTGAATATAAAAAACTTGTGAGACTTTAGTAACTATGTCATCTTCCTATCTAAAAGTAACTAGTTCACCTTGTAGGCAACTTCCTAGACACTTAAAAAATAGATATAACTTCAGAATAGGGCAGACATAAATATATCAATTGACCTTTGACAAGAATTAGTTTTTCCCTTACCCAGGCTAACGTACATCATACATTAAAAATGTTGTTGGCAGGGTATACAGAGGATGCAGATTCCCACCATGGAACACTTTCTCTGACAACCCAGAACGAATTATAAGTTCATTTCTTCAATGTCACCCATGGTGGACAGGCAAGAGGAATTCACACTGCAGCAATCAGAATTCACACTGGCCTCATCAGAACTCTCACTTCGTAACTATTACAAAGAGTCACTTACAGGGAAGTAATTCCTTAACGTGATTGCTGCAATAATTAGTTATGACATGATATTGAAGTGTCAATGATATTAAAGTGTCAATGAGGTTCTAAAAAAATCTTGGAACTCTTTGAAGATTTCTCAGTGAATACTGAAAAAGCCATAATTCCACAAACATACAAAACTTTATAGTGGCTGAGAAGCCATCTTGGTTAAAATAAAATATAGAAAACACAAAACAGAGAAAAAGGACAAAAAAGTAGATGGCAAGCTGTAAAATACAACTCAAAATCACCTGGTAATAGGTTAGAGAGAAACCTGTGAACTCTTGCTGGCCAAAAGAATTAGACGTAAACCAGCATTTTTTAATTGTCCAAGGACCAAGAAAAAACCAGCTGATGTACAGGTGATGCTTCTGCTAACACGCTGAAGTGTAACATGGGAAAAAGAGAAATATCTGTATTTGGATCAAACTAGGAGACATCTATATCCTACTGAGCGGGTGGCAAAACAGAAAGTTTCTCAAATAAGGGAAGACCATATAGTGAATATAAACATTTTTGGTTTAGTGGCCCAGAAAACTGTTGCTGGGAGTCCACACCAAACTGATTTCATATTTGGAATCAAGGGACGATACAATCCTTGTCCATGAAGTTTACTTAAAACCCCATAAAAGGGATAGCAAGCAGTAAAGAAAACAAACATCTGAACCGCCTGCAGGTAAAGCTACATAAGCTTTAAAGATAGCAGTGGGCAAGCCACTGCAAATCCCGTCAAGCATGGCTTCAGCTGTTTGTCTGCAGGGATCAGGAGGATTTGATTTCTTCCTTGTGGGTGGCTGCAGCATGGGGCTTTGTGAACGTCCGCTGCGGTTTTGACCTTCCTATGAATCCCTGTGGATTTGGCGCAGTTGGTGGAGGGTAGAGAATCCCCTCGAGATCTGGCTGCTGTCTCTTGATGCTAGGTGGCTGGCGATGGAAGCATCAGATTTTAGTCAACAACCAGTTAGGCACAAACATTGTCATTTTCTGTCTTTCACTGCCCTGGAGCAGAGCTCAGCTGGAAGCACAGGTGCAAGGGAAGGGCATGGCTCCCCAGACAGCTCGCGGCCACGGCGGGTACCACGCTGCCCTGCGTTCGCTTCTCTTGTTAAAAGTGGATGACGGCCTGAGAGATGGTGAGTTCTCAGGGTAAACCTTGGCCTTGCCGGGAGTATGACAGAGCACGAACTGACAAACAATAGAGACCTGTGCAAGGTTCTAATGAACAAAGTTCATTAGTGGCTTTTTGAGACTAGTGTCAGGCACATGGTATACAATTTAAGGACAGAAAGTTGAGTTCCCTGAGGACACCCCTGTTCCTGTGCTCCCCCGCTAAGGCTGGCTTACTGTCAACTTACTGAATAGTGTGTAGGTGTGATCTGGTGATGTGTGATGTGCTTGAGGCCATGCTGGTAACACAACCTTTGGCCTTAAGCTGTAGAGGGGAACTGGAGTTAAACTGATGAGTTTGCTGAAACCTGTACTTCAAAAAGATTGATTTCATTAAGAGCAAAACCATGCTCCACTTTAAAGCAGATTAAATGTTTCTGGACATTTATTGATACAATAAATACTTGCTCTTGGCATGACTTTCACAATGTCAAACAAATTTTAGGGAATCATTGAACTTCTGCAGAAGAAAAGACTAAAGAGCGCTATGGATGGAAGAGAAATTTGTAAGATTTTTTTAAAATGTAACAATAACTAATGCTTGGTGCATCTTGATATGTTCCAAATACTCCATACTGTCCATAATTTTATTTAAAAATTAGTAAAATGCATGAGGTTCTTTAGAAAAAAATGAATTCCAGCAGAGAAATTGAGCTCATGAAGACTGTTGAATGAAGCTGCTGGTACAAGTTTCAATTGATCTAGCCCAACTGACTTTCAACAGAAATAGTCAAAGTCTAAAATTAGAATAAATTATCAAACCCATTACTTAAAAAAAACAGGAACAAAGTAACCCACTGCTGTCCTCTAACATTTCATATGAGGAACCACAACAGAAATACCACTGCAGAAGTATTAAAGTGGAGGTCCTTAGAGGAGGGAGCTGATGCTAAACCATGTTTCTGTCTTGGAAGGTAAGGAGTCATTTAAACCACTTGCTTTGAAATGAATGCACAGCAAAATCAACCAGGAACAACTAAACAGATAATTTAAAAAGAATTATTCTATGAAACATCTATGTGGGTTTTGCAGTGTACAATTCAAAAGACAGAATCTGTGTTTAATAAGATTTACGGCTTCATCTCACAATACTGCCATGAATATCTTTGCTTTTATGTCTGTGCACATTGCTGTCTATTTTTATAGATAACATTGTAGTTGTGAATGCTGCACGTCTGTATTACGATACCTGCATGGCTACAACCAACCTCCCTCCTGTCAGTGACAAAGCACGGATAATGAATGTGCATGTTTTCACTTCCTAAAGCCTGCACGTTTTTAACTGATCTGTACATCTTCTTCTGCGTGTTATTATACATATTTATTCTTATACAAAGGTATATCTTATGAGACAGTTATATATGAATGGTAAGCACTTGGAAGACTAAGATTCAAAGAGTAAGCATTAAAAGGTCTGTAACAGTATTTTTTAATTGCCCTTCTCATGTGGTGGTGCTACTCTTTATAAACAATAAATGAGAAGTAATACCGCAGTGAGGTTTTTGGGGCTATGGTTACTTGAAGTAGAGAGAAGATATAAAGCTAAAATGCTGGAAATAGTGGTGATGGTCAGTTTAAAACACTAGCTAATTCTAGTCGAATTTATAAAGCAATTTTGACTGAAAAGCAGTTTTCACTCAGCTCATAAAGCAAAGGAGGAGCAGTCTCAGTTTCCCACAGTAACTCAAGATAGGTGTCCTAGGCACCAGAATTAACATAGCGTAACTTTTTTTTGTCAGCTGCCAAAGTAAAACCACAGAATTATTCTGCAGTCCTGATTAAAATGAAATTTAACAAAAAATCATAACACTGACTGTTCATAATAACAGCAGCAACAACACAAGATTACTAACAAATGTATGTTTAAAATGTTTATCAGCTGATAATAAAATAAAGGCCATATTCTAGAAGTTTGCTTTTATAAGGCAAAGATCAGCAAAATAAATAATTACGTGCCAGTTATCGCACATAATCACTGCAACATTGACGGGTACATTTTTAGTGGCAGTGCCTAGCAGTACACAACTGTTTTTTGCAGGTGCGTGTTGCTGTTACATCCTTTTGATGATACGCTAACCCTGCATCAGTGTTGGCCGTTGTGATAGCTTCTCTTGGGGGGGGGGGGGGGGGGGGGGGGCGGGAAAGGATAAAAATAGAATAATAGTAATAATGTAAAACCTCATTTCCTTGGTTTGAACTACCTAGGACAGCCAAAGCCAGGGCAGTGTCAGAGCTGCCCATCGCCTTGCTGGCCCCCAGCACAGCGGGAGGAACCAGCGGGAGGCAGGCACGTCCAGCGCTCGCTGCCTGGACGGAGCAGGCTGGGGGGAATCAGTGCAGGGAGCGACTTCTCCCTCCTCTTACCACCACGCAGCAGCTGCACCTCTGCTATAAAATCCTGGCCACACATCTACCTCACAGTCACCTACTTCAGCCTGCTGTCCTCAGGACAGAAGGAATATGCCAGCCTCTGCAAAGAATTTGGGCATTTGCTCTACAAACATTTAAGCCAAGTGACAAATTTAGAACAAAGCTGACAGATACCAAAATATTTTATAGTTGTTTCATAAGCAAAAATTCAGTAGCTTGGTAGTACAGTGAGACCCAAACTGGAAAAAACTGTACTGTGAGCTCAACCACCATACACGTGGGGAGGGCTCCCCTGGGCAGTCCCCAGACACAGGGTGACCAGCCTCTAGCTGGGGACATAGAGGGAGCTAAGGATATTTGGGAATCAAAGGGATTTCAGAAGAACTGGCTGCACTGGGAAGACATGGTAGGGGATGGGAGAGGTGTGATGGGGTTATCAAAGTGGCATAGGCTCTCTGCAGGAAATTACTTTTCATGAGTATGACTGCTGATGGAACAACCTGAAAATTAATTTTTCAAGACCGGGGAATGGCCTGGCCCTCGGACAGCGTGGCATGTGTGTACTTACTTTCCCACTCCTTCTCAGCCAATTGATATTTAGCTCTTCACGAGGAGCTGAAAAGCATTAAAGGAAGGCTTGACAGCAACTCCTGTCTGCCAAATCCAATGCACACCTGATTAGGGCACGGATTAGTATGTTTACTCAGATGAAAGGTTTGCTAAAGCAGGAACCAAAGTAGATGGCATAGAAGGTGCAAGTGATAGATGAAATATTTACACACCAAAAGGATAATGAAATTAGGTGGGTGGTAAAAAAAACCCAACCCTGACCCAAGGGGGTAATGGCAATATGGTTATTGGGAGGGGAATAATTAAATACTTCTATGGTAGGGATAGATGTGGACATCCAGGCCATGTGCAATGTAATATGCTATCGGTTTGATTCCTGCGTACATGGGGCAGCAAGAAGCCAGGTAAGCTTCTACATGAAGACACCGTTTTGAGTATCTTGTCACAGTCACGTGTGCTTTATCTGTTTGTTGGAATAAGCAAGTTAGGACCATATTTTATAGACAATAAATTTGCCCAAGCCTTTGCTACTAAACGAAGCCTCCACAAAACAAGAACAGTGGACATGCTAGCACATTGGTCTTTGGGACAAGTGACTGGTGGCAACCATGGCATTTTCTTAGGCACGAAAGGGATCTGGATTCACACCCCTGCAGAAAAAAAGGCACAATACATTGTTGTCTTGTACATCTGAGTGACCATGTGTTCTGCTGAGCAATCCAGATAAAAGGAAGTTCTTCCAGTTGTGTTTTTGTAAGGAAGACCTGAAAGCAGCCTGTAACTTCAGGGAAGGACTCAAGGTGGTAACTGTATTTAGGGATAAACATGCTACAATTCTACAACACAGTGTCATGGTTTAACTCAGTTGGCAACTAAGTACCACCCAGCTGCTCTCTCACTCACCCCGCCACCCCCGTGGGACGGGGTGGAGCAACAGAAAGAAGGTAAAACTCATGGGCTGAGATAAGAACAATTTAATAACAGAAAAAAATTAAAATATAATAGTAACAATAACAATCGTAATGAAAAGGGTGGCAGGAGGAAGAGAGGAATAAAATACAAGAAAAACGAGTGATGCACCATACAGTTCCTCACCACCTGCTGACCAATGCTCAGCCAGTCCCCAGCCTCTGGCCAGCTCCCTCCAGTTTGTATACTGGGTATAACGTTCTACGGTATGGAACATCCCTTAGGCTAGTTCGGGTCGGCTGCCCTGGCCCTGATCCCCCCCCAGCTTCTTGCGCACCTGCTCACTGGCAGAGCATGGGAAACTGAAGAGTTCTTGCCTTAGGGTAAGCACTACTGAGCAGCAACTAAAATGTCAGCGTGTCATCAACATTACACTAAATCCAAAACACAGCAGTGTACCAGCTACTAGGAAGAAAATCTAACCTACCCCAGCCTAAAGCAGGACACTCATAATTAAATCCTAACATTCCTAAAAAAGGAAAAGCTGCATTGCAGCTCCAGTGGTGCTCCTGGTCTGCTGGTTTAGGCACCTTCCCATTCATCGTCTTGGTTTCCGTGGATATTATTTTTCAGTTTCTAAGTAACACCATGCAGTACATAGGGAGCGCATATGCAAAATTGAAGGCTGTAGTTCTCAGTGGGTGGCCTGGCCTTAGGTCATTTTATAGATTTGTCATTAATTGCTCTGAGCTTGCGTGCCTGTCGAATGACAGTAAGCTTCTTAACTCCTGTCAAAGCTCTTATATGCATAAACATTCCAGGCAGCCAGGCTGTAGCTCCAGCATCACGGTGGCAAGGCCAGTCAGAAGCGCTCTGAACCGGGCCCAGCCTTGTGACCAGTTTTGCAGCTGGAGCTGACTGGAAAATCCACAAAGATGCCTGAAGAGATGGAAACCTCTGCTTCAATAAACCCAGATCTTTCGGGGACGATGCGTTTTACCTCAGGCAGCCTTTGCCAAACCTCAGTGCCCGGCAGCCCTGCTCGGTCAGCTCCCGGGGCAGCGCTCCCGGCCCCGCTGCCGCCCGGCCCCGGCACAGCGCTGCGGGCGGCCCGGCCGGCCCCACGGGCTGCCGCTCGCAGCTGCGGCCCGGGCACCGCAGCGCCAACGGGGACGCGCGTTAACCCGCGCTTCGGAGAGACGGCGGCGTAACCGTGCGGGACTCGCCCTGCCGGGGCGCGGGCCGCCACCCGGTGCCCCCTCCTGCGGCGCCAGCTCCCGCAGCCAGCCCGCCCCCGCTGCCGGGCCGCAGCCCCCCGCGCAGGGCTGCGCACCTCGGCGGCCCCGCCCCGCCCCCCGCGCAGCCGGGACGGCCACGCCCGGCGGCCCCCGCCCCTCGCCGCGCATGCGCTAGAGCCGCAAGCGGAACCCCAGCGGCTTGGGTCCGAAACCCGCTATCAGCCGCGGGGCGCGCTTATTGGGCAGAGGCCCTTCCTGCGGCTCCTCCAGCCAATGGCCGGCGGGCCTGCACCGAGGAGGCGCGCTGATTGGCCCGATGTTTTCCGGGCCGTGGGTGGGACCGCTCGGGCGGGCGGCCGCCCCCAGCAGGCGCGGGGAGCGCCCCCGCTTCCCGGGAGGGGTGGCAGCGCGCTTGCGCGCGGGGCGGGGGGAAATGGGGCGTGGCGGGCGCGTGCAGCCGCCGGGAGCCGCCCGCCGGGCCACCGACCGCTGTCCGGCCGCGTCCCGCCACGGCACCGCGCGGTGAGTCGCCCCGGGGGCGGCGGCGGGCCCGTTCCTCCGCCCGGGGGCGGGAGGGCGGCCGGCATCCCGGTCAAGGCTCCGCTGGGCTGGGCTGGGCAGGGGTGGGTGCGGGGGCCGGGCCGGGCCCCCCCCGGCGGCGCGGAGGGCAACGGGCGGGCTCGCCGCGCTCGGCCCCCTCAGGGCAGGAGCCGGCCCCCCCCGCGGCCGCCTCACGGTGTCCGTTTCTGCCCCGCCCAGACCATGTCCAAGTCGCTGAAGAAGATCGTGGAGGAGAGCAGGGAGAAGGGCCAGCCCGAGGTGGACATGTGCGACCGCGGCATCTCCAACATGCTGGACGTGCCCGGCCTCTGTAGGTACCGGCGGCGCGGGCGGGGCGAGCGCGGAAACTTCCTTATTAGTCCCGGGACGCGCCGGGGGCGCAGCCGGGCCTGGGCGGGGGGGCCGGACCGCCCCGCGGCCGCGCTGGGGCTGTCCCGAAGCTTTGGGCGTCGGGGGCAGGGGGGGGATTCGGGGCAGGGGGAAACGCTGCTGCCAGCTCCCGACAGCGCCGTGACGAGCCGCGGGTGTGTGCTGGAGAGTCCCTGCTCCGCTGTGTCGTGGGGAGCTGGGGCTGTCACCTCTGCCCGTCTGCCACCCTGCGCGTTCCCTGACCCTCACTGCTGTCGTTATGGCATTTGAGTGATGGGGAGACTCTGCCTCCTGTCCGCGCTGGCCTCTCCCTGCTGCCAAAGCAAACCCACCAGCCAAGTAGCATCTCCATGGGTTTTTGACAGGGAGTGACAGGCTGGTCTCTGGAGGAGGGTAGGGTAACACTGTGTTACAGATACAGCAATGTCGTACTTTGGGTATTCCGTGATTGCATGTGCTCCCAGAACTGTGACAGTACGTTGTTACCGGTATGTTGCATTTACTGTGAATTAACCACAGCAAATGCAGCGTACCAGTAACAACAACTGTCACAGTTCTGGAGAACGTGTGAATGAAGTGCGAGGCAGGTAACTTTGCCTTGCTTTTGCTTTAGTTAAGAGTACATACAATGTTACGGTGCAACTGATAGGCATTGTGTTGTAAGTTGTGACTGGCTGTAGTGTGCCACAGGCAGAAATCTTCCTGAATGCATGATGTAATGAGAAAAAACGAAAATCTAAACGAATCAACGTTCTTGAAACTCCAGCCATATCCTAATTTAGCTCTTTACTATGTTTTTTTAAACTTGATAGCAACCTAGGGAAAACATAGGCCTGCTGCTGAATGAGGTAGGTGCCCTGGTGACGAAGCATACAGAGGTGGTGGAGTTACTGAATGCCATCTTTGCTTCAGTCTTTACTGCTAAAACCACCCCTCAGGAATTCTGAACCCTGGAGGCAGGAGAGAAAATCTGGAGAATGGAAGACTTTCCCTTGGTTGAGGAGAATTGGGTTAGAGATCATTTAGGCAAGCTTGACATGTGCAAATCCAGGGGCTCCAATGGGATGCATCCATGAGCGCTGAGGGAGCTGGCAGATGTTATTGCTAAGCCACTCTCCATCAGCTTTGAGAGGTCATGGAGAACAGGAGAGATGCTTGAGTACTGGAGGAAAGCCAGTGTCACTCCAGCCTTCAAAAGGGGGCAAGAAGAAGGACCCAGGAAACTACAGGCCAGTCAGTCTCACCTCTGTCCCTGGAAAGGTGATGCAGCATCTCATCCTGGAGGTCATTTCTAAGCATGTGGAGGAAAAGAAGGTTATCAGGAGTGGTTAACATGGATTCACCAAGGGGAAACCATGCCTGACCAGCCTGATAGCCTTCTGTGATGGAATGACTGGCTGGGTAGATGAGGGGAGAGCAGTGAATGTTGTCTCGCTTGACCTCAGCAAGGCTTTATGTGTCTCCCATAACACCCTCATAGGTAAGCTCAGGAAGCGTGGAGTTGATGAGTGAGGACAGTGAGGTGGATTGAGAGCTGGCTGAATGGTAGAGCTCGGAGGGCTGTGATCAGCCACACAGAGTCTGGCTGGAGGCCTGTAGCCAGCGGTGTGCCCCACAGGTCAGTACTGGGTCCAGTCCTGTTCAACTTACTCAGCAGAGACCTGGATGAAGGGACAGAGTGTACCCTTGGAAGGTCGCTGATGTTAGAAAGCTGGGAGGAGTGGCTGATGCACCAGGAGGCTGCGCTGCCATTCAGCGAGACCTGGGCAGGCTGGAGAGTTGGGTGGCAGTGAACCTGATGAAGTTCAGCAAAGGCAAGTGTAGGGTCCTGCGCCTGGGCAGGAACAACCCCACGCACCAGCGCAGGCTGGGTCTGACCTGCTGGAAGGCAGCTCTGCAGAGAAGGACCTGGGAGTGCTGGTGGGCAGCAACTTGTGCGTGAGCCAGCAGGGTGCCCTTGTGGCTAAGAAGGCCAGTAGGATCCTGGGGTGTGTTAGGAGGAGTGTGGCCACCAGGTCGAGGGAGGTGATCCTGCCCCTCTACTCTGCTCTGGCGAGGCTGCATCTGCCGTACTGGGCTCCCTGGTTTGAGAGGGAACTGCTGGAGAGGGTCCAGTGGAGGGCTGTGAAGATGAGGGGCCTGGAGCATGTCCCTAATGAGGAAAGGCTGAGAGAGCTGGGCTGTTCAGCCTGGAGAAGAGAAGACAGAGGGGATCTTATCAACGTGTATGTGTATCTTAAGGGCATGTGCCAAGAGGCTGGGGCCAGGCTCTTTAGCAGTGCCCAGCAACAGGACAAGAGGCAATGGGCGCAAACTGAAGTACAAGAAGCTCCTTCTGAGTATGAGGAAGAACTTCTTTACCCTGAGGGTGACGGAGCACTGGAACAGGCTGCCCAGAGAGGATGTGGAGTTCCCTTACCTGGAGATATTCAAAACCCACCTGGACGTGATTCTGTGCAACCTGCTCTAGGTGAACCTTCTTTAGCAGGAGGTTGGACTAGATGATCCCCAGAGGTCGCTTTCAACCCCAACCCATTCTGTGACATATGAACTCATGTTAAATAGAAAGCTTCACTGTATTTCCATTGGATGAGCAGTTGTTTGAGAGAAAGTAGTGTTTAGCTCTCACTTAACTACAGACTCATTTTCAGAACTGTACTTACCCATTTCAGACAAACTAATGCATTAAGAGTGTGGGGCAGTGACAGGGTACTCTTGCGTTTGTGAAGTAGACATGGTGCCTGCTGTCAGCACTAAGACACAGGACTGATTAGCCAGCTTTGTTCTTTCAAATGGTGGGGATGGGTGGGAAGGTAATGTTAAAGCACATCAGTAATGCTAAAGTAAAAAAAAGCTTTTCTTGTGCAAAGACTGTTCTGGGTTTGTTGTGTAGGCAGGGTCAGGGACCACAGTGTGCGACACTGTGGTCCACAGCTGGACCTTGATACCAAGTTGCTAATCAAGCATCTGAAGCTTTTTTGGCAGGGAGATCCCTACATGAAGTGTAGACTTGTTGGTACCCTAGTCACACTGCATCAGAGAGGTCTCTGTGCAGATAGTCTTGGTGCATACCATGTGACTTGGTTTGTGTGGGGACTTGGGGCCTTCTCCAATTTGAGAAGGAAGTTAGGGGAGGGAGCAATGACTGGTTTCTGTTTGGTCAATTGAGACCACTTGTAGCTTCAGGTATTCTGCACTCTGGCAGAGAATTTTTTTTTGTTTATCGCCAAGGTATTTGCCACTTTGCCTCTGGAGAAGGAATAGTTTCCTCCAAATATACCTTAAAAAAAGTAACAAATAGGTATTACCTCTGGATTTTGGGTAACTGTTAGAGAAAATGTTAAACTTGTTTTCTAATCCTCTTATCTGACTCCTAATGGATGATTTTTTCTAGTATAGATCAGGTGTTTTGGGTTTCTCTGGCTCTCAGAACTGGCAGGGAAGCTATATGAGTCTGACTTTGTGCCTTCCCTTCTAGGTGTGTTTGATAGCTTTCCAACGTGTTGCAGTGTTAGAACTTGTCTTTTCAGAAACTTTGGTTTTGGCATGAAATAAAGATCTTTGTTAAAATCAGCCATCATGATTCATGCCTAGTGACAGTTCTTTCACAGTATCTTTCTTCTATGAGGGCCACTTGCAGATGTTCAGAGATTAGAATAAGTTTAGGTTATGATTAGAGGGAACATTTTGGTGGTGATTTCCCTGGTTTTGGCCATTTAAGGACGTTAACTAGGTTGCAGGATATTCCTAAGTTACTGTGGTCAGTAGCCCCTGATAAGGGATTTCATCTCATGTAATAATTTAATGGTTGTGAATGCCCCTCCCACAGTGGCCAGTAACTCTTAAAGTAAGCTGCTCTGTAAAATCAAGAAAGGACCAAGCCTTGTCCCACTGCATATTTGAGTACTTGCTGCAGAGTGGCAGGGCAGTGGATTCATACTTAAGCTTTCTTTAACTTAATGCACATAGAGTTAATGCAGACACAAGGGTTTGGAACAGTGCACCGTGTAGCATCTGCTCAGTGTGCCAATCCTCTTCCTTCAGGTGCAGACCTAATCTTGTCGTGTGTGTTTAAAGAAGAAAAATCCTAAGTGATCATAGAAAACTGGTGTTATATGGGGGTAGAGAGAGGAGAAAAGGGAAAGGGGAATATATGCCCTGACTTGGATAGGGTTCTCTTTGCAGTCTAGTGAATGACTTGCTACGGTACAGGGCAGCCACTCGTACTTTCTTTTAGTTTGACTTCCACCTTCTGTAGCAGCTGTGGGAGAGGCAAAACAGACCAAACTTGCCTTTGTCAGATACCAATGTATCTTTCCACGTCCAGGTGAAATACCTTTCCTAGCTGGATGGAGATTGACACTCTGTATTTGAAACTATCTTCAGCTAGCTTAGACCTAGAAGCTTGACAACCTCTACATCTCTTCCTGCTTCTGTGTTTAGTAAAGGGAGAGGGGAGTTACCAGCTTGTTTAAAACGTGGTGTTCAGATTTACGAAGAAGAGTTCAGGAGTTCCTGAACCACCGCTTGCTCAGGAGTTCATGAATGCCATTAGCAGCTGAGTTCTATTTTTGGAATATTCCTCAAATCCAGCCACTTCCGTGTTTTCTCCTAATGACTTAAAAGTACAAACTAGAATTGTGCTACAGGCTTTCAGGGCACCTGAATTTTTGAGGCTTTCAGAAATGTAGTATGATAACTCTTTTCAAAGATTTTCTATAGGAAAAAAAGGTTTCATTTGTGACTAAAAATATCCCTTTATCTAGGTGTTCTGTGCTTTAGCTCATCATAATAAGGCAAAGACCATGTGAAACAGTTTTAAACTTTAAAGGCTTTTCTTATTGTTCTAGCATGTGATAAAACAAGTGTTATACCATTTGTGAGCACAGCTATGCTATAGTGGTGCATCCATACATGAATAGTCTTAGAAAGTGTCTTTCCCTATGGAAGTGGTCTAATGTATTGGGTTTTTTTTTTAATTCCATGTAGTAAAATAAATAGAGCATATTTGTTTACAAAGCAGTCAGCATGGAGAGGTAATGATAGAGAGCATTAATGTATGTCCTGTAGCGTGGACAGTCAAGTTCAGGAAATAGGGCATGCCTTTTCCCTAGCTTGATGGTTAGGGTGTTTATTGGTAGGACTTTAAACAGCCATCAACAATTATGGAATTGTTCTTGGAGTAGGGCCTGGTCTCTAATCTCTCATTTATGTATCTTTAAGTGATCGATATGGAGAAGCTATGAATTAAGGAATTATTTTGGCCAAATAACTTGAAGACATCTGCTGTTCTGTAGTCTTGTCAGGGAAGGAATATTGGATGAAATCCTATTTACTCTGTAAGTGTTAATTTGCTCTCGTTATCATTCCATCTGTAAGCTATTCATATCTTACATAAGTACATGCTGGTGTGGTAGGAATTAACATGCCTGGAATTAATTATCAGAAAGTTAATGTTGATACAGTTGTCCGCTCCTAAAATAACTAAAGCACAGAAGATGGAGGGGCAGGCTACTTGTAAGTCATTTTGTACGATACTGCAATGCTCGTGCTGCATTAGCTTCCTCCAACGGCATGGACAATGTCTTATCTTGGTTCAGCAAGGTCTCTGGAGTCTTCCTGTTTTGGCTTTGTTTTTTCCTTTTAAAGAAATATAATTAAGGCAAGTCTTGTGATATAAATATTTATATGTAAAGCTGACTTGCAGTGCATAGCAGCACTATATGAAAAGGCTTGATACTAAGGCCAAAAGGGAAAAGCTGAAGTATTCTTCCCTTGACCCACTCCATTTCAAAGCAATAGTAATGAGAATTTATAGTTACTATGCAAGTAAATTGCTCTGGCAAACGGTAGTGTCCTGAAACTCAAACTTCTGTGTGGATGGATATTGGTGCGTTCTTGAAATCAAATTAATTCATTGGCTGTATGCTAATTACTGTAACGTTAACAAGGCATATGAGGTCTTGCAGTCCTCAAGGACCTGCTTCTTGGCGTCTAGGGGCTCCCCTGGTGGCATCATAGAGAGGTTATAGTACTTCTTCTGTGGGAATTGCAGTGCCTTTTGGATCTCAGGGTGGATTCTCTGACCTGTTGAGTGATCCTCAGCGAGTGAGTCCTGCTAGTTATGCTTACCTGAGCTGCGTATATCCAAAGCAAAATGGCCCCACCGGGCCCCTTTCCGCCTTCTAGATGTTACTTGGGAATCTTAATTAGTTGCTTAAGACAGATGCCTTTAGTAGAAGAGCTGATAATTTAGTTGTCATGCAGAATTGACTTTATATATAGGATGAGGAAAGCCACAGTCAGCTGTTCCCACAGCACAGTCCTTTTCACAGGAGTAGGCGAGTGGCAGCGTCCTGAAAAACGTGTTATTTCCAGAGGCTGGCTGTTTCCACACAGGTCAGTTTAATGGAAGTGAGCAAATTCCCCTCCTTGTAAGTAGTGACCAAATACCACTTTATATCTAGTCTTCCTTTCCTAAAATGCTTGTAAATCTGTGTCTGAACTGGTAGTAGCTGTGGACCTTTCAAGACTGAAAAATCTTTTTTGTATCGATATGGCTAAAATGCTGCTGGAAGTAGTCCAGAGCACAGATGCCTGAACCTCTGCTCTTTTCAACATCATATGAGGATGTTGCCTTTTCATTTCTCCAGGGCACGTCGGCCTGCTTTGCAGGTCAAAGATGCAGTGGGGTTCTTTGTCACATGGATAGTGGGCTTTAGTCAAATTTGGACAGTAAAGTCCAGATTTAAATGTCTTTGGTCTAGGGATTTTAGGGATTTTGGCCTTGAAATTGTTGATGTTGGGACTTCGTTCTGTATAGACAGACATGTGAGAAGAAACCCTTCTGAAAATATACTCAGTTGAAGAAGACAGTGATATGACAAATTAGGAGAGGGAGTAGTGAGAATAATGCTTGTAAGATTATGTTGTTAAAGGCCAGCAGTACACATGGCTTGATGGTTTATTCAGCAGGTTTACCTTTAAAAACGAGATATGCAGAGAACTTTGTATGGTACTTAAATTCAGCAGCGAGTTTGATGTTAAGAAGACCTGAGTCTATAGCCCCAAAGCTTAACTGCCCTTAAGTAAGCATCCTCACTTCCTATGTGTAGAAATTAGGAAGTCATGTCAGGAAAGGGTCACCATATGCGTACACATGGATTAGATCATCGTCTGTCTCAGTTATCTATTAGTAAAACACTTCCTTTTCTCACTTTTGTTTCTTGGTTCAGTCTCTAAGAGATCCAAAGCAGGTACTGGCATGTGTGCTGCTGTCTAGCACTCAGTGCAGTTCAGTGACTTTGTACTTCTGTGGTGCAAGTCAGTCATGTGAAAGTAGTGTCTCCTAAGCTGTTTTCTTGCAGGAGTTAGAAATATTATTTGATATCTTTTTTCTTTGAATTAAATCTTGAGCTCAGAAACTGAAAATCCTAAATGCTACCTTTAGTCTCTATGAGTTGTCGTTCTGATTTGTATGCTTTAAATGGTTGTTTCACTGAGCGGGGTGGGGTGGGATCAGGACTGCTTCCTCACCACTACCTTAAAGAGTTTTATTTCGATAACCTTGGGCATGTCAAGCCTTAGTGTCAACAAATAATCATTCATAGAAATCATATCCTCTTCACAGAAGAGGTAGTTCATAGTCGGAAAAAGAGTTGAGAAAGGCCTATCAAATTTAGTTCATATATATATGTGAACCTTTCCTCATGTAGTTTCTCAGTTGGTCTATCTGCTTGTTAAGAGGTACATGATGGGGGTTGCTGGGTTTAGTTGAACAAAGTCCATTATGGACTCAAACAAAGGAAAGAACAGATTATCTGAATTTTGGATTCTGGCCTGAAGCTGGCAAAGCTCAAGGCAAAACTAGAATGAACTATCAAGGCCACAGAATTGTGGTGACAGGTGTCTTTGTTCTGCTTTAATAAACCAAAGGAAGGATCAACTTCAAAGGAAAAAAGAAATAGTGCAAAAGTTCTCTTGGAACTGACTCTGTGCCTGGCCACCTGATTTGACTTCCCAGTCCCTGCACCTGCAGTTCAGCAAGGATGTTGCAAACCTTTGCCTGGCAGCAGCCATGCAGGGGTCCCACCTGGTAGGAGGCCAGTTGTCTGTTGTGCTCAGGGTGAGGTGCTGATTTTTTAGTGTGGGGGTGAGGTAGTGAGAGTTGGTTGTCTTCTGCTGCCATAGTTCAACGTCTCTGCTTTAAACCCCAATCTTAAAGTGAGGTGGAAGCAACTTTATACAGTATCAAAAAACAATAATAGATTTTTTTGAAAATGCAGATTAAACAAAATCTTTACATTCTGATACGACTGTCATGGGAAGGGCAAAGGAGAAATTCTGAAATGTTCCTGTACCCCAGATCTTCAAGAACAAAGCTGGAATGCCATTTCCTGGTTCTGATGCCAGCAGCCAGAGCCCAGCTCTTTGTAATGTGCCACACTTCAGCCTTAAAGGCACTCTTCAGCATCCTTAATGTGGAAAGCTGCCCGGCATGCAGGCGTGGTGGCTGGTAAAGGCACCGTGATGTAGCTAGTCTTCACCGCTGCCACTGTGAGACAGACTGAGAGTACAAAGCTGATGGAAGACTTTGGTACATGCTGTGTGCTTTTTTCCTGCCTTTTTCATAACCTAGGATTTTATTTGAACGTTTGAGGCTTAAGGAAGATACTACTTGACTAATTGGACATTTCCTTTATTGGCTTATGAGAGCGAAAAGGGCCCTCTTGGACGGGAGGCCATTACGTTGGTAGGCACACAAGCCGTTTGAGTTGTAATGACAATGTCCATTACTCTCCTTGTGGGCTAGGAGGAAACAGGCTAGGGCAGAGTAGGCAACTCCACTGCCTGGCAGGAAAAAGATTGTGTCTCTTTTAATACAGTAGAGCAAGGCTGATTTCTTGTTGATGCTGGTGAGTCTAGGCAAAGCCTCTGAACTCTGGAATGGCTTGTTTCTTAAGTTAAATGCGGGAAAAGGTGTATTTTCCTGGCATTATTGGTGTCAGTTTGGATCTGGCTCTGACCTAGATTAAGGTGCCTTGGAGCTGGAGTTGCCAGACTAGAGCACTTCTCAGGATGCCAGCTGGTAGGGTTGCCCTTATGGTGTTGTGTTCTTACTAGTCAGGGTTGGATATAAAGGGCCCATGGAATGTTGACTTTTGCTGATTGTCACAGCTATAAAATACCTAAACCAAGAGAAAGAAATGCATAAGGAGTCCTTAGGCATTTATTCACAAGCTTGTAACTATCTCTAGCATGTTCTCTCTTTTTTTTTTTTTTTTTGGTGTAATTTGCATTCCTATATTTAGCTATATGTGCAAGTAATCAATAGTGTTAAATGGTTGCTTACGGTTCAGATGCTGATGTGTCTTTCGTGTTTTACTGCTTGGAGCTCTTTGTGCAGGCTGCTGTTCTTGTCTGCCCTTTAGTGCTGGTTTTTCTACAATACTCTTACAGACTTTGTATGGGCTTCTTTCTCCGTCCTGTTCTGCTTTGTGAGGTGGTGCAAGCAGTACTTGGAGTGCTCATATTTTAGGAGAAATTCAGGATGGGTGCACTGTTTCTTCCTTTCTCCTCCCTGCCTTTCCTTCCTCCACAACCTGCAGTCGCACAGGGAACTGTGGTGATGCTTCTCTTTCGTTTTTTTTTTTTTTGTTGGGTTTTTTTTTTTTTTTTTTTAAGACTGAACTTTCCGATCCATTTCTGCCTTTGAGTGACTGCTTTCATTCTGCTAACAGGTTATATTTGCCTGTGGTAGGTAAGTTATGAGCTTTCAAGGGTTAGCTGAAACAGGTTGCTATATCACTACTTAAAAGCTCTCCAAGCTCTTTCCTCCAAGTTGCAGTTTAGTGAGTATTGATTAGCGTGGCCAGTTTTCACCCATGCTCACCAGGATATCTTTGTTCCCAAAGGCAGCAAGACCTCTGTGGGATGTCTCTGGACTAATGTTAGTGATGTTCATTAATCAAGGAAAGCTCTGAGGGATGAGAGAGGTAGCACTACAACTGTCCTTCAGGCTGGAGAAGTTCCCAACTGCGTAGGAGGTCCAGCCGGGTGGTTCCTAGAGCTGTTCTGAAGTGGCTACACTGGAAGTAAGGAAAAGGTGTAGGGGAGGAAAATCTCTCCGTTTTTCTAGTGCAACAAACCCTTTTATGGGGAAGGGAAAAAAGTTTAAGAACACTTTCAAGGTGTGAGTTTCTCCCCTGTCTATTTAGGATATTTTTCTGATCAGATACCATTGTCAATTACAGGCTTTGGAGCTTCAAGGGAAAGCGGTGTTGTGGCGGGTGGAGGTAGGCAAGAAGCGATGTAAAGGACGAAGAAGTGTAGAGGGAGTGCCGGTCTCTGTAGCCCCCCTATGCCCCACGCCTGTTTGTTCAATAAGGTGGAATCTGAGGGACTTTGATCAATTGGGTCATTCGTTTAATTTGAATAAATATTTCATGTTGTTACCTGGCCGTTCAACATGCAACAATGATGCTAGTCTGCTGCTGTCCTTTGTGGATGTGAGGTTGTAAATGCAGCTGTTGGTACTTGGGACTTAAATCTAGCAGTGATTTGATAGTGAATTTGGAATATGTGGAAATGTAAGTGCTTGTGTGGCTTGTGTTCTGTTGGGTTAAATGTTTGAGTACCTATCAGTTTTCGCTTGGGAAGCATTCAAAGGTCGGAAATGAGAAAAGTGTTTATGAGTCCGGAACTAAACTTCTGCTGGGAGGCACCAGTACTTACTGCTCCAGTTGTGTTTGATGCAGTAACAGAAAGGTGAAGTAAAGAGGCAGAGTAGTAGCTGGCTATGTCCTGAAGTCTTGAGCTTGTCTTGTTTATTGTGTACACGGATCTGGGGTTACTGGAGCAGAGGGAATAACTTGCCTCTTTTTTTTTTAGGCTGAAAAAGATACAAACTCCCTGTTGCCATGTCTGTAAATGAACTTCTCTCTCTTCACTTGCAGTTACGTTGTCTCATATCACCCAGCTGGTTCTGAGTCACAACAAGCTCACAAGTAAGTATACTTCTGTTTTCAGACTTCATTACCCACAGTTGAGCAATGTTGAAAAGCTGACACTGCTAGTTTGGTGTTTTGTTTATAGACTGCAGTGTCACTGTTCAGAGTGCTTCTTGGTGAAGCATTTTGTTAAAAATAAAGAGGTTAAGGATGTGACTTAGCAGCTATGTTCAACATGCCTTTCCAACTTCACTACAGATCTGCCATGTACCTGGAAGATCTGTAATTCTGTCTTGTTACCAGTTCAGCCGAGAATCCATTCCCTGCCATGGCTCTGAAATCCTTATGTTTAGGTGAAGACTTATGCATTTTATTTTTAACTGTACCAGAAATGATAGAGTTTGCATTTTAGTAGACGGATAATTAATTTGACCGAAGACAAGTGAGAACAAATTACAACTCTGCATTATATCTATAACGAAACATGTGAGCAAGGCCAACTGAATGTGAGCTTTGGGCATGAAAGTCAAGCAGTCAACTTCTGTCAAAACCAAGCTTTTGAGTATAAGCTGTCATGCTTGTGCTGCACACTTCAGTTATTACCTTGTGGATCCTACTTCCCATAGTAAAGAAGCTCTTAAGTGAGGTGATGGTGAATAGCATGTCACAAGAGCAACCTAAGTGTGAGATGAGACTTAGTGGAGGCAGATATCAGACTGATTTTTGCAAGGCAAAAAAATTGGTTTTTTGTAGGAGCATGCTTCAGGCTTACCCATCAGTGACTTGTGCAAATGTTCCTGCTTCTTGGTTGTTGAAATACAAGCAGTGAGTTTCATCTAAACCTTGTTACTATGAATCATCTAAAAGGAAAAGAAGTGTTGGTTTTGTTGATGTTCTGCTTGTCCTTGTCTGCGCTCTGCCTTTGCCAGTGGATTGCTATCTCATCCAGTCCTTCCTTTTTTTGGAACTGAATTTTTTAAGAGTATGTGAAATAGGGAGGTGAATGGAACCTCCAAAGGGGGTGCATGTTGAAGAGCTGACTAGGTAGGTGCTTTGGCTTGTATCAGACTATACCTGAGGAAGCCTTTACAAATTGAGATGGGTTTAAAGAAAAAAAAAAAACCAACAACCAAAAACTACAAACCAACCAACTGATAAAATCCAACATATCAAACTTTAAACTACTTGCTGCATGAGCTGTAAGATGGTATGTGCTATTTAAAACATGTATTAACGCAAAAATCTCACTTAAGGCTCTAAACATTTGCAGAGGATTAAGCATGAGGAAAAAATGAAAATATTCTTAGATTCTAGCACATAAACATTTCTTCTCTGGATGCAGTTTATTGGGTACTAATGTATATCTTAAAGGGTTTGTAGCATTAGTGAATAGATAAAATTATGGACACTATGTGAGTGGCTGTGAGAGGTATGAATTAGTTATTCTAGGCCCTGCTTCTGATTGCGTAGTGTCCTCTAGACTGGCATCTTGCCATTTGTTTTTGTCCCTATTGTAGTTTTCGAAGACATCTCTCTTTATAAATATGACCAGCAATGTACAGCCATCTAACATGTAAACGATCACCAGTGGGTAAATTCAGGGGCGAATTCAGGCAGGGAGAATCATAAGCATTAACCACACAGCTCTACCTGTGGTTTAGGAGGTCATGGAGTTACCAATAGCTGCTTTGGGAAACCATTATGGTAAACTTGCTTTGGGCGTATTGCCCTCTGGCATCTGTTATCAGCCACTGATGGAACTGGGTTACAGGGCCACCCAGCTGGTGGCTTTTGTGTTCCCTCAGGTCACTGCAAGGAGACACCTGTCTCTGAACTTGAGCTGCTTAAAAGCTAGGTAGTTAGTTGTATCTAGCCACTTCATCTTTTTCTGCAGCTTTTGGAGGGCTGCAGGCACCCTGAGGTAGCAGTTCATTCTGCACACTCTGTCTGTTGCTTGTGGTCAGACAACTCATCCAATTTGGGTACCTAGTGCTGTGAGGCAGAATTTCTCTCTAGCGTCGATTATTTGTGCTGGTGTCATCTTTCTGTATGGCTGCTTGCCTGGCACAAGGATGAAACAGGTTGTAAGCATTACTCTTGGTAAACTTGACTATTCTTTCTTTGGGATTTGCAAAAATCCTACAACTTTGAAAGGTAACAGACTTTCAAGGACTTAATCTCCCTGTGATACCTTAAAAATCTTAAATGTAGCTTAAGGGTGAGTTCAGCTGAACACACGACTGTCTGGGTAGGTAGCAGATACCTACCTTGCTCTGAGGAAGAGAAGACAGGCTGAAACTCTTGCAAAGAGACTTGAATCATGGTACCTTGGCTGTCTGAGAACTGAGCCTGTGGAGGGTTACGTGCTTCAGCATGAGCACCAGAACTCAAGCTAAGTAACCAGCCGATGTCCTAGCTATGAGTTCTAGCTGTAGACCAGACTAGGGGAGGAAAAAGATAGGGTAATAAGAGGTGTCCAAGAAGCATGTGTTCAGGGTGACTTTATTAAAGAAAAATTGGGAGTTCACCATTTGTTTAAAGTAGCTTCATTTTTCAGAATAACAGTTTAAGGATTGCCACTACTATAAAATTGTATTTATGTTAATTCTCAAATTTTAATTACTTTTTTCTTCTAAAGTAGCCCTTAGATCAGCAGTCTGCAAGTGTATCTGTTCGCTCAGCCAAGGGATTCTGTTAGCCTTTCTAACTGCTGTGTTTGGGTTTCTTTTGTGGGAAGGTAAAACCACTGCTTCTCCCCAGAAGTAACTCATCAAGTCTGAAACTTACTATTCTTTCACAAATTGATGTAGACATTTAAATAGACAGCACACATTTTTAAAAGGCTAAATTTCAAGTTCATATTCTCGTATTTGACACTGTTGACCTAATCTTTTAAGCTGTGTAATTAATTGTCTTAGCAGATTGTTCTTAAAATGACTAGGAAGCTGGTGGCAGTGACACTTGACATGCTACACTAAGGTCATATTAGCATCTTCTACTAGTTTTCTGCCATTTAAATGAGTGTTCCCCTTGCTTTTTTTTCTGCTGTTTAGAGTAAATATGTCTATCTGGAAGAATAAATACATGTAAAAACAGGATATGCATATTTTTATGTAACCACAGTTCATATTTTTGCTAGCAAACTCTTAAAAGTAAAGTCTCATTAGCAAGTACGAGGACTGCACTATTAAATCCATCATACTGCTTAGAATATTTTTGTGGCATCCTTTTTGTTAATGTTTTTAGTATGCCATTCATACTGGTCGTGCTTTTACATTTACATGTCTAAATCATTCATTATCAGGAGTACTCAGATCCACTCTGGAGAACATTAGGCTGGTTTTTTTTCAGCTGTCTGAAGCTGCGCTAATGGAGGAGTCTTGAACTGGCCGCTTCTGCTCTAGGTAGCTTCTGAAACAGTTGAATCTGTCCTTGGCTGCTTGATGAGAACTTCTGTGTTTCAAAATCAGAAGCAAAACTCTATGGGAAGCTAAATTCCTGAGATTCTGCAGTCTCGTTGAACCAGTTGCTGCGTAAGTGACAAACCTGGGATGATTCCACCTTGGGGTCTCCTGTGACAATCCAGTTGAAAGCAGAGGGAGAAAGTGTGTATTTGTGTTTTTTCTTAAGTTAGCGTAGACATATGGGCCATGTCTCCATATATTGTACTGGGTGTTTTTCATTCCGTCATTTAGTGATTTAAAACCTTCTATTCAGTAATACAGCCGAGAAGCAGAATTAAAGCGTCATGCTTATGCTGTTAGCCTGCATATGTTGTCTGATCCTGACCCAGGTATCTTTTGAACCCATTGGCTAACACCAAAATAAATGGACTAGAAGTCCTGACAAATGTTCCTCAAATTTGTCATGTGGCTGAATGATAGAGATCTCCCTTCAGTGTGGTGGATTGATTTGGGTGGATGTGACCAAGTTATCTTTGTTCCATGTCTTTTGATGGTAGCTGGGGCATGTAGCGGTGACAGGTGGCATTCACTTCTGGCTCAGTGGGATTGTTAATAGGACATACATAAATAAATCGGAGTAGCTGTGCTGGAGGGGGTACAGAGGGAGTTGGAACCACAGGACATACTTCTGAAGAAGCCATGCTTGATGAGTTTGGACAATCACAAGTCCTGTTTCTGCATTTTCTGTGCAGCAGTAATAATGTTTGTGGGTATCCATTCTACTGGTTTGTGCACTTCTACTTAGGACTACTTCACCCAAGTTTGAGTGGAACTTGAAGCCTGCAAGTGGTGTTGGCCACTTGCTCTTTCTGACACCCCTGTGTGGGATGGAAGTGAACTTAGGATGTTGGTGTAGATACGCATGTTTTGAAGGGCCAGCCAGCGTGCTTCCGCTTACGTTGCTGCTGGGGTGGCATGCCACTCGCCTGTTATGCTGTGCTTGGTTTCCAACAATTCGGACTGTACTGAGGCTTCTGAAGTTTTGTGTTAAGGAACTTCTCATAGAAGTTCTGGAAATCAAACTTGGTCCTACTTTGTTCATATGTCTTCAGCTAGAGTTTGTAGTTTTGTAATGGTTCTGGGGGACAGGTTGGGAATTGTAGGATACTGGGATGTCTGAGGAGCTCAGGTCAGGGAGAGGAAAAGCATATTGCCAGGTCTGACTGTCTTTTTCTACTCTGGAACTTGCCTCATGTTGTTCCAAGTAGGATTGTTTGGAGCTGTGGGAGACTGTAAAATACGTGAGTGAGTATGAGGGTTTTTTTTCCAGCTGGCAAAAAGGTTTAAAGGTTTGTGTCACACTGTCCTGAGGGCTTAAGTTTTGTGTGTGGGGTTTTTTTTTGGTTTTTTTGTTTTGTTTTTTTTTTTTATAAATTGGTTGCACTAGAACATTAAATGGCTACCTTTGGGGGAGGGGGAAAGAAAAGTACCTTTGCAGGCTCAAACTGAAGTCAGGAGGGCTAACCTGTTAGGCTTCACCTTTTGGTCCCCTTATGCCACTAGACTTGGAAGTGAGCAATAATTGGAGCAGAATTCGCAGCAGAGGAACTCCCGCTTCTAAAGGAAACTGAGCACACACATCGTGGCTTACGCCTTACCTCACTTTTCCTTGCAGGCAGCTGTTTGTGAACTATTTTGCCATTAAGTATGCATCGGTACTCAAACTTCTAGACCTTAGCTCAAGGTATTTTCCAGCTACCTAAAGCATATACAAAATTTCACATCCACTAAGTGTAGTCACACTTAGTATCCTTGTTATGCTGATGAGGTTTGACAATTAAAATCCCTGTACTACATCATGAATAGGAAGTGTGCTTGAAGAGCTTTCAGAAGCTGAGGTTAACTGTGGTCCATCCCAGGTGTGCACAGAGGGGAAGATGTGACTGGAAAGCAGGCTGGGATGTTAAAAGTTACTTCAGCATTGACAACAGGTACGAGTGCCGGTCATCAGTACTCGGTATGTGCACAACTATTAGACTGCCAACTTGATGTGGTTTATTTTCACTTATTTTGGGGATATGCTGTACGTTTTTGATGGCTTGTAACTATTGTAACAGTTATTTGACTTGTCTGCCTGAGGTGAGTAATTGATGTTGTAAGCATCAGGGGATATTCAGAGATCGCAGCTTTTCTGTCATTCTCCGGTCGCACCTGGAGCCCCCGAGTGCTTCTGCTGTCGGTGGAAACACTGGTGTTACGGGCTGTGTCCGCTAGGGGTCACTGTTTAAATAGCTTTGGTAGTTCCTTTGGTGGGAAGACGCTAAACGCTCCCGGTAGCAATCAGCCTGCCTGGTGGTTGGTGGTGGACAGCTGCTCAGTTTTTGCTGTTCTCCTTGGTCTCCTTAACCTCAGGTGATCCTGTGCTTGCCAGCTTCGCCGTAATCTTGTACTGCCTTTAAATGTTCTCAAAAGTTGTCTGCTATTCATCGCTCACTCCTGACTATTTTTCTATTCTTTTGCTCTCGTGCTCTGATTCCTTGCCTAATGTTATAAAATGTCTGAATGACGAGAGATCGGGAACAACTATTTTTTCCTCAAATTTCCCCTGTATTACCTGATGTCATGTTGTTTGTCCTCTTCTGCCGTTCCTCTGAGCTGCTGTCCTGTACTGTCCTCTGTTCTTTCCACTGCTTCTGGCTTGATTCCCAGGTGTAATGCTTTACATATCTTTAGTCCTTTCCTTTTTGTGAGGTGATCCGTTAGGGTTTTTTTGCTTCTGGTTCCCATTTCCACACCTGAATTTTGTTTCAGAGTTCACTTTCTGATCCTGTCAGAATAGCTGTGTCTTATTGATCATGTTCCTTTGACAGCCACGCAGTCACCCTTTATCATCCTTGTACATTTTGCCTTCTTCCAGCAGAGCAGTTCAAAACTTTTATCCCCGCCCCTTTTTTTTTTTCTCCCCTAGTCACAGTTTACTGCTGCTTTGCTCTAGCATCTCCTTCTAAATTGTCTAGCTCTGTGCCTGTGACCAGCACAGAAGCTTGTCCCTTCATTGCTGTTAACCCTCTTGACTATGTCCTTGATCTTACTTAACATGCTACTAAAATCCTGTGGTGTCATTTTTATACGAGGGCATCTCCTTTATAAGTCACCTTTCTCCCTGTAGTGTATACCTAGATCTATTGGAGGTAGTCCAAAGACAGTTAGCAACATTGCATCTGTTTGTCCTGAATTCCTTCCCAGTCTAGCTCCTTTGTCTTCTCCAGCCTGCTGAAATGTGTTGTGGTGTCTCCCACTGGTATTGTCTGACACTTCACATTTTGCCTGCTATCAAGTTATTTATATAGCAAACTTGCTGACTTCTGGAGGGAACTAGCTGCCCATATACTCTTTGTCTCTTGCATTGTCCTCTACTTCACTTCTGCCTCTGCTTCCTTCTGGTAAGTCATTCCACACTGTTGGACTGACATGATATACCCCCGAATGGTGCAAGTAAGCTATCTGCACAGCGAGACAAGGCCTGTGTCCGAAGCACAAGACTTCTGCCTGACAGTGGCGCCTCAGCTCTGCTTGGGAGTGGGGCTTTAAATTAACTGTAAGCCTTTCATTTTTGTTACATATTTTGATTTGTTTTTACTTCTTACTTCTGGTGCAGTAATCTCTAAAGGGAAATATCTTCGAGTGCAGTGCACAGGCGGGACATGAGGAGAGAAAAAAAGAGTTCCCTATACATACGCCTTACTAAATTTGTGACATCTGAGTTCTACGCAAATGTTTAGATTAAATGCCTTGTTAGCTTTTTTCTTTTCTCCCTGGAAAAAAACCTAAACCTTTGGTTCTGAGAAAGTACAGATGGTAGAGTATTTTAGCTTTAAATATAAACTTTAGTTTTAAGAAGCTTTGGGAGAATGAAGCAGAAAAATTTGAGAGAGTTTTGTTCTGTACTGGTATAAAGATTGCATGCTGAAACTACCCCAATTTATGCATAAACTAAATTGTCAAAGTCTGTGCCGTATGGCAACAAAGTCAGTTTTGCATCATAAGTAAGTATACATACTAAACAGAGCACTAGACACAAATCACTTGTCTCTAATATAGCTCTTCAGAAGCTGTTGTTCTTCTTTTATTAAAAGGCATCTGCAAACATATTAACTCCTTTTTGTAAGTCTTAATGTTTTGACATGTTCTACTGTAAACTTTTTGTGTCTTTACTTATCTCCCAGTGGCTTAAAATAGCTGCAGTTTTTGTTGTGGAAGCCCCATATAAATGATCTTTCTCGATGTGTACGTACAGGTTATAGTGAAGAATTATTGGAAAACCTCTTGCCAGATACAGACTATTTTGAAGCTGGCATTTTCAAAGCTAGTGAATGTTGCACAAGTGCACTCGCTTCATTGAAAAGTTTAATTTTGTATCATTTTAAAGAATTTACTAACAAGCCAAGTGGAATTTTTTTTGTTGCTAATGATGTGAGAAAGATGTGAGAAAGCGGATTTGGTCTAGGTTGAGGGGAACTGGATTTAGTTTTGTATACTTGGTTTTGTACTCTATTTTCTATATGTTCTTTTTGTTCTAGTGATTCGGTGTGTTGGCTTGAAGTGGATAACGACAGTATTTCCCTTCAGACCACTCACCTATCTGGCCTCTTACTCTTTCCGTTAGTGCTCTGTTTCAAAAATACTGTAGAGCAAAAGAACCCTTAGGATGAAATAATTCCCTGATCTCTATCTGAGGATGGGCAATTTGTGCTAATGTGGTTTCTCTTGTCTAGGAGGAGTATCTGCTGTAGCTGGAAATGAAATGTATAGTCAGCTGAAACCTGGAATCGGCTAACATAGAGGCACGGGGAAGACTGTACCATACAGACTGGAAGAAGTGGCTTTAAGTACTGGGTATAGGGAGCCAAACTAGGGAGGGAGTTTAGTTCATTCTCGGCTCTGAGTGCTGGAACAAGAACATCATGTGTAAACACACGTGCTGACTTTGCTTTTGAGCAGGGAGCTTTTTTACTACAGCCTGTTCCTGTGTTTGTGCTTAAAGGACAGGTTGGTGTCTGATAAACGGTGTCAGCATGGCAGTCTGGGGGTGGGGGGGGTGGGGAAGAGTCAGTTGATCTAAAGTGGCAGTGAAAAATAGTCCTATGGGAGTTCTTAAAAACCTCTCAGTAGTATAAAAAGCATAAACTACGAATATTGTCCAATAAAATGAATGGAAATTACAGACTACTTGTTAGGTACAGGGAAAGCAGGATTTTGTAAACAAGCACTGCTAAGCACACAAGTACGTTGGTATTCCTGCATAATAGGGTGGTGACCTTGTCCTGTGAGGGGTAACCTATAATACCTGTTCAAAGGGCATATTTGGTTAGTCCCTCTCGTAAACTGCAGAAAACACGCTGAATAGACTGATATAAAGAGAATATTGAGAGAGGGAAAGATAGACATGCTGAACTTCAGCTGGTTTGATTTACCTAAAACTGGCTACTGTGCAGTAGTGTGAAACTCTGAAAAGACCATGCTCAAACAACTTGAACACCTGAATGAGACTCACAGGTTTAGTGAGACCGTTTGTAATTGCATTTGGTGGAAGCCTAATAATAAATCTCAATTTAACACTATCAGCTGAAGTTCTAAAGTCCTGCGGAAGTTATTTTTCTTAACCGTTCCCTGCTGTTGAAATATCAACACATACAGATGATCTGACCTGTAACAAGGGGATGTAGCCTGTGTTCTTCAGCTTTTTGCATGGTGTACTACATACTTTGATGTCAGGAGGAAAAAAAACCCTGAAGTAGCAAAGCATCCTGGCAGAACTGTGCACTCCTCGCAAAACAATAATTGAAGCTAAAGATGCTGTGATCTACTATAGTACTTGCATGTCACACTAATTCAAAAAGTTTGGCTAATACTCTGTTTTCTTCAAAATTATTTGTAGAAATGAAGGGGCATGGTTATAACCACATTTTTATATTTGTCTTCACCTGAACAGTACTGTTCCTTACTGCTGCAAGAAAGCTAACAAACACAAGATTTTTTGTGAGCTATTTTGGTATGGATTCAGTTCTTTACTGTTAAGTGATGTGTTGTCAACCTAGTAATCCCTTCCTACCCTCAGCCCCTGGTTTCTAGTGTTTCTCTCCAAACTGTGCATCTTAAGCTTTCTTCTCTGAGAACAGATTTGTCCTTTGTCTTCACTAGATGTCACTTGATTCCCAGTCTTGTCTCAGCCTTTCTTGTGTTCACAGCACTTCTCCTTAGACTCCGACTTGTAAATTAAGACTGTTTATTGATAAATGGCTTTGTTAGCACAGGAGCACGTCAGTGAGCTATAGTATAATTTAAACATGTTCATAAGAACGTTTTCATAACTGCAGTGCTTCTGTGGATAATTGCAAAAAAGGACACTACTGGTTTCTGGAAAGGGCTGAAGATTAAGGAGGCAAGTCTGTTTTTAATGTGTTCAGTGTGAGGAAGGCTAGTATCCATCTTTGGAAGAGGGTGTAAGGAGGGCAAAAGGGGAAATTTGAACTTCATAATGTGTAAATTAAGTACTGTATGCTTCGCTTGGGATCAGGATTCTCTCCAGTTAACTGCCAAGTATGATATCAGCATGCCTATGAATATTTAAAATGAAAACTGTTGTGTTCTCCCTCTGCTAATTCCTCTTGCATTTCGGTGAAGCTGATTGCTTCTCTCTTAGTATAACAGAACCCTTGTCAAATTAATCTAAACGTGACTCCAGCTCTAAGAGTACACTTATATTGGATGCACAGAACGCATTATATATTTAGTATTCTAAATTCTTCCTCCCCCAAGAATTGTGAGTAACATTTCATGTCTTTATGACCTTTACTCTAAGGGATCCTTACTCATGAAAAGTTCCTGTTGATACTAACTGGATTTAGCAACAGTCTGCAGAAGTGGGTTGATTATATTGTACAGCCCACAGGTTTTACCTTAGGCTTAAGAAACCAGTTTTTCATTCTTGGCAAGAAAAACCTTACTGGGATCTACACTGAACTGATAGGACTCTCAAATGTCTGTGCTGGGTTCTCTGCTCTGTGTAACTCTTGACCAGCTTTTAAGTGGAACAGCTTAATGAGAAACTGGCATAGTCTTATAAATCTCTTCTGTGACAAGTAGTGCTATTTTAATAGCTCTTCTGGAAAAATATTCCCCTAGAACCTGTAAAGGTTTGGAGTACTACTGAACGTCATGTTCCTAGCTTCTGCAAAATTACTTCATTAACTAAAGAAACATTCTGAAAAAAACCCGGAATTCTGCAGCTTAAAGTTTCTAAAGATGTGGATGCTAAAGAAACTAATCATATTTTAAATAATGAACCTTCTCATTTAACTTGGTGCCTGATTCAAAACCCATTGCATTCAATGGCAGGTTTTCTGTAGCCTTTGAATCCTATTTATTGAGGAGCTCGTAAGCTTACTCACGGACACTTTTATGAATAGGTAGGTATGACAGATACCGTTTTCCAAGCAGCAATGGGATAATGTTTATCTTGAATGTTCAGTGTTAAGGTATAAACAAACTGAAATGTTTAACTCTGTTTACATACTATGTGTTCCCCTCATGGAGATTTACAATTTTACTAAATAATTTCATTTGTCCAGTTTGGTAGTTTATTGACTCTTACCATGTTTTTAATCTGAGCTTTCCTGTCTAAAATGTTTTATATTTTTAATTGTTTTTAAATTGTAAAGGAAATTTTGATAGGGGTCTCTTATTAAGAGTGTCTTCAGAAATGTTTGATTTCATGTTGGTCCCTACTAAATACAAAAAAACAGACTAGATTTCATCTTTTAGATGAAAATCATATCGGGACTTAATCTTGCAAACACCTAAGTTTGTTTACTTTTGAAACTTTTTGTGAGAATTCCTGTTGTTTTCCAGTGCTTCGCAGAAGCTTTAAGAGAAATAATCCTGGAGATCATTTGCAGAAATACTTTCTGAAGCCTGTGCATTTTCAGCTGTATGAAGGGACCTGCCACCACAAGAAGAGTTTTATTGAAACCTAGGCAAATGACTAAAGAGTGGCAGAGTGGAAATGGAGGGGAAAAAATGTGCCTCCTTTTCTTCTCTTCCATTTTCTGTGTTCTTCTTCCTTTGTCAGAGGTGGGGTATACAAAAGGAGCTGGATCTAGATGTCAGTTCTACATAGTAGTACGAGAGCCATTTGCCTTCCTGCTTTATGGGAAGGGGTTACATCTGAGACACTTAACCCCAGGCTGCTTTAATGGATTTAAATGTTCTTAGCATTTTGCTCTGCGTGATAGATCTGTCAAATAAAAAGAACATCTAACCCAGTATCTGTTCTCCAACACAGGGCAACATCAGACCTCTAGTAAAGATAGGTGTCTAGGGTTCGCTTCTGGCTCTTGATGTGGAGAGAGGACCTTAGTCCAGATCCAGGATGGTTAGGTGTGGAGTTACATAGGCATTGAACAGCAGCATTTAATCCTTCTTATGTTTTGGAAATAGTATCAGAACTTTTGAACAGTGGCTGCTAGTATAGGAATAAAATGTAGTAAGTTGCCTTGAGTGAAATGCTGCTCTGATGAGAAACTATTTTAGTGCCTAAAGCATTGCCACTAACTTCAGGGCAAAAGAGCCTATTTGTTTTTAAATGCTTTGAAGTATAACAAGTTGCCAGTCCTTATTTCCGGGAGCAAGAACGAAGTCTTGTTATTCCTTGGTGTGCAGCCTGTATACCCTCTCTTTAATTTTCACCCAAGCTGTTGAAATCAAGGTGAATTCTACAGCTTTCATAGTGAATCCCTGCCTGCAATTTCCAGTATTGAGTAAGGGGAAGGAATCTGTTCCTGGTCTTGTGAAGTGAGACTTAATATGAATGGGGCTTCATGATGTGACTGAAGCTTCACAGGAGAATGCAAAGGCATTGGGCTGCCAAATTTTACTAGCATTTGCTGAGGGGGAGTTTAGTTGTTAATGACACTGGGCAGCAGATGGTCTTAAAAGAGTTGTTAAGACACTGTGGATCGTACTGTAAATATGTGGGTGAATGGAACCAGGATGCTGACAGTTCACTCTCACAGCTCATCATGAGAAGGTGACTCGAGTGGAATTCGGTATTGCCAGAACACAAATTTCTTGGTATTTGGCAGTCTGCTATGTATCTGGGAAGAATTTTGCAACATAACAGTAGGATGGTAGTCGGGGTGCACTTAGTCATGTAAAGTTCAAACCAGAGAACATTATATGCCTAGCCAACTTTGCTTGACCACTACTGATCTTTAGATCTGAAGGTACTGAAACTGCACAGTTTATCTGCCAGTCCAGTACAGGAGTTAATTTCGGTCTTCTGTTTTTCTTTGAATCCCAGAGAGCATTAATTCATATTACAAATAAATCTGAATTGTTGAACCGGAAAATAAGCTGTTAACAGGAAAAAGTCCTCTTTCCCCTACTGCAAGCCTGGTCTTGACCTACTCTTTGGGTTTTCCTTCTCATTAAATAGCTCTAGCCCCTCCATCCAAACAAAAAAATACGGTTGTGGAATGGGGCTTTTTATTTTGATTTAACAGGGTGAGACACAAAATGTTTCATCCAAATCCTTTACTAAATTTTCAGCCTTTTTCTCATCTTGGCCTGCTTACCCATGCAGCTTTCAGTATAGCTTGAAGAAAATAATAATATAAAGTATCCTAAGTGTGATTCACAATGTGAAGTACAGTATGTGGGAATTATACAGATATATCAGAAACTTTGCAGACAGTGTGCAAGGACACAGCTCCTATTGTTCGCTAGGGACACTTACTCATAGCTGTGCCCTGACAAAAGCAACCCAAATTAAAAAACTGTGATAAACAAGCCAATGGAAGTAGAGTTTTTGCCCTGTGTTTGCAAGTGGGATGAGCAGGTAGAATTTGAGACTCTTGAGCTGTGTAAGTAACACGTTGAAAATAGGGTTTTCTCTGATGCTGGCATATTCAGTACAGGTGTAATCTTCATGAGCAGATCTCTGGATGCAGTCTGCTTGATGTCTAGGTATCATCTTTTTCTGGGTAGTTTCATGGGGATTTTTGGATTGTTTCATGGGTGGTTTGGTTGGGTGTTTGTTTTTGTTTGTTTGTTTTAATGACTAAAACGACTGTTCACCTTCTTCCTTGAAACGATTCTTCCTGTCTCCACAGTCTCCTAGCTTAAGTCAGAAGCGAGGTAGAAGCTTAAGAGTTCATTTATTCTTAAGTGGGGAAACAAGCTGGTTTGGACAGGTATTTGAAAGGACACATCCGCTAAATTGGCGTTGCTAGTTCAAGGTAGCTCAGTAACTGGGTTAAGCTTTTTCCTTTGATGTCACTTACTGTTCGGGCTCAGTCAGGCTGCCTGAAGGGTACTGGTCTCCATCTCGTGGTCTGTTCACAGATGTAGAACAGCTTTGCTGCTACTCCATAATGCAAGAGGTTGTTGGGTAAATAAATCCCCTCTGAATAGGACTGACTAAATGTAAGGTGCCCATTAACCAACACTGATTCAACTGAAACGAAGGTTGGGTATTGCTGGCTTTCCTCGCATGAGGGCAGGCAGCACTGAAAAACTCTCTAGTCTGGGAGAGTCTGTAGTCTGGCCTCACTGCAAGATCAAGAAAGTTTCGTGGGCTTTGTAGTGACAGTATTGTCCTTGGTGTAAGATGTACCTTTTTTAGTTGGCTTTGAGAAATTTCAGTGTCTTGGATAACAGCTGAATTTCTTTATCATCTTGTGATGGTGTTCAGCCTGAATAACTGAAATACAGAGCTGACATGCAGGCAGCCAAGCTGACTTGCAAGCAAGTTTGGTGAGTCTGGCCTCCTGAATGTCAGGCTCTTGTTTCAGTGTTCCCACAGTAGAGCTGTGCATTACATTTAGCATAACTTGCAATGTTAAGTTGCATTGTTTTTTCTAGGAATGTAATCTCTTACACTGTCAAAAAGGCAAAAACCTTCATTCCAAATATTTATTAATTGCATCAACAATGTAACTTCAGGAGAACTGTTGAATTGAGAATTTGTTCTCTGCATTGTTTCGACTAAACTAAACCCTGTATTTACTAGTACTTCTGACTCCTAGACTTGCATAAGCATACTATCTGTTTAAGGAAAGTAGAAACATGGATTGCCAGTCCATTGCATCTCATCAAAGTCAAATTATAAAGTCTAGTTTCTGAATGGAAAACATTTTAATACTGGTAATTACTGCTCTGGTGAAATATTGAGGCAGGAAACAGTTGAATTATGTCAATTAAAATCCTCAGTTAACTTCTGTCAGGGAATAATTTAAAACAACAGTAGTAGTACATTACCTTTTACTTTCTGAAGGCACATAATCCTTGCTATCACTGAGTGACAGATACGCAGGGACCAGTTGGAAAATACTGCAAAGGGAGGGCTTTTAAATGTTCAGATTTGCCTTAATGACTTTGTAAAAAGAAGTCTGCTAAAAATCTCCTGCAATGAATATGACCCTCAACAGTAATATTTATGTAGTGTAATTAGAGTGTTTGTTAGAGATCCTGTTATTGTTCACAGTGTAATTAGACTTATCCAGTAAATGTGACATACTATAATGTTCTGCTTTGTAAATATTACTGACTCCATTTTAAGACTGAGATTGCCTTATGCCAACAAATAAAAGAAAATCATAGCCTCATAAAAACTTCTAATAATTTAGATGCGCGCTCTATGAGTTCCTGATACAGTCAAAGTTGAGACTGAACCAAGGTGAATATTGAACACAGGTGCAAGCTTCAGTGCAGGTGATTTGCCAACCTCCTTTTATGTCAACCTCAGCTGTGTGCTTGAATCTCACTGAGTTTAAGGGGGAAAAGATGCAAATCTGATTAGCTTTTTAACCTCATTTGCACAGGCGTACTTGTATTATTTCTGCCTGATTTTTTCATCTTTCTAGGTTATAACCAGATACTGATGTGTTGGTAATTCAATGTAGCCATGTATGTGTATTGATCAGTTAATTATCCACTCGTGGGATGTAACTGAAAATGGGTTTGGCTAAACAGTTCATCTTTTAGGGCTGAACTTAGGTTTTTTTATAAATTCTGTTGTCTATTGAATGGATAAGGACTTGGATACTAGATTATTTAAGCAGTAAGCAGAATGGGTCATTGCTAAAAATGAATTTTTATTTCATATTTTCTGTTGAAGTCTTCCATTAAAACTGTTGTCTCGGTGTAACTACTTGTATCATTCACTTTTCCAGCTCATAATGAAATGATCTGAGTCTTGGACTCTGCTCTTTTGAGACCTGTCTGTTCTACGTGAACTCAGAGGACGGCTTGCTTCTCTTTGCTAATCTATGAGAGCATGTGTTGTCCTTGTCTCGATCTACGTGGTCTTTGTTCATCAAAATACCTTACAATACTGGTAGTAATTTTCTGAAGAGTGCAAAGTGACTGCCCTCAGCAATGAGAACAGATTCTAGATAGGAGGCTTTTTTGGTATAGACCTTGCTTTAATTGCATTAACTATTAGATGTTGTTTTTACTGTCAGCCACTGCACAAACAGAGCAAAAGACAGGTGTTATTAGGGTGTCTGTGGTCTAGGTAGCTTGCTCTAAATGCAGTCTCTCACTGTGAAAACTTTCCCACAGCTGTGCCAGCAAACATCGCAGACCTCAGAAACATAGAAGTCCTTAACTTCTTCAACAACCAGATTGAGGAACTGCCTACACAGATTAGCAGCCTTCAGAAGCTCAAACACCTGAATCTTGGGTGCGTATCTTAATGCAAAAATTTGCTGTAATAGAAATACTGTTAAATGTTCTTGCAACTGAACCTGGAACTTCTTACTTTTTGCTACTAGAGTTTCTTTTTGAGAGTGTTTGTGAGGATAATTTGGCAATTACAGCTTCGGAGTGTTTAGCTATTGTCCTGGATAATCGGATACTTAAAAGTGATCAAGCACTTACTCTGATATACTGATAACCATTTAAGTGCAACAGCAACTCGCATTGATCTAACATTGAAGTCAAATTTAACAATTATTGAATCTTACTTCCCTAGAAACTGTGTTTAATTCTCCAGGCTCTATTTTCAGTTCTTCTTTTTCTTTTTCTTTTTTTTTTTTTTTACAAAGCAGAAGAAACTGAATACTAATTTTTCCATGTTAATTTAGGATTTTAATTTCAAAGTCCCAAATTCGGGATTAAAGACGTTTCAATTTCTATTAGACCTGAAAAAGAGGCAGCAAATCTTTAAATGTGGTGCACATTTAATGTAAACAGCTCGTACTGACTGAATTTGAGCCAAAGGCATTCCTGTTAAGTGTTCAGATACTATATTCCAGTAGAGTTGGTGATACTTTATAATAACTACAGCTGCAGAAGACTTTCTTGAATTACTAAGAAAATAAATGTGAAGCACAGAACCTTCTGAGAACTAACTGGTCCTATTAAAGTGCAAAAGCACTGGTAGGGGTAAGCTTTAGCTTTATAGGCTTCTCATAGAAAGAATGCTTGTATTTTATAAACTCCAACTTCTGAACACCTGAGGATTTTTTTTACTGTTTTTAAATACCAAATTATTTTGGCTAGGCTCTGTGTATGCTGCTTTAGATACTTTTGTAAAGTGCTGATAATTGACTTGCATCTTGAACTGTTGGAATGCCAATAAATGTTTCCATGATGATCTGTCTTCTCTGGTCTTTATTTGGTCACTCTAGATGTCTAGCATGCCTTAGTATGTGTTTGAACCTGGAGTTGCTTATCAGAGCAGATATTAATTCATGATCAGGATTCTGTATATCTTGGGGGTTGAATCCGTGTTTTTTGGGATGGCATATAAAAGTGTTGCAGTGTATGGAGGGAGGAAGGAGTTGGGCGCTCTCCATGGATTAAAGCAGTGACAAATGTTAGTGTCGTTCAAATACTGGTATTCATTAATGGAAAATAGAGTGCAAAAGTCCAGTTGGGCTTAAGACCAACAGACATTTAGGTCTGGAACCACAGTTGCCACCTTTGCCTTGTGGTCCAAGGTCTTGCAGATTAAATGCTCTTCCTTCTTAATCCTCTCCTTAGCCATTATCTTCCAGGCTCAGAATTTACAGCCCTGCCTTAGCTCTGCAAAACGGGTTCTGCTTCAGAGGTCATTGGAGTCAGTGAAGAGGAAACTGTTCTGCCCTAGTAGTTTGCCGAGGGGCAGCCCAGAAACCCTCTTGTCATCTGCAGTGCGTTGTGCATGCATCAAAACAGCCCTCTGGGGCAGAGGGGAAGATTGAATAAGAGCATGGATTATTTTTGAGAGGATTTTGGTGCAGAAGGGTCAAGTGGTGGGGTGAAAAGAGGGAAGGTGTGCTGTAGTGCTGAAAACTTTAAAAAAAATAAAAATAAAATTTGGAAGGCAGATGTGGTACAGTTTCTGTGGCACAAGCACAGTGTTTGAGCTTCTGTAGGGCTGAATAGTGCTGGGCAGAGACTTTCAGCTGGTTCTTCTTCAGTGCCAAAGAATAGATACCATTCTGCCTGTTGTCAACAGGGAGAATGCTCTTTCTCAGTGTTCCTTGCTTACAAAAGGGAAGGCCATCGAGCTGCTTTCCTATTTGAAACACAGTGACAAGTCTGCAGTAGCGATAGTGGAGAATGCTTTTCTGTATTTTAACAGCTACAGCTACAACAGTAATACTATGTGCATGTCCCTGGCAGGGGGATGAGGAGGAAGATGACTTCATTTAGAATTTAGCTACAGAGAGCTGATATCCAGGTTCTAGTTTAGGGGCTGGCTTATGCAAAAGTGGGAGAGGAAAGGTGAGGTTAGTATCTGTCTGTGAAAGATGTTGTGTGTTCTTCTGCCTTTGCTCACGTGGATGTGTAGTCATCATGCCTAGCTGGAGGTGCAGCTGCTCTTGTATTTAATTCGGTGTTCAAAGAGCTTTTAGAAGATGGGCTTATTAACTGGCCTACAGATGTATTTCATAGTATAGGACAGTGTTTGACAAACGTTGCATAGGGGAGGGAAGGTCCTAGAGATAAGAGCCAAAAGTCTTTGTACTTTTGGGCGCCTAACTTTGTCCATACTTCGACCTGAATTTTCATAGTTTTTAGTGTTACATCGTGCTTCATACATTCACATTACCTCTCCTCTTGAGTTCATTTGTGGCTATTGCTCTTTATCACTTTAGCATCAGAAGAGGAGTCAAATCCGAAATACATTTAGGGATAACGTGAAAGGTCATGATTGTTTCCAATCACCACACAAGAATAAAATCCAGTTCTTCAAAATAGCTACCTGTACATGCTCTTCCTGAAGATGCCCATCTTCTCTGTTTGACTTTCAAACCCAGATGACAACCCAAACAAGATCCATACATGCAAGCTATATGTTTGGTGTACATGCAATAGGGACAGTGTGAATAAGCTGGTAGTTCTCTTCTGTTCAAGTGATAAGGAGCCAGAGCTCCAGCTCATACACAAACAGTAAGTTTCTATGAATATAATCTTCTTGGCTTTCTTCCTCACTGCAGCAGCTCTAGTGATTTATCTGGATCACCTTGGTCAAGCCCTTTGAGGTCACAGAAAAGTTACTGTTTTCTGTAGCTTGTCTGTTCCAGGTTATCAGAGAAACCTTCTTCTTCTGTGAGCTTTCCCCATGTTCTTCCAGCTGTTGCCCATGGGAACTGCTATCCTAAACCCTCCAAGACTGGCTGAAAGAGCTAAATTTAGAGGAAGCCTCATCAGTCAGAGGACTAACTTTTTATTTACTTCATGCTCCATGTGCATCATTAGTTATCTAGTGACACAAATTTGCTGTTCCTAAGAAGGGCTTTGAGCAGCAATTATCATTAAACATACTACCATGCAGCTGAGGTATTCCTCTTTGGTTTTGGTACCATGGGGAAGAAATATGTGGTACAGCAGAATGGGAGATGGTCAAGATTATGTGTAAAAGGTACTTTGTGGTTTAGCTAGAGGATAGTTCATCTGCCAAGGACTAGCTTTCTCTGTGGTGCACTGTTTAAGCTGAGTATAGCACTGTGACACCTCTCCCTACTGCTTCGTGTTCCCTGTCTGGCTGTTGATTGACATAACAGAGAGGATCCCTTATGAGTGCGTAAGTTTTGGGCATGTTTATGGGAGCAAGAGATAGAAAAAGGTCTGTGTTGCAAAAGGCTTGCTCAGTATCGTATAGCATCAACCCCTTTTCAAAACAAAAGAGAAGCTTGGTGTAGACAGCATTTTTTTAGCAATGAAACTCTTGTTGCCTGTGTTACTCCTACTAGATGAAGTGAATACTGATGTCATGTTCTGTTTTTTCTTCTTCACCTACAGCATGAACAGGTTAAACACCTTGCCAAGGGGATTTGGCTCTTTACCAGCTCTAGAGGTTCTTGACTTGACTTACAACAACTTAAATGAAAATTCTCTACCAGGAAACTTCTTCTATCTGAGTAAGAAACTTTTCTAAAAACCTCAACATATCTTCATGATGTGGTGCTTTTTTTTTCTGCAGTTGAAATATATTTGATGGAGACCAAACTCCAACAGAATTTTCCTGATATTTATGTTTTTATTTGAATATCTCTTGAATATTTCTACCTAGCCCAGCAGTATTTTTCACTGATATACAGTCACCTGACACCATTGGACATGAGAAGACTTGGTTAGTAATAGTATATTAGTTTTCCTTTGAGTGGTATTTCCTTGGGTCCCACGCTTTGTTAAAACTTCATGGAAGCCTGCAAGCCTGAGGGGAAAGTAAACTGTTTTGGAAGGCAGCTGTTGTGTGTTGACTCTGGAAAGACTGTGTTCGTGATGGTTTGTTACAGAAATAGTTTTAACTATTTAACTATCAGAATATGGATGCTGAAGTGTCCAGTGTGTTTAAAAATATGCTAAGATTGCAAAGCTCGGCACAAGAATGGTAGAGCTAAGCTGACCTTTGCACGTATTAAAAATACACACTCAGAGAGTTAAAATAAAGGTGTCGTAATGCATACATGCAGAAGGGCTGCATTACGGTTGCCTGAGCAACTTGAATTCTGGCACTTTCTAGATTTCAGTGATTCTGCTACCTTACTGGTCTTTTAGTATGCCGTGCTGAGGTGGCTTCAGGATCAGTGCATTTAGCAGCAAAAGTGACAGGCAAGAAGAGAGGAAGGAGTGTTGCTGTCTGAGAGATTTTATGATTGTAACCTGGCAGAGGGAAATTTTTAAGTCAGCATTATTAAAAACGGTCACATTTAATGAAATGAAAAGAGGAGGAGGAGTAAACTACACATGACAAATGGGATCTCTGGTGGGGAGGAGAGGTTTTGCTGACCTGACCACCTTCCTTCCAGCTGCACCCAACAGTTCTCTGTGAGTCTCCATTTTAAATTCCACTCCCCACCCCCACCCTGCAACTGTCAGGTATGCTTGTTCAATAATAGCAGGCTGCATGGTTGTGCTGAGTCATCTCTTTTCCTGTGAATTTCATAGAGACTAAGCATGAAAATTACAAATTATACAGTTTGAGTCTTCTGTATTTCTCTCTTCTAAGGTCTCTTTTCCAGTGTTAGGCTGTGCTTTCTATAGAGCTTAACAGAGATGTGTATTTATCAAAAAACTCAGATGACTTTTTTAAAAAATGTTCATTTAGGATGCAAATTGATGTAATAATAAGAATTGGGGGTAAAGAGTAATGACTGTATTCTGCCAGCTGAGCACTGAGACTATATGCCAGAACCTGCCAGAGTCTACTATTGTAGAAATTGTTAATTGTGCCAGTCCTTTTGAATATAGATGTTTTCCTGAACTCGCCGAAGGTACAATAAGCCAGTAAATCTAAGTTTGACCCGCTTGTTATTATTGTGAGCCCTGGGTATGTCAAAGGCTTTTCACCAAGTCGGGGTTATTAATCAAATCTGACTCCTTTTTATTGATTAGATCTCAAATGGTTGGGTTATATGCCACCCTGTTTATATACTGCTATTTAATTTGCAGCCACCCTGCGTGCACTCTATCTAAGTGACAACGATTTTGAAATCCTGCCGCCAGATATTGGGAAGCTCACAAAGTTGCAGATAGTAAGTAATTTATCTAAATTCCTGGAAAATCAATTTGCTTTTGCAACACTTGTAGGAATAGAATCCAGTCAATTTCAGGAGTAGTAGGGTGTGTTTGCAGGAATAGACCACTAGACCTGGAACTGTTTCTTGTTTACTAGCAGACACTTGTAAATAAATTGGAAGAATTGGGCATTTATGAGAAAGGTGGGGGCAGAGGGAGTAGTGCTCTGTTTTAGGCTGCTTTATGGTAACTGAAAATTATTCTGACAACTTTATATTCACTCTTAGCTGAGTCTTAGAGACAATGACCTGATATCACTGCCTAAAGAAATCGGCGAGCTCACTCAGCTTAAGGAACTTCATATCCAGGGAAATCGTCTTACTGTGCTGCCCCCAGAACTAGGTAAGACTATGGATGGTCATTTATTTATTTGAATAATAACGGTAATGATGCACTGTGTTTCTCTGAAACGAAGCAAATTGTTAAACTCCAGGCAATGATTATGCTTCAGTCATCATTGCTGCTAATATTTACTTTCTGCTTAGAAACACTCACATTGTCACTCCTAGCGGATATGCAGGAGAAGCCAGAAGATGTGTATTTTTTTTGTTTGTTTTTTACATGTTATGTTTTCCTTCTGTATTAGCACACCTGACTGCCGATTTGTATATGGCATCTTGCTTTATATAACATATCATAAATATTTGGTCTGCAAAGCTATTCTTGTCTCTGACTGGGGATTGAGAACACTCTTTGGATCAGCCAAAATTATATTAAGCAAAAATGACAGCAGCATAAGTAGCTTTTTTGTGACTGTTCCTGTAGAAGTGGAAGTTTGCTCAACTAGAGTAAAATTTTTCCGTTTTCTGTTTCAGTAGCCTACTTTTCATAATGAGTTGACAGCTTTTTCACTTAAAGCAGTGGGAGCTGATTGATGTACTTTGAATTTGTGGTATTGGTCATTTAAATACAAGTGGCTTCTTTCAACCTATAGTTTTTCTTTGAAACTTAAGTATTGATTTTGCTCAATTTGCATTGCAGTATTCCATTTTGTGATGGGATGTTAACTTCAATAGTTGTCCCTGTTTGCCTGAAGCAAAAACTTGGTTTCAGATCTTTTATGGCAATCTTTAAAAAATATTTGTGTTGGGAATAATATAGCTGCATTGATTATTTGTTGTTGAAACACCTGTTACACAGGGTTTATTGTTTATTCCTCGTTTCTTCTTATTGTGTATTGATAGATAAGGCTTCTTTATTTCTATTAATATCTTCCACATAAGAGTTCCCAAAACTCAGAAGGATATGACTGAAGTTAGCATGATGAAGCAAAATTATTTGTTGTCATAAGAACTTGCTTCAACCCATTAGAGAATGTGGTAGCTGTGTGCATAAATGTGACAGTCTGCAATGTATGCCTTTTGCTTTATACAGCCAAGGAAAGTGTCTGCTTTTTTTCTGTGAAGTGGGAGAAGATGTTTGTTTTGACTCTGTTTGCTTACCCACCATGCTGGTTTTTTTTTTTTTTTGCCTTTATCAATCTAGTGAACTGTATGATGATGAATAGTCTTTCCCTGCGCGCCCCCCCCCCCCCCCCCAGCAGATGAAAGTTGCTCTCGTTTCCTTAATTTCAGATGTTTATTCCTTGACACAGGTATACTTTCTTTAGCTTTTTGTTGTAGTCATGTTTATTTATAAAGTCTCTTCTCAACAGTAATAATATTTCAGAATATGTAGTATCTGTACATGTACTTTTCTGTCTTCTTAAATTATAGCTTTGTTTTTGTCCAGAAAGTGGAAGTGCCTTCTGTGGCTAATTAAATGTTCTAAATGTGCTGCTGCCTTAGAAGCATAACAGCAAATTGACTTTAAATGGTTTTACCATCATTGTCCAAACCTGCAAAGTCTGGGTGGTCAAGGGAAGCATTATTCCTTTTAGTTAATGTTTGTTGCATTATAGACCAATGTCATAATCTGGTAGAAAAAGGACTTGTAATTTTTCCCCACCTGATCAGGATAAGGTGCGTTGACATAGTTTAAATTGTCACTTCTGTTCTCTATTACTCAAATGCTATTCTATAAATTATACTTTTCATGTGTTAATTTACCGGTGCTTCGTTTTATGATCTTACCCAGGATCCTCATTTGTGATCAGTTGGTGTAATTTCTATTGCAATCTATGCCATGCATAGTGCTAGAACTATCTCAAGAATTTTAAATAACCTAGAGTTTGGGATATATTTCCAAAGGATGTTACACTGAAGTCTAGATTTGTAACTTGTGGAACTTGCATGTGTATTTACTGTGCAAAGCAATGTCCTGGCTTGTTCATTAAATATCTGGACAAAATATTTAGGGAAGGGATTTTGGCAAATGGAGCACCAGGCTGGGCTTTGGAGGGCTAGTTTGAGATCAGGTAGGAGCAGGCCACAGGCAAGCATGAATCTGTTGAATGACTGGAAAAGTCACTTCATCTCTGCAGACCTGTGTTCACTTCTGCAAACTAGGGCAATTTAGAGAAGCACATCTTTGCAGACAGTGTTAAAATCTGCCAGTGAAAGGTGGTGTGCAAGTGTCACACCCTAATGCGTGGACTGCTAATTCCATACTTACCATCTGAAGGAAAACCAGTTTTATCTGCTGAATTCTCGTTCCTAAATTTTTTAAATATAATTTAAGGAAAATTATCAAAATAAGTTTGTGCTGTGCATGTTGGATAAATAACTTTTCAATAAGCAGGTCCTATTTTCATTAATTGGAGGTAGTGCTGTTCCATTTTGAAGTAAATAATCTTTCTCGTTATCACTTTTGTAATTAAAGGTGCTGAAGGCTTTTGACTGGTTTAGTTTGGACACTGGTGGACAGCAGTGAGTCATTAGATATCATAGAGTCATAGATGTTAGGGAGATGGGCACCATATAAAACAACAGAATGAAACTGTATTTGAATGAGGAGAAGCAGGGGGGTTATACTGGGTGTTAAAGGTAGTGGAACCGAGTGCAGGAGGAGGCACGGAGAGCAGGGTATGAGAAAAGGCCACAGACAGGCATTGGGATCACAGTTTTGGAATGGAGAGACATACCAATGAATAAACCCCTTCAGTCTGCTTTTCATTTCACCTGATGTGATTGAGCGTGGCACACACTGGTAAGGGACCTGGGGGAGATCAGTATTATCTCTCTCTGTGTTTAGCAGAGAATATCTATTGCTAATTTAAGAAAAATATTCCTGCTGAGGAGGAAACAAGGGGACTAGAAGAGTGCACTGGTGCTCTGGGTGAGGGTGCTTGTCTGTAAGTACAGTATGTGTGAGTGATGAACGCAGGAAATGGCCAAGAGTAGGTGGGTGGAATTTGCAGCTTATTTTTATCATTTGTCTCTCAAAACCCTGTTCGTGAGGCATGGTGGTGGGCAGTCATATATAAACTTTAAAGAAGGCACTGGCATTTTTTTCGCTAGCATTTAAAAGGTTATGTGCTGCATTGTGAGACAAATAAATCATGATTCACTGCAACAACAGAGTTGCAGTCAGTTATATAAATTACCAAGGAAGCACTAAATCTGTCACTTTCTGTATTCTGACCATTTAACAATTGGAACAGTGTTTGGAAAGAAAGCCAAGTAGAAACAAGAACCACATAAAGTGGCAGATGCGATTAGTAAGATCGATGGTGTGTTAAGTTCATTGTATGGTCATCTGGGTGGACCCATATGTGCCACACAAAAGATTTTCTTAGTGATGTCAGGAGTGTAAGAGTAGTATATAGTGCAGAATATTCACAAAGTTGTGGCTAAATGTTAATAGCCACCCAGACAATGTAACTAACTGATCTGTAGATTTGCGTTTTTGATGTGAAAATAAATGGCGTGATTTTTAAAACCCAGATTCTAATGTTGACTGTGTTAGTTACCCTGCCACCAACACACATGTGCACATACATACATGGAGTTCACTCATGTTTGTGCATATGGGGAAGAGCAGTGACTTCTAAGGATGCATTTTGAATTACCAGCTTCTTCTTCCAAAACTGAGTGTCGACATCAGTGGCTTTTAACTATACTATTGAATGCTGTTGTGGTTTATCAAATAATTCCTCAGGTAAAGAGAGACACTATCAAAACTGTGAAGTTAGGCACATACTTGAGTGTGGAAAACTCAGGCTCTTTAAAAAAGAAAAAAAAACTTGATGGGGTAAGTAGCCATGTTCCTTTGTAAGGAGGGTGAGACATTTTGTAAATTAAATATGTATGTCAGAATGGATGAGTAATTCTTTCATAATTTTTTAGGTTTGAACACCTAAATTATCTTCTGTGGATAAAGGATTGACTTTAAATAGGAAGTTCAAGGAGTCCTGCCAAAAGTCTCAATACTTCCATCACAGGAAGACATTTTAAAATTAGGCTTTTGAAATTACTCTAGAATTTGTGAATGAATATTACATTAAGCAAAGTAGTTGGTGCAGTTGTTTGTTCAAGTTAATATTAATCAAAATAGGAGTTTACTTAGGTAGTTATAACAGGCATGTGCAAACATAAGAATCACTTATTTCACAAAAGATATTTCTTTCCTAAATATACTAGATGTAAATGCCAATCTTTTCATATTTCAGTATAAACTGTCACTGCGCTCCGTGTCACAACACAGCACAGCTTACACCTGCAAATACGGGTTCTTGGGGCTTGTTAGAAGCCTGAACATCTTGGTGCTTTTTGGATACCAGCTCTGCGCACTGGAACAACTAGTTGATACCTTGCAATTTTGAAAAAAAATTACCCGTTTCTACTTTTGGAACTAAGGCAAAGGTAGTGTAAGAAAGTAAGGAGCTTTACTAAACTTCCTAGTGAATAAACAAAATAACTTGTTTTCTAGGACTACTGATGTAGCAGTTATTAGTTAAGGAATAATAGAAAAGTGTACATAATAAGATAGGTCATGGACAGATGATTTATTTAAGAAAAGCATCTCTGAAAATTTGTGAATATTCTGTGTTTCTAATTTTAGGCTTATTTTAAGTTAAAACATGAAAAAACCCACCACCACCAAAACCCACCACTTCTTATGTTGGCTGATTCGACAGAATACTCGATGTGAGTTAAGGTCTATGGGAAGAGATGATAACTCCAGTTTCATTATACACAGAAAGATGTTTTCTGTAGCCCTTCATTTAGATTTAAATCTCGAGCATTCATTTCTTTACACTGCTGTAATTCTTGCCAAACTTCCCAAGATTCAGATTTGATCTTACATTTGTTTTTAAAATATGCAAGTCCTACTGGCGCTTCTCAGATGACTACAGTGTGTGTGTAGGCTTTCCTAATGTTGACTGTACTCTGATTATAAGTACCATCAGTGTGATAATGATGTTTCTGTCAGCAAATATTTCATCTGTTCTGTTGGAGCTTTGGTAGGTAAGCGTACCATAATTAGAGCCAATCTAAGCAAATGTTATATTTGTTGTAAAATGAACCAAATTTAACGTGTTTCGTAGTACTTCAAAGTGGTTTCGCTCTTCTGAGTACTTGGCAACCTGTGTTTGAATGGAAGTTTCAAAGTGCAGGGCAAAAGCGATACAGTGAATCCTTTTTGAACTTGTATTTTTAAATTAACTAGATTTTGGTCTGATAGGGACCCTTCAAAGAGAGGATGCTCTGTTGAATTCCTGTGTAATTGAGAATCCCAGGGGAGTTTCTGGGTTGGAAAAAATGTGCAATATATTTCAAAATAAATTGGGATGCTGATCCTCTAAGCCTGTAATACTTCCTGTGCCATTAAAATGTCTTTGATGTTAAACTACTTTGACATCACGTTAATTCCCTTTGTTCCAAAACCTGTCTGCCGCATTGTGTGTTTCTTGGGTTTCTTCACTATGAACACTTAGCAGTGACTGTTGGTTTGCCCCTCAAGATCCTGGTCGGTGCCAGACATTTGTTACACAGCAGCGAAGGAAACAGTATTTCCAGCACAATGTGTCACCTTTCAAAGAAAGAAATCGGTGAAACAGCAATACTTGTAGGTCTTCAAGTAGGTGTCTCTCTTAAATTAGGAATGCAGGAAAAATTAATCAAATCATAAGTAATTTGAAATAATTATACAATGAATATAGGAAACATTTTGAAGTAATTTTGTGGATTTTTGTCAAAATTCTGTTTTTTCTGCTGTTCCCCGTATGCATCAGCCAGGCTGGTTGCCTTTGTACCTGAAGGTTGTGTGTGGTGGAGTTCAGCTGTTGAAACTGCATGAGTTATCATGTGGAAGTACAAGCCATTAGCAGAGTCTGTTTGGCTAGGAGTGCCTTGTGTGCTGTGTTGAATGAGTTTGTTTTGTGGATTTCATCTGTGAATGTTAATATTATTTCCTCTTTCTACTAGTTGTCCTGCTAAGGTCAGGTTTGTTGTGTGGAGTGATGGTAGAAATTGCTAGGGCTCTCCCCTTGTCCCCACAGAGTTAACCATTCTTCCTCTCACTTGAATATGGAAATGAGAGTTTGCCCAGGCAGGGTAGGTCTATATTCTGTCTGTACTTAATATCTGAAATATGGTTTAAGGGAGAAGTTCAGCATTTCATCTGCTCTGTTGTTTTTCCGAGGCTTCATCATCAGTCCTGACACATTGTGGAGTGGAAGTCTCCATATGCCAGATTCCCCATTACATTTTGGTATAATGATTCTGGCTGACCTTTGCTATGATGCTGGAATTCTGTGTACATATCTCAGGATTAAATTCACTTTTTTGTAAAAAAAAAAAAAATTCTTTTCTGTGAAAGGTTGAGGTGGGACAGTGCTGGAGAGTAAAATGCTCTTCCCATAAAATTTTAATAGAGGTAGCTGAGGCAATACCAGTTTGCCCTGGATCACTTCACCTTTCTAGCAATGGTAAAAAATTCAAAATTTAGTTAGTCTGCTTTTACTTTATTCCAGCTGCAATCCTTTTGCTAAGAGTTGAAGCAAATGGAGTAGCTATTCTGAGATCACACGAATAATCAGAGTCTTCATTTAACCTATCAAAGGGAAGAGCTGAGAGGAGACTTGGCTGCTGATCCTCACTAACTCCAGGAGAAGAAAGCACGGGTCATCTGTCTTCCTTGTTAGATGGGCGGAAGAAGCAGCGGTGTTTAAGAGCTAAGACAGCTCAGTTCAGCACTGAAATAAAGAATGCATTTTAACAGTGATGAACCATTTTGAACAAGACACCACTGGCGGAGTGTCCATCTCCCGATGTTTTTCAGACCAGATGTTTTTGTTTGAAACATCTTTGTTAAACTCTTCAATTACTGAACTGACACAGAAATCTGCTAGACGTATTCAAGTGAACATTCAAGTTGGGGTCTAAGCTCTGAATGCATTGGTGGGAATTCTCACTTACATCTAAGAAGTTGTTAGAATAATGTGTGATGTTACAATATCTGTGCTCCTGTTTGCTTTCCCTGAAAATAATTGTGAAACTGAGGATGGGCTTAGGCTTCAGTGTTTGGCTTTCAGATTGCTCGTTCAGCCTTCTCTTACCCTGGGGCTTCCCATCTAGCACTCCCAGGTGAGGCTGTAGGCATTCCTGTCTGTGTGTCAGAAAAGCAGTCAGAGAAAGACTTCCAGCCTGCTTGGGTCTGATGGATGCTCTGAAGTATCTGTTTGGTTTATTTGTATGTACCGAATCTGACTTCTTGTTGAAACTTGAACCTTTTCCCCTGTTATAAAAGCATCACAAATAAGGTTTTGAGGTTCTCTGAAGTGCTGTTGACTCCAAGTGATAATATTAGACTTTCTCCAGTACAAGAATGTAGGGGTGAGAGGGCAAAAGTGTTGCTGGGATTGATCTTTTGTAGGTGCTTCGCTCTCACTAGTTGTTTTCTTTCAGTACATAGAAATTAATCAAACAAATGTATATTTTCAACATATGCTATGGAGCTGTAGATTTGTTTATCATACTGAATGTTTCTGCTGGTTCCAAAAGGATTGAGTCACACTTATGTACAAGAAGTCTTTGCTCTCTGTTGTCTTATTGCTCCTTTGTAACTACTGTTTATAACTACTCTTCCGTTACTAATCCTTCAAGAGTGATAGAGATCTTCAAAGCAGAGATGATCTTACTTGTTTATAGGAATTATATGAGCTACTGATGCACAGTTTACATGTGCTTAAGATTGGTGTAAGAATAGTTTGCTTTTGATAATACTTTGTGGCATAGGAATCAGTGTATTTTCTTCTTTTACATATATTTTTAAGACCTTGTTCACAATTAATTGCTTTGGCATAACTTTAATGACATCATAGTCATGATATGTCTTCCACACGCATGCTTAAACCAATGTGTGTCTCTATCGAGATACAGCAAATGCCACAAAAGTAATAAAAATTATAAGCCCTGTAGTGTAAAGCAAATCTAAACCAAGCCAGGACAGATGTATTTTTACATATAACCTAAGTTTAAATTTAGTGTAGTGGATTGATCCCTTACTTAGTGTTTAATAAAGCAGGATTCAAGGGTATTTATATATAAATAAAGAAATAAAACTAATTTCATTCCTCCTGTCCTTACATATGACAAAGTGTAAGACCCTTTTGTTGTAAAGGGAAAGAACATTTAAATTGCAGTCTTAGGAGGAATTGCTAAAAGTGATGTGTTACAGTTTGAAGACTCTCCTTGAGGTCAGTGCAGTCTAGGGTAGGCTGAAAGGTGAGTCAGAGTATCAATGGGACGCAGGTGTGAAACTCGACAGTATACAGGCTAAAAATTATTTCCATTGATTTTAATGAAGCTCCACTAGGGATGAATTTAAACCATTACAAAGAAGCGTTGATCTGGCATTTTACAGCTAGGATCGTGTTTCTTACGTTGAATGCCAATGTTCAGTTCTCAAATGTCAGTGTTGTTTAATTACTTTATTTCACCTTTTAATTTTTGAAAGTATTTAAAGTGTTGCCAAGGGGCATTCGAGTGGAAAGGACAAGACAGGCTTGTGTTCATTCTGTTTTCTTTTGTTTGTATTGAACTAATGCCTATGTACACTTGTCTTCTACTTGTATAATACTTACCCAATGTATGTATACTTAAGGTATAGTACACTCCATATGTCATACATCACAAGAGGATGAGGGGCTTGTAGCTGCATGTGAGAGCTTGCAGGCTAGATCTAGTGGACAGGAGCAGCCTGGGAAGTCTGGAGATACCCTCGGTCAAAGTGATAGGTAGCACTATCACTGGCTCTGACACTTTCTGCAGCCACCACTGTGGGAGGCAGCATTTTATTTGCTTTTGTGAGCTCTTTTCTGACCTTTGCAGGCAGCTGAGCAAAATATGAATGTTCGCACAAACCACTTTTTATTTCAACAGCACTGAAGGAAAATAACAAGAAACATTAAATATCATGTTTTATCTTAAATGCAGGATAGATTTATTGAGGGAGATGCAGGGAAACTGTAGCTGCCTTTTCCCTTAAACGTCACTCAGGATCAGGTGTGCCCACTCTCATACAAGATGTCCCTTCTGTCCACCCATGGCTGTGGGAGCTCTGAATGTACGCAGTGATAAATGGTATTTTTAGTCAATGTATGGCATAAGTTAGAATACATTAAAATTAAAAATATGCATACTTTGATTTTTGTCCTTGAATTTTCAAGGGTTTGTTTTGGTGTAGATGTGTTTTCTGTAGTTTCCAGGCAGCAGCTAACGAGATCTGGGCAGCAGACAGTTTTCAGGTCTGCATGTCTTTAGTGGTTGGGCATAGGAATAATTTGTTTTTAAGATGGGTTAAACACAGTTCAGTCGCAGTGATCCAGTCAAACTTAATGGTTCAGGATCATCTTTAGATACAATGAGTACTGAGACAGAAAAAAAAATGAAGACATGATCAGGTGTTTCTAAGTCTACACAGCTGGCTCCTTTTAGAAGGCTTTTGGGCATTCTGTGCAGGTCATCCTCAGCAATCAGCTGTTAGACCTTTATCTCTGCACTTCTTTTCCAGACTGTTCTGTTTTCCAGACTGTGTTCTCTTTTCGGTGTCTGCTCATGCTAGCAGCATATGTCCACTTTGCATTCTTCCTACTTGGAAATCTATGTCTGTTCAAGATGGAAAGCTTAAAAAGAGTATCCTTCAGGCTTAGAAATTAAGCATGTTAGACCTTTAAGCATGCTAGGCCTGTATTCTGGGATATAGTTTTGATTATTTATTTATAAGAATAATTTTAGAAGTGTTCAAAAATAAGTTAAAAAACGTTTCTATGATCTGGGAAAGGGACTGTGCTGACTGGTCGTAAAGATAGCCGCCTCTTCTACTTCTTTTACCAGAGGCATGTGACCCGTAATGCATTTCAGTGGAGATGATCTCTTTCAGTATGGCAGAATAGCAGAAACCTTAAGTCCATTATGAAATACAATTTTAGTCTAGTAGTTATGCCAAATTTTAGAAATTATAAACAATTTCTTTTTTTAATAGGCTGATGTTCATGGAAAGAACAAACCAGCAATGACTGATGCAACCCCAATGTATTTTGTGATTGAATCTCAGTAGTGGATTTTTACTAAAGGCAATTTTATGTTTTGCTTACTAAAAATATCAGAGGGATTTGATGTGATCTGTGTAGCAGAACAGTATATAAATTTCCTAAAGGCCTGGGGATAGTGTTCTGCTGATGCTGCCGTTAGACAGTATGCATGAAGGCGCATCTGCCATGGCTTTTTCCCTGGCCCTTGGCTCTAGCGCTGCAGGGATGGAATTAACAGCATTTCTTAGCACAGTGCTGCTATAAAAAAAATTCTAGGCAAGGACACTGTTGGGGGTGGGGAACGATAGGGATACATCTGTAAGGTGTCCAGTTCCATAGCACTCCTGTGCTGAGGCTGGTGCCAGAGATGTTGCTTCAGGTGGGTTCGGTCTTCTCTTCCACACTGCTGGGTTCGTCTTGGTACGCTGGGGCAGAAGGGTTTGTGCAGGGCTCCCACGTGTTTGGTTGCCCCAGCATGTACTGTTCCCGAGACCTTAGTGAGACCTGGGCCTCGTGCTTGGGACTCATGGATGTCCTGCAGTTGGAGCAGAATTAGTGAGCCCTCAATTTGCGGATGGTTTTAGCTGTAAGCACAGAAGGGACACCAGGGTATGTCCCCAAGCAATGCATGGTGATGCAGGAGTGACACACATCAATCCTGTCACAATTTTAATTCTAAGTCATCTTTGTTCTGAAGTGGCTTGCCTTGTGGCAGGACTGTTAGACTCCATTTCCTCCCTATCACTGGTAAGGTGGAGCAGGCTCCCTGTGACTTCTTATCCTGCTTAATTTTCTGCCTGTTTCTGTCCTTCATTTCCAGATGGAAATGTCGGTGTCAAGCAGGGAGGAGTTTTAAGTGTCGGGTGCCCCATGCTTCCTGCTTGCTGCCAGGCAGCCCTCCTTTACTCCGCTGCAGAGGGGCACCAGCTCTCTGCCTGGTGCTTGCTGTGAGGACAGACAGCTTGTTCCTTTTCACACTGCAACACTTGATTAAATTATTCCATTAAACCCCTGGGCTGTGAGGTGGCAGCTCACCTCTCACTCTGGCTGTAGGCAGCTGGTGGGACGGGCTGCCAGGCCGGCTGCTGCCATCAGGGCTCCCCGAGGGGCGTCCTGGGCAGGGAAGGGGTGGATTTCAGGGCAGATGCTGGACTTTTGGGTGCCCCAACTTCCTCTGTAATTACACTAATTTTACCCTTAGGGCCTCTGCCTGCCTCTCCCCTCTGAAGGTAAAAAGTAATATCTGTGCCTGCCTCCAGTGTGCTTTGGGAAATATAGAAGACGGAGGAAAATGAAGTGATTACTTTGGCAGGAGAACCTACAGTTCATTTTTGCTTGAGCAGTTCTCTCTTTCTTTCTTGTAAGATTTCTTTGGCTTTAGCAGGATAGTATTTATTACAATTAATTATGTTTAAATGGGCCATGTGGTATTTGAAATGGAAGTGGGCATGCTGTGCTGTGAGGATGGAAGCATATACATACAGCAGCGTTCCCTGGGTGGTAAATTTGTGACACAGCTTGGGACGTAAGGATTCAGCTGAGACCCTAGCTATTGAGATTTTGGGAATGTGTGGCTTATTCCTGTAAGCAGCATTGAATTTGACCCATGATGAGGCCAAGCTTGCCTCCCAAAATTTAGCTATTTTTAAGTTGTACACAGATTGATCATTTTACCTTGATGCGGTACTTGCAGAACTGTAATTACAAGCGAGTGCTTACAGCGTTGGTAGTTTTGGAGAGCAATGTATGTGGTTTTTGGCAGGTAATAAAATGGAAAATCCAATTTGCGATTGCAAAGCAAGCCCCTGAGTGATACATGATCTTCATAGCAGCACCGGTCAGAGGGTTACGGCTAATCACAGTGCTGGCTTGCTTCCCCGGTGGCCTGCGCCTGAAAACTGAATAGTGAGCAGTGTGAGCCTGCGCCTTGAGCCAGCATAGATTTAGACACAGCAGTTTCTAGCTTATTAGGTCCTCTTTGTCACAGTACTTAATCCTGCTTTCCTGATCCTTGTTAGAACAGGGCTGCTGAGTCCCTTAATAAAGGAGATGGGTGCAAGGCTTCTAACGAGGCGCACTGAAGCATGCGGCAGTGAGGGCAATTGCTGCCTGACTGACAGAGGGGTGAAATGCTCCCTGCCTGTTATTTCAAAAGAACAGGCCTCAAGACAGCTGACAGATGAGCTTGCTGGGGTAATGGTAACTTGTTGGTAGGGCCATATGAGATGCATGACATCTTTTCACACAGTATAATGGTCTGCCTTTAATTGTGTTAACCCCTTTTACGGAGATAAATGCATCAAGAATTAGCTGTACTTTAGAACATGCAACCAGCAAGCACATGGGTTGCAGCAGCTCCCGTAGCATGCATGTGTGTTTGTGCAGCTTACACAAGTACCTTTAATTTTGAAAAGCTAACACATCAGGTTGATTTCAGATTTCTCTTGACAGCTTGGCTTAGTCAGTCTTCAAAACCTTGTATTTTTTTTCCTGGTTTGTTTCCCACAGGTAAAGATTATTTTGTTGTTTTTATTTGTTGGTTTACATTTTTGGGGATAGGCCTTTCTTCATGGTAATGTTCACAAAAATAAATGTAAAGTGTGGCACAGATTGCTTGTTTTAATTTAAAGAATGTAAGAAAGTATTTCAATGGCTAGACCATCCTGGAATTCAGCCTGCTGTATCCATAATCATGAGGCATTTCAGCAAAGCATGTACTATTTTGGGTGGTAAACATTTACAAAATGAACAAACAAACAAACAAAAAAAACCCAAGCATACCCCTAATAGGGTCTCTTAAGTCTTCCTGTCAACAGAATAGGTAAAACTGGTGTGTTGCAAGAATGACACATTTTGTTTGTTTTTTGTGGTATAGAGAACTATTAACCACAGATCCGTGGTAGGATCTCAGTACAAACAACACGTTGGGCCCCGGGAAGGCAAAAAGTCCATTGGACATTGCTGGCTGACTTTATGCTCAGAGCAGCGATTGAGAAATGCCGTGCAGTGCTGGGCTTCAGAGCAAACTCCTACCACAGCATCATTCTGCTTTTATTCCTGCAAGCCGTGGTGGAGAGGGCCCAACACCTATGCACTGTTAAGCCCTGCTTAAAACTAATTTGGTGAATAAATACTATATGCAGTGGGTCAAGTTCAGTCCTGCTGTGCAATGTGTAGTAGGACTGAAATGAATAGGGTAGAACTGCATCCATCATGGTAGGAGCTACTGTGTCATCCTATTCCTCTCCACTAAGACTGAAGTACTTTCATTATGATTATACTCGCTGAAACAAATGAAAAGTTTTATATTCACAGCAAGATACTGTCAAATTTTTCATATTTAACTTTTTTTCATATACTGTTCTGTTTAATCCCTTTCAGGTAATTTGGATTTGACTGGTCAAAAGCAAGTCTTCAAAGCAGAGAACAATCCTTGGGTTACCCCTATTGCTGACCAGTTCCAGCTGGGAGTATCTCATGTTTTTGAATACATTCGTTCAGAAACATACAAGTAGTAAGTACATGTCACTTATGTACTGTAGCTGTGTTGCTTTTTTCCTGTAGTGTGTTTGGCAAAGTGTTACCAGCTATGTGCTTCTTTCATAACACATGCAGTAGCTTGGTACTCAGGGCAAATAGCAAACCTGTACATCTATATGAAGGAATTTTGCTGACAAGAAGGTAAATAAACATGACTTAGACGTGTTAGGAAAGCACAAAGACTGTTTCATGTTGTCCTGCATTTATTGTTCATTTCTAAGAGCTATTAAGTAACATCAGTTATGTAAAAGAGCAAGTATTACAAGCCTTTGATAAGTACTAATTGTACGTATGTACAGTAAGGTTTTTTAGACTGAAATAGATATTTGTTAATGTTTTTAGATGCAGGTTGTCATATTTTAAAAGAGGTGTCCAAAATTCAAACCTGTTTTGATCTGGACTGGTTTACAGGAGTCTACAATCCTGGTAATTCAAATACAGGTACTAGTGCTTTCTTCAACAATGTAACTGGAAAAATATAAACCTCATGCTAGGACTTCTCCACTTTAATTCAAAAGTCTATGTATTAATGCTAAGCATTTATTTAGCAAATAAAGTCTTTAATGGTTCACTGAATTGAAATATTTTTTTTCAGTAAAAATTTCCATATTACTAGTCCACATTCAAACTTGTGTCTAACAACCACCATTATGCTGTCTTTCTAGAAGCAGTAGGTAGTACAACACACAGTATAACCTCTAGGCTGGAAAGTTAGTTTTTGCCTTTCCCTTTTATTAAAAAAAAAAATAAATAATTTAGAAGCATTTCTGACAGTTGTGGGTTGTTTTTTTGGTTTTTGTTTTTTTTTTTTTTTTTTATAGTAGCTGTCTAAACTTAATAACCAAAGGAGAGTATTCATGAGCTAAGATTTTTGGGATTCCAATTAAGTAACTGAGATGTAAATTGCTATGTGAAACTAAATAATCCAGCAATGGTTTTTGTAGGCTGTTCTTCATTTACAGAATTTAAGTGAAAAGGATCACAGGTGGGAGAGTGGTTACAAAACTTGTATGTCTCAGAAGTGTCCTGATATTTGTGCTTTAATATGTGTTTTCAGCATAGATTTATTCATAGTTTTAAGTAGGTTGCAACACCCTTCTTCAAGTAGTACTCTGTACTACAGACATGGTGTAGGAAAACAGCTGTTCTTAGACCAGCCTTTCCCCAGAGCCCATTGTGTAGCTGCATCTAGGTTTCTTGATAATGTTTTGTAATTATTATTTTTTGGGGGTCAATTTTATATTTCTACTTGCTGAGCAGTGTAGGTTGGGGACCCTCCTGCACTTCTCACAAGGACCACTCTGGGTTTATGAGAACAGAGTTTCAAGGACTGAAGTGCAGTTTTGAGAATTTGACCCATATTCAGTTTGGTGGGATGGGGGGCTGTTGTTAGGTATCTATAATTAAAACAAACAAACAAAAAAGATTTTACAACTGTGGATATATTAAGCTGCTCTGGTGACTTTCCTTGTGCAATCAAAATAGGTGTAAAAGGTTCTGTAATTCATCACTTGCTGCAGCTATTGCTCTTTGGTTTAAATTAGCTATATTGTGTTTGCTGTCCTGTTCTTTGAGGTGTAACAATGTCCTGTTGGCTAACAGGCTGATTTTGATTTTGTCTACAGTAAATATTTGAAGCCTCTGTAGTTAACAGTGTAAGCAAAATCAGACTCTAGTCATTAATAGGGGGAAAAACAAAATAAAAGAACCTTTCTGTGGCTCATACATGACTTCTACTTTGATCTTAGAAGCTTATTCAGTTAAAATGTCATTATTTTCAAAGATTAGTAATGAAAACTACGTGCATGAAGGTGTTCATAATTGGATGTCATTTTTTTATTTGTAGCATGTAACCAGTTTATATTTCAACTGTAAATTAAAAATAGCTGCATAATTTTGTTAGAATCCCAGTAACGACTTCTGATTCTTCATTGTACTTGTTTCACATGCTATACAGAGTGTTTGTGGGTTTTTTCTGCTGAAAAAGTGTCCCATTTTTATTTCCAGTTTCCTTTAAAGATGTGATCTGAGAATTATTTGGGTGCCACCTGCTATAGACATTTTTCTGTTTCCATTTGATTTCAGGTGTTAAAACTCACAAGCAATGGCATAATCTAGGTAACGGTTCTATTAGCATTATTGTGCACAGAAGTAAATAAGCTGTGAACACAGAAGAAATGAAAAACTCCTTTTTGTGATGAAATTTTGATCTTTTCCTGTTACCAACTATACACCTTCTTCAACTTCCTTTTTCTTTCAGAGCCTATGTCCAGGTAGTGTGTCTTTTTTTCTCATTAAGCAAATCACAAGGTTGAGAAGTGAGTGTAATAATTCTCTTTGTAGTTATCTAACTAAGGAAAATTGAGCTCTTGGGGGTTTTGTGGATCATTCAGTGAAAAGAAAAACTTAAATTAACTTGCAATATTTGATAGGCCCAGGCAGCTTAACTCTGACTCTGAGACAACGTAGTACAGTTAAATGGGTGACGGGGTAGATTGCTGTTTAGATAACCACTTGCAACACTGAGAAGGGAGAGCAGCTCACATGCAGTAGCAGCTGACACTCAGATCAGCAAGTTTACTTTCAGATACTGGAAGATGTGGGCTTTCATAAAACAGGAACTATGCATCTATGAGATAGTTGGATTTTTACTCCAGAGATCACAATTGTCTCTCTATGCCCATTGCTTTTGCTGGCTGATTGGAAATATTGATTTTTACTTTGTTTACAAGTCTAACAGTGTTTGTACTAGCTAAAATAGAGATGGTATGCTCATACAATCACAAGTGCCAGGTTTCTTAGCAAGTTATGTTTCACTAAGTTGTTTATGGTAATACAGTTTAAGTTGTTTTTGCAATAACTGGAACATAGTATTTACTTGGTTGCTGTTATCTTAAGCCAGAAAGTAGGTCTTGGCAATGCACTCACTCGCAGGCCTGTTAGAGGTTTCTCTGATGGCTGACATAAGCCATAAGTCATAATTGTATGCTGCAGTCAATACTGGAGATTTCCATTCTGATTCTGTGAGGTTGCACTTGTGAAGCAACTACCAAATAGATCACAAACCTCTTTTTTCCTTTGTGAAATGTGCTGGCTGTTTCAAGTAATTTGGTGAATAATTGCACTCCATTTTTAGCATTGTCTTAGCATATTCGTGCTCTAGTGATTAATTGGTAAGTAGGGATGACACCCATGAAGGATGATTATGTCTAAAGATAAAACATCATTTGTCTCATACTTTTTACATTTTCACACTCCTGTTTTGCATGGTACTCGTGCACGAAGTATAAAACTGGAATTGCACTTCACTTCAGAAGTGTGTTAGCCAGTAGGACCCTCAGATCAGCTCTTCTTACTTTGTAGGTTCTTTCATTTCCTTTAATTTCCTTACCTTTCATGAGAAATGATGCCAGGTGATTTTTTCAACCCTCATTTTTCAAGGAAGACTTGTGCTGACAAAAAGATGGGCCATATATTGTGGCAGAAAATGTGTGTGGAGGGGCTCTTAATTCTTAACAGGAAATTCAGCAGCTCTTGGCACTTTACTAGCTTTTGTTGGCTAAAATACGCCCACTGCACATATCATCCTATGACAGCATCATTTGGAAATAGGTCAGTTTGCCAAGTATATAATGATTCTTAATCTCTGAATGCCGTGCTAACTTTCTGAAAGTTAAGTTAGTAGGCTGAATTTTGGCTTTGATTCTAGATATACTCAGGAGCTGCCATTAAACTCCCCGTGTGGTGTCATGATAGTGTTGAAAAGCAGTTGAAGAACTTGCTCAAACAGAAAAGGGTAATGGCAACCTCATTTCCTCAAAGGGCTTAACTAAATGTTTTATTTTTTATTCATGCCTTTAGTCAACTTTCAAAGTGACCTTTATGTTGTAAGCATATTCTCAGAGGATCTTCTCTGTCTAGGGTACTGGCAAAGAGATGATGGATTGTATGATTTAGTGGTTATAGCGTACTTAGACAAATGCAGGCAGACATGAGTGTTTGAAAGAAAACAGTGAATTAAGCTCCTATGAAGAACAGAAATCCTGTGATGCTCGTCAGGATCAGTGTACGATAATTAGCGATTTGATTAAGATAAGGTAAAACTGAGATGTGTGATTGGTATCAGTGGGTGGGTTTAGTTCCTGGCATTTACAGCAAAGTTAATCCAGAAATCTGCTCTTTGGGTACATTTCTGGCATTAATCAGGTGCTCTTGATCAATCTTCATGTGAAACTTGCTCTTTGCCTGTTGTTCTCATAACAGAAAGGGCAGTGATTTTGCTTTTATCACAGCAGTCTATTGCAGTCATTGTCACCTGGCAGTGTAATCTTAGCTAAACCAAAATAATTTGCTTAGAATAGCATTGAGACTTCTAGCATTTTTAAGCTGCTGTTGAACCCAGCAATCGCTGTTTAATACTTTGTTTAATGATTGTTGCCTCCCTGTTTGACCTCCTTATTCCAGCAAGGCAGAATTATGATAGACTAATCACCAATTCCTAAGTTTCTAGAAAGCAGGTTTTTCCCACGAGGCAGTCAATTTGGAGTCAAGATGTTTCGCAAAACAACAAGATGTTTTGCGAAAAGAAGTAAGTTGCACTTTTCACATTCCCACCAGGAAAGGTGGTAGAAGACCAAGCCATTTTAAAAGACTGACACATTAACTCTTAGCAGAGGAAATGGTTTGACAAATGCTGTGCTGAGCATATATCGCTTGGCAGCATCAGAACATAGGTTTCCCTGGGCAGGCTGCTCTGTGCTAAGCATTGTAATTGAAAACCTCATTTTATCAGCAGTGACAGTCTGGAAAAATCCACTCTTGATTCAGTCCTCTATTTAGAGACAATCTCCCCAGCTTTCCTCTTGAGAATGAATTGTTGTACTAGACCCCCACTATTATGTAGCAGCTGCTTCCAGGGCAGCAGACACAGGTCATGAGGTAAGAGATTCTTCCTCTGGATTATATTAATGAAGAGTATTTCACATTTATTTTTAACAGCTAGAGGAGGCTGGCAAGATACTCAGAATAATGTAGTAGAATACAAATAGTATCCTGAAATAACTCCTGTTCTTATGCCACAGTTGTTAAGCCTGTTTAATTTCAGCTGTGTGATCGGTGCTGTCCAAGATGTAAAGATGATGATCAGTAAAACCACCTATAATACATGGAGTGGAAAAGAGGTCAAACAAGTAAAAAAAAAATCCATGTGTTGGTGGTTGGAAAGCATGCTGGAGAAGTGGGAATTTCCAGTTGAAATGTAGGCATCAGCAGGTTGAACTGGTAGGAGGAGAGATTGTCCTGGAATGGTGGTACTTGTGCAGCATGGTCTTTGACCTGCAATAATTCAATTTTTTTTATGTTATCTCAAAAAGTAGGGGTATTTAAGTGACCTTTGCTGATGATGCAAAACTAGCAGCACAGAAAAGAATCAGCACACCACACAGGAAGAATTAGCAAATGAAGACGAAGGCTTGCATGTATTAGTTACAGGTTTTCTGTGAACCACCAGTGTGATATGCCTGGATTGAAAGGAAGAGAAAGAGAAGCACAATCTCCAGAGCTGGGTTAAGAGAGTGGAAATTTTCCAGTACAGAAGAGGAAATATTATGCAGTTCTGGTCGTCATGTTCATGAAAGATGAATTCAGGCAGGAACAGGCAAAGTGAGGAAGGATAATAAGATTATAAAAGGAATGAAGAGCCAAGAGGAGATTTAAAAGGTATTTGGTTTATTTAGCAAAGCAAAGACTGATAACAGTCATCTTTGCTGTCATTGGGAGGGAGAGGGGGAGGAAGAGACTTCATTTAAGGCATAAAAAAACAAATGGTGGACATTAGAACAAATATAAATAAGCTGGTCAGGTGTATACCTGAAGGAAGACCTCTAATTATTAAGGGAGCAAGGCAATAACCTTCTGATAGAAATAGCCTTCTGACAGAAGAAATGAAGGCCAAAATCTTGTTTGTTTCAAAGTGAGCAGTCATCAGTTTAAGCAGCAGTATATATGTGATTGTTTGCGGTAGAGGATGGCGTGTCTGTGGTGCAGGCAGACCTTTGTGCTCCTTATTCATGTCTCCTGATTTTTGAATGAAAAATTCAAATTACACTCCCCCACCCCCATATTAAGATAACTGCACAGTGCAGTTGTCGTTAAGCTGAGGGGCAAAGCTCTGTTGTCTGTTAGATTATTTTGCATATTCCTGCATTTAATAACTTGTTTAAATAAACATGTACAGCAGTTTTGTGCAACAGTTTACAATTACTAAATTTTATAAATAACCTAATAATTACTTGTTGTATAAATTATATATTCATTAGGGGTTATAAAAATCTTCATAGTATTCCTTTCTCCACTTAAATTGAAGAGGTACATGGAAAGAATGCTTCTCTCTGGCTGTCTCTAAATAAAATTAAATAACTTCTTGTATTACCCAGTCAGTATCTAAGGTTGTAACAATACCAAAAAGAACCAAACTGGGTACAGTATGATCTCAGGAATAATTTCTGATGATGAGTATTCTGGATTCTTGGGGGGAAATAAAGACCATAAAGAGGAATACAGGCCAGTTGCTTTAAATGTCTGATGTAGATTTGATACAAAGGAGTATGGTTAGGTGCCTCAGCTGTTTGTATGACATACAGAGGTCAATGAAGATTTGAAGAACTTGGATAGTTCTTTAGGTGAGTCTACCTTGCTATGCTAAGAAAAATAGGCCATAATAAATACTGTTTTCCTTCTTTATTTTTGTCACTGGTATTCTTTGGTAGTTTGTGGAGTAGAAGGCTTTCATGCATTGGTTCTATCTTAGGCTTAGCTCTACAAATACTTATACTTCTAGAACAGGTTTCCTCCTTGTTCCTGAGGGATTGCTCTTGTGCACGTGCTTGTAGGATGAACCTTTAGTATGTACTATTTTTCCCTTCTCATTTACACACTGTGGTTGTCCTGGGCTCTGTACAAGAAATAAGGTGGTGTTACATGTCCAACAGTCCATTGCTGGAGCTCACTTCTATATTTCAGTGACTTTTTTAGCTTGTCACCTTTACCATTTGGTTCCTGACATGGATGCACCATTTGTGCTAGTGATAGCTGTGACCTCATGTATTTTAGGGTGGTTTCAAAGACTAGGTAAAGGTAGTGGAAAAGAGATGATCTCGGTGATCTACCTTAGGTGAGATTCTCTGAGATGCAGCATCTCCTGTGAAGATGAACTAACAGCAAATTAAGCTTCCCTCAAAGGATGGCAGGAAGCAAAATCCATCATAGCCAAGAAATAAACAAGTGTTAACAATCCTGGTTCACACATTTTGATCCCATAGCAGTAAAAAAAATTAATTAACCAATACAAATTTTCTGTCAACCTGATTTGGAGAAATATAAAAATGTCATTTCTGTTTGGTTCTGTTGTATCAAAGGCATGGTACTGTATATTGTATATTAAAATACTGATTCGTATTCCAGCTTAATGTTGTATTTATTGGCTGTATTTTAAAAATTGATAAATATATTAGTACATTATTTCCAACAGAGAAAATAGATGACTCAGAGTCCTGACATCTTTAGACAACATTTACATGCAAATCTGTAACTCTTCCCGAAAGAAGAGCAAACTGGAACCTATGTTGAAAGATAAACAAGAAGAACAGTACCTCTGTATATTTATGCTTATATATTACTGAGATGGATATGTAATAAAAACAAAGCTATCACTGATGTATCTGACAGATATAGATACTGCACATATAAATACTGGTCTAACTGCTGATATTACTATTCCCTTTGATGTGAACTTTCATATAAAGTTTAGAATGTTATGCAGTAATGCATTTACTATGTCAAGGATGATAACCCAGGGCTTAAGTCACTGGGGCAGATGTCTAGGGCTGTATTAGAAGTGGAATTGGAGTGAAGAAGTGAGGAAAGTGCAGAAGCTGAGAACTCGATGAAACCAAAGGCAGGGAAACAGTGACAGCAGAATACAGGATTTGAGTAAGGGAAACAAGACAAAGTTGCATCTAACTTTAGGGCAAGGCAAGATCAGTAGCTGAGTTAATTGGTGGTAATTATGTAAAATCCAAAATGAGAAGTGGGTAGGGATGCATCAAAGAAACTGGTAAGAAACAGAATTGAGGAGCTAGAGGGAGGGCAGGCTGGGGTCTAAGCAAGCAAGCGAGCAAAGTGTGAGATGTGCAGCTGCGGGCAAGTGGCACGCTGAGCAGGAAAAATTATAGGTGGGATTGAATAAAGTATGTGCAGCGGAAAAAAGGGCCAATCCAAAGTGGAATCTATCTTGTTAGGCTTTTAGTCATTGGAGAGACTATTATGATATTATGGCTCTCTGTTTATGATAAATCCTAGGAATTAAATGGGCCCTTTTCTGAACCATGATGGTCAGATTATTAAAGATGATGAAGGAAGGAAAGTCATGTTCTGTTATGCTTCTATAGGTAGGATGATCTTTTACAAAAGATGAGTTCACTCAGTCCACCAAGTAGAAGCGGGACCATCATTTTGCTGTGAGAAATGGTTTTAAACCTCCCGGGCTGTGGACGTGCACTCAGGAGGTTTAGGAGATTTGACTGACAGAGTCTGGACTCAAAGTTCTGTCTTAATTAAATCATGGTTTCAGGGAAATGCCAAAAAGTGACAGAAGTGCTGGCGTTCCTCCAGTATCAAGGAAGGTGGATAGACTAAACTGGGTTATTATGGCCTAGTTTACTCTGACATCAGTTTTGGCTTAAATAGTGAAGAGACGTAGGATTCTACTAGTGAAGATTGAAAAAAAAAAATTACAGTTGTATGAATATAATTCATACAATTAAGGCATGAATATGATGTTGAAAACTACTTCCTAAAGAAACATTATAAATTTAGCTGGTCAAGGCAATTTTTAACTACATAGAATTTTGTGAAGCATTTAGCTTGTACAGCTGCACAACATTCTCGGTAGAAAATGAGCACTGTATAATTTCAATAAAACTAAGAAGAATTAACAGTTAATTGTCTGATAGGTCTTGGGAGATAATTACCAACAAGGGCATTTCTGGTGACATCCACAGAGATCTGACCTGGAACTGTTACAGTGGTCTCCTTGGGTATTTGGAAGCAAATGTACAGTCATTTCTGACTAAAAAAAACCCTAAAGTTGTAGATGACTTGGAAGTTGGTAAAAGGCAACAGTGAAAATATGGGCTGTCCTGGATCACTTAATGAACTGTGCCTGTGCATAGTGTGTTTTAAAGCAGCTCAAAGAAGAGTTACATACCTCTGAATAAGGTATGCAGGATAGACCATGCATTATGGTTATGTTTACAGGAGAAGATTAAAAAGAAGTGAATGCTGCTTTTTAGAAAGCAATTGCCTCTGAAAAATGTTTTAAGAGATGTGATGTAACTGAAGCACACTGTCAACTTCCAGTTCAATGCTGTATCTGAAAGGCCTGAAAGAAGCCTGGGGTTAGTGAGTGTAGGAATAGGAGCTTACTACTTTTAGTATCAGCTGAGGCTGGAACTGAATTCACTTCTCTTGTCAGTAGTTTTAAAGGGATGTTAAAGATGTGTTTAGATACAGACACCTCAAAATTGTTTGAGAACAAATGTCAAGCAGATTAAGAAAATAAAGCAAGGTTGAACCTTGTAAAAGGATGCTTGTTAGTGCAAACTGCCAGGGAAAGTAGCAGATTCATTTTCTCTTGTACTCTGGTTGCTTCAGGGTACTTCCTGGGGAAAATGCATTTTAGAGCAACATCTCAGTATTCTCAGTATGAAAGTTACTGTATGAACCATGATGGTTTTCAATACGTTATGCGTAGTATACAAAGCTGATGATTTGTTGGCTGGTTTCAGACTTTACCAGAACTGCCACAATTTTAAGGCCTTGTGTCCAATAGTGTGCTTTGCTCCTGTAGGCATGGTGGGTCAGCTCCTGGTCTCCAATGGATTCAAGGAGTTTTCCCAACATTTCTAGGTAGTGTTGTTGCTAACCAAAGGCAGTGTGTCCAAAATGTATGCAATGAAGAAACTTCACACTGATGTTCTCTGAAGGTGCTTCACCCTGGGGTTTTTTAATATATGTGTGTGTGTGTTTGAGGATATTGCAGGGAACAGTATTTGGACTTCAAAACGCTTAATTCTGTTTGTTACTTGCTGTAAAGAAAATCCTCAAGACTGCAACAGGGAGAAGAATAAGTAGGGAATGGCAGACAAAACAATACTAATTGAGAACTATTGTGGAAAACATGTTGGTAGTGATAAGGCTTTTCTGGTAAACTTGTGTAGCTAATAGTAAATAACGGTCACCCTTTGTAATCTTCAAAAAACCAGTTTATTTGCTTTCTTGTTTTCTTCTTCAGATTGGTTCTTTACAACCAAACAAGAAGAATAACTGTGCACATTTGCTGGTTTTATTTGAGATATAAATTAAAAAGTGGCGCTTTTATAATCAAGCAGAACTGTCTGCAATTTCTATTCTCTACGTAGTCATATTTGTTTTATTACATGATGTTTTTTATTGAACTCCAGTTTCTTATTTCAGTCTTGCATTGAGGGGTTTGTGTGATCTTTAGCAATTTTTTTACCCTCCTGGTGAAGGCTATCAGTTAGAGAAGTGTCCCTAATTTTATGATTGTCTTTATCAACTGTTTATCCAAAGGAAGGCTGAGGTAGCTATGATTCTAGTGTAATTTGCTGGAGCCACTTGTAGTGCAAGTTCTGATAAACTTTTTAAAAGCCATGCCTTTATTTTAGCAGGTATTATTACTGCCATCTGGTTTATATGCATTTTTACAGCTGCTTATACCTGAGGCACGGTGTTAAAAATGGTTATGATCAGATTTCATTTTAAATTCTTGTTATTAAAATTAACTTTTTCTTCAAAAATATGACCTGAAAATCAGAGCTTCTACTGTATATGCCACAGGAGCTCTCAGTCCTGCATTTCAACACTTTCCTACGTCCAAACAAGAAATGCCCTACTGTTAAAGCTGGGGATAGTCAAATTTGGGTCCTCTTTAGGCAAGTCCTTTTGACCACAGCTTTGCAATGGCTTTTTTTTTTTTTTATATCCAGCGACATTAATAATTTAACTCTAAAAATCTGATGTGCTGAAAATCAGTATCAAATATCCCAGGAAAAAATATCCTGTAATTTTTCTTCTTTATTACACTTGGTTGGGAAATCGGAGGAAGAAATTATAGTCTAAAGTGAAGTATGCAGGAGCATAAACAGTAAGTAGAATTACTTAGGGTACTGACCATTTCAGTTGCTCCAGCTTCTCCAAAGCAATAATAATAAATTCAAGAATATTAGCCCTCTTCCTAGTTTTGCCAGATATTTTAAGAAGCTGGCTCCAGTGCTAGATGAAAACAGCAGCACTTATTTCACTGAACGGGGAACAGTGATTCCCTGAATCCTTTTTGTTGTCCATAAAGCCCACTTATAAATTTATTATCGGGTAGGTTTTCAATCCTGCAGTTATATATCTTGCAACAAAGTGCTTGTCATGTGATTGTAAATATGTGCAGAAAGTAAATGGAGCAAATCCTAAACCCAGTACTGTAAATATGGTTCCTCTTGACAGGAAAAGGAGAAATTTGATCCCTATTCATATGTAAACCCAGATCCCTACTTCTGGTCTGCTCCAGCACCTGGTTTTGTGGGACTTTCTGCACATTAAATATTTTGGACAGTTATCCAAGCAAAATACAGTGGGACCACAGAGTCCAGGACTCTTCAAAGATGCATTGCAAGAACCTACAACATGCAAAGGTCCCAGTAAGGAAGTTCAGAGGTATCACAGTTTGGGGAGAATGGGATTAGGCATGGATATGTGTGTGCCAGTTTTGACACCTAAAATAAAAGTGAATTTTACTTACAAGAGCTGCAACTCTGAGAAGATGGCTTTTAGTCACCTTTCAACTGGATATAATTTCCAAGCTAAATTCTGAATGTTAGTTTTGGTTATTGCGTTCGATATTCTGTCTCCTGTTCATTTCTTGGCTGTCCCAAATTTAGATTTACTCTGATGTTGACTTTAAAAAAAGGAAAGGTGTGCCAGGACTGATAGTGATGATCCTGAATATAAATTATGTCAGGCAAATTGATGCAAGATAAAATTACCAAATCAACCTTTTTTATTCTATATTTTATGGAATATCTAATGTATGTTTGGCAGTAATTTACTCTTGCACATGAATTTCTGACAGTTTCGATTCTTTGGGCTTATTAATCAATGTAGTCAGCACCAGAGCAATTTTTATGAGACTCACTAGTCATCAAAAATTTATTATCAGATAAATCAAAGAAACAACTACCATCTTAATAGGGTGAACAAAGCGGCATGTAAAAGATCATTCAAGACTACATGTTTTTGTCACTAGTGTATTGCATTTACCACTAGGTTCAGAGGTTTTGTTTGCACTTTCATTATTTCATCACTGTGACACAATTGCTTCCTTTTGTGCTAGACTTTTCTTCCTTCCATTTTTTTTAATGTATGTATGTATATTTCATGTTAGCACCATTCTGATAAAGCATGAAAGTTCTATGTAGAATGTAATATAGAACTTCAATTAGAATCCAAAACTTTTATGGTTAGTTGTGGTGGATTGTGTGCACTTTGGGAGTAGGGTGGGATGGAAGTATGTTGTGAGTAGTACTGGCACGCCGTGAATGTGCTTTAGGCTCTGATCCAGTCGCATAAGGAGCTCTGATACTCATTCCAGTTAAACTTCTAGTGTCTTACTTGATACAGTAATCTTTCTACTTTCTGAAAAGATTACGTGTTTCTTTTTGGTATTTTAAGAATTTCCCAGTCACGCTTGTGGCTCTCGAGTAAAGCCAGAGCTGAGTGCTTCCCACATCTTCCTTTTAGTCAAAGCAAAATGTTTGTCTTACCAAAATGCTCTTGCATTTAATGTTTGCATTGATTGAGTCTCCTCCCCGGCCTGTGCAGGAGCAATGGGCTTCCCTGGCCCAGCGGGCCTGTTTGACTGCAAGGGGACGTAGCCACAGGTGTATGGTAAGAACATACTGGTGACAGCACTGGGAGGGTGGCTGGTAGCTTTTCCTTCCCTTGATAACTCGTGTTGGCTCCCTGGCATGAAGGTGTCGGTAGGAAAATCCACATGCAAGCTGGTAGTCCTGTCCTCAGAGGAGGGCGAGTGTCTGGAGAACCATGAAACCAGGAAATTGTATTGTTTTATGGAGCCTGGCTTCATCTCAGTACTCAAATACAGGCATGTCAAGCAGTTGCGAGAAGGACGCAAGAGTCACCTTAGATTGTCCCTGTAGTCAAGGGGGTACCTCAGGGGCCAAGACAGTTCACCAACAAACTAAGTCATGCTCTTGACGCCCAGAGGGGAAGACTGGGCCCTTGGCCACCACTCTATGGGTGGTACGCTGCTGAAGCAATCGAGTGGCGCCAGCCTCATGTGTCCACCCTGGCTGTGTGTGTTCCCATCCACACACCCAGGCCAGCACTGGCCCTCGTGTGACCATGTAGCAAGGGGGTTTGGGGAAGGTGGAAACTAATTACTTATTTTGGCAGATTTAGTCTGGATTACCTTCTTGAACTCGGTGCCTGACTGCCAGTGCTAGCCCGGAGGGCAGTGATGCCCAGCTGTAGAAGAGCCAGCCCAGCTGGGGTAAGTCCAAGTTGCAGCCCCTCAGCTGCACATCCAAAGCCATGAGAAGAACCTGGGTCCTCATGTGCCTTTTTCACTTTATGCGCCAAATGAAGCAAACCTCCTGTGAAGAGAACACAAGTGCTCTTAAGAACTTAAAACCTCCCCAACATTAGGGAGCTAATGGGAAATCTGAATTTGATGATGTGCAGAAAATAGGGGGAGGGAAAAAATCCTGACAGCCTGTGTATTTCACATGAATCTGGTGATGCTGAATATATGCAAGTCTCATTGGTGGAGTTCTTGGAGCTTGCTTTCATATGTTTTGCCTAATAAAAAAAATAACTGAAGGGAGATTGAATTTATTCTGTGTTAATAACCAGAAAGGACGTTTCTGGATGGCTACCAAGCAATGCAGAGCTGTGAACGATACAAAAGAAACCCTACTGTTCCCTTTTCTACCCAATGCGTACTTCTACGGGAGAAATGTATTTAACTTCAGCATTGACTTTTTCTGTGTTTATAGTCCTAAGTATGGCTGAAAATAAGGCTGCTATGGGATGAATGGCTTACAGAAACAGTGTTGTCTTGTAGCTCTTACAGTTTATCTCCCTGGTCTGATTCCAATTCAAGTGAGTTATGGCTGAAAATGGTTGCTGTGGGTTGCTCACTTAGCAGTGCATGTAAGGTGTAAGAGAACTAGATGTAGTTCTTTTCTTTCTCTTATAGATATAACTGTAAAGGTGTGGTAGTTTTAAAACTAATGATGGCATCCAGTTATCAATGCTAACATCTGACTGCAGTTACAAATTTTCTTTAGCTCTCTTTACCAGCCTACAGTTTGTTCAGTGTGAATCTTACTTCAAGAGTAGATTTTAATCATCTTTTTATTTTTGAGACAAATCTATAATGAGACACAAGTTCTAAGCTGGTTTATGTATCATTAACATGTCAAAATAACTAACCATCTTTGTGTACCTTTATATGACTGTTGCTTGGTAGCATTTGCATTCAGAATAGAAAAGACTAATTTCTGGTCTTGATTTTAAGGCAGACTGGAGTTTGGACTGGTCCAGCTTTGTGGTAGAGTATGTAAAACTACAGTTAATAGAGATGTAAAATACTGTGAATTAAAGGCTGTGATTTGGACAGTGGCTCAGGAGGCTTGCTTGAAATACATATGTATTTCAGAGTACTCCCAGAGTAAGTTTGGAAGATCCGTTGGATGAATAGTGAAGTGGGAGTTTGAGATCCAAATCTTTCTATAAATTGGAGAGGTATCAGGAAGCTGACAAGTAAGTTAGAATCCCAGTCCTGTATCTGTCACAGATTTCATGTATAGGTTTAGTGACTTCTATGCAGCAACTTCTTCTCAAGGATCTCAACACAAGGTAACTTTATCTTAGGGCCATAAGCTCCTGAAGGTCATGTCAGGCTACTGAATGCATATACAGTGAAAAAAAAGTATGTTCATTTTATTGTGGAGAATCAGCAGTTCAAGTGACTGGTAAGAAATCAGCTAGTCAGTAGCAAACCAGTGTTATAAGCACACAGTTTGCTCTGTTCAATGGGAACTTCATTCTCATTAATCACAGTGTAAAATCTACCTGGCCAGGCCTTCATTTCCCATAACTTGACTAGAAATGGTCTGGAGTGCCATAGACAGGACAAAAGCATAAAGAGCTAGCCTTTCTTCAGCCCACAGGGTTCAAGCAGGGTTGGGTTCCTGCTCTTCAGACCCAAGATCCATAGGACAAAACACTGGTGGAATGGGTCAAGAGCTGTTTTAATCATATTTCCTTTTTTATGAGATTGTACCCTGCATTTTTGTTAGAAGCTAGTGAGGATGAATTCTGTTCAGTTTATTTGAATACTTACTGTATCTGACCTGATGCATCTGAGATGGTCCCTGGTGTGATACTTTTGATATAACTGGGAGTGATGGTTCAAAACCAGTTTTAGGCGTGGGTACTGTAAATCATGCTGTATTGTCTACAAATTGCTCCACCAAGCTGTTTTGCTTTTTTTTTCAGTAGTAATATTGACTCCTTTTTCTTTGTTGATTGGCTTTAATTTGCAATTTTACTCTGGGAATTGAGACAAACTGTTTCTTTCTGAAGTCGGGTGAAATTCTTGGAAATTCAGCCTGGCGTTTCTGGCAGTTCATGATTTATATTTTGATTAATTTGTTTACTTTTTGCTTCAGTTTTGAGACTATTCTGTAGACATATGCCAAAATGAGATTTTAATGTCTTCTGGAAAACTTGGTTTGTCCTGCTTTCCTCCTAAGTATAGTCCTATTCATGTGATGACATACTGCCAGCTAGATTGCCCTAGAGATTCAGCAGTGCCTATGATCAAAATGTGACTGATAGTCGTGTATCAGTTCCAAGTGATTCACTGTGTAGATTCATAGCTTTGGAGGTGGCAAACGTGTGTCTGAGAGCTGCAATAATCTGCGCATCCCACGTTGTTTTATGGAGGACAGTTTGCAGGTAAAAATTCTTACGGACCAACTTGAAACCCACAGATGCATTTTATCAGACTAGTGCACTTACACACTCACAAATACTTCGGTTTGCAAAGATAAGCATCTTCCTTTTCCATACCGGTGGTGTTTGGATTCCCATTGCGTGATGGCAGTACTGATGTCGCTCCTTTTTCTCAAGATTTAATAAGTATTGCATTACTTTATTATTCAGGAATATTTACCTATGGACATATAAATGCCTGATATTCTGTGGCTTATGGTGTTAGGAATGGTAATTAGAATTTCCTATTCCCTCTGCTTGGCAACTCACGTATACCCTAATCTAGATAATTATTCATAAACTTAGTGTCATTGCTTCATTATGTTCTATGTTTAATGTTTAGTTTTAATCCTCTGAAACTTGGTTTATAGAGCCAGGTTTACCTATGTTCACAAAGTAAGTAGTGTGAGTTTTTTTCATTACTTCCCCACTGGAAAAGGTATTAATATATATGTGTAAGAAAATGAGGTTTTTGTAACAAGGGTGAAGGTTACTCATTTCCCTTTTCCTGTAAATAATTGATTTGTGATATTAGGTAATACTAGGGCATATTGCACATGAATCTTGCTTTCCACAAACAAATTTCACAGGCAGCAGAGTTGGGAATTGGAAAGGCCACTTTCACTCAAATGTTCCTACATTGGCATGGGAATATATGCATGAGTGCTAATGAGTATACATGTTGGAGAAGTAAGGAGTCTGGATTAAGATAAGCTAAAACACCCCCTGTGTTTTTGAAAGGAGGAGAGAGGTGGACTTCTAACAAGATGTGGGTTTATATGTTCGTGGTGTATTTGTCTCTGCACGCACGTCTATCCATAAATATTCTCCCACATCCTGTATATATTTAGTTTAGTTCTGAAATTATGTACTGTTCAGTAGATGCGTGCATTAACTCAGTTCCATTTTATTCTTCTCTAGGAAGGATGGATTTAGAAAACAATGGGCACTGCAGAGCAGAATTCTGTTGGCATGAAATAAAAATACAAATGGTGTTAAAAATAAATTTATAAAAATAATATAGGTAAAATACTGAGATGATCAAAATGAATCATAGGAGGAACTGATGCAAAATGTAGATATTGCAGAATCCAAATTATTATATTCATGGGGATCATAATTAATTATTTAATTCTAGATATACACATACTGCAGCCTAAAAATGTATTGCAGGTTTACAACTGAGTGGCTGTTTTATGTGTCAGAATGTAGTCTTTGCATATTTATTAAAATTATTCATAACTGGTTGCTGCCTAGATGAACTGCTCTATTCTTATATCTTGCTTCAATACATTATCTGAACCATTTTATGATGACATTATAATGGAAATTTGCCTAAATTTTAGAATGATCCGTGGGGCATTTTCCAAAACCCCTATCCGCATCTCTTAAAAACATGTATTTGCAGTTTACTTTTAAGAATACTTTCAAAGGGCTTAGTAGCAATATATAATTTCTACATATAATTGTTTGCTGCTTTTTTTAAAAGAAGTTTTATTTAGATGAAAAAGGGATATATGTTGAAAAAAGTTAATACGCATTTAAATAAATTTTATGTGCTTACCCATTCTCCAGCTTACAACCGTAAGCTGCTGCTTTTAAAGATACCATAGGATGGCAAAACATGTTTGTAATGCAGTTTTAGAACCTTTCCCACAGATGTCCCAGCAAAGTTACAAAAATCAGTTCTGTACCTACTGTGTGTGGTGCCTCACAGCTGTTCTTCCACTTCTGTCAGGGCAACAAGATTCTTTTCCTGGGGCATGGGGCAGGGAAGCAGGATGGGGATGCTTTCTGCCAACCTGATATGCAGTTAGAGCGACTATAAATCGTCACAGTTAACTATAAGATAGTCACAGTTGCCCTGTCTGGTGGCTGTTCTACAAACCATTGGCTAATTTGGGTACACAGGTGAGACATCTTTATTTCCAGTAGAATTCAAACAAAAAAGTCTGCCTGTATCAATATTCAGAAAGAACCCAATACAACTTGTGTATCTTGTCAACCATGGTTTGGTTTTTTAAAGTAATTTGGAAGACCACAAGAAGAAATAGCTTAGTTTTCAGAAGGAAAAAGTGAACTTAAAACATTTCTACATTAAGAACGTAGACCAGTTACAAGTTGGTTGGCGCTTGTCATGTAAAGCTGAAGGAGTCTGGTACTGGAGTGTTTTGCTTTATGGTGAATACCATAGAAGTGGGTTACTCTGCTGCCATTTGCATGGTGATGCGGCATTATTTCCACTAATTGTCAAAAACAATTAGAGGCTAATGAAGTTCTGTGCAAACTGTCAGATGGACGCTTTCCTTTTGATTAAATACATCTTGGTGAAGAATAAAGGAACGATCCCTTTTTATATGTTATTATTTCATGTCTTGCTTGGAATACACCCAGACTCTCATTTATAATTAAACAGAAAACAGTTTAAGAAAAAAACCGCATTAATTCAAAAAGTAACCATGACAAATCTGCATGACAGATCACTTTGTGACCACTGCTGCTGTGGCCATGGTTTGCCTATAGAATGCCTGAGGTACAGCAGTTGCTTTACATTCTAAAAGACACATTCCCAATTGCGCACTCACTGCTCTGAGATGTGAGAGAAGTGCAGAGTGTCTCTTTTTATCAAAGGATTTTGCAAAGCATTAAAGTTGTTTGGACCCCAAGTGGTGCAGGAAACCTCTTGCAAGGTTAAGGTAGGCATAAAATCAACGCAGGCATAACGTTGCAAGTGAAACAGGAGAAAAATGAGAAATTAGGAAAGCTAGAAGAATGAAAATGCAACTGCATGTGTTTTGCCTTATTTCTCTGGGGAGATTTCTAGCTGGGTTTGCTGGCCAAGTGTAAGTTTCCATGAGGAGAAGTCTGAGGATTTTTTTTTTTTAAGCTACCATATTTACCCACTTTCTGTCTGAGCTTACCCTTACACGAACTAAGCAAAGTATCTTTCCTTAGTGTTGTTTTACTGTTGTACCAGGTTTGGGGGCTGCCTTCTGTTTTAACTTTTCAGCAGTATAACATGTGAAAAGTCTTTTTTTCTCTGCAGAAAGTGTGATACCATGTGGTTTAAGCCAGTAGGATCGCAGTGAAAATGCACTGACTTCATTATGTCTCAGGCAGGACAAAACCTCCTCTCAAAAATTACCTCTGTGCCTCTTCCCAGCCTGAGGGTATTGTGTTGTAATGGTCTGTACATCCAGGTGTGCTTCTCTGAAGTGATGTGATAACAGAAATCAATTTCCAGATGGCGTTTACTAGAGGCTTCTGCTATAGCAAGTGGACAAGACGAAAACCCAAAGTGTCTGGATTCAGAAACCTTGCAGCCAAATAGCAGCAAATGCCAAACTATGTGGTGATTTGAGAGGGGTGACCCAGCCAGGTGAAAGCAGTACGTGATGAAGTGTCTCAAACTCTGTGAAATTGTATTTGTACTACGGTTAGCAAAGGGATTCTCTCTGTATGCAGTCCAACATTTTACACCTCTAGCTGGGTGGCAGTTTTAAGAGAAGCTTACGGTTGTCTGAGCAGCCTCACCCATCTGTTCCACCAGCACAGGCGGTATAGATGGAACATATTTGATGGACTTTCTGGCAGTTTTGTAATTGGAAGGAGTTTCTCTCCGGGTATCCAGCACAAAAAGAGGCAGACTGGATGAAGCTACTGAGAAACCAGGACAAGTTTGTGCTTACAGGCTGATAGTGAGCCCCTGGTATTAAATTCTTTGCTAAGTCTCTGCAAGCAGTGACACTTCCTACTACCTGTGGGTTTCAGGGCAGCAGCAAGCTCAAGATTTACTGTCACCACAATTGTTTTGGGGGTGAAAGATGGACCACTTGGAAAGCTTAACCTTTCTTTTCTTCTTCAGAGAGCAGACAGCCCTTTTCCCTCCCAGAACAACATGACATCAATTTTACCAGGGGAGGCTGAAAGCTTTTAAGGCCTTTTTTCATCTTTTTTTTTTTTTTTTTTTTTTTTACCAACATAATAGATAGTTTGTGCCAATAACAACCCTTGGTCAGTCCTCCTATAACAGCAGCCAATGAGATACTGTCATCAATTTTACTGTACCCTTTGCTTTCCTGTGAGCCTACTCCATTGAGGGGAAATGCTTAATGCTGTTGCTATTACAATCTCAGAAACTTTCCAAGTCAGTAAAGAGTAACACTAGCTCAAACTTTGGGCCTTGTTCCTGAAGTCTGATCTAATGTGATTGTTATTTATGGCATTACAGAGCAGTAAACAGCTGCTTGTGTCTGCTGGGGTGTTTTTTTGCTGCTGGTTCATTGGGTGTTGTGGGGTTTTTTTCCACCTAATGATGCCAACAAAAGTGACCTGGCGTTTTTCCTTTAATTAGAATGGGCCTTTGTGAATTAGTGTGTGAAAATCACAGGATAAGGCACTAATTGGAGTTTAGGCAACTGCTTCCCTAACCTTTCACAGTGAAAGTTCTAAGTGAAATGTTTCAGTTTTCATTTAGCAGCTTGAGAGTTTTTCATAGCTAGATGTAAAATAATGATTCTTGACCTTTTTGGACAAATATATTGGGGTTTTTTCTGAAAAAAATCTTTACAGCGTCATTCATTTGTGGCTAGTCTTGCCTGTGGTTTGACTGCTTTAGCTCCCAGGTTCTACAATGGCTACCCTAAATACATAAGAAAAGACTTTTCTGTGTTAGACCCACAACCCATCGAGTCTGACAGCCTTCCCCCAAGAAGCAGTAGGAGATACCGTTCAGGGAGAACACACAAGACTGCCTGCTGCCTGTAGTCCCTTCCCCTTATTCTCTCCCAGCATCCAGCATTGTCATTCTAGGGGCGATGGAGAGTACATCCCTGACTCTTCCTTTCATCACCTATTTACAGACCTGTTAGTGAATTTATAATTCTTGTTTGAAGCTCCTGAGACTGTCTACCAGCAATCTCCTGTACCAGCAAGTTCTGGATCTTCACTAACTGCTGGGTCTTTTTAATGTTTGAGCTGATCTTCCTGATTCATGGGTGGCCAGATGTTGGAATGGGATTTATTATACTTAAGATCAAATTGTTCTGCTAATGCACAGATAAGGACAGTGGCAAAGAACAACCACTGCGGCTGGGCCAGCCATAACTTTTCAGATGGGGCACTGTCATACAGAAATGAACAGTGATGGGAGCCGAGAGCCACTGTGTACCGAGTAATCCACTGCATCTTACTCCTGTAAGTGCTAAATAGCAGCTTCAGGAGTACTGGTCTGCTGAGGTGGTTTGTGAGTTGCTGGGGGGATGTGCAGGCAAGGGAAGGATGAATTACTGGGAATGAGTTTAGGATCTTGTAGTGTGACGGCAGGTGTGTGGTATATGGAAGGGGACAGTGAAGATGGCGTGGCACTGTTGAGCTGCACTGGGGACATACAGGGTTAATAATGACACTGCAGTACTACAGTCAGGCAAGCAGCTTGACAGTACTGCACTAAAGAAAGAATTTGCTTCAGTATGATGAATACCAGCTTTGGTGAAAAAATCTGGATCAAGAATAGTCACTGATAGCGTTTACAGTTTTCTTATGTCTTTAGGCTATGATTATGTATATACTGGAAGTTCAAAGGTCAGGTGTTTGTTGAGGATGTATAGAAATATCAGAGGATTTTGACAGTGTTAATGGGTTTTGAGTATCAAGATTCTAGGTGTCCTAATTGAACTAAGGAAAGTGCTGAAGGGTGCCATTTTGGAGGAAAGCACTCCCGCATAGATTTTGAACACCAATTATCAATCTACACTGCAGTAGACTAGATCAAAATCAATATTTCTGCCTGGAATTCGCACAGCCTCTTTGAGAGACGAGATTAATATGGTTACTGTTTGACTCTGTGTTCTCAATCAGCTAAGTATGTGCAGTTGTCATTCATATTTTGTTTTTAGCTTGTTATTCTGACAGAAGAGTCTCTGAGGAATGAAAAGAGAGCCAGTTTGAACAGCAAAGCAATGTAACATTTACATATTTTCACACTGTTAGGGAAGCCGGCTGTTAGACTTCGAACATTATTTATTCATTTGATGGTGCTATTTGTTACAGACTTCTGAAATATGTTACTGACAGTAACTAAACCATCTGTCTCACTTTAGGATTTCTACTGATTGCTAATTTTGTTGACTAAGTGGTGGAAGAAGTTCAAAATGTGTTACAGCTAAAAAGACAGTGTTCTATTAGGGATTTATTCCTAATAACTTGCTCCCATAGCCAGTTGCAAGAGAGGGTGGTGGGTTTTTTTTTAATGTTGGCGCATGCACTGAAACAAACATCATGTTGTAGGCCTTGCAAATCATGGAGATCACTTCAGTTTGTGCTCGTGTGTTCTAAAGATCATGTAAATGAGCTTTCCATCATGGTTGTTTACCCAGTGCGTAGAAATAAAACCATCACATTCAAAGGGGTTGAACCAACCAACTCTAAAAGCAATTACTGGCAACATTGATTTTTCCATTAATTGGCTGAACACTTTGGAACATGAAATCTCTAAGGACAGCATCTGAAATGTGTTACTGCTTTTATTGCTGTTATGATTATTAGATTTTGGATGCTACCAAAATGTCCTGGATGATACTCAAATACAAGACAGTTCCTGATATTGAGAACTGACGAGTCTGAAAGACAAAGCAATGTCAAAGGGCATAAACATTTCCCAAGTGCTTATAATTTCATGATTATTTTTGGTAACTGTTTAGTTGCTTCACAATATAAAAGGGACCTCAGTGAAAACGTTGAGTTATAAGGGAGTAATTCTTTGCCATAGCATGTCAGGAGAGATTTGTTTGTCGTGGGTTGGTGGAAGAACAGCAAGAGTTTGCTATGTAGAAAAAGGGTAAGTGGGACAATAAAGCTTAATGTCATTGATAGGGCAGAAAAAATGGGATTGATGGAGAGGGAAAAAAAAGGTTGTCCTTTTATATCAGGTTGGGCAGAATCAACTACAGAGAAACGGAAATTTAGCATAATGCATTGAAGAAGGAAAAACTATTTTTGGTAATTTCTGGTATGGACTGGAAAGGAGTGACATATGCAGAGGGAAATTATGTTCTTTGCTATCTGGACAGTGGGAAATGGCCAGATCTTCAGAGTGTTGTGAAGGAAACGGCATCAGGATTCAAATCTTGATTGCTCCAAAATTTGTTCGATTTCTAGGGGGAGTATTTTCAAGGCTTTGCAACAAGATTTTTGCCCAAGGCTTTATTCACATTAGCAAATCTGTGTTTTATTTCATTATAGTTTTACACCCCATAGAGCTCTGACTCCCTCTTCGTTATTACTGTTCTTGTTGCACAGGGCATCTGAATCAGAGGTGTTACATAATTCGTTTCATAGTTACATATTCCCTTATAGATGCCTACACCTGCTGGGCATTAGTTTTAGCACTTTAGTGGATCAGAGTGTAAGTATTTGCATTGGAAAATTAATCTTCACAATGACCATGGATGCTTTTCAAGTCTTCAACTTCTTTCTTGAGCCAAATCTGAGTAACGAAAACTTACAGGAAGGCAGTGGCTGGTTTTCCCAGAATAGCCAGTAGCACTGTAGAAGAAATCAAATGTTGTAGCAGATCTCTGAAGCAGAGTTTTCCTGGATGCCGTCTTTAACCCTGTGTCGTAGTGCAAGTCAGCTTCTCTTGCCTCCACTGCTCCTTATTTGGAGAAGTTATCACTTTACTGCACAGAAGGTTAAAGCACATTCCCTTCTACTGCTTGGTCCTGAGCTTGCAATAGAAGCAGTTGCTACCTAAGAATAAAGGGAAAAAAATCAAGAGACATATGACACGATGAATAACAGGGGCAAGGTATATCAGTATTTGTATCAGAACCTGTTTTTCTCCTGCTTACTGTACTACTTGCTCAGTGACTGTTTAATCATACATTTTATTTGTATAAGAAAGTATTTCTCTGAAAAATTTGGAACTTGTGTATTTGAGAACAGTAGACTATTTTTCCTGTAGACATGACAGCATGATAAAGTGATTAGCAGAGCTGAAGAAAGATAATAGTACAGGAGACAGGGCTACAATGAAAACATCCACCACTGATGATTTTGGGAAATAATATTTGAGATAGAAATACTACGGTGTCCTGAAGAATAGCCTGCACTTCAGCAGAGCAGAGTGTAAAGTACTGGCTACAGGAATACATCTTTGGGAATTGCTGCTGAGCACTGGATCTGCAGAATGAGCTCTGGAACCGCAGAGTGTCAGCAAATGCCACCACATCACTGGGGAAGTGTCTTATGTGACACGGGAGAAGTAATGTCTGCCGTACTTGGTTCTATCAGCCTTATTTTAAGGTACGTATCCCAGCTGCAAGAAAGGTGGGAACCAATTAAAGTCCTGGAGCAGAGGAACAGGCAAAATCAAAGGCTAGAAAAAATCACCTATGAGGAAAGATGGACAAAGTCGAGGCATTTGCCCTGAAGAAGTAAATGCTGAAAGTGTTTTCAGATATCTTACAAGACAAGGAAGGGGGGAAAAAAAGTGTGGTCTTGAGTGAGAGTAATACAGAAAAAATGGACTCATGTTGACTTCTGTCATCACTGGAGATCTTACAAAAGATTTCAGGACAAACTAAAGTTAATCCTGTCATGAGGCAGAAGATAGAAGCAGATGAATTCTCAATGTCCTGTCAGTCCTATTTTTCTGACTCCATTTCTTACTGTGTTCTCAAAGTCTGACCTTTCTTCGCTCTTCCTCTTCCCTTCTCCCTCCTTCCACAAAAAAACCAAAAGTAAGTACCTCGTGCTTTCCTTCTCCCTAAAAATCTACTGAAGTGATAATTGATTAGCACCTTCTTTGTTGTAATGTAGTTACTGGGTGATCTTCAGGGCTGGCCATGGTGCTTTTAGGTCATAAATATTATGTAAATATAACATTTAACTGAAAAATATTAAAATAAAGACATAAATCTGAAAGGGGAAAGGAGAACTGACACTGTACGGTGGGGGTGGAGAGGATTTCAGCAGAGATTATAATTTTCGTCAGCAACCATTTCTAAAGGCCCCATGAAATTTGGAATGGAGGTTTGGTTTGCTTCCAGCTTTCCTAGTGGGCAGAGTTCATTGCAAGGCAATACCTCTGTCGTCTTAACCTCTGTCATGGAACTGTAGTCCTCATATTTCAGACCCATCATGTTGCTTTATAGCATATGTTTTGCTAGAGGGAGGTGTGAACAACACATAAGACGTTGTCAGGAAAGAATGTGAACAGAAAACTTTGAAGATTTATTGTAAGCAGAAATAAGTATTTAAAGTAGAAAAATGTGCCACAGCATGCTTGCTACCTTATGAGGTTGTTTTCTGCTCTTGTCAAGTGTGGCTTTCAAAAGACTTTTCCTTTGGGGATTTTTTTGGAAGCAGCACTGAAGCCTGAAAGATTGTCTTCTGTAGGTCATCTTTAAAAATGTCAACGTGAAAAGATGAAATGGGTAGTTTCACTGTTTTGGTAGTCAACATTACTTTTTTTTTTTTTTTTTTGGTCTGAGAAGATAACTAGGAGAAAGTAAGAAATACAATTAAAATTGCTGCATCAAGCATATCACTGTAAGATTGCTGCTCTTGAGGTATGTATTAAGTATTCCTTTTTATTCATCCCATGGTATACAGAAGGTGTATGGCCAGTTATTGAAACATGCTGCAACTTGTGTTGGTCGGAGCCCACACCTGTGTTTAAATTGGTTTCCCCAGTGAAATCAACAATTGATTTGGTGTTTTGTTTGAAACACCATTATTTCAGTCTTCAGAGCAATTACTGTGCATATTATAACTAAAGCAAAAAAAAATATTTTCTTGCAGGCCTGATTTACTGAAAATGAATCTTAGGAATTTTTAACTTGCTGGAGAGCAAAGCAGAGTGTGCTATGCTTTGTCCTGGGAGTTTTCACAGTGCAGTGAAAGGAAAAATTAAGCAAAACTGGTGTCAATTGTGCAAAACGCAGGCTTATTAACTCAGATTTTCAAGCACAGGGGGGCCTTTTTTGAGTTAAGAGTTTAATATGCAGGGAGAAAAAACCTGCTTGGTGAAAAAGGTTTTAGGGGGAAGAAATAAGGGGAGATCTTTTAAAAAATTAAGTATAGCATCAGACTTGTTAGACTGTGCACACTAGCCGGGTTAGGTTCATGTAAACACAGAACAGTTACTCGGCATGTTCATTTATGATCTCAGCTTGGGTAAGGGGATTCAGTCATCCATATTTTACTTCTGCTGCTCAGTAAATCACCTTTTCTTGTGCCAGTACTCTTTGCTAGTGGGGAGATCAAACACCTGAAGCTCCATCACGCGGGGGATGCTGCCCATCCGCAGACTTGCTGTAGGTCCTTTGTGAGATGAGGGCCGGCACATTCAGGCTGCCGCAGCCTTTGTGCAAGTGCAGAGGTCAGGCAGAGCGTGGGCACTGGGAAGTGCAGTAATGCGACAGCTTCCAACATACAAAGTGCTCTCCTCAACACAGTTGATTTCTGCTGGTCTTTACCATGAAGTAGCAGGTGTGCTTTCCTTCCTTATCCTCCATACTCTACCATGTATATCCTGTAAGTTAATAATATAACCAGCGATTCAGTATATTAAATATCAGGAATATTTTATGTGTCTGACTACCCATCTCTAAGCAGAGAAAGTGCCATGCTCCCAGGGAACCTCATCTGCTCAGACAACTACCTCACTGTTGCACTAAATAGGGCTTAAAATGTATTGATTAAGAGACTTGTGTGCTGATATAAAGTATTTGATATGGTTATGGAAAGATAAATAGAAACTTTTTTAAATGTTGAAAAACTTAAGTAGTAATTGCTACCCAGACTTTATAGTGGGGGAAGAGAGGGGAGTGAGGAAGGAGAAATAACCATTTTGGAGATGGAAGCTAGAGGGGTGAGACACACAGCTTCATCAAACATAAGCACCACCTCAGTAAAGAGCAGCAGTGGTATTTCATGGCAAACCCAGCCATTCAAAGAGGTGTGCTTAAACATACTGTACATTTATTCTTTATCTTTTTGGTCTTTTTGTTCACTTAGGCTTAGAGTATCTGTGTGGTTTGGGTCGGGTTTTTTTAAAGCCAAAATTAAAAGGTTTGTTTCAAGATCCATAAACTGGATGATGCTGGATGCACACAATGAAAGCAAGTGTGTTACTCCGTATCACTATTACTTTTAGAATTATTTAAAGAACTATCTGAAGTGTTTTGTTGCCACTTTCCCTCTATTTACACCTCTTAGATTTTTGGTTTATGAGCAGCAAAAGCAAACTGTCACTATTTGCTGTAAATTGAAGCTTTTAATAACTATGTCTGTTCTACAACATTTGTCAGCTTTGAATATTCTGTCAGTAGAAAATAAAAATAGCAGGAAATCTCAGCAACAGTGACACAAAATTTATCTGCTTATGCTCAAAAAGGTGTAAAATACAGGCTTCAAGAATAAGCAATTGTAGTTTTCTTTTCAAAAAGAAATTTGCATTTGCTGTGGCTAACAGTATACACTGTATACATCACTGCCAACATAAATGACAAAGTATTTGTACATAATGTAGTTATCTACACAGAATACTATTAAACCCCTTAAACCATAAGAGATGGCCAAAGAGGTATTGTTTGTCAGACTTCAGTGTTAGGTGCATTGTTGAACACAAAGATGAAGTTGTAGAAATGCTCTGAGGAGGAGTTCTGCCCAATAACAGACGACGTGTTTTATCATCTTGTAAAACTTGACTATCGTGTCAGGGTATTTTAAAGTAAAAACAAACAAACAAACAAGACATTTCAAGTGTAAACTGTTTCAAATAGCATTATTTTATTTAACCTGAAAATGTGCTTGGGAAAATGGCTATAAAAAAAAAAAAAAGTTTACATATACTGTCTATAGGAAAACTGCATATTTTGTTACTCTTATTTTTCAGTGTTGCTGAGGGAGATGTTCTTTTAGTAATTATCTTGGAGGGGGATTTATTTCAAGGTTTTTTTATTGCTCTGTAGTATTTCTCCTTCAAGTAAAAATATTGGGTAATTATTTATCAACTTTTCTTTAGTGTTTTTACTTGTTAGTGAAGAGTGTTCAGAGTAACAGTACAGACTGTGAAGTATGAATGGTTTATATTGTGGTGGATCTCCTGTTACAGAACAGGAATATTTTGGGACAGCCCTGGCAGGATTTCTGCTTGTCTGTAACTGAATTGTTTCACTTGCAATAGAACTAGTTCAATTCTACGGTCATAAATGTGTTATAACCAGCTTAAACCACAGTTTTGCACCTAATGCAATTTCCCTTTCAGACTCACTTTTCTCATTTTATTTGTAAAAATTCTAACAAGGTAGACCTATGGTTTTAGTTTTAGCAGATATTCTGGCAAATACCTGTCTTCTGCAGTCTTTCTGTTCAGTAGGGATGGCTAATGTTTTAATTGTGTTCGTTTTTTCTTGGCAGTCAGAAAGCTAGGAGCTGTCATTTTCCTCTCCTATAAGGAGTCTCGTTCTCAGTCCTCCTTTGAAATTGTGAGGCTCATTTTGCCAAAAGAGGAAACCAATTAGAAAGAGATAAACACTTTCCATTTTAGGAGAAGGATCTTCAAAAATTTTATCTGGTCAGAAAGAAGTGTTACAAGATTGAATTCCTGTCCTCTGCAGATGTAATTTTTCTGTGACAGAGCCTTCAGTCTGCTGTCAGTGTCTTTCAAGAGTAATATGGGAGTGCAAAGGCAGGAGGGAGACTTACCTAGAGAGGGATAAAATTATTCCTCTGGGAAATACTTTTTGTTTGTTTATTTCACAGCAAAGGCTTGAGTCTGTTCCTGACTGAAAGGGCAGCACAACCTAGAAGGGCCCAGCAGGGAGATCGTGACACATAAGGATTTGTTTAATTTAGAAAAAGAAAAAAAAAAAAAAAAGAATTCTTAATTCCTTTTTTTCCTGTTGGATTTTGTTGGGCAGAAATTGCATTCTAGGTGAGCAGTCATGATAAAAATGTTTTTGTCTTAGAAGTCATTGTGCCAGTTGAAGAATGTAAAACAATTTCTCTTATTTTATAACTGTCAAAATATTTACTAGGTTAAGAATAGGCATACCTGTATCTAAAACTGATTTGTGTAGTACACATCTGTAGAACTATAACAAAATCTCTTCAGCTGGGAATCTTACAGAAAAGAAGAGTGAAGAATGAGTCTATTGGGTGACAAAACAAAATGGATAGTTTTGGATCAGATTTGTAGCAGAAATAGTTCAAGATTTGCAAATTCAGAGTTTATAGGCTTTACCTAGTTAGGAAGAGAAGGTGTTTAACTAATATTGGAAAACTGCGTATTCAATGGAGAAGTATAAGATAAGAAATACAAATGTGCAGAAATAGACTTGAGAGCCTATTCTTCCTGGAAACACTCTGGAAAGGAAATGATTGACCAGGATGTGTTAGAGAGCTGTGAAGTAATGAGTGGCATGATACAGATGAATAAGGAACCTTACTCAGTATTTCTCATAATCCAAGAATCATGAGAAATAATCTGGGACAGATGCAAAACAAATGGAAGGAAGGAGGAAAGCGGTTTGGGTTTATCACATGTCATTCAGTTGTAAAGATGGATAGCGTGACCTTGTTCTAGAAGCAGTTGGACAAACTGGTGGAAGAAAGTCATGTTAAGAAAGATGTGCTAGGTGTGACCCCAGTTCATGAGTTCTCTAAAGCTGATTGCTGGAAGAGAAGAGGATCTGCCACAGGAATGAATGGTTCTGCTGGGTCAAAGAAGAAAGCTCATCCAGTACTGCAGTCCACAATGCTGCTAAAAGGGTACAACGAAAGAACATATATGAAGAAATTTTTTGTGACATCCTATTCCTCTTGCTTCTAGGGTAAGGGTGAATGCTTAGTGTACAGCTAGTGGAACACGTAGCTTGCAAAGAATCTCCTCTACTGCTTAATTCCCATGGCAGCAGCATGAACACATGGGGTCCAGTATGCCAGGGAATGTGCTGAATGTTAGACTTGAGTCTCCAGGTTCCCTGTCAGCCTGTGCATCCCGGCCTCATTCTGCTGCAGTCTCAAGGCCGGACCACTCCTCTTTATATCCCTTCTACCATTTTTCCCACAGAAGAGAAATTGGGGTGCATAGACCAGACAGGAGTAGGCACATTGTTTTGGGTAATGGTGGGATGTCGCAACATGTATCTGCAGAGCAGTTTGTAAACAGCCTCTGTACTGACACAGAAATTTGCAGTGTATGCCTGTAACACATGCCATCACCTGACCCAGGCACTGCATCCAGCTACAGCATTACCCACCAGGTGCAATTTTTGCCTGTGGGAAGGAGCTGCATTTCAGTCTCCTGGAGATTCTTTGCCTGCAGCCAGAGCAGTCGTGTTCTGGGTAAATGCGTAATATTCAGGTTATTGGAGATGGATCCACCTAAAACTCTGTGGGCAGAAAACCTGTTGTTACTTAGGTAGAGAGATGTGAGTTAGAAGATGGTTCTGCAGAAGTCACCTGTGGGTGACAGGAGGAGGGAGTGACACATAGCAGAGGAGATGCATTGAGACTTGGAGCTGAGAATACCCCTTTGTATTAGGTTTTTCTTCCTTTTGCCCATGTACCTTCATGTTATGTCAGCTGTCTGTTTGACATGGTCTGTGTGAGAGCATATTGCTAAAGGGCCATGTACTTCAAGTGGCATTTAGCAGAAGAGGAGCTAGCGGTTGTAGTGTGCTGAGAGGTGTCCCAGAGAAGCAGCATCTCTGGCACTTGCTCACCACCAAGTTGTTGTCTTAGAAGAACTGGTTCCTCTGCAGAGGATAGATACTGCTAGTAAAATGAGAGCGCTGTTTTCCTCTGAGATGCAGCGTCTTCTGGTACCTGTTGGCTGTCTACTAATTTGGGATGAATACATGCAGTCTGACATGTCCCTTGTGCAAGGTTCCTGACCCGTGGTCTATGCAGTCACTCTGTAACTGCTGCATTGCCTGGGAGGTTACAATTAATTCGGGGCTAGTTCAGCTCTTGGGGCTGGAAGCTCTTTTTAAGACCTCAGCTGCTACAAGTGTGCTTCCCTGCCCTTTCTTCAGTGTTGAGGCTCAGAGCAAGGGTGAGATGCATGGTCACACCATCTTCCAGCATACCAGCTGCTCCCCGAGACCTGCCGAAATGCACCCTCATGCCCTGAGGCAAAGGTGCTTTACTCCTCCGGTGAAAGTCACCTGCCATTCAGTGCGTGGCTGGAGTATGTGTTGAGCAGGTCCTGAGCTGTAAATCCACAGCCCAGCACACCGGCGGTGGCTTGTTCATCAAATCGCACGGTTGCTGGAACTGTAGTCTACACCTTAGATAATGGCGGCGGGCCCTTTGTCTACTGTCGTGTTTTCACGTGTGTTCAGCGTGCATATGGTTTTTTAGGCAAGTTTTGAAACACCGAGAACTTAAGAAATACTTCTCTTGTACCCATATAATCTCTCACCTCCATTTTGACAGAGTTATAGAAGCTTCAAAGCAACCATATAGTGATATGAAATAGTGTTCTTTTAACAACACCTAGTGGCCCCAGTTCTTGTTTATGTTTCCTGGATTTGTAACTCCAACAACAGTATTTTTAAAAGTCAGATAAAGTGTTTTTATCTATTGGTTATATTTTTTGATGCTTTGGGAGATGTGTTTAGTTTTTATGTTGGAAGCCGCCAGGCTATTTTAGAACCTGCTGAACAACATCTTAGAAGAGGAGCAATCATAAAGCAAGGCTTCAGGAAATCACAGGTTCTCTAGCAGAGTTTCTAGTAAATATATTAGAACTAGTTCGATTTAAAGACAGTGCTTTTAAGGAGAATGTGTTCTTGGAGAAAAAACATTTGTCGTTATGTATATCCTCCCAAGTAAGCACCCTTAGTTCATTGCACTGTGAGAATTTCTTGGCATGTAAATAACACACAGAAATGTCACTGGGAGCAGGGTTTAAGGTGGGATAGATGCTTCACTGGTGCTTCTGCTCCCACAGAGCTTTCCCCCGTGCTTGATGTAAGTCCTAGCTGGTTGCTCTAATACTTCTAAGAAAGTTTTTTGGCCATCTTCTGTCCCCATATCTTACATACTTCAGATTTCAAGCAAATATTTCTTCCTTTCAGTCAAATTGCATTCTAAGCACTGGTAGTTTAAATTATTTTCCTGCATGAATTGGTTCAGTAGCTTTGGTGAATCAGTTGGGTGAAAAATGCCTTTCAGAGGTGTCCCTCAGACCAGCAGAACAGTGCTGTGGTGTGACAGGTAATTCTGGTGCCTTTAAAACAGGAACTCTCAATAATATAATTATTTTTTTTTTATTCACACTTGGGTGATGGTGATTTTTTTTTTTATTTACTTACTAAACAGTCTATGTAAAAGAATATGTATGTGTAATTTAATGAATAGGTCTGTTGCCCTTTTCACCTTGCTACCCTGTCCCAACCCTAAAAACAAAGGAAAAAGAAAACACCCACTTCTTAGGAACAATTTTGATTAATGCATTCCTTCAAAATTCCAGCATCAGACAATAGAAGAAACATATTTTGGATAACTGGATTTTTCTGGAAGACCTGCTTTTAAAAGATGACATGTTGAAAGTGTTTTTATATCTTTGCCTGGCTTAAGTGATATATCAAATGCTTTTGATATAATATTTGTGTTTCTTCTGAAGGCTGTAAATATTTTTTTCAGATATATCTCTGATATCCCTATGTCTAGTAGAAGTTCTCCCTCTAACTGAAGCATATCCATCATTCTTTAGGGTCTCCATCATTGTATAACCCAATTCAATAAGAGATCATATCTTATTATCCTTCCAGTGAGTATCCGTATTTATGGATTTAACTGGTATTGTCCAGATAGATCATCTTTGATTCAGTGTGTTGGGTACTGTGGGACTTACTCCCCATACTCTGAGTGCCGTAGGTTGCCATTGTGTGGTGCTGAGCCATCCCAGGGACCATTTTTATCTGTGAGTGGTATTGACAGATAACAGTTGATTTTTTGTCAGTGCAGAGTTTATATATTCAGTTTTGTTAAAATGGGGAAGGCTTCAGTTTAGCTTATAATACTCAAAAGTCAATTCTGATTTGGTAGTTAGTGGCTTTCACATAGTTTCTTTTTCTCAGCCATCACAGATTACACATATATATTTACCCTTGTTTGGTTATTCAATGTTACGCTGACTCTCAAAAAATATTCACCAGTTCTACATGGATATTTCAACTCTTTTGAGAATTAAAAGGCATAAGGCATATTAGATTGAAACTGCAAGAAGTCTTAATTGTGATGGAATATGTGATGAGGTTTTCACTCTACAGAAGTATGCTTTTTGAAACATGATGCTTCACATACCTTTGCATGTCATCCAGACACGTCCATTTAACTAGGAATGATTAGTTGAAAAATGTTTTATTTTCTGCTTGTTGTAATTACAGTAAGATACCTTGTGACATTTACAGTCCTAAAAAAAACCCCAAAACAAAACAGAGAAAGAATGCTGAACCAGGTGTACTTTTTTAATGATGAAAAATAAAGTACAGATTTCACAAGGTTAGAGGCCAGTAAAGACATCTTTCCTTATCCGTGCATTTTCATAAAGTAATTTTAGAATGTAATTGAGGAGATAGGCTTACACATGAGGAGCTGTACTTCTGTGGCAGTAGTAGTTGCTGGTAATGCAGTAAGGGGAGGAAGTTAATTACAGGATCATAAGAGTCTACAGATGTTTAAAAGATGAATACACTAGTCAGGGTAATTTTTTAATTCTTTTCTTTTTGTAATTTTTTAGCTTATTGTACATGGGATGTGGACAGTTTTAGCCTGAGTGCCAGGGAAGAACTCCTCATAGCAAGATAAGTGTGAATTAACTCTTTAGATCATACTTTTCCCTCAAGTACTTAAAACACATTGTTAGCAATATGTATTAAGGGGAAATCTTTCATTGCTCAAAGCATGGGCTGGGTCCTGTTTCTAGCTGCTCTGGTGCTTGAAGCACTTTTCTTGCGGCCATCCAATTACAGCAATCTGTTAACCTCTTTGGAGGAGAAAACTGAAACCCATGTCCAGAGAGATGAATGAGATGGACCTGAGGGCAGACAGCTCACAGAATAGGCTTTTGATTAAAAAAATTACCTCATTCTGAAGTACTGATTGGGGAATTTCAGAGAAACAGATGAGATCCTGATATAGAAAAATTCTTGCCTTTCCTGCTGGAGGAGAGTGTCCATGCAGGCTGGAAGTGCCCTACATAGCTTTTAGAAAGTCCTCTTCACAGAAGAGTGGTAACTTCACTGCATTTTTGAGGGGCAGTTGCTAGTTTCCCAACAGGTGTTCCTGATGGTTATTATGGGCTGGCAGCAGCCAAGCAATAGAGAAAAGTAATTCTCAAGGAAGGACATGCATATTTTCAAGAAGTAAAGGCACGATCTAGATAATTTAGAAACTGCATTTTTAACCTTTGAAGTCCCTTCATGTGATGCCATAGATTTGCCAGTTTAGAGGAGGTGAGAATTTAAGATGAAAAGCATTGGACATAAATTCCCCAAGTCAATTCCGAGGGAACATCATGGGCACCTAGACGAGGGGAAACATTTTTCAGTAGAGTTCAGGGATGTTTTGGGCGGTGGGCTGGCTGAGCCAGGCAGAGGAGAGGTAGTGCTTAAAAGCCTCAGCAGTTCAGTAAGCAGATGCAATGCCGAGGAGAACCTCTCTTCACATTCTTCAGCACTCACAGGCTACTTAAATCTAACAGATGTACTGGCACTCCAGCATACTCCTTCATACTATGTAGAGCTGGTCTCAAAAGGATCTTTCCAGTGACAAATCCGCCGGCCCACAGTGGCCTTCTGTATCCCACTTTTTTTCTGGCTTATGATTGGTGAGTTCCTGTATTCTGGGGATGCATGGCTAATTAGAAATAGTTGGCTAGCTGCATCACCATGTATTAGTGATAGATCTAATACTCAAGATCAACTGTGGCCTCTGAGGTCAGAGCTCATTTCGTCATAGTGTCTTACAAGGCAAAGTTGCTAATTCTTCCTGAATAGAGACTGGTAAAACTGAGTTCTCTGTTCATTTTTTTAGTATATTATCAAGACCTTCTCATGCTTTCCTTTCCTTAAAGCTGGAATGGGTTTTAAACTATACAAAACAAGTTTCTTCTGTTCTGGTGGAGTTTCTTTAGATCCCATCAAGTTAAAAGTTAGTCATTTCCAGAGAAGAGTGAGAGCAGGTATGGGGAAGAGTGGTTACCTATGTGTTATTTCACTTGCAGATCTCTGGTGGTGGTCCTGGCTGTTCAGCTGCTGATGTTTGCTGTGCTGCTCAGCACAACTTGTCTGCTGTGTCACTCTTCTGATTCGGAAATGTATTATCTGTCCAGCTTGACAGCTTTTTTTGTATTATCATCCAGGCTTTGTACTTCTGGATAAAATTTCTTGCAGGCATAGCGGTTCCTTCATCTGTCTGGCTGATTTCCAGTAGGTGTGAGGCTGTGATGTTCATTGTCAAGATTTTGATAGGGGTTTTCAGGTTTGGCACTCCCCGAACTATGTGGTACTCATCAGTGTTTAAGCCTTCCTAAGAGGCAGTTTAAGTTGGTTCCTTATAGAGTTAAAGAGTATTCTTATCTGTCAGAGAGGTTGTCACTGTCAGAACAGAAAGTGTTCCCTCACAGGGAAGTAAAAGGAATAGAGGAATCATTATTAATACTTATACCTGTAAAATGTCCACGGCTTTATTTTTTGTCGCGTCTTTTCTGCAGTGGAAAGGAGGGACATTCAAGTTTTCATTTCATTTTGTCTGGTTTTGTTCATGTCTGTCCAGCTGAATCTTGTGTCCTGGTAATGAAATTTAAACCTCCTTGCAGTCATTTCAGTGTATTTTCATCTCATCTGCTGGTGTCTTTGCACCCTATATATGTTCCAAATGTGACTTGATTCTGTGGGTGGCATTTCAGAATCATCTCTGGATTGTTTGTTCATCACTATAGCCAGTCCACCCATCGAATTTTCGAGTGTGGTCTTGACAGTTAATGTCAAAGGCTAGATCTTTTACCCTGGATTGTAAGAAAAGAGTAAAATTAAAAAAAAATCCTGTAAATTCCCTGTCTCTTAACTTCTTAAAGCTATATAGAGAGATTGTCCACTACTGTGAGAGGTCAAAGCTCTGTTGTGCTGTTCCAGCTTACACCTAACAAGGATGAGCCCCATGGCATTTAAACAGAACACACTTCAAACATTGCTTTTGTCTGTTCAGAAAAAAAGTCTGATCCTCAGCATGCCAGAACGTATTCAAGCTGGCTTTAACGAGTAAGAATAACAGTAAAGGTACAACAACATAAGGCTCAGCAGCCTTGTGCAGCTGAAACTCATAGCTCTGCTTCTTCACTGCTTGCTGTTGTCTGTGTGCTACCTTGGCTGGGAATCACTTCTTCCCTTTCAGTACAGACCTGTGGTGAAGGAATGGCTTGTCCCTTTCTTGCACTGACATTGACCTCAGCAGAATTACTCCTTTGTCCTGTGTGCGAACAAATGCGAGGAGAATCAAGCCTGTAATACCGAAGAGAAGAATTACTTAAATTTGATCTTATGAATAAGTACTGAGTCCTAATTTCATACTATTCCTGGTGTTCAGATGGAGACAGCAATATATTAGGGATTAAATAATAGTTTTGAAGCAGGATTGAAAATGCAGCATTTGCAGTTGCTCTATTATGACCTTAACAATGTAACTGCATCCCCCATGATGGGACCCTGGCAAGGAGACTGCACCGATTTTGTTCATTTCCTCCTGATGTTGGCTGCTATTGCCATCCAGCACTCTGGTTTTTTGCTTTCTTTTAAAACAGATCAGTAGGATTAATTATTATTAACAGACCAAGTGCACTGAATGGCAACGTACGTTGCTGTTGGGTTACTGTAAAGGTGCCTTGTTTTATGACTAAACGGATGCATTTTAGGTTTAGCATTTGTGCCCTAAAGCTTGCTGTCAGGTGGTAAGTCCCTAGCAGCAGTCTTCTCACATCTCTTTGAGACACTGGGGTTCAGCTTCCTGAGGTGGAGCAATGTTAGCATGGTTTTGCCAGGTATTGATGCCTTTCCTCTTAGAGAAGGCAGGTTTGAACGGGGCAGTGTCACCTGGGTGAAGCTGCCTTCAGGACTCAGACACGTTCGATACCTAGAAAGAAGATGGTTTCATGTTAGTAGTTCTGAGCTGCAAAAATGAAGATCCTTGAGAAACAACTTCCAATTTGTGGGATAGACTTTCCACTGTCCAAAAAATAATACTTTCAAAATAAGAAATTGTTTCTTATTTATATGGCCTTCATCTTGATTAAGGTAACTGAGATTTTTGGGGGGGGGGGGGGGGGGTTCACAATTTTCACAATTGAGAAGTGAGAATTACCTTCTGAGCTCTCTTTGGACTAATAGCAGTGCTATTCACAGCTGTTACTCTTGAGTAGAGCAAGAGGATTTTAGCTTAATGGCTTAAATAGAAAAGAAAAAGCCCGGATGTATTGTTATTGAAATTTAGTTTCACCAGATTAGATTATACAGTGAAATGTTTAAAAAATTAGAAATAAAGATCAAAACCTTCTTGTCTGCGCCCTGCACTCAAACACCTTTTTGTCTCAAGCAAGGAAGTTGCTGTGCAGGCTCTGTAAGAAATTACTTGTTACCCAACAGTAATAGTTGAGCTGTCATTTCCTGGGTGGTTTGTTTTGTTTCTTTTTTTTTTTTTAACAGGTCTTCATGATCGAGCCATGTTGTAGCTACACTTATATTTAGGAGGGAGTAAAAACCAGCATGTTTTTATGGTAACGAGATGTCACACGATTTCTTTACATTGGAAGTTTGTCAAAGTATGTTCAGGACAATACCTTAGCTGTCTCCTGCTGTCTCCTGTTTGCCAGAGGCAAAGACCAGATAAGGTGAGACATGTGCCAAAAATCACAGTCCACTGGCAGGAAGGACTTGCAACAGATCTAGATCGTTCAGTGAAAGGTTAGGGATGCACCCTTTCAGCATGCTGAATCAAAGAACTTTGCAAACAGCCCCATGTCTCTCACTGCAGCAGTTCCTGGTAGAGCCGTCTGGTTTGGACACTGTTTTGCAAAGTTACATTCCCTTCTGACCAATGTTCCAGTAAGCAGGTCCTGAGGAAAGTTGCTCATTGATCTGACAGGGACGTTGAAAGATCATTAGTGCTGAGCAAGCCCCAAGGCGTTGTAAACCTGTCAAGTTAGCGCAGCAGTGCCTGTAACAAGCTGTATTCATATGCTCTAGTAGGAAGGGAAAAGCGCTTCCTCTTCCAGCTGTGAGGCAAGGTGCCCAGTCAACCTGTCCTCATCCTCCCTGTTTTCTGGAGTGTAGGAGCTACTGCGCTGCTCTCTGGGTTATATTTATTTGTGTGCCATTTGAACTCTCAAGCCAGAGATCAACAAGCCAGACATCAGGGGGAAGAAAAGAAAAAAAAAAATATCTGAGTGATCTGCTAGGAAAAGACCAGCAGTGTCAGACCAAGGATACCCTGGAGGATACCCAGCCCAGAGGATTCATTTCTACCTTTCACACCAAGGAGAAGTGAGCAGGGTGCTGGGCGCTCCCCTCTCTGATCATTGCAAAAGCAGCTTAGTGCTGGGCACTTGTCCCTTGTAAGAAAAGCACGGCTGCCATTTAGAAAGGTTGTAGATGGTCTCAGATGAGCATGTTAGCCACGTGGCTCTACTTACAAAGTAATTTAGCCAGCAAAACTCACCCACTTGTTTTTACTAAGCTGTTCATAGTTTACGAAAGAATGTGTTAGGGTATTTTAATTCAGCTTTTATGAAAAAGGAGCAAACAAAACAGCAGGTATGAAGAGCTGCAATTTTAAAAACTCTCACCAAATCATTCAGCCTTCATCCTTGCCAGAATTCATCTAGAAACAAAGCAGGTGGTTTGTCTGAGGTGGGACTTGATCTGAAGGTTTCAGGTAAGAGTAGGTGACACACAGAAATATGTTTCCTAAGAGCTAACTATTAAAATGTGTTTGTAGTTTAAAAAAAAGGTAATGAAGTTGGTGGTAACCTGCTCACAGCATATTTCAGCATGTTATTTTTGCTTAGTATATGTGTGGCCAGGTGGGTTTATTTTTTTAAAGCATAATTCTGTGCGCATTCCCAAAGGCCAGCATCAGGGAGATGGGCAGCAGTGGGGGTTTGAGTGGATCCTGTGGCAATACAAATGGCAGAAATGGATGCTCGGTGCCTTTTTATTTGGAAGCTGACTGGCAGCTAGTATTTAACACTTGATTCCTGTCCTTTAAATTGGTCAGTGGAACAATGCCATTGGCAGATTGCTTGGCTAAAGTGGCATCGCAGTACCTAGGGAAACTTCTTTGGGAAAAATTCTAATTATTCAGCTTAACCCTGCATTTTCAGATGCAGAATTGTCAATGAGGCTTAAAGGATTTAACCCTAAAATCCCAAGGATAAACTCTAACCCAGCTGAATGCAAGGGACTAGAGTTTTACCATTGACATGAGGCTTGTGGGTTATTACTGTTCTTCCACTGTGCTGGGTTGATAGTATGTCTTTATCAGTACAGAAATAGCAACACTTTTTGCTTCTCTCCACTCCATCACATGCCAGGTGGTTTTAACTGTCTTGTTTGGCCGTTCATTTGCTTTCTTACATTTATCTATGGACAAAGGAATTGTACATACAATTTTATACATAAAGTCTGATTGGGGCTACCTGTTTCTGGATTTCTCAGGTTTAGCCCATTGTGGTCAGCGCAGCTGAGCCATTGAGAGCACTGAATGAGTAATTACTCAGCTGAGAAAACTTCATAGCAGGTCACTTTTGCTGCCACTGCAGTAAAAATTGTGAAACCTGGGAATTTTGTTCAACACAGAAAATAATTAGAAACTTCAAGACCATCAGCAGGACTCTGATTCCTTAGCAATTTCGGGAGCAGCAAGAGGATAAGTGTGTGGATATATTAACCCATGGTGTACTACTGGAAGCCTAACACCTTGCCTAACTGATGGTATAAATGTCAGCAGTGTTTTGTTAGATTCAGTGCCCCCAGTTACAAAAAAAAAACAAAAAACAAACAAACCACAGCCAAACCCAAAACAAACAAAAAAATATACAAGAACCTCCCAAAAAGGATAAAAGAGGTACTTGAGCTCTTGAAAACAAGTAACAACACGTAGTCCTGCAGGTGCCCAATATAAGATCAGTTGTTACTGTGAGAGGATAGGGGTTTGGTATTAAACTGCCAAAAATATATTGGATTGTTTAGATATATATTAAAAAAATAGAACTTGTGAGCATCTGTTTTTTACATATTGTTGCAATAAAATGTGAACCACTTGTTCCCAGGTCTTAAGCGGGTTATCTGCATGAATTGCAGTGCTACTGTAAATATTTCTCAACATGGACAAGTAGATGCTATTGGAAAAACCAGAACAAATTCTTAAGTTGCCAATATTGTCACTAAGTCTCCCTGCAGAACCAAGTTGTTTGACGAAGTGTTTCCCTGGTGATTTGGCTGCAGATGAAAATGTCTTCAGCAATAAAATTCTATGCTCGGGTCTCAGCTCTCTGTGCTCATCAATCAGAAAATGACATATCAAGGATCTTTTTTGCTGGATTAGTTAATATGGTGGTGAAAATATGTGAGACGTGGATACTCCTTTGAATTTCTATACATAGGAGTTTTTTTCCACTCCTAAATACAAATTATTATTTTTAAATATATATATTTCATTTCCAACAGCTTCCTTTAGTGATCAATAGTGCTGCAGTAGGACTAATGTAAAACTATTTTTTATGTACACAGATTTTCTTGCCTGGAGATAATGCCTGCTCTCAGAAAATCGTTGTCAATCATGGGAAAGGGAGAGCTGGGGGAAGGGTGAAGGAGAGATGTGTGTTTGGTGACAGTTTCTACCCTCAGTGCACTGTCCTTTGTGTCTTAATATATTAATGTTTTGCCAATAAATGGCATTTTATAGAATTTTTGTGGCTCTGTGTGTTGTAAATCCAGTTTTTCTGGGGATAATCATGTTCTGTATCTGCTGATACTTTCAGAAGATATCATTAATGGCTTTAGAAAGCTCAATTACATGGCTGCAAAGAAATAAATCACCTTATAGTTTAATTACCTCTAATATAATAGCAGCAGATATCTTCTGGGAAGCTGCCTCCTGTGTTACTAAATGACTGTCAATGATGAAGCTGCTTTCCTTAAAGGATGCTCTATTAAGGAGATCGTTTCACAGTGTTTTATGCTACATCTGTTGCTGCCACTACTAAATTTTATAAAGGAATTTCAAATATGACAGATGTCAGTAGTAACTTTTATTTCATGCCTACTTTTTAAGGAACAAAATGGAACTTACTGCAATTCCATAAAGATTGATATGAAATGTTTCATATTATTTCCTTTTTAAATAGTTTAAAAATATTTTTTGAATGATGATACGGGATCCAGGGAAATATTTTAAAACACATTATAGCAGATCCCCCCTGTGTAGTGTGTGTCCATCTGCTGAGGGAAATACTAAGAGGAGTCATTTTCCTACTTAAATTTCTCAAAACAGTCACTCCTATTCAGATCCAACCACCTGAGAGGCAAAAAGGGAGCACAGATGGAAAGATGAGTATCCTATATAAAAAAAAAAAAGTAATAAAATTATGAGAAACAGGGAAAGGAAGGAAGAAAGCATAAAAGTGGTACAGGAGGAAGACCAGTAAGAAGGCAAAGGCTGACGAGCTGGAAAGGGAAGAGAAATGGGAAGAGCTAAGATTCTCGACAGGTAAGATAAATGAAGAGAATCAGCTGATTAGGCAAAGGAAAGAGAGGGGAGGAAGTGCAGCAATAGCAGAAAAATGGAGAATTTAGTAAAAGCAGAAACCAAGGACAGAAAATAATCAAAGGATAGGATATAAAAAGCTGCCTTTCCCTCCTATTACCAATCAGTAGGTGGGAGAGAGGGATGATGGATAAATGTCAAAGTCATAACCAACTTGTATTTTCTTGCTTGTCCTCTTCTTAGGACTCTGGGTTTCCTTTGCATGATTTTGGTTCACCATGTTTACTTTGGGTAGAACATGCTTCCTTTAATACCACTGTATTGCTAAACTCTGTGACTACTTTGAATTATTTGAATCATGTTGTTTTGGGATCACAGCTTGAACTAACATCCTTTAAAATGATTCTGAGCAAGTTTGGGTCATCTCTTTTCCTCCTGCTTCTAGAAAAAAACGCAGATTTCTGTACAACCGCTCTCCTCTTTTAGTACAGTAAAGTAGCAAACACTTTGACTTGCTAAGTCAAGTACCTAAGGGGTGTGCAGCCTTCAGTGTGCTGAGTAGGGTGGTGCGTAATCTTGGGCATCTCCCTGTCCACAGGGTGGTGAGGTGGCACCAGGAGAGGTACAGAGCTTCCAAGATCTACATGCTGACCCAGATGCATGAGCGTGTACAGGGATGCTAAACGCTTGGCTGTGCTGTGGCCCACCCTTTCATTTGCCAGCTAGCAAAGGTTAGCCAGCACAGGATAAAAGAGTGAGGATTTTTGAGGGGTAAAGCCCCAGTCCATCTTTGTTCTCCAGAAGAGATGGATCAGGGTGTGTGCCCTGCCCTTTTCTTTGGGCAATTTCCTTGCAGCAGTGGTTCACATGTTGTTAACACTGTACAGGGTAATGGGTAGGGCAATTGTTAACTAATGTCTGTTTTCAGCCTCTAACTTATAGGCGATAACAATAAAAATACATTCTATTTCAAAGGGTGGGTTTTTTACAGGAAAAAGTGATTATTTCTTTCTGAATTCAGGAGGTGGGAGTTAGGCAGCACTTAATGTATTGAATGCAGTGAGAGAAGATGTGAGCATAAGGCACAGAGACATGTAGGTTGGGTTTGGATGAACACATCTATGTGTAGAAAATTATATACTGCCTCAATAAAAATTACTTTCCTTCTGAAAGAAAATGTTATTTTCTCCCATGTATTGAGAAAAGTTACAGATCTCCCATTGTAGCATGTGCAGTTTTTATCCTCAAACACATAAACAGCAGTACTATTAAACTAATTTTTGCTGGAATTATGGAAGACTCCTTAAAAAAAGTGTCTTTTTTTCCTTCAAACTAATTTTATTTTGTGGTGATTATTTTATCTTGAAGCTGTAAACCCCTGTCCTGTTCTTTGTTATTCTGGAAGAATTAAAAAATACACAAGTGTATTCACCTCCTTACTAAAAATAATTTCCAAATTAAAAAAAAATATTCAGAAAGGCTGTGAGAATATCTGATCTAAAGTTGCCAGTACTGAAATAGTATTTCAAGAATATAATAAAAGATCAGTAAGAACAGAATCAAGTTAAATGAAATTTTGTTGTTTCTCCCAGGCCACGATCAATGTAAATACAGAATGGGTGTAATGTGAGGAACATATAGGGACAGCCCAATTAAACAAAACAGTGAATAAGGAAGAGGTATCCTGGAGAAAAATTGTGGATCAAAGGAAAGCCCTACTATTTTGCCCTTGCCTTACTGTTTTTATTTTGGCTGTCTGCAGCTGATCTTCAATGCCTTTACTTCTCAGGGACTGCTGCTAAAAGTGAAAGCTGCTCACAAGAATCAGGATTTTCAAGAGAAGGTCCTCGGTGTGCCTCCAGTCTGCTTAGAGTTACGTAGCCTGGTTTGTGTCTGGTTTTGATTTTGGCTCTTTTATGTAGTCCAGAGTGGGACCGCATTTGGGGCAGCCGTGGGTTTGCGACACGGGGCAGTGGAACTGTGTCAAAGATGCAGGGACATCGGCAGGGAGTAAAATTAATTTTTTAGAAACATTGCACAGGGAAAAGAGGCAATTCTTAAAACAGCTTGGATGAATGAGTGCAGCATGAGCCCCAGGTCAGCTGGTACTGTTTGCAGAATGATGGGCATTGCCATAGTGCTGACCTTTTCCTTGTACTTTGGCAGTAGTTTTGTGCTCCCTGCAATTTTTTCTCTTTATTAGGGAAAAATGCAGAGTTGACATCTGTGGTTGGTTTGTCTTAGGGGAACAGATTAGGAAGGCAGCTTACCTGCACAAGTCTCTTCGCTAGGGTCCTGCATCTGCGTGGTTAGGACGTAACGTGGATCTTCAATGCCGGATGCTGCATGATACTTCTAGGCAGCTCACTGGACCTAGTGCTTATCCCTCAAGGCTGGGGATCTGCCTACTCTCTTCATCAAGCTGCAAATTTCTTTCTGTGTGAGGCCAACTGTTGTGTTTGGAACTAGGTGACTTCTCTCTTCAAGCAGAGAGTTTGAGCCATACTGTATCTATTCTTCACAGTAAGTCACTATTCAGGATTTGCACTAAAAAACTCATTTTTGCTTAAATAAGAATTACTGTCTTTTACTAAATACAGGAAGCTCATCAAGTGGGTACAGTACTAAAGATGTCAAGTGAATGATTCATGGGCAGGAAGGAGTGCCAGGACAGAGTTTGCCTCTGTAGCATGGAATCAGAATCTGGACAAGGTGAAGAACTGCTCGCGATCAAGATAGATGACTGCTCTGATACAATGTAAATAGTGTTTTTAAAATTAATGTCCTTGGCATTGGCTATGTTAATACTTCCCTTTTGCAACATTTATTTTTTCATTAAGAGAGCTAATGTGACTGAATGGTGGATGTGAAGAAGTGACAAGCACCATGTATGTTTAAACGGGGAAGGGTCTGCTGCAGGCTGTGCTCATGCTGAATGTGTTTGGTCTTTAAGTAATGGTACTAAAAAACATAGACAAAGGAGAACTTACCCAGAATTTCAGGAATATGCTCCTTGCATCAGTCAAGAGCCCCCCATGTTCTTCTGTTCTGTACCATAAAGGCTTCCTGAATTCACATGGTCTACACACTCATTTATTCCTTTGTTCACACTGTGCTCCATTTCTACACCAAAGTGAGAGTTGCCTGTGTGTTTCTTGCAATATACTAATGTTCTCTTTTTCCCATGCCAAGGTCAGCTGCTTCTTCATACATGAAGCTTTGTGTATCTCTTCATCCCTGTTTTGTCCTCATAGCTCTTCCTTCCTCTCTTCCATCCTTGCCATAGCTCAGTCTTTCTTCCTCTCTTGAGGCAGTTTGTTCTGGTGTCAGCATTTCTAAAGTGTACTGGGAGCAAGTGCTGCAAGGACACAGAGGAAAGGGGGGCGTCATTAACACTGGCAAAGAAGGTGGCAGCCATCCACTGGCTCTTCCATGTGGTCGTTACCCACAGATCTGGATGGCTGAAGCAGCTGCAGCTGCCAACTGCAAGAGGTCACAAACCCTGTGTATATGTACCTTTCCCCTTTCATTTTCTTGTTTTCACTAAAATCAATATGACATTGCCCATTTTCTAGAACATTCCCTGAAATGCTGGAATTCTTCAAATAATGCAGCGCCCTGAAGTTATTTTCTAATAGGCAAATGCGCAGAGAAATGCCACTTGGCAAACAATCATAATATGCAGGGATGAAAACTACCCTGCTGTACTCAGGTCATCAGTCCCTCAGCACAATTGTTCTTCCAGGCTACACGGAATATCTGACAGTTTTCTTACCAACCTGTAATATGTCCTTGGCAAGGAATTGGGGCTGACTGTTATTCTGTGGGTCCCCCTTCCACTGTGCTTGTTCCTCGCTACTCTGTACGTCAGCTTTGTATGGGATTGTGGGCTTTGAGTGACAATGAAGCTTTCCCCACAGCATGTATACATACCCCTTTGCGTAGTTCAACCTGATTCACGCAGCCTGATCTGTGTGGGGTTTTTTAGTTAAAAATATGGATTCATCTATTTTCTTTCCTTCACCTTTTTCCTCTGGCTAGGGTTTCCCATGCCTCCGTCACGTTAAATCTGGTAACCAAACAGCAAGTTAACAACATGGTGATGTTATCTTGCTGACCTGACAGAAAGCATACACCCTGAAAAATAAACATTTTCAGGAGTAGTGTAACGACAGCACTAGAAAGTGGTCTGAGCAAACTATACCGTGAGCACTAGACCAGGTGAAGAAGTGAGGCTGGTGTGCCTTTGGCTTTGGTTGCTGGGGTTTGGTTATGTTTATTTTGAATTTGCAGTGTGATTTTGGATTTGTAGGGTTTGCTTTTGGGCTTTTTTTGGTTTGGTTTGTTAGGGTTTTTTTTAATGAAGGGATATATTTGGGTTTTGTTAGGCAGGAAAATAATAAAACAGAAAAGGGAAAATTTCTTGACTAGAAAGAAATATGAGTGGTACTGGAATTTGTTTCTTTTGGTTTTCAGTGAAAATGTCTCAAAAAGACTTAGTTGGGAAGTTGCTGTAGAGCACAAGAAAACAGTTACTTGAGTATACTAGTGTTTAACTTTTAAACTAAGTATTTTTCATTAATACAAAAATATATATATTTTCATTTGGAGTTCAATCTTCATCCAGTTTACTTGCTGTGATAAAAACTGTAGTCCACTGAAGCCCCAAAGAGATTCATAGAGAGCAGTTGCTCACCATAGTATCATTTCTCCAAGATAAATTATGCAGCAGTAAAGACAAGTTCATAAACTTTATTGTATTGCTTTAGTACCAGTGCTTTAGATACTACCGGGAAGGCAAATTCAGTGCTAAGGCCTTCTCCCAGGTTTATTAAACTGTCTTTGAAGCTGCCAGTGGATTTTTTTTTTTCTTTTTTAGGATATTTTTCTAAGCCCAGTAGTGGGAGGGGAGAAGAGGAGGATGGTCTGGATTTTTTTCTTGATCTTTGTTTAATCTTTCTGACTTCATACTTACACTAGCATGTAAAAAGATCATACTGTAAAAAAAAAATATATTCTTTATACTTGATTGATTCAAACACATGTAGCTTTTTATAGACTTGCCATTTTTCTTCAATAGCATGCATCTTTGTCATAGTTTAAAAATTCTCTAGAAATAGTACAGTTACAGTTCTTAAAAATGTGCAGCTATGAGCAATATGTACTATCCACATTTTCCATATGTTGAGACAATGTTCTAGTTTTATGTGTATAGTAAAAAAATTATCAGTGATAAACAGTCAGTTGATTGGAACTGTATCTTAATTGAATACTGAAAAAATCGGGATCAAAGTACTTTACATTTATATTCAAAACAATTTTAAGATAAAATGTTCTTTGGGCCCTTATATGGTAACCCTGAAATATTAGGTCAATATATTGCACTGGTGTGCAATATTGGCACCAGAAGAGGATTTTATCACTGTTTGCCTTTAATTGATTCATTTTTTTCTTAAGAATTTCAGAACATCTTTAAGCAGCTATCATTTTCAGTCTTTCTGGGTTCCATTTTAGGCAGAATGTAGTAGCATGGGACTGTTGCTAATTCTAGCTGATGTTGCAGTCTCTTCAGAGACAGTTCAAACTGCAAGTTACAAGACTGAAAGACTTAAAGAAAGATGAGGAGTTTTATGTCTTCACTGCCCATGCAGGTATATCTTTTACAGCATAATAGGTGTTCTCTGGTAAAATCCAAGGCACAGGTGTTGTGGGTTTTGTTTGGGTTTTTTGTTTGTTTGTTTCAGGGTTTGTTTGGTGTTTTGTTACAGTATCTCTGGGTGAGTTGAGTCCTAGGGAACTGCCTAGCTACATCATGGTAAATACAGGTTTGTCACTGTGAAGGTGTTACAGAGGGAGGAAACAAAAGCTACTTCTCTTGCAGTACAAATCTCATTTCGACGGTAAAGCACAGCCAGACAGAGAGCTGATACTTAGCCTTTGAGTCATGTTTAAACTCCCACTGCCTTTAGCTAAGACCTGACCCATAGGCATCAAGAATTTGAGGGCAATCTCAAGAATGCAAACACAGTTATTGCAAAAGGGACCAGATGTTCCCTCTCTATTGCAGCAGCCGTGTGGATCTTGAATCTCATGAATATCCTTTTGGAATCCTATTCCAAAGGCAAAGTCGGTATTTATAAGGGCTCCAGGCTGGTGAAGAAATGAGGCATCCTACATGAGGGAGAAGATGGTTTAGGCCTTAAAGAGGGGTTGATTTGTGGTTATTATTGCTGCCTTTGATCTGCCAACAGGGATCTGAAACTAATCCACCAGAGCAGCACAAGTCTGATATATAGTGCCAGATGGAGATGCCAGAATAGGTTATTCCTGCTGTCTTTGATGCTGCCTTATCATGAAGTGATAAAACAGGTACTACAAAGCAAAGCAAGCAAGGGTTAGGAGCGTGTGCGCTGCAGGAATGCTGCTGGCTGTGTGGAGTGACTGCCAGTTGTTAAAGGCACTGCAGGATCAATTAGCCATTTGCAGCATTATCCTCACCCGATGAGAGGCTGAGGGACCCAGCCGCACAGAGCAGTTGGTTGGCATACAGAATTGAACATCACTGGGTACTTCCGTGCTAAATTGAGGGAGTAGAAAATGCAGACGTCCTGTATTTCAAAAGAAATCCCATAAGCACAAATGGCATAGAAGTGAAAAACGGTGTTTTGCGTAAGGACTTTTATTCACCATGAGTTCATATCCCACCTATCAAGTGTATCAAAAATTAATCTCATTTTAAAATGTTGTGCTGTAAGCAGCGAATGTGGTCCAGGTGCTGAGATTTTGGTAGGATTTTGCCACTTCTGGTTTCATTTTGCTTAGACCATTAGAGCAGTTTGGGGCTTAGCACAGCTATTAGTTCTCTATGGATCTCATAATCATGTGAATCAGCAAGCTCATTGCATAAGAAGACTTTATATAGATGTTAGATCAATTGGCAGTGAGTTGTCAATAAATGTATCTCCTAGACACTGTGCAACTGACAGGCTAATGAAGTGCTTTCTCAATGACAGAGACCTGTTGACAAATCTTTTGCCACTTTGCTTTTCCCACTCCTGCATTTCTCATAAATCTGCTCCATGCTGCAAGCTTGGGGAATACTAGGACGGTTGCACAAGTAAGGGGGTGCTTGTTTGCTACTTCGCATGCATAGGCTGGCATTTGGCAAACGTGTTAGTAGCCTGTGTGCTGAGGAACCAGAAAGTAAGGACAGTAGTCCAAGGACCATGTCTGCCCTCCCCACAATGTGTTTTCCAATGTTTTCTAAGAAGATGAGGAGTAGATGTCCTGCAGTTTATCTTCAATGACTGCAGCTTGGAGTTTGGCTCCCCATTGTTGCACTTTTTCTGCCTTTGTTGCTACTGTGGAACTTAGACCAATTCCGTGCAAGTGGTTTCAACTCCATGTTCCTTTTCCTTTTGCCCAGAAGCAGGTGGAATCACTGGTTTATTTTGCATCACTCTTGAAGGCTTCTGTGGGTGCCTTTTGCAAATGTCTGATGAACGAGTTAACTAGTTCTTGTCCTTTTAAGTAAAAGTTCCATATTTGTTCCTCTAACTCACGTGTGTATGTAAGCACCAGTAGTTTAGGATGCGTGCTGCCTACCTATGACAAAAAGATGTTCAGCAAAACCAGATCATATTGGTATGCATAATCCCATCTTCCCTGTAAGAGAAACTATTTTGGTTAATGTGTGCATTAAGAAGTTTACAGAGTGACTCATTGGCCCTAGCTATTAATAGTACTTGATGAAAAGATGTAATTTTCACTCCGGTGTTCATAGCCTAGATGTTGTTCGTATGTTGTTGTACAGTTTGGGGCTTGCGAGCTGTACTGCAAGTGCAGTTTGCCTGTTTGCTTGCATGGATAATAAGTGGCCGTGTGTAGATGATTTAAATAATAAAGAATACACTCTTTGATTGACATCGTAAAGCCGTGTTTGTTTTTGCACGCTTTCCAAGATACACCTCAGTTGCTAACACTAATTACAACACAAATTATTATGAAACCTCTGTTGTAATTCTTAAGTAATCTAAAGGTCTTTATGCCTCCCAAGTCACTCTGGTCAGGAGGGAGCTGAAATAAGAAATGCAGGTGATTTCCAAGAAGACTATGATGAGACCCATCTCATGGGATAGCCTGTGCTGCGTGGTGTGCACTAGTGGATTTTCAGTTGTCAGGTGTGATTGCGATCTGATTGTATGACATTAAAGGCCAAACCTTGCACTCACTGAAATCAGAAGCAAAAATTGTATTGATTTTGTCGAAATCAATATCAGGCTGATACCATGTTGCCATTGCATCTTGACAGACGTCAGGAGAGAAGAAAGCCTTTGTAAAGGCTCTATGTTCTTCACACTGTGGGCCTTGAAAGACGCTGGGAGCAACTTGGGAAGTTGTGTGGATTGGATGACATCAGAACTTACTGATGTCAGCATAATTGCTGTTTTCCAAAGGGGTGGTCAGCTTCTTGCTTTGCAAGAGGGCAGGAAGCCAATGTAAAAATCTGCAGTGGAGTGCGGACAAGGATTCACACGGTGAGACTTCTTGTCTCACCCAGCTCATGCAGCATTATGGAACACAAATCTAGGAAAAATCCTGCTGTCAGGAAAGCATGAGTATATCCAGTTGGTTTCTGGTAGATGAAAGGAAGCCCAAACCTTTGCTCAGGGTGTTAATGATGTGAAAAAAAAAAATGTGGTTTTCCTGTTGTTTCAGAACTGCCTCCAACTATAGGCAAGTTTGTTTTACAGAACAGAGCTTTAAGAAAGAGGACAAGCTAAAGAAGAAATGGTAAATATTCAAACAAATGTTAGTGTCTTGTGTAACCTCAGGAGCTGGTTCAGGTTGCTGATTGCTCAGTTTCAGTGTGGTCTGAGTAATGAAGAGCTGACTAGTAAGCCTAATTTGGTGTAATTCCCTGAGTACTCCTGAAGCATAGCAAACCCAGAAAGACTGTAATGAAAAATAGTAGAAAGGTAGCTGGGGGCTTAACTTATGATCTCCGCTCATTACAGTAAGCGACATTTTCATTGCAGTGCTACCATAAAGATTATTGGCTGCCACATAACATAGGTCCCACCTGAAATTATTCTGGAACAGCTTTGTTGGCATGGTAAAAGCCATGGAAAAGTGCCAAAGATTTGCTTAAAACCCAGTAATTGTTTGCCAAATATTAATGCTGCAATGTTTTGTTCAAAACTGGCTGGAAAATGAGGTGAATAGTCTGTATCATTTTATTACATGGCATCTATGTGACCATCTTTGGTCTTCAACAGTAGATATATAACTGGAAAACCATTGTATTTTTTTGCTTCCATAATGAAGTCTCTGGCTTTCAAAATTCCAGCATTTTAACATGAATGGTGACAATTAATTTGAAATTGGCTTTGAAACTCCTTTCTCCTTTGCATGCATGTGGACCTGTCTGAGCGCAACTCATCAGAGTGTCTGCAAGATTGACATTGTTGGCCTGTTTGTGCCAGTTTTGGCCAGGGGTACTTGAAAGGGCTGTATTTGGGAACTGGAAAGAGATTTCATGAGGAAGGTGGCAAATCTCAGTGTTTGCATTGACCTGTTATGTGTGTTCAAAAATTGAATCCAAGAAGGCTCCCCTGGAACAGCCTTTCTGGAAAGACTCCAGACTCCAACATAAGCTGACTTAGGTGACTGGGTGAAACTGGATTGTCTGTGATGTGTAGCATTTCAGATGCGGTCCTTTCTGTGAAAAAGGTGAAGTGAGTTTCCTCATTTCTTTACCTTTTTCCTGGTAGTGCTCTTAAGCAGCTAAATCCAGTGAGCTGGAAGAGCCAGAGTATTCCTCCACTGACAGCAGCGAGCAGCTGCTCCGTACCCCTGTTCCCGCACCCTGCCAGTAGCAAGGCTAACCACAAATTAGCATGGCAGGAAGACAGGTGAGAGAGGTGGCCACATAAACACAGAGAGGACAAACCAGCCAGACTGCGTTTCTAGGAATCCACGTTCAGGGAAATCCCTGTCAGGGATCCCTCTGGTACCTGGCTCCCAAATTTTGATGTTTGAAGTATCCGGCCCCCAGACCCAGCCTTACCAGCCTACAGCCCCTCAGCCTCCCTGAGGGCTGGACTCAGACCCTTGGTCTCTCTGGTACCCAGGGCTCGGTCCATCCTCGTGACCAGCTAGTCTGGGTTGAACTTTGCTGATGAGTCATGCATGCACGTTGTGACGCATGCTGTCCGAACAGGGAGCACACTCACACAGAAAACAGTTAGAAACAGGGTTTAGGTAGGACAAAGTGGAAGTGATCTGGCTCAGAGCTTAGCCAAGCAAGTAAGCTGACCACCCTCCTGCTTGCACACCATTGGCCTCATTTATTCCCCACCTGATCCTCTTTCCATTTTCCTGCGCTTTTTCTCTGCCGTCCACGTTGATCCCTCCCTTCCACTCTCTTGGTCCTTCCCCTAAACACCTCATAGATCCTGTATAATCCTTAAATACTTCTGCTCAATCCCAAGTCTCCCCCTAAGCATCCCACAGTTATGCCCCCCTTACACAATGGTCCCCAGAGCTGGCACAGCCTTCCAGAAAGAGTTTCTTGTGTTGGCTCATGGCAGTGGGTTGTGTGGTGGAACTGGGGCTTAGTCCTTCACCTTTGAGGGTCTCGGGAGTGGCGATTCAGGGGAGTTAGGTTGGTTGGAGCTCCCCACCATGTCACTATGTCCCTTGTCACTGTTCAGTCTTTGTGTCTGTTTTGAGGAGCAGTTAGGTGTCTGGCCCCGTGGCCGATAGGGATGACGAAGGTCAGAGCCCTGGGAGAGGCATGGGAGCCAGCCCAGCAGAGCAGGGCAGCTATATAAACCCTGCGTGTGGAGAATTGGGGTCCCCAGAATGTGCTCGCTGCTACTGCGAGTGAAATCGGTCATCAGTGTGCAGCAGGGCAGGCTCTAACTCAGACACTTTTGCTTAAAAAAAAAAAAGAGAGAAAAAAAGAGACTCTGAGTATCAGTATTTCCCCAGAGTCCTGTCTATACATTTTTTTGGTACACTTTGTCTAGTTACTGGAAAAGAAATACATACCTGCCAGACATAGAATAACTTAAGGAAAGTTCCTTGGCTTGCACTTAGCTATTTTTACCCTCAGTTTTCCTTTCCTTTAATGTTAATTAGGTGCCCGGCAAAATGCATGTAGTACGTCAATAATAAAGATTATGTAAGGGGATTTATCTCAGCAGCAAGCCCCTTAGCGTAGCGTTGAAAAAGGAAAATGAACACTGGTTTACTTAAGCCCAAAGGACTCCATGTAGACAACAACACTGAAATAACGTAAGAATGAAGATGGCTGTGCTCAGCTGGCTCCAGGAAGGTATCTGTGCTGCATGTCGGTATGTTTGTGCACCGTGTTCGCTGCCCGTCCGGGGTTTATTTTGAGAGTGGGCAGGTAGCCCTGAACATGGTGCCAACAGCATGGTTTGGTGAAATGGAGCAGACTGTGGATTTATCTACTGCATGCTCATGGAATTTCAAATACATAAAGATAAGGGTTATGATGATACAGATGACTTCAGTAAACAGAACACACTTCTTTCTCACTTGAATGGTCTTTTTGCTTCTTGCTGGTGCATTTTTCTCTGCAGCCACCTGTGTTGGCTTCTGCCAAAGAAGCTGAGCCTGCTCGTGTAGATTTTGTGGCTCTTAATTTGTTTTGCTTCATTAGGTGGAAGATGTAATTTATTCTAGTGGATACCTCAGCCCTCAGAGTTTACAGCTGATGCTTGTATCTGGCACTAAATTGTTTTTTCTAGTCATATGTAAGAGGGAAAGCACCGTTTGATCTCTGAAAATAAAACAAGGGGGAAAATACTCCATTGCAGTCTGTGGGAATTCTCAGCCATGAGGACTTCAGGTTCTGACCGATGACGTTTCTCTGTGCCTGGGTTGGATCCAGGGACTGGTCTGCACTTGTAGGCTGAAACACTCACCAGTCCATTTGAAATGGAGCGCGAGAAGGGAGATCAGCCCTTCTGGATGTGCTTGAAGATACAAGTCCCAGGTGAGAAATTCTTCATGATTGAGATAATTTGCTAGGACTATGCAGGTGCAGAAAGGAATTGTTCTCTCCCTGGTGCTCTCAGGCTGCTGTCTCATTATACTGGGCTAGCTGGGGGTTGTTTTATCAGCATAATAGATTCTCTAGATGAAATCTGAATTTGTGTTTGTTTCTGTTTTTAAAGAAATAAACATAAGCACATCCTCTCCTTTCCGTCTTCATGAGTTCCGTGGAGGCCCCTCTTGTGTGTGTGTCTCTGGCTTTGTAACACAGCTGGAATTTTCAGTGCTAGGCTCCCTGAGCATTAGATAGGTCTGACTTTTAGAAAGCAGATACTGGTGTTCCGTGTGCTTCCAAAACCCTCCCTGCCAAAAGCCACATTTCTTCTAAGATCTTTCAAGTTGGATATGCAAAAATTAGCCAGTTTTGCAAATCTTGGTCTGTACATTTTCCTTTAAAAAAGACCTTTTTTTTTTTTTTTTTGCTAGGTTTCTATGAGCTTCCGACTGTGCTCCCCTAACAAGCATCACATTTAAAGTACTTGCTTCAAAAGGCTGCTAGCCTCAGAGAATATAAGAAGACTTTCTTTTATTACTGTGTATTAATTAAAGAAATGCCTAACACCTGCTTGGAATTCCTTTCTGGGAAAAAAAAATAGTTCTTCTTAACATGCAAGATGGTGAGTTCAAAGAAGCAGGGAATAAATTAACCAGTTTAAGAGTGGACATGTCTGGCAGAATTAGAATTATCCAGCAATTGCCAGTCCTGTAGGAGAGCAGGTGTTTGTATATCATATTTACCTTGGCTAAATCTACCCACACAGACATGTCTGCCCCAAGGTGTCTCCTTGTACATCCAACTGAACTGTATTCCCTTTCTAACTGCTGTGTTTGGGCTGCCGAGTTATTGCGGCAAGGCTGATGATGCTGTTGTGAGGAGCACCACAGGGAGCTCCTGAGCTCTGGCCAGAGGTCCATCTGGTCAGGGGCCATCTCTGATAGTAACCTGTAGGGAAAGAGGGTAGGAAACATGGCACATAGAGGTTGAGTTTTTATCTTCTTCAGGTATATGGGACAGCAAATGTAGAGGGGAGAGCCTGGGCTTGAGGGATCTGGCAGAAGAGAGCTCTGTTGGGGAACTGAATGGTGAAGCGGCCAGTAGGAAACATGGGATGGGTGGGCTTATTTTGGAGGATGCATGTTCTACACAGTCGCTGAGACAGTGAGCTCCAGCACAGTTTTGGCAGAACAGTTTTTTTTTCTTATTTAGTTTTGGAGTGGTTTTAGGCAGGAATTTTCAGAAAGTCAGTGTTGGACTGCATGACTCAGCAGAGTCTATAACGTAAGGTAGCTAACAGCTTGTGAGAGCGTGCAAAGTGGGGATGGAGAGGGAGTGGTTGCTTTGGGTGGACTTCATCTAGCATTTTAAAATATCTAAACGTGAGTGTCAGCTAGCTACCTACTGTCCACTGTGAAAATCGGTGAAGATGTGTAACAGAGTATAGCGACTAAGCACCTCACAGCAGACCCTTGTATTTGGTCACCCAAAAAGCTCTCTGCTCCACTGGCTTCATTAGCCAGATCTCCACAGACCGCAACATGGGCTTGGAGACCTAGCTTTCCACCTGTACTGAATCCTCTCGTTCTTATCTAATTCAGCCTTCGAAAAAAGACACTAGCTACAAAAAAAAAAAAAAAAAACCCCAAAAAAAACCAACAACTAAACCAAGATGGGAAGATGTGATCAGTTTCCCTACAGAGTGCTTCTGGGGTTGAAGATCCCAGAGAGCACCTGAGGTGGTTAGGGATTTCTGGTGATGCAGAAAGTCTCTTTGAAAGCTGAAATGCAGAACTTGGGATTAGGAAAGGGGATGCCAGGGCAAACTCTGCAGGAACTTTGGGTTATGAAGATGAGTGGGGTGGGTGGAACAGGAAAATATAACATGTTGTTGTACTTCGGAGTGTCTTGGGGCTGGGCTGTGGTGTGTGGAGATTTGGGCAATCTGAAATATTAGGCATACCAGAGTGTGAGTGGGCAATACAGGAAGACAAACTGTTACAGACCTAAAAATACCGGAGCAGTTTTACAACACATGAAGAGCTGCAGGTTTAGTAGCCCAGAGGCTCTTGCGGCGGCGCAGGCATGCAGCACTGCCAGCACCTGCCCCTTCGGCCAGCCAGCGCCGCTTCCATTTTGGAGCGTGAGCAGTGAGCTGGTATGCAGGCAGATGACAGGCCAAAGCTGAGTTTTTTTGAAGAAACTTGCAGAGAGCTTCAGATGATGAACATCTCTGACACTGCTGCCATCTGCTTTCAGAGCACTCGCAAACAAGGGGCAAAAAAATTAGCTGGATAAAATGAGTCACTCTGGTCTGTTCTTCTTTATTAAGAATCCTAAAACTGTAGCTTGCCATCCAAGTGTACAAGGAAAACAGATAACTGGTTTCACTTACCCATGTACTGTTCCTCTTAATTGAAATCATCTGACTTATGTCACAGAGGATAAAAAAAGTTATTGGTAAACTACCAAAATAATGTGGTATTTGCAAAGTAATTTTAACCCCCACTATTTTTCTTATTGGTACATTACTGGCAAATTAAATCCCAGTATCTGTCCTCTTCCTGGGAGATGTGGTTTGAGGAGGTGACACATTAGCAGCTCCCAGGGGAACAAAGGCCAGTCTCAGTAGCTCAGAGGAGACACCAGAGCACCAATAGGCTACGCAAAAACTGCCAGGGCAAAAGCATCTTGCAGTAAGTGCTGGAGAATTGTAACTAATACAGGCTAGCCAGCACGTATCAGTCCTGCAAGCACTTCTTTCAGGGGTCTCTAGTGATACTGCCACTGATTCAGCCTTTCCTCTCTCCTGCTTCAGCAGCTGGGGCTGGGGACCGTGCTGTTGAGGTCACTGCAAATACATTGGAAGCAGCATCTGAGCATTAAATACCCACATGAACCTGAGCTTGAACTGTTGGAAAAGTGAGCAGTCCTGGAATGTTTCACCTTTGTTTCTCAGATTATCAGACATACCTGGAGGTGGTATCTCCAGAATTGTATTTAACTGTGCGTGTTCTTTTCGTACTGAGTACTCACCCTGTAGGTCTATTGCAGACATAAAGTGAGAGCGCTGTATTTTTTATGGTTCATTCTTGAAATCCTCTTTCAAAGTGCTTAAACTCCAGAAAATCAGCATGTGCATCAAATACTTTAATTCACTAGCTTACACAAGTTCACTGTTTTCATCTCTGGGAGCATGTAGCCTTCAGCTAGTGAGTGTTTTGTTGTACAAGAGAGAAAAAATTGGAGGCAATTGTGCTGAAGGTGGGTTTTGAAAGTGGCTCTTTTGGACTTCATAAATTTTAACTGTTGTTCTTTTTTACATTCAAAGATTTTGGTAGCAAGACTGTGTGCTTTCAAGTTATAAGGCTCTGTACCTGATCTTATGCTGTAAATTGCAACATTTAGCAATTTGTAGTTTAATTTAGAAGGATCACCTACTTTCCTAAATGCTTAAGTAATGTGGCAGGCTGTGGTTATTGATTCACTCTGAATTTATTACAAGAAAGCTGTATTCACTCTTTCCTCCTGGGAATGCCCCTGCTGAACTGCATGCTTGCTAGTGACAGCTCAGACCCCTGATACATAACCAAAGACCTTGCCTAATATCCTTGCAACTGCTCAGGGAATTTTTATTAAGTAAAAGCATCATTAAAGTAGACAGAATGATGAAGTTTAATGAGCATCTTTCTCACTTGATATTGTTAGTTTTGCTGCAGCAGCCATAGTGCTCACATTTGTTACTTCCAGTGGGGCAGATAGAGAATGCAGGGAGATTTCGTTCATGCTTATATTTGCATACAAAGAAACAATTCTGTTCATGGGAGATACTTGCTTTGAAAAATATATACAAGGAACAAAAGCAACTCGCCTAAGGGCTTTCTGCATTTTGCGTCTTGCATTTCTTTCCTCTTTCACTTTAACATAATGACAAGGCTGCATGCAATACTGTAGTTGCTAAGTCTACAAAGGTTCAGCAGTTTGTGAGCTGTGGTTATAACTACTAGCTTCTGACTGTTGCTGCAAACATCTCAAATATTTATTTGCACTCCAGATTTCATTTTTCAGCTGAGGTTTTGGTCTGCGAACTGTGTGTAGTGTCCTACGCACAGCTACACCAGCCCTGTGAGCAGGTGATATTCCAAAGTACCCAGTGCGAAGGTGCTGCCATGAATATATTGTCGGCACTTACCTCACAAGTCTGCCTTGAAACAGTAGCCACAATCTACCTCGGTATTCCTTTCTTTGTTCGTGGAGACCATCTGCCTTTGCTAAGTGTCTGGTCATGCAGGCATGTATGTCAAGGTGCCATCTCCTAGTCCATTACCATCCATCAGCTGAGCTGTATAACCGTCTTGTGCATGTCTTAAGCTGACCTCTGCTGAGGATGGTGTGTGAGTGTCTCTGCCTAACATGTTTGACTTTGCAGTGATGCCAGAGCAAAAAGCGTGTACACAGTTAGTACAGCTTGGCTGACAGACGGTGACATGCAAGCTGTAGTTTCTGTGGTTGTATCCTTCCAGTAGGTATCAAAATCATTAAGGACTATATATGTAAACTCCACATCTATTACATATAAAGGATTATAGGTTATCATATAATTCAGATAGTTGCTTCTCTGTGCAGATCAGTTCCATTAGGCTTTTTCTCCTGTTTCTTTTTTATAATTATTTATTTATTTATTTTCTGATGTGGGGTTTTTTTTTCCCATGGGAGCTGTAAAAGTGGTGTCTGTTGTTGTACCAGAAGTTCATTGAAAATTGTGAATTCTCTTTTCCCTAGTGTAACAGAAGGCAAATTCTGTCCCAGAGGCATTATCGCAGTCATTATTGTATTTAAATGTTGTTGTGACACCATATGTCTCCTTGTGCTTGATGTGTGCAAACACAAGAGAGTCCCTGTCTGTGAAGGCTTGTATAATCTAAATACGCCTGATCCTTGCTCTTTGCGTAGCAGACTACTGTGATAGATTGTAAAGCACTTATCTTCAGTTGAGATAGCAGTGTGCAGCTGAAACTTCCTTGAAATGTTGCCAGAGAAACCTAAGTAGATATATTTGATTTATTTCAAACCTGATAATTATTTTCCTGGATGAAACTACTGTGCATGTGTTGATAGAAGTGGTTGGACATGAGAGTAAGTAAAAGGAATGTAAAAGTACTGCAGATGCCTGCAACTCACGCACATCCACTACTGCTAATGTATTTGCATGGGGTGGAGGGAATTGCTGGAGCAGCAATAGCACTGAATATTGTAAGGAGCAAATATCAAAGAAGAACTGCTACCAAAAACACAGGTCAGCTAGGATTTTTACTGCTTAATGCGTGCAGTGGCCACTGGACCTCGTTTCGCAGTCAAAAGGTGTTGCCCAAGTAGACCTCACCAGAACTCTGAAGTTCATTCAATACGTTCAACATTCAGTTTCTTCAAAAGCAGTTATGTAGTCAGTAGAATTCTCACCATACCCTTTCACTTCAGAAGTTGTTCACTGATCTGAGCACTGCCAGTCCACAAACTTGAACATTTGCACTGAGAAAGCAAGGAATGAGAGGCAGAATGAATGCTGCTAGTGTCATCTGAGAAAGTCATGTAAATTTTCCCAAGCAAAAAAGTGCAAAAAAACTGAGCAAAAAAAGGGTATGTAACACCTGAAAACTACTAAAGCTGTTACAGTTCTCTTTGGGTTGACACTAACAGGACAAAGGAGTGATGGGGCGGCAGGAGGTGGAAAACAGGACAGTGACAGGGGACTTCTGTTCCCATCCATGAGGGTTTTTTTGTGCTCAGATACAGTGGATCAGTGGATTGTCTGTTAATTCAGCGCTTAAAGTCCCAAATGGAGACTTTCTTATTATATGAAAAAAACTTACATTCTAGTCCAACATAGCAGTATTTCTCTAGAGCCAAAACCCAACTTGAATATTAATTTAGTATTTAACTAATGGTGCTCACAGATTTGAGCATACATTTCCACTTCTCTGTTGCTAACTTCTCCAAGTTACAAAATCATTGCTGAGAGTGATTCAAATGCTGTGCTGCATATCGTTGAGAACAACATGCTGCTTGTTCCCTGACTTTCTACCCTGGATCTGTTTCTGATGGGACAGCCTCCTTGACTGGCACTTCTGTGCTCTTCCACAGTGACAGTATTTCCTGATACCGAAAGATCTCCTTCCATATCTTCTGTCCCTCAACTCACTTAACGCCTTCCAAAACAGGACAGTTATTTAGGATGGATATCTGATTAGTATGCATGCTGTGTACTTTGATAAAATATAGCCTTGTGCTGTTGTGGCTTTATCTCTTACGAAAAAAGAAAAATATGTGTATTGTAGCTAACAGTAAGCATGCAGTTATCGCAGAGGGTCAGGGCTCTCTGCATTCATCAGGAAATGGCATCTGATCCCTTGTTGACAGGAGGTGATGGCACACATAACATTTCAGTAAGGTGAAGTGATGTCGTAGTTTACAGTTGTATTTTCCTTGAGCAAGGCTGTTTTGGGTACGGTGCACCTTGACAGCAGCCTGCTTAGCAGCATCATGTTAAACTGCAGCTGCTGGGGAGGTAAAAGCGAGTGCTGCTTCTCCACCCCACCCTACAAGAAGCTCTGATCTTATTCTGCCATCCAAGAACCCCATAGCTGGAGTATCTTCCAGATACAGCAAAACAGAACTCAGAGCAGGCGGTAGCTTTTAACCTTCTGACACAGAGTAGAATAAAATAAACACCATGCCACCTCACACTGCTGTTGGAAGCAGCCTACAGCAATCATCTAGTCCAATTCAGGGCTGACCAAGTTAAAGCACATTATTAAGGGCATTCTCCAAATGTCTCTTAAACAGTGACAGGCTTGGGGCATCGACCACCTCTCTAGGAAGCCTGTTCCAGTGTTTGACCCCCCTCTCAGTAAAGAAATGCTTCCTAATGTCCCAGTCTAAACCTCCCCTGGTGCAGCTTTGAACCATTCCCTCGCATCCTCTCACTGGATCCCAAGGAGAAAAGCTCAACATTTCCCTCTCCATTTCCCCTCCTCAGGAAGCTGTAGAAAGCAATGTATGTTTTAGCTAAAATGTCTCTGTATCTGACATAAATAGACCCTCCATGGCCATGCCTTATAGCACAGTAATTCAAGAGTAATTCTGTTTGGATCCTTGTTCAATGTCTCTTATGTACAGTTGACTGCGTAGTCCGCCAGGCACTGTAGAAGAAGGAGGGCCCATCCTCTGCTGAAATCAGTTTCAGACAGCAAAGCAAAAGTCGTCACTGTAAATAAAGAGTCACTTTATCTCTGAGATACCTGCTCAGGGTAATACCCACTGCAGAACTGTACATCAGGTCGTGCTTTCTGGATAAACAACAGCCTATCATGAGTAACTAAGTCTGTCCTGACTTGACTAAGCGAAAGTAGCAAAAGGATTTGTGCCTGGTTCTTGTTTGCAGCAAGGGCAGGACGGACATGCAAGCTCCATACAAAGACTGCAGCAAGGGAGAACCCACGTGAGGGTGCGTGTGATGGACCAGCGCAGCTTGTATGCAGCAGCTGGGTCCTTCTGTGTGCCCCAGACACATGAAAATGCAGGACCCAGGTTCTGTGGCAACAGTGCTGGCAGCTACTCACCCAAATTTTGACACGTCAAGAGGCAGTTCTAGGAAGACTCAGAGTTTCTCAACCCCAGGCCCCTGATCTGTCCTGTTTCTTGGCAGAGTTCACCAAAAGGTGGAGGTGCAGTTACACAGGGAAGGCTGTTGTGGGAACTGGTGCTGTTACCTTCTGCAGTAGCAGAATTCCTATCAAGTGGTAGAAGTTAGCATCTGACCTGACTGGCGGCAGTGTAGTACGGGATTGGGGCGGGCACTCACCAGCACTGACCTGAAGGATTGGCAGGGGGACAGCTTTAGAGGGATTTCAGTGTCGGTGTCAGCATTGCCAGTGATCATACAGCTGAATGAGCAGGCACAAAGCTTGTCTCGGTTCCTTTCTAGATACACTGACGCCCCCGCAAAGCCCGTCTTCAAAAAGCACTTTATGTCAATAAGGGGAGTTAAGTTTGAGCTGTGTGTATTTTGGGTAGGTTTTTAATTTAGTTTAATCAGGATTACTCATAAATTATCTATTAATTACTATGTGATATTTAGCAAGATCCTCTCAGCCATGTAGTCTATTTAGCTTTGCTGTGAATGCTAGCCATCTTAATTGTAAGATACTTTGTCAACATTTAATCAGAGGTACTTACTAATGTGGCATTGATGTGTTGGTAGCTGTCCCAGTACTATCAATCATGTGTGAGCAGCGAAGGCGGGTGTGACACCATTGCTCTCTGTCACATTATCAAGCCCTTGGGTTTTCTGGTTAGGGATGATGCTCACTTAGCTCTAAGCGGGCACTCTATCTCTCCAGTTCAACCCAATTTTTGTCATTGTCGGCTTGAATACACATCCTTGCAGCCTTTTAAGCCTTAATCCCATAACTGTGCAATAAAGGTTGCTAGTTTCTGAAGGCAAAATGGCTTGCTCCTTCGCTGCTCTTGTGAAGGCCTGCTCTTCCCCATGTTACTCTCCGGATAAGTCGAGAAAAACGTAATACTAATGACTGCAGCATGAGATCCAATAGAAAATTCAGTGTTGAAACAAAATAAATATGACCTTCCTTTTTTTTTTATTTCTAGTAACTAGATGCATTGTTTAACATGCTGCAGAATAAAAGCCTGTGTTTAATGGTTGTATCACAAATATCTGTCTCATTTCCTTGCAGTCTGTATGGCAGACACATGCAGGCGAATCCTGAACCTCCAAAGAAGAACAATGACAAGTCAAAGAAGATCAGCCGTAAGCCTCTGGCAGCCAAGAACAAATAAGTCCCTGGTTCTGCCTCTGTTTTTATATCTTTTACATTGCTTTTGCATGTGCCTATAATATTCCTACGCATCTCCTGTTACTCATAAGAAAGCAGACACTAGAGGTAAAACCAATTTACTATGTATACTGCTTCAGAAAATCCTGCTTAAAGAACACAAAAATACATATTCTCTTAATTGTGGTCACATTTATGTAGCCATTTAATATAGCACTGTCAAACACATTTTAGCTTTTCTATTTATATGTATATTAATGTCCTTTCTTCACATGTATCACATCCTGTTAATATCAGGGGGGTTGCACCTATATTATACAATATTAAATTTCATATAATATTCCAAGTGATTTTAATAAAGCTCTTTATTTGTATTGTGTTTCACTTCTTTCAGTAGAACTTCTGAATAGCGCATTTCTTGAGGAACATATGTGGTTCTGCTTCCTGCAATGTATTAATGTCTTGTGTTAGGAATGTGATAGCGTTTTATCTGATACAAGTTAGTTAAGATGTAAAGCATTCTGTTCAAGGAGTGAAACATTTTAATCAGTTTGTATTTCTTTTTTATATTGCTGTGTCCTGCTTTTTTGCCTTGAAGGTTATTTTGAAATCAAGGAGTACGGGAAGGGAGAGAGGGAAGAAAAAAAAAAAAAAAAGGTCTTTGTAAAGAGCTGCCAATTGCCAGCCTCAGTTTGCTCAGTTTGGAGGAAGAGAACTTTGTCATTTGAAGAAAACGGTATTTCTGCCAATTTTTTAAGTGCTTTTTGGGCAGAAAACCCAAATAATGTATTTAATCTCTGCTGAAGGTGCTTGTATTGAAGAGCTATTCCAAACGGCTTTTGAAAATGCCACAGGTTCTATATTTATCTGTACAAAGCTGGCACCACAACCAAGCTGAGAAGTCACAAATTGTTTAACATCTCAAATAGCTTCAGGTCTTACCAGTGGAGAAGAAAAACCTAAAATCTACAGACAGTGGTTTCCAAACAATTTTAGCCTTAGCAGAGCAAAAGGTAACCGGGAAACTCAAGGAGCAAGAACAGATACTCATACCTCAATCACTCCTGTTGGGACCTTCCTGCCCTTGATTTCCAATTCCATGAATTTCATACCTGAGCAACCCGTTTCTGAGTTTTGACTGCCATCTGGACAGCAAGCCAGGAAGTATGCCCAGACTGCCGAAACAGGCCTGTTGTGTTCAATCAGAGAAGAGAAGGTTTTAAATATCTCATGCTAGGTGTACTTTCTAGAAAGGCCATTTTGTATCTGAAGACTTTTGTTATCAGCACCAGCCTTTCAATTGCATTTAGGATTACCCCAGCATTTAAGTAATACATGGTTGCCTTAGTCTGGGAATAAATGTATTGACGTGTATTTTGCAACAGATTTTTTGAATTGGCAAGCAGGGCTAGGAAGTTGGCATCAAGCTTTAGACTCATTTTAAGTGGTCTTTAGTACTTCAGAAGAATGAGGCAGTCTTGGTAGGCAGATGGAAAACAGTAAAAATGGTAGGCTTGTCAGGAACAGTCAATTCTATCTGTTGCAAGCTCTGCAGGGGATTTTCCAGACCTCTTATGTGGTCTGTCTAGGGGAACAGGTCCAACTGAAACAGGCCCGTGGAGGCAGTATGTTACGTGCGTGTTAGGAACTTAATAGTGAAAACTGGCCCCGCAGCTGGAATGAACACCATTAAATCTAGGGTAGGCATGAACATGTGAGGGCACCTGAAGACAATGATCGTGCTACAAAAAGCCCCTGTCAGTGAAATGTTAGAAGATCCCCAAACTGCTACTGCAAATTCCTTTAGGAACAAAATAAACAGCAAGGGCACATCTATTGGTAAGGGGTGAAGAGGCTCTGGATTCTTCCCCCAGTACCCTTCGCTGGCACTGGATGCTACCCCAGCCCTCGAGGATGGCAGTGCCCACGGGGCTGAGCCACCGCTGTCCTAGCAGATGTCTGCAGCCATGGCTAGACCCCTACTTTCAGGCTTGAAGATGTTTTATGTACACTCACTTCCAGCTAAACTGGATTTGCTGCCATCCTGAAATCTCCCCTGGGCACACCTGGGCATGGTTTGCTCGAGCGGGGTAGCCGTGCGGCTCTCGCTGGATGTGAACAGTGAATTCAGCCAGAGCTAAAGGCATCCGGGTGCTCTCTGCGGCTGCCTCCGCCACCTGCTCTGCGTCTTGGGGTTTAGGAAGAGAGAAGTTGCTGCAGGGCTACAAGGGTTTCAAAGCATGGGGTAGAGTCTCAAATGTAAAAATAAGAGCTTGTTGGGGAAGGCCTGATAATATTACTGGTGGGAAGCTACAGCACTGCTTTAAAATAAGCTGCCGATTTTCAAGCATTAGTCAGAATTCCATTAACTGCTGTTGCAAATTTTGAAAGTGTTGAAAGACTTGTGCAAGCTCTCCTCTGCAGGGTTTCGAAGTATTGATTGGAGCATTTCTGGGTGTTCATAGCAAAAAAATCCACCCAACCTTCCCACTTCTTCCCCCATGAAGGAGGACAAAACACAGTTTTGACAAGCAAAAGCAAGTATGAAGGGTCTGGGGAAGAAGAAGTGAAAGGCATAAAGATGATAAGGATAAAAGAAATCCTAAAGGGAGCAGTATTATACTGAAGATGGTGGCAAATGGAGGAAAAAAGAAGTTTCTTGAAAAGAAAGATGAAAAAATAAGATGATGATCTGAGAAGATCTTGAAAAAATGAAATGTATAAAGCTTTACAAACAGAAAACAAAATGGGAGGGAAAGGAGTGCTCTTCAGAGGCTCAGGACAGAATAAAAGACATGGGGAAGGAAAGCAAACGATCTAGGATGTAAGACACTAATGTTTTGGTGTTTTTAAAAAGGTACCAGCTTCTTAGAGAAAACAACACAACAGTTTCAGTGTGAGTTTGATGATTTTATGTATCTGTTCTCTGGAGTCATTGCTTTTTTAATATTGAAAAACAACTTGTTTCATTTTATTGGGTCACATTTATTTCCCCATTGTACTTAAAAGAAAGGAACTGCTGTGGCCTACTGTGGTGAACCAATTAATGAGCATCACAGCTCGTGATGGTCACTCTGATGCTCCCCAAGATCCTTTCTCCAGAGGATCCATCAAACCAAGGCCCTTTCCAGTGAGCCCTTGGGCGCTGCGCGAGGTGAGCAGTTGTGTTATGCCACCTGCAGCACGGAGCTCTGTAGAGGCAGCTGTTTGCTCCTCTGGTCAATATTGTTTCACTGGCCTGGTGAACTATGAGATCTCTGGTCTCAGGGTGCCTTGAAAAGGACTTTTTTGCCATCCATGCATTCGCAGTCACTCATTCAGGTTGCCTCTTTGGGCCAACCTCTTTTACAGCCAACAACATGCCACTTCAAGAGGAGAAAATTATTCCTGTGAGAAGAAAATTTGCTTTCTACAGCTTTCCAGCACCTGGGAGCTCTTTGAAAATGATGATGCAATTGTCTGTTTCAATTTTGCATATGATGAACTGGAAAGAGTTTGATGATTTTTTTGCATACAGTGCACCCTGACAAAGAAAACTTTTTACAATTACTGTAAGACCAATATGCTGTGCCTGTGCAAAGAGTTGCCTGGGGAATTAATGCTCCTTGATAAGGATGGGGCAAAATGAAGCCAGAAATCCCACATACGCAGGCACCATCCACAGTTTTCTTGTACTTACAGTGCCTGTTAACCCTGTATTGCCTCCTGCAGTCGTGAAGGACAATTAACAGGTGTTTTTTTAAAAAAAAAAACCCACAACCAAAAAACCTCAGCTCTGAGAACTGGGCACTGCTGTTATTCTCTTTCTTATTTAGAAAAGATGTGGGCAACAACACTGCGATTCTAAAAGCTTCACCTTTTTATGATTGTTGGTCTGGAAATATGTTTCCCATGGAGTCACTGGTATTCAAGCATCTTTATTTTGGGTTTAGCCAGGTCTTTCCTATTAAGGAAATGACACTGTAGCATCTGTTCATCAGTTAGCTGCCAGCCTTACAGCTGGCAAATCAGACCAGCAGCATGGGCATTTCTCCTGAAATGGCAGCTTGTTTGGAGGTACAATCTGAGCCAGCATGGCCCTCGCCTCTCCTCCCTCAGGCACTGCGTACCCTCTCCATCCTCCTGCTCCGGGCCTACGCCCCACCATGCTGCAGTATGCCGTGCCAAGTGCTGGGCTCTCGGAGGACAGGGAGAAGCTTCCCTCTGCTCTGCCAGACCCGTGCTCCCTCCCAGGGAGCAGAGTGCGGTCAGGAGGCGTTTCCAGCCCCAGCAAGGCTGGGGTGCTCTGCGCTGGCTCACGGCTTGGTGCTGGTAGGAGAGCTGGGAGGGTGAGTCTGCGCCATCCCCACGCGTGCTGAGCAGCAGGAGCTCCGGAGACGGGTAATATTTCCAGTTTGGAGCGGGTGGTAACTGTTAATATCCACATGACAACTAGGAGGAGTGAGATTGTCATCAGTTATATTAGTTGTTAATTTTGTAAATATTAACAATTTCTAGGATTATGGCACAGGATGTCAGCTGTCAACTTGCTTTATTTTCCTCCTACTCCTTCTTGCAATGACACATCTTTTATACTCCGAGATTCGTGCCATGTGTTTGTTGCCTCGCACTGACGCTGGGGCTGGCAGATGTTCTGGGACAAAACCATGATAACCTCCCAAAAGTTAGATTGTCTTCCCCTCCTAGGCACTTTGTTTCCTCTGATCTAAGGAGAAGTCATTTGCCTGTAAAGCACAGTGATTTATAAGTATCTGTGGCTGGTTTCCATCCAGCACTGCCACCGAAGCCGGTGCCTTTGGCACAGCCAAGCTCCCGCCTCCCCTTCCAGCTCACCTGTGAGGGCCGCATGCAGGCACCACTGTCTCTGTCCCCCTTGGAGCAGGAACTGAATTACAGCTCGCCAGGAACTGTTTCCCTATGGTGAAAAAGCCCTTAAAATTGACATTTTTACAATATATCTCAAGAGCAACATTTTAACTGTATTTTTAGATCGAGAAGCATGGTAATCATGCGAATGCCAGCTGCGGTAGTCACCCCTGCAGTGTGATAGACGTGTTTGGAGGCAGCTTCAGCGACGAGGTGTGATCGGGGGCAAAGCACCAGGGAGGGCAGTTTTGCCATGGCACTGGCTCCTCACCTCGGCTCCCTTGCCGCTGGCGGGAGCCTCTCTGCCTGCTGTGCCCTGCTTCTCCGCCACCGGCCGCCCCAAGCACGCAGCTGGTGCCCAGCCGAGTGGTGCTGACCCTAGGCAGAGATTAGCTTCACAATTTTCCTGACATCTCGGTTATTCAGGGTAATGTTTCAAATGGCCCCGGTGCCAGGGCAGCCACCAGCGTGAGGAGGAGGAGTGGGGAGCATGGCAGTGGCCAGCCGGGTGCTGGCAGGGGGGCGAGCCTGGCATGGAGCTGCACCCTCCAGCCTGGAGTGATTCGTGCCTGCGGATGGTGGCGTGCAAGCACCGGACAGAATAGCCCCACTGTTCCAGTGAGCGTTTAAATGGGGTGCCCTCTGCAAGGGCTGGTGTCCTACAGGCCCTCGGGGGGGGCTTGCCCTCTGCCTGAGTCTGGGTGATGCTGTGCTTCTCGTGGTTCTGATAACCTTCGCTTTGCTGGCATGGAAATCTCGGGCTGGTGACAGTGGGTTTCCCAGCAGCACTGAGCTATTGCCAGGCAGAGCCTGAGGAGCGGGGACACCTCCTGCCACTGTCATCCTCACGTGCCAACCCCCCACCCACTGGGGCCACCCCAAGTTTGGCCGGCAGCGCTCCCCAGGACCAAAGGGAGCCACCCGTGGGGCTGGGCACGGCAGCACCTTGCCCAGGGGCAGCCAGAGGGGAGCAGAGCCGAAGGGTTCACCTGAGGCTCGGTCCTGCAGCCCGGGGCGCCGCTGGAGGAAGGGCAGTGCCACCAAGGCTGGGATGTGTGCTGGGATGTGGATGGCTCAGGCTGCCAGTGGGAGCGTAGGTTTTAGCTTCATACTGGGTGGTTTTTTCCCTCCAGCGACATGGTTTAGGATGTAAGATCACAGCAGTGACGTGGAGAACTGGTGACCTTGTCAACTACCCCCTCAGAGGGCTTAGTTCTAGAAACCATACTGTTGGTGGCCTGGTTTGAGCACCCTCAGCTGCCATGTATTTGTTCTCCTATCGATCCAGCTATTTTATTTTAGGTAGCTGCTCAACCACACCTGTCGTGCAAAATCACACAGAAATGAGCATCCGTGTTTGGAGCAGAAGAGAGCGCCGGTTCAGAGGAATGAGGTGCGCGGGTACCTCCTGGGATAGGCTGTTAGCAGCTGCCATCCAGCCCGTACCAAGTGACTTCCCCGTCTTAGTTTCAGGTCGACTTAAGCTACTAAAAGATTTCTGCTCTGCTGGTGATATCCAGAGGCGCATTAAACCCCTTGTAGATCAGGAATTCAATACTAATCCGTTCTGAGGGCAAACATAAAAATCCAAACTTTGATTTAAATTCAGGTAACTTGCCGGCAGTGTGTAGCTTGGAACTTAATTGCCAGCAGCTCTGCGCTGCCTGCGGGTTGGGAGGAATGGCCGGTGCAGTTCGCCGCCTTTGCCAGCAGCGGGCGCCATAACACAATTAGAACACCGAGCGAGGCAAACGCCGGCCGAGCAAAAGTGAAGGCCTGCAATCCTTTTAATTGCTCGTGTTGCTGGTACAAAAATGTGCTGAGACGGTTCAGAGCGAGCACAACCGTCACCCCCAGGCTCGGCAGGGTGTCCCCAGTGAGGCTGCTGGTATTTCCTTTCCCCTCACTTTGCTTTTACATCGACTCCTCCAATTAAGAAACCAAGTAATTCAGAGGCAGCCATGCGGCACCAAGTGCAAAGGCTAAAAATAACCCCAGAGCCTCGGGAAAACCAGCTCCCGGGCTCCACACGGAGCACAGCTCTGTTGGGATGTGTGCGATGAGGATCACAGCCCTGGCTTGCCCCGTTCGTGGGGCAGTCAGACCCCCGGCAGCCAGCCTGGCCATCCCCACGGGGCTGGATTTGGGGGGCAGCGGGAAGCCCACGAGGGCAGGCCCCGGCAGCGATGCTCCTCTGCTCCTTCCTCCGGGAGAGCCCCTAGCTGCCACGGGTGGGAGGCATTGGGGCAGAGCAGGGGAGTACGCGGGGCCCCTTGGGACGAGCAGGACTCCGCACTGGGGGCCTGGAGCCAACTTCTCCATCCCAGAGGCAAGCGCTGACCTAGAAGTGGGTCCACAAGGGTTTTGGAGCGGCAGCTGACAGCTCTGCAAACAAACACAGAATAAAAGTTCACCACCATTCCTTTTTCAGCAAGCAAACAGAAACACCCACCCCACCCAAGAAATAAAGATTGAAAAATAATCCCCCCAAAGCCCTTGAAACGAAAGAGGGGAGAAACAACCCCATGAGTTTGGGAGGAAAAAGGAATTTCTTCCGAGTAAATAAATTAGGGAAGGCCAGGCCACCTGTCATAGCTTCACAGCCAGAGCCACGCTCCTGCGAGGTACAGGCAGTTACAAATCATAAAATAGTGCATCCAGTTCTGCATAGAAGTTTTCTGTTCTTGTAGACCAAATGAAATTAATCATTACATTTATCTACAGGCTGTTCTATAAAATCAATAAGCTCCAGCACTGCATAGCAATCAAAATATGACAAGGCACTTAAACTTTGCCAACTCAATCCAATTAATGATATCTTCGTTAGAAAACAGTCATTTTTATAGAGTCAGTTGACTCTTCAAGGACTATAATATAAGCTTGCTATAAGCTCATTGATTTTTACTTTATGATTTCCAGTTGAAAGCAAACAGAGAACACTCACTTTATAAAACTGTGAAAATATGTGCGTATTTAACATACCAATATTATTTATAAGCAGCAGCTACTATTTAAGTGCCTCTTGTACGCCTTGATAAAAGTGGTTCATGAATTCAGCCCTCTCAGATGTTCAGAGGATGTTCTTCCACATTATTGCTATCGTCATTTGTCTTTCCTCTCTGACATATGCAGTTTTTTATGCAGGAAAACTCTGTAGACGAGGCTCGTCAGCAAGGAGGAGGGTGGCCTGAATACCTATGAGGTGTCACTGGAAACCCAGCACCTCTGAAAATCCCAGCCTGGCTCCCCCCCCCCATTTACTTAACAGCCTGGGATCTTGCAAGGCAGAAGGGTGACCAGGGGACCCTGAGAAAAGCAAGAGTGGGATAACACTGCAGGTGTAGGGGGTTAGATGTAGGGAAAAGCTTGCTGGGTGCTAAGGACTTCTGGGGATGACGGGTAGAGGGAGAATGTTTGGTTTGGGATAGGGATTGGAGGGAAGAGAAGGACCCCAAGACTCGGTGGGTGCTTGTGAAACTCACAAGCCCTCTTGGGAAATTAAAGGTAAAAGACAAATCCTGCAAAAACGTACATCAGGAGGTGAGCAGTGCTGAACCCAGCTCACCTTCGAAGAGCACAGCTGGGGGCAAGAGCTCTTCTCTGCTGCGCAGTGACGCTTGGTGCTGTATACAGGTGGCTTTTGTAGGAGTGTCCCCATGCCACGTTATCCCTCAGCCTCCCCCCGTGTCCAGCCAGCCAGGACAGACGGGCCAGAGCCAGAGCCAGCGCCAGAGCCAGAGCAGAGCCTTGGTGCTCCCTCCAGGACTTCAACAGGGAAAATCAGAGCTGAAAACCGCAAGTCACAGGTAATGTGCCCCAGCAAATGGTGCCAGTGAGAGCCGGTGCTCAGCCCCGAGGGCAGGACTGCATGTCCTGCACACCGGGCCTGGGGGCTGGGTGGCCTCAGCTCTTTGCCAGGGTTTGTGGGAGGTTTGACTTCAGTCCCCAGGAGCATCCAGGCACTGAGAGGCAGATGATGCCTGGATCCACAAGGATTTCTTACTTCCTGAGCTGGTGGTTGTGAGGTTAACACAAGACCACCCAGCTTGAGCAGTGTTTCGATGGCAGCAGGCAGTATCTCCTGCCTTCAATAAAAGCATTGAAGAAAACAATATAGCCAGCGGGAAGGTGCTGCGCCAGGGCCTCAGGACCGGCCAGTGGGTCTCTCCACTGAGTCAAGCTGTCGGCTCTGTGACTCCACCTTTCCTTGCACTTGTCCCCCTCGGGCCTGTGTGGCTGAGCAGCCATTTCTAGGGTGCCCTCTCAGGGGAGGCAGCGGCTGGGGCCGGTGGGCACACAGTGGGCAGCGCTGGCTGTGCATGCTGCACACCAAACCTCACCGAACCAGGGGGCTTCCTCCTGCCCTCTGTCCCTGAGCAAACCTCAAAAAACAGGCTCCAGCACCAGAGCATAGAAAAGCACTTCTGTCACCAGCAGCAGGAGCAGCCAGGTAAATCACATCACATCGGTGCCACATGCTTCTTAGGAACAGTCCTTACCGAGGCAGTCACACTCATAAGTGCAAAAAAATCCTCCAATTATGGCAAGTGCTTGGGTTTTGGTGTTTTACTGTCATTAGTAAGAGGCCTTCATTAAAAGTCTGAATATGGAAGGGAAGGATGGACCAAGCTGCTTCTGTCCCATCAATGCCCAGATCTTCCCAGAACCAAAGGAGGCTGTCCGGGGAATGAGGATCTGGAGTTTCAAAGAAAAAGACAAAAAATGAAGAGAGGAGTGAGTTTTACTTCCTTTCCAAAAGCATGAGTCTGTTTTCAGTCATGATATGGCAGATACAGATGAAAACAACAAAAAAATAATTGCATTTCCACAGTAATTCTTCGCAGTTACACGGTGCATTACTCCCAGTTTCTGAGACGCCTTGCCTAGCCGAGGTAACGCAGCACCGGGGTGTCACCGGCACATGCTGGAGGTGCGCCAGATGGGGAGGGGGTGCAGGTGCCCTGGCACCGGGCAGGGGGCTGAGGCTGCAAGCAGGTGAGCCTGTGCTGCGGCAGGAGGGCTGCAAAGGTCGGCCAGTGGCCAGGGCCACCGCCAGCACCAGCACGTGGGCACCTGGGCTGGGCTCAGGGCGCCGGAGCCATTCGTGGTGTGACACAAGGGGTGAAGGGCTTTGCGCCCCTGTGAGCTCGAGCCTTCAGAGAGGCGAGCTGGAACGATCACAGAGGAAAGCTGGCCTCAGGCCTCCGGCTGCGCCTTCTCCCTTTCCCATGGCTTTTGGATGCTGGAAGAGATATAACAGGGTGAATAATTGGATGAGTCTCAAGGCACTTTTTTGACAGTCTTCAAATCAGCCAGGTTAATAGGAGCTCCTCAACGCAGCAACGGGGGAAGGGGAGGAAAAAGCCATGACAAGAGCGGGTGATTAGCAGCCTGCGCTGGGGGAGCCCAGCCCGACCCCGGGGAGCTGCTACTGAGCTGGCACCTTCTCACAAACACAAGGCTTGCAGGGGCAGGCAGCTCGCTTCTGGCCAGGATTAAGCGTAAGCACACGTAACGGAGATTTCGGTGCCGCCTGCCGCTCTCCGGGGGATGAGGGGTGGTGCAGGGACGGCTTCCCTGCACTCCACTGAGCCCCCTGGCATGGGTCAACACCCAAAAGGACAGAGCTGGAATTAGGCGGAGGGCAAATGAAGGAGAGGCTGGATGCAGCCGGTGATAGCGGTGACAGGAGATGGGGTCGACCTCTCTTTGCATATCCCCACCTGTGCAAAGCCTGTCTGGTGGGCCAGCCAAGCCCTGCTCCAAAAAATAGCAACGCCAGGGCAGCAGCAGCAAGCTGGGGTGGCCAGCGGCACGTGGGAAGCGCTACCCAGCTCTGCGGCTGCCCAGGGCTCTGGTGCTGACCCACAGAGGGAGGCTGCTGGCGCAAACACAGCGGCAAGAAATCCCTTACAAGACTGAGTGACAGTAATTGGGAGTAACTGCAGCAATGCAGACATGAGGAAAGCTTTATAGTAATTCACTGCTCCCTGTAATATAATATGAATAATCTCCCTTTAAAGTGATGGTTATGACTGCAGCCTTATCATTTTTTTTTTAGTTTTGCCTTAAACTAGTTGTAAACTGACATAATCAGTTTCTGTGGGATTATTAAGAAGATCACACATCTATTATGCCTCTCAAATCAACCATTTTTCTACCTTGTCTTTACTTAATGTCTTTTTCCTTTTATTCACCCTTTAAAAGAAGAAAATTAATCTCCTTTGTCACTCAGGCCTGTTCTCCTGGTTACAGATGCCATGGCAGACATTTCCTACCAGGAAAACAAATAAAATTTGGCTCAGATTCTGAAACACTGATCACAACTCCTATCTCCAAGGTCTTTCAGTAGCTCGATTTGCTTAAGCATGACGTTACACTAAAAGAGACGGAGACAGCCAGTGCAGGAGCTGTAATAAGGGTTACCCAGAATTTAAGCTGAAAAGTGACTGATGGTGCCACACAAGATCATCGTCCAGATATTAGCCTTCAGACCTGTTTTGGGTGCAAAACTGTTGACAAAGAGCAAAGCACATTTGCAGTGCTTCATGGCTTAGTGTTTTTCATCTGACAAGGCTCCCTACATTCCTCTTCCTGCCTCCCAAGTTGTCTGGTGGCTGTCCTGGGAGGATGGAAGCTGTATTTTAATCTGTAGCATCAATGCTCAAAAAACGTAAGTGCAATTGAGGAGGAAACGCTTAGGTTGTGTTTGGAGCCACCCTCGTTCAGTCAGTATTTTCTGCTTCAGCACTACCAGCCAAGAGAGGAGGCTCAGCTGCTGGTCTTCAGCCTGGCTTCTGGGAGTCAAGTGGCAGCACTCCAAAAAGAAAGAGTATAGGAAACTGAGGGCGAAGCGTCAAACTTCTCAAGGAAGTGGGTGAAGGCAGGTGCACCTGAGTGCATCATCAAGACGTCATGAAGAGGAGCAAACCTTCAGGGTCAGGACAGGGCACTGGGGCAGCCGAGCAGCCTGCGCTGGTGGGTGCCCTCCCTGCCACTGCCACTGCCTCTCGCCACTTGCCCTGCTGCAAGGGCTGGGGGCTGAGGGCTCCTCAAAACAAATCTCCTTCTGTCTGTGGAAAAACCCAGTACTTCCACCTTTCTGAAAGCCAGGCCTCTTACATGGGTGTCTGAAAAGGGCTAATGACACCATAGCAGGAATGCCTGCCCTTATTTCACAGAGCTTGTCCCTCACAATTTCAAATAAGACTGAAAAGCTGGTGGAGTTCTTGTGAACTTTCCTTCAGAACAAATTATGCTAAACTGCTTCTGAGTAGTGCAAAATGCTTTCATCTAACATTTGGTATTCTGGTATGCGTCCTGCATTCTTGTTTCCATCGGTCACAATTCCCCTTTCAGGCAGCCTGTGAAGTGACATCCCCTTCTGCATGTGCAGGTGGGCTACAGAAAATGCAAACGTAAGTAAACTCAGATATGAGCTGCCATTACATTTCAGGGTTGCCATTTGGGTGCACACACTAAACCAGGTGGGCTGTGGTGGCTGAGTGCAGTTCAGAATATGAGTAATTCTGCAGAGCAGATCTGGTGCAGAGATTAGCAAATAAACCAAGGAGGAGAAGTCAAAGCAGCACAATTAGAGTGTCTGAGTCAAGGTAGGTTTGGATCTGGATTTCTTTCATTCTCTGAAGCTTGACCATTCTACAAAATTCTGGAAAAAAATGGGGAAACGCATTATGCATTATGGTTTACCACGTACGGAGAATCTTTGTGATCTCATGCAGTTGGGCACTGAAGTGTCAGCACTCAGGTCCAGATGAAATTCCTTACAACTTTTTCGTACTGGTAATGAGCACGCTTTCCTTCTGCAGCCAAGTCCTAGCAGTGAGCAGAGAGGCTTCTACAGGGTAGGTCTCAGCGTCTCTTCTTCCCCTTCTTCCCCTTTGGATGGTGACTCTTTGATGGGGTTCAGCACGGAGCAGTGCTCTGTTTCAGAATCTCCCCTCCTGAAGAGAATGCCTACATCCACCCTCAGCTTGCAGGGCAAATCTGTCCCTCTGTAGAGCTGAGAAACTTGGCTCTAAGCAGACATTTAGGCTCCGTCTCTAGGAACTACCTGTCCTATCCATAGCATCAGAACAAAAACTGTCAATGATGAATTTTAAAAAGGAATTTCCTGCCTAGCATGCTCAAATAACTTTGCATCCATCACACTGGAAATAGCTCCCAGATAGCAAAGCTCACTCATCATACAGGCTCTTTCTATACCAATAGCTAATCCTTTTAATTACCCACTGCAGAATGACTTGTCTGCCATCCCACAAATGTGCTCAACTCAAGTCAACCAGTACAGACGTGATAGCACTCTCTTGGGCACGTTCAGAAATCCCACCAGTGCCTAGCTGGGTTTCTGCATTCATGGGACCTACGAGCACAGACTGGTAGCTCTGATCAGCATTGGGAACCCTCAGTCAGTCCTAAAATGCAGTTTGTGCAGTTATTCAACCGCCTGCATGGTTTTGGCATCTTCATGGTAATTTGAATAAAGCTGCTAATTTCTGGGAGAAAAATGGTAAAGCCTGTTTCACTAGCAAGCTATCAAAAGCAACTTTGATTACTAAGTAAGGCAAGAAACTGAATCAGCTCTGTCTCCTTGCAGCATTTTTGTTATTCTGTTGATGTTTCTAAGATTTCTCATCTCCTGACATACTGAGACATTCATCTTCAGTTGCAGTGAAAACCCACAGGTTTGCAGAAAAGTCCAAAATTTGTCCTCATCTTCTGCCTGTGATGCAGTCAAATGTTTCAACCCAGCAGCTCCAGAATCTCTCATCCCTTTTGCAGTGGTTGCTCAAGTATGTCCACTTCTCCCAAGTTCTTTGCTCCTCTCACGGTGTCTCTGGGCTAATGGCTGTGTTTGAAGAGGACTACACTGTGCACTTGCAGCAACACAAACATCACGAGCCTCCGAGGTGCTCTGTGAAAAGGCTGTTAAATAGTGCAGCTGTAGGGAAAAAAGTGGGAGCACAAGTAACACTGGCATGGCAGACCGACCCGGTACACCTCACGGGAACACCAACAAAAACACACGGGGTACAGGAATATCAAGTTCAACACAGAGCTACAGCATAGTGCCCGTGCGGAAAGCACAAAGACAAATACATTTTTCAGAGGGGAAAAAGAAGAGGCATTGTAATTCTGTGCAAAAATCTGAAGTGGAATATACCTTCTAGCTGTTGATTGTTTTTTCCTGAGCTGCTGAACAGAATAATTCTTATGGAAAAACACAGCAAAGATGTGAAGAAAAAATATTAGGAAATCAGAATACATTTGTCAATCTAAATCACTGAGCTTTAAAAAATTACTGAATACAAATAACATCAGTAGCATAATCCGCACACGCACACGCATGCTCGAGGACCAGACCCTTGGGATGCCAGGGGAGGGCGTGTGGGGGCAGGGAGGCATTTAGGGACACAGAGGCTCTTGCCCCCGGTGCCAGCCCCACTCTGAGTGCTGCAGCCTGGACCTGCCAGCTGGCAGCTGCCTCCTCCCTGGGCAAGAGCATGCCCCCTGCCCTGCTGAGCTCCTGCCTATGTGCTTCCGTGCCGGCTTGCGAAGGGAAAAGCCAAACCGCGCCGTGCTTGAGGGAGCAGGCTCCTCATACAGAGAAAAGTTTGCTCACTTCTGTGGCTGGAGAAGCCCCAGATTAGCAGGATTTTTTTCAGTCTGTCTGCCCAAGCACTTTGAACAATCAGTATCTAGTGCATCCAAATCACACTCGCAAACCAACCATCAGTGGTTTGGTAGCTCAGGTGTCCTTTTGGAGCATTAGTTGTGTGCAGACGTATTTATATTTCTATATTTATACATTCTATCACACACTCAGAGCTACCCAGGCTGCTCTTCTGTGGCACAAATCCCATCTGTTTGCCCGAGGTTGGCCCTGGCAAGAAGAAAATCAACACCGTTCAGCTGCAGTCACACAGCGCTCTTCTGGGGACAAAACTGCAGATCCAGTGAGTTTCCTTAATCTAGCAGGGACAAATACCACTCCGAGACAATGTCCTCTTGCCTACCTGACTCTGACAGGTTTGTGACTGTATCCTGGACTGACTGATCTGGACTGACAGGCACACTTTTTAGCTGTAAAAGAGAATATATTTCATTCCTATCAAAGTTGTGTAGCACCGTGAGTAGGAAGCACATTGTGTATTCCCGAGAATTCAAAGAAATGCAGGCGCTGCTGGCTCTCTGAAATCCCCCGGGTAATTAAATATCATTTTAGACCTGGTTGAACAACACATGGCCTGAATTAACTACATCAATTAGAAACCAATTTCATGTCACTGGCACAGCCCCTTGCCTGGACGCTGCCAGCAACCAGAATGATATGTTTTGCTTTAGCTGTAGTTGGGCAGAAGACTAAACCAGCGTGGTTAGGCAGTGAGATGGCTGGTGTAAGTGAGGCACCGGTGCTGTTCGACGTTGTGCCTGGCACCATTGCTGGGGGAGTTTGCTTTGATATGAGGATTTCTTTCCAAGTCAAGCATCCCTAATTCCTGACCGGAGGTTGTTGTAAGAAGCAGTAGCAGACACACAGCGTGTTTTACCAGCTATGGTGCCCTTTAGCCCAGCTTGGTCATGCTCTTCCCATTATCCCTTTTTACATGGCAAAGCAATAGTTGTACCTGGCACCATGGTGGGCAAAAATCCCCTTTGCAGCGGGCAAACGAGTCGCCTGTTCCCTTTTTCCTACAGCAGCTAGGAAACTGTGTATCTATTTGCTGGGGGGGGAAAAAAAGCACCCACTCTTTTTATTCAAATATGTTTTTCCATTTGGAAAAAAAGCTCTTGCTGAATTTTTTTTTTCAAAGACTTTGGATCTGCTCACCTTCAGAGTGTGACTTTGCAAGATCCTTTGGCCAGACAGCCGCTGGATGCTGCCAGGCTGCAGAGAAGCATGCCCCTTGTAGACCAAACTCAGCATTGCTTTAGTGGCCTTAAGCTACTTGATACATCAGCAGCTAAGCTGTTCTCTTTGTGGGTCCCGTGTACAGCCGAGCACTCTGCTTTCCTGGCACAAGTGGGCAGCCTCATCCTTCTCAATTTTGTGAGCTGTAAGAGCTTCAAAACAACGTTCTCTTTAAAGGGGAGCAGTCAAGGAGAGCTATGCTAATTATCTTGGGTAGAGGATCCTTTAGGTCTTTGCCAGTTTTTATCAAAGCATAAAAAGCAATTATTAAAATTAATGCAATTTACCATGTGTTCTACTTCTAGCAAAGCTATTTTTGGCGAGGGTTTCCATCTGTCCCATTCAGCAAGATCAGCCACAGACTTTTGCTCTCTCTTCCACTTCCCACAGTTCTCATGCGGAGCTAGGCAAACACACGCCTTTTGCAGAATCAAGTACCTCAACTGCAGCATCTAGCTTACCTGAACTTGCCATCACCTGGTGGAGAGTGTCCTCTGCATGGCAAATACTTTTCCTTCTTTCCCTGTTGCTCTCTGCTGGTGCTGCAGATGCCCCTGCGTAGCACCTGGGCGAGCAAGTGCTGCACCCTCTGCCCTGAGCAGGTGTCTGGTGGGAGAGGTCGTGGGGGCAACCAGCACACCCATCTGCAGGGTGACAAAAATCAGCTTTTGCCTATATTTTTCAATGTTCTATAGCTTGTCTGACCTGAAGCAAGTAGAAATTAGTTCATTTACATTTTTATACAGTGGAAGATAGACCAGCGCAAGGAGAATAAATGCGTAGTGAATAAAGGGTAGAGTCTGTGGGCCTGCAGGCATTCAAAGTATTCTTGTGAGGTGACTGGAAACTGGTACAAACACCTGTGTAAACGGGAACACGGAAGGTATGGCCATCCAGAGCAGAGGCAAAAGAGAGTGCTGGGGACGGTTTCGGATTTGCCATCCCCTGGCAGTTCTCTGGCAGCAGCATCCTCTGCACTGAGATCTCAGGGCAGATGAAAGAGAACCCTGCAAAGGAAATAGCAAGGGCAGCTCACTCTGTCCTTCGTGCCACTCCCCTGAAGTTGTGCGGATGACAAAAGCTGGGCAGGTGAAGGACACTATTCTAACATAACATACTGAAGTCATAGTGGTGAACCAGTTTATTTTCATCAGAAAATTTTAAAAACCTTGTATGTTTACCTGTCTGCTAAGCGTTGTAAGAGGAAGGGAAGCCCAGATGTGATGTTATCACTGAGAAACCTACTACACTGGCTTCAGACTAGCTACTTATTACCACTTTAAAATTAAGAAAACTGTATTAGATTGAATGAGGAGGTGTGTTAATGACATAATTAAGAACACAAACCTGTTAAAAGACGTATGTTAAATGCTGAATAGATACCTGCCCAGTGTAAAAAAAAAAATCTAATCTGATCTGCAATCCCTAAGGACATGATGCAATGCATAGAGGGAACTCTGACTCAAATTCTTTAGCCTCGGGCTCTCTGATGACTGGATCCCATGGCATCCAAGCCTGGCAGAACAACAGCATATTGCTTTCTGCTTGCCATACTTCCTGAATAAAGGAACCTGAGTGACAAATCTGGCAGCAATTCCGTTTGTGCTTAAAGCTGTTAATATCCCTACCTGGTGGGAGACAAATGTTGGAGGAGCAGTTACCAGACAAGTTGTCTGGAGGAAGAATTTGGTCAAAGCTGCCTTGAAGTTGCCATCATTCACCTTCTCTGCAGCACTGCTCCGTTCATCGAAGTACAGATTCCTCCTGCAGACGCACTCCCTGTGCTGTGTTGTGCCTGGTTCAAAATGAATTCTCAAAATGACGCCTGAATATGTTTATCTCAACAGACTATCCCTGCAACATTATGGCTAGAAATGCTGCCCTCCAGAAATGACATTCCCTTTGTAACCCAGGCCCACAACAGTCTCCTGGTCAGGCTGTATTACGCTGCTCAGAGGCACTGCCCTCTCCTCCCATACCCTTTCCTGATTCCTCCCAGCACTGCAGGGAGAAGTGGCATTTATCAGGATACTCGGTGCAAATTCTTCCCATTTCATTCTCTCTCCCAGGCATTACACTTGATAAAAAATTCTTGCCTCTTTTAGATATTTCAAGACTGACATTAGTGATTTAAAGTTAATTAAACAGAAGATTCCAGGCTAAATTCTATTCTCAGAAATAGTAGTGAAACTCCAAAGTCAGCTCAATGAGCTTCGCCGCATAGTGACACAGGAGCAAGGGCTCCTTCCAGACTAACAGAGTCACACGTGTTAAGTGCAAACAGCATTTGGCACTCTACCAATGAGCTCAGTATAAATCCATGTACGCGCCAGTGATTGAGAATATTTTCATGGGATATTGTGTATGTTATCCTGCTCTTTGGGATTACAATTAAACAATAAAATAGAAAGCAGCAGTTTGCCAAATTGTGATAACCACAGCTTTTAATGTTCTGATTCCAGAAAAAACGTACACATTTCTATTTTACATTAGTGTACATACATGTGCATGGCCATGTGTGTGTCTCTGCATATTATAAACATACGTACAACGTCTCAATACATGAGAGGAAAATTCCAGCGGAGATTTTATCTTCCTGGAGAGCAGAAAACCTCAGTTCCCAGATGGTAGAAACGCTCTCTAGCCAGTCGTGTTCCTTTTCTCACCTGATGCTTTTTGGATTTGTGCAGTAATTGTGCGTACTAGAGTTTTATTGCTGTATAGAAAGAACAGTCCAGCTGAAATCATATGTATTGCATAACAGCACAGGCATATCTCAGAAGGTGGTAAATACTTCGATTTTTCTCTCCAATCTGGATCCTTTTTTGGTTGTTATTGCTAAATGCACAAATGTAAGTTAAATTTGAAATACCAAACCCAAAGTTACATGCAGTACAGTAAAGCCTGTTAATAATGGCATTGGCAATACATTGTGCTGGGAAACATACACAATGGTTCCTCTGCATGGGTTATACCTCTATAATGCCACGTGGAAGCGTCCTGGTCCCTTCCTCATTATGCAGGCATCACCAGCCCCTTTTGGGGACTCACTGTATCTCCCTGTGCTCTGCAACTCCCTGAATATAAGGCAAAAGTGGAGCCATGATCTCACATGTGTTAGCTAACTTCTTGGTTTTCAACTTCTTTCCGTGGAGCTATTCCTAATTTGTGGTGGATCAAACCTACAGATCAACATCGCAACATGCTTTTTTTAACACGAGGCCAAATTCCACTAATTTTGAGCACAGTTGCCTACCATACTAATTGAAGGTTTGGCATCTTGCAGGATCACACCAAAGTCTACTGCGTGCCATTTTGTTGTAAAGAAGATTGTTTGGGATCAAAGAGTCTCCTGCTTTAACTAATGAAACAGGAAGAAAAATGAATGATCAGAAGTAATTGCAATTTGCAAAGTAAATTACACCATTAACTACTTCAGAAATCAATAATCGGGCACAAAAAGAAATTCAGTTGAGGGGATGACAGAAGAAAAAATAAATCTCTTGGGCATCTTGCCACTCTGGGGATTTTAATTTTGAGTTTTCCACTCCCAGCTATCCATTCTTGTTGCCTATCCATCAACCTCCTGATGAATATAAAGGACTTTGGTATGCCACGCCAGAAGATTGCTGGGTTGGTAGAACAATGGAAAGGGAGTCTTTCAGGATTGGAGGAGGAAGGGTAAATTGCAGATGACAGTTCAGAAAAGCTTGTCTGCTCTTGCTTTTTTCCCCTAACATCTCTTTTTAATAGCATTGGCAGTCTAATAACCATTTCAAAGGTAACAAAAATCGTACTCTTGGGCAAATCACCTGGAAGTCTCCTCCTGATTGACTCTAACAACTGACATAATTTTTAATACAAGTGCAACATGATTTATGCGTTTGCTTGTTGGTATAGTTTTAAGCAGGGGCAAAGTGGTTGTTTAATCTTACTCCCATGTTAGAGGCATTTATCTTCCACTCCTTTGTATTTACTATTTACATCTTCATAAGAATGCTGACACTGTAGCCTTCACTATCAGCAATACTCCTTGATTTAATAGCACTTATGAATATCTCTATATTTTGGGGTTTATTAATGAACATCATGAGTTCTTCTGTGTGCCTGCTTATGACAAGTTACCTGCTATGGATTTGGGGAAGATGGGAGTTAAGCAGGGGGTCAGGCAGAAAACCTGTATGAAAAACATTGCAACCACTGATGTGCTTGCATGGGCAGTTGCAGGAACCAAGACTTCCACATCAAAAGAGGCAGACGAGTTTACACGCTCATCCTACAGGAAGGGAGAGGTGGGGTATGTTGAAAAAAAGGGTGTTTTCAGCAAATACAGCTGACCTAGACTGTGAGCTGAACCCTGCTGCAGATAGTCTCGTTGTCTCAAGGGGCACTGGATGTCCAGGCTCCTATGAACAAAGCTGGTAGAAGCTGTGTAACAAACCTCATTCTCTGAAACCCAGTTCCCGAAATGCAGTGCCCTTGTTGCCAAGTTGAGGCTGTCTGTGGAGGAGACATTTACTGGTTGGTGCAAGCATTGCTCAATTGCACCTCCACAGTACCATTGCCCTTAGTGACCTTGCTAGAAACTTCTTGACTCACAGCTCCTCCTGCAATGGAAAGCGTGGGCTTGCCACTTGGAAGGGGTGACAGATAAGAAAAAGGATCTCAGTGGGTGCAGCATCACCCAGAGACCGTGAAGCTGATACTAGGTACAGCTCTTGAAATTCTATACCATCACCAGTGCAAGAGCAATCAACTGGTCAGGCATCATTGGGTCTGGAGAAGAAGTACTAGCATCACTATCGAAAAATACTCCAAAGGTTGACTGTGCACTGTACCATCCATCACTACAGCTTTGTATTCGGCACCCGGGGTCACAGGGAGGCAAGGAGGAGAGAGAAGTCAAAGAGAGAAGCGGGCTTGCAGGCACGTGGGAAAGGAGAGGAGATATCTGCAGGAACAATCTTTTATGCTTGCAACTAGTGGTTTAATCTTTGGAATAAACAAGGGCACTTGCAGTTATGAGTATCTTTTATGGTTAATTACTGCTATTTAAGTTGGCAATCATCAAGTGTCATATATGATTATTTTACATCATTAAACTTGGTCAGTTGAATGTGTAATCATTAGCTCCATATGTGTTTTAGACTTATTTTTACATAAACAGTTATGGTTTTATATCTGCGGTAATTCACCAGTCAAAACATGATATACATGACTTGGATACTGATCTTTCCATTTTAATTTCTCCCCCCCGCCAAGTAACCAGTCATGTTTGACTGATCTTTTCAGATTAAAAACTAAAAAGGAAAAGATATGTGGAATTTATTTGCAAATTCTCCTTGTTGAGCCCTGTCACTTTGGTGACAGCCCTCCCTGAATTCCCCCCTCATTTGGGTTTGAAAAGTGGTTGTAACCCTTTCAAGGCTTGACACAGTTTCTTTGGATCATTTTTCCTGTTTGCCTTCATGTTCAGAGGCTGACCTTCAAAAGGCATTATTAATTGAGATAAAACATAATCTATAATATTTCCAATCACACACACACACAAAGATGGTTTAAATCCCTGAATAACAGAGAATAGCCTGCAGAAGGACTTCCTACATTCCAAAAGGCAGGTAAAAGCTTCCAAAAAAATCAGCAAAACAACTTTTTTTCTCTTGTACACTGAGGCTGATTTTCCTTACATGAGCATGAAAATCTTAGTTTTAGGAAAGAATCCAGTGAGCAACTTGCACCGCTATAAACACAGATGGTCGTCAGTCATAGTGACCAAAACGAGTTTCTGGGAGGACTGTTAATGCTGGCTGTACCTGCTTCTACCAAAACTGGTGCAGGACGTGGTCCCTTCTGGGACCTGCTACATGACACATGTGCCAGCCCTGAGATTTTAGCGAACTGGGTGAACAGAACTGAAGCAGGATACCAGCAATGGTTTAGGATAGCAGCAAAGATGTCACCACCATGTCACCATGGTATCTTTGAGCCATATATACTGATATGAATATTTTTTCCCCCTTTTATGATATATTTTATTTTGTAGCACTGAATCCAGTTACCTGTTGGAGCGAGTGCATGTTGTTCCTTGGCCATGCTGCTGGCCTCCATGTCGAAACGCTAACCTTACATACACAGTTAAACCAGTGCTTATAAAGGTACAGTGTAGCAAAGCCTTAATTTTCAAGTTGACTGAAATTCAAAATGCTTCTCTAAAATAGTATTAAAAAAGTTAAAATACAAGCAAGAGCAAAACAGATGCAGATAGGAGTGAGAAGAAGCAGTATGGAGCTTGGCACAGCATTTGAGCACTCCTTTGTTCGGCATATGCCTTTTTCCACATTACTCCTGCTCACTGTAGCTGGTAAAGGGTTGCCCTTTCTCCAAGTATTTTTTCTTGGGCTAACCCTTTGAATTTAGCACTGCAGGCATAAGGAGCCATTTTGTGCCTGGCAACTGCAGAATGTGTTCCCCTGTGTGCCAGTGGACACGTTCTTACATGGTTTTCTCCGTTTTTCCCTATCTTAGTGCTGAGGCAACGGCACGCACGTAAAATGGACGTGCATGTTATGCTGTACGTCTTTAAGGCTCTGTATGAACATTAACTAATTAGTCAGCAAGGAAAAGAGCTGTGAGAAGGCTGTTTCAAATGGCTGAAGCTGCAGGGGATACAGCTCAAACACCAGCTGCGGATCTGAATGCGTAAAGGCCCAGAGAACAGGAAGGGAAGCAAACAGGCTGAAAGACTGGAGCAAGCCTGCAAGAGGGCTTCGAAAATACAAAGAAAATTTAACACATTAAGGCTGGCAGCAGCTCACATAGGTACAATGGTTATATTAACAATGGACTGTCAGTCTCGACTGTTAGAGGAGAGGAGGTTATGTTATAACATAAATGCTACCCAAGCCTTAATTACAGCGAATCGATGCTTTGACATACCACTTCAGGAAAACAAAGGTCCCATGGTAAAAAGAGGTTTCTACATTTCCTCTAACTTTGTTCCCAGGTTATGTTCCCAGCTAACACATAAGCTCCACTGACAACCCAGCACCAGTACTTGCCCCATTCTCTCTATTCTGCTTACTTAGGCTGTGATTTTTGTGGCTGTCATCTTTGGGAGAAAGTGTGCAAGAGATTAGAGCGAATGAACATTCTTGTTAATATGTGTGAGGATGAAACTGTCTATGAAGAACGTGAACGTAGTTGGTATGGTAGGACCTCGCTTCAAAAATCAGGCTTACCATAGCTGCAGTACAGAACTGAAAGCGTGCTTGATGCCAGTAAGTCACCCAGCATCACTACGGCTTGACAGACCACGATAGGCTTGTGTTTATTTGAAGGTAAGAGACTTGCTATTTTCCCAATCTGCAACACGTCCGTGGCAATGGAGGTTTACGCACACCCTGATGTCACGAAAACCTCCTGGGTTAGGGATGACTAAATACAATGCCTCAAGGGTCTAGCTACAGGCTGAGATGGACTCATCACTCTCGGCAGAACTTTTTCATTTTTCCTGCCCAGATGAAAGAGCAGCGCTGAAAGCCCTTTCCTATGGGGTGAAGAGAGCGATGAGATACGAACATAATTCTCAAAGTGTGTTCAGCTGCCTTCCTGGGTCTTGAGGGGAAGCCCTCAGCTGAGGGAACTGGCTAGCTTTTGTCAGTGCCAGATAAAGAATTTTTTTGAAGACAGAACATTAGACGAAATAAAAAAGAAAGAAAGAAAAAAAAAGGGGGGCAGGGAGGGATATTTACAAGTGCAGGAAATGGAAGCTTTATCAGGAGTTTTCTGGGGAGATAAGGAGCTGGGCTGGCCCATCTCTATGTGGCGTGGACACACTCACTGCCTTTGAGTCTCTCAGGAAAGAGCAAAAGGAGCTGCTGACATTTCTGCTTAAAAGGAAGAATCAATGAATCTTTGTTTCCCACTGCCTGCTTGTTTGACCTTATTGTGTTGTGGAATAGAAAAGAAAGAAAAGAGAACGGGTGAGGGGAGAGGGGATTCGTGCTAATAAAATCCAAGACAAGATCACAGCCCTCTGATCATCGCTGGAGATGCTATTATTTGGTTGTTGTCCTATTTGCTGCTGTTGCTCATTTCCGATTCTTGCCTTGCTGTAATAAGTCACACTCTTTCCAGCCATCATCCCCGTATTGACAGGCAAATGTCACCCACGTTTGATTGACGTCCATTGCTCCTGAATACAGAAGTATGATTTAGGAATCAATTCTGTTTGTTTATTTAAACAGTTCTTTGTGTACCTTGTGTATCTGTAAACAGGACAAGTCCCTTAATATTTTCTCGGGAGAAATGCCACTAATATTGCACATTCACCTTCCCACTCAGTCACAGAGGTGCCCACCAGCCCTTGCGGGAGGAGAAACCTTTCACACAGAAGCGGGGGGGGGGGGGGGGGGAAGGGAAAAAAAAAAGGAAGGAAAAAAAAGGAAGAAACCCCCAAGACTTAACAAAACAATTTTCTGCCCCCGAGATAAGCCAGAGACTTTTTTTCTCAGGTCCAGGCGTCTGCTGATCTGCATATACCCCACACTTTCCTTAGGCTTCTAAACAAAAGGGAACTCTTTCCCTCAGTGTCAGTTCGCTAGCAAAGCGGTGTCTGGCTCTAACACCGGGAAACACTGCAGCCGGTGATGAGTATGTCAGTTTTAATTCAGAGAAAGAACTGTTTCCTTCTCTGCCTTATGGGTGTAATCGGGGAGAGGGGAAGAGTAAGATCTGAAATTGTGAGAGATGCTAATCTCTATTACTGTGTACGGTGGGAGGTATATTTTCAAATAACTTCCACTTGGACAATGGGTAACTGTAAAACATCCCTACATTTAAAGCGGTATTTCCCAGAAAACACTAATATGGCAGGGTGGCCTCGGGGAAGCATTAAGCAGGAGGTGGATTGACCTTTTAATTCTCGATCGGTGACCTGAAGGGTACCCAGAGGCTGCTAAGCACATCTCTTCCTTTTGGTCTGCTCCAGAAAGAGCTGTCATCGCAAGATGCAGCTAGTGAGTGAGGCTCACGATTTCGCTGTTCATCCGTTTGCGGGAGGGGTGGGGGAGGGAGAGAGGAAAAAAAAAATATATTTCCCACACTGCCAGAGTAATGCCAAACTCTCTGTGAGTGGGAAGAGCAGAGCAGATGCTGGAATGAGATGCCAAAGCAGCTCCCCTTTCCCCTGCGCTTTTGGGTGCCTATAAATTGCTCCAGCACGCTCGTCAGCCTCCTCCTCTCCTGGCAGGTGGCACCCGGGCAGGATCCCGCTCTCCCTCCGGCTCCGGCTCAGGCTCCGGCGCGGCGGCGCGGGTTCTCGGCGGCGGGCACCGGGGCAGCCGCGGGGCGGCCGGGAGGCGCGTCCCCGCTGAGGACAGTCGTCTCTGCGAAAAAAACAACCCAACAAAAGGGAGCGAGCGAGCGAGCGAGGCGGCGAGCGGGGCGATCGCGAGAGGAAAGGCAAGTTCCTGGAAAAGTTGACTCGGACTGGCACAGCCTGCAAAAAAAAAAAGTCGATCGCCAGCGGGAGCATAAAAGTGCGGGCGGCCGGGGCGCGGCGGCAGCTCTCCCTCTCCCTCCCGCCCGCCCGGCGGCTGCAGCGGCCGCAGCGGAGCGCCGCGACCCGCCGGAGCCCCCGCCGCCACCGGCCGCGGGAGGGCGGCCAAGCCCCGGGGGAGCCGAGCTCGCGCGGGCTCGGCGGTTTTTCGGCTCTGAGGAGGTTCCCGACCAACCATCAAGATTTTGTCCAAAAGCAGGCAAGAGGATCGCCCTGCGCTGAGCCGGCTGGTGGGCAGCAGGCGGCGGCTGATCGCGGCCGGCGCGCTGGGGGTGGTGATGGTGCTGCTGCTGGTCATCCTCATCCCGGTGCTGGTCAGCTCGGCCGGCACGTCGGCGCACTACGAGATGCTGGGCACCTGCCGCATGGTCTGCGACCCCTACGGCGGCACCAAGGCGCCCAGCACGGCGGCCACGCCCGACCGCGGCCTCATGCAGTCCCTGCCCACCTTCATCCAGGGGCCCAAGGGGGAGGCCGGCCGGCCGGGCAAAGCGGGGCCCCGCGGCCCCCCGGGGGAGCCGGGGCCGCCCGGCCCGGTGGGGCCGCCGGGTGAGAAGGGCGAGCCGGGGCGGCAGGGCCTGCCGGGCCCCCCCGGGGCGCCGGGGCTGAACGCGGCGGGGGCCATCAGCGCCGCCACCTACAGCACCGTCCCCAAGATCGCCTTCTACGCCGGCCTCAAGCGGCAGCACGAGGGCTACGAGGTGCTCAAATTCGACGACGTTGTCACCAACCTGGGCAACCACTACGACCCCACCACCGGCAAGTTCACCTGCTCCATCCCCGGCATCTACTTCTTCACCTACCATGTGCTCATGCGGGGCGGCGACGGCACCAGCATGTGGGCCGACCTCTGCAAGAACAACCAGGTGGGAGCCGGGGACGTGAGCGCAGCGGGCGCCCGGGGGGAGCCGGTACCGCGGGGGAAGCGGGCGCCCGGGGGGAGCCGGGCTCCCTGAGGGCAGCAGGCGCCCGGGGGCACCCAGCCGCCGTGAGGGGAGCGGGCGCCCGGCGGGGGCCGAGCTTCCCGAGGAGAGCGGGCGCCGGGGGCAGCCGGGCTCCCTGAGGGAGCGGGTGCCGTGAGGACAGCGGGCACCCGCGCGGAGCCGGGCTCCCTCAGGGGAGCAGGCGCCGTGAGGGGAGCGGGCGGAGCGCGGCGGCGCGGGAAGGGCGTGAGGCGGGCGGCGGGCGCCGGGCGGCCGCTGGAGGCGGCGCGGGCGCGGGGCGGGGGAGTGGGGCCCGAGCCTGGCGGTGCGCAGGCGGGGCGGCCCGCGGGGGCGCTGAGGGAGCCGGTGCCCGCCTCCGCAGCCGGCGGAGACCCCGGCGCCGCCCCGCTCCGGCTCAGGTTCCTGATGAGCCCTGAGGGGCCGGGCGTTCCGCGCGGAGCCGAGGCCGCCCCGGGTGAACGCGGGCTCCACGCGCTCTGTTCCCGGGACTCGCGCCGCTGGCGCCCGCTCCCAGCCCGCGCCGGCCGCCCCGCAGCCGCGGAGCGCCGTCCGCTGCCCGGCCGGGACGGGAGCGGGGGCCGGTCGGGGAGGTCGCGCAGGCAGCGCTGCCCTCGCGGGGGCCAGCAAAGCCCGGGCCGGGGCCGGGCGCTCCCCCGGGGCAGGGGAACTCCCAGGGAAGGAAGGGGGGGCCGTGGGCTGCGGGTGAGCTCGGGAGCGGCTGGTCCTGCGTGGGGCAAGGGCGAGGTGTGAGGGAGGAAAGCAGCCACGTCACGGGAGCGGGCTCCCGCGCAGCCGGGCGCGGATTCTGACCCGCTCAGCCCCGGCGGGGAGCGAGGCTTCCCTCGGCCGCGGAGGGCCGGTAGCGGCCGGAGCTGGGCGGCCCAGGGCGGGCTGGCGGGCCCTGCAGCGAGGCACGACCCGAGGTATGCCGGCACCCTCCGCGGCGGGGTGGAAACATTCGAAATATTAAAGATCTTGCGATGCTACCGTCTGAAAGACAGAGGAATCATCCATTTTAATTAGGATAAACGTTCCCACCGCGCTCGCAGGGGCTGTGCCTGTAACATTGCCCCCGGGGAGCCGCTCATCGCAAATCTGCGCTTCCTCCGTACCGGATAGGTTGGGTGTAATTATTACAGCGCTTAGCGGTACCGGCATCCCTCCTGCTGCGGGTGCCCGGGGGGGAGTGCGGGGTGCCCGGGCTTTCCCGTGCCTTCGGGAGCTCCGCCGTGCTCCCACCGCTTTCGGGGCACCCCGTGCGGCGGGGAGCGAGGGAACCGGCCGCGCAGCAGCCGTTCAACAGGTCACCGGCGGCCCGAGCTGTCCCGGTGCGCAGCGGGCTACGCGGGGAGCGCGGAGCCCGGCGCTGCCGCTCTCCCCGGGCCGTTCACCCTCCGGCGGGGCGGGCTGGCGGGGTTGACGGGCTCAACGCGGGGTCCGTAGGACCGAGGAGCGGTGTCCCCGCCGCCCGCGCAGGTCGCAGAGGGGCGCCTTCGTTTGCGGCCCCCTCCCCCGCGGGGCGCCGCGGCTCGGCTCGGCTCGGCTCGGCGCGGGCGGCAGCACCGGCGCGCGGCAAATTAACCTGATCTGCCACTTAACCTTTTGTTTATGGCTCCTCAGAAGTACTGTGAAAAGAGAATAATGAGGACATCAGCAGCAATTAATTACATTAGAAAATGTCCACCATAAATATTGTCTCAGCAGGTAAACCAGGGCTAGTAAAAATCGTAATATATTCACTTTGATTTCTTCATACAAAGGAAACACTGCCCACCGCGAGAATGCCGTTTTGTTTGCGATTACAGCATTAATCTATTTTTGACCCTTATTTATAATGTTTTAAAGTGTTTATTTTCCCAAACCCAGAAAAATAAATACATACCGGTACTTTTTAAAAAGTACCCAATTATAAATATTAAATTGAGCCCGAAGTCTAGCTGTTCCCAACTATAACTATTTGCCATACCAGACATCAGACAAATGAAACTCGCAGTAATTCAAAGAAAAAAAAGGCAAGGGTTCCATGTGTATATTTGTATATATCTGTGCAAAGGTAAGTGTTTAGGTAAATACCTGCATACAAACTATTTAAAATTGATGCACAGTTTCAATGCAGCAGTGCCTCCTTTTGATTATGATTTATACTTGAAACACTATACACTGGTGTGACAGTGATTAACTTTGTCTATTATAAGAAAGCTCAGAAATTTTTGATGTCATTAAGTGGAGTTGGACACAGGTTATGCTACAAATCCAGTGTTTTCTAGCAATGAAAAAACCCAAACCACTGGAAAGTGAATGACTGACTTACATTCCTAAGCAATACGTAAGTGGAACCTCAAAGTCTTCAGTGTTAATACATTGTCTTCTTTAACAGTTACAAAGCTTGAGGGAACTGCTGAGATCACAGAGCTTAGCAACCTGAGAACATAGCTTGAAGAAAGAACTTGCATGCAACTTATGAAATGTATACTCTGTTAATGGTTTAATTTTGAGATACATTCACCCTCTTGCAGCAATTGACTCAGAATTCATTTGAGACTGTTCTCCTAAGCTTTACAAAGAAATTGCTCTGGCTAACCAAACAAGGAGGTAAAACCTCTAAGAACAGCACGCTGGAGTTTATAGGACATTTGTTGCTATACATAGGGCAGCAAGATCTACACTTTGGTTTCTAGACTTTTAATACCCAGAATCTTTTTTTCTTCAGGCAGTATGTACTATGTAGAATCTTAAAAATAAAATATCCATTGCAGCTGTAGTCAGTGTCCATGGGCTGACTCCCTTAGGATAGTCACTAACACAACTCAAATTCTCCTTTACTATCCATAGAAACACATTTTAGACAAATACACTGAGTAGCATTTCATTATGATGTAAATGGGAATTTGGAAAGTGATTTAAACCATTTTGTTTGCCGGTATGCAAGATACTAGTTCTCTGCAGAAGTTTTTCTGCCTCATCTATAGCCTTTCACTCTTTCCCATTTGCCCTTTCCATTTACACTACCAGCAACAGTCCCAGCTGGTTATTTTCTTTGAAGCGTATTTTCAGGTTTAATAGCCCAGAGCCTTCAACTCCACCTTGCCAGTCATTAATCCATAGGAAATAGCCAGTGTTTAAAATAATTATTGCTTAAACACTAGCAAAATAGATACCTCTGTAAACAATAGCAGGTAATTTGGAATCACAAAGTCCTGAAATAGTTGGGGTTTATCGTCATGCCATGTATCAGTTTAAATTTGCAGACTGTCACAGCACTGCAAGCCTTTTAAGTCTTTCTCACTCTTCTTACAGGATGTATAAAGAATTGCCATGTACTGTGGTTTTTAAGCTGCATAATGCCATAAGATCCTGCACGGTAGAAGAAGCCCTTCCTTTTTAACATTTCAATATTTATGTGAAATCGTATCACATGAAAATTTAATTCGGAAATTTATCAGTTAAACTTTGAAAGGAATCCACGGAAAATTGTGAATTATAGCCTATTTTTTCAATTCAGAACAGATAAAATCCCACATATAGTACACCAGGTCATGCATTATTACTTAGTTCAAGCTTGCAATACCACTAAATCACTTAGTGCTCTGTAACTATGCTAGAACAAAGACAAGCAACAAACAGATGATGTGTGATGCTGAAATAAATCACATACAAGTAAGTTTAAATATTTTACCAAACAGGGTCAAATTATATACAAATGATTTGGAGGCTTACAATGGCACAGGCTATTCACTGCTGGAAACCAACATACATCTTGAAATTACAGATTACTTCCCAGTTTGCTAGTAATGTCAAATTTAATCAGTAGTGGAATAAGCAAGAGATAAATGGGGAAACAAAAAGTATGCTTAAGTGAAAGTTGCAAATGAAAAGTCCACAATAACTTGTACATTCCAAAACCTCTTAAAGCAAATCACTCACCTGTGATTTTTTCCAATGTGCATCTCTTAAAACACATAGAAATTTAATGTTTGCTTACTGAAATGTGGTGATAACAGTTTTTCCAAACCCCAACTAGGATCCTTACCTGCTTGTGTGTATGGGAGTGTGCATGTGTGTGTGTGTGTGTGTGATGTACTTCTTGTATTCTTTTTGCAGCACGATCCTATTAGTAGCATGACAATAAATTGCCTCTAGAAGAAGTCCAGCCTGGTATGAGTAGGGCCTCACTGTGGATTTTCACTTATGTCAATCATTTGTCCTGCTGAAATAAAAGTTACACTAAGGTAAAACTTGCACACCACCGGGTTCAGTTCTCTGAACTCCAGCTATTATTACACATATATTTTAAAAGGCTCCAGACACCTACAGGAGTGCAAGTGGTTGTATTAATCAGGTGACTGAGAAAGGAGCACATTATTACTTTATTTCAGTGTTGTGTCATAGGAGAAAATAAGCAACAACCATAGCAAAACCCAAGAAATAACCATAGGAAAAAACTGCAATAGATGTTGCCAGACATTATTTGAAGTGGCCACTCATGCATGCTGAATAAAATGTTGAGGATATGCTTTTATTTCACCATGCAGAAAAAAGTTATCTGAGTTTTTTTTAACCACTCATTATGTATTTTATGTAGGTTCGAGCTAGTGCGATTGCTCAGGATGCCGATCAGAACTACGACTATGCCAGTAACAGCGTGGTTCTTCATTTGGAGCCAGGAGACGAAGTTTACATTAAATTAGATGGAGGAAAAGCACATGGAGGAAACAACAACAAATACAGCACATTTTCTGGATTTATTATTTATGCCGACTGATAATGAGTAAAAAGACCCACCAAACCAGTCCAAAAATGAAGCTTGCTCTTCTAAGCAATGGATTTGCGTGGCAAAAGTCAATGAAACAAGCACCCCAGCAGAGAGCAACCACTGAACACCTCAGTAGCGGGGGGAAAAAAAAAAGTCAAATGCTACCTGATTCACATCTGTACAACACAGAGAAACCTTATGTTAAAAAATTATAAAACAAGTTAAACAGATGTGTGATCCACTACCGCCAAAGCAAATACTTCCTCATTGTTAGTGTCCATGTGAATGAAGTCCTACATAGGTCAAATTTTTATAGGAAAAAGCCCCACCTAAGGACGCTGAGTTACTTCTTCAGTGTATATGATACTTCGATGTGTTATGATCTTGCTGCTTTATCCATACTTCAGCTTTGGTTCTTGTGACTTGCTAACAATGATGCTTGGAGTCCACTCATAGTGTGGTGAGGAATGATTTTACAATAAAAGAAAGAGGTAATCAAAATATACTCGGTCTCTCCAAAGGAATTGTTTGCCTTGTACTTCTCTTATCCTTCCACTTAAAACTAGAAACCAATCAGCTTCAAGCCTTAACTCAATGTTCCTGCTTTGTAGGTTTACATTAGACTTGTATCTTAAAATCAGTCCAGTGGAGTTGTTCAAATTTTGTCTTCCCCTTAGCTGTGTTCTAAAAGAAAAACGATAGAAGAAACACTTTTTTTTTTTTTCTCTCCTTTTTTCTGAAAAATGTAACAGTTGACAAATTATTCTATTGGACCAAATCCCTGATTCCACCAAAGCCAATGGCAAAACTCCCATTGATATTAGTGGAAAAAGGATTTGGCTTTTAATTTGTAAATGTGTAAATACATATTTAGACAATTATTACAGACCCATTCTTGATGGTTAATTATGTAAATATTTAGTAAGCCTGGCATCCACATCCTCAGACTAAGTTAGAGTGTTTTCTTTGCAGCGATTAGTCTTCATCAGTCTTTTAGCACTTAGTCTGTACTTGGGTACTATTTTTAATAAAGTAGTTACAACTTAACATACTGCAGATGTTCAACTAGAATTTTGTAAGAATATAATGGGTCAAAACCTTATTTGTCTTGGGTGTCTTGTCTCACTGAAGTTAGTGGGATTATTCCCACAAAAGAATGGGAGATCTGACACATGAGAAAATGTTGTCACACAGACCTTTTCCGTGGTAGCTAGTTACCAGTTTGTAGTAAGGCGTGCCTATGAAATGGACACAGATAAGCGTATTACCAAAAATGATAACACATATGCAAAGAAAGAAGCAGATATTTACATGCAAAAAAGAGTGTGTATTAAAACCTATTTTTCTCATTCATATATATATATATATATATAAAGTCTCAAAGAAGTTTAATCCATATAAAGGATTAATAGCTTGGAGAATTAAACTAAACACAGGTACTATGAGTTACAGAGTTATAAAATTGCTTTAAAATCACTTATACCAGTAATGTCTACAGAGTAATTTTATTCAGAAAAAGGATTTATTATTTGTTTTGTTTCTGGGAGGGGAGGCTGTCTATTTCTCTCAGGTTAAAACTTCCAGATTTCATTCTAAACCTAAATTTTAGCAAGATAATTAGCTCCTTAGCACAGCTGGTTATGCTATTTATTTTTAACATTTTGGCAAAATCAGGGTAATATTTCTGTAAATTGTTAAAAGAGTAATAGAGGCTACCCCCACTATTTCTGTTTCATGTACTTTGCCACACACAACCTTGTCTAATGTGCTAAGGGTACAAACTCGGATTTATCTCCACTAAAACGTCAAAAGTGTCTGCCACTGTGACAAAAAAGCTCCTCAGTGCTGGCTGCTCAGTAAAAGTCTGATGTATCTCTCTAGAAATCTCATTTGAATGAGTGAAGTTTTTCTTAAACAGAACATGTTACTCTATCTGTTTCCGTTTTGAGTCAAAACGTTCAAAATAAATGCTGTTAGTCTAGGCTGACTGAGAGGATCCCCAGTCTAACTCATCTAAGATTTATAAAGGGACATTGTCCTGCCAGTTGCTTGTGTATTATCTCACCAGAACGGTTAATAACACTTTTACTTTATGACGAAGTGCCAGCCTATATCCATACATTGTAGTGATTGCTCCTGGTTTTTTTCCTATGAGGTAATGTATTTTAATAACAGAAGTGTGACTTCATGTCTGTTTGTTCCATTGTTGCTTTTATTGGTTAGCGCACTCACAACAGCAGTGTAGCTAGACATTCTCTACGTAGTATCAAACAGTAATGCACCAGGCTAGAGATCATTTACAACTAGCGATGCATATTTACTAAGGTATTTATTGGAAAAGATCAATACTGCAAGATGTATATGGTTAAATTTGAAGAAGCTTTTGAAATCGGGCTACCACTGCCACTGGATAAGACCATTTTTTGGGTAAATCACCTGCCCTGGTAAAAATTAGACAAGAGCAAAGAACACACTTGATGTGAAAGGCACATATAAGGCAAACATTTCTTCCTTTTTCATCATATCTTGAGATACTGATTTGTAAAGACTTATATCACAATCTTTGTTATAATTATTACAACTCATTAAAACTGTATTATGTAATATATTTTGACTTTTGGCGTTGCATCCTTACAAAAAGAAGATGGTCTACATGAAGTTTCACATGATTGCTGTGAAATGCCCAAAGTTCAGGCCAAAAAATTAATGCGATTAAAAAAAGACATCTGTAATAATACTGCGCATAAGTTTAAGAGGTCATCAAATTGCTTTATTCAAAAATCTGTTTTTCCACATGGTTTTTACACTTACAGTTAAAAATAAGTAAAACATTAAACTAGAAAGAAACAATGTATTTTTAGAATTACTTGAGATTTCTTTTGCCTTCTGTTGTCTTTGGAAGCTATTTAAAATTCCCAGACATTTTATCAAGCATTATTTGAAGACTGTAAGGATAATTAGAAGATTGTCAATATTATAAGGAATAAAAGTACCCCCTGCAGAAGGGAAATTAATTGAAAACGGTAATTTCCTTCAAAGTCCAGATGATGCACCTTCAAACATATTTTTGCATAACATTTAATAATAGGACTAGATTATTCTCTAGAAACAATTGTTTTAAAATTTCAATTGAAAAGATTTTGCAGGTAAGCTCATATCCAGTAAATCATTCATGAACAGACTTCTAGAAGGGAGAAAATACAGAGAGAATACATAATTTTATTGTTCTAATTAAAGAGAAAAATTCATAATCAGTTTGTTCACATCTAATTAATAACTTCCAGATTCTCTGAAAAGAGCCAAGTTTTAAAATAACTGCTCTCCTGAAACAAATTTGAATTTTATCAAGCTTCCCTATAAAATAGGAATATTTATTCATTATTCCTACTTGAAAGTCAACCACTTCTTTGGATTTGCTAGGAGTATTTTATCGATTTTATCTTGGGATATGCCTCTAATTAGCATTTTAGGAACTATATATTTAAGGATATGTGAATATCCATGACCTCCGTATTTCATCAGCCTATTCTTAGTGTGCACATCATGAGCCATCAGAATTCTGTCTTCATAGCCTTCATCGATCAGCATACGAATCCTGCAAAAGTAAAAAGCATACCCATCAGTGAAAGGTTCTCACTCTGCAACAGCACAGAACTGAGCACAATTTACAATTTTTACATTAATGTACTGCTAGTCTGTACTATAACTGAAAACACTTATTTTTAAGTACTCAGAAGACAGGTTTCATATATTTAATTGAAATTAAACCACATTATTTTATTGAATAAAAAAAACCAAAAAAACACCTCTGAAAATATACCACCCACATCTCAAAGCAGAGAAGGAAAACTATCCAGCTGGCAGGTGACTTTGCATTCCCAGTCCTATTAAGTTCATGGAGGAATTCAAGAGCTTCAGCATCACCAAGTGTGGGACAGGTTTTATATACATAAGTAAGTAATACTTCTACAAAAACTCTTTTTCAGCAGGTTAGTTCTTGCTGCTGTCACAAAGCTAGCCTCATTATGTTTGTTAAAGACCACTCTCTGAGGGACAGGTCCTTTAAGAAGCCTGGTTCAATTACACACACTTCCACACGTTTAGTTAATTCCCATTTAGCAAACCAGGCTAATAAAAATTTGCAGCTGTCAGTATCATATTCCATACAGACAGTTATCATCCAAACATGTTTCAAAGATGTTCATTAAAGAAGAAGATAAATAAGAGGCACTGCACAGTGCTAGCACATGCCAAGAAGTACGAGATGTTAATATAGTAGCTCAGCTAAACAGACTTGGCAAAACAGCAACAAGTCCGCTTGGAAAAAGAAGTAATCCTCCTGGTCACTTCCTTGTAGCAAGTCTGCTACAACAAGTCCTTCTGTTCAACACTTCACTCTGGTAGCCTTAACCCCTTGCTCAGCTCATTTTTTAGAATTTATTTGGTGGGTGTCTAAACTGCTGTATTGCATGACTCTTAAGTTTCCTGCTAAGCTTCAGTTTAGTTTGGTGATAAATTGTAGCACCAAAGTGGCAGAGACGGATAGACCTGACCTGGAAGTGCTTGTTTCTCATGAAGGCACCCAATTCCATCATTTGCCAGCGCTGTGAAATTCTAATTCTTACCTTCCTGACTGTGCTTTGGTCAACAAGAAAGCAAATAATAGTCTTATAAGTAACCGTACTATATCTGAAAGCCCTTACTATCAGTTTTCATTACAATTAGTTATGAGGGAGATACACGTAGCAGGATCAAATTAATATGGGCAGCAGGAAGAAGGCAAGTAAGATAGAACTTGGTAAAATATAAGCATCTTCCAAAAAAAAAGTGCCATATAGTGCACAACACTATGTACACCATAGTATTACATCAGAAGTAACTTCTCCAGCCTGCAATACAGAGATGCCACAAGCCAACCAAAGAAAAAGAGCAATGACACTGGAGGGACTAAGTTCCTGCCTGATTGAACATCTTAGAATCCTTTCATATTTGGACTAATTTCATGGGTTGGGGAGGCATATAGTCCTTTACATTCCATATTCATTGCTGCTTTTTGCTCGTTCCTGTAAGTTTAGTCAGTGCTTGCTTCTGACTTATAGAAAAAATGTCCTTAACAAAATCAGCTTTTTACTTGCATTGGCAGCAGACTGCAACAAAAATGCATAGGTACACACACGGTTGAACAGTGTTTGAGTAGGTACTGCATGACTACAAAGTTTACGTTTTGAATAGACAAGACCTGAACGTATATTTTCCATCCAGTATTTTCATCAACACATTTAAAGGTCAATTTGATTTCTACCTCTCTGGTGCTGTTTGACAAAAATACCCCCAAACCCTAAGGCAATCGCCACTGCCATCCTATGCCCAGTGTGGATTCATCAAAAGCCCAACAAAATCCATTTAAGGGGACTGCTAACTCAGTGCATGTATTCATACCATACAATGAGAAGACAAACTTCGTATTTTCTTTCTGTGAACAGCCTGCTACAAGAAATACTCAGGTACCAGAGAGCTCAAGAAGAGGCACTGGTGGCTGAGCAAGTATCATGGATGGGATGAAAACTGCCACGGCTGAACAAGCACTTGCTAACCAAGGCACGGTCCATTCATCCACACATACTCCTCACAGTGCTTCTGTACCCGCTGACCTCCTGTGGCACAGGGCAGGGGAGGAAGCACAGGGGAGGGGAGCAACTCTACTCATTCTGAGTGTGAAAACTGGGTTCATTGCAACAGCTTAAAATACGGACTGCAAGACTGAGAGCCATGTTACGGCAGAGAACCAATTTCTATCATGAAAAGCAGCAGCAAACGCTTGGCAGTAAGTGGAATCGTAACCACGGCACCTTCTTAAAAAGAGAACAGTCTGAAAACAGAGAAGGTTCTTTTTGAGGTTAATCTGACAATGAGGGGGAGGGAAGCTATGTCTGAAATGTAAACAAAAGCTAGAAAGTTACTTCATTAGTGATCAGGGATCATAAAATCTTTCTCATCAAGCAGAATGAAAGAACTGTTTGCGACTCTGGAAGGAAAAAAAGACACAGGCAGGATGGCACCCCACCCCTCAGAAACCTGCCACTTCACTGCACGCAAACACTGTGCACAAAAAACACAGGAGGATCACACCTCCAGACAGAGTCGGAGCGAGATGCCCATTCCCAGCTGATCCTACCTTCTCTCAGTTTCTGCAAGGAACACATCTCCTTGGCAATACCTCGTGTTAGCACAGCACAACAGATCTGCTGTGCAGCTAAGCTGATACTGCATGTGCTGATGAGAAGCAGGGAAGAGGTATCCTGCCAGTGGGGCAAGTAACTTCACGTTGTGAGTGTGAGGAGCTTGGGAGACAGGAATCTCATCCTTCAAAAGAGGGAGAGGGCAAAAGGAGAAGGGGGGGAGGGGTGGTAAAGTCCTTGGAAGAAAAAATGTCTGGTTTTCATGATGGAAGCACAGGATCAGATCCACTCATGACAACCAACAAGTTTTGCTAAGTTAGCACATTCTTGAAGCGATGTAACAGACTCAGATGATGCTTAGTAGCATCACTAGGATTCCAATACTATGTTTCAAACCAAAGCCAAACCCTAACATAAATCCAGTATCTCCAGCCTTTTCTTTTTTACAGTCTGTATAAATGCAGTAAATGATAAAATTCAACCAGATCAGCACGGAATTAGGATGGAGAATGAAGTTAGAAAAAATCTCTTCATCTTCTTCTCAAGTAACACTAGGATTCTACATCTTCCTTTGCAGATCAAAGAAATTACACTTGCTGCTCTAAAGATATGGTGACAGCAGAAAAAAAAAGTTGTTATTTTAGGATGAAAAAAAGACAATTTTGAACAGCAAGCAGAATCACTCTGTGATAGCCTTAAAACGAGTACCAATAATACCAATTTGTCAATGGCAACGCTATAGCTTAAACGGCATGAAAGCAGATACCTTGCAATTCTTTCATTGTCACTCGGCATGTCAATATCAGGATGGAACTGGTAATGAAGAAATTCTGTACCGAATAGGTCATACTCTAAATAGCATCCAAGTTTAGCAAATTCCAGAAGTTTCTTTATATCAAATATGGTCCTGCAGAACATATATAAGACAAAGTCAGCATTGAAACAGGAAGAAAAAAAATCTCATGGTATGAGGATAGGTATTTTGCAACTTCCTACTTGCAAGGAGCAAACCCAATAATCTAAGATTTAACTCACCGTTTTGAAAAACAGGACTCCAGTCTGACACATGCAACTTAAGCTGATACACAGCATTGTCTTTCTCACATTCGTTTGGGACCTCATGCATTAAAAAACACCCATAACAAACCCAACTCTTCCCCCATGAAATAATGAAAATATTTATGATAATCTTTAAATGGAAACAGGAAAGCTACTTACTTTTGATATCACTAACCCTCTCAACAGACAACCTAACAAGGAAGGACATTTAAGGAGGAGGTTAATTCATAGTGACATTTTAAAAAAAGACAATGGATTACTTACACAAGACAGATTTACTTTCCCAAAAGAGTTACAGGAGACAGCTACATCCAGGGCTTGTTTCCATCTATCACACACCCGGTAATACACAACTTTGTCTTTAGTTCCTGTTCTGTACAGTGATGTTTCCAGATTGTCATTAGAACAGCAATACATCATTGTTTGCACTGGGATCTGGCCAGAACACCTTAAAAAAACGCTCTCACTAAAATATACAATGGCACTGTGAGTACCTAGGATATGAGCTTTGCAGCAGATTTGGAAAGTGAAGGAACAAAGCTACTAAAACCTACCACTCATTTGGAAAAGAATGGCAACTGCAGTAAGAGGTCTCTGGAATATTTTTTGTCTTTGAAACAATTTTACCAAGAGTATAACATATCCAAAGGAAAACAAAAACACTCAAATGATATATTATAATTTTATCTTTATAACCATAACACAATTTTTTTCTTCTAAGGAAAAAAAACAGTTTCCACAAGAACAGCACAGTTAACTATAAGGGCAATAGTTTATTTTTTTTATTATTATGGCAGATATTGATGTCACAAAGTAATTTTACCCTATACAATTACATCACAGTCTGTTGCTACAGAAATGACTGATGTCACAGTTTCAATACTGTGGCTTAACAACGGGACCAAGTAGGAGGAACAGATGGGTTGATAGAAAGAAAACCCTTGTTCAAGCAAGCCTGCCATCAGCAGGAATCTAAGACTTGCAAACTGTAATTAATAAAAAATGGTATTTTAAAATAAATGCTACAGTTTATAGAGATTGAACATTTATCACCAAGCGAGTTTTAAAAGTGCAGAGCAAGACAACGGTTTATTTTAGATCCAGCCCTGCTCAGTTCACAGGGAGATGGTAGCCAAGAGTATTCATTCCTGCGCAGGTGGCAAAACCCACCCAACAATGTATTTCAAAATCCCAGCCAGAATAATTTCTTTTAAAACTATAGTTAGTGGTGTGCTTCTGGTTGTTCCGTCCCAACGAAGAGCAGGAGAGCTTCATTTCATCAGCCATCAGATCCCTTTGTAAAGCACACAGCAGCAGGAGTTCCCAGCTTTAACTGCTGATCTCCATGCTGGAATCAGGTACAACACTGTCCCTGCACAGCCACGTACACACGGAAAAGAAGATGGTACAGAGGGAAGCATCCTGTAGTTTGGACTTCATCCATAAATCACCTCAGGGATACCCACGAAACCATTAGCACACAGGCATTTGTAACAGTTGCTGTCAAGTCTTCTAACAAAAGCTACTCAAGTGAGTAAATGCTGATCTCTACCAAGACACCTTTATAACTTTAATACCGAACAAATGGCCAAAGCCAAGACTCAATAGCTTTTGCTTCCAAGCCTTTATCTATACCATAGCTTCACTACAGACATTTGATACCTTTTGTTCTAAGGTGCTAAATTGTAAAACATGGTAGCCAGAATTTTAGTTTTATCATTTGATTGTAAATCCACCTGAAAACTACCATTCTGTCTATTTTAAAAGCAGACATGAAATATGGAGCTATGTACAAATTTATCTCACATTTAAGGGACTGGGGTGCTCCCACATGGATTCTTCTCACTGGAGGAGACTTAAAATGTTAAATGCACATTGCTAAGCCAAACTTCACAGTAGTTTAGAGACTATGTTATAGCAAGTGCCAACCTGAATGTGTGAAAGTAATGATAGGAGGAGTACAAGGAAATGTCATATTGTTCATCAGCAGCTGTTAGTGAAACCGCACCTCTGTCTTAACTGTTTTCCTACTTACATTGCTTATTTTCCACCAATAAATCACTGAATTCAATGATTTACAACTGCATATAAAGGCAAAAACCCCCACAACTGGATGTTTATGTTATATCAAAATGGCATTGTTGTATCAAAAACACCTGCAGTTTGCTTAGTTCTCTGATAAAAAGATTTAAATAATTAGTCTTTCTTTAAAAAGGAGAGAAAAATATAGCTATAGATACAATGAAATGCAGGTAAATACATACAGAAAGCTCATACCATTTATATATCTTCATATATAAATACAATTTCACAGCACTGAATTTTATGTTCCTAAAATCCCCAAGTAAAACATTGAGCTCTGTGTGAATACAAAACACCTGTAGCTCGATTTGCAAGCTTTTACAGCCTGTAACTGCTAGAAATTTGGAGCACAGTGCTCTTGCCTGTATTGCACACACATTGAGGGCAAACAATCCAATTGCTGAGAATCATATGACCACAAATCGTCTCCATTTTTCAGCAGCTGGCCAAACTAATCAATGCTTGGTCATTTTCCAGCTCACCATGAGCAACACAAGGTCACACAAAACTGATTTGGTATGGAGGCTGTGTTTCTAAACTATAGAGAGAAAAGCACCCCAATTCCCCTCCATATCTGATATGGGGCTCCTGCTTTTTGCTCTCAAGGAAAACTAAGTTAGCTCTCTGGTCTATGCTAAGAACTATCAAAACCCCAGCTATTTTCATTTTAAGCAATATTTCTTCTGTCTGGTAGCAAAGATCTGCCTTCTGCTTTGATCCAGAATCCAGCCAAATTAAGGAGTTCTCCATTGGCTTCTGTGAGATTTTGGTAAGGCCTGTAAGAGTGGCCCAGTTTTCAAAAAGGCTGGAAGTCCAGCAGCTTCCCACCCAATTTGGTGAGAGCTGCTCAATGTCCAGTGCTTTGCAAATACACAGGTATTTGTGCAGGGATACAAATTAATGGAATTCCCGTTTAAAAAAAAAAAAAAAAAAAAAGTGGCTGCAGTTATTCCTAATCTCGCCCCCAGGGCTTCAAACAGAGCATTTAAAATACCAAAATCTCTTTATCAATGTGAATCTAAAAGCTGATCCTGACTGAAGGGCTGGAAGCTCTATAAAAGCAGTTATTCTGAAGTCAGTAAACTTGAAGATAATTCTTCATGTCGTGATCCCAGGGCACAACAGAAACCAAGATATCTGCAGCATAGTTCCCCAAAACCCCAGCATGTTGTGGCAACACTGCCAGAAAGACAGCAGAATAGTTTGCTTACCTGTCGAGGTGAGACATGACTGTCTTCGAAACATCAGCCCCAGCTTCCTGCAGAATGCGGATAATCTGGAAAGGTGCATCGCTGTTCCTGCCAGGATGGATGATAACGGGGCACCCAAGCTGTGACTGAGCCTGTGCTGTTGCCTGAAGCACTCTGTGTTCACTCTGAGTTAAAGGCCAAGAGCAACCTATTTCTCCCACCACACCACACTTGGTGTTAGTTCCATCCGCTCCGTTGAGTATCTCATCAACAATAATGCCTGTAAGCTAGAGAACAGGAAAATGAGATTTTTTATTATTAATACTATTTGTGTTAAATAGCATCAAAATTGGCCTATGGACAACATGCTAGTTATAGTCCTGATGTCTTTCTGAACTTATTTAATTAACAGTTGTGTGTGTGAAAACACTGCAGGTAAAATCTGGTTTCTGTCAACTACTGTTATGCTAGCCATTCGCTAAGGCCAAAATAAACACAGAGGCAAATCAATTTAACAGTATCCACTCACACAGTCATCCAGGTTTGCCAAGAAAACTGGTTTACATATAATTTGAACACTGATTTAGGCTGAGACTAATTTTTATTTTTTTTTAAAAAGTTACGTTTATCATGAAACCTGTGCCTTGCACTCCTGAATTGGCTCCAGAAAGAGTTCAATGTGATTTCTTGTGAAACAAGGCATCAGATAATAAGGAAACCTTGTCATTCAGACAGGGAAGGGAGAAACGCTGGCAAAGATCCTGAAGAGACAAGTTTAAGGCAAATCCTGCTTGTGGGAATGCCAACATAAAACAACCGGTGCTCTGCTGACTTCAGAACTACAAGAACAAAGCTCAGCTGACAAATTCACAGGGTGAAAATTAGCTTGCTTTTAAAATATTCATAGACAAAAAAATACATCAGAATCTCCTAGTAAAAGCAGTTTGTTATAAAAGCTTTAGGTTTTGCTTTCAGAATAGGCCATATATCTTAAAGTATACATTCAGAAATCAGCACAAAATGGCGTTGATGATGACCTTCTAATTCTGGCCCTGAATGTTGAGGAAATAATGATTTTAAGGAAAAAAAAAGTGAGCAAAGGAAGAAGAAAGGTTTGCAAGCAAATCCAGGAAACCAAAAAACCCCAAAGCAAATACTAATTTGGTTATTTTCAAATACATTTTAAAATAAATCTGTAACTTATCTCTACTCCACACCTTGTCTCCTCAACAGCTTCACACAATATCTTAGTAAATAGTCTACACACAAGTCAGTCCAAGCTATTACAATTTGCAGCAGGCTTCTGTCCAACACTTTATCCTATGCTCATACGCCTTCTGCTTCATGTATAACCAGTCTAGCAACCATTTCTGTAGACAACCAGACACAGAATTTACTCCTCTCCTGAAGAACGTTTCTCAAAATACTCAGATTATCTTTGTCTAATCAGAAAACATACCATCATGTCAAATTCACTGGTAAATGAGGAACCACCAGTTATCATGGATCAGTCACTGCACAACCCTTTCTAAGTAACTGTCTTCTGGACTGGATTAAGTATTGATTACCTGCCGAGTACAGGACATCTGTGGGTCTCCAACAGTCCACCAAATACAGAAAGGAAACCTTTGCCCCTAGAAATCTATTTGTATCAAACTTCAAGCAATGGATGAATATTTAGGAAAAGTAGTACTGTTCCATACAGCTTGGGCCAGATTGTGTCCAGTGTGGTTGGCAGCACTGCTCAAGTTTTGATCATTGATTTTTAAAATTAATTTGACTCATTTGTAAACTGCGACAGATTTTTTAAAAAAATTCTCAGTTCTGTTCATCCATATCCACAGCTTCCTGCCTTAGAGAGTTCCCTTCCCTCTTCTCCCTATCATCACATTTGCTTAATAAAAGATGAATGTTTATTTTTATAGGAATATCAGGGGACCTCAGTCATTAACACATTGTCTTAGGCACCGTACAAACAATCTTATGTAGACTCTGCCCTGAGAAGTCTGGACAAGTGGTAAAGAACACACATATAACACACAACCTGAGCAAAGCAATGATTTACAACTGTCCTATAAATATTGCAATTATTTATGCTTTCTACAAGAATTCTGGGTGATCTCATTGGGAAGCAATTAGCCAGAAAAAGAGACAAAAGAGGCAGAAGGAATATACTCCTTCCTTAAAAACTGTAAAAAGAACAGGATAACTGGTGCTGTACCAGATGCCCACACATGAAGTATTTTATTTTCCTTTTACTGTTGCATTATAACAAGTCCCTGAGAGAAAATGGAGCTTAAGAACTGGAAATGCTGACAGATAATCCCAGCACACCCAAATAGTGCAGGTCCAGCTATAAGACACAAACAGTAATGCTGTTCCAAAGTTAACACTGAAAATTTCTAGATTTCATCTATTTGCTGGAACTCCACTCCAACTTTGACCCACCCAGGGATAATTCATATGACTGAGACACTGAAGCAATGGCTAAGACTTACTTGCTCCACTGTCATGGCCCGTGTTTGAGAAGAATGAGTGGAATCCACATAAAACCCAGCCCCAGCAACAATATGGACTCCAGTTTCTTCAGCAAGTTTCTTCAAAGTATTCATATCCCGACCAATTCCTGTAGTTGTGTTTTCCACAATCGTCCCACCACCTGCTGCTTTAAAATGCAACAGCTCCTCCTTCACAGCATCTGTTTCCTGATACAAAAGAAGGTTTTCTTTATGGCTGTAGGGATTTTGCTTAATCCAAAACAAGTTCTTCATCTCAATAGGCCCATCACACAGAGGTTCTTGGCCTGGAGAAGGTGGGCAAAAACAGCTGCTGTAGTTCATAGTCAAGTGTTCGTGAGTCAACGTATAGCCAAGGTGGTCTGGCTCCACAAGGCCCAAGACAGTCTGCACTTTCCCGCTCAAGGAAGGCATTTTTCTTCAACAGAAGTGAAAAAAATAATCAGATCTTAAAAGTGTCTAGGGAGGAAGAAGAAAGGAAACAAAAACATTTCAGAATGAGCAAACCTTTCTTACACAATTTCTGAATTTCCTCCTCCCTCTCACAAACATACCTACATACTGTGTGTGTTTGCTGGAATGTTCTGAAAGAGTTTCCAGTAGAGTGGTCAATATGAAAAACAAAGCTTTTTTTTTTTTTTTTTTTTAATGCAACTGTGCTTGTATCAGTACTTTAGCAATGTAAACACATCTAAATCACATTGCAGTACAAGGAAATCATCATCATTTATTGTGCTACAGTCAATATCACATTAAGATAAATATTTCCTATTTAATAACAACCACTGTATGTTCATTTAGGATTCTCTGCTCTTCAGCAGCTGTCAAATTTTGTCAGCTTGAGCCACCAGACGAACACACTTGGCACCAAGGCTTGAATATGCCTTACTGGTACATTCAGTTTATTTATCTGTGTCCTCCAAGATTCACTGTCCTTCTCACATGCTGAGGAAGCTAGTCTGTGTTCAGGCACCTTGTCTGCCCCTCTGCATGAGGAGCTCGGGGATGGGGGTGATCACCTGCTCCTTCAACTTCAGCAGGCAGCTGTGCTGTGGAGGTCCGGAACAGCCCTGGACAACTTTTCCAAGGCTGACAACAGTTACTGAAGATACAGCGTGGCCCTCAGCCAGTGGGGTAGAAGCCAAGGTGCTCTTCCCATCAACTTCATTGGCCAAATATTTTACCAGTTAAGAACAGGCCTTAACCTAACAATTTATATGACTCAGCTTCTAAGAGACTTTTTCTTCATCTTTAGCATGAATGATACGACGTTATTTCCCAAAACTTCAAATGAATGTGACAAAGACATACACTGTGGCTACTGTCTGCAGCTGGTTCACGTCAAAGGCATCTGCCCTGTGCCAGTTTGGTCTGACTCACTGCAGGGCAGAATTAGCTGCAGTTCTCCCCATTGGGATTTTGGGGTATTTCTTTCTTTTGGGAGTGGGGGTAGTCTTTTTTGTTTATGTGCTCTATTAAAATTAAACATAGCTGGCTACCCAGTTCATGTTAGATCTTCCTGATGCTAGTTGCAAAGGCTTGAGGATATACAGTTATAATCCCTAGTCAACCAAAATCATCAGTTATGAAACAAAATACATGTTTAATCATGTCCAGAGGACAGGACTAACTAGAGCATGCATTATTGATTAAAGAGAGAGGTCCTTCCCATTTCTGTCTCCCTTTTTAGTGAATAATGTCATAAACATGGGTTTGTTACTGGTGAAGCCCTCTGAGGACATTTTCCTTTTAACTGCTAAAGTTAATCTACCAGGATGTCAGAAAAACTGAAATCTGAAGGGCAGTGAACTCTACATATCAAAGGGCACAAGAAATTTGGGGATACTTTCATCTCACAAGAATCAGCCGTTGTCAGAGTACCAATGTATGAAAGTGACCCAGCCCCCTGCAAAAGGCAGGTATCACCTGCCTTAGTGAAGTCTGTAGTGCTGGCAGTTACTTTAATAAGAAAACTTGGCCATCCATACGAAAGAGTAAGGACTGACTGACTGCCTTCTTGCCTTGTGTGAAAGCAGACTTAGGAAGAACTGTTCTCTTATCAATTTCATTTCTTGACTAGTGTTGACTTGTTTGAGAAGGCAGAAAAATAATTACTCTCATAGAACAGACTGCTGGCTGATTAATATAATGATTTATTTTTTGCCAAATAAATTGAGAAGTGCATTATTTCAGAAAATATTATTCTTGAGCAAATAATTAAAAGCAAAATACCTGCCTTAGTCAGAAACTGCTGCTAGCTGCAATTCAATTAAGTTGTCCAACCCAGGCATTAATTCCATCCTTGAACGAAGCTGGTGCTCTATAGAGCAGCCCACTATTTTGGAGAAAGTTCAATGATCTGAGTCATTTTTATATGCGCAGCAAAGAGACTAACATAATTCTAAGATAATTGCATTACCTTTGCTTTTTTTTTTTTTTCCTTTTTCCCAATATTAAATGTCTACACTCTGGTATTCAGTAAAACCCTGACAGCATGAAGAGTGATAACTACTCTCTGCATTGGAGACACACTTCCCTTTCCCCATGTTAACTGACAATTTTCAAATCCATTTATTAAGTTAGGAGAACAAACCTATATAAATATTTTGTTATATAATTAAATGTGTAAGTATTGAAGTTCTTTTGCTAAAACTTGACAAAAATCGATTACAAGTCTGTTTCCTTAACAAGTTTCCACTTCAGTTTTTTAGTTATTTAATAGTGCAGTTAGTCAAAAAGGCCACTGTCATTGAATGTGAATTTTTGTTCACTTTCAGATTACTACTCTGATGAAAAGTTGACTTTCAACATTGGTTCCCACTAATTCCTTTCTGACACAGTTAATTTAGATTACCCTCATCTGGCCTGCCCACTGCAAAGACCTATGGTTGCCTTCATGAGATCTTACAGCCTGGGGCTGCTGTCTCCTGATTTGTAACTACAGGAAACCTCTAAAATGACCAGTTCTAGGGCCTGGTTCCTCTTGTAGCAGATACCAATCTGTTGATTTTTAAACGCTAGTTTTCAGATTATAGCACACAGAGAGTTTACAGAACCAGTGCCTATTATTGAACCTTTTGATTGAGGCCAGGGATTTTCAGCATCACAAAAACGGAAACTGACACAAACAGCATTTAAAGTAGGCCTAATTTTATCTGCATGAAAAATATGATTAATATTAATGTTTGTGCCTGCTTACTAACACAGTTTTAGAAACCCACTGCTTTTAATAAAAAAATTATGAAAAATAAAGACAGCCAACAACCTGTGACTGGAATTTTTAAAAGCACTGTCCTGATATCTTCCCTACTGTCATTTACATAGACAGCATTCCCTGATTATGCTATAATGATACATTATTCCTAACAAGATTCACCTGATGGAACCAGAATTTAATTAGTGTCTTTAAAACAGATTTTAGGTGAAAACAGATTTTAAATGGAATAAGCACTGCTGCTTAATTTAACCATGTATGTTACTACAGAAATCAATGTTCATGTGCTTTACTAATAACATGCATGCCATGCTTTACACAGAAATTTATTCTGAGAAAGTTTCTTTTTTCATACACCAAAGACTGAATTCATATCACCTCATTTAGCTATCTAAAATGATGTATGTCTTCCACAGAATAATTGTCTAGACCATTTTCATAGCGGAGATTGAAAGACATATCCATAGGCAACTCATCCAGCCCATTTTGCATGTTCGTAATAGGACAGGGCAAGTTACTTTCTGTAATATCAGCCTCATTCCACGGACTACAGAGGAAGCCAAGAAAGAGTCCTGGACAACACAAATATATTTTAGATGGTCCTACATAAGACATGTGAATTGTCTTTCCTGAATCTTAACCCAGTCTGAGGGGAGGGGGAAAGGTGCCAATTCCTATGACAAAAGATAAACAGGTACGATCTCATCTGACAATGACAGGCATTTTGGTTTTGGAAATCACCAGTTTAAGCTTGGTATCACCACGGTGCTCCTGCACAGATCAAGGCTCCTCTGCTCCAGATGCTGTATAAACAGAGAAATAAATGGTTTTTCCTAAAAATTAGATATTCAGATTAAAAAAAAAAAAAGCTAATTTTTAAAATATAACCAGAACTTGCATTATTTCACTACAGCCTTGAAACAATACCTTAACATTTCTGTAATAAACTCTGGACAAATCTTTACAACCACCAATTGTATGGTGCATAAAATATGACTCTCGCTATTAGCCAACTATTAAATACAGGTGAAGTAAGTATTTTTCCTAGAGGTACTGTTAAGAGTAAAGAGACTTGCTGCTAAAAAGGTTATAGTACTGCATTTCTGACTCCGGTAAAAACTCCACTGAGTTCAGAAGATGTTTTGCCTGAATACTGATGACAAGATTTGTGTTTCTGCTTTTCCCATCTGAAACTTGCGCTTCAGTCATTGTGTCATTTTAATGGTCTTGTAATGGGAATTCTCCCTAGGTTTGGATTAGTTGTTTCCCACAGTAATCTCATATTGCTGAAACACTATAATCACATAAACACAGTTTCCACATGCTAACACCGCATTTGTTTTGATTGGATAAGCACATTTTAACGGTATTAGTACAGATTCTCTCTAGACTTGTATGGGAATCATTTTATTGCCATTACATTACAATATAAGATTACAGGGATGCTAAATCCAGGTTGCTGTGACATAAAATTTACAAAAAAGGCAAAAGAATGGCTCAATAGGTGCTTATGATATTCAGAAAAAGTTAAACACACCTGTCATTCAGAAACAAAGGCTGCCCTGGCTGCATCAAAAGCACTGTAAGAGGGTCTTTCCTTTATAACTATGCAGTCCTAGGAAATAAAACACAGTTGTGTAGATATATATATAGGTTCGCTATATATTTAAAGATGGAGAAAAAGCCTTCAGCATTCAATTCTACTTTGAGCAACCTCTACAAAGCATGGAAAAGCCCCACATTAGAAATATATGCACATCTGTAGTAAATTACCATTAGCTAGTCTATGCAGTGTTATCCCACCATTCTCCACATGTAAACATTTTGGGATGAAGAAAGAAGTTAGCAAGACAAAGGAAGAGGAGAGGCAGAGAGTAAGAGAACATGTGTAGACTATGTCAGGAAGAATTTTAAAAATGAACTTCTTTCCCTCTTACCTTATGCTTCTGCCAACTCTGTAGAGGTTTACAGGGTGGAAGGAAATCAATACTGCTAGCACGGTTCTATCTCTTCCCCACCAGACAAGCAAGTTTTCTAACTTCTCTGACAGATGGGTGCCAGATCTACTTTTATCTTCTCCAAAAATTTATTCAGGAGCACTAATTACAGGACAAACATGCCTGAAACCCAGCTGTCTCACACACTGGTTTCAATAAGCGTGGCTTTTTTGCTCCTGCACAGCATCAGGGAAGTGCAGCTACAAGGGCTGTGGAGCAGAGCTCACCACAGCTGCCTGGGTGAGAGCAGCAATAGGACTGAACGTGCATCTGCTCCAGGACAGATGCAGGCTTACCTGCCATTTAGCCCAGCAATTCCCTCTGTGTCAACGGCTGCAAAGGTGTCCAACAGCCCGTGATGCCATATTACTACAGGGGCACTCTCACAGCTCTGCTAGCTGTCTCTGCGTCACGCAAGTATCCGTGCTGTGTTACACAGCACATCTCATACTGCTTTTGGGTTATTTTGCCCAAGAAACAATTCGGAAATGGGGTAAAAATACTATGAAAAAATGCAGACACAGGCAAATTCCTGTCTCTTCTGCAGAAATGGCAGATAGCTTCTCTGAAGGTGACACAGGTTATTCCCATTGAAGTCATAATTGTTCTTCCCTGTCTTCAGAACTGACATGGGTCAGAAGTGATATTGGTCTTTTTCCTCTTCCAGGCTGGAGCTATGGATTATCATGATTTGCTGAACTTCAAGCTAACTCAGAAAAATGAGTCAAGGAAAATAATCTTATCTATTCAGAGGCAGTGGATTTTTTTTTTCATTACCTTCATACTCTTTATCAGGTAAAAAGTACGACAGCTTTTCAAAGTATGGGCCCTTGCCTACTGCAGAAGTGTACTAAGGGAACCAGCACACATTAGTACTTCCATGAGCATCAACACTGAGACACAGCTTTGTGTGATCAATGTCACACAGAAAATTTTTCATGCCTTGACTAAAGCTCTTCTCAGAGAGGAGGGGAACACTTACAGCGCCTTTCTCCTACAAGAACTCCTGTCTAACTCCACATGAGCTGATGTTGCAGCTCTTTCCTTAATGGGGCACCTGCAGTTCCCTATCTTTGGGTGGCTGTATTTTCATACAGCAAGTAAGAACCTCACCATTTCGGATATGTGTAATCTCTCAACTGGGTAGAAATTGACCAACAGATTCAAAACCTAGAGAACTCTATTTAAAAAGCATCACCTATCCCTACCTTACCACACTTTTCCCCAAAACACACTGTTTTGGAGACAGAATACTGAGTTAGTGCTGTGGCCTACTTCTGGTCCCCAGACCGTTCAGAAACATGTATTTCCTTAAGAAGCCAAGCTAAAATAAATGCTAAATATTGGTTTTCACTACATTTTCTATATATGCTTTGAGCAACCAAAAAAACCTGTAAACCATAGAAGTGAGATTGGATACTTAAAGTAAGACATTATATAAAGTTACAATATGTACTCTGAAAAAAATTAGGAGAGCTTTAGCCAAGCCTTATATGATCCCACAATGATAAGGAGAAGTCCCAGCAAAATATACATGTACACACATCACAGCAGTTATGGCACTGGCAATGTTCTACAACCCAAAAGCGAAGTCACTTAAATTTTAAGATAATTTTAAACAATATTACATATACGTGAAAAGCCAATACATTGATTCCCTGCACTCAGAACCTCTGAAAAGCACACTGAGGGGGGAGGAACTGGGGAGCGAGAAGCACAGCTTTTAAACGTTCACCTGAAAGGGTGAGTGAAAATTCTGCCTATTCATTCCATTGCTCGGCTAGTGGCAGACAGATAGACCTTCCAGCTTCACATGTTTTGAGGGTCACATTCTCACTCTAGCTAGGCTTTGAGCCAGACATATATAGAACAGATTTCTTCCTTACAGTTGAACAGCCACACCAGAACAAAGTGCAGCCTCTCCTATCGATTTCACTGTATGGCCATACCTTTGGGATCAAAGCAAGCATATGTGATCTGCATGTGACTGGGTATGCACGTGTACAGTGATTTGCCCCAGAGGCAAAGTCTAAGCCACTTAGTATGTAATACTTCACACGTATGGGTTTTTTTCCAATTTGGTTAAAGTTCAGCTGTTGTGAACAGAATAGTCAGACTTTTATTTTACCTTATTTCTGTGCAGAGAAGTCTCAAATCTAAGCTTCTCTGAGCAAAGCCATATTGAAGTTTCTCCTCCTGAGAGAGATCTGAGCTCAACATCCCCGTAAGTGTTTTTTCATCAACATCTCCTTGAGAAAAACTTCAGGGAATTTCACATTTTGGGCAGCTTCCAATATTACTCTTGATAAAAGGTCAGACAAAATCTCTCCCCTAGGGTCCAACATTAAATTAATTATATCTTACATGCACACATAGTGGTTTTAGGCCAAAAATCAGATCTGAAGTCACATTATGCTATATGCAAATATGGGCTGAGTCCTACATGTAGATACATACATTTGTATTCTTAAGCCTAAACAGAATCATACGTGGTTCTCATGGATGCTGGGCTACAAGCACATACTCTCTTTCTTGCTAGGACAAGAAATAGGAAAAAAGTCTGTGCTTTACAGGAATGCATGTCCAGTCTTCATTCCCTCAAGATTTCAAATTTGAAACAAGCATATATCTAACTCTACTCTTACTGTTATTCTCATTGACTTTATTTGGTTTTCTCTCTACTTAAGGTCACATACACTTAAATATTTTCACAGGAGCTTAAACATTTCAGTAAGCATGTTAGAGCATTCTCACTCATTTGTGGAGTGATCACCAAGAGCCACATCAAAGCACTCTATGGATCTTTACCTGCAGAAATAAAGAAAAAAGGAATGGAGGTCTAAGATATTGAAGAACAGACATCATCCATCTTACCACACATATCTAAGCAATGCAAAAGTCACGTTCATTGCCACCTCCTGATCATGACTGGACATTATCTTCTAGAAAAATTCATATGAATGAACCCCAAGATCAGCTTTGTGGCAGAACGTATGAGACCTGTGAAGTCATGCACAATGGAAAATGGCATGAAGATGGGGTTTAGTACCTCATTCAAGATTGCAGACTGCAGCAACTGGGACAAGCAGGCACTTTCAGAAAACCACTTTCTTTACGAGTGAGTGATGGGGTTAGACGCAGAGAACTAAATTCAGTTTCCTATTACTGCAAACAACCGTAGCCCAAAACTTGCAACCAATCTGAAGACCCACTGGAAAAAAAAATACCCTGAAAAAAGCCTTCACGGTTTCCACTGTGACTGTTCTCTATGGCTGTGTCAGGAAATGGAAGCCCTACGTCCTTCTCAAGGCCCACTTCGCTCTAATAAGAAACTAGCCCACACAAGAGAAGTTAATGTCATCTACCAAAAAGCTTAAAGTTCATAGGTGTAACTTAGGGAGTATTTTTTGATACCACTTGTCAGTGGCCAAAGGCAGTACCTCTTGTTTCTACCATGCCTGTTAAGTTCTTACCCTTGGTTGACTGCAAGAGCAGAACAGCAAGAACAAGCAACGCACACAAGCTGACAAGACTGTCAGGTCACCTGCATATCCTCCTACTTTCTTTCCAGGTATTGCCAAATCTTAACAAGAACCAGACACAGAACCCTGCCACTGTTTTGTCTTTTAGTATCACAAAACGTGCCATCACATTATTTCTGAGAGAGGACACAAACTCAGTATCTTTGTCTTGAAAACTATTAATCAGCTGGTTTTTTTTCAAAAAAATACTTACTACCCAGTCTAAAGCAAGTAACTGGTCACCTATATGAAGCATAATTAAGCATCTGTACGCCATAGTTGCCACCTTTGATTATAACCACAAAAATGAATATGATAATGGCAAATATTATGTCTGTTAAATTCCAAAACATGAGAGGTATTAATAGTTAGAAATGACATTTATGTAGTCTTTCATGTAAGAATCCCAAAGCACCTGACAAAATGATACAAAAGTACCTATTAGAAGCATTGCTTCACCCATCACTGAAACAGAGCCCCCAGCAGAAAGAAGGCAACAACCTTTAAACACCACAGAACACATCCCGACAGGGGATGTCAAATAATGTATCCAGCATAAAGCACAGGGGAATTCCAGACAAGCAAAACAAAATTTTCCACAAGCAAGTGACCTCTAGCTAAAAATTCATTTCAGTCAAGAGTTATTACAAGCATCTAGTATACAGAAGACACCATTCTTAACATCTGACACACCTCAAAGAAAGGATTATACCTACAAGTGTCTTAGAGATCATATATGCATTCATGCACTTGTCAGGCCAAAAGATGCTCATCCATGTTGCTCACCAACAGGGCTTCTATGCCTTGGGACCATGTTCACCACAAGACCTGCTGCAGAGGGGTCGCCAAACACCCAAGGCCACTGTTGGGCTACACCGCTGGAGCACACTTGGCCGAGGGGACCTAAACCTCCCTCCCTCAGACCCGCTCCTGTCGGCAGCTCACCGCTCTGGTGCTAGGGCAGGAGAAAGCAGAGCGTCTGCCACAACTGTGTCTTGTAAAGGGCAGCACACCCAAGGCCATGGAGAAAACGCATAGTGCACAGATCCCAACCGGCTCGCAGGCATGCCTGCAGCTTCACTGCTGAGCCCTGTCAAGCTTAAGCACCTCTGGAAGCATCTTGCCGAGGGCTGCGGGTGCTTCCAGATGGAGAGGCAGCCTTTGAAGGTCCCGGTTTTGGATTCAGGCATTCGTTCTTTCACGGAGCGGCCCTCAGGGCCTGACAAGACAGCAGTACTAGTTCCAGTAGTTAACTCGTTATGGCTGTACAAATGTTTAATACCAGCACCGGCAGCGGCAGCGTCGCTGCGCTCACACACTGAGGCCCGCCTGACCTCGGGGGTTAACCACCAACCATCCCCGGGCAGCGCTCTTCCACACGGGGGAGGTGTCCCTCACCCGCCGCGGGCGGCCCGGCAGGAGCCCTGCCTGCCCCAGCCGCCATCTCCTCCCCCGTCCCGCCACCGCTCCTCGCCTGACGCCGGCAGCCCCCTCCGCCGGGGCGGGCCCAGCGTCTCCGCCCGCACGGCGCGGCGGCCGCCCGCGCGCCGGCACCAGACCCGCGCTCCCCGCCACCAGGCGCTGGCCCGCCCGCCCCAGCCGCCCGCCGCGGACGCCGCTTCCCGCCCTCCCGGGCCGGCAGCGGAGGGGGCGCAAGCAGCTCTCGCCGCCAGACTCCGACGAAGTTTGCCGGCCTGCGCGCTTGTCGGGCGCCGGCATTAGTGGCGAGCCCGGCCGGGGCCGCGGGAGGACGCGGAGAGGCTCAGCGGCCTGAGGAGACGCACCGGCTCCGTCACGCCCGCCCGCTCGCTCACCCCGCGGGCAGGACCCCTCCGGCAGTACGCCACCCCGCCGCGCCGGCAGGGCCCCGGCTGCCAGCCCGCCGCTCCCGCCCCGCTCGGGGCGGGACTTCCCCGCCGCGGCCCGGCCCCGGGGGCTGGAGGCGCCGAGCGGCCCGCGGGCGGGGGCGGCGGCGGGGCCCTGCTGCCTCCCGGCGGGGCCCGCCCCGCTCGTTGGCCGCGCCCGCGGCTGGCGCTGCCCAGCAGCCCGCTGCCCCTCGGAGCGAGGTGAGGGTGCGGTGCAGCGGCGGTTTGTGCCCGCGCAGGCTCCGAGGGCAAGCGGGAGTCGGTGCGCTGAGCATGCCGCGTGGCCCTGCCTGTGCCCCGGTGTACCCAGCAGGGAGGGGGCCGGGAGCCACTGAGTCACTTTGGGGGTTCGGGAAATTGCGCTGAATTGCTTGGGCTTGCAGGAGGTGATCTTTTCTAATTTGCCCTTGCAGTGCAAATAACTGGGAAAGGTGAAGAGGTGCTTCCCAGTATCCACAAACAGGATAACGATGACAGTGATACTGGGTAAAAACACAAGTGCAAAGTATGAAGTCAAACCAGAGCTGACACCAAGTTCTTACACTTCCCACCCAGGATCTCAAAACTGTCTCATTTCCCTAAGGCTGACAGCACCCTGCGTGGTACCATTCCATTTTATAGAAGGATAAACAGGAGATGCTGGCAGCATGAGTAGCAAAGGCCCAAAGGATGGTGAGCTCCTCCAGCCCTCACACAGCCAAAGCTGCAGCAAAGCCACCCTATGCACTGTGCAGACATGTTACCTGAATCTGGGAAGGGGACTAAAAGCTTGTCTGGGAGAAGTACTTGCTGTTCTCACTGCTAACTGGTTCTGCTTTGACTCCTTCCCCGTCCCCATTCATACCAGGCTGGGGCCAGCAATGGCCCTACATCCCGCTGTGCAGAGCCTCAGCTGCGCTCACCGCTGCAGCACGGTGCCCGAGAATGGATTCTGGTGTGCCTGTCTTTAATACAGCTGTTCATTGCCTGCGGGAGCTGATCCTAGCTTTTATTCAGATCCCAGATAATCCTGTGCTGCAGGAAGTGAGTGGGCAAAACTGTGAATGAAAGCCAACACAGCTCAGGCCTTCTATCATCTATCTTACAGTGAAAGACAAAAGTGGAGGTAGTGGATGAAAAATGAGGAGGGTGCAGAAGTAAACAACTTCAGAGAGGTAGGAGGTAAGGCAAAGTTGTGCTTTTGTGAAAGTGATGGAGAAATGGAATTTTTGTTTTTTAAAAAAAGGAAAGCATCGTGAGAATACTAGACCTGAGGGGCAGAGTCCACAATGACTGGTGATATTGGTGTGGAAAGGCTGGAACTTTAGGATCTCAACTGGAAGGGAAGTTACTGCCCAGTAAGGATGAAGGAAGATGAAGCAAGCAAACCACTTAGGATCTTTCAAATTAGCAGCCAGTCACCACAGATATATGCAACAGTGATTAGTACGGATAGATGGCGAGACCTAAGCTACTGGGATGGTTCCAGTTGTTGGTGTCACCTGTTTTTATTTGCTTCCGATGTGAAGTCAAGTGAGTATGGGTCCTGCAAAGATTAAGTGGAGATATGAAAGCCTGTCATTTATAATGCCTTGTATTTCAACATGTTCATATTGCTGTGCAATCAATGCAGGAGAAATTATGTATGAGAGCTATGTGAAAAATAGTCATGCAGTGCTTTATGGGACATCATTTGTCACTGGCCATATCAAACCTGTTTTGAAGATTTGCGATGAATTTTACATAAGGCCTGCACTTCTACATCTCTTTTGTGTTTTAAAATATAAAAGCAGCATTAAAACTTGGGTAGGTACAAAGTAAAACCATATTCAATCTGCATTTTTACACACATAGAATGAGCTTCTCTTTAAAGCAATCTTCAGTATGTCCAAATCAAAGTAAGGAACTATATATTTATTTTTTATGTCCTTGACTTCAACCTGCTACAAAGCAGAGGCTTGTAAACATAAAGTAATGAGACTGTCTCGTTCAGACCAAATGTGTAGTGAACAGTGAAAACAAGTCAGCAGCTGGCAGAGTCTATACATATGACACTGTATTCACAATTTAGGTGATATACAACCTTGTGTAATGTATCTGGCATTTGTATCCTCTTTCTCAAGTCTGAAAACCGGGCTGTGGGCTTCCTAGAAATATTGAATTGGTTACCACATTAAATGGCTCGTGAAATTGGGGGGGAAAAAACCCCCCCAAAACCCCTTAGCTATGTTGCCATAGAAATAGCAGTGGCAACTGTCAGTAACATCAAAAACTAAAATATCTGTATTGCATGGTTCAGAAACAAGGAGAAGCATTTTACTATCAAAAAGGAGAGATGTTACTTGTTTTGCCAGGTCTGCACTAAAGAAAAGCCTTGTGCCAGTAGCTTTTGGAGAAGTTACAGTCCGCTCAGGGCTAAATGCCTGTGCTTTTGTCCACCTCCACCATGCAGTGACCAAAAGGGACACTGAAGTCAATGACCAATCTTTTTCCCATTTGGGACACTGTTGTAAACCCTGTCCAGTATTTAACAGTAGACACAAAATAAAGACCAAACACTTGCAGTGTATGACCTTCAGTAGCATCTCTTCTTTTTCCAAGGGCAGAGGAAGGAGAACAGGTCAGTAGGTGCAACACCAGACCTGGTGCAAGGGAATGCTCTTCAGGGTGACTTGGAGGGAAGTGCCATAAAGGGGCTGTACCCAGAGGGTGCACAGAGGTCCCAAACCTGCGTGGGATTTCCCAGGACATGAAGCTGCGACAGCCACTGCCACCCAGCTACTATGGAAATAGCTGAGCCGCTTCACTGGGACCCTGGGGACCAAGTGATCTCCAGCCCAAAATCTTCTGCTCAGGGCTCAATTACTCAGGTGTTACAGCAGATATAAAAAACATTCCATGTTTTGGTTTACTCAGCAATTGATAATGTTTACACTAGCTTAAACGCAATATTTTTCTTCTTTGAAATGAGCTCCTTTTGGGGGGCTGTGGTAACAGTGAAATATTATAGCATTCACTAGGCCAAATAACTTAACTGGAAAAACAAACTTCCAGGCAAAAACAAGCATTTCTTCAATATGATGCTGTGTATGATTTTTTCCTCTAGTATGACTTGAAGAAAAGAGAATTCCAGATTGCTTTAATAAAAATTAGTGACTGAAGACCACAGATTACTATTATTCTTTCTTCAGAAAGATAATAAGCAAGGAAAGGAAAAAGAGGCAAAATGTGATTTCAGGCAGTATTTGCGCAAGGGCCATTGCAAACATAAGCATTTGCACATACCATTGAGAAATGGGAAGCATCACTTGTGCATATATGCAATATAATGCACAATTTACAAGTTGGTAGCATGAATAAATAGAAACCCCAGAACATACAAAACACTGCAGAGAAAATTCAGCTGGCAAGGGTAAAATATGCAAAATCCTTCAGGGAAACCCTTTATTGATCATGATAAAAAGGCTCCCCCCTTCGCCTTTCAAACAGATTCCATAAATTGAGAGGGTTAGAAAGAATAATTTGCTTGTCAGTCTGGCATATGCCTGTTGCTCTTAGATGACAGAACAACAGACAGGAGTCACTCAGTTTATGTGGGAGATGAATTGTATGGTAAGTAGGGTTTTAAAATCAACCGTGACTGTTTGGAAGGGGCTTCAGGTGTGTCTTTGTTGTTTAGGAGGGTTGGTGGGGTTTTTTTGCTTAGCAGTGTTATTCAAAGATGACAATGGCTGTTCTTGAAAAATTCTGATATGCTGCAGATGTAGGTACCAGTCTGAGTGTTGAATTGCAGGTGCTCCAAGAAGCAAATAAAAATTGGAAGAAGTAGGCAATACATAATACTTAACTGGAAATGACACAAAGTTATTCATTAACCGCAAAAGTAAATATGTCTCTGAAAAATATTGTGTTACGGTTTTCTGGAGGCAAAAGGCTGAACAATAATGTCTGTGACTAAAGACTTACTTAATCTTACATTCTCAGTTATTATTTGAGTTAGCGGAGGGTATTTAGAAATAGCCAAGCTAGGCTGATCATTAAGAAAGTCCGCAGAATTCAGCTTTTGATATTATTTCAGAATGCCATTTCTCTCTTTATATTTGAAATTAATGTCTGCTTAAAATACAAGGAAATAATGCAGAATAAATTACTTCTTATAACTGAGAGAGATTGGAGGACCAAGTCGGAGAATAAGCAATAGCTTTACAGCCGTTGAATACAATTGCCTCAGCATCTTCATCTGTTTTTTCTTTGTCTTACTAGTCTAGAATATGTAAGCAGGTTATGTGACAGTAACTCTCATGTTATCTTGTTGATTAATGTTTAAGGTGGGATAAGTATTTTCAAGCTTTTGTTTGATCTGTTTTGTTTTGTGGTTTTTGTTGGTTGTTGTTTTGGTTTTTTTTGTTGGGTTTTTTTTTTCCCAGAGAAGAATATGCAGACAAGTATTCCTGGGAGTCTGTAAGCTTCTGAGGTATTTTCAGCAAAAAGCACATGTTCGCCTCTGAGTTAAGAGGAATTTTTTCAAAGACATGTACATAAATCTACTCAATCTAGATGACAAATGACTACACAGACTTTTTTTAGAAAATGACAGGTTTACCAGTAACATATAATCTCAAACTGCAGGTGTCTTACTGTTGGTGATTACACAGTAGAGGAACAGAAGAAAGAGAGGAACAAGATCTCTGGTTGCACTGCCAGAGTAAAAGATGGGACGATGGGGCAATCTGCATAATTTATAACAGGCTGCTGGTGGAAAGTGAAAGATTCCCAAATAAACATTTCCATCTCTTTTCAAGAAATAAGTATTTTTTTACAGACATGACAAAAAAATGTTAGAATGACTTTTACTGTTTCACTCACTACTGTGGACTTCAACATCATTTTCTAGTACTATGGGGAGGAATTTTGGAAACAACTACTGCTTTGTTTCTAGCTCAGTGCTAGGATGACTTCATTCAGTAGCACAAAATTCAAGCCTGTTTCTGCTGGTGATCAGTGATAACACACATGAGTAAACCAAGAGTGGTCACTTCAACCTGCCACTTTACCTTCATTCTTCTGATAAATCCCAAGAGCTGCAGATAAATTACTTTTGTACCATCTGTACTTGCAATTAATACCAAAGTTACCAATATTTTCATGTGGATGTAATTGAGGGGAAAACTTCGGGCCACTAGATTTCAATTCACTGTACAAACACAATTTGTTCCAGTTAGTTGCCACCTTTTAAACTTTGTCTGTAATGAGAGAAACTGAGAATGAGAAGACTCCTTAATGAGAGGAATTGAAATGGAGATGTCTCTACAGTTTCAAACTAAACCATAAAGAGATGCTAGACTTTTGTTTTCTCACTAACTCACTGGATCAAATCCTATCTCCTTAAATCAGTTCCTTACCTCCCTTTTCTTTATTGCAAACAAGATTTGTCCTTTATAGCCTCAAATTTCCATTGCTTAGGAAAAGGCCTCTGAAGGTCATGAGATTGCTTATGTTTAAGAAAAGATAAAATTTGGCTTACAAGCCTTTGGCTTGTTTGCTTAAACCACATTTCAATTTTGTTTAAATGTGTTTCTCTGCTAATTTGGGCACAGAAAGATGCTGTAAGTAGTGTTCTTTAAACCTAGGAGTGAATTTAGGAGCATGAGATCAGGTCTTCTATGCCTCATTCTCTGAGCAGTCTTTTTGAAATTAGTGAGGAGAATATTGCCCTTATTCAGTCCAGACATTTGTTGAATTGTGAACATTATTTAATAGAATATACAACCGATGGCAATTTAGAAGCATATGAAGTTAACACGAAACATCCAGGCTGCTATCCAAAATGGAACAGATGGATCTGAAACTGGTTAGCGCTAGATCAAGGGAAGTTCAGTTCCAGTATTTGTACTTATTAATGCTATCTAGGTTACCCCTAGTGATCATGATGCACCCATGCATGCCTTAGCTTGCCTGTACTTTGCACTAAGCTACCCTGGTCCAAAAACCTACGTGGACAGCGAAAAAGTTACACACATGATGTCTTTAACCATCTCCCTGTTGAGTAAAACTTTGATAGTTCTGTCTCCAGCCATCTATGTCCTAAAAGTTTTATTTGTGATGGGTTCTTTTTTAAAACTTATATTATTGCTCTATATTTTTTCACACGTAGAGTTTCTTTATTTTCCCTTCTTGCAGTATGGCCATCTGCTACCACTTCAGCTTTGACTGCATCTTCTTGATCTTTTATTCTCACTTGTTCACTTACCCGTTGTTTTCACCTGTCTCTCTAAGTAATACTAAGCATACATCTCTCCATGCTTCGGTGTCCAGCTCCTTGCTCTGCTCTGTCTTCTCAGTTTTTGCTCTCTGTCATGGCTCATGAGACACACAGTTCAAAACTTTCTTTCAGAGAAATGAAAGATACTGCATTTTCTCCAGTCTTCCTCTAACTCTTCACTTTAACCTTGATCTTTTATCTAATTTTTTAATTTTGATATAAACTAATGCATAACACTAGACCAAATAGATGCTTCCCCATACAATGTAATAGATTATTAATTCCTCTTTTATTAAAAAAATAATATGAGTTTGTACTCACAGCCAAAATGTAATTCAGCTTTAGGCCTTACAGAATTGTGTTTGGGAGATTATGCAACAATTGTTCTGATCCGTGAAATTAACTACCAAACACTAATCTTGATCAGATTTAGCACACTAAAAGGGGATTCAATTAAAAATTTAAATGCCTGAGAGTTTTACTTCTGATTTTTAAAGCTGAAGGCCACTCTTACCAGCTCTGACTATATTGCCTTCCCCTAACACCTGCATGGAGAACAGTGATCTCCACGTGGAATCCTCTCTTTAATGCCTCTCTTTCTGGACACCATCAGTGTGTTTGAAGGGACAGTCTCTCCCACTCCTACTCTGTTGTCATATTTTCAGTCAGTAACGCTGCTGTGATGGTAGGTCTGCAAGTGACCTGGAAGCTCCCCTGGGATCAGATTGCTATTTAAGAACTGAGCCCTGTCAATTTGCCTGCCCTGCCAGGAACTTGCTTTTATCTATGGTAATTGCTTTTAGAGCTGGATAGCAAAGAGGCTCTTCTCTGAGATTGCCATGCTTCATCCTTGCTTGTGGCAGACTAGTTTCACAGCTGCTCCAGCCCATTTAGGAGTCATTTTTCTTTCACCTAGTGGATATAAATCTGCTGCATTCTGCCTACAATTGACTGTCCCTCTGCTTCACTTTAGGACTTGTCCATTCAGCACTGCTTAATGATCCTGATCCTGCAGTCCCTTGGCGTTGACCATAAGTTGGGTGGGAGGAGGGTCAAGTTTGAGGCTGATTGATAGAAGCAGAAATGACTGCCCCTTTCAAGTCAAACCAGGGTGAGCAATTTCTGCTGGCTTGCTCAATCTAGGATGCAGTGGCAGTCCATGCTATTTAAAAGCAAATGTTTACAGGAAAGAACCAGTTTTCACAAGGCAAACAATTTTCTCTGGTTCTAACAGATTTTCTAGTTATTGATCAGCACAGCTACTTTTCTGAAAGGGAAAGAGCGAGCTACTGGGGTGAGCAACAAAGTAGGAGAATTTACACTGTATTAATTTGTATGATACCAACTGTATACTAGATGGTATTGCTTCCAGCCATATTACATAGCTCTAGAAATTTCAAGGCTAACTACTGTCACTTCCAGGGGCTATTGCAGCAGCTGGGGATTGCTGGAGTGAGGGTGACCTGGATTTACCTTTTCTCTGCATAATTCCTCAGTTGCAAAATTTCTAACAGTGACAAGAATCCAGCTCTGAAAGTAAAAATGTTTCCCTTCTGCCTTGTGCACACCGTGCAGGAATTGATGCAGCCATGGGGAAAGGGGAAAACTGACAGCTCTTCAAGAATAACCAACTGTAGATCAGGCAAACCAATAAAAGGGATTTTCTCGTATTGAATGTTTGTGGGAGAAGGACAGGACAAAGAAAAAAATATGTTTTCTATTCTGTCATTGTAAGGAGCTCCTTGAGTTTTTAGATCTATGTTATTTTGCTCTTTAGTCAAGTGCTTGCATTAGACAATATTTTGCATCATTAATTCCCCTGATCTTGCAGGCTGTTGCACGTGGGAAGCCCTGTGCTCCCATGTGGAGCCTCACCGGTTCTAATGGTGTGCTGTGTGGGCAAAGGCATTTCTCCCTGGAGAGAAACTTTCAGCATGAGGTGCGTTAGTCAGTTTTCCCTTCTTTGTGTTGATCTTCCAGGCAAAAAAAAAGGAAGATAAAAGGTAGCAAAGAACTGAAAGCCACACATGCATCCTCATACACATGCACGCAGAAGTACACATGCACAAAAACAGGAGCAGGCATCAAAAGGAGCTATTCTGGTTAATTTTTGTGCAGTCTAAATTATGAGATGACAGTATCCCCTTGTATCCTGAAACAGCATTCATCAATTGCAAAATCTCACAGGGAGAAATTTCTCATTTTTCCCATGTTTTGATTTCTGAGGATAGAGCTACAGTTATTTTGTATGTACGTTTTTATTTCTATTCGTATTTGCTGTTGAATCTTAGTTTTACATTCAGATGAAGAAAGTCAAGGACAGTTCTCTTTCAGCTGAAAGCATTCTTTCTTTAAAAATCTGGCTGCCGTGTTCTTTGATTTATTGCCTTGCTTATGTTGGACAACATACCAAGTCTCATGTCACAATATTCCTATTATGAACAGGAGTGTTTTTTTCTCCTCTCTCAGTGATAGATAAATCAGAAGAGCTTGCATTTTAGGAGAAAAAGCTACAGTTTCCAAATATTATATTAATTATCTCAGACACTGCACTTGGGACACTGTACTTGCCTATTTAATTGCCTTGCAGAAGCTGTAAGCCTGAGTTCCTATACTGTCATACAGATTGTATAATCAGTTACTTCTGTGCAAAGGGGTGTGAAAATTATACTTACTGAAATCCTCCTCTTGTTTGTACCAGTGACAACAATCATACATGGAAGCCCATGTTTACAGAGAGATCATTTTCTGAGCAAAACAGATGGGACAAATTAATCAGAATTAATAAGCACGTTTCACAAATTTGGGTATATTTCTGTTTCCCATTTGAAAAGCTATCAATTCAGAAATGTTAACTTGGTATGAATATTTCATGTAATTATCTGTCATATGGGTGCCAGTTTGCCAGGAATATGCAGAGCCAGATCCAGCTACTTGTGTTCTATCAAATTGTGGCTTCCTCTGTTAAATTAGAGAGAATACTTACAATTCAGAAACAATGTTACATGCCAATATTTTGGACTCAGCGAGACCCAATGCTCAGCCCTTGATGTCTAGCAACTTTCCAGCCAGTGGTGGGGATCCTGGTCACAGCTTTCTCTAAGTCATACCACCTACCTCAGGGAACCTGAGAAGTGGTTGCTTCTTTTAACAAAGACACCTTTACACTGATATTAAAGCATCTCTTAACTTTCTGGAAAATACGATGTTCTGTAAAACAACAGGACATTTGCTGCTAATTTGTCTAAGTTGCCTTAAATAGCTGCTTCATCTAGAAAAGAAGGAACTCGGAGACTGTCTCCTGCATGGCCAGTAGAGCTCTGTCAGTCTTTCTGTTGGGAGCATGGCAGAAGCAGTACACAGTAGGTCAGCTCCAAAGTATGCCTGCAGATTAAATAGTGTAGAAAGCAAGCAGCCATGAAAAACCTGGAAAAAACTGTATCTGACGAACATTAAAAAAAAAAAAAATAACCTGCTAATATTTATAGAATGAAGACTGGGATATTACATTCAAAAAAGACTACACAAGTCTTCTGAGCAAGCTAAATATCTCTGTGACCAATATCATGAAGCAGCCAATACTACGAAGCACCAAAGAAAGGTGTGAACATATCTGTAGGACTGTTGATACTCCTAGCCATCCTCCCACAGAAAGACCCTATTAAGTCAAGGTAAATTGTATCAACTGCCTTAAAGTGCTGCCTGTCTGTTCTAATTTTTTTGACACAGCAAGCTGAAGCCTAGCGTGATAGTGATTGTACTGACCTATTAGGGCTGAAACTGATAGGAAAATGCAGTTGTCACCTACAGCTTTGTTATTGTGCTGCAACAGAAATATTTTCTTGCAGCGTTCTTGCTTGAAAGGGAGACAGCGATCTGCTCCTTTCACTGTCCAATTAGATAACACTGGTACGTTTTGCTCTAAGGATGCATTTTAAATGGGGTTCTTTTGAAAATGTATTTGGCAGCCTGAAGACACTACCAGAATAAATTAGTTATGCTTAGTGCTGCATTTGAACAGTACCTTTTCGACTGCTTTGAGAACAGAGTCACTTCACACTTTTAGCATTTTATTGCAACTCGGTACCACTAGTGTCATTCTGCTAAACTAGGTTGGGGACTTTTCCCCTCTTAATTTTTTTGTGTGAATTTAATGCTCAAGAAAGGTGCCAAATTAACAGCCCTAGAGACTTTCTTTTGTTTCTCTAGAGGACATTCAGAGTATCAGCAGTGAGAGTCCAGCGTTTGCTATGCTGCCCAGCCACGTGAGGTTTAGCTGACCACCCCAGTCAAAGGAGAAGGTAGTTCAGACTCCTGCAGGCTGGGTCTTTGTCTGTCCTGCTCACACTGCCTCAACAGAAGGCACTGCAGTGCTGTGTGGAATTCAGAGCTGGAATCATAGATTTTCTCCTGTCTGCTGTGTCTTCCTTCATCACAAGTCACTGTTTCCTTACACAATTTTTCCAGGTCTGTTGCTTGCTATGGGAAAGTGTTTGCATGGTTTGCTTAGAAGTGCTGTATATCGATGGCTATGGAGGCCTGAGTTCAAAAAGGCAGTTAAACAGGGTCTTGAAGAAGACAATAGGCTACCTATCTTAATTTAACTACTTGCTCTAAGGCACTCTATTGATCTCACATGATCAATGTCCATTATACTTATTTTACTAAAAGGTCTCTGCTGATAATCACTTTTGCTTAATATTAAAAGTTGGGTGGTGATCAAGTCGTCCCATAACACTTTATAAAGTAATATAAGTCCAGGGCACAGCTCCTGTTTTGTGTATGAAAACATGCAGACATCTGAGGGTACAGGATATTTTCATGTGTTGTTTGAGTGACTTAGGAGCTAACGTCCTGACTGATGAGCAAATGTCGTTCCTAGTGCAAACAGGACTTCAGGTACAAAGAGATATATTTTTAAAACCATGATATAGCAGGTGTCAAGCTTTGCTTGCTTCTTCCACTTCAAATTCAATTGTGTAAACTTTATACCTGAGTACCTGGACCATGAACAATTTATTTGAAGATGCCAGTCAAACAGTCAGCAGTACAAATACTCCCAAATGCATCTGTGTTCGATTTTGCAGACACAGAAGGAAAACTGGTTTTCAGTGCCGTAACTGAAATCAAAGCCCCCAGATTTAGTTTCTTAATTAAAGCTTTGGTGTTTTGTTTTTTTTTTTTTTTACATATACAGTAGGGGCTGGAAGAGGGGCAGCAGGAGGATTTTTCTTGCTTTTCTTTAAAGATCAGCAGAAGCATTTTTAAAACTACAATTTCAGTGAAATACCCAAGAAGGAGCTATGACATTATAATATTATCAGTAGAGTCACAATAGGTTTTTCTCAGGATTTAAGAGTTAGATTCCCAGTCTAGTGATACAACTTGTTCCTATACTTAGTTGACCTCATCAGAGCTAGATGAGGCTTACAGAGATTTTTTTTTGGTACCGAAGTGTTAGTGAAAGCACTGCTAAATCCTCTACCAGCTGAATTGTGAGTCAGTGAACACATGGGTCAAGAAGAGGGGGAGAGCCAGGCTCAGCAGTCTGCTATTTAATCTTTCAGTATATAAGTGTTGCAGTAGGAGAGACATCATTTTTTCTTAGGCCATCAATCCGTTAGCATTGAGTCTTGGTGTACTGAAGCACCAGGGAATGTGTCTTCCCTCAATAGGAAACTGGACCAATGCAAACCAACAGAATATATCAGATCTACATTAAAGCAGCATAAAGTAATTGGTGCAGTTTAATATGTTCATGGGAGCTTGCTCTGGTGTAGATAACTTCAAGACAAGGTCTTAGGTCTAGGCTGCTTGTAGTCCTACAGTTCTAAGGATGTAAGCATGTGCTATAAAATGTGGTAGGTATATCTTCTGCTGCCCAAAAATGCCTGGTAATGGATTTGGATTTCTCATCTTCAAGGCTTGAAGCATGGTTTAATATTGATGTGCACTGTTATATAGTTCTTGGGTTTCAGATTAGAGCTTGTGTGTATTTTGCCATTAGGCATGTGATGCAAGAGCGTGTAAATTAACTTGGCATCTCACTGTAGGAAAGGTGCTTAATTTTGGTTAAACCTATGCCCCTAGCATCTTTCCAAGGCAAATTATCTAAACAGGGATGTTTTCTGTAACTGGGAGAGCAAATACATGCAAACGGTTTCATTTGTGATATAAAAATGTAGACACAATTGAGTAACAGCTAAAATATGAAATATCTCAAGAAAATTCCTCTCCTGAAAACAAATTGCATTTTGGGTATGATTCAGGTCATTCTGATGTGGTTTTTCATGACAAGTCTGTTTCCTTATCCTCTCAGAATACTCTCATTTTATACATCTTTGTATAAAATATCTGCATTTCAGATGTCTGAGAATCAGTGGATGCTGACAAAGAGGATTTCCTAGATATCTTAGACCAAAGTTTTAGTTCCCACCCTTTTAATAGACTGACCACAAAGAATTTTTACCTTTTCTAAATCTCTTGTCCTTGAATATGTTTATCATTTTTTCCTTCACGTAATCTCTCCTCTTAAAGGTACTTAAGCAGAAAAAAAAAAAAATACTATCACAAAAGATTTTATGAAGCAAGAAAGCTCCAGAAAATAATCTTTTATGCAATAAACAATATAAAAACCCAGTTTATATTTCTGAAGCGTATAGTCATCATGCTTCCAAGTGCAGCTTGTAATGAGGACATATTAAATAATTAGTGGTAATTGCATGCTGAAATAATGCTATATACACATATGAGTCTGTTTAGGCCACAGAGACACAGACTATATAATTGCTGTCTGAACAAAGTTACAGTCAAAGTTATGGATGATACTGGTTTGCAGATATTAAGATATTGTTCAGTCCTTGAATAGCCTGAACATTTCCAAAACAAGAGGAATATTCTAAAGTTACATTTTTTAAAAGGGGAGTGCCCCTGAATTTGCTAGATTCATCACAGAAAATGGTTTTCAGAGATTCATGAGTTTTTTAGAGCAACATTTTTTCTTCATAAAATGTTGATTTTTTTTTAAAAAAAGAAAACTGTTTTACATAGAATCATAAAATAGTTTGGGTTGGAATAGACCTTAAAGGTCATCTAGTTCCAACCCCCCTGCAATGAGCAGGGACACCTTCTACTAGACCAAAGCCCCGTCCAGCCTGGCCTTGAGCACTTCCAGGGATGGAGCATCTGCATCTTCTCTGGGCAACCTGTTCCAGTGCCTCACCACCCTCACATTAAAGAACTCCTTCCTAATATCTATTCTAAATCTACCCTCTTTTAGTTCAAAAACATTACCCCTTGTCCTATCATAACAAGCTTTGCTCTAAAATGTTTGTCCCCATCTTTCTTACAAGCCCCCTTTAGGTACTGGAAGGCAGCTGTAAGGTCTCCCCAAAGCCACCTCTGCTCCAGGCTGAGCAACCCCAGCTCTCCCAGCCTGTCTTCGTAAGAGAGGTGCTCCATCCCTCTGATCATCTTTGTGGCCCTCCTCTGCACCTGCTCCAGCAGGTCCATGTCTTTCCTGTGCTGAGGGCTCCACAGCTGGATGCAGCACTCCAGGTGGGGTCTCACCAGCGCAGAGCAGAGGGGCAGAATCCCCTCCCTCAACCTGCTGTCACGCTTCTCTTGATGCAGCCCTGGCTATGGTTGGCTTCCTGGGCTGCGAGCACATTGCTGGCTCATGTCCAGCTTTTCATCCACTAGTACCCCCAAGTCCTTCTCCTCAGGGCTGCTCTCAATCCATTCTCTGCCCAGCTATATTGATACTGGGGGCTGCCCAGGTGCAGGACCTTGCACTTGGCCTTGTTGAAATTCATGAGGTTTTCACACAAGACATGAAAATGTCAACATTTACAAATGTCTACTTCTCGTAACAATTTCTTGAGATGCAATTTTAAACTTGAAAATTAAACTGCAGAACATGAGATTGGTGTTACCTGTGTTACTTACAACTTGGCCTCTTAGTAAGTCTTACAGAATAATTATAAATGGGAAAATAATTATCTGGCAAATAGCTAGACAAACTCAGATTAGAAACAATGCTCTGTTTTTTAACCAATAACTAACAATTTACTGAGGGAGAAAGCAAAGTATCCACATCTTGGTTTTAAATCAAAGGAGGCATTTACATGTGATCTAGTCATTTGACCCAAACTTATGATTGTGGTGTTGAAATGCTGAGACAAAATTCTCTGCTCCATAAGGCTCATGCTCTTGGAGTCCATTAATTGCTTTTGGTTGCTCTGCTTCAGTGACAACACTCTGCACTTCTCTAGTACTTTCTACTAATGGCTTCTAAATATATCAGTGAAAGTGGATCTCTACAAGATGGCAATGCATCTAGTGCTAGATACTACCCCAGGACTCTGGAAACCAGGGTCCATGTGTACAGTGAGATAGTTATTTCATCTTTTCATACCTTCCCTTCTCCTCTCACCTCCTTTCCATCCTTCTTGGTTAGATACTTACTTTAGCTTTGATGACAAGAATACAGTAAAGCACAAACAAAATCATTACAGATATTTCCAACCTTATTTTTTTTGTTTCCCTAGCATTAGAGGTTCATGTTTAGACACTAAAAAATGACCTGCGGATGTTCATGTTTCTGACAATCAAACCCAAAATATTTACATTTCCACACACCTTTTATATCAGCTGAAGTCTGTAAAGATTTTGCAGTCCTAAATATTGAGTTTAACCCTGTTTGTTATTTATTTATATATATCTACATTTATGTAAACACAGTCTCCTACTTTTTTCTCTTTATTCTGTCCTCTTAAATATCTACCCAGTTTCTTTCACTCTTGTTTTTCTGTGAGAACCCAGAGCCTCTGACATGCTTTGGTTTTGATGAATTGATGAACAATTACAAATCCTATTGCTGGGCAGGGGATATTTTCTTTAAAAAGCATGTAGCCTTAAAAGGGCTAATTTTAAAATGATGAAACTTGGTAAGAATTTAGGGAATTTTTTCTGCCTCTTCTATGTTTAATATGATGGTACACATCACAGCTCATTTTTCTGTGTAATGAACACCAACTTTCAAACAGAGCCACAATTTAATATCCTTTAGTGCCTAAATCACCCAACTTCTACCTCCACCTCTAACAACTAGAAATCTGTTTCTCCGTGTCACGTGTAACTGCATTAGAAGGCTTCAGACATATTTGTTGGTTTACAGTTGCATTTTCAACAGTTCTTTCAGTAATAATTATTCACATTCTTAATGGCTGTGAAGACCATATTACTGGGGGTATTACCATTGTGGGAAGTTCCAGTTGTAAAAAAGAATTAAATTTCATTGCTGACTTGAAAAAATTGCACGAAATACCTTTAAATGCCTTATTTTCACTATGAGACTGCATCTATGTGCCAGAGGGTATGCAGTTAGGTAGCAAGCCATTGGCTATTGATGATGGATTCATACAGGTTGCAGTTTATCATTTGATTGAACTGAATTTGAAACACTTAGCTACAGTTTTGCTGGTGTTTTTAATTGTGAAGACAGCTATCTTGCTGTCAAGCTTTTTTTTTTTTCACTTATCTGTGAAAGAACATTTTTTGGAACACCTTTTTAAGACTCTGAAAGTGCTCTTCAGCCACTGGTAATATTAAATATGTCCAAATAGGAAATATTTTTCAGCCTCCTTGGAAAAGTTTTCTTGATTACCTGTTCCACTTGGGGCCCAAGTATGTTTACCTGTTTTCAAGCTGGAGAAATGAGAAAATCAGACAGGTTCTCATTCAGGACAGATGTAAATGTTGTGTTCAGGACAGATGTGCATGGGGGAATGAAAGGGGACGCTTATTCCCTGTCTCACATTTAAAAGCAAAAGTCATGCCATACAAAATAAGGTGGGCACATCCTAACCTCCCCTTGCAAATTCTGTTTCTGGTCTTGCTTACCTCAGAATGACTGAAAACATAGTATTTTGGACACTCATCTGAGGGAAAAAGGCTAGGATGCAAATATTAGTTCTGAATGTCCACCCCCGTCCACCCCCCCCCACCCCCAGCATAGTCATCTTTATTGAAGCACATCTATTTTTTGCACAGACTTTTGGTTTTGAGCAGTTGACATATTTGTGACAGAAAGCTATTTTACCAGAAAAATTCCTACCAACTCCAATATTGATCTTTTGGACAGTAGTAGCATGACTCCAATTCTATCAAGAATTCTATCAGCAAATGTAAAAGTAGAGAGTTTAAGGCATATATTTTCAAATGTTTTCTCTAATTTGAAAAAGAGAATTCACATCTCCCATCACCTTTTGCCTTGCTTCTACAAATAAGCCAGATTTCTTCTTACTTGAAAATGTCATTATGCTTGCTCCTTCAGCTGCTCTAAGTCAGCAGAGCAAAACATCTCTATATTTTGTAAAAGAATATATAAACTTTGCTATTTAAATCTTTCTACTTGGTTCAAAATAACTTTTGTATATGGTTAAGTATCATAACTATTCTTCTGTTGCATTAAGATAAAATAACAACTTTTATATGTAAAAGGCCAGATGACTCCGTCTATGCTTTCCCAAACGTAAATGTAGAACATGGAAGCTAAGGTACAATTATTAATATGACAGAGGAATGCATTACTGTGGTATTGTATTCAGTGTGCAGGAAGGGTGACAGGATGGGTAGCAAAGGTACAACATAGGGATAGATACCCAAAAGTTCACCACTACGTGTCTTCAGCTGTGCACTCACCTTCTGAAATGGGGGAATAGGAACTGTCATGTAAAGTGATTTATTGTCTCCCAGAAACATTTATTTTTAACTCATGATTTCTTAGTGTCCATTGTTCTAGATTCCTGCAGCCATAGTTATGCAGTTTATAAAAGCCTGCTCTGCTTAGAAACGTAACTTTAAAAAGAAAATTATTTGCTCTTCCCAATCATCAAGATAGAATTTTCCAATAGAACAACTGTTTTCCTTCCCTTTGCCCAGGCTCTTTTTCTTTTTTCTGTTTGGTGCCCATTACCAGACCATGCCATTCTCAGCAATGAAAACTGAGTAAAATTGCAATGCCATCGACTGGCTTGGTAGCAAACTTCGGTATTGAAAAGTTTGATCCCGTTCAGCTAAGGGATTCATGGTTGAAAAGTAGAAAATGGTATACGTAATAAGCAGGAAAGTGGAAAGAAGTGTTAGTTACAAGAAGAAGAAATAGTAAAATTTTAAACTTGTTTTATTCTGAAACTAAATTTATGGCATATGTGTGCATGTACTTGTAAACAAATGGCTGTGTGTTGCCCTGTGTGGCTATACCTGCCCGATTCGCTAGATCTGCCAGCTTATGTCACTGTATTTCTGATGTTGTAAAGAACTTGGAAATCTTAACGGGGTTTTTCAGAGAAGAGAGAAATGGAGAAATTTGCACCAGACCTCTGCGTTAAGAGGTTAGAGAGAGTCCTGACTGGTTGCATTGAGAAATTTTAACAGAGAAAGGGTCACAACTGAAAACTGTCTTACCATATTCTGGGGTCTCTGTGCCCCTCAGCTGGCAGGATTGCTACCAGTTTTCACTGCACTCGCAAAAGAGATCCCTGTGGCCTTTTTGGCAAGGCTATGGGATGCCATATTCCCCGACAGGTCATGTGTAATTTGCCTGATAACTTGGTGCCTGTCGACCTGGGCTAGAGCTAGTGCTTTCTTTTTTGGGTTGACTTTTAAAACAAAATTCAAAACTTAGCTTTATCACAAAACTTGTTGTGAACAATTTTTAAAGAAAAAATATTGTTGTGAACAATATTTTAAAACATGGATTTTTTAAATGAATGATTTTAATAATTATGCTTTGATGATATTTTACGCTTCAGCTTTTCAACAAAACTGTCTATAGGGTAAAATAGGTGGTGTTGTTTCTTAAAGGTATCTTCTGGCAAATTTGGAATTTTTAACCATGTCCAATGCACACCTCTGTGGATTAAATAACATTCCTAGAAGGCTTCACTATGCTTTTTTTACTCTGATCTGGTGTATGTACTTGTTCAGAGTATTCTCAGAAATGATGCTGTACATTCAAATGAACCCATCATGATTTCAGTGAATACCAAAGCAATTAATAATGATTAAACACTTACATTAAATGTCATTCTCTGTATTTCAGTTAGAGAAGAATTTCTGGCATCTATTTTTATTTGAAGAGAGTCATATTGCCCACAGAAAATTTCAAGTGCATATTCAAAGTTTAGCAATTAGCATAGATCAGAAGGCCAGGAACAGAACAGACAGCGAGGAGCGGTTTGGAGTTTTGGTTATTTCACGGGAGGCATGTGCTTTCTCAAGCTGTTTCTTTCCTGGAATCAAGATGAGAATCAACGTGCAAAAAAATCCTTTCCAGCTTTTTGAAGAAAAGAAGAGATGGGAGAGGTTTCTTTGTTGCTGTTGTCACATTTAGTTATGAAAACCCAGAGTGGAAGTTTGAGTGCATCCACTTTCCCTGGGTCTTTTGCCAGTCCTGAGGTGTTAGAAGACGTTTTCTCTGTTTAGTGTGTCACAGCAGGCCTTTCAGCTGTCACTTCTGAACCAGGTTGCAGGACTAGTGGAGGTCCCCTTACCATCCCATACCTGGTTTTCTTTGTGACCACATGTATTTTTATCTACACAGACACAAATAGTGGGGAGGGAAACGGCAGACAATCAGAGCAGTTTCATGTATCTCTGATCCTGTAAAATACAATAAGCCTTGTAAGGAGGTTGAAAAGCAGGTGATGATATAAATAACCTCCAGGGACGGTTTGTCATTGATGAAAAAATCTTCTCCAAAAATCAAACTGAAATAGTTTCCACTTCGCATTTTGCAGCCCCACCATAATAGCAGCCTCGTCACCTTTCAAAGGACAAAAGGTCAGAGAGTGCTAAGTTCAATGCTTGTACAGCAGTTCAACATATCTAACCATAAGACGGTTGAAATTATTTCCCTCTTCTGGCATGACTGTAGACTAGAAGGACATGCAAATGCTGAACTTGTAATAAGATTCAGTAGTTCTGACAAAAGTAAATTTGCTTAGGGGCATGGTTTAGTGATGGCCTTGGCAGTGCTGGGTTAATGGTTGGACTTGGTGATCTCAAAGTCCTTTCCAACCTAAATGATTCTATGAAATTATTTATCACTCAGTGCCCCATGTATAGGCTTGACAGTGTTTATAGCTGTATTACCCAGCATCTTTCACTATGCAGGATAGAATCTCTCTTGCTAAAGAGGAATTAAACACAACACCTGACTGACAGGGTACAGAGCAGATGGGCAAACAGACAGTGCAACTTCATCTTGGTTACTTTTTTCATGGTGGCTTTTATGAAAGAAGAAACACAATTTCTCCCCCCCCCCCCCCCCCCCCCCCTTTTTTTTCTCAGGGTATAGCAAAGTGACATTAATCTGCCATGATTGAGATATCAGTTTGGTTAGCAGGCATGAAGCAACCTTAAGCAAAAGGGCAGAGCAGCTTGAGAAATGTTGGTTGTTAGTCTTCGGTAACAACCCGATCGAGAAGCCCTGAAGTGGTTCAAATCACAGACTGCCTGCTAAGTGGTCTTTGGGGAGGCTCTTCTGCATCTAATCCTGCTGAGAGAAATATGAACAGGAGTAGACTGGAGATCAATGTAGGTGCCTTGCTCAGGATATTAACTACCGCACCTTCACTTCTGACTCCTGCAGCATGACAACTCTATCCCCAGAGGGGCAGGGGATTCTGTTGGGGTCTGTAGCAAAGTCTGTTGAAAGCAGGAGAATTGACATTTTGCTGATTGTCTCGACTGCTTTGACATCTCACAGGCAGTACAAATGATCACTTATGTAAAGGTTATTTGAATAAAGGTAACATCCCTTGGTGTGACTTAGCTGTGAAAGCATTTCAGTTCCCTTTAGGTGTTCCTCTGAGATTTCTAGCCTCCTAAAATGTGCATGTATTTCTAATTTGCCTGTAGACTAAGAAAATGCTGGAATCCAAAGTCTGGAGAGCTTGTCTGAACTGGTAGAATACACTGAAACTAGGCTTTATTCAAAAAGGCTCTTCCAGGTCTACAAACAAGACATAAAAAAAACACACACTGAGACATTTATGTCTCAGGGACCTGGAGTGGGACCAGCCAGGTTGCTGGGATGGATGCTGGGATGCTGGGATGCTGGGATGGATGCTCCTGCCCACAGAGTTACTGGGTAAGCGAAGGATTTGCTCTGCAGCAGGGGAGCTTTTCTGCACAGCCTGAGGGCTGCCTGCTCCCCAGTGGCATGGGGAAGACTCCCCCAGTGGTGTGGAGAAGGGGTCCTTCCTTCCCAGGAGCACGGGTTTTGAGAGAAGAAGTCATACAGCTTCAGCTGTCATTTAGCTTCTCAGTTTTTGTGAGCACTTGGATCACGTTCATGGGGTCTTCTCAGCAGTTCCCCTTAAGGCCAGAGATGTTGGGAAAAGAGAGATGTACTGGTCTGTTTTGTTTTTTAAACCAACATCAAACATTTTTGGTTGAAACTATTTAACTTGAGGAGATGAAGCTTTAAGAAGCACCACCAAATATTGCAAAGAGCTCCTGATATTTCGACAGCAAATCTGTGTATTAGCTGTGGCCTGGACACTCATTCTTCACAGCTCCTGTTGCGGGGGAGCCTGGAGTGGTGGCATGGCAGAGACACTTGTGCAGAATCCCTCTAGAAAGGGGAAAGCCCATGTCCTGATGGCCTAAACTTAACCTGCCACGTGCTATCAGAGCTCTTCCAGAGACTCGTGCAATTAGACACTGCATCTACATGCCCATATAGGCATTTTCTTCATTAACTATAGTTAATTATATCTAATTAGTGTACACAGACCTATCTGAAATGTGCAAAAATCTGTCACAGAAAATTGGAAGCATAATTTTAGATCTTGCTTTCCTTCATGCCTGAAAAATTCTCAGATACTTTGCTGCAGTGATATGTACTGTTAGTTCATAAGCCAAAATGAAGTTCCAATAGGTTAGTGAAAACAGTATGCATCTCTAGGGGAATAGGAAGTTCAGTGTCTCTGAGTACTTGTCCTGAGCTCTGAATTAACCTGATGCAAAATAATTTGGAATAGTTCACACCTGGGGTTAAACCCAGTACTACTGCATTGTGCTGTAATGTGTGAACCGTGGTCAGTAGTATTTGAAACTCCCTTGTGTCTCAGAAGCTCCCTTAGTTATGCTCCTGTGAGAGCAAAGGGAAGGAGGCCCTGGCCACTTTACTTGCTGATATGTGTTGATTACCTTTGCAAATGCACTCTGGTCCTACTTCTAGGAGGGGCCCCTTCATGGAGGGGCCATTGAAAGAGGGGCCATGAACCTGGTGCAAATGTGGGTTCATGTGTTGATTACAAAATAGCCTAAGAAGTGGTATCATACTAACATAGCATGAGGGCCCCATGGTAGTTATGTGAACAGATTTCTCATTGCTCCTTTCAAAAGAGCTTCTGCTGTGACTCCAAGACCTCACCAAATACAATGAAAATAGCCCACACGTGTACGTTCTGTGCAACGTAGCTCAAAAGCTTTGTACCTGAGTAGTAAAAATCCTTAGGGGGCTTTTCTTGTAATGGAAAAAATGGACCATGGACCAGAAATTTCGATTTGTCTTTAAGACAGTAAAACTTGAGCCTACTGCCGTTGCACAGTGAAATTTTTGTGGCTCTAGAAGTGGTGGCAAGGTTTCCATCAGAAAGGCACAAAACTTCAATCACATTTCTCAAGAGAAGTTCTACACTCTCTACTGACACAGAAAAGCTATCATACATTTGGTTTTGGGGAAAAGAACTGGTGATTTTTTCTTTTCTTTTGGTTGTGAAGTTTTGCTAAAGCTCTTTTTTAAAATGAAAATGCTGTACCATAAGTACATTAAGAACATGAGCTGATGCCAAGCTATAGCAGACATCTGGAATTGCCTGTTGGATTTATAATTGCAGTAAATTAGTGTATGGTGATTCTTATAACAAATTATGAAATGCCAAGTTAATTATTAATTATTGGACACTTGTTATACAGTATTGCTTGTCAATGAATGACTCCATCTGGTCTGAAACTATTGCAAATACTCTAAAGCAAGACTATTTAAAAGAGTAGGAAGGACTTCATAAAGGCAAAATAAAAAGATGACAAAATAGGAAAGAACAACTATTTCCCACTTTTGATTTCATTTGCTTGGTGCTTAGGTTCAGTGAAATTCTTCTTAAGACTTTTCAGAGTCCTGTAAGGGACTATCCCTCCATGCAGAGCTGATTGCATGAAGTTCCCATGTGACGTGGTCAGCCCCCTAGCCCATGTTCTTCTCACCAACATGTAGGTCCATCTGCTGTCCAAGAGGAGTGAACTAGCAACGAGAGAAGAAATTGTTTGTCTCTTGTCATTGTCATTAGCAGAATTCTGTTAGACTTTCTGTACTGAGGAAAAGTAATCATTGCTAACACTGTGAGAAATACTGACTGAGCAGTACAAGGTGAAGTGAATTTGTTGCTGCTGTGCTCTGGAAGCCCAAACTGGAGTAGCCATCTTCACTAGGGCCATTCTAGGCAGCAAGGAATGGTGCTGAAGTCACATTTAGTGACTCTGCTTTGTCAGACTCTTTATAGGAGCTTGCCATGGTGGCCAGATTTGTTTCTAAGTGTCCCCAAAATCAGTGTGCTTGATCAACCCTCACCTTGCTTGCTGCAGCTTTTTTTGGTTTTTGTGATATTTCACCATTTGCTCTCCAACAACAGCAGGAGGTTTCCTTTGCTGGATATGTTGGTTGACCTCCCACATGCCATCTTCATTTCCTTCTAACAAGGCATTTCAAATGTAAAGTTACATTTTAATTGCTGAAAGGCATTTGAGCATGCGTAGTGATAGCAGTGTGATACCAGAAACAAGGGACTTCGCTGATGTGACTGTTACTATAGTCCCACTGTTCTAGTGGGATGTGATCAGCTAGTCCAGCTTCATGCAAGTGTTGCTCACACCCAAAACTATGAGGCTTCCCAGGATCTGGGTCTAAATCTTTTTCCTTCCAGTTTGAAAAACCAAGTCTTCAGGTCTGAGTTGGATCTCCCAAACATCACTGAGTCAATGCGAGTGATTCCTCCACCTTTTGGGTTTTATTGTGATTTGGTTTTGATGACACACTCGCAGCTTCCCTTTAGAAAGGATTTTACTTCAGTTACACATCTGCTATTGACAGCCAGCTAATCACAACCATTTGAAATCTTTGAGCCAGAAACTCCACTGGTGTCATTTCAGTTGACATGTACTGATTTCCTGAAGGCAGCTGAGGATGTGGCAAGATACGTCTTGCAATCACTTTTACCTATGGATGGTTTGAGTGATCAGTTTCTACCAAAGGGCCAGTTATTTTCTTCTTTTGGACCACAATAAAATTTAAGTCCTTTCCCCCACCTTGTTTGTTTCCCCCCTCTTCCTCCTGAAGCATCAATGGCTTCTGGTTTTTTTTCCCTTTTGTTTGTGTGTGATCTGTTTTCTGAATCTTCCTCTTAATTCCCTGTTTGACTCATTTCTCTGTGCTTCCTGAAAAAAAGCATTTTGTTTTTATTTCTAGGCAACATCTGATCATCTCTTCTGTCCTTCCTGCTTGTCACCATACTCCCTGCCAGAGTCAGCACAGTAAGTCAGAGAGAAACAAATGTCTAGCTTGCCAATGTGTTTTCCACTTTCTGCTGTCCAGGCTGCATGGGTGAATTCTCTTTCAAACTTCAGTCACAGGCAACACTAAAGAGGGATTTTTTTGCACTCACCATAACACCCGTCCTCCATTTAAACTCTTTCCCAAATACAACGGTGGAGTTTAGGCCCTGACCTTGCCCAGGTAAGTACTCAAAAGAATTTTCTGGATAACACCCCAGAAGTGCTTTTATTTTCCACCAAACCCAATTGCTTTCTTGCCGACCTCCAGCTGTCTCAGAACCAAATCACAGTAATTAACAAGGGAGACTGATACTGTGCAACTTGGCTGCCACTTGACTGCAGGATGTTGTCAGCTCTCAGCTGCTTTTTTCCCTTCCTTGGGGTAGTGCTTCTGGTGGTAATCACCTCATCCATCAACTACAGTGGGTGTCTTCTCAACATGGGTTAGGACTGTGCAGACTCCTGTCACCATGCATAGTCACGCTCACACCAAGGGAATGCATTTCTGGCATTTTATGAAAGTAACAGGTGCAGAAATTTGGTATGGAGCATTTCCACCAGCAAAGGAACAACAGACAGAGGAAGAACTGAAGGCGGAAACACATGTAGGGTTCAGGGAAATGGCAAGTTTCCTCAATGCCTTTTGAGGTCACTTCCAACAACCCAGGCCCTTGACCAGGACAAGCCACCCACTTGCAGTTTTCCGTATGTAATATCTCATGCTGCAAACTGATCAGGAAGCCAGATGCAGCCAAGTGCAGCGCATTTAGATGTGTACAGCCAATTTAAATAAACTCAGTGAAGCAGGTCGTCCATGCGCCAGAAGCACAAATTATTCTATTTCTGGCAGTTTTCTGGCAATAGGGCTAATATTTTTTCAGTGTTTTAGATGCACATGGCTGTCTCAGTTGTCCTGAGCACCTGTGGTCACCTTTACCCTCACAGCAGATAGGAGCTCATGGTCCCTAAGGAACCCCTCGGTTCAGCTTGTGGCTTGAAAGTAAGATGATGGATTCCAGGGAAAGATCCAGACTTTCAGCAGATGCAGCTACTGAGTAATATCTATTCTAGAGTCTATCATGCACAAATCCTGGCTTTCTGCTAGAAGTAACTGTCTGTTTTTATGTATATATTTTTTATTTGAATCCTTGGCACCCAGGGACTGACTGGATTCTGTCATATTCCAGAAAGCGAGAAGCAAAGGCAGAATTTAGCAGTTTTCTTTCAACTAACAAACAACGTTTTTGTTAATGTATTGTTTATTTTACTTCTGTGTTAAAATGTGGTGTTGAAAAACTGTATTTTAATTGCAAATTAAAGAAACGTAGTCTTCTTGTTTCCGTGGGACAAATGCCTGCCTTCCAAGAGTGACTGAGGAGAAGGGTCTTTTGCCTTTCTCCTCAGAAACCCTGGGGAAGATCCAGAGCCTGGAGGAGCTGGGTGGTGGCTGGGGCAAACGGGCTTCTCCATTAGGCGCTGAGCGTGCTGACTCAGCCGGCGCAGGAGGCTCCCTGGCACAGGCACCGTGGCTGCGTGGGTGGCTGGAGAGGAGGCTGGGAGAGCACTGCGCCGCGTGGGATCCTGCAACAGCTCCTCTGAGCTGGGGGGTGTCAAGGAGTCATTAAATGCAGGCTCAGGATCACTGCCCTGAGTACATGATTCCTCCATAACCTGTTTTCCCTTCCAGGTGCTCCAGCTCCCTAAACTCTGCATTTGTTGCCATAGTGAGAGGACCCAGCTCAGACAGCAAATGCTTGCTTTTATTTGACAGACGTCCAAATAAAAATAAGGGCAGAGCAGCCCTGCATAGTCCTACAGAGAATCCTCCTCTGCCTTCAGTGTTTTTCTCTCACCCAGTGAAAATTCACTTGGAAATTCTTGGAAAGAAACGTAGTTGAGATGGCACACTGCAGCCTGCCCTGGGGAACTGCACTCAGGACCAGAGCTACTGGGGTCTGCCAAAGAGGGAGGGAGTACAAAAAGAAGATGCAGAAATGCAGAAAGGGTATTTCCTTTGTTTTCTGGCTAAGAAGGGCAAGTGGTTTGGGAAGGAAGAGAAGAGGAACATATCTGGACTGCCCACAGCAGCATGTTACACCCTCTCCAAGCCAGAGGAAAGCAATCCCATAAATAGGAAGGAAGGACAGACTTCTCCCAGGACTTGAGCTAGCAGTGCTGTGTATGTGGACCTCTGGAGTGCTCTAACATACAGCTCCTCTGTGCTGCATGTGTATCCTAGGGGTCTAAGAAAAGGCTTTTCTTTGATGCATGTGCCCTGCTAGTCAGCAGCTAGGCTTTCCTCCCTACCAAGATCTTTCTACACAGTTTTTTGTCTGAATACCAGTTGATATGCACACTATCACCTGTCTAGCTACCTCTTTCTTTAGACTTACCACCTGGAAAGATTCAGAGGCTAGCTTTTGCTCACCTCTGTTAAATGGCCACCCTAATTTGTGACAGTACCATGAAGGGAAGACCTTCAAGTAGGCAGAAGAAGTGTGCTAATAAGAAGAAACTCTGTCAAATATCTCCTAAAAAGGAAGAAAAACATCCAGGTTCAGGAGGCATTGATCGTGCTGCCTCTGTGATCAATGGGAGTTTTGCCAATGACACCAATGGGAATGAATTGGCAGGAAAGAGAATGGGAAATATTTGTAAAGAAGTGCATCAGCTTTGCATTCATAGAAGAAAAAGCAGCTACATTAGCAACCGTCCCATTAGAAGGTGCTCAGGGAATTCAAGATTCATTGCTTCTATCTTCCAGGCATTAACTGTACATTTGGACTCTAACTTCTGATTAGAACGTTTAATTGGACTAAGCTCCATTTTTCCCCCCTGTATGCAATGTAACAGGCTCAAGCAAGAAGTTAAGTTCAAATCAAATGAGAGAAATCTGATACAGCAGGGTGTATGAGGATATTCTTTCTTCAGAGACTGAGATGCCAGCAGTCCCTCCCTCATAAGTGCTGACCTGTGCCATGGGCAGACCAAGAACTGTCACTGTTGTCAGTGTCTCCAGCTAAACATGCAGGGAGGTCACATTTACACATGACCTTCATTACTGCATGTACAATAGGTGACGAGTACCAACTCAGCCATTTCACTCAACCACATCTTTGCCATTACGAGTTTGTGAAAGCAGAAGACTTACCAAGCACAACGGGTGGGACATTAAACTTAATTTGCAAATTTGGAGGCCCCTTATGAAAGCATGATCCCTGGTGGTAAAAATTTGTGTTGAAAGAGACAGTAGTGTAAGTGGAAATAGTCCATGATTTCTTGGGTTGGCAAAAGAGCACCAAGTGCTCTGGGGTTTACTCTGGAGCACCGATTCCCTGCATGACTTAAAACTGGTCACTTGAAAGAGTGGCTTGTCAATTGCGGCTGAAAGCAAAACTTATCAGAACACCAGATACTGTTAGATTTGAGCTTTCTGGATCAACATAACCCCATAACTGACAGACAGTTTTCCTCGTGCAATAGAAGCATATTCCATGACTCTACTAATCAGCTAAGTCTCCATATGTGATGTGATTCTCTTCATTAGCCAGATTTGTTCCTTCATCTCAGTGCTCTAAAATACCAGCTTTTAAGGCTTTGCCAAACTAATTCTTACTTTCCAACAGTCAGTTATGAAAAACTGTGGTTTTGAAAATATTGCCCTTCTGTGAGCAGTCTCAGCCTTTTGCAGTAGTGATATCTCAAAATACTTCTGGAGACAAATGTTTACCCTTTATTGCAGAAGCAAATGCTCCTTTCAGTAGTAAATGGACATTTACTTACATGGCACCCTTCTTTATCAGCAACATGGAAAAATAAATCAATACTAAAATATGGTTGCAGCAAAGATGTCTTCTGGTATATGTAATTTTCCTCTCTTTCATGTAAAAGGCATATTTGTGGTTTTTCTGAATAGAGAAAAAGGAATCCCTTGGTAGAACTTGCTTTCTCTACTAACAAATGGTTTAATGTTAGTAAGTAGGCAATATTCCTAACTTGTAACTTTTCCCATTATGTATGATGTTGCCCTAAAAAGTGAGACCATTGTTCTACCAGAAAACGGTGTAAAGCAAGAGATCAGAATATCATGAGGAACTGTGCAACCAGAGGACTAAAATAGAATAGCTGTTAGGAAATTGAGTAAAATGTAATTGAACTTTAGGGACAGTAACACAATCTTTTCAGGTAAACGGGGAATTCATTGGCTTGAAATAAAAACAGAGAAGAAAACTGGGGTGTGTTACTCAATGACAGGGTGGTTGTAAGCAATAATTATCATACAGTTATGAAAACCTCAGATTTTTTCCTAATGTAGCATACGAAGCATTTTCAGTAACAAGGAGGAAAGTATCAAAGTCATAGAATCATAGAATCATTTAGGTTACAAAAGACCTTTGAGATCATCAAGTCCAACTGTTAAACCAGGACTGACGTGTCCATGTTGCTAATCACCACATCTATGTGCTTTTTAAACACGTCCAGGGATGGTGATTCCACCACCTTCCTGGGCAGCCTGTTCCAATCCTTGACTGCCTTTCCAGTGAAGAAAAATTTTCCTAATAGCCAATCTAAACCTCCCCTGGCGCAACTTGGGGCCATCTTCTCTTGTCCTGTCACTTGTTATGTGGGAGAAGAGGCCGACCCTCACCTGCCTACAGCCTCCTTTCAGGCAGCTGTAGAGAGCAGTAAGCGCCCCCCCCCGAGTCTCCTCCTCTCCAGACTAAACACCCCCAGTTCCCTCAGCCACTCCTCATAAGCCTTGTGCTCCAGACCCTTCACCAGCTTCGTTGCCCTTCTCTGGACACGCTCCAGCACCTCAAGGTCCCCTCTGAAGTGAAGGGCCCAAATGGAACACAATATTCAAAGTGGGGCCTCACCAGTGCTGAGTACAGGGGGACAGTCATTTCCCCAGCCCTGCTGGCCATACTCTTTCTGATACAAGCCAAGATCCTATAGGCCTTCCTGGCCACCTGGGCACACTGCTGGCTCATGTTCAGCCAGCACATGTCAACCAGCCCGCCCCCCGATCACTTCCCACCAGGCACTTCCCAGCCACCCTTCCCCAGCCCGTAGCGCTGTGTGGGGCTGTTGTGTCCCCAGTGCAGGACCCAGCACTTCTCCCTGTTGAACCTCCTACAACTGGCCTCGGCCATGGGCCTGGCCTGCCCAGATTCCCCTGCAGAGCCTCCTGCCCTCAGGCGGATCAACGCTCCCCCCGCTTGGTGTCCTCTGCAAACTGGCTGAGGGGGCACTCGATCCCCTCAACCAGATTGTCAATAAAGTTATTAAACAGAACTGGCCCCAATACTGAGCCCTGCGGGACACCACTTGTGACCAGCCACCAGCTGGATATAACACCATTCACCACCACCACCCTTTGGGCTCAGCCATCCAGCCAGATTTTAACCCAGAGAAAAGCACACCCATCCAAGCCTTGAGCAGCCAGTTTCTCCAGGAGAATGCTGTGGGGGAGAGTGCCAAAGGCTTTACTGAGGTCCAGGCAGACAACATCCACAGCCTCCCCCTCACCCACTAGGTGAGTCACCTTGTTGTAGAAGATCAGGTTTGTCAAGCAGGACCTGCCTTTCATAACCACACACTGGCTGGGCCTGATCCCCCAGTTGTCCTGCCCATGCTGTGTGATGGTGCTAAGGATGACCTGCTCCACAGCCTTCCCCGGCACCGAGGTCAGGCTGCCAGGCCTGTAGTTCCCTGGGTCCTCCCTGCCCTTTTGTAGCTGGGCGTCACATTGGCTGACCTCCAGTCTTCTGGGACCTCCTCAGCTAGCCAGCAAGCTCCTCTGCCAGCAACCTCAGTACCCTTGGGTGTATCGCATCTGGCCCCATAGTCATCATACAATATTGAATATTGGAAATAAATGGCTATCTTTGTGTTAAAAAGATGAATTAAAATTAGAATTAGTGCAGGGAGTCAGGATGACCAGAGGAAAGGAGATTAAAACGTTTGATTGGTACAGCTTAGCAGACTGGCTGGGTGGAAACTGGGAGTGCATGGGATTGTTCTCTATAAATGCATATGTAGCCAGAATGTACAAGAGCTATTTAAGCAAAATAATCAAACAAGCACAGAAGAAATAAATATGTATTTTAAGATGGGAATTAGCAGAAAAACATTTACAACTGTGTGTGAAATTCTGGAAAAGCCTCACATAGTTTCAACAGTCTAAGCATGATGAGTTTAGGAGAAGTGTATAGTGTGACTGTCTGGAGTTGCAAAATAAAGGACCCAAGGCTTCCCTTACTATTCCAGTTCATACATCATGTTCCCTCACTTTCCCACACAAGCCAGTGAAGAAGAGAAAACAAAGGCTTACAAATGGACAGGAACCTTGAACCAAAAGTCCGGTTCTACTCAACACAATCCATATTTTGGCAAGATGAACAGCTGTGGCCAAATGATCATGTTCATGGCCATTGCACTGCCTTTTCTTCAGGAAACATGTAAAGAGTCACTGTCTGACACCAGGGAGTAAACTGTGTGAATCACTGTCTTCCAGTTAAATGTCATCATCGCTGCAGTATCTCAGACAGCCACTTATAGTAGGTATCCTTGGTTGGGGCCCAGCAGCAGAAGCCTGTGCAGCAAAAATAGACACAGGGTCCTCCCTCTGCTATACACACCAAACTGCTACAAATGCAACATTCAGTTGCTAATGTGACAAATGACAAACTCAAACTGTGCTCAACTGATTTGAGCCTATTCCAGAAAGTTTCTCATCAAGGCAGCAAGTCCTCTCTGCAACAATTCCTGTCACAGAAGAGTCTAAGCAACAAAGGGTCTGGGACAGAGGTAATAGTAATAGAAAACTATTGTTCTCTAGTAAAATACTCAAAATATTTGTGGTGTTGACCCTTCTGCTGGCTCTCTGAATAATCATTAAAAACAGGTGGTTGTTTTCTTCCTGTGCCACAAGAAAAGCACTCTTTCTTGTCCTACATCACAGACTTTCAATTCTGATTGAATTTCAACCACAATTTTGTGTCATGAATTGCACTTCCTCAGAACAAAGCATTTTTCTGCTGTACGTTGTAACAGTATTCTCCATGACTGAGCAGCAAATACAGCAAATACCCTCAGCATTCAGTTATGCATAATGTGTGGGGGAAACCACTGAATTACAATGACAGAGTAGTCCTCAGACTCTGAATATTATACTAAGCATGGCTTGGCATCTCATATTTAGAGTGAGCTATTTTATGCTCATTTCCTCTTGATGCAATTTAGTTAATAGCTGGATTCAGTCACAAACCCACTTGTAAATAAACACCTTTTTACAGATTACAGCATTCTCAGTCTGCATGGCTCTTTGGCTCAGTCTGTCAACCAATAAAATCTGCCAATATTGTATATTAACTTCTGTCATGTTTGAGTGTTTTTATACATTAAGGGAGCAGCTTGTGATTTCACCATATAGGCTACCTGCTCCTGGATATACAGCACATATCAGATAAATAAGCTGTCCAAAGGAGACATTTGTATTGGATGTTCACCATTGGTTTCTTCCCATACTGCCCTCAGATGCAGAAGCTGCCCTGGGAGATGAATGTGCCAGGATAAGTTATCTGGGGCTCATAAAATCTTTTTTAGAAGATTGAAATAAAGTCAGTGCTTGCAGAAGACAAATCAATTGTGACATTTCTGAATAGAGTGCGATGCATTTAATTAGCACAAGACATACTGGCAAATGCTGAATTACCCAATAAATCACTGAATGCTGGAACCCATACAGAGCCGGGAATCAGCTGTCTTTTGAGATGTACAGCAAGTGATAATAGGAAGATCTGGCCATTTCTCCTCCATTTTCTGCTAAATTTCTTCCATTTTGACATTTGCATGCCAGACCATTTTAATTATTTTAAAGTATCAAAGAATTTCTCCAATCTCATCTGAGAAATCTGTGCCATTTCTGCATCTGCTGAAGAATGAAACACTTATCTTATGATATGCTACAGTTTTACTATTCAGTCCAGGGCAAATGATGGAAGCTTAGCCTCTAGGAATAAAAGTATTTATAAAAAAATGTACAAGGCTGGTCCCAAGCAAAAGTGTTGTACGACCAGGCCCTGTAGCAACCACTGGCAGTGGCCTTGATGTCTCAGGGCATCCCTGTGTGATGAGCAGAAGGGGCTCCAGGCTTGTTGCAGCTGGGCGAAAGGGAAGCTCTAATGAGAGCTGAGCTTTGAGACATAGGTTCTCTCCCGTGCTTGAGGTTCCTGGCCACCAGCTCTCATACAATGAAGAGGTTGGGACTGAAAGCAGCAGCAGGGTTATGGTTACATACAGTGCATGTAGGCAGAAATACCATCCTTAATGTGCAATCCTCATACACTCGCTACACCCTCACAGTGCTGCCCATACTCCTGGTGTGACAGGAGTAATTTGGTAGCTTAGCAGCAAAACGTAAAAGAAATCTTCCCAAGTGTTTACAAGGCTCTCACCACCAGCCTATCTGAACTCCTCCCTTTCTTCTCATTTCCCTGTGCTTCACTTCTAAACATTTAAACATTACAAAAAAAAAAACCCAAAAAACAATAGCTAGATGTAATTTTCCAGAGACTTGGGCACCTAAAGTACTTAACAAACAAATAAAAAAAAAACCCAATAAATTCTTAAGATCCTAAGTTATACATATGTGTTTTTTTTAATATTTTGCACTAAGTATATTTGTATTTACATCAGATTCTTGTTTGCTTGTTGCTATACTGCTTAATCACAGCTGAAAAGTACATTAGTTTAATGGGAAGTGATTTTACTGTTTCAAAAACCTTAGCCTCAGGCTAGACTGAGTTATCTTTAGGAATAAGATACAAAAGATATACTCAACTGTACTGCTAATTTTGTGCCTACAGTAATAGAAAACTGCATATGCAAATACAGCCATGGAATAAAGATTTTGCACTTGGTAGAAGGTCTGGGATTTTTAGAATTTGGCATTTAATGATGTTCCACCATGCAGGAGTGGCCTACAGTCTCTGCCCAGCATCTTCCATTAGGCAAAAGGCCTCTTCTCAAGAAGAAATCCAGTTGCTTTGGGTGTTGCCAGTATTTGATATTTATTTAAATCTGTGTTTATCACCAGTATAAAAATAAACATAAATTTAGCTTCGCTGCCTAATTTCTCTATTTTTTCTGGCTGAATATGTTCAGTGCAGCCTTGGCATAAAGTATTTTGCAACCCATCCTTCCTCTGTAGAAAGTTTATTCTCTTGTCAGTTTTACATTGTCCCATATTTGTTTTCAGACTAGTAGTTATCACTGCCCTGTGACAGATTGTCTAAGCCACTCTAAGCAATCTTACAAATGAGAGGTACAACTCAGATGACACTTTTGTCTTCTCCTTGTTACTGACAACTCCTTGTCCTCAAGGAATCAGCAGGTACTGCAAGGCTTCCTCTTGCCCTAAATTTCACTAGTTCTCCTAAGTGTTACAGTCTTTTAAGGCAATGAAGCACATTGATTACTCAATTAGCCATTAAGCAATACGTTGCTTTCTCTTTTCCCTTTTCTGTAATGAGTGGGTGACAACTCTGCTTTGCCTGATTATGAAGTGTAGTAAGACCAGAGAGCTGGAAATGGATGTAATTTGCATTCCTTTGGTTATCTGTCTTTCTCTAAGTTCAGAGCAGGAGAACAATGAAACAAAGAAATTAGCCCTTTTTATTACCCATAAAGATGATTATATCATCTCTTCCTGAGGTATTGAGCAGGATTATTTTATCACAACACAGTCCACCAAAGGCCAAGGACCTAGAAACCCATTACTATACTCTTGCTCTTAGTGTGCTTACAAAACATTGTTTTCTACAAACAAATGGTTAGAAATTCTTAAGCTTCTTAACGTGGAAGGATATGTGAATTAATGTGACTGAGATAAGTTCATATAAATAAAATATTAACAGAGGGGTTTGCAGCTTGGAGTTTTGCTCAGGTTGGGGTTGTCCAAATAAGGGGTGCTGCTTTTCATGCAGATCCTCACCTACCTGTCTTCCAAACAGCGACTGTTATATCACTTCCATGGGCCTTTATGCCTGAGTGGCAGAATGTAGCCATGCAGTCTCTTATTCCTTGGTCATCAGCGTGGACAAAATCAGAGCTTCTGTGCCAAGCCTTCAGCCTTCTGCTTCCAGTGTAAAGCTGCTTGGTTTCATTGGTAGACACTACTGCAATTATTTTTTAAAACTAATTGCAAACCAGCACTTGAATCAAATCCTCTGTGATCCTCTGTGCCCAAAACCACTCACGCAGAATTAAACAGGCTACTGTCAAAATGAACATGATCTCCAGCAAGACCATGTCCCTCTTCGTCCCCTTCCTCCCCCATGGCTGTGCATGTTGGTAAGGTGACCCAGGAAATCCCGTTCGGGACCAGTGCTGAAGGTGCTCTGAGAGGGGAGGGGATTTTGATGTTAGCACTGCCCAAATCCCTCCAGTGCTCCCAGCTCTCGGGCCCTGGGCCTTTCAGATCAAAGCCGTGGCATTACTGCAGAGAGCACAACGGTTTGCCAAAAAGAAAAAGGAAAGTCTGCCAAAAAGAAAGCTCACTGAACAATTGGGGCACATATTAGAAGCATGACCTTTGGTTCTCACTGGAAGCAGCTCGGTAGGCCACGCAGACCTGCTTGCCATGGGAGCACCAGCGCCCGTCCTGCTCTCAGGTCTCCCTGGAGCTCCTGCAGCCTAGCCTTAAAACAGGGATACTGTCCCCAGCCCAGAAAGGGAGTCAGCTTTTCTGATCCTGATGAAATGCAGACACAGAACAACAAAGATCTCTGCTGAGCACTTTATCTCACTTTGATTTAAAAATTAATAGTGCTGAGATAAACTGTGGGTGGTGGTTGCTAAAATTTTACTACAGAATTAAGGCTGTTAGCTTGGAGTAGTCAAAAAAGAAATATTTTTGCCTCCTCCTCCTAAATCCTAATAAAACTTTTATGCCACTTGTGTTACTATTCTGTTCCTCTCCTCCAGGTCTTTAAGTAATTTGGTTTTTCCTTTGTGCTGTTTTGAATCCCTATCACAATGCTGGCACTTCCCAGTGGGGGATCAGAAGCACCCAGTTCATTTTGTGCATCCTTATGTTTGTGCCAGTGCCATTAGCAAAAATTTTAAGCATGCTCCATCCTAAGACTTGCTCTTCGGTACTTCCATCAGTAACTGCTGGTTTTTTTCTCGTTACCCTTGCAGTCAGTTTTTTAGCAAATTTATGATTCTTACACCAATGCCAATCTTTTCCAACTTGTTTCTTATAGGACACCATAAGTAGATTATCTTAAATTTAGGTAAATGAAATTTAGGGCATTTCATCAGCCATTACCATAAAAAACACCCAGATATCAGGATAGTTTGGCATTATCTATTCTGGCAAAAAAATGTACTTCTACCTTATTTTCTATGTTTCTATACCTTTCGTGTTTCCTTCCTTAAGGATTCTTTGTCAAGTCTTGTGTACTCTTGATTCGTTTGGGTGACTTTATCATTTACTCACAATTACAGATGTTCAATTAATTGATCTTTGATGCGTGGCACGCGTCCCACTTGACTGGTTCACTGAAAACCTTTCATGGGGAAATTCCAGTCCCTTCTTTTGCATCTGTGGAGCTGCAGGAATTTGGCTTCCACTTTAATGTGCTTATTTCTATCTCCCTTCCTTCACTGGTGTCAGCGAGACCTGAATCTGGCCTTTTGTTGGAAGCAGCAAGCAACAGCATGTACACAAAGCTGCGAATGCAGAGAGGGGCAGATGGGATTTCAGAGGCTGTTTTTGATAATTTGTCCTTACACATTTGTCCCACACACGAAGCATAACAGAAAGTGAAAGAAAAGAAAATTAATCATATTGTTAATGGACAATTTGTCTCCTGGATGCTACCCAGTGAGGGGGGTCCCACAGGCTGTTGTCTTTAAAAATTCAAGTCCCAATGTGCCACTGTATATATTTTGCTCTGTAATGTGGAATTGTCTTGCTGTATTTCACTTTTAGAGAAGCTAATTGTGAGCTTCACTGAGTATTTTCTGGATCATATACATCTGACCCACCTGGGTCGGGGCAACCCCCAGTATTGGTACAGGCTGAGAGATGAAGGGATTGAGAGCAGCCCTGAGGAGAAGGACTTGGGGGTACTAGTGGATGAAAAGCTGGACATGAGCCAGCAATGTGCTCGCAGCCCAGGAAGCCAACCATAGCCAGGGCTGCATCAAGAGAAGCGTGACAGCAGGTTGAGGGAGGGGATTCTGCCCCTCTGCTCTGCGCTGGTGAGACCCCACCTGGAGTGCTGCATCCAGCTGTGGAGCCCTCAGCACAGGAAAGACATGGACCTGCTGGAGCAGGTGCAGAGGAGGGCCACAAAGATGATCAGAGGGATGGAGCACCTCTCTTACGAAGACAGGCTGGGAGAGCTGGGGTTGCTCAGCCTGGAGCAGAGGTGGCTTTGGGGAGACCTTACAGCTGCCTTCCAGTACCTAAAGGGGGCTTGTAAGAAAGATGGGGACAAACATTTTAGAGCAAAGCTTGTTATGATAGGACAAGGGGTAATGTTTTTGAACTAAAAGAGGGTAGATTTAGAATAGATATTAGGAAGGAGTTCTTTAATGTGAGGGTGGTGAAATACTGGAAGAGGTTGCCTAGGGAGGTGGTAGATGCTTCATCCCTGGAAATGTTCAAGGTCAGGTTGGATGGGGCTCTGAGCAACCTGATCTGGTTAAAGATGTCCCTGCTCATTGCAGGGTGGTTGGACTAGATGACATTTAAAGGTCTATTCCAACCCAAATTATTCTACGATCTTCATAGTCAAGAGTACTCCTTAGTTCTCTTTCTGCAATACCTTACATTGACAAAGTGCAGCTTTAATTGGTTCTATTAAGACTTATGTATTTTATGTCATATTTATTGCAGCTATCATATCTTCAAAATACCTTTTTCCTTACCACTCCAAATATGAGTTGGCATTTGACAGTATATATATTTTGGCACAGATGAGAGTAAGTTAACAGGCTGATGGCATTTTAATTATTTTATTGAGATGGCATTGGCCCAGAATGCTTGTTGGAATTTACAAATGTGCGTTGATTTATATTTTATTTTGTAAACCAGGCCCAAGAGGCTGACTAATTAGAAACATGACTCAAAGCTATAAGGGGTACTTATCGATTCAGATCATGAAAAGACCAGAATGATCAAAAGCAAACATCTATCTCCCTCTTCATCTGGGGTTCAGGAGGTTAAGTGATATTTGTCTCAAATCCCTGGCATTAGCTCTATCTTTGTAATGGAGAACAGAATTAACATCTATATCTATTTAGTTTTAGTATATACTGTATTATTTAGAAGAATGTGCTTCTTGTAATTAATCCATGCACAATAAAGTATTATCAACTTGTTTCATTAGTTGGTATTTTGCTTTTTTCTCCTCTTACCTTATGTTTTTCATTTTATTTAAAATTTGAAATGTATGGCTTCATTTTAGAAAAAAGAATATGATTGGCTAAACATACAGGTTTTGTGCTGCAAATCTAATTTGCATACCATGGCAACATATAATAACTTCATTAGTTACTTGGGACTAATTTTAAATGGCATCAACAGTTCCATGTTGCCATAATGCAGCAAAAATACTGCAATATTAATGCATTCATGGGATAGTCACAGAAAAGGCAAAACAGAAGTGGTTTTTACTGTCTGTGCTGCTCCAGATCTCCACTGAAGCCTGGCTTCAGGACTGAAAAGGAAAGCAATATGTATGTTGAAAACAGACGGAGAATTGAAACTCCTCCTGAATGCGGCTGAGAGAAATTTTGTTTTCTGGGGAAAAGAGCAGGCAGCTTCCATACTGGCCTCCTTCTGTCCCATGTCCTGCCATGGGGGACCAGTTTTGAACTGATCAGGGTACCTTCTTCTGTGCCACTAAAGCAGAGTAACGTGTTTTTATGGGTGTCTCAGATTTTTAGACAATGCCTTTCTCAGACTGAAGAGCCTAATGTAAGGACTGTGATTAATTTTTAGTATGTAAAAAAGCATAGATAAATGTCAGGGTCGTTTGAGTTCTTATGTCTCTCTGCCTGTGCCACCTCACCATGGCGCGTACACAGAGCAAAGCTAATTGCATTAGCACTGGGGTGCAGCAAGAAGAATATTGGCGCTGGGCTTGGAAAGCGGTGCTTGCAGTCCTATGCCTGCTGCAACTGCCTGTGCCAAAGCATTCATTACTATGAGCTGGAAATATTCACACCCTCCCACACACAAGGACTGGATTGAAAAAGTTTCATATTGCAGAGTTACTGAAATTATTAAATAGAAAAACAAAGGACGTCTTATATAGGAGACTAACCGATTCAGGTTTAGCAGTGTTAATGGGAGGCAGGACTTTCCATTCCAGATCAATGGGCTTCAGAAACAACTGCCGCGAAACCATTGCAATGTCATAGGCTCCCAGTGCCAGTGGCTTATGCTGCCAGCACAGCACCTGCAGAAGAAAAGGTACCTTCTCTAGTGGCAGCATTCATAGCCTCAAGGGCGAGAGCAAGTACTGAGCATCCGCAGCTTTCGTTGCTGGAGCAGGGACCTGGAGGTGCTCAGCATGTGGTGCAGTTGTGCTCTCTGTGCTGCATTGCACTTTCTTCCTCAAAGGTGAGAGTTTCAGGTTGGGGCTGACCACAGTCCCAGGGCGTCAAGCAAAAAACCCTGTTGGGTGTCTGCCCATGTTGTTCCCACCCAGTGGGTGGCCGTGTTAAACAGGAGGGGGAGCACTGAAGGCTGAGGACACGGTGCTGTGGAGTGGTCCACAGGTTACAGACACAGTTAAAAGGTTTCTGCCTCCCTCTAGTTACCCCATTCCAGCTTGTGACTGGTCACGTAAAAACCTAAGTCGGGTCAACTCCTGTTTGCTCTGACTCAGCCTTTTGCATGGCAGGGCTTTAAACCACACGTATGCGTGTATGCGGGAATCCATTCACAACAACAACAAACATCTGGAGACAGCTTTTAAAAAACAGGCTCCTACAAACCACATCTGATTTAGAGTGCAGCCTATGATACAGCTGATTTAGTTGAGCTAATCTAGCAATTATCTCTAGAGGAAAAAAGTGTTTTTGAATAGGGGATTTTAAAGAAGCTTTCCCCCAGTAGAAATGAATGGGCAACCACTGCTTGAAGCTTTGTCAAGGAGAAATTTCATTTAGGACTTAAAAGAGACATTGTCGTGCATCTAGGCTGGAATCATCTAACTAAATGTAGACATCCACATGTGAATTGGTCAGCTTGGCTATGTTACAGTCAACAGAGAGATGGGGTCCAAGTCAGATGAATCTCAGCACTAAACCCACTTGTTTCTCACCGGAAGCGAAGCTCCAGTGACAAGCTCAGACATGGGTCCCTGCATTATGGATGTGTGAAGTTAAGTGAACAAACCCTACCCAATGTGAAAAATATTTTTCCTTTTTCAAATGTTCTTACCATTGCTTTTGTTCCATGAAATATTTGAACTGCAGTGACCTTGCCTCCTTCCTTTTACTGTTTTGTTCTGTACCTTATTAATTTCTTTGGGCTGCAAGGGCTGTCGAGAGGACATTGTTCTTTGCCTGACATACCTACTTACTGCAAAGCACTGTGTACACTGCTGTATAAATAACATCTCAGGGAAAAAAAATGAATAATTGAAAAGGATGGAAAACTTCGTTCAGTTGACTGAAATAATCTGGTAGAAGCTATATGAGAACTGAATCTACTGGGACAAAATTTCCTAAGCATATCTCCTAAGAATTAATTTTGGCAGTTCTGAACAGAGTTCCATAAAGATACAAACAAGTCAATATACAACTTCAGAGAAGACAAGTGGTTAACAAGAAACTGGGGAGCCCTGCTCCAGCTGCAGGTAAGCTTGCTGATCTCTATTTCTAAAAATCTTCCATAGCTGGAATTTCCAGTCAGAGAACTGTTTTGTAGCCTGACAGGAGGAAGAAGCCCCTGTTTCCTTATGGACTAAAGGGTTTTATTTCCCATCTACGTTGTGAAGTGTTGGGCAGCCAACTTTCTATACTGGGTTTTTTACACTCTTCCTGTGTGGTGCTGCTGAACCTGCAACCATTTCTGTGAGGTAGCAGTTGCCACACTACCTGCTTCGACATGAAGACTGGACCACGAGGATTTTCCAGAAAGATGCTTCGAGGCTGGGTGAAGGGCTAGTCAAGTTAGATTTACACTGCACTAGATGAGGGATATGTGGTAAAGCAAATGGGCTTAATGGTGAGTGGATGACTAACATTACAGTAGATTTCTTCTCCTATCATCAGCAAAATAATAATAAAAAAATTTTCCTTTGTGTCTTGCCAAAGATTTTGAGCAATGAGACTTCCTTTGGTCTTCTTTACCAGTCTTATGAAAAACTTGGTGTGCTTTTTATTCTTGTGATTACTTGACCCTGGCTGGGTGCCAGGTTCCCACCAAAGCTGCTCTATCGCTTCCCTCCTCAGCTGGATGGGGATAACAAAGTATAACTAAATATAATGCAAGGCTTGTGGGTCAAGATAAGGACTGGGAGAGACCATTCACTAACTACTGTCATGGGCAAAACAGACTTAACTTGGGGAAATGAATTTAATTTATTACTAATCAAATCAGGGTCAGATAAAGAGAAATAAACCCAACATTTAAAAACACCTTTCCACCACCTCTCCCTTCTTCCCAGGCTTCATTTCACTCACAAATTGTCTACCTCCTCCCCCCAGGCACAGAAGAGGGATGGGGAATGGGAGCTTTGGTCAGTGCATCGCCTGTTGTCTCTGCCGCTCCTTCATTCTCAGGGGAAGGGTCCTTACACTCTTCCCCTGCTCCAGCATAGGGTTCCTTCCACGGGAGACAGTCCTCCACAAAGTTCTTCAGTGTGAGACCTTCCCATGGGCTGCAGTTCATCAATGCTCCAGCACGGGCTCCTTCCACATGCTGCAGTCCTTCACAAACAGGTTGCTCCAGCATGCTCTCTCCATGAGACCACAGGTCCTGCCAGGAGCTTGCTCCAGTGCAGGCTGCCCACAGGGTCACAGCCTCTTTTGGGCATCCACCTGCTCTGGCCTGGGGTCTTCCCCAGGCTGCAGATGGATGTCTGCTCCACTGTTAACCCTCCGCAGGCTGCAGGTGGGTGTCTGCTCCACTGTTAACCTCTGTGGGCTGAGGGGCACTGCCTGCCTCACCGTGGGCTTCACTAGGGGCTGCCGGGGAATCTCTGCTCTGGCATCCGGCTCCTGGAGCTCCTCCTGCCTCCTTCTTCACTGACCTGGGTGCCTGCAGTGTTGTTGCTCTCACATATTCTCACTCCTCTTTTCTGCTGCAATTTTTTGTGCAGGTTCCACCCCACCCCCCACCCCCACCCCTAAGTATGTTATCCCAGAGGTGCTACCACCATCGCTGATGGGCTCAGCTCTGGCCAGTGGCAGGTCCATTTTGGAGCCGGCTGGTGTTGGTTCCATCAGACACGGGCGAAGCTTCTAGCAGCTTCTCACAGAAGCCATCCCTGTAGCCCCCCACTACCAAAACCTTGCCACGCAAACCCAATACAATTGTGTACATTTACATTAACATATACACTGTGGCTCTCCTGGAGACTTTAAATCTTGCTATAAACAAAGCGGGTAATGTAATAGTGAAAAGTAGTCTATCCCTCATGCATCAACAGCTCTAACGCTATCAGAGATTATAACTCTGACATTAACAATTCCATTAAAAAAATAATTATTTCTTCAAGAACTTTAGAAAAAAATATCATCATTGAGTAATTTACAGGGGAATATCTGTTGTGGAGCATGCATGTTGCAACTTTTCTTTAGTGTAAAATAGTCACATGTGGGGAAAGCTGTAAGATGAATTCTTCTATTTCTGAGGTCTATTGTTAGGCACAAAAAGACTTAAGGGAGAGCTTCAGTGTAACAGAAAGACATCTTTAACTACTGTGCTGGGACTGCGCTGAGCTGGATACAGCCTATAAAAAAATCATACCTGCTACCAAACCTGCTTTTGTAACACTGATGACACTGACCAGGGCAGAAAGCTACTGTAGGACTGCAGGACCTGCAGCTGAGTGGAGCTTTTTCATCGATGGGGACTGGAAGATGGGACATGGAAACACAATTCTTAGTTAAGCAAGCATCTGTACTTGGTACCAACTGTGTATACCATAACCTTTTTGTCTCTGCAAATTGCCATCTTTGGTAAAGCAGCAGTGGGAACCACGCAGCCTGCATGCACTTACCTGGGGGAAAAGACTGTCTGAGTGATGTTCAAGCTGACTTTAAATCAGCCTTCCAAGCAACCACAGTACTAGAGTTGCTGCAGTACAAAATTCACAAGTAGTTGGGCACCTGTAGAACTATATAGAGACCATATATGTTTATACTGCTTCTGCAGATGTCCAGGCTGCTATGGCCTTTGTGTTACACATATCAAAGCTGACACAAATACATCTACACCTGCAGTAATTGTGCCAGTAGCTCAGAGCACCCCAGGGTATGCCTAGATTCTAGGCTGGATTCTCCCACCCGTGCTAGTGGACTGTATTTTAAGGGTTACAGCATGTATCATTGGCTTATTATTCCCCTAATTAAGATTTTGGCCAATGCATGTGAAGCTGGGTGCAGATTTAGATGTGCTTTGTTGTCACCTAAGATGTTTTTTTGGCTTGAGGCTTTGTCATTCTTGCGATATTGTCTGGTTTTGGCTGGCATGGAGCTAATTTTCTTCACAGTAGCTACTATGGGGCTATGTTTTGGATTTGTGCTGGAAACAGGGTTGATAATTCAGGGATGTTTCAGTCCCTGCTGAGCAGCGCTCACACAGAGCCGGGGGCTTCTCTGCTCCTCACCCCACCCCACCAGCAGGTGGGCTGGGCTGGGGGGGCACAGGGGCTGGGAGGGGACACAGCAGGGACAGGTGACCCCAGCTGAGCAAAGGGATTTCCCATACCGTATGGCATCATGCTCGGCACGTAAAGCTGGGGAAGAAGGATGGAAGGGAGGGAATGTTTGGAGTGATGGTGTTTGTCTTCCCAAGTATCCGTTACACGTGATGGAGCCCGGCTTTCCTGCGGATGGCTGAACCCCTGCCTGCCCGTGGGAAGTGGTGAATGAATTCCTTGCTTGTGTGTGTGGCTTTTGCTTTACCTATTTAACTGTCTTTATTTCAACCCACGAGCCTTCTCGCTTTTACTCTACTGACTCTCTGCCCCATCCCACCAAGGCGGGGGAGTGAGTGAGCAGCCATGTGGGGTGTAGTTGTTGGCTGAGGTTAAACCACAACAGATATAGACCATGGTTTGTACTCAGAGACTGGGAAAATAAATGTCTTTGCTCATGAGACAGATACAGAAAGGGCAAAAGCATTTCTGGAGGAGTAGCTCGAAAACCTAAGTGAGAGCTCATCTGCAGAAGGTGCTGGCAAGGAGTTTGCTGTGGAGCAGTGAGTTGCATGGGAAGGAAGGATGAGAGGTCAGAGTGAGAAGAACTTTATATGTCAAGAGGTGCAATGACCCTCCAAACTGGCAAAGAACGTAACACTGGAAAAAAGGGAAATTTGCCTATGTGGATTCTTTATCTTCCCTGTCAGGAGGAGTGCATGAAAACATGCTTTATTCAAGATGAGACTTTAAAGAAACAGCAGCTCCAAGACCTTTGCAAGGAGATGGATATTAATTATCAATTAATGATCACTGAATCCTCAAGGACTGACTGAGGGCAGTGTCATTTTGATGGACACAGGTGGGACTGCTTAGGAGAGATGGTGTCTGCAAGCAGCAGGATACACCCCAGGCCCATACACACTTGGGTTAGATGCAACCAGGCAGGGGCTCAGCCCTGCAGGAGAAGGGCTTAAGAAGAGGAGCAGAGACTGTCCATTTTGAGAGACCAAGTAGGAGCGTGCTGGGTAACTGGCAAATGCAGACTTTCAGCCTCCCCCTCTTGTGAATGTGCTTACCCCTGTGGGTAACCCCTTTTTAACATCCTCATATGTTTGTGTAATTTTTGTCTCACAGATAGACAGGGTGTTAGCAAGGCAAATGCTTCCTGAAAAGTAGCATCTTCTGTATGCCCATATCAGTACTGTCTTTTTTTAGGTCTAGAGCTGAGCATTCAGTTTTGTTTGAAATAATAACTTCTTTTTTCCATCTTTTTGTTTTGCATTGAATATAGTGTTTGTGGGGGTGGGACTAAAAGAGAATTTTCTTTTGTTCTAGTGACCAGTATTTTCTGTAACTATTTTCTGCCCATGTCTGTCTCGTTGCTAAGTCAGACCCAGCCCTTCTGTATTTTCTGTAAACTGGACTGTGAGATCACACCACTGATAACGCCCTTCAACTTTTGCAGTCTGTGCTGGTTGCCACTCTATACTAGATCTTAGATGTATGTTCTCACTGATTGTGTATCCTTTATATATATATATATATATTTAACTTGCATATTTTATATATTTTTGAGCCAATCATAAGGAACTAAGAGAGACAGCATAAATTTGTAGATTGTCTATTACTATAAGAATTGTATAGGATGCTCCCTTGTAATGACACATGAATTCCCTCTCTAATAAAACCGCCACATATTTACATACAAAAGGCAGCCAACAGGAAAAAATATTCGGAAAGAAAAATCTCCCCAGGATCAGACTACCACAGCCCTCTACCCTCCCTTTTCTCTGTTTCAGGTTCCCCTGTGCTCCTGGTTAGAAGTGCAGAGCCCAGGAGGCGGGCTGGTCTCTGTAGCTGGGTGGCTGTCTCTTGCTGTGCAGCTCCCAGAGCAATGCACGGAGCCCTGGGGGCTGCTGCCCCCACCCCTGAGGTATCTCTGGAGCATGACAGGTAGTACCTGGCCTTGGGGGCCATCTGCACCTCTGCACTTCCCAGCCATGGGGAAAAGCACTATGTGGAGAGACACTCTGGGATCATGTCTCAGTGCAAGGCAGCATCTCCTGAACCCCAGTTACTCCAAAAGGCACATGCCCCACCATCAAGGGTGTTGTCCTCAACTCCCCCTATATACTGAAAATGCATTTATTTAGATAGGTATCAAATTAAACATGCAATAATGACAGGTCAGTCATACTCCTGATTTTGTGTAGTTTTCCTGTAATAAAGGTATGGTAAAATATCAGCAAAATATGAAATCTAGTGCTTTTTAAAAGCTTGTGGCTGTTCACTGATGTTCATTTTAGTTCTTAATTCTGGGTCTGTAGAGAGCTGGTCACTCCTGACCTAGAGTTACACTAGAGTTCTTACAAGAAAGTAAACTCAAAATCTCACAGCTATGAAAAGCTAGGTACTTAAAGGGAATATTACTACTGCTACATTTCCTATAGCTGCTTCATCATGTTCCTTATATTGGCCAGTGATCCCTCAAAGACTTCTCTCATGCCAAGGCACCTCAACTGTGTTGGAGGTCAGCCTGACCTCGCTGAACTGCTTGCTAGCAATTTTTCTTGCCAAGATCAAGGTAAACAGCATCTGGAGATACCTCTCCCATGGTTGCAAGGAGATGCTATATAGCCTATTTTTAAAGGTGAGAAATGGATAAATCACCCCAATGGATCACCAAAATAATGTGTCAGTATTTCAGCTGATTTGGGTGCTTTTACGTGGCGTTGTGGTGTACTGTATAGCCATATGTCCACTAAGCCGTGATGATGTACCACAGGGTGACCACAGTTATGATCCCTCCCGTAAACAAGGTCTGTTGGCTTCAACAGCAGTTTCAATGCATGCGAAGGGAGGGGATGGCTCCTATTTTTAAATGACAAAAAGCACCTAGATCCTAGACTGCACAGAGGTGCTACTACAGCTCATGAATCAGATTCACACAGAGAGCTGTCTAGTGAAATTCAGACCTCCATAGGCTGTAAATGATTCTGCTTATTGCCCTCTCCAACGCGTGGCTTTATTCATATATGGAAGAAGTTAAAAAAATGCACACACAGATGAACTAGGAATGCTAAATGATGACAAATTGAAAGTTAAGTGCTAGTGGGAATATTGGAGGACATTACTAACTAGCTTAAATGGCAAAAGTTTTTATGTGTGATATGATGCCAAAGTGAGTGGGTGACAACGGAGGTCCAAATGCCAGCAGGAATTATTAATGTTAATATTGCCTTGGAAAGTACTTACCAAACATTTTAAATCATGTTTTCACATTCCCCATTTAACTGCAATCCCTCCCAGCCGATTTCCATTCCAGATAAGTTGGCAGATAAAATGGATGGGTTTCTGCAGTATCGGATGTTAGTATGTGTTGTTCATCGATGTTTTCCTTTCCTATCTGATGGCTTCCATAGCTATGGAGCAGGTATCCTTCAAATACAGTTAATCTATCTCACTACAGGTATCCCTGTTTTTCAGTTGGGAAAGATGATAGAGTGATCCTAGGCTAGGCTGAATGTCTTGCTGTTGGCAGTGGGCAATTGCTCATGCAACACAAGCATTTCTTGTCTCCAGGTTCGCTGAGAGTTGATGATGCCTAAGCTGAATCAGAGTGGTTGGTCCACACATGATGCTGGAGGAAGGTTCAGAAGTAACATCTAGACCTTAGGAGTCCATTGGCCTCCCAGAGACCCGCATCACCTGACATCCCTTCTTCCACTATTGTGCAAAAGAACATCACAGAATGGTTCAGGTTGGAGAGGACGCTGGAGGTCACATGGTTTGGTGCCTGGCTCAAAGCAGGACAAGCCTCAAAGCTAGACCAGGTTGCTTGACTGCCCAGTTACTTTCTGAGTATCTCCAAGGATGGAAATGCCAGAAACTCTCTGGGTAACTTGTTCTGGAATTTGTTTACTCTCATTGTGAAGATATTTTTCCTTATGTCTTGTCAAATTTCTTTAGCTGCAAGTTGTGTCCATTGTCTCTTGTCATTTCACATTTCATCTCTGGGAAGAGTCTGGCTCCATCTTCTTTATATCCTTATATATTTATGGAGCTGTTGAAGAAGATAGTAAGATCTTCCCTTAGCCTTCTCATCTTCCAACTGAGCAAATCCAATTCTTCCACTCTCTTTAGACTCCTGATTTTTGCTTCCAGTCCATAATCTTGATGTCCCTCCTGTGGAATCTCCAGTTTGTTAATATTTTCACTGTACCAGTGAACCCAAATCTAGACATAGCACACCAGATGTGGTCTCACAAGTGCCAGACAGAGGGGAATAAGTATGACCCCTGACCCGCTGGCTGTGCTGTGCATGCACAACTCCACACTGCAAGTGGCTGCCCTTCCCTGCTGCAAGAGCCCAGTGCAGACCTGGGTTCAGCTGCCTCTCCACCACCACCCATGGCTGGCCCCAGCCTGGGCTGGGGGTTATTTCATCCCAGATGTACAGTAATATAGTGATTTGTGAGCTAGCTCAGGTACCAGAAATGAGATGGTCTGCCTTCTGAGTAAAGTTTGGTGTGGTTAAGTTTGTCTGTGTTAACAGCGTGCTAAGGCTGTTGTAGTACCTCTCCTGCCATACACTGTAAGATGTGCAGTGTAGTTCACAACTTTCTGTTTAACAATGTAGGATGAAATGAAACCTTCCCTTTCTGAGACAGGCAAGAACTAACAACAACATAAAGAGGGTTTAGACTTATCTGTTAAACCAAAGTCGCAGTCTTTTTCTGGTGAAATGAATACACAGGGGGAAAAAGCAAACAAAATGGAGGGATCACACAGACTGCAAAACCCCCTTCCCTTCCAATTTTCATGGGAACATCCAGACAGAAGGTAACATTACCTCTGTTTAGTCTCCATCATGTAGCAAGATAGGGCACGATGCAGCAATGAGGCAGTGTCACCATCACAGCAGTGGGCAGCATCTCCATAACATGATGGCCCCGCCGTGCCATGCTGGCGAGGCTCCATGCTGGTGGCACTAAGGTCAGTGGGCAGCAGGAGGCAAGTCTGTGATTCTCTACCTCCTCCTTCTCCCAGAGCAAACAGATCAAACACAGTGATATGCTGTCAGGCGGGAGACATCTGTTCTTGAGAAATGAAAATAAGAAGAAACCTTACAGTCTGAAGAGTGTTGAGAGCAGCCCGGGTCCAGAACTGAATGGGACAGGGCTTATGTGTGTGGATTGATGTTGCATGACAAGGATCATGAATTGCCTTTTAAGAAGTCATTCAAATCTTGCCAGCTCGGTAGGCAATGTTTTTACAATGAGTTGAAAGCAGATCAAATGTTAGAGACCAGCCTATAATTTCCCTGCCAGTTGCTGTGGTTTTATAGTCTTTTATTTTTGTGTTGGGCTTTTTTGGTTTTAATTTGGGAGCCTGTATGTGCATTTCTGTAACTGAAGTGAATGGCAGATGACTGGCTAAATTCCTTTGAGAGAGTGCACCCAGAGACACAGTGTCAATAAACTGAAACATGCAGGATTATAATTATCTGCAATCTGTCTAATATAATAATAATATAATAAGGGTAGGCACAGAGGGTCAGCTCTTTAGTTCAAATTATCATGTCTCCATTGAATTAAATGGATCTCTGCCAGTCTTCAGCAGCTAAAGAACTAGCTCAGTATTTTCAAGCAGATTGTGATTTCAAATAGACAGTTCACCTTAAAAAAATGTGTTCACCAGTGGCACACTCAGACTGCATTGTGGAAGAAGAAATGTCACACTCGGGAGAATGATTTGCTCCTTTCTGCACAGCAGTCTGGAAGCAGGTGTGAACTCACTGTGGTGCTGAAAGACTATTCAACAATGCCAGACAGTGAGTGTTGATCTTTACCATCAGCAAGACGGTAAGTGGGGTACAGTTTAGTAGAAGGAAATAAATAAAACAAGACAAAACGTCTTCTCTCCCATGAATGCAGTAGCGTTTTCTGATTCCCAGAACACTACCTGTGTTGATTGGATGATGTGACATTAAAACTGCTGACACTCGGAGATGGCCTGCTTGTTTACAGTGAATTGAAATTCAGATCCATATTGTCTGAGCAGGGCTGGCTGCAGACAATTTTATATTGTTTTCCTTTCCCCGCACCATTTCTCCAGCAGTGTTTTCCCCCAAGAAGTACTGGCTTCTGCTGACCACACAAAATATGTCTGTGCAGCAAATTCAGAAGCATGTGCTGGCTCAGGGGCTTTATGGTCTCTATGATCCATTAAAAACTTCCATGTTTTTACGTTTTTCATTTTCGGAAGATAGATCTCTACTAGACATCATCTGAAGTGGCCTGTGGCCTGGGTTGGGTTGGGCCACGCTGAAGCCTCACGCCTCCACCTCCTGGCTACTGAAAGCTGAACAGAAGTTCCATCTCTGATGATGATGATCCCTGTGGTCAGGGAGGAGCAAAGATCTGTGGTTGAAGGCATTGCAGCCAGTTTGGAGAGAAACTCCAGAGCTAAGACACTCATGTTACCGATTTGTTCTCCAGGTATACTTGATCATTGTACATCATAACCCTGTGTTACTCAAAAGAAGACTGGCTAGAAAAGACAGCAATCAGTTTTGAAATGGGCCCAAGATCACTGAGCATGCTTAGAAACTTCATAATTGTCTGTTTCCTGTAAATGATGGAAATGGAAGATAATGCTGAGTCAGTATGAATTGAAGATTTGTAAGATTTAAGGTTTTTATTCGTATTGGAACTTCCCGTAGTACTTGCTGATGTTTGAAATGTGGTAGTTATTCCACCATCCCAAGAAACACCACTTATTTGTGTAAGCACAGCCTCAGAAAAAAACCAAACCTTTAAAGAACTGCCTTGATGTGAAAAGCATGCTGTGCAATCCCTTATTATGATAACATATATGGGTCAGTGGAGACCATTTACTCTTTGGAATTTGTGTACAGGATGCTGAAGATGGGAGGAAGAACTCTGATGACTAGCCTGTTTGCATACAGCTGCAGAACACAATCTGGAAGAACAATGTTGCATCGCTCAGAATATGGTAGTTTGGATGAAAAGTTTTGTCTTGGAGAAAGACAAGAAAAGCTGCTGAAATGTTTTATGGCCAATGCACATTTTGTTATGATGTCTGAAGATCGTGATGATTTCTTTCTATCCTGCTAGAAAGCTAAAGCTTACATCGCTTTCTGCTTGCAAGCTATTTCAAAGAAGATCTATATACTTTAGGAAAAAATAGTTTCAGGACATATGAGATCTGTAAAATAAGGAATAGCCCACAAAGGGTTAATGGGAAATGATTATGGCTCTGACACATCCAGTTACAAGATCTAAGATGCATATAATTTCACCAGCAAGCAGAAAGTTCAAAACAAAAAAAAGGAGGTGTTTTTTACATACTATGCAGATAATCTGCGTAACCCCTTGAGTCTGGATGCTGTGAATACTAAGAAATTACACAGTGTCAAAAACGCAACTAGATAAAATTCATTAAAAATCCATCAGCATCCATTAAATGGAAAGGCAACACCTCTTGTTCCGAAAGTCTCTGAGTTACAATTTTTGGATTCAGGGAGAGAACTCAGGGGGAATATAACTGCCTGCTTCCCTTGCTTTAGTATTCATCCGTTGTTGACCACAGCCAGGAGCAGGATGCAGTGCTCAACAAACCCGTGGCCTGCCTCAGTAATACCAGTCTTGCATTCTTATGTTATGCTGCATCACTGGACTGGATCTCAAAATTACTGTCAAGACCCATTATAATTCAGAAAGTCAAAGAGCTGGAGGACCTCTTCTGACACCCATCTATTGATGTTACTTTGGTTGTTCACTGGCGTGGTATTTTATGCCATAAAGTTACAGGTCTGGACCACAATGTATTTGTTCAATCGTTGTTGAAATCTTAAGGTATTTTCAAAGGCTTGGTAACAGTTAAATAGGAACCTCACTGTTTCCTCAGGATTCTTCCAAAAAAGACCCATGACGTACAGAAGTTTTGAAATGGAGCCTCCATTTGTTTGATTCCTCTTCCCTGCACTCCAAACCAACAAGACAGAGTTGTGCTATAAATGTCAGGTCAAGCTAAAACAATTTATGTTATCTGAGATTTGCACGTATGTAATCTTGTCAAATGAAAGCCACAACAAGCTTATTACAACACAGGACAGAGTGAGCTCCTTACGCTGTTTGTAGTGGGAGCATCTAAAGCCTCATCCCTCCTCTAAAGGCAGTATGTTTAAAGAGACTGGGAAAGATGCCCATGTTCTAGCAATTTTTTAGTTGCCCGTGTTAAACAGAAAGCAAGCTATTGCCACAGTAAGAAACCAGACTTTAAAGATGGTAGAAACATGCGTCTTGGACCTGTTATATATACATATATTTATCAGCCCCTACAGGAGAAGAAAGCATATTACAATACAATCACCCTCAGTGAGGAGCTGCTGGAGTGCTAATAGCGCTCTGTCCTCTTGAGCTTGCAGAGCTCTCCACTGCAGTCTGGAGTCTCTTCTCACTCTAAATTCAAACCTATTGTCTCCAGCAGAAGTTAGGTTGCAAAGCACAAAAAGGTATTTTAATAAAAATGGTTCAGACTAAATTGCTGACTGCAGGACAATTCTGCAGCTTCACAGCAGGAATTGTAGGGTTCCTGCTGCCTCCTTAACTGCATAATAAATTGCAAACCTCTTGCTTCTGTTCCACAGGCTCAAAGAGCATTGTGTGATCACTGTTGCTTTTCTGATTTATTTTTCATGCCTACTGGTGCCCATATAAAATCTCTCTGTTTATACTCAGGCTCCCTTAATTTATTTCATGGATTATATAGTGCAACAATCAGACTGGCAATTAATGTAAGCACATATCATGGATGTGATGTTAATTACATTTTAGTTCTCTGTGTCCATTGCATCTGTCATCCCAGTTTGTGCACTTGCTGTAGCTATGAGGCTATTAACCTCATGAGCAGGGCTCTGGAGAGCAGTTTGCTCAGGTTTGCACAAGGCCTTGGTCTGCACAATTTTATATATATCTATGTAGCAATGCCAAAATCTTCTGTTTTCACCCAAAGTTTGCAGAGTATTTTGCTGTACAGGGCAAGGTGTACATATTTGTTCTACTGTCGTTCTACCTGTTTATTGCGGCTGGAAGTTACCCTCAGCGCTAGTAATACGTGGGGGCTTGTTTTCACCCAGATCTCTGTGCCTAGTGCTTTTCTTTGAAGAGGTTCTCAGGGGCATCAGGCAGTTTGGCTTTCACCGCTATTTAGGTACAAGGAATTGGTGGAATTTTGACTGTCTGGATATCACACTGGGGACCTTAGCTAAAGTCCACTGAATTTAACAGAAAGCCTGATACTGGCTAAAAGACGGTTCGGTTTCAACTCAGGAGTGAAGACTTTGCCCTGAGCACTGTGAAATCTGAATCAGTCAGATTAAAAAATGTCAGCGTAAGATAAACAAGAGAGTAGATATGAGTACGTGGCTGCACATATAGGGGCCTTCATGAGTTCCTTTCTGTAACAGTGAGAAACTCAGCTAGCTAGTCTTCTCCTAAGCCTTGGAGGGCTGTAGGAGTAATCTGATGGCTTCTACCGCTCAGTAAAAAGGTGAGCACATTTGAGCCTGGAAAAGACCCCATCAATGACTGCTTTCTGAGATTCATCCGTTAACCAATTTTTAATCTTTTTTAGTATGTGCTTCAGTAGTTCAGTTAAATGTTTTTGATCAGGATGTCACACTGCATCAAGTAAAAGAACCTGCAGAAATCTAAGTGTATTATATCAGCTTTCACTTTTTATTAACTAAACTTGTAAAAAATGTTAGCAATATTTCACTGTTAAATGCTAACATTTAAAAATTAGATTTAACAAGGATTCTATTGTTTTCATTAAAGTGTTTTGTTAGTGTTCCTTATACTTGTGTCTTAGATTGTACTTACACCAGTCCTTAACAATAACATATATGTCATCCTCAATTTTTCCCATGATATTTCTTGGGATCAGCTAACAAGCCTGCAGTCAGCCATGTAATGCCTTTTAGTTTTTGGATCCTTTGCCCACCATTAACACTTTACCTATTCATATGTATGCATCTGTCATTGTGCAGTATCTAGTACAACAGAGTGCTATCATAAATAACCATACATTTTGGTGAAGCTTGTTTCTGCATGCAAGACTTTCAGCTCTACCAAAAGCACCTACAAGTGCTTTCACAGACATAGCAAAGATAAACACAGCGTAACCTCTAAATTTTGATGCAGCCTCACTCAGACTCTTAACTCCCGCAGTTAACACAAGCGTCATTCAGTGAAGTTAAGGTATGTATACAATGGTTAATATTTACACAGTGCTTTGAAGATACAAACTATTGAGGTTCTAAATGATATTCAAACCTACATAAAGTTGCTATTTTATAGTACAAGCACTACTAGAAATGTAGGCCACCTGAGGCAATATAAAACCTTGGTGAGCAAAAGTGTAACTTTAGTTCAAAGCTGGTGTTCTAGTGTGACAGACAGGGTCCTGGTTTATTGAAAACCCCAGAAGTACTTTACAATTAGCTAGCCATTTACAAAACACTGTGATGTCTAAGTTGTGGCATGATTTCAAGGAAAGGACATACAATGACACTCAGCAATTGAATCAAATATGCTATAAAATAACAGTCCTAAAATAGTAAACGTTGCAATGAATTATTAAAGTTGCTTATTTTAAGATTTTATTTACTGAATTTTGCATTATTAAAATTACAAATCATCAACTCACATTGTCTTGTCATTGAGTCTGGACTTCCTGAGATTTTGTTTCCATTCAGTCTACCCAGTTGGTTAACACGATCTCGGCTTCTGACCTTTTCCTCATTACACCCTTACGATTCATGCACTGAGTCCCTTTTGTCCATTCCTTCTCATCTGAGTTTTCTTGGCTGTGCCTGCAAAGCTTTGCAAAGCTCCAGCACACCATGAATCTCTCATCATGTGTTTTCCCATATGCAACACCTCTTGTCCTCCATGTCCCAGAGTGCTAAGTTACTGCCTTCTTCTATTTAATTTTATCCCTGGCACTCATCTTTCTTGCAATATCCAAATGAAAAAAAAAGTTAGAATTGCTTGGTAAAATGAAATCCCTCATGAGACACCCAGCATATGCCAGCTTTCTTGTGATTGTTTTCATACTGTATAAAATTTTCATACACTTTTGTTAAAATATCTAGCACCATTTCATGCACAGGTCAATCAATGGATTCTTTAGTGTGGTGCCAAGGAGAGAGTACTCTTGTGACATGCCACAAATGGACCAAGGCTTTGAGATTAAAGTTCTTAAAGTAAGCACCCCAAAAGGGAGGAATACCCTAATGCTAAAAATGGAACACTTCAAACAGAAAACTTTCTAGACAGAGTGAAAGTACAGAGGAAGAGGAACAGCTGTACCGATACCCTTCTGAGTACCTGGGAAAAGCCTGCATCTTTCCATCCCATCCAAGAAAACAATGCTGGGCCAGCTGCAAGACTGCATCCCTGTCTGTTCCTGCTTGTGTGTCTCTCCCCCTCTGCATCTTATCCGATGCCCACCTACAGCCTTTCATGTAAAATATGATGTAATAAACACATAAAAAGAAGAATGATCCATCATGATTTTAAAGGGAACCTGAGAGGGAAGGTTCCATGGACAATCCCTATATCATCTTCAACATTGTTTCTGGGCTTCTTGGAGGTTAAAGAACCTTGATAAAGCTAATTCATTCTGGGGCAAAGTCACAGCACAGATAATCCAGGCAACAGCATAAGCAGGGGCTGTCTTCTCTTGTGGTTTACATTCTTTATATTGAAAACTACCTATTTATAACATTTCTCATATGAATGCTAAAATAGCATCTGCCATTTTTAAAAAAGCACTTATCTGTTCTGGTGAAATCTTTTTATTTCTAAAACTACCTACCTTGTGAACGTAGTCATACTGCTGGCAATGACAGCTACAGTTTGACTCAAGTCACACTAGCAGCTGTGTTTTGCCATTACACCTCTCTTGCCTTTTTCTCTCGGAAACATCTCCTGATAGATGAACTTTTGGATATTTTCAAAATGTCAGTTCAGTGGCTGGTTAATTTTAAGACTATCAGCGGTACCTGCCCAATGTCTCAATAGGGATGCTCAGTTGGCTGTAGCTAAGTGCAACGCTCACTGCTGTTATGTGTCCTTAGAGCAGCCCGTGTGGGAGGAGAGGCTGCCCCGCTCATCAGGCAGGGTTAGGCACATGTTTCGCTTTAGCTGCAGATGTATAGTTGATAAGTGACAGCGTTAAAGCTGCTGCCTGTCACTAGCTGTGTCTGAGCTGCTCACCTTGCTCCAGGGAGAGGCAGGCAGTGCCAGCTGGGGAGCGGAGTGCGAGCTGCACCCATCCTGACACGGACGTCCAAGAGCTGCGTTTGTTCAGCTGTAGGAGAGACATGAAGTGGGATGCAACTACTGTCTTCAGCTATGTGACAGGGTTAGAGGGAGGGCAGTCGGACTCCTCTCAGAGGTGAACAGTGAAAGGAAGCCTCACATTGCAGCAAGACAAATTCTGATTAGAATGATAGAAACATAGAATTGTTTAGGATGGAAAAGATCTTTAAGATCATTGGGTCAAATCGCTAACCTGGCACTGCCAACCACTACACCGTGTCTGTAAGTGCCGCATCTAGATGTCTTTTAGATACCTCCAGGGATGGTGACTCAACCGCTTCCCTGGTCAGCCTATTCCAATGCTGGAGTTTTGATGCTCCAGTTTTGACTGTGGAAGGGGTTGAGTGAGTCATGCCGTAAGCGTGCTTTGGAGGTCAAGCCTTGTTCTCCACTGCCCCTGTGGGGGAGCTGGGGTGATCAGTTCAGCTGGAGGTGGCTGCACTGCAAACACCAGCTGTACTGCAGAAGCTTCTTGGCTAACCTGCTTGGAATCACCCAGCTGCTTGCCCTTGTGCCTTTAAAGTATTTTAAGAATAAATAATAGCTTCCTTAATAGTCACTGAACTCTTGTTAAGGACATATAAAGTGGAATCCATACATTCTGACTTATCATTATAAACAGGCATTTGTTTCATATACAGCAAATGTTAGTGTATATTTTTTTTCCTATTCCAAAAAATGGTATTGCTTTCCTGTTGGGCTCAAGCTCTCTTTGTCATCGAAAGTACATCCAGGGGACTGGGTAATCATTCCCACGATGTTTCCATTTCAGGCTAATGATCAGGAAAAGCAACTACTAAGGCAGAGTGCAATTTAAGACTGCTGCCAAATTCTTCAGGTTTCCCCTACAGAATTGTTTATACTCTTTTGTGAATGATTCCCTAGAAGGTTAAACAAAATAATGTCAGTGTGCATTTTTATCTTTGGTCCAGCTATCTGTGCCAAAGCAGTATGTTTTATGTGGAAAGGCCAAAGTACTCTTCCAAATGTAATACCTAGCACCAAGGCTTTCTGTATCTGATGGCAGTAGGAAGAGGACTTGCAGATGCTGGCCTCTGTGATGTACTAAGTTAACTTGGCACAGTTGTATTCTGGTAGGATTCCACTCTTCGTGGGATGCTTGCAAAATCTGTCAACCTAGATGGATGCTCGGTGCTGAATAAGCTTTGTTTACTATTTGTCCATGTACTAGAAATGAATTGAAAGGCTCTTCTGCCCAAAAGTCTGTGCTAGAATTTTCCATGCAAATATCATTTGGAATCTTATTTAACATTTTCTGAATCACGTAGAAACAAAAATAAATATGCAATCCCATAGATACTTAAAAGCATCTGCAATATGATTTATGTGAGTGTCCCAAAGACTTCTGTCTGAGATGGAATGAGGGGATGTTTTCTGCCCCTTTTGTTTCCAAGGCAATTTTTTGCACAGCGTCAACCAGTCCTCCTGACAGAATGTAAATCCAAGAAAGCTGTCTTTATAGTATTTGGAATTAAGTACTGCACAGATATTTTGTTAACATCTGTCTGCCTCAGTTTAGGGACCAGAAACTGATTCGTCTGAAGAAGTTGCTGGCAACTGACATACAGAAAAGCTGAATTACAGCCAGCATCAGAATCATAAAAATGCACTGTTTTGTTCAGAGGGAAGATTTTTGTCATTAGCCATGCCAAATCCTGCCTTTGTTGACAGAAATGGATGAGAGCGCATTTTCTTATCTCAACATCCAGTTTACCAGGTCACACACTGGCAGAGTCCTAATCGCATCCCTGATCCCGCAGGGATGACAGAGCCAAGCTTGTTCCTGGCTCAGGAGAAGCTTCTCTATGTGTATGTCTTTGAAAATGAGGTATGTGGCCACCCTCTCCCATGGCAACAGGCAGCCCTTGCAGGGAACCCCCCCATGATACCGCTTTGTTCTCTTCTTCATCCCACTTTGGAAGGGCTCTGGTGTCAAAGAGATGGTATCTGGAGACCGTAGCAACCACTGGTGCTGTGGCTGCTCACTAGCCCTACACTGGAGCCCTCAGTGAAGTCCTCCCTGATAAAGTGATTGCTGCCCCAAAAAGTCCATTAGGGGAGAGATGCACCATCAGGAGCAGGAGAGGCTGGACCTGCCCAGACTCCCTGTTGCTGAGGATCGGAATTTTTTAGAGCAATGTTTTCACGAACAAGACCAAGGGAGAACATAGCTCTCCTCTCCTCTAGAACAGTCATTACAGAAGTCTCTGGAGATGGCACAGCTTGGGATTTTGCAAAACATTAATTTCTTCTGAACACTTCTGGATAATTTTAAGGGGGTTGTTTTCTGACTCGTTGTTTCTGAGGCCCTACTAAGTAACACTGCACATACTGAAATGAGGAAAAAAGTAGGAAAAGTCATGTCTCTCCTAACTTTTTGAGCTTTGTCATCTCAGAAGGTACCTTGAGTGCTTTTTTTTTTTTTTTTTTTTGCAAGTTGTTTGTACCTCCTGGGAGAGACTTAACAAAGGAAAAATAATTAGATGGCTCTGGGAATGTTGTCATTGTCAGGAAAATACTGCCTTCTCTTGACTGTGTGAGAGCAAATGTGCAGTTGAGCCTGCTACTGTGGACAGATGCTTGAACAGCATCTTTAGCACGTGATAAAAAATGAAAGACTGCAGCAATTCAGTAGCTCAAACTTCTATTCAAAGGCATTTGTTAATTATTATAACACAGTTAAAAGACATTTGAAAGTGATAGGCAAGTAACTTCAGTTAAGAAATAATAAAGCAATAATAATAATACCAGTATTATCAGGCTATGTTGATTTTAGAGCTTACTCTTGGTCACCACTGCCTTTGTTACTGTATTATATGACTTGCACATAATTTACCCTTGTAGCCAAAACTTACAGAAATATCAAAGATTTTCCAAGTCTTTTCAGGAGGATTTGAAGGCAACAGGGACTTTAGAAAACCTATCAGCCTGTGTGGTAAGGATGTGCTTGCAATGATCCATTGAGCATTTACTTTAGCAACAAAGGCTCAGTCAACAGGATTATGCACTTTTGCTCATACATTTAACAGTTCGTTAGATTGTACGATAAAGGGATCTCAAGCTATTTGCATACACATTTTCAGGTATTCTCTAAGAAATCATCTAAAGATTTGAGGAAGGACTGTGGTAATTAATCTAAATTTTTAAAAAAATATATTTGACATTGTATGAGGCAGCTGGGTTTTACTGCTGTTACACGTATCAGTTAAGTACAGTATTGTAATGAATGACCATGTACTTCTGGAAATATTTTTAGGAGGCATCTTAGGTCCCTAGACCTATTGGAGGACCTCCTGCATCAACTGAATTTCTTAATGTGTGTTATGTTTCCGTTATTACATTGTCGGTTTAAATTGATGTGATGCTGGAGATGCGGCGACTCAAATCAAACACCTTCTGCACTGACCTCATTGTAACTGTCCTGAAGACATTATAGTGCAATAAAATAAACATTCTTTGCTAAATTATACAGCTACTCCCATACACTATGTACATGCAGGTGTGAAGAGCTCAGAACGAAAATGTTTGTAATAATACCTTACTCATCCACATCTTTTAAAAGCTCCCTAAAAAAAATCAAAGAAAATCTGTATTCCTCTTTTTCCAAGCATTTCAAGGAAGTTATAGAAATCACACTGGGGTGTCCCATAATGCTTAGACAGCAACACTGTCCAAATACGTGCTGGCATATACTAGGAACAGGTTACAATATGTTCTGAAATCATTGTAGCTGAATCACTGAGCCAGCGCTGGGGTAAGGACTGCGATCTTGGTGGGCGCGGGGCACCCTCCTTGGAAGGTGTTGTGCAGGGGGAAGGCCACGAGCACAGCGCAGGTCATGCTCAACAACTTGCAAGATAAATCCTCTTTGAAATGAACTGCCCATCTCTAGATGTTTTAATTTATTTTATCAAAAACTTCCCAAATAAACTGATTCCCAAAGGAACCTTGTGTTATTACAGAGCTCAGAAATTGTAAGTTTCTGCTCCAATTAGGAAAATGTGAATAAACGGAAAGGACACAGTGTAAAGCAAATGGCCAAACGCATGCTGTTCCAAAGTCTCATATCAGAAAGCAGGGCCAGACTCACAGTTGCTGTAAATCACTGACTTCCCTGTTAATGATCTGAAACTCATTTGTTGCAGTGCCCTGTGACATCTTTCCAAGGGATGCTGCGTGGCAGTATTGTGCTGTAACTAAAGGTTTTGTTGCAATAAGCAATAAATCCAAAGGGTTGGGTTCCTGCTAAAGAGTAACCTTTGAATGATAGTTTCATAAATGAGCAATTATGACCATGAGTGAGAAGATTTGGAAAATCAGATAGAGAGGAACTGGGATTAGGCAATGGACGTCCTGAGCACAACACCGTCACTAGTGACCTTACAAAAATCAAAGTAAGTGCACAGAATACAGTGCAGCTTTGATCCAGAACTATATTTTGACCTCTGTCTTCCATGCTTTTACATTAGGATCATTTCAGAAAACAGTAACCTATAGGTGGCATTCAAGGATAGCAAATTAGTCCGATTTTGCACACATGCATAGTGCTGCCACGCTTGGTCACACAGGAATGTTATGAATGTGGTAATTTTTTTGTAAACTGAGAGTGTTACAGTGTCATTCTCAGTGGGACAAGGTGGCCAGAATGGGAAATGCGCTTGCCCTGCCACAGTTCCTGAGAGCTCTCAGCTTCCTTTCTGCACAAACTTCCATGCCGCACTACAGACCCTCCTCTTCTAACTCCAGGTGTTGAACTGGCAAAAGGGCTGGGTCCCAGTACGAGGTATGAGCTGCACTCCAGCCATGCCTGCCTCCTCCTGCTCAGGGTGCAGTACGAGCCACGCTGGCAGTGCTGATATACCCCCTGCCTGCAGCCCGTTTCTCAGCAGGGGGTCTCTGCAGGCTGCAAGCTCCAGCTGCCAAACCTGGATGTCACCACCAGTGCTGTGCTGAGCTGTCACGGGGGGGACAACTCCTGGGTACCTCTACAGAAGTGGAGAAAGGATAAAGTACTTGAAGAACATAAAGAGAGTAACGGTGGTATCACCACCTTCCTGCAAACGTTAGTGCAGCAGAACTTGAGACTTAGATGTGAATGAGGAAGAAACAAAAGCCCTGGAAAGGCCAAGGGGCAGTCTGGGACCTTGAGCAGGTGCTGGAACGGGGGGCTGGCTTGCAGGAGAGGACCACATGAGTTGTTTTCCCCAGCCATCTGAAACACTGTCCCAGCGGGCCCCAGTGTACCAGCATGAGCCCCCCCCCGCTATAGGATCTCCCTCCTGCCTGGTCATCGTCAGGTGGCGTTTGCCACAAATTGCAGTGCAGCTGTGTCCTTGTGCCCAGACCACACTCAGAAACGAGAGGTTTGCTCTCCTCCATCCCATAGCAGCTCTGTGAACCAGCGTGACAAGCCATCGTCTTCTTGGTCATCCCAGAATACCCAGGAAGCAGGGCATGCAGTCAGGATAAACCAGCATAGCACCGTCTCTTTGCTAAGGTACAAACTACACACATAGCAGCGTCATGACCTGTGCAGGAGCAAACTGTTCTCCAAAACTGAGCCTATATTCTACCCATCAGCACAGGCCAGTCCTTCACAGCAGCTTCATGTGCTTGAATCACCCCGTACCCTGGGATTCCATCCCCCCAGAGTACTTTGAGTCCCCCAGATACTGTCCTTATACCATACCTCATCCCAGCTGGCACTGGGGGATGCAGGTGTGCACATATTTCCAGTCATCTCATTGCAGCTGGAGATCCCCATTTAGAGTAAAAATCAAGCACAAGCCTTTTTATTTCCTAAGCAGGACTCAAACTCCACAAGCTATGGAGGGTCCCCCCACCCTTATCACATGTGGTGGGTGCTTTCAACTGCACAGGGCAGCCAGCTGGTGCATGCAGCTGGGCACTGCCTTTCTCACGGAGCACAGAGATGAGTCGCTGCCTGGAATGCCGGGCTTTGCTAAATTCAGGGGTCTGCAAGGCATGCAATACCCTAACCATGCACCTAACAGGTTTTCTCTACTGAACCTACAGATTGGCTATTGCTCAGGTATAATACCCAAGGTCAAACCTCATTTTGCCGTTGTCATGACATTGTCCCTTGCATAAGCAACCTGTCCGCACAGGACTTTTCCTCTGCAAATATTACAAAGCATTATACAGGGGGTAATTAAAGCAGTCTGTTTCTACAGCACGTTCTGTCTGTTTCTTCTTTTCATTATTAGATGTGATGACACATTTGCCTGTGTGGCTTCCCACAGATGGCACTGAAATTTTGTGATCAAATGGTAAGAGTAAACCAACTGTCAGCTCCGATCACAGCTTCCCATATTGCTCCACTGGTGTAAGAATACTGTTTTAATAAAGGGCTCCTTGTTTTTAAAGTGGTACAGTTTGAAGCAAGGATGGAGTTTGAGTAAGATGTCTAATTCAATATTAAGAGATTCAAGGCTCCATTAAGAAGTTTTATGTTTGTCATGGTTTAACCCCAGCCAATAACTAAGCTCCACAGGGCCGTTTGCTCAGTCACTGCACCCCCTGCCCCCTGGTGGGATGGGGGAGAGAATCAGAAGAGTAAAAGTGGAAAAACTTGTATACTGAGATAAAGACAGTTAAATAGGTAAAGCAAAAGCCACACACACAAGCAAAGCAAAGCAAGGAATTCATTCACCACTTCCCACGGGCAGGCAGGGGTTCAGCCATCCGCAGGAAAGCCGGGCTCCATCACGCATAACCATTACTTGGGAAGACAAACACCATCACTCCAAACATTCCCTCCCTTCCATCCTTCTTCCCCAGCTTTACGTGCCGAGCATGATGCCATACGGTATGGGATATCCCTTTGCTCAGCTGGGGTCACCTGTCCCTGCTGTGTCCCCTCCCAGCCCCTGTGCCCCCCCAGCCCAGCCCACCTGCTGGTGGGGTGGGGTGAGGAGCAGAGAAGCCCCCGGCTCTGTGTGAGCGCTGCTCAGCAGGGACTGAAACATCCCTGAATTATCAACCCTGTTTCCAGCACAAATCCAAAACATAGCCCCATAGTAGCTACTGTGAAGAAAATTAACTCCATGCCAGCCAAAACTAGACAATGTTCTAACTATAGATGCTGTTTGTAAACACTTTTAAAAAGTTGATAACAATAAGAGAACATTATTAGAGAGTGTGTTTAAATCTACAGGCAATTTTCATGGCAAACTGAGTAATGCAGAAAATAATGTAGGTGGTAAATAATTCAAATGCTTTGAAAATTCTGACTTCACAATAATCAAGTGTAATATAATGCATACACATGAAAAAGAAGAAAAATCAGACATGTTGCATGGTTTTCTTTGGTTTAAAACATAAAACTGGTTTGTAATGAAGACAAATCAACCTTAGAGGTGCTCATTGTAGTGCTAATACATTAGCAAGGCATATACATGCCTGACAATGACCAGCTCACCTCAGCCTCCTCTGAACAGATCAGACCTGTCTTGGGGCAAGTAAATTTGGATCTCACATTTAGGAATCTAGGTAGGATTTCTGCTTGATAATTCAGATGCTGACAGAGCAGCATAAACAATGCAGGTCAAACATTTACTTGTGGTTTTAGCTTTTGCTGCTATTCACAAATTATCTACGAACAGAATTTGATTTTGACAGATTTGTTCGATATTCAGAATATTCAGAACATATTCCAGGCTACACCTTGATTGTAATTTTTTTTTTTTCAGTATGGGTGTATATTCAACTGTTTGCTGAGTATCATCCTCTGCTGCTGGTTGGAGGAGCAAAAGATTTTACAACAGGGAGAAGAGAAATCTAATTTCCTCACACTAATAGCACCTGCATGAGCAGTAAGCAGGCTCTGTCTACGAAGTCAAGCTCTTGCAGAGAGATGATGGAGGCAGCCAGTACCAGTGGGTCTTTTCCCTGGTCATCTGGATCCCAAGCCACCCAGACTCCTCTCTTTTCCCACCTTGTTCCTTCCCCTAAATGTCCCATAGAAAGTTTTGCATTCAGTCCCCTTAAAATGTCCCATGAGTGTTACGCAGTTCTCCCCCCATACACCCCAAAATAAGTCCCATGCCCATGCGAGCAATAGGCCCTTGGTTCGCCTGAGCTGGCTGGGGAGGGGGGGACCTCTCCTTGACCCACCGCAGTGGGTTTCATCCCAGGGACAGTGGCCTGCTCAGCCTCCTTGGATGGCCTTGTAGTAGCTGATTCGAGGGCTCTGGTTTTGCTTTCTTCACCAAGACCTGGTGTTTGTGTGCTGAGCCTTTGGTCAGGGTACCTAACCGAAAGGTTTGGGGAGCCTCTGGTCGTCCCATGGGCATTACACAGGGAGGGTAAACCTGCTTCAGTGGGGCGGGCGGTGAAACCAGCCAGTGGTCCAGGCTTGGGAGTGGAGAGGGGAAATCCCGCTATATGAAACTCTGGTGCCTAAAGCTCATCCCAGGCTGACACTTCCACACTGATCAGATATTCTTCCATCTTCCCGGTGCTCTCGGGAGACTGATTAAACGGAGGGATCAATGGATGGCTTTGCAGTAATTTCACACTCAGAGAGGATTCCTTTCACCTCTCATTATAATTAAAATAACTGACATTTTTCTATGTTAATAAGCTACTTTATTCCCTGGTGGGGTTTGGTGGGGCATAACGAACTCCAGCACGGACTGTTTTTTTAGTGTATATTGTCCTTTTTAGTTCTATAGGTACAGATGGTTTTTCAATACCACATGAAAGATCAATTTGACTAAGATATGGTATTTAGTATTAGAATTTCTCATGCGCATATTAAATAGTATTTTTAAAGGTCATAGCAATTTAAATTGTGATCTGATGAACCTTGCAGTTTAGTCCATTATGCATTAGATGTAAGTATTTTCAGATCTTTAAGTCAAAGACATTAAACCACATTTTTTATAATTTTATTCTGAAATTGTTGTTTTCTATACTGGTGACATTTCGTGCTTTTACCTTGGGCAGAAGCCATGTGATTTACTTTTACATCAGCTCCTATAATCCCCCCAGCTGTGGGGGATGCTGTTCCCCCACAGATGGGCACAGGAGGAAGTGGGATCACAAAAAATGTTGTGAAAGAATCTGTACCTAAAGTATGATGCACCAGTGTTGTTTTGGCAACACAGAAATAAAGTGCCTGGTTTTTAGAAAAATCAGATCAACTTCCTAAGGGTCTTGTTAAATTGCTGAGGATAAATTGTGATTGGAATTGACTGTTAAAGATCTTGGTTGAGCAGGTTAAACATCTGCTGGATTTATTATGGTTTTATTTGTACTTCATCTGTAACTGGTACAATTAAGCCAATCAGGGTAAGCGAATCAAATCTAATTTAGTCTCTAATGGACCAAAAAGGAATGAATAAACAGCACTACTAGATCCAAATGATTAAATATGTCTCTGAGGCATTTTTTTCTATTTTGGCATAGAAGAATCACGGTGTTTATGCTGTAATTAATCACTAAGGAGTGATGTAAACTAGTTTGAGCATTCATTCATTTTTCATATGGTTTCATAAAAATGCTAAACAAAACATGTGAATGTTATTAAATAAATTCCATTGGAATTTGGTACATTTATTTATATAACCATTTACCTTATACCTGAGATCATTGTAGGATTGAAACAGAGAGGCGTATTTATCAAATTGAATGAATATTTTTTGTATCAATCTTTTTCACATTACCAGGCCTTTTAAAGACAAAATTCAGCACATGTGTAAATAGCTGTCTAAGATGTACATATCATGTTCAGATTCATTAGGTGACCATATAAGTTCAAGCTACATAACCAGGACTAATTTGATAATTTAAAAGTATGCAAAATGAAACTAGGGGGCCCATCTACACTGCACTAGCTAGAAGCTGCACACTTTTAAGTCTGGAGTCCTTCCTTCTTCCCACCAGAGGGAAGAAAACCTCAGTTTCCAGCTGTTTACTCACACTGCTAGTTGGAAAGAGGATTTAATCCAACATAAGTAAGCTAAATAAGAAAATCGTTCAAAGCATTAATAAACAAAATACACAGCATGATTTAATCATATCATATGGAAATCCGTTCTTTAGGAATGACCAGATTTTTTGTGTCAGCATGATGCTGCTAGGTTTTCGTGTTCCAGGAAGGCCCATCTATGAAACGGTTTCCTCCGGTGCCTCTGGAGACATTCCATCACAGCAGAAGGCAGCTGTGGTCCCCATGGGGTTGCTCTGCACCCTCTTGCTTCTCATTGCACCTTTTCTGTCATCCTTAACCTACACACTCTTATGTGAAGTTATGTTTTGGCTCTTCCACTGTAGAAGAGAAAGCATATGGTCATATATGAACAGGTTGGAAATAACAAATACACTCGAAATGTGAATTTATTTTATTTCACAGTGAAACATCATTGCAAACATCAATATTCTGCAAAGACTGAGATTTTCTAAGCCTCCTAAAGTTGCTCTTTGTTGGGACTTCGTTAGGGCACCTCTAGGGCAGAGATAGAAGGGAGGTCAGAAATTAGTCAAAATCTTTTGTGAGAAAGCACGTTGCTCTGGAACTTCTAGGTTTACTTGGATATTTAGCAAACAACTGAAGATAAAAATAGGATTTATACTCTAAAAGCAGTATTTTTCACAACTGAGGCTATCATCATTCATCAAATCACTTACTTTAATTGCAAATTCGCAGTGACAGTTTTCAGTCTGGGCTTGTACAATATCTAGTGTGAAGGAGTCCTGGCCCACAGCTGAGGCTTCAGAATAACATAACCATCAGACATACTATGTTGCTATAGCAAATTTGCCACTGTCTTGGCATAGACCATAGTGCATATTTTTATCAGTCAGTACCGTTCCCAAAAATATTTTTGCAAGTGGGGCCACCAAGACGAGGGAATCATTTCCACAACCCATGTCAACGTGTGATTCCTGATACAACTGGGAGGTGAGCTGCAGCAGCAGTTGGAGAGCTTGTTGCCACCTTGGGTGAGCTGTGCAGCCCTACAGAGGCATTGCATTCGTGTCCCAGCTAGGCAGACTGCTGCAGAAAGCTCACCAGCACTAAGCCTCAACAGTTACCTGGCCTTTGGGGTGCTAAGGGAGACAACAGTCCAGGGTTGCAGCTGTGAGACGATTTCAGCAGATCCTCTGTGCATCTTTGGAAGAGCCAGACAGATAACCAATGTCACCCATGTGCGTCCCAGACGTTCTGAGCCGAAACCTAACTGGTTCCAATATCACACAGCCTGGGAGCTCAGCTCAGCTGGGAGGTGGCAGGTTCTTAAATCACCTTGTGATTGTCCCTGATTGTATGAGTTTTCCTTTCTGAGCAGAATCAGCTTTAAATCACGACTGACCTGTTTGATTTTGCCCTGAGATGGCATGGGAGAGCCTAGATAGTCAGTGAGAGCTGAGATGGCTGGAAATATGAAATTGGTGTAAACAGATTAAAAGATTCAGCCTGTGCTAAATGTGAAATATAGATTTTTTATTTTATTTTTAGCAGGTGTAAAATGAATGAACTCAGCATTAATGCTCAGTCACCTACTTGTGTAAACATACTATTCACACACATCTTTCCCTTGCTTGGGTTGTTGCTGTTGTGTGACACAATCCTGATGACAAGAACCAGACTCCCCCGGCATTTGTACCATGCATATTTTATATCAGGAGTCAGATGCACACCACAAGCCTGCTGGATAATCTGCAGATCTTTTGCAATAGTCTTTTCTTCATAATGTTTTATTTAAGGACTTGAATCAATAAACCCATTCCTGTAACACTGTCCAACCACCTGTTGCCTTCAGTGAGTGACTTTTGGGATCAATGATCCACTGAGTCAGTTCAAAGGACGCATGAACTCTGCCTCGCTGCCCTGGGATAATTGTTGATGCTGAGTCATTGGTTATGAACTGAATCATCTCAAGGAAAGTAAATTCTGCACACAAGATTTTCAGAGCCAAGTGTGGGAATAGATGTTGAAATGCAACATCTGCCTACAGATTTCTATTTCTTTGATTTTTACTCAGGCTTACAGCTGGGTGTTAAGTAATGCAGTTCTAAAACATGCTTAAAGGACAAAACAAGCTGTTTATTTTCAAAGTGGCAGACCAATTCAAAATTATGATGAATAATTTAACTAGCATGATTAATAATTAGTTTCTCTTAAAAATATAATGAGCGCGGTTTTGATGGGTGGATTTAATGCACTGTACCTAGCAAACATTGCTTTTGAAAACCATTTTAAAAAAAACCCTAGCTAATCACCTGGAAAATAACTGTGTACCAAAAGAAAGGGACAGGAGCCGCCTGGGACTGTGGATCAGAGCCTTCAGTGAGCCAGCTTTAATTAGCAGTGAGACAGTGAGAAAACATCTTTCCAGACTCATGACGCCAAAGTTAAAATTCAAAGTATTTATCACTGAAGAAGCAAAGGTGCAGATATGCAAAGGAGTTCAAGCACCTATAAATGGACAAGGGGTTGGGTTGAAAGACAGAGAAAGCCTAGAGTTCTAACTGGAACGGGGCTGGAAATGGGCTGCCAAAGGCAAACTGCAAAGATAGCTTTGATGTGAGACAAGGTCAGAGGCATGAGATGGAAATAGCAGCTAGAATAGGAGAAAAGGCTTCAGTGAGAGGTCTTCTGCTCAGAAGCAGGGATGCAGAGGTGCCAGATGTTTATAGAAATTGCTTTTCATAAAGTTTCCTGGAGTTTTGTTCTCGATTGCCGTGTTGTTTCTTTTATGCAGTGCGACTGCATGACAGCTGTTTAATACCACTTAATGCATGTGTTTTCACTCATGTTATGGCAAGGCTTGAAGGCCTTCCGAATCAAATACTGTCTTTACAGGTTTACGACATCATGCTTTCTCCTATGGTCTCTCCTTCTGGCCATAAAAACCTTCCTACTGTTTTTGCACAGTAGGGAACGTGTAGCAGGCAGGAGGCTCATCCCCGTATGCCGTACAGATCGGTATTTAGCCCTGTCTGCTGGGAAATGAGCTTGATCTGCCTCATGCTGGAAAGGACTCAGATCTGAACACCAGACTAGCTGATAAAATGATGTTGCTACTGACTATGTTTTTTAAAGAAACAAAGGGAGCTGGTCGCCTGTACCCAAAGGGATGATTTAAGTGACAGAGTGTTGGTCTGTGAATCTCACATATGTTTTTCGAGTCTGGGGCCAGAGAAGGAACAGATGTCTAAGTCAGGAAGAAACTCTCTTCTCTTTTTAGCATTTCCTATTGACTATTATAAGGTCTCCCCTCATTCAGTAGTGATTTCCGTTCATCCATATCTAGTTGTCCTCGTGTGATGCAGACACCTAATCTGGCACAAGGAGCTTTATGGGGGAGCTGTGCTCCTGATGAACACCTCCATGTGCAGGGGCTGCAAACCCACAGTTGTAAAGAGCTCAGGGTGCACTTGCTGTCAGGTTCAGCCTCAGCCTTTTCATCTCAGCTCTTTAAGTGTGCTTAAGAAAGCAAGGTTGGTATGGAAACTGCCACTCATAAAGAAAAAGTACTTTGTACCGCAACATCCTGCAGGAAGATGTGTCAGGAGAGTGAAAAAGAGGGAATGCTGTGAATGATTTTTTGGTTGTGGGTGTAACCTCTTAGCGTTACACATAGTGTCTTGGTAGATACTGCTATACAAATTAGCCTTGATGTGGAATAAAGGGCTGTTTGAACCACTCTCAGCTAAGTCCGGAGTGGATAGATATTGAAGTACTATCTTGGTATGATACGTATGTTTCACCTTCATGAAAATTTTGCATTTTTGAACTTGTTCTTCTTTACAAGCAGCTGTATGTATTGCTAGCTCCTTTGGCAGAAACAGTGCAATCAGGAGGAGGAGGAGGTGTCAGGCACATGAAAAAGGAGCCAAGGGGGCCAAGCCTATAGAAAGATAATGACAATGATAATATTGGCAACATTAACGCTCACTCTCTTCGCTCATTAGAGGCATTACAGTATCTGCTATTATTGAAGCAACAAGACTCAAAACTGGGAAGGCGATATTTTTCTTCAGGTTACATAGGGTTTACTGCTATTTTGAAGTTGCCATGACTTCTGTTTTGATTTTACTTTTAAAACAGGAAATATTAGTCATCCATTCTCAATCTACAGCACCTAAAATACTCATCCCAAATCCACTTCAGGTTTAAGTGCATTGTACCATCTTTGCCATGCAACCTGTGGGCTGGCATCCCAGCTGGCTGCAGAGCAATGCTCGCAGGTTTTCTTTCAGTTCCCCTGCAAAACCAAAGCATGCAGGTGGGACTGTGCTCTTCGTCCCAACTCTGCTTTTGCAGCCTGCATGAAGAGTGGAGGTCACACATAGCATCAGTCCAGTCACCTGAACACAGAGCTGCCAAGGAAGCCACTTTTCCTCAGGGGTGCTGCTGCCGACACCTGTTGCCAGCACAGAGCCCCTTGAGCTGCAGGCTGTGCCAGCCCCTCCTGCCCTCTCGCTCAGACCCCCTGGCACCCTTCAGCCATCCCAGCTAATCTGGGGCTCATACATGCGCCATACCTTACCCAGCCCACACAGCCAGCAGTCTCAATGACTGTCCCCAGAGCAGACCCCATTGTGGGACCCTCTCCTCCCATACCATCCCTGTTGCCAGGCAGTGCCCCCCATATCCTTTCCTTCAGCGCTCCCTCCCCCTCAAGGATGCTGCTAAGATGGGCATTCATAATTAGGTTTTGATTTTAATAAAATCCATTCACCCATTCTGTGACACGGTTCATTTGTGACTTTATTATAAACCACAAAATTTTATTTTAAACAGAAATAATTTTATGAGTAAATTGCAGAGTGCTGCCAGTTTTCTCCCCTGTGGCTCATCTACAAAAGGATTTGGGTGGAGATAAGAAAGGGGAGATCAGATACTTCTTCACACTGTGCCAAAGAATATAAAACTGGGAGGCAGCTGATAAAAGGTGGCAACGAGACAGTAAGAGAACCATGTTGCAGAGATATAAAATCCTAATGCCATAAAAATAGCATTACTGAAAAATAAATTTAAGTTATGAGCACATATTCAAAGAGAGCTTGAGGAAGGCAGGAAAAGGATATTTATGTAAAAGGACTAAGTCCTGTGGCTGCAGAGTTTCGAGAAGGTTCCAGACGACAGGACCATTTATTGGCCTCAGCATGTGATCAGGCTGGGTTAGCACATCACTTATCACAGCCAGGTTAGCATCACTTATCATAGCAATCTCCTGGCTGCCCTTCCCATATCTTTTTCTATACATCTAAGATTCAAGCTGCATCTTAATGTAATGTCTGAAAGGACTGATTGTATATACCTTACTGAGTAATTGCAGTCTGAATATTAATATTATAGACGGCATGATTTAAAATACCCATTTTGATGATACGATGTGGATAAATTTGGATTACATATGTCTTCTTATGTAAAAGAGATCTTCTTCTTTTAGTAACACATTGTCTGCTGCATTTGCCTAGCACCCCCTACCATATGCTCTTTAAAACAAGCTGTTGCGTTTCAAGAAGTGTCCCTAGTAATTAACAGGAAAAATACTGCATTTTTTTTCTGAATAAACTAGAAGACCTTGCATCAATTAAACTAGAAGACCTTACATCAATTAAGACTTCTTATTCCCTCTGGCTAGTTGTTCCTGTAAGCCATAAAATCACTTCCTTCTGTTCAGTCCCTCATCTCCTCTCCTGCCTGTCAGTTCAGCTTTTAGCACCAGTGTTCCCAGTAAACACAAAGCAAGCTTTTCCCAACTGTCTTTTCATCTTGCTTTTCCACTTTGTCTCTAAGCTTCTTGAAATCTTTAAAATTAACTTGCTCAGAGATCTCCTTTTCATCTCTGTTTTGCTCTCTTCTTTCTCGTGCATAGGTCTTTCCTCTCTTGCTTCCAGCAACCTGAACCAGTCTCAGAGCTACTATTTGCATCCGCTTGGACATTTTAATTTTTTTCTGGACCAAGAATTAGCTTGCTTCTCCAATTCCAGGAAGATTTTGCTTCTGTCGCTTTCTGTTCTTCCAATTAATCTCCATAGTACCTGACCAATCAATAGTCTGGGCCGTATGGGCTACCTGTTCCCTCTTTCCCTTTCAGTTGCTCTAAGACTCTAAATTTTCAAATCCTTTTCCTTTTCTTCCAGCACCCCAATTCTGTCCTATGCCATTTGCTTATTGAAATTGATAGGTGTATTATATAGATACATATCTGTATCTATAACTGTGAGTCTCAAAATCCCTCAACTCTGTCTTCCTTCCTTCTTTCAGTTCCTCTCCTTTATGGTCTGTCCAATATCCCCTGGATACACCAAAGCTTTCTTAAATCCAGAGTGCTGCAGTGGAAAGAGTTGTCTGTCTCTGCCCACTTCTCTCCTTTTTGTGACAGTTGCAGGTTTGTTTGACATCTGGCCATCCAAAATGCAGAAAGCAAGGTAACTGTACTAAGAGCTGAATGCTTTTTATCTCTTGATGCCTCACTTCCCTTCTTCAAAGCTCCCTTCCAGCTTTGCATTCTATTAGTTTTAAATTACTTTCCATCACCATCATATAGGAACACCTTTCATATATATCTATAGCAAAGCTCCCAATAAAATGAGGAATGTCTTCAACCAGAATTTTGCCTAGGTTTTTTTTTATTATTATTTTGTGGGGTTTTTTTGAATGGGCCCTGAAAGGGAAAACGTTGCTCGAATGGCAGGCTTCCTCATTGATAAAGAAGAATTTTTCAGGAATATTAAAGAATCTGTCGCTGCATAATTAGATCCTCTTGACCGAGCATGCAAAAGAAACCTTGAGTTTATTGCTGTGTTGTTGTGATGTCTTATAGGCTCATCTTAACTTCAGCTTTAGGTATTGTAATTCCATATACAGGTGGATCAATTACTTTGGCCTCGTCTTCAAATTGGAAAGAGGACAAGGTTTCCTGTAAAGTTCTGCATTACTTGCTTATCTGGGTTTCACAGGGTCTGACCAAAGTCTGAAGACATACACTGTTCACTGCTGAAGGCTGAATGCCACAGAAGACAAAACAGTATCTGGGGAACACTTTGAAGAGATGGCTCTTTTTTTGACCAGAACAGGTTTGATTTTATGGCTTAAGCAAAACTATGCCAGAGGCAATCTTCTATAGGCATTTTTTGGTATTCTAGAAATAGTAGTGGTTTCCTCAGTTGACAGTGATGGGTTTTGTACTCTTATTTCAAGAAAGCTTTCTTTCAAGCTTGAGTAGTTTGCATGTCCCACCTACCCAGAAAATGATGGGGTATCTCCTGTCACAAGATTTCTATCTTTCACAATGTCTCCTTCAAGAAAACTGGAAATCCCTATTTCCTTTAGATTGAATCACCGTTTAATTTTGGCATGCACCACTTTGTTCCATTTACAAAGACAGTCAGGTGTCTGGATCAAATACAGCAGCAGTTAGACTCTGCCTCACGGGGAAAAGTTTATCCAACACTTTGACGTATCAAGTGATGATTTGACTCCTCTTGGGAGTCCTAAGTGATGGATTTGCTTCTTCTAAAACAGCAGCTGTTTCAGATATGTGTTACCAATTAGGAAATCATTTTCCCGTACATCGAGCCTGTAGAACATATGGTATGTTGAGGTCCCCATAATCACATTCATATGCACCCTCACTGCTGATTACTCCCTAGAGAACCTAAAACTCTGCTAGATACAGTGTGTAGTCCCTGAAATAGACCCATGTATGGTCCAGTCACCAGTACTGCAGGAGCAAATCCCCACTGGTATTGCCCCCAGCTACCTCTCAAAGATTGCCTTCCTCTTGTGAGATGGCAAGAAACACACAAAATTTTGAAAATATAAGCTTTATTTGATTTCATCAAATATCATCAAATTCATCAAAAAATGAAGATTTATTTCACAGTATGTTCATGGCTTTTTGCTCTCTGTGTTTTCCAATTCTGAACCTCAAATAAGAAGATTTTTCCTCCAACTTTGTTGCTAGGGAGTACCGATGCTGTATATTACACCCTGCGCTATGGCGTGTGATAAAGGAGGTGTTTGCATCTTCAAGCCAGCCTACAGGCCTGAAGTGGAAATATGTAATGGTTGTCTTTTACAGTGGCATCTTGTGCGTGTACTGTGTGGCTTAGAGGGCCAGGCAAATGGCCAGACAACAGTAACATTACACCACAACATGGTAAAAACAGATTAAGGGGAAGATCCTAGCCACACGCTATGGAGAAGTGTGAAAGTCTAGGAGACACTTGTTTTACCTAAGCCAGGAAAAGAAGAGGATTCTCCTGTTCTGTGCTCAGAAGTAGTTGCTCTCTTCCTATTCATTCCCGTGTAAAACTGAAAGCTGCTAGAAGCTCGTTGAAGAAGAGGAGCTGCTCTGCTCCAGTGGCTCCAGAGAGCCTCCAGACCAGCTGGCGGAGAATCTGCAGCCTGCCACCACCTGAACAAGGTCTGCCCACAGACTCGTCAGAAGCCTGCCTCCTTCGCAGACACTTATTTTGCCACCTGACTCAAAACAAATCTCTGATCAGAGCGTGCTTTTTAACAGCCAGCTTTCATCACTGCTTCCAGATACCACCTTTCTTCTTTGCAGCCTGGAGAAGGATGGTGGACTGGGTGATTTCCAGAGGAGTAAATGTTAGCGGTGCTGGGAGCAGCTTCCTTGCATTTGGAAGTGATGGTAATGAAACAAAAATGGTGTTGCCAAGTATCACATCTTTTTCATGTAGCCTGTAATACACAGTGTTCCCTAAAGCTTCAGTTCAGAATATCATCATCAGAAAAATCTACCTTGTCTTTAATTCTCTTCCATGTAACTGTATAGAAATACTGGGGAAAAGGAAGCTTCAAATGAAATTTTAAAAAGTCTAAAAAGCTCAGTGGTTTTTGGTGTTTGTTTGATCTAGTAAGGAAATTCATGGGATTTACAGGTAATCATAGCAACTATTAAGGGAGCAAAGTTTACAAGAAAGAAGTAAAGATTAAAAAAACCCCAGGTATTGGCTGTCTCATGTACCATCAGTATGGAAGTTAGAAATCCCTTATCACTACCCTCAACTAGTTATGTGGAATTTACTTCTTCCAAGTATAACTACAAAATATGTAATTCTAATTGTGCCTGTGAATATGTGGTTACAAGAAATGTATACCTGTGGCAGATGCATCAGTCATTCAAATTATAAAGACCAGCAGGAAAGCTATATTCAGAATAGCTTCTTATTGTTGAGTCAATATACAGGACTTTTATGGTCAGTGGTATAATAAATACATAGGTGAAACAAAGAGATGTTGTCTTTTTTCTTTTTTTTTTTTTTCCCTTCTTTTTTTTTTTTTTTCTTCATCCTTGGAGGGAAAAGTTCAAAAAAGCAACCGTATGCACTATTAGTTTGCTGCAGTGGGAATCACTGGGCTGTACCAGATGGAAAGGAAACTCCTTTGTGTATCTATTGAAGGATACTTGATGAATTTCTTTTCTGTTCTACATTATCTAAACATTTATAAATTACTTTTAAACCTGGGATGTAATATGAACATCTGGGAGTTCCTGTCTTTGACAAAAGTATGTTTAAAAGACTATTTGCTATATTCTGGTGCATGAAACCTCATATACAGGAACTTCAATACCACTCCTCTCACAAATCATTTGTACCTTGAGCACACTGCATTTTAAAACATGCAATAAAAAGACATGTTTACGGTATCCTGGCTCTGTCTCCCACAACCCCTCCTTTACATTAATCTTAGAATAAAAGCTCTGAAACTTAGCAATATCCTTGGTATATGTATAATTTGCTGGGGCACCAACCAATTGCTGTATTACAAATTACTATTAATAAATCATTGCAAAAACTCAAAGAGTTTAATTGCATTGAAATAATGGTTCTGCTATAGAAAGAATGCACAAGGGGTGAAATTGCACTGCAAGATTGGCAACTGTTTGCCTTTAATATTAATAGATTAATTAGACAGTGCATTTGAGACATGATTGCCTGGAAAAATTTTCTTCCCAAACTGATGCAGTGAACTCAACAGGATGAAACTTCGGTTGTCAATGGTTACTTTGTAGATCTTTGAAGAAGTTTATTTTTATAATAACTTACAAAATATTGGCATCATCATTATATATTCAAATGTGATTAAGAGTTCAGTGAGTGTGATATTTTAAAACATGTTCAAGATGTATAATGTTAATGTTCTTGAAATAAATCTTATAGCATGCCTTTTTAAGGTTAAAATTTCCTTTGGTCTTTCAAGAACCATATTATCCCACTGGAGATATATGACCCATACAGATTTATTTTTTTTTTAAATAGTTTTTGTTGGTGGTTGGAATTGCTGCAATCGAAGCGAAAGTTTCTACAGCAGCAACTGGTTTATGGAGAACTGCCTGGATGAAAAAGAACACAGAACAAAGGGAACGGCAAAAAACATGATTCTGAAACTTGCAGTGGTACAGCACTGAATCAGTGCAGCTGGGAATGTGAGCTGCCATTCAGACTAATTGGTGATGCACTATCACTGTTGGAGTGATGTGTTTGAAAATAACTACGTGACTGCAAAACACAGCACTGGCAGTGTCTACCAAGTACTGACACTGCTACAAGAGCCATTGCAAACCTAGCAAAAGCAGCTAACCTGTGGCAGAATATATAACCACACGTTAGAGCGATAGGGAGGGCTCCATGCATCTGGACTGTTAAGTTATACACCTAAAATCTTTCATTTCTGAGTATTTCCTCCTGCGGCAGGTGAAGTATCACACAGGGGTAGATTATTGCCAAAAGCAATTAGTTTAATTCCTAGCACAAAACCCAGAAGTGAGACAGTAGGTTAAATTTCATAATGGCCGTGACCCAGCGAGGCAGCAGGAAGCAGCGGAAGCAGGCCAGGGCACCGATGGGGCTGGGGAGCTCTGAGCCCAGCTGCTGTGAACAGCAAAGGCAGAGCTGGTCCTGCCGTGGGGGAGAAGGAAGGGAGCAGATCATACCTCAAGACTGTTCCTAGTCTTAGTTTTCCGTAAGTTATTTCCTTGTTCTGTGCCTTACATTTTGTTTCCATTTTGTATGTACACCTCAGCTCTATGCTGCATTTAAAGTTAAGCAGTGCCCTATGTCCATACAGTTATTTGGTCCAGTTAACATGAACTGGATTACAGAATTGAGATGCAGAGTCTGTTACTGCAAAATGAAACAAAAAGTACAAAACCGCAGCACTACGTTGTCGTGAATTTCTTTGCAGAATGAAATCCTTAGCCTTTAGCCCTAAGGAACTTGCTCTCTTCTATTACAGAAGCTGTCAGAGCTCTCATGCCTTATAGTTAATTAATAATATGCTGTTACATATAGCGAGAAAAAACTGGCAGGAGTTGATTTAATCCACTATGATGCAAGCTTGTCTTAGAAATATTCCTAAAAGGCATAATATGAAGGCATGATACTTGAATATCAAAACAGCCAGAGAAAGACTCTATAGCAACAAGGCAGCTGATGATCTGCCTTCCCCAGCTGTTAAGCTGCTGTTTTGCTAACAAAGTGTCTACTAACCTCACTCTCCAGACCAGATTTTATTAAAAATGAAACCAGCTTAAGTGAAAGCGGAAAAGCCTATACAGATGTTTCAAACTTCAATGAAAAGATTATTGAATTTTGTCTCTGATCTTCAAATCACTAGTTTTAATTTACTTAAGGGTAACTAGAAAAGATGAGAGGGAATAAAATAATAAAGACAACCGAAGCTCCTGTATTTTCAGAATGAACGACCATATTGCCTTCATAATTTCAGGAACTACTTGCAGAAGTCTTTGCAATTGGAGATTTCAAGCCTCCATTTCAAATGCATGCAAGCTGTTTATGTTCAGCAACAGGTTGTCCAGTTCAAGCACTCAGGCCAGGGCTACTGAGGTATTTAGCTCCTTCAAAATCTGGAGTCGCTATAGATCTTTATACATCCCTATGTAAGTTTTGTGGCTTACAATGGCCTCATGGTTAGGGGAAGCAGGAAATACTACTTTAGTTCCAGACTTCCTTAGTGGCCTTGGACAGACATTACTACCAATGCTGTGTTTCACCATCACCTTAAAAAAACAGGTTTTTTTCCTAACTCCTACAGATGTGCTGTGAGGACAAAATCTGATGGTAGAGTTTTGATGGCCTCAGTAAGTTGTAGTAGCAGACTGATGTTCTGGCTGAAAAAAAAAAAAAAAAAAAAAAAAAGACACCCTTTCATAGCAGGATGAAACATAAAGCACTGTAAACACTGAAGAACAATAAACTGACCCAGCCTGAAATAAACAATGACTAGCATTTAGGGTGCTAAACAACACAGAAATGCAGGCTGAAATCCTCTGTGTACTTCGGGTAGAGCAGGGAAGAGAACCATGGTTTCTATGCCTTGAATGACCAATTCTGGGGAGAAAAGCTTTCTTTCCAGTTAAAAATTCTACCTCAAACCTGAAAGACCTTCCTCAGTGAAACTATATGCTTTCCCTCTAAGTGCTGTCTTTGATGAGAGTTTTCAGACAAAACTGAGTGGCTGAAACTTTCCAGGCAGCTCTAGCACTCAGCTGGTGTGTGACAGAGCCCACCTGTGCAGATGCATGGAAAGAGGCCTAGGCGGGGAGTCCCACCACTAGCAGAGTTCACTCCAGTGTCACGGGAGTTTTGGGACTCCTCTGCTTTCTCACTTGTGTTATTTTATTTGAAGTAACACCAAAAACAAAGTACAAAGGTCTAATGCAGCAAAACAATACACTCAGGATCAGAGTCACTGTGTCCAGTGTGTGCCTTGTTCTGATACGAGGGACATATGGCGACTGTCAAAGACACCAAATAACTAGTTTATTTTCCAAGCTTTACGGAACTTTTCTAGTTAACCAGTAAAGAAGGATTAACTGGCAATCTTCCACCTGTTTCTGAGGGATGCTGAGCCACAAGTATCTTATACTCCTTCTAATGTCACTCTTGAGTGAGAGTCCATCACCATTGAAGTTATACTAATAGGATGTTGAGAATGAAATCTCTGCTTTTTGATTGTCTAGTGCTCCTCCATGTGTGTATCCAAAGGCTGGCTACTGAGGCTGTGATGAGCCTTCAACTCTCTTGGGCACTACTATGATGAGTACATAGCATAAATGTCTGGACTGATAAAATGAAAAGTTAACAAACTGCTAAGAGAAGATCAACCTTGAAATCACAGCATGGTAGCCATGGCAATGGCCAATTCAGCTTCTAATATACACTATAAGGAAAAAGATATTTTTTCTTTACCCTGCCACCTACTGTCTTTTGTCTTAGACTAAGGTTGTCATTTATGTTTTCCATGGATCCACCTTTTCCTTCTGTTTGTACAATGCCTATGACAGGGACGTCTAAATTGTAAAGGGTCCTCTTAGGTATGCAAGATTGCCACTAGAAGATTGATAACATTTATATAGCCAGTCTTTCAAAGAAGGAAGATTATACTTGTTATCAGGCTGCATAAATAAAATAATGGAATTGCACCTGCTGTCCCTATATTGTATAAAATGTCTAAAATAGCCATTATTTTCTTATTAATATATGTAAAGTTATACATGTAGTAACATTCCAAATCTTTCCAAAAGCAGTGAGATCCTACATTAATTTTCTTTGTGATGTCAACACTAGCAGCAGTGCTTCTTAATTATTTGAATATGCAATTAAGAAAATGGTGTGTAACTTCAAATTGGCAATGTATAGAATAAAACATATCTTCACCCTGAAGGGACTGAGTTAAGCTTCCTTAAAGCAACATCTTTCAAGGCTGCCCAAGATTTTCTTTTTCCATTTCTCTCATTGTTCTGGCTAATATAACTGCACACCTAGCCATACGGGTAGCGTAAACTTTTTCAAATATCTGGTTGTGCACAGCTGAGAAAGAGAATTTGGAAAAAGTCAAATTATGATGCTAGTCCTTTCCTTTCCAGGGAACCAAGCCCAGGCTTTGGCTCTGAAGTTAAAGCTTTTAGAAAGGCAGGGGTAAAGCATAGAGTTAGAGTTCATGTTTAGTTCTCCATTTCCCTACACTCTCAACTCCACTAGTATGCTTTCATTGTCACCAAGTTTATATATAAAAAAAATAATCCTGAAATTTCTGCCAACCAATGATAATGAATGTCAGTATTTTGATAGATGAAGCAGCTGGTATGTCCTACTAATATTTCAATTAGCACTATGAATGCTAACTATAAATATTTATGTGCACTTTGGGAATTTACAGTTGGAAGGCTTGGCTGGAGAAGGATTGGAAGTGCTAGTATTTTCTGACATGGGCTGAATACCTCTTGAAGCAGTAGGTGGACAGGATGCTGTATAGATACTACCCAGGCATGTGCTATTACAGACAGGATCCCAGCATTGGCTGTAGCTAGGATTTGGTATTGATTCCCATTTTAGCCCCTCTTCTTGGTTGCTTATAACTTTTCAAAGCTGTAAGCACTCATAAGTGCTCTGTCTATGACTATTTGGAGAATAAATATGGTTTTGGAGAATTCAGCCAAAAACTGTTTGTAGAAAAGCTGGCCCCCTCACAGAAGTTAATGCATTTCAGGGGCTGAAAATTTCTAGTGCCCCAAGCAGGAACGTGGGGGAGCCAGAAAGCTCCATTTGTATGTGTCAAACCTTTGCCCAAAATGCAGTTCGAAAATTTACTTGGCATAGGATCAGTAGAGGTTTATTAAAATTCAGTTTCTAAATGCCCTGACGATTTCAATAATAATATGCATACTCTGGCATGTGTGAGTAAACTGGGAGTCTGCAGGTAGGTGAAAACTGAGAGGAAGAGAAGAGGTGAAGGAATGAAAATGGGACTGAGTGGGAAAGGGTGCAATTTACTGACAAGGTATGAACAAGACTGTGAAAAGATCCAGAGTCAGCAGCATGTGGGAGACTGAACTCAAGGCAGAAACCAGCCTGAGAGAGAGCCTGAAACTGGAGACTGGGATCATCTGGGGGAAGAGACCAAAGCAGCCACACTTCCTGGGGAAGCTTCACCTTTGACTTTCCCATCCCCCGTGTTGTGAGTTAAATATATGGCATAGCAATGACACATGGGTCTTTGATCAACCCAGGAAAGTGATGGCCTTGAATCCACGGTTTTCTTGTTTGGATTTTTTTCCCCTTTTACCAAAAGAGTCATGTAGCTATTTCACTCTACCTTAGAACTAGAAGAAGAGATCACTCCTGCCATTGCCTTGCTCTTCCCATCAATCCCCATATCTAATGGTGAATGCTGCTCCCTGTTCTGTTTCTGCTAGATTGGCAGTCTGGCCATGTAAAGAAGCACATGACTTTTATATCCTGAAAACTGATGCAGAGGTGCTAGAAATACTGTCATAATTGTTTGAAGAAAACTGTTAGCCTTTCCAGAAGGAGAGGAGAACAGCAGGAGGGTTTTTTTTTTAATGTAGGTTTAATTATAATAGCCAAGCAGCTCAGCACCATCAGAGCATAAGTTGCAGCTCCCTGTTTATGATACACCTGCCAGGAGGAATTTCGGATTCCTTAAGATATGTGTCTAATAACCAGTGTCAGTCCCTAAAGGCACAGGCCTTCTGCTCCATATCCTTTTCCACTTCAACTTGTTCATTTTTTATTGAACTATGAAAACACATAGCAACAAATCCTTTAAAATTAATAACTTACACAATGAAGTAAGATTAATGAAAAGCTTTCTAAAACAGCTCAATCAGTGACAAGGCTAAATGCTGCAGTTCACAAGTTCTGAACTTGGAAATTCACAAAATAAATCATTTCTGTTTACTCACGCTGGGTTTATGCAACTCAGTAACAGTAACCTTCAATGTATGTGCAAAGATTCAATGGAATCAGAACAAAAGAGCCAACAGATGGCACTGCATGTAATTCTTTAAGTGTTCGCTATTTTTTTTTCCCATTAAATTATCTAATTTTTCAGGGCTATTTGTGAATGCATCAACAATACTCAACTTAGTATGTGATACAATGTTTTTTCATGCCCGTGAGTAGCATGTCTAAAATTTTCAAGGCCAGTTTTAGCATAGCTATAATAGCTTGAATGGAGTCTCAAAATATTTTATATCTGGAAGCTGCCTTTTTTTTTTTTTTCTTTCTGCTTTTTCACTGACTATCAAGATTACTGCAGGAACACCTCCCCGGCATGTTATTGTAGAACGTCTGGTGGGTGTGCAACAGTCTTCAGCTGTGGCTATTATTTTAGGAGTGCTGGACAGCAGTTTTGGACTACATTATTGACTGTGTGCCAGTCTTCAAATCTGGTGCTAAACTTAGATGCCTGTTGTCAGTGGTACTATTTCCTTGAGTATCACTTGCAGGATTAGGTATTATATGCATGACATTACACAAATTACACGGTTTTGGCAAAGCTGAGAGTAAGAACTCTGGAACTACGCTCTGAGATCCTACAGTGGGCTTTGCTTAGTTTTAACCCTACTCTAAACCACAAGGAACATGTTCTACCAAGATACCAGTGGTGCAAGTCACAGCTTAGAAGCAGTATCAGGCAAAACTCTCCAAAACAAATGGCAGTTTTATAGTATTTTAACTATAGCTCTAAGGGAAAAAAAGGAAGGTTGGAAATGGATGATTCCTCCCACAGAACTTTTCTGGCAACACTACATCTCCTGGAGACCATAGTACAGAAAGAAAGCCAGGGTAGAGTTGTAAACTGGTTGCTTTTTCCTGTTTTTCTTTTCATCAGCACTTGCTAGGTTCTCTGGTTCCATGTCCTCAGGTTCTCACTCTCTTCTTTTCAAAAATGAAGTGTTCTCTTCAAATACAGAAATTAAGATCCACCTATGGACAAAAAGTATCCTTACTCAGAGGTCATTGATGGAGCTGTAATGTCTCTTCGACAGTAACAAAATATATGAAAAACTTCAGGTCTTTTGTCTCTAGTTTTCTCATGCCAAAAAGTTCAGCTGTCCACTTCCACATATGCTCTCTTGAAACCTGCTTTTCTCTTCCAGGTAGTGTAGTCACTAGTACATCCTTAAACACCTTCTCCACTTGGAGTAAAACACTCTGGGTTTTGATGCTGTTGCTATTATTTAGATATTGCAATGGTAGTATATCTAATATCTAAGAGAGATATTCCTGGGAGGATGTATTTAAACAAAAATTATTATTAAAAAAGTAAATCCATTTTTAGACATCTAAATGAGATACCTAATTTCCAGGAGTACAAAGATAAAATTAAGCGGTTTTGAGCCCTCCTGGAAATCAGGCCAATACTTTCATTTAGGCATCTAAAAACTTAAAAAGGACCTTAACTGCAGATGTTTCCAGTTGATAGCGCTGGGCCCACATTTTCTCCCTGAAGCTGGAGATGTGGAGGATAAAAGGCAAACACTCAGAGGATGGGAAAGAGAAATACATATTTTTCTGTCATTCTAGTGATACCGCTGTTGCATTTTCCTACCTGTTGATATCGTTACTGTAACACAAGTATACTTTGTTGTCTGTTCCCCAGGGAAAGAGACCCCTAACATCACCCCCTGTGCCATGAGGCCATACAACTCAGCTGCCAGTGTCCCTGTGGGAGTGGAAGAAGAGCCCCAAGGAAAACTACAGCTTATTTTGCACAAGCCAGCAGACCTGCAGTTGCAAATCTGAAGAGCACTTTGTTACCCTCCTAAATCAAATAGTATTTAGGGATACTAAATCTGAATCTATTGATACTAAATCTGAACATATTGATGCAAACAGCTGTTTGGGAAAAGAAATAGATGATTGTGTGATAAATATCACAAAAATCCCAAAGCTGTTCTCTGATCAAATTTAGCAATTAAAATCTAAGCTTCCCCTACTTAAATACAGACTGCTGTTTAACAAAGCCAGCACTAAGCTTCTGCTGAGCAGGAAGATGCTGCTGCAGTGCACCAGTACCAGCAGCAGTGCATGGCAGGGGGCAGGGGCCACACTGGCCCTTCCAGGGGCAGTGCAGCCTGTGCCAGTACAAGGGTGAAGGGACCACTGGGAAGAAGCAGCCTTCAACAGACCTGGGCCCGTGTTGTCTCTTTGGGACCCACTGGCCCACCTGGTGCAGAGCCACTGGGGATGCTTGAACCTGGTCCGAGTGGGCATTGGGTGCTGTGCAAATATATTCCTCTGATTAGTACTGCTGAACCCATTTTGTGTCAGAGATGAACAGTGAGAAACCAAGCACTGGGGCTGAGCATGATGAGGGTGGGACGGGGGCTGCAGACCCACTGGGAGACTTGGTGCCCCATGGGGCTTGGCAGGGGCTGCTAAGGTCCCCAAAACATCCCCTGGCTTTTTTGACAATATTTGCAGGATGGGGAAGTGAGAATCTGGGGAGGGGCTGGAGTGAGAAGTGGAAGAAGTGAGAGGTGGAGAGAAAGCAAATGATTGCAGGTGTGTGGGAGCTTCAATGAGAGCAGAAATCAGAGCAAAGCCTGTACAGGTGTGGAATCAGAGGGGGTGAAGCATTACAGTGCAGAGATGGAGGAGAAATGAGGAGTGGCCTGAATGCCTGTGCATCTCTTGTGGTGAACAACAACAAATTTTAACAAGACATTTTAGCTACTGCAGGAGCATGAGCTCAAGGATCAAAAGCAAAAAACTGCCATTTTGCACGGTTAATAAGTTAACCCCGGCAGCTGACACCACAGCACAGTGTTCGGAGATGGAGCACGCAGGAAAATGTCAAAGACGGCAATGCCAGGGGTCCACCGGAGATGCTGGAACTGCTCAGTTGTGCCTGCACTCGTGTTACCTTATTCATTTGGGAAGTGGTAATGAGAAGACATTTACTTAAAGGCCGATATTTAAAATAACAACCACCAGTTTTACAAGCATTGACTTGTACTAGTTAATAACTGTGCCAGGAAAATGGAAGGTATTTTTAACAGCCAGCTCCTCAATCTGAAAGCCTTGACATGCGAATGAGCTACTCCTAGAATAACAAGATACCAGAAGGTGATGGCTAAATTCAAAATTGCACCAGTGTGGCTTTAGATTGGCTTAAAATATATTTAATTAAATCAAGAAAAACCTCTATTTCTTCCAATTTATCCAAAGGTCCTATAGACTTAATCTGAACTGCTTCAAATCCATGTGAACCTGCTTTAAATACAATTAAGAAACACTTGCAGGTCAGCTAGGTCTTGCGTCTGTCAGTGGCAGAAGCACACAAATGAACCCATGAGGTGCTCGTGACCAGAGGTAAGTCAGGTAAATGGGAATGGTTTTCCTTGTTAAGTAAGGTGGCTGTCTGCGTGCTTATTCCGGCTGGGAAGATCGCGCTCAGGACTCTGAAAATGAGGCAAAGGTGCAGAGATCTGCATGTGCGTGATGCCTGCTTTTGTATGCTGACGGCTTTTAGTGGTAGCCATATTCAAAATAGACAGACTTTTTGCACAGCAAAAAAGCAGTAAAGGAGAGTTGAAGAAAATTGTCTTTTTTTTTCATTTTGTTGACTTTTTCTCACATAGCATTTTCCATGACTGTTTAAGTCTGTGCGAAAAAACAGACTCTCCTTATTAAAAATATGTGTGTTTCTGAAGGGATACACATATCCAATATAACCTTCATTACGATGCTTCTAATTAACCAGTCTGCTTCACAATAAAGTATCTAGCTGTCACCAAAATCAACACTTTTCAGTTATTAATAGATTAAGGAAAGAATGTTAATTTCTTCAAGCTCCATTTCATTTGGTCTTATTACATCGCAAGCCAGATGGTAGCAGGGCCAGACCTGTCAGCAGGCACTGGGAGGAAGAATACACTCACCGAGTGCCAGGCTGCAACACACGCAGCATCTGAAAACCTGTACTCTGGGGTGGCTGCTTACAATTCCAGGGAATTATTCTGCAGAGAGCAGAAGAAATCACAGATCAATCTATTTTTGTTTGATTTTTGTCACCTCTCCCCCTATGGTACCCAACATAATCTCCAAAATAATGGTGGTGTGTGCCTCCAGCTGTGAAGGAAGTAGCTTTCTATTCGTTTTAGGTGGCCAACTAATTGCCTTTTTCCTTATGCTGATGGATTTTACCGTTTCTTCTGAATTGGCTGAGGTGGTGCCAAGTTGGAAGAGATGCTGCTGTCTCCATCCAATTTGCTAGAGACTTTCTTCCTGCAGTATAAGTCTTAGGACTAAGAGAAAAGCACTTTGTCACGCTGATCAGTCAAAATGTGTGGTGCATTCCCAGGCTCCCATGGCAGTAAAACCCAGAAAGAGAAGTTCACCTCCATTTACAGCCTGGGTAAAAAGGCTCTCATGCTGAAATTTTAAGAGGGTTTTTTTTTTTCCTTCTCTTGGAAATAAATCAAAGGATTAGAGATTTTGAAAGAGAATCACCATTAAAACTTCTGAAAAAAATAAGACAATCTGTTTTTCACAAAAATTCTCCAAGATTTTTACTTTTAATCAGAAAAAAATAAAATAATTCAATTTGACCTGAAACTAAAATTTGAGAAAGATTTTCTCAGGTTCTTTTTGCTCTCCTTGAAATTATACAGGGAAGATAGTTCAAACTGACACGACATTAGGTCAGGTTATCTTTCCACAAAGAAGCAGAACTAAACATACCGAGGAGGACATTCTGGAAATGTGTTCTTAAAATTTTCATTGGGAATTCTGCTGTCTCTCTGAGTAGCCCTTAACAGTAATTTTCTATTATTGTAAGTAGCAAGTTTTTCCTAAAGTCAAACGTAAATCTTTGCTGCAAATTAAGCCAATGTCATCTTATCCTTCCCCATGCTAAACAATTGATTTATTTATCCCTTTTAGCATCCATTTTGTGTATTGCAAGACTCTTAATGTTTCCCTGCCCTAAAAGTTGTGTTCTGTGTATCAAAAGGATGCCTTATTTACAACAAGTTTAAATTTTCTAAGTTTCTTTTCATTCTTGTTCCTCTATCCTGGATTATCCTCAATCAATTTTTGGGCACTTCCCAGTTTACCAGTGCATCCATGACTGATTTTTTCAACTTGTTCACTGTTGGAAAACAAACATTTAAAGTAGACTGGAATGTTTACTTTTGAAAGAGAGAGAAAGAATGGTGAACATTTCCCACAAAAAGCAATTTTTCATTCTTTTATAGAAAATTCCCTTGGATTAAAACATTTTACCATTGCAAAACTATTATTTAATTAAATCCCTAAGTGTAAACAGAAATGGTAATTATATTTTTTTTAATTACAGTTAAAAGGCTCTGAATGGGAGTAGGACACAAATATACCACAGCATGGGGAGACCTATGAAAAAAAAATCACCTGTTCTGGTCCTCCTTGGTTTTGCCCCTTGTTTTGCTCTGGGGAGGCCAAGCTGCAATTTCCTTGTCTGTCCTAAGGACAAGAAGAGCAGCCTGTGGGAGTGGGGTGATGCAGGCAGGACCTCACTGGCCCCATCCTGCCACAGCCTGCAGCCCAGAGATGGAGCAGCTGACTGCTGCAAGTTGGTGAACTGGTAACGGTGAAACTAATGGCAGACAGATAAAAACGATCTGCTGGCTCTAATTATAGAGTCGGGTTATAGAGTTTAAATATAAAAGGCTTTCACACAAACTCATGTGTATGATAGCTGTATGTAATTAGATATTGTAGAAGACATAGATTAATAGTAATGAAGGCCATTTTAGAAAGGCCAGCTAAAATTACCCAGAAAATGAATTGAGAGAGGAAGAATAGAGGCAGTGATAGGAAATTTATCAGAAAAAGTCCTGTCCTTCATCTGAATTACACAGGGGGGGGAAGGGGTGGGGGGGGTGGGGAAGTGGGGAGCAAGTAGCACTATAAAAATGGTAATCTACCAAGATTAAGATAATAAATCCTATAGTTTTTAGGAAATAAAATGAGTTCCAGCTGGTATCATACATAGCAAAAAAGAACTATTTATGCCACTATGTACAAAAAGAAGTTGCTCCTACAACTTTGTTTTGGCCTTCGCCAAACTATGTTTTCTCATCAAAGCAGGATATGCCAAGTTTAAGACCCAGACTGCTGTTTTTGTTAAAGTTGAATTTATTTCAGTGACTTACATACTTCCTTGGTGAACAGTCTGTAGGTAGAGAAAGGATGGAAGAGCAAATGGAAAAAAGGCCAGACCTTTCCTAGCCCTCTCAGTCTTTGCTGCAGGGTCATGGGGCTGGAAAGCTCCCCAAGGCTCATGTGGTCTGTTCATCATCCCTAAGGAAAAATCAGTGATAACCATGCCCTTCGTGAGAAAAGATAGTTTAATCTGTTTAATGTGTTCTGAGGGAACTCCAATAATGGAGGTGTTGCAGATTTCCCTGCCAATCTATTCTTATCTATTTTTAGGTACACACATATGTGATATATATTTTAGCATGGGATAAAACTTTCTTGCAGCAATTAAATCTCATTATTTCTTTTCCAATTTACTCCTGTATAGATTTCTCCCTTACTCGCTGCAGTTGTGTTGAGACTGTTATCATTTATTCCCTCATTGTCTGGGTTAGACAGCTCTTGTTCATTTGCTCTTGCCTCATACATCACATTTTCTAGAGCTTGATCATCCTTGACACTCAGCTTGTGATCCATGTCTAACATTGGCTTGAACTTTTTCTTCTCAGGGATGTATTTATTTGAAGTGCAAGCCAGGGTGGTGAGGCTAGTTCAATCAGGACTTTTGCCTTGGGAGATCTGAGTTATGTCTAAAATCAGGGTAGACTGAATTCCTTCCCTGTATCAAGTTGCTCATCCTCTAAATGCTTCATTTCCTTAAAAAATGGTACCCTGATTTACCTTTGCTCCTACAGGGCAAGCTAAGAAGAAAACCATGAATAAACGCGTAATATCTGCTACAAAAACATCCCCCATTGCTCAACCAGTTTGCTGCCCCTTATTTATGTGAGAGGGACAGTGGAATCCAGGGATGGACAGGTACAGAGGTGAGTCACGGTGCTGCATTAGCCTTACTTTTTCTCTCCCATGGCAAGTTTACAGCCAATTAATATTACCTCCCAAACAAACATCATTTAGTGGGATATCTTACGTCTAGCATCTCAGTTTAATAGTATCAACAATGAAAAAGTTCTGTATTTAAGGTTCTCCATTTCAAAAGGGATAATTTTAACTGTGGGAACTAAAGATGTCAAAATAACTGAAAAACAACAGAACTGGTATGTAAGAGGAGGGTCAGATTTCTCTGCATCTCAGAGAAAGAAATGTCCAAAACGTGTATACCAGCCTAGAGGTAAAAAACTTGGAAAGAATGGCTGCAGACCTAACGGCAGACCTGGAGGGAAATACTAGGGCTAAACAAGAAGACTATAAGCAAAGGAAGAAAGAAGTGATCAGTAAGTAAAACTGAGGTGTTAGAAAGTATTGAAATAGAACAAGACTCTCTGGAACATGAAACTGAGTTAGAACTGCCAAAGAAACTGGGGAAAAAAACCCACCAAAAGAGTAAAGGATTTATATAATAAAAAAAATAAAAGAAGTTGGCTGCAATGCATTACGAGTGGGAGAGAACAATTAAAGATAGATTTGGTATGGCCTAAAGACTGATGAATGCAAGTCATCAGTTTTCATTAAGATATACCAAAAGCCTTTCCAACATTTTGAGAAAATAAATTGTAGAAAAAGACTTTTGACCAGCTCATAAAACCAAGGATTATATCAGAAGACTGGAGACCAGCAAATATGGTATCTGTTTTTAGGAAAGGGAGGACAGAAGAAAAGTAATCCCAGCAATGATGCTACAGTTCATAATCATCCCAGAGTACTGGATGTCTGGAGTTTTCAAGAACAAGGTGTGAGAATGGTGTTATCAAGGACTCAGAGGTAAACAGATGAGGATTTATCAGGCCAGGAGAGAGAAATTAAGGGATCCTGTGTCCTTCCTCCCAGAAGCACTGGCTGGTGTTACACAGGTGGTGCAGTTGCTGGAAAGTGGGAAGTGGTGGAAGAGCTCTTGGCTATACAAAGGCATCATCCAGAACACGGCTGCTTTCACTCTTGTAGAAAGAAGATAGGATAAAAGTCACCATAAGATTGCCAATTTTTTTCTGATATCCTAAAACCAGATCCCATGAGAATAACCCATCGTCTTCCCTCAACAACTTACTTTTCCATACAAATGACTTGCAGGCAGTCTAATCCATCTGATCTTCAGTAAAGCACCACAGAAGCAACTGTATAGAACGGTGCTGGTAACAGCAGGACTTTAAGGAACATAGGAAACGAAGCAAATAGGAGACGGCAAAAGTTAATCTTGAGGGAAGAAGTATGATACTTGAGGGACCTTTAGGATCACCTGCAGCATGGATCTTGCTTAATATTTTCTTAATGACCCTGATATGAAAAAGAGGAGTATGTTGATGACATTTTCTGATGACGTGAAAGTAAAAAGAATTGTCAATGCAGGGAGGGTCATGAGGACCTTGAAGACTAGAGTTTAAGAACTGCCATGAAATTAATCATATACATGGCAAAATCATGCACTTATAAGCTAAAACAATTTTTTTCCCCCTAGAGGTTAAGTTTTGAAAAATGTGGAAAGTGTGACAGATTTGGAAATCATTGAGGAAGAGGAAGGCGTGGGTATTGCAGATGATCACAAATTCTATAGAAGTGTCTGTGGCAATGGACCTGTGGGGAAAAGGGCTAACTGGCTTAAAACATATTCAGGAGAATCAGGGAGACATCAACATCCATCCAGGCACTGGCAAGACATGATCTGGAACACTACAGTGGCTGTTGGTGACTTCTGTGCAGGAGCAATGACGGAACATATGACAGATACGGAGAAAGACTACTAAGGAGACAGCTAGGGATTAAAAGCCTGAGACCTGAAGCATTTGATTTGCTGCGTCCTGCAACATCTAGGTTGAGATGGAATGTGATCACTCTCTATGGGTACAACATGGAAAGAAGAAATCAGGAAAAAAAAAAAGAGCTCTTTAAGTTAACAGGCATTATCAGTCTATGAACAATATTGAGCTGGGGATAAACTCAGGCTGGACACTAGTGGGGTCAGCTGCCATCAGAAAATTATGCTCTTGAATTGCCTTCCTGCAGAAACAGCAGGAAAGGAACGCAACCAACCTCTAAGACATTTTAAGATGAAATGAGATAGTTTTATGAAAACAATTACATGATATAGCTGACTGAGCAGCGAGAAGGACTTTTGTAATTAAGGAGGACACTTCCAATCCTTCTCATCTATCTGTATGTGGATCAGCATTCACTTTGTGGATTAATCAAGCATTTTCATTTCTAATACCAAACAAGATGAAAACAATATAATGCCAAAATAATTCTGAGGGTTCTCATAAACAGCCCAAGGCTTTTCCCCATAAAATTATGAAGAAAAATTTAGCTGGTCATCATTTCTTTCCTTTAGGCTACTGCATAGTCATGGAGTTTGCACTTTTGATGCTTAATATACTCACTTCAAATGCAGCACATAATAGTGACTTGCAAATTAGCAAATTTGTAACAGCCTGACATCTTTAAGAGGCAGTGCTAAGTCTCCACAGCTGTGCAAGTGTGCTCCATATTGTGGCCTGCAGATCCCACCCTCTGATATCCAGAGTGGAGAGGCTCCTAGAGCTCTATGTGACTCCTTCCTTTCCTGCTTGTATGAGTTCCCTACTAAAGGTACTGCCTGGGTACGGGTAGAGGGTGCATGTGGATACGCGGGTTAGGGACCAGCTGTGTCTCCCAGTTTAGATTTATATGATGATGGAAAGGAAGGACAACCTGAGTGGTAACCTGGGTCTGGAAGGATTTCATGCAATTCCTCTATTGCATACCTTCTCTTTGACCTTGGCCAAGTTTCCTCAGCTGAATTTCTGTAAAATGAACGTGGAAATTGCCCTAGCTTATAGGATAAGGGCTAGAGAAAAAGCACATCTATGGTCACAGGAAGGGGGACTTCTTTTAATACAAGGGGGTAAGTAATGCATACAGTTGAGTTTCATGTACACAAGTGTCTCAGTGCTAGGCAGAAAGATTTGATTTGTCAATAAATGCCTGATAATTTAATTCTTTATTGAAATATAATAAGAACGCAATGAAGGATAAAATTTTAGTTCCAGAAAAGGTAGCTCGAGTTTGTCTATTCACGGGAATGAGTTAGAGGATTTAACTCTAAATTTAAAGAAAACTTTTTACAAAACCCAGACTAGTTATAAAGTCTAGATTACCTGTGTAAGTTCACTAAAGTTTAAACTACTCTGGCTTTGCCCAGGCTAATCACAAGTCTATAATACCCCTCAGTTCTGCAAGGAGCACTTGACTAAAACGTTCTCAGAAAAGGGTTATCCCTCTGACTTTTCATGGGGAAGGTCAAAGCGGGATGCAAACCTTTAGAAATTCAGTGTGAAGTCCTTGGAAGTTACTTGTCCTTTCCTATTGGTTTCACATGCTTATGAGCAGCTGCTGCCATCTGAGCCCTAGTGCACTGGGAGCACTGGAAAGCTGCGGGGCATCACAGAAAATACGCTTAGGCAGCTCTGTAGAGAACCCTGGTGCTGAAGAGTGAGGTCTGATTGCTTTATTCTGGCATGGCCTTCCTATATAAATAGGTTTTTTTTCTTCCCATCCCTTGGTCCTGAATTTGCTCCTCAGGAGTCCCTCAGGATGCTGACTGGTGACAGACAAGCACGTCTGCCCCGAACGTGTTGCCCCCAGGGCACCACCACAGCCCAGAGTCCTTCGGCAAAGTCAGCTCTGCTGTTCACAGTTGTTTTCCTTTCCTGCAAAGATTGACTGTGAATCTTAATAACTTGCCTGAGACAGAAGAGGATTCTCAGTCTTTCTTCCTCAAGTCAATGCCAGCGTGCCTGTTAATATGGGGTAAGCTCAACTACAAATCAGCTGTTTTTCCAAGCTAAAGTAAAACAAAGGATTTCAAAGGCATTGCATGCAGGTTGATAGAGAAAATCCTTTTTGTATTTGCCTCTCAACATTTAAATCTTTCATCTATTCCCTAACCCATCCTCTCATTTTGTGATCTGTGAGAAACAAAAGGCACTGGAGACGTTGTTTCCTTGTCTCTCATCTCACCTCCCTTTTCTTTAACTCCTAGCAAAACTGCAAGAAAGATAGCACAAGAAGTATTTTTCATTTATTTTGCAATTTTGCTTCAAACACATGATGGGCTTTGCTGAGAGCATTAGACATCATCTCTGACATGAATGGGTTAAGATGAGGGGAAGAAAGATATAAAATGCAACTGAAAGGAACCAGCTGATAAGGGCATGCAACTCAGTAACTAACAAGTTTGGTAAAGATTTGCCTTTATGGTAGCTGCAAAAATGAGGTCAAGTGCTGTGCTCTTTAATCTGCCTCAGCAACACAGTCACCACTAGCTCCAAACAATACTAGTGGGATCCTCATCAAAATATACAGACTTATTCTGAGATTTTGAGTTTTCTTGTGCTGTTTCAGCAGGCAGGTATTTCAGATGGGCTCACATAGCCAAAAACACTGGGGGGGTGGGGAGTACCGTTCACATGTAAAAGGTTAAAATACCACTCTAGTAGTAAAGCACATATTAAATAGTTTCAAGGATTGATCTCCTAAAATGCTTGTGCATGGATTATTAACAATGGTGACTGGGCTTTGCTTCTACAAGAACTTCCTCACGGATCATTGCTTACTTACTGCTTAATGATTTCATCCATGATTACACAAAAAATCGCTGCTAAAAACACCGGTGTTGATACAAATGCCAGTGGAATGGTAAACAGCAATGAGACAGGATAGCCAGGCATTTTAATTAATAAAAAAGTATACACAGCCATGTGTGTGGAACAGACAACTGTTGAAGGAGAGATGGGAACATAAGACTTCCTGGTAAGGCTGTGACTTGCCATGCTGAGACAGGCTGTGCTGTCCAAGCACTCTTCTGCACCTCCCAGTCTTCTTTGTTGTTGTTGTTGTTGCAATGCAACAGCACAGCTTCAGGGGACCAAAATTTCAAATTAGACTACAATCAGAAGAGCAGTTTCTAAAAAAAACCCTGAAAATATGAATTTGAACCTACCACGTTGACCAAAAGTTAATCTTCTGCTTCCAGTGGGAGTGTCTGAGCACCAGGCTGTTGTGGAAGAGGAAGGTACCTTCTTCTTCAGCCTTAACTTGGGAGCCTTTTTGGGGGTCCAAAGTCAGAGAGGCTGAGTCGGAAAGGGCAAATATCTTCTCTTACAGAGGGGACATTGACTAAGAGAAGAGTGTTGATTTTGATGTTGGACCTAATATGAGCAGAATAATCAGGAAAATCTGCATTCAGTCCTGATATCCACATACTTATAAATTGATTTGAAAGAGAACACAGAGAGGAATGATACAGCAATTTGAAAGCTGGAGAAAACACTTGCAGAACGTCTTTGCATCCAGCTACAAGTAAGAACCCTAAAGTACACTGACTACAATATATAAATATATCTTTACAAACAGACGGTGCTGCATATTAAAAGATTAGTTAAGAGCTAGTAGCTCCTTTTAGCTATATGCTCTGTCAGTTTATAAAAGTAGGTGTAATGTTCTAAACTACAAGATACAGTATAATTTCTCCAGGACTAGCACTAGTACTGCTATGAAATTACCATTCCTGTTCTGGCTCTACAACCCTTTTCTGACCAAGACTATTTGTTTCTTGTTGGTCATTTGGGTGGGTTTGAATTGAGTAGTTGAAGTTTTTCCATTCATGCATTTTTCTGGAAGGACTTTTACTTGCTTGAGGTGGCTGATGGTGCCCTGTAATTTACGCTCAAGGAAATTTCATGTCAGTATGAAGTGATGTATATATAATACTTTCAGAGGTTTTCCTGATGTGTGCCACAGAAGCACAGAGGACATCTTTAGATGGCAATGTGTGGCCACCTGGCCTTAGATGACCACTCTGCTAGCCTTAAATAACTCTCCTGAAGCCTTTTTTCTTTTCTCTTGACACCAGCATCCTCTTGTTCTTATCCACATTTTCTGCCAAAATGCTTTCAGGAAATATGAGTGTTTGTATCTTGTGACCCCCTTCAGTTTAGCACAAACTGAATCATGCCGTATAGTTCAGCTGAGTAATAAAATATAATCTGATTGGCAGGAGGTATTACAGTGGGCCACTCATTACAGATCCTCTTTTAACCCAGTTTAACAAGTTGCTCCTGAGAAGTTATTTATTCTAGCTGTCAACATCTTGTTGTTGAGATGACAGCGATCAAATCTCTGTTAGATCCTAATCTTATTCTTCATACTCCACCTTCAAGTATCTGGGAGCCTCATATAAGCAATATCACATTTTTTCAGCAAAATTATTTGACATTGATCATTCACTGAAAGATACAACAATGTATTTTTTAATATCTACAACAATTATGAGCATGAGATAGGGATGGAATAAATAGCAGGCAACAGTGAATCATGAGCATTGAAAGTCTGAATTGTTGCTATGTTGAGCACACTGATCCATATACAAAACAAGAATGTATTTCACAATTATGAAAACTTAGCCATGCGTTCCCAGGTGCATAGATGTCACAGCAGTAAATTATTAGTCGGAGACTTATGCTCTTGTAGTGTCCTGGGGACACCTCACTAGCTAGCAGAGTGCCAGACCCATCTCTGTTACAAAGTTATAAGAATTCTTTTATTATGTCTCTTGATGCTGGGAATTGGGGAGGGAAAAGCTATCTGTCAGATAACTCCACCTCAACATGAACAGTCTTCCAACTTGGGAAAGTCTTGTCCCTAAGTGATGCATTCTATGCTGATTTTATCTTCTGAGTCCCCCAGTCCTAGACACTTGTGCAACTCTGTCATGCCATGCAATTTGCATTTTACTGGATGGTGAAATTACTTGGAAATTACTTCTATGTATTTGGAGACTACTTTATAATAATATATTAAAGCATAATTAAAGCTTGAAAAATATTTGGAATTTTCTTGAAAGTAAAGTTTAGGATGTTATTTGGAATATGTGAATCATTTTTTTAATTGTGGGAAGCTTAATATTTTAGGCTTAAGACACATTTGAAATAAAACATACCACCTACTGAGTTCAAAATTATTCATTTAATATGTTATCTGTCTCTTGGGCCATTTGTGAATGCTAGAACATCTCATTCCTGCAAGCGAGTCTGAAAGCAAGTTGAATTTCAGATGTGGGTACTTAAAGGTAGTAGTCTTGATTCTCATCCGAGATCACTGAGGCATGTTCTTGTAGTGACAAAAATGTTAAACTCAATAAACAGGGTATTTGTGTCAGAATGGAGACAGCTCGTGTAGTCAGAGGTATTTGCAAAAGTGTGAAAATAGAGCCTCTGGTGGGGAAAGAGATGACCTAACCAGCGCTGTTTGTGGCCAGCAGGGCTGGGGTAGTGACTGTCCCCCTGTACTCGGCACTGGTGAGGCTGCACCTTGAACACTGTGTTCAGTTTTGGGCCCCTCACTGTAAGAGGGATGTAGAGGTGCTGGAGCGTGTCCAGAGAAGGGCAACGAAGCTGGTGAAGGGTCTGGAGCACAAGGCTTATGAGGCGCGGCTGAGGGAACTGGGGGTGTTTAGCCTGGAGAGGAGGAGACTCAGGGGGAGCCTTACTGCTCTCTACAGCTGCCTGGAAGGAGGTTTTGATGAGGACATGTCGGTCTCTTCTCCCAGATAACAAGCAACAGGACAAGAGGAAACAGCCTCCAGTTGTGCCAGGAGAGGTTTAGATTGGGTGTTAGGAAACATTTCTTCACTGAAAGGGTGGTCAGGGATTGGAACAGGCTGCTCAGGGAAGTGGCTGAGTCACCATCCTGGACATGTTTAAAAGATGTGTAGATGTGGCACTTAGGGATACAGTTTAGTGGTGGACTTGGCAGTGCTGGGTGAATGGTTGGGCTCAATGATCTCAAAGGACTTTTCCAACCTAAATGATTCTATGATTCCATCCCTCCCCAGGTTTATGATCAGACACGACGCTGAAAAGACAGTGGATGGCTCGTGACCCTACCGGGCCATGTGAAAGCCCAACCTGATTGAGGCTGGGTGTGGGTTTTATATTTACACAAAAGAGGACTTTAATTTTGTGTGAACTGTTAGGTAAGTTGCTTGTTATTGCTATTGATACTGCACATATCTAGTTGAGGACTGATGAGAAAATGGTGAAACTATTTCTATTTTGTTGCAAGATAGGTAACAACAACCAAGTAGTTAGTTAACATGAGTGCAGAGGTACAGCATATGTTGATTTTATTGCTCATATATTAATTTTGTTATTTAACTAAGCTATTATACAATTCTATTCTTACTATGAAGATTCATTGCTTTTATTCTGTTATATTTTAGAAATTAGCATTATTTAGTGTGAAAGGAAAATGTTTTTTCTGATTCACTTTGCATGGGTTGCTTTTTGCAGGGATCTTAAAAAAGTCTGTATTTCAGTTGTATATGAAAAAAAATCTATATTACTTCTCATCACTCCTCTTATCTCCTCCTCATAACAGCATAGTGTCTCATGTTTTTGCAATATTTTTCCTCTCTCATTAATGAATCAATTTGTCTTCATATTTTGAAATAGTTATTTATGAAAGTGAACAGCCTTGAAATTAACATCAACAAAATGTTATTTCTATGTTTGTTTTACTGGCTTCCTTTGCAATTTCATTGCAGTTTTTGCATAATTAAAAAATAATATTTCTACATTGGTCTGGCCACAGAACAAGAAGAAAGCCTGCCTTTATTTGCCATAGGAATATTTTTGAGAAATATATTGATTTCTTTCATTGCTGGAACTGTAGTTGTACGATGTGGAGCTTTTAATGATGTTTATCTATTTTTGGCATTCCTGCAGAAATTTCTGCATTTCAGAGCAACACATTTCTGCCTAAATGGATGAGGGAGACATTCAGATGGAAAGCTGTTTGTGGAAAGTTGTAGAATTAAAGAAAAAGTTTTCCCTTAAAGCCATCTGACTAGTAAAGTTATTTGTCTTACATTTTAATTCTGTGGTATCCAGTAATGCTCAAACTAGATATACTACATTGCAAAAGACTGCCCTGAAAGCAAGCTGTGAAGCAAGCACAATGGGAACTGCCCTGTTGCTCCTACTAGGATGAATCACTGTGCTTCAGAAAATGCATTTCCCAGGGAGGAAACCAGAATGATATGCTCTTGAGAAAAGAAATTCTGGGCCATGGCCCTTGCTCTAAGGATGGCTCATGCATTTAGCATGGACAAGTCATGGGACAGTCCTTTCATTGGTAATCAATGTGTTAAGAACCGTGGAACATTAGTTATAAGTGAGTTAGAAGTATGAAAATAGAGTTTGTTCTGTAGTTATAACGGTGGCCTAGCTGGGTAATCAGGGCTGTGCCTCTGTGCATGCTTCAGCCATTCGTTCCCTGGCTAGTCAGGAACCCCACAGCCAGTCATTTGTCTCAGTAAGGTAACAGGCTGGTTTGAGACAGTGGACTGGTTTGAAATGGGTGCTCAATGTAGCTCCTCCACAGCAAAATGTTTGATTGCACCAGGAATTCTCCAGATGGGAATTTCAGGCAGTGCTGGAGATTCTCCCCAGGCAACAATTTGTATGCTCAAATGTGTTGATTAGCATCCTGGCTGGAGTGTCCTAGAAATGGCCAGGCTGTTTCTGGAGTAGAACAGAAACATGTACATAGATAAGACACTTGGAAATAGTAGAAATTGTTCTTGCAGCTACAGAAATGGTCACATACTATTTTTTTTTTCTTTTAAAAAAAAAGGTTAATTTAAGAGTTGTTTTGTATCTACTTAAGATAATCATGTGCTGGAGTGGTCACGCAGGACTATGAGCCAACCAGATTAGAAGTGAGCAGAGCAGCAGCTCTGGGAATCTCAACCCACACAAAGACACTGCTGCAAGGACTCCTGCAGCAAAGACTCCTGTCACCACCAGTTGGCAAATGGCAGTCATGTTTGAGAGATCTGATTCCCTATGCAAGTGTTGTTATATACCAAGATGCCACTATATATATATATTTTTTTTTTTTTTTTTTTTTACAAACTTTGTTCATGCCTATGCAAAAGCTAGAAAATCAGGATCTTTAGCTGACTGAATTTTTCCATCTCTTTGCTCTACTGTCATTTGGCTTTACCGCATTGGAAAATATTCTGCTCCAACCAGGTTATATGGTAGTCATTCAAATATTTTTCTGGCTAGTAGGGCTAGAGGTTTGAACTTCTCCAGGGAGTAGGATCTTTCTTCCACCATCTGGGTGAATGCTCTGCTGAACAGGTTCTTCTATAAAAGATGAGTACTTTCTTCTTCTTTGATCATGTTTCCAAACAAAAGTAATCCTTAGTAAATTTTGACATCAGGATTTTTTTTTTAACTCCCAAATACAGATAGATGGAAATAGGTGCCACATGTTTAGGCAGGACAGACCCCCTTCTTGGATTTTACTTCATAAATTCTAAGTTGTACTTTAGGGGTCGAGTGTCTCTTATTTAGTGGTAGGCTTCCAATACGAGTTAGTCATTTACATTCCCTCTACTATCAATAGAAAGAAATACAGAATTCTAGGATTCAATTCATTCTACTTCCAATAGATGTTCCTATTTCTCTCATTGATTACAAAGACATCTTTGGGTAGCTAGATTAGATGCTAACATTTCCTTTGCATATATTGAACATTAGGCAAAACTTGCCCACAGGCTCCAAGGCTGTGTCAGGAAAAGCATTGTGAGCAGGTCAAGGGAGGTGATCCTCCCTCTCTACTCAGCCCTGGTGAGATGCCTCTGCAGTGTGGTGTCCAGCCCTGAGCTCCCCAGTACAAGACAGACATGGACACACCACAGAGTCCAGAAAAGGGCCACAGGAGTGTTGAAGAGCTTGGAGCATCTGATACATGAGGAGAGGCTGGGACCATTCAGCCTTGCAAAGAGAAGGATCTGGGGAGATGCTATCAAAGTGTACAAATACCTGAAGGGAAGGAGTAAAGAGGTTAAGACGACTGAGCCACAGTCCTCTCAGCAGCACTCAGTGACAGGACAAGGGGCAATGGGCACAAATGGAAGTACAAGAAATTCTGCTTAAACATAAGAAAAAAGGCTTTTTTATTCTGTAGGCAGTCAAACACTGGCACAGGCTGCCCAGAGAGATTCTGGCATCTCCATCCCTGGAGTTATTCAAAATCTGACTGGGCTTGGCCCTGAGCAACTTGTAGTTGACCCTGCTTTGAGCGGGAGGTTGGGCTAGAAGATCTCAGAGGTACCTTCCCACCATTCTGTGATTCTGTGGAAATTATTCCAATTCATGGCATTTATATTTAGTCTAATAAACTTTCTTATGTCTTCTTTTGTTTCTTTAAATAACTTTTCCTTACCCTTAAAGAAAGTGCCACATGTTTAGCATAACTTTTCAAGAAATTGTTCTAGTTTCAAGGATTTTTATGATTATCTTAAACTGACCTTCCTATACAATATTACATACAATATGATATATATTATATTGCATGAATAATGCTGAAATTTTTGTCTAATGTTAAAGAAATTTGCCTCATGTCAGAAAAATGTAAGAGGAGCTTGGACTTTTGTTTGTAAATCTGAATGTATGTAACTATAAGAGTCTTATATCTGAGTAATTACACTATAAGAGTTAATCTTATATGTTTTTTGTACAGGGCTTTACCTTGAAACCCTTGCTCAGGTGATAGAAGTTTTTTCTAAGTAAAGATTGAGTAGAAAGAACTTTAAACTAAATTCTATACTGTATAAATTTGAAATATTTACCATCCATTTAGAGCATGGATTTCATACTCTGACCTAATTCTTGCCTACAAGTACACCATGAACATACTGAAAAATTGAAAGTTTATCTTTTGATCTCCAACTTGCCTAATTAGGAGACAAGGCTTGATTTCAGTAACAAAAAGAAAACACTCCATAGGAGAAAATTATTTTTTTGTTTTGTTTTCATGTGTGAAGTTAAACCTGTAGAATACGCCTGCAACAAGGTTAATAGCTGAATTAAAATTAGATTTGCCATGTCAAAAAGCTCTCAGAACAGCATCTTTGTAATATTGTACTAAATGGAAGACAAATGAGCAGTATTACTAGTACTAGGAAAATATGGCTTAGAGTTTCTGTCTTTGAACCACAGCAAGTATTTGGCTAACATTCCAGCAAAGTAAATAATGCATCAATAATGTTTGCAATGCTTCCTTAGGTTACTTATGCAAAACAAACAAGAGGTTTACTTAATGTTGGCATAACTATTCACCCTATTAGTTTTGATCAATTGCTTTGTGGTCATGTTCATTAGACAGCCTAATCTGAACTGCAATTAGATTTTATCCTTTTCAAAGGCAAAGCAGAATCCCAAGCCATTAATTAAAGGGTCTGACTACAGTTGGTTACAAGATGGATGTTGCATACCCTTTACTGATGACTCAACTCAGCACAACAGAGCACTTTAGTTTTAAGTGGCAAATACTCTAGCAGTAATTGAATGCAAACTTTTCCTCTGGTGCAGCTGGAGAAAAAGGAAATCATTTCACATGTGGATTCTTGAAGACAGGAAATGCTAATGAGAACCATGTGAATAAGCTAGATTTACCTAGGGCAAACTGCAAGTATGATGAAAATGTTTGAAATAGGGGTGGCTGATTAATATACATTCCTGCACCACTTATCTGCTGTATTATTGCTCTTAGACACTGAACAAATTTAATACTTAGTCTTCAGACCCACTGTATGTAATGCTGCAGTATCCCAATGGCAAAAACCAATTTATGGTACCTGAGAAATCAAAAAGCTCATTACTTTCTTACTACAACTGAAAACTACAGGTCAGCTAGAACATTAATGTGTGTTTCCAGACGGAAGCTCTACCTCTGCAAATATAAGAAAACAGTCTCCAGGTAAATAAATCTAATCTCTTACTTCATGATTCATTACCTCTGCAAATGCTCCCTGATTGTACTCCACAGATGTCCCCCAGCCTTTGCTTCATGGTAGGCTGCTCCTTCATGCTATCCAAAGCATAGGGTTCATATTCCCCTTCCAGATATGAGTAAGTCCGTATTCTTGGTCCCTCTCCTCCCAAAACCACAAAAAATCTTAGAAGAGTTGCTAATCTTTAAGAAGATCAGATATCATCTGTCCAGACAACAAGCTGCACTCAAACATGCACAAGACCATGTAACACCAAGTACTCCAAAGATTTCCTGTACGACCATGGAAAATTTCCAAGGGAACTTCAGCTGATTTTGAAGGCAGGTAAAACATGGTACTTTAACATATGAGACTCAGGCTTCTGTTGAGAAATGCAGCCCTTTTGTCCAACTCCCAGAGGTATGGCAAAGCTTTCACTCCTATGGTAACTGGGGAGAAGCACAAAACATGAGGTGGAAGGTAAAGGTGAAATTTGGATGCAACAACTAAAGTTTTAAAAAGAATAACCACTTGGGTAAAGGGAATATTTTAATTAAAAAGAAAAAAAAAATCAGGATTTTTTTAAAATGCAGGACTCACTGATGCTTTCATCTGGTGTCTATTTGGGTGTCTTTCCCTTTCCATGAGTTTGGATTAATAAGACTTTTACTGAGAAACTTTAAAGAAGAAAAGCTGCTCACTGCCAGTGAAGGAAAAATATATTGCAGACCTTGGCAATAAGGGCCTGCAGCTCTACCAGTCATCTCTGCATGTAGCCAGAGTTGCTAACTCAGCTATAAGTGAGCCAAAGCACACAGATTTTTTAATTAGCTTATTGTCCATTATTAATAGGAAACCCACAGAAAATAAAAAAATACAAATTGTAGATAAACACAAAAACCTATTTTTAGTCTGTAAGATATATGAGAAGAAGGTACTTTGCAGCCACAGGGGGTTATCTTCCATTTCTCTGAAGTTTTCATCATAAGTTTACCTACACAGCTGTCTGCTAGGGTATTATCTGCCAGAAATGCTCTCTGCCACTACCTAATCATGTTCTTGCACTAGGCTAAGGGGATGGCAAAGAAAAGCCTTGCAGTTGGCTTGAGGAAGGTTGGTTTGTCTGGTGTACACCACCTAAGATAAGACTGAAAAAAAGAGCTGGGTTCTCCTATGATAACCAAACAGAGCAAAAAAAAAAAAGTCAGAAAAAAATGGGATCCCCATCAAGAAAAGCAACAATACTCAATACAAAATTGAAAGATCATGCCAAGGACAGGCTTTGTTTCAGAGCAACATTACTAGCACAGGGAGTCAGAATTTAATTATTTTTTCTTCTTGTAATGATTTTCATACAGGTATTCAAAGACCATTAAAATTCCTAGGCATCAAACCTCTGGATTGGATCTTTTGGATGGTGAGCAAAACACGGAGCTGAAAGCACTGGGGCAAACCATCATCTTCATTCAGTTGTCTTTGCTGGGTGTTTTCAGCAGGCAGCTGGCAGAGAAATTTATGCCCAGATTTGTATGCAATACATCACTAACGATTAGAGACACTTCAAGGAAATTCACCCATGAATAGGAGGAAAAAAGGAAAAATGCTCCTAGTTTTGCTAGTTGTGGGGACTCTGCAGAATGTGCAACAGAATTAGTAGTGATTTTTTTTTAATAAACAGTTTTCTTGCTGAAAAATGTTCAAACAAAAATATGGGAAAAGGTCTGTATTTTAGCTTACAAAAAGAAAATAATATTTACACAGACAGCACAAAACTTCTAAAGTTACTATTTAAGAAACAGACATGCCAGATTTTCAGTTCAAAATTACTTCTATACTGACATTTAAGTTACTTAAAACACAATTCAGAAGCAAAATGAAGTATTTGAAACTACAGAAATGAAAATTTGACCCACATTATTACTTCATGAAAATTCTCACTATTTTGACTTCTGATATGCATATGGTTTAATTTTTCAACATTTCTGAATTTTTGTAGGACAAAAAAATAGTGTCTCCTTTTTATTCATTGTCTTTTTGAACAAATGATGAAGACACTTATTGGGGTGCTTTGCCTGTGATTAAACATATTCCCTAGAGAAACTGCATCCTACCTGAAAGTTAAGAAAATTAAGCATTTGATCGAATATTCATTGAAATAAATAAGCATTTCCCTATTGATTTTAGTGGGTTATACATCATGCACAACATGAAGGGCTTCACTTTCAGAAATGCAGATGTATAGTTGCATACTTAAACATGCATAGGCAAGTAACTGCAAACTGTTCCACTGATCAAGTGTACAGATTGTCCTTCTAGTCTTACAGACTTCTAGACGTATTTAAAGATTATATGCATATATGTATGTCTATAATGCACATATATGGAAAGGAACATAACATATTTGTATATTTTGGACTGCATCTTCAGGACAAGTATGCTTTTCTACCTTCAAAAGAACACCAAATAAACCCCTACAGATTGGTAACAGCCTAGATTTGTTTGGGGTTTTTGATATATTGCTGTCTACTTGCTCATTAGACAACTTTCCTCTCCCTAATTTATCACTTTAACATCAGATTTAACACAAAGAACCAGCCTGCAAAAGGAAAAAAAAATAATATATACCTATACACTGACCAGTTCACATTAGTGCGAGTGTTAGCAACACCAAGGTGTTTCTATTCATCACCATTTGCTTTGTTGGGGCACCATTAATTTAATTTATAATTTGATTCTTTTCAATTATTTCTTCTTGGGAAGAAGTACAATCAGCATTATTTAGTTAGGATTGTGTTTGCCCAACAGGTTTTATAAAGTCCATTAACAAGAAAACAGTAGGTAGATGTTTGTGTATTGGGTTTAGGTTTTTCCTCCAATATCTACCTACTTCATGATTTAAAAACATATTTGTTTTTTTATTGTTACAGGAAGTCAACAAATTTACTCATTTAAGGGCAAAAAGAGTTTAGCAAAATCACATGATTTTTCCATATGAAATTTCCGATTTCAGAGTGACACACTTCTGTTTGGAATAACAGCCAATTTGAAAATCTTCTACCCAGGAATATCGCTGTGTACCTTATTGTTTAGGCTGGAGCTTTGCAGCACTGGGGATTGTGTTGCTGTGGGTCTTGTCTCAATCTTGGAAGCACTGGGAATCCTCAAAGATGTGGGACACATTCTAAACATAAAATAGAAATGGCAAAATTAGCTTAAGTGTTGCACAACATGCTCAGACGCACAGAGTCATTACAGCTAGTAAGTCTGCAAACCTCTCACACCTCTCCTCTTGCCCTCACCTTTCCAAAGAAAAGGCTGAGATAGATGCATATATCCAAGGGACAACTTAGTTGTGTGTACCTAAGTTCAGAGAGGGCTCTTGACTGTAAACCCTAAAGCAGTTCTCTCAGAGTTTCTGCGTTATTCCCTATTGACCAGCTGGGTACGTTAGGCATCATGAATGTAATCCTAGAGTGCTTAACCTCCAGTTGTCTCTGGGAATTGCATTGCTGGACCCTGACTTCTCAGGCAATAGCAAGCATCTATTCTACCAGCACCTGTACCTCAGCCCCTTTGACAATGTGAGCCTTACTCTTTAAGTATCAGAGGATGTAATACAGCAAATACAGAAATGGTGCCCAGGAGAATGAGGTAACAGTCAAATGTCAGATGTAAATTTACAAGTGTCAGTTGATACATCACTAATGAATTACTCTTACTTTCAGTGACAAATTCCTCTGCTATTCCTGGTTTCTCATTTGACTCTGGTTTCTTATCCCCAGTCCTGGGCAGCTGGATGTTTAAGAATATTGGAAAGGGGGAGATCTTCCCCTGACAGTTGGTGCAGACACCAAGGAAACAGTGAGTTTGAGGGTCTAGAACAAATTCCAGTGAAGCAACTAATTTCTCAGTATTTGAATCTTTATATTTGGAGGAAGAAGATTGACTTCTATGAGACTTAACTTTCTTCTCTAAAACTTTTCATTTGGCCCTCCTTTATAGGAGATGGACATGGTCTTTCTGGGTACCATTTTCAGATTGCCAGTTAATTACTTGGCAATCCCTGTAATTAAAGCCTTCTCTATGCTTCAGTTAGCCCCAGCTAAAGAGGATGTTAAGAATGCTGATTGGCTTTAGCAGGCATCTTTGAGAACCATGGATGAAGAGCATAGTGTTTACTTCATGAGACACAGGCCACCTGCAATAGCAAAGAAAGGGGAAAAAATAACATTCAGTGGTAAGAAATAAAAGCCATTTCCAACAGCTTTTTAAAGATGGAATTGCACAAAGGTGCCCCTAAAGTAAGAAGTCAGTAAATATTCCTGCCCCCCACCATAACAGTCACACAGCCCTGCTGCCCATTTCTGTGCTGCAAAACCCTCTGGCAGCTAAGGCTGCTTTTACTTGACTTTAGGACTCCTGTATGTGACAAAACACCAACCAAAATCATGGAAAAGATTATAACCCACATCCTCTTAGCCTCTCCAGATAAGTAGGAAATTATCCTGAGCAGAAGTCAGGAATATATCTGCCTCTGTGTTTTTGTTCGTTTGCAAAACAAGGACCCACAGGGGCATGGCAGGACAGCTAGGCAATCTGTTGTGCAGGGCTATGCTTTTTTCTGCAAGGTATAGAAGAAATAACCAACACTTCATTGGAAAAAGAATTTGACCTTCACTTTAAAATATGCCTTAGTCTGCCTAAGAAGCTATAACTTGATCTCCCCAGCCTCACCAGTCAGTAGTACTGAGAAAATAGTCAAAGGAGCATCTAAAGCCTGAAAGCATGTCCCTGCACCACCACAAACGTCTTGATAGAACATGTGGAGGCCACAGACTCTGCGTTTTACTCCCATCTTTTAAATGGTGCTTCCCCAAGAGTGATGTGAGTGCCAAGGCCAATGCAGTATTCTGTGCCTTACAATGCATGGAGGATAGGGATGATTTATACAAAATAAAGAATACAGCAACAAGCTCCCCTTTAATATACTGATTTGAAGGTTTGGAAAGGCAGATTCAGGTGCTTTAAGTGGTATATAAATATTCAATTATTTTTACAAAATTGTTTAATCATTTCATAATCAAACTTAGGTGCCCCCACCTTACATGCTCCTCAGTCCTTACATGCAAAATCTTACAACCATTTGCAAAACACAGGGTAAATAAATTCCTTCCCAGGGAGGTACCAGCTCTGCCACAGCTCTGCCCCTACATTACTCTAAGACAGCCTCCAGGACACCACTCTGCTCATTGCCAGGTCACCCTCCCTGCCTCAAACCTTTGATGTGACATTCCCAACACAAAGCAAAATTACCCAGCTGTTCAGTCAGAACTCCCATGCTCTTGGCAGTGAGGGAGGAATTTAACAAGAGAGAGAAGGAAGAGGAAGATTGCTGCAGCACAAACAAACTAATAGGCCACAACAAGGCTTTTACCATCAGTCAGATTCTACTGTCCATGCTGGTTTTCCTTCCTCCAGAGGCAGGGCCACACTACTCCAACCCAACCCCCCTCCTACTAGCCTCAGTGCTATTTAAATACTTTGCAGGAACAAGCTACAGCTGCACATCATCCATGTCAACCAACCCACTGCCTTTGTGGCAAGGCCACAGTTGCATGTTATCAATGATAATCAACCCACTGCCTTCATTCATCTACAGCAGATGGGTATGGAGAAAAGGCATAGGGATTTTGTTGATTATACCTATTAGACTTTCTGAGGTACCTGGCTAGGATGGTGGTACAAACATGATTGTGTTAGACAAGCAGAATCCATACATTGAGACCCAGGTTTGTGAAAGAGCACAATTTGCCAGACGTTCCCCATCACAAGTAGTAAACACACTTCTGACTAAAGTTTTCTTCACAAATACTTTCTTTCTCCAAAGGGCAGCATCTGGGCTTTACAGTGCTATCATAAAGGCTTCCTTTTGGGGTACAAGATGTGCAGCATAGGAGTAGTTTAGACAGTAAACCTGAAAGGCTATTAGACATCAGGAAAAATACCAAAGGAAAGAACAAGTGCAATTAATAAAACATAAAACATTTGCTCCATAAAAATCTAGAATATCATCATTACTGCTTCAAATTAGTTGAAGAGTAATTATCCCCAAGATGTTCTGGCACCTTCTACATCTTGCTTGCAAAAGTTTGACAAAACAGTAAAGAACTCGTAAACATAAGGATATCAAAACTCTGTTGGATTAATAAAGGGAAAAGAATTAAAATAAGTTACGGTAAGTAAAATGACAATACAATCAAAACTGGACAGCACTGGTTATCTGTGTAGGGTATGTGCACACGCGAGTATCTGAACCGCAGTGAAGGTGACCTTGCGTAGTCTCATCTGATAGAAAAGCAGATTAAAATTCCACTCTCTCTCAAATATTGTCATTACCTACTCTTAATAAACAATACAAACCTAGTGGAAGAGTCCAGGTGATTGTTTATGTAAGTGCTTGATTTGCTGAAATTGTGCTGCCTTTTGCACTGAGGTGATTTAGACAGTGAATTCATTAACCAGTTTTAGGAGCATTGAAATACTTTGTGAACAGGGTGGAAAAAGTCCTTCTGAGGCTTTACGTTAAAGAAGGTCTTCTTACAAGACTTGCACAATGGTATTCAATAGCATAAATATTTCCACCATTTATCTGTGGTAGGAAAAAAAAGAACAATTCCATATCCCAGTGGTGTAAAGTCAGCAGAAAAGTCAAGGTTAAGATTGTCTTTGAGGCATATTCCTCCTCTGGCTGGACTGGGTGAAACTTACTGGAGACAAATGTGCCCTGGGGAGGGGTGAAGTGGTGATCCCTGCAGCCCTTCAGTGCACTGAGCAGGCTAGGTATGGCAAAGGAACAGATCTCTCTTCCTTGCCTAAGAAGAAAAGGAGCGAGGGAAAAGGGTGTGCTGAAAGGGTGTGGAGAGTGAAAGGAAAGAAAGATGGGCTGCTGGATGCCCTTCCCTCCCACCAGATCCTGAGAAGAAGAATGCTGTGCTCTATACTGTGCTAAAACATGACATTCAGACTTAAGCACTTTAAACAGTCCCCTGAGCTATGCTGAGGGTGCAGAACAGCTGTATGTATAATTAAGTAAAGCTAATTACAATAAATCAAGTTAACTAGAAAATCAGTCAGAGCTTTTATTCCTGAAAGTTCTGTTGTTGTTGCCAGAGTTGAAATTGCTTCAGGGCAAGATGCTGGGCCACTGCAGATTGTCAGAGATCTAGTCATTTAGTTTTATTTTTAAATCAAAATTGGTAAGTGGAAAATGTTGGAGTAATGGGGAGGGTGTTCATGTGCCTGAATTTTAGCTCCAAGTTTAGAAACTAGATGAGGAGGCTGATCTCTGTAGGATAATTGTAGAGACGAGGTACATGCCTTCTCTTTCTCTTGGCTACAGTAGACTTCTTGAGTGTTCAAGTTGGCACCAGAATATGGTGTGAATGTTTCCTTTGCCCATCTACCCAGCCATGCCTGCACAGCATTACTCTAAAACTGTAACAGGCACAAAAACTTTTGTTCTAGCTCAGCTTTGAAACATGACACAGTCCAGTGAAAATATAGTCCAGCTCCATGAAAGTTAGCAAAGTTATACAAATATGCTGTTAGTGATTCCTGTCAGAGAGCAGGATCTGCCTGCCCATTTATTGAGATTCCTGTTTCAAGCTGTGCCAGTGAAAAAGAGGCAATGTGCCAGGAGAAAGCCCAGTTCTGTTGTAACTGGTGGAGAATGTAATGCAACCAGATGAACACTAGACACTTTGGATTTACAGCGGCATCGCTACCCTAAGGATAAACTCCAGGGAGAACAACATACAGTATTGGTTGCAAACATTTTACGGAGAAAAGCGTTGAACAGATTTTGGCTCTAGCTGAGGAAATGTGTGAGGCACAAATCTCTGGAGTCAGGGTGAACACACGGGGAAAGTGTCATTGTAGTCTGCATTTTTCTTATGCTCTTCCCAGAACGTCTGGTGCTGTCCACTCTCAGAAACAGGATACTGGGCTGGAACGATATTTGATCTCACCTTAAACAGTATGATGATAGCAGTCTGCTCCTTCAGTTCCAGGATGTATTCAGGAAGGAACAAATTGTGGTTCAGCTGGCACACAGCGAAGAGATGCCAAAGGCTGTGAGAATTCCTCCTGTGTCTCAGTGCTGGATTCTGGAGTTAAAGACCAGATTGTGAGAGGGAGAGCGATATTTCTTTGCAGAGTAATGACTTTACTTTGTGCAAGGAGAAAGGAATTAGATTGGCAGAAGCTTTGATTTTGCCTTCTCCCCACAACAAGGCAGTTCCCTGTGCTGGAGAATATAGACTGCTCTATGCATCGCTGCCTCAAAGTGCTTGATTTTCTCCAAGCCTCTCCTGGAACAGTGCAAAAAGATGCCCCTCCACTGCCCAAAACTGGGGCAAAACATGGAGTGAACCACCTAGCAGCAAAAATACCATTGAAAACTACATCTGATTCATCTGCATTTGCCTTATTGAATAAGAGGGGACGTCACCACAGTAAAGATTTTTTAGAATAAAAATGAGTCAGTATCTGTCTTTAAAGGACTCAGTTTAAGGGTAGGCGTAATGCAATCCACACAGGCTGTGAAATTATTCTTATCAGGAGGCTTTACGGAATGGTTCTGGGAACCAAGGTGAATTAAAGTTTGACCTTATTTTTAATATTGTCTTTCTTGACACTTTCTCTTATATATACACTTGTTTTCAGGTTTCAGGAATGAGCTGCATTGATCCTGGTTTTGGAGATCAGTCATAGTGGTAAACAGCAAGTCTTTGTGATTTATGACTGGGCTTGCTGATAGTACCTTAGAGATGCCTGAGCACCTGCAGCTGGAGATCCAGTTTTAGGAACCAGGAATTTAAGCCTTTCAGGTATAGCTTTCACAGCTGTGCTCATTTGTGAGATGAAACCAAATCAGATTAGACAGTGATTATTACCAGTGACACTGATCACTGTTCAGCCCATGAGAAAGATTCTTCTGGTTTTGTAATATTCTTCAATGCCCCCTTCCCCATGCCATTCTTGACCAGCCCCCTAGTAAAATCTAAATGTGCAGGATTTCTAATAGCACTAATAATAATGAAGGGAGAGTGTCAGAAACTACTATGCATGTCATAGATTTGACAAAATTAGTTGGTGAAGCATTCAGACTAGTCAAAAGTGGGTTTGTTGTTGTATTTATATTGACTCATAATGTGATTTCATACCAGCTACCCCAAGAACACAACTACAGTGTGCAAGTCCTGGTTAGTCATCCCAAATGGCAGCAATATAAAATAAAACTGTATTTCTGAACACTAAGTTTAATTAACGTGTTTGCTTGTCATTATACTTAATGAAAACAAAGGTAGCATAGAACACACTCATGGCATAGCCATGCACACACAATTATCTTTTCTTCATGTATAGCAAAGTTGGCTATAAAGGCATCCTATACTACAGGTAAACCTGTCAGTGACCGGAAAGACTGAGTCAGGAAAGACTGTCCTTAAACTCCAAGCTTTAAATTCAGCCATTTTCACTGCAGACTAAGTGATACAAGGATAAATTTGGCTAGGGCTGGATGTTGCCATGATATTGATAGAAAGGGCTGTGCTACACTGCAGCTTCGCTTCTGGCTGCACAGCATGGAGCAGAGCGCTAAGGAGGAAGTCTACCACCCTCTGAACCACTGCTAAATCTGCCCTTTGGTGCTGATGGAAAACTTCAGCATGTCGGAGATTCATAAGCTGATTTGTAACATTACATCCCTTAAAACAAACCCAGCAGCAGCAGCAGCTAACAATTGTGGGAAAACCCCTGCAGGTAAATGGCACATCTGTATTGATCAAGAGCCACTTAATAAGGCATTGAAAACATGTCACTATTCATTAGCAGTGATTGAAGGCAGAGATTCTTATGGCCAGGAGGAATCATGATCTGATAGCCTGATGTCCAGTACAACATGGGTCATAGGAGTCCTCTAGTACAAGGCCAGCAGCCATGTTTCAGCTAGGGCATACTTTCTAGGAAATAAAGCATAACCCTAATTTTTAGAAAGTCTTTGAAAGCAGAGCCATCTCAGTCATTCATAATATGTTCCAGTTGCTAATCACGCTGAGCAGTAATCTGTGCTCCACTACTCTTACTGATCTCTACTAATCAGTTCATAGACATCAGGAGTAAGATTCAACCAGCTCTGGGCACCTTCAGCAGAGGCCTGCAACTGCAGTAGCCCCAGTAGATGCCTTTCATAGACAGCGAAGCAAATAGAAACTTTAAGGGAGTGATTCATCTAAACTGGTTTAGACATCTACTCCAGACTGAGATGAATTGTGCTTTACTATCCACCTAGAGTATTGTTTACATCTGTATTGACACACAGAGCTTTTAGATAGACCAGCTCAGGTATAGACATAAAGCCAGATGAATCCTACTACCATGCATGACATGCTGGAGAGTTTGGCCTTTCCCAGTTAGATACTTTTGGACTATAAGAAAACTATCCCTTAGCTCTGCCCTTGTTGGAAGAAATACAATAAGATACTTTAGTATTTGACTTGTTTCCTAATGCTTTAAAATATTCTCACAGTCTTCAAATTTTCAGTTACCTTCTTGGACTGTGAACATCAGAACTGGACACAATATTAGAGATCTGATCATATGTCAGGATGGTAAATAGAGCAGTAGTAGGAACAACAACATATGACTAGCTGTATTAGGTCAGACCCAAGGTCTATCTAGAAAAATGGCTTGTCTTTGACAGTGATGTGTGGTGGATGACTGGGGGAAAGTTTAAAAAAGGAAAGGAGTGATATTTTCTAGACTCCTCTACCAGCCTTCAGCTTTATGACAAACACAGACACCTCCGTGCTCAGGAGTGCTCCATGGAAGGTACTTACAAGAACTTGTCTCATTAGCATAAGCTTTTGGTATCTGTAATATTGCATGCCAATGAGTGTAGCAGTTTAAATATGGAGCATTTAAAAAAAATAATCCTTAAAAAAAATATATATGCCACACAGTTTTCCTATCCTGTCTTCTAGGTTTCATATCACAAGAGACAGTGACAAAATATTCCCCACTATAACCTCCTTACTTAGCATCATTTTGTTTACCTACATCGGCTCTTCTTGACACAGCACTGAGCAACAGATCATCTGCTCCAAACCCCAAGATGTTTTTCAGAATTTCTGTTTCTAGAAGTGTGTTTTTTTAATGTAGTAGTCTTTGTCCCTGATATTTGGGGCTGAATTGAACATAGCTGTATGAATATGAGCAAATTTGTTGTTTTCTCTCATGATTTTGGGAATATTTACAAACTTTAGTAGGATTTTTTTTTTCCCAGACAATTGTTAATAAAGAAAGTGCTAAACAGCACAGGATTAAGAATCATATTTTGTAGAACCACTACTAGAACTAGAATAGCTTTACCATTATTTTCTATTTATAATGACAATTCATGACACTTAAATATTTAACTGATACTAAATGCATTTCATGTGGGCTGCATTCACGTGTGTGTTTGTGTTGCACTGGTATATTTTAGTGATAAAAACCTTGTGCTGTATCAAATTAGACAGTTAAATCATTATAGCATTATCTACCAAACCTGAAGTCTCAAGAGGAAGCAGCAAGAGACAAGACCTGATCTCTTTGCATCCCCCTTGGTGGAGGAGGGAAATTCCATAGTGATTTTGTAACCATAAGTATAGTGAAGTGCTCTCTTAAAAATTATTATGAATGAGTAAAAGCTTTCTAAGACCTTCTTTCCCTTTATTGTCTACCACATTTTTCCTTCTCAAGTAAGACCCTGGGAGCACAAGGAGCAATTCAGAAACTATATTTAGACTACAAATTAAACACAGCATGCAGTATAGATCAGGTTCAAACAAATCTATTCCTTACTGATTCGTGTACCTAGGGTTTTTTTCAGGGACAGAGAAGGTGGTGTGGTGCAAGCCCAGACATCAGTGCAGCGCTGCTACCTGGCAGGTAACTGAAGAGAACATATAGGAGCAACTGCAGCCTGTGAGCTGGGAGCTTGCTTTGAAACCTGAGGTACCAGCCAACAGAGATGCATTTATTTTAAAAACAACAACAACAAACAAACAAACAAAACCCCAATGAAGTATCCAGATCTGGGAGCATGCAAAGATGAAAATGATGAACAGCCATGGCACAAAATGCTTTGGCTAGTAACTTGGGACCAGCAGTAGAGCCCATCCACAACCCACTGGTGTCTTTTCAGAAAGACACCAGGTTGTAGGAGACTGTAACCAGATAGAAGCCTTTCCTCAGCACATTTGTCCACAGAGCAGAGCAAAAATGTTTCTCTTTTAGGTCAGGATAAAAAGAGTGCTGCTGCCTTGCTCAGAGGACATTGTCACAGCTTGGTTTGGTATGGTGCTGGCCTGGTGGAGGTGTGATGTTCATGCCATGGGGCACATCCGAATTGCAGCACAGGCTCACTCCATCTTACAGAAGCTGCAGCACGCATGGGAGTCCTGCCACTGTGACTGTGGCAGACACTCTGCCCTTTGTGATTTCCCATTTTTAATTATACCTGAGTATCACTTGTGCTACTGTTCTCTGGTCTGTGGCACTTGTAATTTTAGAAATGTCTTCTGTGTTCTCTCCCTGACTTGCCTCAGTCAGATCACACAAAACAAATTTTTGAAGGAGAAAATAGGACTTCCAGCCAATGCAACTAGCCAAAAATAGTTAACTCTTAAATGTTATTTACAATTTTATCTCCTTCCTCCTGGAGGTAGAAATGCTGCTGGCATCCTCTGTGGGGAAGATGCTTGCCAGAGGGTGGAATGCATGAAAAAGGATGATTCCCTGAATCATCCTATGAAGGCGGCCACACTATGGAGGAGGAACGGAGCGACCTCTCTGCTTCTTCCCTTTTTCACTCCATCTGGAGATGGATGCTGAACATAGGGAGTAGGAGGTAGAGGGGAGGCACATGGGGAGCTTTGTACCTCCCACTCACCACATTTGAAGACATCAGCCCACTTGCACAGGCTTGCCCCCTCCACTTTAGGCTGTTCTTTCACATATTAAGGAAGACTAGGGAGCTATACCAAAGCAGGCCTTCTACATCCAAGTTAGAACAGTTATTTTATAGTTTTATAATTTCAAACACACTGAGGCTTGCTCCATGTGCACAAATCCTGGATCCTGCTTAAGGTCTCTGAAGTGAGGGGTCAGTCTTTATACAGATCCCCTATAAGAGGCAATTTTCATTGCCTATGAAGATGAAAAGAAGAAAAGGTTTCAGGACATTTAAGTTAGCAAGAGGACAGTCCTGGCTCTGTGGAAGCAGTACTAGTGAGAGTGAAAGACCTATCAGATTTGCTACATCCAGCTATTGCATAAAAAAATAATGTGGCACACCCATGCTCAAGCAGCAACCAGTATCTCTTAGACTGTCAGAGATAAGAAGGGCTTACAGCGATGGAGAAATCATCACACAGCTAAAGAACAGAACCTGCCACAGCCTGGCTTTCATTTTTACACTATGAATAACAGGCCTTTCTTAGGGTAACCAGACAACCATAAATCCTTGTTGTAATATGACCTTTCATGCACTAAAAGATGACATTAAAGTACCCTCAGATTACATAATCTTAATAGTTCAATTGACTAAAGAGTACCTGTGCTTGTATGTATGTATAGGAATAAAAAGAAGAAGAAAAGGATAGAATAAAAAAGGTTTAACATTAAAAAATTATTTAGGCAGTCATCAGAACAGCTAAATAAAATTACATATGAGCTCTGTCATTTAAGGCTTAGCAAGGATTTTACAATCTAATTGTGTCAGCAGTCTGAGAGATCAGCTTCTACTGACACCACTGTCCCCTGAAGGTGCTTTGCAATGTGGTCCAGGGTGACATTTTCCCTGGCTTTAGCTGCTCACCAGAACAAATACAACTTAATCCACTGCCTTTGAATTGCCACAGATATATATGGAAGGATCTATATTTTTCTTAAATTTAGCAGCTTTATGTCTGAGGAAAATTTGGTATTGGAACTGCTGCACCGAAAATAAAAAAAAAAAAGCAAAACCTGCGGAGCTGTAGGTCCATGGTGTAATTACTGCCCCAAAATCAGCTGGCTCCAGAGCAACACCAAGTGAAATGCCTCATGACAAAGAGCACCTGAGCTGACCAATAACTCAGCATCCAGTTTGTTTGGTCTTTGTATCACTGATGAGAAAGGATAAAGTGTCTGCCTATGCAGGGTGCATATAAATTATCCAAGTATTTACTATCAATATGGTAGCACTATATACACACCTCAAGACAAAGCTGAATAGATCTGCATCTTTATGGAATATAAGGTTATACACATGGCTGACACAACGGCTTCTGCAGGATTTGCAATAGTATAAATATGAAAACTGACTTTGAATCAAAATGATCTTATTAAATAAGCATTCATGTCAATGGCATGGACAACATATTGTTTATTTTATCAGACATATCCACTTACTCCACTAGTTCAACAAAGCATTGTATATCGATTTGACAGAGATACTGTCAGATCACATTGAGTGACTGCTGGTGGTACCAGTACAGACCTTAATTTATATTCTGGAACTGTGCCCTCTCTGCCATCTTGGATCTTCCTATAAAATCTTATAAGATGCACGAAAAAATCTATTCCACGTTTTTCAGATTTATGACTGTCAAATGAAAGAAGGAACAGAAATAATCTTTCCATTTGTCAGCCTGTCATCTACATAGAACAGACACAGCTGCTGCTGCTGCAAGAAAATGCTATTACAGGTGCAAAATGGACAGTTTCTTCACAAATATTTTTGTCATTAATTTAGCATAAAATCTATGAAATCTTAGGGCAGTAGAATAGTCATTTGATCTTATGAACAAAAAGAAAAATCATGATTCACTTCAGGTTTTGTCTTTGTTATTTTGTGCAGCTGAAAAGCTAGCAAATTCTGTGTAGTACTCAGAGGTGCCTGTGCCTGGTTTTGAGAAAGGTAATATGCAAAGATGTGCTTTCATTTCAGTCTTCCACCAAGCAGATAATGATGGGAGTCCCTACAAAGTCCCTTGAAAGTATCAGGGAACAAAGGCCACCCACTCCAGCAACATTGCTGGCTTACGTCTTCAGTCAGTTACGGCTGAGCACTGTCTCCAGACTGGATATAACCAAGTTAGTGGTTTGGGTTTTTTTACAGAAGAAAATGTTTCTTAGGAAATGCATGCAACTGTGAAATTTCATCAGTAAGCATTATTTTGATGGTTATATGAAAACCGATCTGAATCATAAAATAAGGAACAAAATTTAAATAAGAATAAAATTAATATAAATTAAAAACCTTTAGAGAAAAAGGGTAAAAGTCCTCACCTGATACACTATAGTAGCATGTGATATCCCTGTACTCCATCCCAAACATTTTCAAGTTTCAAGTCAACAGGACACAGATGGTACCCTGGAGACTACAACTTGACTGGGAATGTGCAAGGTATAAAGAGTGCTTTGCTTTATGCTTCCCTTTCAACCATCCGCTCCTGAGAGGAAGCATCCATCTCACCCTTACGCAGTAGGTATTGCTCCCTGCCCTGATCTAGTTTAGACAGAGACTACCCTATTTTCTCTTGTTTTCCTGACTCCCCCGAAACTACATCTCTTCCTTAAATTTGCATGGGTTTCTTCTTTCCTCTCCTTTTACTCTTCCCCTTCATGTCCCATCTGTAGCCTGAAGGCTCCTGAGACAGGGGGGGTTGTTGGCACCTTGCAAAGGGATGCCTTGCTGCTGTCCCCCACCTTTCTGCCTTCTTCCTCTCTTCTCCCTTTCCAAAGGATCCCATCAGGTAACTGAGGGGCTAGAGAAAGTGAATCAAAGTACAAAATGTAACTAAGCTGGCAAAACAAGCTGTTTCCTATCCTAGAAGTTTTCAAGAACAAATACATGACATAAATGCCAAACATTTGTACTGATCTGTCAATGCCAGTGCAGCACTGTATGACTGAAAAAAGTAATAAAACTACTACTGCCAGCCTCTTACATTTAAGAACAGAAGGAATGCTTGAAATTATAAAATGAGCTATATACCTGTGAGTCTGATCTGTCCATCTGCATGACTTCAGTGAGAATTTCAAATGAAAGAAAAATCAGATTTAACTATAAATGGGTAGTGGGTAAAATGCAAAGGGAGATTATTGAACTAGATTAACCACATATTTCAAGAAGATAACAATTTCTTAAAGTGTAGAAGAACTAGTTTATCTGGATTTCAGTAAGGAACTCAGCATGATGCCGCCTAAATAGTATTTCTGTGTAGTGTAAAACTAAGTTCTGAGAGGCGATCTCAGGAAACTAAAGTTTGCATTTTACAGTAACTTCTCAAAGCAGACTGCATTTCAAAATCAGAGATCTTATAGAGCGAACAGATTCCTGCATGGAAACTTGATTGAAAAGTTGTAGACTTCATGCAATTGTTTGCAACATAGAAATACTTAACACTGCTAGGCTAATACAAACATATGCAGTGTTCAGAATCTAGAGATCTTCTGCAGCTCATGTATTTAATGATGTATTATAGACTGGATGGATCATTCGTTCATGTTCTAATTTCTTACACATAGAAAATATCTAATTATTTCTTAGATTCATTAGGATACAAGGAACAAAAAAAAAGGAAGAAACAGAACAGGCACTCTTACTTCTGCCATGACGACATGAGTAAAGCTCCAATTTTCTGAGAAAAGTTATTTTAAACTTTTGAGAATAGAGCAGTAGATAATTCACCATTTTTATTCTGAGACTATTATGTTTATCCTTTGGTTTTAGTGGAGTTGGCATGCTCATAAATCCCACCTTCCTCTGGCTGTTATTTCTGTCTGGTAAATTATTTTTTTATTCACAAGGCAGTAAAAGGTCACTGGAAAGAGGAATATAATATTCACTCTCATAAAATAAAGTTAAAGAGTATTTAGCATTTATATCTTTCCAGGCTGGTAAACAAAATATGGTTTATTTGACTCAATGAAGACCTATGATACTGAAAGAGATAAATCTAATGACTTGTTTTAACAGAATAAGATAAATCTTTCAATAGAAATCTTCAATAATGCCATGTTGTTCCTGTGGAAGTCCACTACACAATTATACATAGGTGCCCACAGAAAGAGCAGCACTTTGGCTCTTACCTGCCAGAACTATTTGAGATGCACAAGTAGATTTCTTAACAACTTCTGGAAGTACAGCACACTTCTAAGTTGCTAGTCTATTAAATTACAAAAAAAAAAAATATTGCTTAATAAAGTTTAGTACTAAATTTGATTAAATAGTTTCAGGAATAACAGAGATTTTCCATTTTACATCAAGCTTTATTTTGACTGAGGGCTGGTTCCTGGGGTGTGTTTTTGAAAGGAAAATTTAATTCTGCTTAGTAGGAAAATTTCATTCTTCTTGGGACACTTGGTTTAAAAAAAGATATAGCAGCTACTCAACTAAATGTACCTAAGTGTATTCCACATGTGGAATTCTAAAAAAAATCAGAATGTGTTAGAACAAAATTGTATATGAATACACAGTGAAAGAATGCATAATAAAGTATGCTTTGTATTTTGCAATTACAATATTCACTTTAATTTTCTTTTTTATGAAATTTCTTCATATTTACATGCTTTTAATGTAACCTGGCAAAATGGGATTTAGTCCAGAGAATCATACTGGCCCCAAATAGTTCCTTAGTAAGGAGGAGAGTTTCATATTCACAACCCAGATTTTTCCTGGCTGAGCTTGTGATCTCTTATGGGGACATCTAATGAGGGCCAGGGCGGGGAGGAAGAACAAGTTATTTTGCCTACAAAGTCTTGAAACAAGGTTTTCTCCCAAATGTGGGCTCAGCTTCAATTTAGAAAGGAGAGTAAAGTTAAACATCCTTCTGCATCTGCCCTGTGGCTATCTGCTTTTCCTCACCTTAGCTCTGATCAGTCTCAGCCTATTCAGCCCATGCTCTTTGCAAACCTCAGTTCTCTTCCTTAACCTACATTTTGCATAAGTAACAGCAGTGGAAACACTCATTTCTCAAGAACTTTTTATGCTTACATTTCCTGTAAAGCCCGTGCCCCCCCATGAGAGGGAACTGTTGCAGGGAAAACCCTTCTTGATGGCAACAGCAGCAGACAGTATAAGGCCAGTCATTCAGTCAGAAGAAGGGAGAGTGAGTGAGTGAGCTTGTGGGTTATTTGCCCAGCACACAGTTGTGCAGCCACTCAGCATGCTCTATTAAAGTAGAATTTTCACAGAAAATGCTGTTGATGTTTTAAAAAAATCATCTTGCAAAGTTAAAATTTAATTAACTGTTCTCTGGGAAGCCTAGCTCAAAATAAGTGGCCCATGTTGACACACGGTGGACCTTTATGTTTCAAGTTCTTACTGAAGGATTACAGTGAAAAAAAACATAAGAAGCTTTTTAAATTTGGGGCAATTATTTCCTTATCCCTTATTATTGTTTTCAGAAGTAACTGAAATATTTTTTTTATTGAAAAGGAAGGAAAGCAGAAAGATGTAAGTGGGAAAGACAAGGAAGGAAAAAAGGAATGAAGCAAGGAAGGAAGGATAAATTAGGAAAGGAAATAAGGAAAGGAAGGGAGGAAGGAAGGAGAAAGAAAAGAAAGGCAGAGAGAGAGAAAAAGAGAGAAAGAGAGAGAGAGAGGGAAGGAGGGAATGAGGGAAAAAGTTTTGAGGGAAGTTATGGCATCTGCAATTTATATTTGACAAGGTACAGCAGTTTCACAGCCAATTGAAACCAGTTCATTAGCTTCCATCATTAGCTTTGCCCAAATGATTCACATTTTCAATCTAAGGCTCTTAAACAATTTCTGTTCCAGGAGGTGGGAAAATGGAAGAAGGAAAATAAACTCTTTTAGGTAAAACCTGAAATCTAAACAAAAGTGATTGGGTTTTCCCTTACTGTTTGCTTTCCAGCATTCCCACGAGAGTTGGGGAAAGCTTCAGGCACTCAGCATCTCTTATAACCGAGCATTTTTGTTTAGGTGCCTAAATTCAAGCACAAGACTATGCAGTTATTTTCCCAGTAAATAAACCTTAATCATTACCTAGTTTTTATCTCAATTAATGTGATTTACCAGGTCTATCTGCTTTGTAAAGAGACTGATAGATTCAACAGAACCAAGCTGTACTTCCAGTGCTTTAGTAACCATTAAAAACAAGATTTTCAGAGGTCCTCTACTCCATTCCCTGCCTCGGGGCAGCAGTACCTACACCTAGATCATCTCCAATAGATGAACTTGCTGCTTTATGCTAATGGCATCTTAAAGTGGGGAAATGTTCCCAATAAACAAACAGGAAATAAGTGCTTACTCTTTTGCACAGTAGTTTTGATAATCAAGTTGCTTATGTTGACTACCATTTGTCTAGTATCCCATTAATTAGGTGCTAGAACTATTTTCAAGAGTAATACAAGCAGGATTTGGCCAAATCTGATCATTCTTTACCAATGACATGCACACACATTTCAAATCTAAAAACTAATTCTTCCCTTGTTCAACTGCCTGATTGTGGGTTTGGAGAACTCTCCTCCACTTACATCAGGATCTAAACATCCTAATCTCACAGAAGAAAAAACTTCCCCTAATTTACCTGCTTGGAAATCCAGTTTTCCACTAAACATTTAGATTTTGGCTATTACTCTTTTTCAGTAAAGGGCCACCCTGATGTGGTACTGGAAACTGTTCAAATGCTGTTATATCTGGTAGAAAGATATTTTCAGAACAGGGTCTCAAAGAGTGATTGAGGCTTGATGGAACTTTTTCTTCCTTTCTATCTCAGTATTGAAAATCAAATATAATCACTATTTATCCTTCCACCTGCACAGCTCCCTGCCTTGGGCTTCTCAAGTGGCACCAGATAACTTCATAACCCCCATAAATCAAGTAATCTTGTGTATTCAGTCCTAGAGGTGCCACAAACTCATTTTTTAACCCAACAAGATTTATTGGGTGGTGATTTTTCATGCCTTCTGGCACCCCAAGACAGTGGATATTTATATTTTTCCTCCCAACTTATTCTCTAACATTTCAAAGCAATGGCTGTATATCACAGTTTGTATTCCAAAAGTATCACCTCATGAACTCCCTACACATTGAACGCACAGGATCTAAGAGTTCTGCCATGTTTTTTTCCATGGCTGATTGTGCTGCGGGTTTTTACAATGAAAGAACAGAGGTATCCGGAACGAGGTGTTTTGCACTGTTGTTCTAAAAGATCTTGTGATATACCAGTACAATGGATCGCCCCAGATTGGTGTTTGTAGAAACTGGCAAGCTACAGGTGGTTTATTATGCCCTGAATGACAATCTGTTACCAAATCTTGGCACCAAATTTTCCAGACACTGTTAAGGAAATAAAAACATCATCTGTAAATAAACTACTACAGGGAGTTTCTCTCTTAATACTAAAGTGTCCTGATACTTCAGTGATTGAAGATTGTCAACACAGAAAACACGAAACCTACTGTAGGAATCAGTAATACGACAGTTTTACAGGAGTCATACTATTCAGATGAACTGTCCTATTCTCATACTGAAATAGCAAGAGTTGGAGGTTCCCTGAAAAGCTAAATATCCGAGGGAAAAGAAACAGTAGGAAAACTGCACATTTGAGCCAGACTTACACTGCTTACCCTGGAACAAAGCCCATGCTGCAAAGCCTGGCAGAGAAAGCAAACACACTGGAGCAATGAAACACAAAAAAGCCCAAACTTTTCTACATTACTGTCAGTAAAGTCATGTAATTTTTATATGAACTTAACATATCTAATAAATGATTGTCTCTTCTGGCTTCTGCTGTATTTGGTTTCCTGATCTCTGTGCCATTTTGATCAGACCATTAAGGAGCTGGTAAGTTTAGAGCTAACTGCAGCCACGCACATTCTATTGCAGTTGCATATCCACTAATTGTCAGCTTAATGGTCTGCAAAGCTAGCTCTCCTCATTATAAACATTTGACTGAAATACAAATGTTATTAGGTGTCATCATTATGAAGTTGATAATACTAGAATTATTTTATGCTTCACCCTGTATGTATTTTGTTTCCAGAAGTTTCTAACTGTGAGGCATTTTACATTCCGTGATTACATTAATCTGTAATCCTACCGCTGTCTCTAGGAAGGCTATTGCAGTACTATATGTAACATTACCTAAGATCATGTAAGTATGCTCTTGAATGATGTGAAGCAAAGCCCCATCTGAGCCTCTTACTATGCAGTATTTGAGAAGTAGAGCCTAGAAGTGAATAAAACACAGAAAAAAATCCTGTATTTGAAATGTATTCTGACTAAAGCATGATGGTCTGTGCCTGAGAGTTCATTAAAGGTGCAAATACAACTTTGACCTGCACTGTATTTTAACAGTAAAGTTGGAATTGCTGCAATTACTGTTGGGGTTGGGGCAGTTATTATAAAAGAAGCTGAAGTGCTCCTTCAGGACTCAGAACTAGGGTGAAGGCTGATGCTCAGAGGAAAACAAAGAGTTTATATTTTGTGCTTGTGTCAGCGGAGGTGTCCCAGGCTGTTTTTAAGTTCAGGGTTAGGACTGAATTGGGCTCAGGGTCACAGAAACGTATTAATTTTATGGCTTGATGTTCAAATCAATTCCAGTAGAGCAAGAAGCATATGATTTGTTAATATTTCTGTTCCAATTAACTGTGCCCAGATAATGATTAGCTCTAGTAAGGGTTCTCATTAGATTTTAAAATGTAGATAGAAACTTATGACTACATAATCCTGAAAAAAACAGTGACTCAGAAAAGGACTTGGGCCAAAGGGTATTTTTTTTACCTTGCTGCTATTAGCTGTAAAGCTGGAGTTCACAGACACTGGGAACTGACTTTATTAGTATTGCTGCATGAAGATCAACACCTGAAAAAATAGGATGACAATGGATGTAAAATGGGCAGCCTGTTCCAATGCTTGACCACCCTTTCAGTGAAGAAATGCTTCCTACAATCTAAACCTCCCCTGGCACAAATGGAGGCCATTTCCTCTTGTCTTGTCACTTGTTCTCTGGAAGAAGACACCCAACCCCACCTCACCACAATCTCCTTTCAGGCAGTTGTAGGGAGCAATAAGGTCTCCCCTGAGCTTCCCTTGCTCCAGACTAAACAACCCCAGTTCCCTCAGCCACTCCTCATAAGCCTTGTGCTCCAGGCCCTTCACCAGCTTCGTTGCCCTTCTCTGGACACGCTACAGCACCCCAAGGTCCCCTCTGAAGTGAGGGGCCCAAAACTGAACACAGTGTTCAAGGTGCAGCCTCACCAGTGCTGAGTACAAAGGCACAGTCACTCCCCCAGCCCTTTCCCACCAGGCACTTCCCAGCCACCCTTCCCCAGCCTGTAGCACTGCGTGGGGCTGTTGTGTCCCCAGTGCAGGACCCAGCACTTGTCCCTGTTGAACCTCCTACAACTGGCCTCAGCCCATGGGCCCGGCCTGCCCAGACCCCCCTGCAGAGCCTCCTGCCCTCAGGCGGATCAACGCTCCCCCCGCTTGGTGTCCTCTGCAAACTGGCTGAGGAGGCACTCGATCCCCTCAACCAGATTGTCAATAAAGTTATTAAACAGAACTGGCCCCAATACTGAGCCCTGCGGGACACCACTTGTGACCAGCCACCAGCTGGATATAACACCATTCACCACCACCACCCTTTGGGCTCAGCTGTCCAGCCAGGTTTTAACCCAGCGCAGAGCACACCCATCCAAGCCTTGAGCAGCCAGTTTCTCCAGGAGAATGCTGTGGGAGATGGTGTCAAAGGCTTTACTAAGGTCCAGGCAGACAACATCCACAGCCTCCCCCTCATCCACTAGGTGGGTCACCTTGTTGTAGAAGATCAGGTTTGTCAAGCAGGACCTGCCTTTCATAACCCTGTGCTGGCTGGGCCTGATCCCCCCAGTTGTCCACACGTGTCACCTGAAGGCACTCAGAATGACCTGCTCCAAAACCTGCTGACCTGCACCGAGGTCAGGCTGCCAGGTCTGTAGTTCCCCAGATACTCCTTCCTGCCCTTCTTGTAGGTGGCTGTCACCTTTTGTCAGTCTTTTCCTCGTCTTTTGTCACTATGCTTCCCCCTGCATCTAATAAAGGATGGAGATTCTCCTTAGCCCTCCTTTTGTTGATAATGTATTTATAGAAATATCTTTTATTGCCTTCTATGGCAGTAGCCAGACTAAGTCCTGGTTGGGCTTTGGCCCTTCTAATTTTCTACCTGTGTAACCTTACAACACCCTTGTAGTCCTCCTGAGCTTCCTGCCCCTTCTTCCAAAGGTCATAAACTTGCCTTTTTTTCCTGCATTCCAGCCAAATCTCTGTTCAGCCAGGGTGGCCTTCTTCCCTGTTGGCTTGTCTTTCAGTACAGGGGGAACAGCCTACTCCTGTGCCATTAAGACTTCCTTTTTGAACAATATCCAGCCTTCCTTGGCCCTTTTAGGACTGCCTCCCATGGGACTCCAGTAACCAGTATCCCAAACAGGCCAAAGTCTGTCCCCTGGAAGTCCAAGGCAGTGGTTCTGCTGATCCCCTCCTTACTTCTCTGAAAACTAAAAACTCATTTTGTGATCACTGTGCCCAAGATGGCCTCTGACCATCACACCACCCACAAGTCCCTCTCTGTTCACAAACAATCCATGGCTGAGGTTCCTTTGCAGACCTTCCTGGAAGGGCCCCTTCACAGCTACCAGTGACATGGCGTCCAAGCTGGCCTGGAGCGCAGGCAGCCTAAACTGCATCTTGCTGACCCTTGGAACAGCATTAATTAGTGATAAATTTTTAAAAATCTAGAAGAATGAGGAAGCAGGCCACACTTGCATACTCCATGTGTCCAAATAAACTAAGGTGCAACTCCTTTCCATTACTGACCTACATCTAACCCTATCTTTAACACGACTTTGTGACAAAAGTCCATACCCAACAAGCACATAAAATGTAAGACCCGGTGGGTCCCAGCCCTCATCCTCAGTGTAGCAGATAAGCAGAATCCAAATATTAAGCAAATATAACAAACCTTAACACTGCCCACAACCCTATAGATAACTGCTATAGCCAGCAACGCTTACCTGTCTCTTAAACCAACACAGGGTCTCAGTGGATCAAAGGAGTAAAACTACAAACACAGGCCTTAGTCCCAGTCTCAAACCTAATTCCAAGTACAACTCTGAGGTTAATTCTTCTTGTCCCTTTCTCATTCCAGTTTTGTCCTAAGTTTGTGCGACATTGGAATTTTAACAGTAAGCCTATCACTTCAGTCTTTCCCATCCACAACAATATATCAAGAAGAAATTATTCATTAATCTGATGTCATAAATCAATTTCAATTCAATTGTCACAGAAAGCTCCAATACTTGAGCAAGTTCTTGGCTTGGTTAAACTAATATCAATAAATCAATGTACTTCACATGCTGAATTTTGAAGAGTAAAAGTAAAAGCAAACTTCTGTCCCCTGGGATTTTAATAAAGAGTAAATTAAGTCACTAACATACATAAAAATAGAGTGATCTGTTTCAAAATTTTTAGATATTCTGCAAACAACATTTATTCTTTTGAATGCTCTGGTTTTTTTTGGAACCTTCTTGGAGGAGTATCTTTTGTGAAATACTAGATCTAGAGGAAAAAGGTAACTATACTGACTCTCAGAAATGTGAACATACTAAAGTTAGCACCCTGGAAAGCAACAAAACTGAAGCAACCTACAAAATGGAAAGGTACTGGAGGTAAGTTGTGGAACACTTAGCAGGATTGTCTGAAACACAGGACTGCAGTGAGAATTTATGCTTTAAAAATTTACAGAAGTTTGAAGGAATTTTAACCATGTAACCATTTTAACCCTCTTGAAGCCACTGCAAATGCTGACTTCCCTCAAGCGAGGGACAGCCCATATTTTATGTCCATCAGTCCAAAATTTCCTTCCTAATAATGTTTATAATGTTTTTTAAATATACATATATGAAATGGGCAGAAGGAGTCTTGGGAAATACTTGTTAAAAAAAATCAGGTAAGATTTCTATGGTGCATATTAATTTCATTATGGATGTATAATTTAATAGAGGATACTGGAGAACATAATATATATTATGTGAATAAATTATGAATTATGCTAACAGGGTGAGTGCTTGAGAAACATATAGAATAGGATAGAAAATACCTCCTTTTTTAAAACTTTTTGTCTATAGCAAAGACAGAATTGTTTACTTAATTAGTGGATTGAAAAAGAATTTAAAAGAGTTTGCCTTATAGTTTTCAGTATGACTAATAATGACAGAATCTCAAAAGTGTGTTTGGGCTCAGCCCTGCCACCTATCTTGATGAAGAACCATGTGGTAGCACCTTATGACATTACAAGCTTAATCTAAATAGTGTTTTTTTTAAAAAAAGGGGACTATGTGATCATGCAAAAGCAAATGCAAAGCTGCCTGCAGGCATCAGCCTTGCAGCCTCAGCCAAAAGCCCAGGTGATATTTCAGCACAGTTATATGCTCCAGCTCAGGTGGTAGCTTGCTGCTGCTGTGCTGCAGCTTGGAGGAAAGGGCTCTGCTTTGTTCAGCAAGAGGTGCTGAAGTTGAAGCTGTAGCCCACCCTGCTAACCAGGTTGCCAGGGTTACCACAGGGATCCCAAGTGTGGAAATTCAGGACTGTAATAGAGAAGCTTTGCTTCACTAAACAGGAAAATAACAAAATAGAGAGACATTATTAAATACCAGAGGATTGATGCAGAAATAAAAATAACTGAATAAAAACATTAGCAACTACATACAGGCAAAATGCCAAGTATTAATTTGATGTTTGAGTATAAGATACCATTTGAATCAGGACAGCTGCTGTGCATTGTCCCTTTTTTGGCACAGGAGGTCTGTGTGAGACAGGGCAGCCAGGGCTGAACATCAGAGCACAGGCATGAAGCCATGCTGCTGAGTTTGCCATGGGCACATGAGCAGCCCTGTATAAGCACAACAAGAGTGTGACTAATTTTATTACATTCACAAGGGTAAAATAGCTTGTATCTGAGTTCAGAATTGAGCCCTTGGTATAAATACAGCTTTAAAATATGAATTCAGAAGCTACCAGTGGTTGCTGTGAAATGCACTAACACTGAAAGCCTCCTAAAATTTTGAGAAAATTCCATCCACCAGAGCCTTAAAACTGCTCATGCTTTTCATCATTTTGGAGAGGTTTTTTTCAATAATTTTCTGCTTCTATTTTATAGTCTATAGTTGAGGAAATCCTCTTGCTCTTGCCTTTTAAAATTTATTTTTGACATGGAAGAACATACATTTTTATGATACCCTTGCAAAATCTTATGTGATAAGGTTAGGAAGAGGTGACTTATGTACTAAAAGAATTTGAGAGAAACATCCTATCACTTATATAATTATTTGTGACATAATTATACTGAGAAATTACTTTGAATAGCAACATTTACACTTTTTTTTTTGAGGAATTGTTTTTGATATCTTCAGTCCAAACATCTCAGGCCTAATAATTCCTTCAAAATATTGTTCTCCACTGTAAACTGTTTCTTTGATTGTGAAAATTAGGTTGGATACTTCTGCATCAGTATTCTTAAGCATTGCAGTTATTCAGGATATCATAGAAATCTGTTTCCATTCTAAATCTTTTTTTTTTTTTAAGCCACTAGTTTTGAAGGTTACTATAGGGTAAGTCCTGAACGGGGAAAGGGTGTCTGGATGTATTAGTTCTATAAACACCTAGTAGAAAATTAAAATTAATAAGGCAAATATAAGCATGAAAAAGAATTAGTAACTCTAAAAGGGCAATTTACCTAATGAAAACATAATTTTATTAACTTGGCTATTTAGCCATGCATCTTTACTTATTGCGAATGTTTTCTAGCAGTATAATTAAACCAGATAACTTTGGTTCATTATTCTCAAGTTCAACCCGTGTTGTGAAGAGTCCCACAAAGAAGCAAGAATGCTTATTGTGGCTAATTCTGCTTTTGCCATTTATATTGGTGAATCCACATGATTTAGAGGATGAGGAAAGGTGACACTGGCAGGAGGCCCAGGACATTTCTATTCCTAGGGGCCAAATCCAGGTAAACAAGTAATCTGTTTATTATCCTCATCAGTGACTGGTTTGAGCACAAGGATCCCTTCATCCAGAGTGATGAGGTTTGCTCTCCCTGGACACTTACAGAGGGTTTGGCCTTTAATGGTTATTTAGGCACCTCAGTGTCCAGTTCTGTATTTCTTAATGCTTAGCTTTCTCATAGGAGGAACTGTGAACATCCTGGGCTTCTGGAGGTTGTACTCATATCAGTAAACTTTGAATTTCTGGGTCTGTCTCTCTCTTCCTTTGGACACACTCTTCACGCCCCTTGTGTGCAATGGGAATATCAGGAGCTGACTCTTTCATCCTAGGGAACATCTGATGCTTCCACAGCCTCTTCTTGGCAGTAACTGGGGGGCCAAAATAAGAGAGAAAATGTAGGGTATCTGTCCTAGGTATTGATAACACCCCTGAGGTTTTTTAAACAATATGTTTAACCCCAACATACAAAGCATGACACCAGTTTTGGTTCCCCCTCATTCCTACCCTATCTTGTTCCTGGATACCAGCGGTCAGATGTACAGGAGAAGAACAGACAAGCCTGATGTACAGCTTGGACAGAGGAAAAGCATACTGCAAGTGTACCTTCTTCTGCTGCCCTTTTCAGGAGATTTTAAGCCTCTTTTTCTTCTTTGGTCTTTCCATACTTCAAACTGGAAGAGACTCAAACTGGAAGAGCGCAGACAGGAGAAAAATTACTGCATTTGCTGCATCAAAATCCCATGGCAGTAGACTTTTTATATCACAGACAGGTACAAAGCTGAAGAAGAAGCTGACAAAAAAGATGAGAAAAATCTCACAGTAAATGTAGAAAAAAAAATCAAAAATAACAGCCAGATAAATTGCTGTTTGTACAAATGTTACAAAATCTTCATACCATGTATCTCCAAAATATTAAACACATACGTGGATTTATTCAGAATATTTCTGTCTTTCTATCAGTCATAAGTTTTTTGCAACCTTGAATTGCTGAATCTGGTAACTGAATTTAAAAAATTATGTTGTTTAGCTGTAAGAAATGGTGATTATAATGGCCAGAATTTCAGCAATGAAATTATCACGATTCTAGGGTTCTCACAAGATTAAAGGGATTAAATGTCTCTCTTAAGGTTTACAGTTTGATGCAAATCTATAAATCAAAAAAGGCTGCTTGTAATTCAGCTGCCTAAAAAATATTTAAAATCCACACAGAGCTTTTGATCTAAAGAAACATGAAGAAAAAAGTAGTTAGGTTAAAAATTTGAGGGTACATTGGGGCTGACTCTTTGGATTTTGTATTTTTAAGAGAAGTTTAGAGGAAACTAAGAGGATTTTTCCACCTTATCTAAACTAAATGAGAGGACAAAGGGAGGACTGTCCAGAGTACAAACGATGACCTATGAGATTAAAAAGAAGTCTCTTTGTTGCAATTTTATCATCACTTGTAAGTGACAAAGTGCCAAAAGACAGGTTTGTGGCAGCAGCAATATATTTTCTTCAGGGTAGGAAAATCATCAGCAAGGTGTCTGTATATGTGTAGCACTGCTTGAATATGAAAGCAATTTTCTGAAGCCCTGTGGCTTAATTCTATTGTTTTCGTCAAGAACGAATATTCTGGATCACAATCTTCAACAACTGATAGTAACGGGCACACCGTGAAAAATGCATAAGCAAGTTCCTCAGATGACTGCTGGACAAGGCCTCAGCACCATCAACAGCAATATTTGCATTTATCTAAAAAGAGATTAAATGCTAACAAGGTTTCAGTACATTTATCTGCCTGGCTTCTGTGTATGGTTCCCATTAAATTCAAGGGGGAAAGAATATGTAAAGGGAATAAAATAAAAAGAAAGAATAAAAAAAAAAATCACACTGCATGTAGAGAGCGATTATAATCTTCCATTTTCTAAAATACATTTATACTAGAAAAACATCAACTAGAGATGCAGAAATATAAGCAGTAACACTACAAGCAGTAACACAACTGCTCAATCAAAGTATAGTTAATGTAGGATAATAGTAATTATTGCATGATCTGCCTCTAATGTACTAACATACCTTCAAAAAAACTTAATTATGCATCCAATATTCATTCTTAATATCTTCTGAAAAATGTCTCAGATACATAAAAGCCAGTTCCTTTCCTGCAGCGGGACCATATCCTCCAGCACTTGATGGCAACATATTTTACAAGCTTCTTTAATTATTCAGTTCCATCCAGCCTGGCTGGCACCTTCATTATCTTCCCATGCAGAGCACCCTCCGACTTGGAGCAAAGACTGCGTGTACATGAGCAGGTTCTGCAGACGAGCTCAAGGGATTCTCTTTTCATTCGCAAGTAGAAACAGGTGTTGACTTCTCCATCCACTCAAAATCCACCCCAAAAAATCACTGGGTTTGTCCCAGTCATGGACTTGAATTAATGCTTTTTGTATAAATTATTTCAACTCAGTGAAGAGTATCTGATTGTATTCCTTCAGAAATCACAGGAAAAAACATATCTTAGGTAGGAACAAGATGGGACACCGAAAGCATTTGACTTCAAGTAAAAATTCAAGATTCTGATCCCAATTCAGGCAAGCATTTAATCTAGGTACAGGCTTTACTTATGCATGTAAGCAGCCTCATTTCAGACATGGCAAGATTAAAGCAGATGATGGTAAACATGGGCAAAATTAAGACTGTTCAGTTCCTTGCACATTTAAACTAAGGCATTTATTGCCCAAACTTCAAAGATATTTAGACACCTTAATCTTTCTGAGAAGCTGGGCATTACTCAGCCACTGTTGAACTGGGCTTCTCCAATAAAGAGAGGTGAAACAAATTTATATTTTTAATGAATTTATGTGATTAATTAGAAAATTTGGTTAGAAAAAATTATGATTCTGTATTCAAATATATTGAGTCTTGATTTTGACACTATTTTTTGCATTTAAAAAGCTACCTTTATATGAATTTTAAACCTGATTGGCTAGTAAGTGCAAAAATTAAACCATTAAAATAGCATTGGGAAATAGTTTTTTTAAGAATTAATTATTTGCTTATTTACAAATTGAAATTTTTTGTATCTAATCATACAGTAAGGTTCATTAGCTCTCTGCTGCAGGAGTAACACAGTTCAGCTAAAGGCTCACGTTACTAATTTGTTATACAGTTCATAAAGATGGTGCCTTGGGGACAAAGCACTGTCCACCCACAAAATTCCATGGAAGCTAGCAGTGCTTAGTCAAGGATAGGCTCTGCCCATAGCTTTTAATATTCCTGCTTTTCTGGGGCAAGAAACTTTTACAGTCATCACTGGAGATGATATCCAAGATGAAAAACAGTGTATGGTTATGTGCATGCTCTTATCTTTTCAACTGATGGAGAATTTCCCAAGCTGCAATGAAGTAAAAGGGCTGTCTAGTTACAGGACCCACAGTTTACGAGGTGATGGTATCTCCCATAGTGGGACTCTGTGTTGGTTACACTAGGAAATATTTTTGCCTAACCTCCATGAAAAATGGAAAACTACAGCAATCTGTCTTTAACTCCCACTCTAATAAGCTGTGAATAATAAATGTCTGAACACAACTATCGTAAGTGAGGCTGCTATTTAGGTTAAATATAATAGCAGGCACTAACTACACAAAGGGACATAAGCACAAAGGGGAACTGTGGTGGAGTTAAACACTGGTTAAAAGCCTAACTGACTGTCTAACTAGGGAAAAGGGTATTTTTTATGTTCTCAGGTATGAAAAGGGAATCATGGATACATTTCTAATTGCTTTCCATGACTGTAATTTTTGATGCTGTTTGCTATAACAATAAATAAAAAATACATTTAAATACACATTTTGCATGTGTATTATCCTGTAAATATAAAACTGATATGAAACCAGTATTGTGAATGTCTTTAGTGACTGCTATGGTCTATTTAAAGCCTCAGAATATTTCTTGAATTGAATTCACCATTGAATGAGTTCACCTCACAGCCATAAAGATAACCCTTGTTTTTTTAAAGGGAAATTGTAAAAGTATATACTATTATAGTATAATAATGTAAAAAGCATTTTGCAGTGAATTCCAGTGCAATATAACCAGCCTCAGATCCTCCACTTTGATTTCTTAAATTTCCCAAAACTGACTCCCCCCATGAAAAAATACAGCTAGTCACAACGCAAGCCCATTATTGGATCATGGAGGCCAGTTTCATTAGGGCCTGGGATTCTGGGAGGGACCTCCAGAAAAATCAGACTATCAGCAAGAAAAATAAGTCCATTATTTACCAAGATATTGGCGTTCTGTCTCTACATTCAACTACTTCTAACACTGCACATGAGAACTACAGTACTGAAAATATACTGTATCAAGAACGGCACACAAGATCTATGAACAATTTGTCCCTCCTGTCATTGCCAGAACAAGCCTCACTGCAGATCAGAAATGAAGAAAAACAAAAGAAAAACCTCAGGCAGAAGATACTCTATTCAAACAACCCACATATCATGAGCTAAATTTTAAAAATTTGCGGTTCAAATTGCACGACCCTATTATATGAAAATACACTCTGCATACATATGTTAGTGAGGCATTTCTGAATGTATTCATCCAGTTTCTCATTTAAGGTATTTGTATTTTACCCTGGACTTGATAGAGCTAGGCACTGAAATCATATGGGTAATTTGTTCAATGTAAAAATAAGAAATTATTTCAAGAATGAAAACTATTTAAATTCTTACAGGTTAAAAAAGCAGCTAACAAACTGTAACACTGGTATGCTTTATATGAACAAGATTTCTACAACATTTGAGATAGATGAAATAGAGAGTCATGCAACAATCTTTTGACCTTCAGCCTTGTGGTATCCTAAGTACCAAGTCATATGGTTCCTTTCCTATATTCTTCAAGCCCTATCTGAAAAACTAGGTGTTTTGTTTCCACAGCCCACACACAAAATTTTCACAAGCTGTATCTCCTAAAGGTTGCAATGTCTCTTTACATTTTACCCTAAATTTATTTATTCATATGTTTACTCATCTATACTCCTTTGTTTTGAGTTAAAATGCCCTTGAGTTTAGGCAATTCTCAATCCCTCTGTCTACCTTCTGTCCACTACGATGTAATTACAGCAATCACATCCTTTTCCAGCTAACTTTTTGCAAGGTTAACAAAACCCTGTTGCGATTTCCAGCTCCTTGGTCATCCAAGCAACTTTTCTTTGCAATTGTTTGTACTTGATTTCAGCTTTACTGTAGATTAGTGAGCAGAATTTTATCAGTACTTCAGATGAGATTTCACTAGGGCCTTATAAAACGGCATTCACATTTCCTTCTTTCTTAGAAACATTTCACCTGACATATACTAACACTGCTTACTTTTCACAGTCAACTGCATCCAACTGATTTCAGAGTTACCCTTCGCACTGACTTAAGACTGTGTCCACATTGCTTAAGGTACCTACTACAGGTAACAGCAGAGGACACAGCAACAAATGGTGCAGAATTACTCATGCCTGCCACTGCTTGGGACAGGCAGCCTTTTTTCTAGTGAGCACCAACTATGTCTAAATCACACAGCACTTAAGCTGGGTCCCATGTGGTACCTGCATGATACTCCTGTGGCCCAAAGAATTAATACAGATTCTCTTGTGGCTTTCCAGTTAAGGTACCCAACATAAAAGGGAAACTGAATTGCATTATACCAGAGTAATGTCAGACCAAGGACGCTGTTTGGACATGTGTGATATATGAGACATACTGGGGTTTCTGAAACAAGGTTGATGGCTACAGAGGGCAAAGGAAGTTAAACGTGCCTGAGCTCTCCCTATCTGTATATAAGAAGCAGTTCCTAGAGTGAACTATACCTTCTAGCTAATAACACACCTGGTTTTCCACTGGGAACGAATTAATGGTGAGGTCCAAGAGAAAGCTTCAGGATCCAACATACATGCAGTGTAGCTTATCAGAAGACTCAGTGAGCTGAGAATTTCCATAATTTCACTAGTACATGCATATTTACTCTTTTTTTCCCCAGTTATTTCCAACAGATGGTGGCCCCTTGCTTGATAGAAAATGTTGCTATTGCTCTCCATTGATCAGACCAATGCAAATTACTTTTACATTTTCTTTATATTTAATTTAAATTGAATCATCTCACAGTGACTGCTTAGGTTATTTTCTGGGGCCATTTCAACCTTAAAATCTCCACTGGTTCCCTACGTGGAATATGAAATAACATCAACTTGTATTGATTCAGTGACTCTTTACTGAAGAAATCCATCTGTTACCTACAGATACACCATTAAACAAAACATCGCCAGTGAACAATGGAACTCTTCTATCATGCAATTATTAGAAAAGTCCATGATGTAAGTTTGCGCTTTTTCAACTAGCTGCCTCAGTCAACTCGTAAGCACAGTTTAGGAGTTACCACAAGCTGGCAAGCAGTCTCAATAAGCACACATGGAGGCAACCTGTTTGAAGTATTTAATAATATGGACATGGGTTATGCCCTGCTGTTGTCTTCTACATCAGAAAATAGTCCTAGGGCCTCTTAATTTGCTGGTATAGCCTTGGCCCACACATTTATTAGCATTGCCTAAAGAGAAACCAAATATTTCAAACTCATTTGGAATTATTACCACCACTTAAATATATTTAAACCTGGTTTTAAATGCATTTCTTCAATGTGCAATGGTCTGCCATTTTGTCATATCTTTAAAAGGCAAGACATTCAGTTAGACTCTTCTAACCTTGTTTGAATATACTGAAATCTAATTGTGAACATCACAGCTCACTTCACCTCTGTGATGAACAGACCCAGTCTCTGCATTCAAACACCTCTAAACTTTGGGCATTTTGCCCAGCTTTGCTGTTGGCACGGAGAGAATTATATTTTAGCATTACAGGGCTTCTTCCTATAACACCAAAACCATCAAATTCCTGGAAGATATCTTCTGTGCATAGAAAAGTGGGACTATAACAAGAACATAAACCGGCAAAAGGTGGTCAGAGACAGTGATCTTACGGAATTTGTGCAGATCATACAGTTTCAGAGGGGCAAAACCTTATCAACAGAGACACAGCAGCTCCAGCCACTATTGTTCAGACACACAAATTTGCATTGCCCCCTTGCTTGCACCACTGACTCCAGTGGGGACCACACGTGTACAGAGCTCAGCAGGATCAGAGACTGCTTGTTTCAGACTCTTCCATGACCACGACTGGCTCCCCTAGGTTCTCAGTAATTAATAAGTGATCACCATAACATGTTATGCATTCAGAAATCTTTCTTATACTGATATTTCTTTATTCTCCGAATAACATAAATGATGAATTTTTACTAAAGGTATTGCTTAGGTCACTGTTTTACACTTAACTCAGGCTGCATCTTTGTGCCCTTGCTTTCTCAACTACTCTCACTAATGCTCGGGAAAGGCCTGGGTTGATTTTCTTAACATTTTTATAGTACTGGGAGCGAAGAGGGAGGGGATAATGAGAAGGAAAGGGATCATTTATCAAGACAGAATTAAAAGCAAGACTTTAACAAAAATATATTTGGGTTAAGATTTTAAATGGCATTTGCCTGAATTGTCTGGGAACCAATTTCCATTCGCTCTAGCCTCCTGTGGCCAGAAGGTTTATACAATGCATTTTACACTGTGATTTTCCCCATATTATGAGGGGGTAGTTATTTCAGATTCTACTGTGCTTCCAGAGCTTCAAAGCTGAGTCTTAACCTTTCAATCTGCTTATTAATACTCATGTCATGGCTCCTGTTGAGAAAGAGGTTTAGTGTCACTGTCCTCAATCAGTGTCCTTTCATTCACTTTCATTAAAGAACCATGTTTTCCTGACAAAGGATAACAAATGGACGCTGTGGGTCCCTAATGTGCTTTTTGACTACAGAGCCTGTACCATTTGTCTGAAGCAATGGCAATTATTTGTCACTTTAATAGGAGTTGGCAAGGAGATCCAAAAACATATGACCATTATTCATCAATATGTATATCTTGTGCTTGCATTAATATTAGAATATCATTATTATTACCCTGACATTGTATGAGCTAGATGAAATTACATCATGTAAAAAATGTATTAAGCTATGTTCAGCTATATCCATACAGCAAGCAAAAGCAATTTAAAGACCTGTGGCAGCTCTGTGTTGAATGCAGCAATTCATTCTGATTAGCAGTAAAACCCCTTTACCTGTGTATTAATGAAATATATTTCAGTATCATTCTACTGTTAATTGGAAATAGCACAGTTCTGTGTTACTGTTGTTACCAGACATACACAACGATCTCATCCATTTTCTTTGTTCCTAAAATCTCATGATATTTAATACTCCAGGCATTTCTGGTACACGACATGATAAAAACCAGCCAATTTCTGTAAATTCTGGAGAATGGCATAGCCATACTTCTTCCATTTCTTCTAGGTGTTTTTGTTGCTACTGTTTGTGCTTAAGCTGTTGCACATTTCTTTAAACGAAGCTTGTATGCAGTACTTGAGTCCAGTGCTACGTTCATTATCATTTTTTCCTACAGAGGAGTAAGAGTTGTGCTTATGTCAGTGATGGTTGGATTTAGATCAAAAATTACTAGTTAAAGCCAGAGAGATATTCCAATTGTTCCTTGAGTTTGTGGAGCATGGGATTAAAAGTGGATGAAGAAAACATGCTAACAATGTTTAGTATTTTTCTTCTCATTCCCCTCCACCTGAAAAATAACATTACTCTATGAAAAAAGTGAGGTAGAAAAGCCTAGAAATAAAAGCTCTGTAATAAAATTCAAGGGCCGCAGGTTCTATTCAAGCAGGCTATTAGCCTTCATTGCAGAGTTAATTCAGGTTATTTCTCTCCTGAGAGTATGACTTGAGGCAGAAAGACCCCACCATGAAATATTTGAGTAGTGTCTTCATTTGGCTGGGATAGAGTTAATTGTCTTCTTAGCAGCTGGTGCAGTGCTCTGTTCTGGATTTGGTACGAGAATAATGTTGATAACACACTGATTTTAGCGGTTGCTGAGTAGTGTTTATACTAAATCAAGGACTTTTCAATTTCTCAGGCCCTGCCAGCAAGACGGCTGGAAAGGCAGAAGAAATTGGGAGGGGACATAGCCAGGACAGCTACACTGTCCAAAGGGCTATCCCATACCATGGGACATCATGCTCAGTATATAAACTGGGGCCAGTTGGCCAGGGCCTGCCAATCACTGCTGGGCATCGGTCAGTGGGTGGTGAGAAATTGTGTTGTACATCCCTCGTTTTCTTTTTTTCCCTTCCCTTTGGATTTCATTCCTCTCCCCTTCTTCCTCCTTTCATTATAACTGTTAATATTATTATTGTTGTTGCTTTATTTTATTTCAATTATTAAATTGTTCTTATCTCAACCTTCGAGTTTTACATTCCTTTTTTATTCTCTTCCCCATCTCTCTGGGTGGGAGAGGAAGTGAGCAAGCAGCTGCGTGGTACTTAGTTACCAGCTGGGGTTAAACCACAAGTAGTTATGTTTTCCCAGGTGACATACTTATCTTTGCTAACATTAAAAAGGCTTCAAAGCATACACTCCCTTGCACTTAGCAATGCAGCAAGTGCAACCATTTAAGCACACTTTCCTGGTGAATTGTTGGAAAATATAGTTCATAACTAAACAGCAACACCAAAACTTATCAGAGGTGATGGCAAAGGCACATGGCTTCAAAATACTCAAAATGAACAAAAATCAGTTTTGTATCACAAAGCCTTGGAATCCACATGATAGAGTAATTAGTTTAGTAGCTAATAAATTCTAGAAACTTGATTTTTCATCTGTTCCTGTTCTCAGTTGGAATAAGATACAAAGAGCGTGATACTTACAAATTTACATGTGTGAGATTTTTTCAGGTCACTTAATTCCAAGTGTCTTGGTCTCTTCGTTCAGTAGATCTGGACTAATATCCACTAGGAACTTTTAAGGACATGGGACTCTTCCCTTTGTTTATTCTCCTTATCTTCCAATTAAAAACAAAAGCTACATTATTTTACCTCTCCAACTTGATTTGTTCATTAATTCCTATTTGTTCCAACTCTAGCACTGTATCAATTTTTTATCAGATATTTCTGTTAAAATTAGGTTACTCTAAAACATTTAAATCCATCCCACCAACCATGCACCTTAGTGTGCACTATGGACTTAGATTACTGTTCTAGGAAGGGTTTGACTTTGATCACTCGAGTGCTTTCTTAGTAGGCAGAAAAAGAGAGCTGTAAAATGCCTTTGAATTCCTTCATGGAACAACATAATGTGAAGCAATAGTTGTGTCAACTTAGGAGCAAGCATATATGACAGACAAAAGGGCATCAATTATGCAGGTGGAGGGATTTTTGCAGAATATCGCTTGGTGCAATTGAGGCAAAAAGACCAAAGACATGAAGAGAAAGAATCAATAAATCAACAATATGTCCTGAACAACACTGGGATTATAGCACTAAAAAAAGCCCAGCAAGAGTTATGCCAAGTACTACCTGAAAGAGGCTTCTAATTCTTGTCATTTTGAGCATTCCTTGTAAATAAAAAGGATGATAACAAGACACCTGACTCCCTCAACAACTTCTAAAAGAAATATTTCATTGACCAATTGCTCAAGTCAAACAAGAGACATAGAAGGATTCTTTCCACTACTGTGTCTTCTTCACCTACATGTCAAGTAAGCAGTCCAGTCAGAGGGAGGGAGGAAGGTTTGGCCAGTGCAAAAACAAATGCAGCATCAGGACAGGAAGCAGCAGGAGCACTGAAGAGGTCAGCACTGTAACAATTACATAAAGCAGTGAGGAACAAGTGAAAAATAATCCGGACTGCACTTAAACATTGGTTTTTGTAAAGATGGTAGCAGAGGAATTCCACAAGCTTGTGAAACTTCATGTAGCATGAAGCCAGCACTGTCATTTTCCATTCTTCACAAGCATAGGAATGTTTCAGGTATTTCAGGTCGAAAGTATGTTTCTTGAGAAGTCAAATCAACAAAGTGACTAAGCTGCTCTAAAGCTGCAATGGATTTGACATAGAAAGAGAGTGGAAGCATAAAGATGGCCGTGAGCTACCCTGTTCCCATCCCAGAACATGGGGTACCAAGTCCTGCTCTGTAAAACATGAGAATTAAGTGAATAAGTACTGTTTAGTATCTTCATCAATGATAGAGAGAGCAGGATCAAGTGCACCCTCAGCAAGCTTGCAGATGACAGAGTGCTGCAGCTGACATACCTGAGGGATGGGTTGCCATCCAGAGGGGCCTTAGACAAGCTTAAGAATTGGGCCCATGTCAACCTCATGAGGTTCAACAAGGCCAAGTGCCAGGTCCTGCACCTGGGTTGGGGGAACCACCGGCATCAATATAGACTGGAGGATGAAGGTACTGAGAGCAGCCCTGCAGAGGAGGACTTGGAGGTGCTAGTGGATGAAAAGGTGGACATGAGCCAGCAATGTGCATTTGCAGCCCAGAAGGCCAAGTGGGCATCAGGTCAAGGAAAGGGATTATGTCCTTCTACTCTGCTCTGGTGAGACCCCACCTGCAGTGCTGCATCCAGCTCTGGAGCCCTCAGCACAGGAAAGACATGGACCTGCTGGAGCAGGCCCAGGGGAGGGCCACAAATATGATCAGAGGGATGAAACACCTCTCCTGTCAAGACAGGATGGGAGAATTGGGGTTATTCAGCCTGGAGAAGAAAACACTCCAGGGAGACCTTATTGCAGCCTTTCAGTACTTAAAGGGGGGTTATAAGAAAGATAACAGACTTTAGTAGGGCCTGTTGCAATAGGACAGGAGGTAATATATTTAAACTAAAAGAGGGCAGATTCAGACTAGGTATGAGGAAGAAACTTTTTAAACAATGAGGGTGGTGAAACACTGGTGCTTGACCAGAGAGGTGGTAGATGCCCCATCCCTAGAAATATTCAAGGCAAGGTTGGACAGAGCTCTGAACAATCTGATTTAGTTGAAGATGTCCCTGCTCACTGCATGACCTGTGTAGAGGAAAGAAGGCAATGGGTTGATTAGCATTGATAGTATGCAGCTGTGGCTTTCTTGTTATACTTTATACTTCTTTTTTCAAATATATCTATAAGCATTATTAACATAGAATTTTCTTCTTCTGCACCCACATCAATTAGTCCCCACCCATGCTGGGCACCAAAAGTTGCCATTTGAGTTAAGATGAACAACTCATATTGATTAGTTGTCAACAGCTCACCTCTCAGTGTCTGTTATGGGTCACAGGTTCTCCCACTTGTCTCAGCTACACTGGGTACCAATTGTAGTCAGAGTCCAACTCAGTTTGCCTCACACAGGGCACCAGTTATTGCAGCACAAACAAACTAATAGGCTGCAATAAGGCTTTTACCATCAGCCAGATTCTACTACCCATGCTGTTTCTTCCTTCCCCCAGAAACCAAACCACACTACCACTCTCCCACCCACCCCACACTCCTCAGTGCTATTTAAATACTTAGCTGGAACAAGCTACAGCTGCACATCATCCATGTCAACCGACCCACTGCCTTCGAGGCAAGGCCACAGCTGCATGTTATCAATGCTAATCAACCCACTGCCTTCATTCATCTACAGACCTTTAAAGGCCCCTTCCAACCCAAACTTCTATGATTCTATAACCAACAAAATAATAAAGCACTTGGAGAGTTTGATCAAAGAGAAAGAATCCAAAGCTTAGCTACATGAGATGGTTTTCTGAGGAACAATGAGGTCTGGATATAGCAAGCTATGGTTAGAAGTTTTATATCTGCCCAGAGTGGGCTTGCTAAGGTGTACTTTTAATAGCACTTTGGATTGACTTTCTTTTTCCTGTTTTTTTTGATGCAAAATCAGTAAGTATGGGATGGCCAAAGTAGCTGCATCAATGCTTGGATATTGCTTGGAGTGTTTAACAAACATGCCTTTTCAGTGTTTTCTCAAGGGTATATATTATGGTAAGAGCAGAATATTTCTTCAGTCTTCTAAGAGCATGAATGGGAACAAAGAAAAATGGGAAATACAGCACAATTAAGATCATCACCCTTAAATAAGAACAGCTACACTACAAAGCACTGAAGGAAATCATACTGTCTGAATAACTTTAATATGTACATATATCTGGCACTTGTGAATCTTTAAGATTCAGGTTATTTATCTTTCCAGTTTTTAGTAAACAAAATAGAGCTGGAATAAGCTGCAAGAAACCACTTAGTTGGTGCAAAATGGTTTGTGGAAAACCAGAATAGCATCCGAAATAGCAAATCACCTGCTGGTGCTATACAGACAGATGATTTCCTAAAAATAACCTTTAAAAAAAAGTAAAACCTGCAGCCTTCATTAGTTTCCTCACCCGTCTTACCAGTGGGAACCTCACTACCAGACCTATTCGCGCAGGAGTGGGGGAGGCACATGACAGAGTAAATGTCTTGAAGTGAGTGCTGGTGACAGAAGCTAGGACTGCAACTGAAAGAAATGTACATTAAATATGGCATAGTAAAATGAATCTCATATAAGCTTTATGTCTTTTTAGGATTTCACTTTTGTGTAACAGCTCAGAAAACAGCAACATTTTTCTCTTGTGATTCATAGGGGAGAACCCACAGGAATACTGTGCACATGGTCTGAAAAATCAGACTTTGCGACCACAAAACTTTGAAAGATATGCAGAAGAGTTCCTCAGGATAGTCTAGAATCATAGAATCATTTAGGTTAGAAAAGACTTTGGGGATTATCGTGTCCGACTGTTAACCCAGCACTGCCAAGTCCACCACTAAACTGTATCCCTAAGTGCCACATCTACTCATCTTTTAAACACATCCAGGATGGTGACTCAGCCACTTCCCTGGGCAGCCTGTTCCAATGCTTGACCACCCTTTCAGTGAAGAAATGCTTCCTACAATCTAAACCTCCCCTGGCACAAATGGAGGCCATTTCCTCTTGTCTTGTCACTTGTTCTCTGGAAGAAGACACCCAACCCCACCTCACCACAATCTCCTTTCAGGCAGTTGTAGGGAGCAATAAGGTCTCCCCTGAGCTTCCCTTGCTCCAGACTAAACAACCCCAGTTCCCTCAGCCACTCCTCATAAGCCTTGTGCTCCAGGCCCTTCACCAGCTTCGTTGCCCTTCTCTGGACACGCTACAGCACCCCAAGGTCCCCTCTGAAGTGAGGGGCCCAAAACTGAACACAGTGTTCAAGGTGCAGCCTCACCAGTGCTGAGTACAGGGGGACAGTCACTTCCCCGGCCCTGCTGGCCTCACTCTTCCTGACACCAGCCAGGATGCTGCTGGCCCCCTTGGCCACCTGGGCACACTGCTGGCTCATGTGCTGTCAACCGTCAACCAGCACCCCCCCCAAGTCATTTCCCACCAGGCACTTCCCAGCCACCCTTCCCCAGCCCGTAGCGCTGCGTGGGGCTGTTGTGTCCCCAGTGCAGGACCCAGCACTTCTCCTACAACTGGCCTCGGCCACAGGCCCGGCCTGCCCAGACCCCCCTGCAGAGCCTCCTGCCCTCAGGCAAATCAACACTCCCCCCGCTTGGTGTCCTCTGCAAACTGGCTGAGGAGGCACTCGATCCCCTCAACCAGATTGTCAATAAAGTTATTAAACAGAACTGGCCCCAATACTGAGCCCTGCGGGACACCACTTGTGACCAGCCACCAGCTGGATATAACACCATTCACCACCACCCTTTGGGCTCAGCTGTCCAGCCAGGTTTTAACCCAGCGCAGAGCACACCCATCCAAGCCTTGAGCAGCCAGTTTCTCCAGGAGAATGCTGTGGGAGATGGTGTCAAAGGCTTTACTAAGGTCCAGGCAGACAACATTCACAGCCTTCCCCTCACCCATTAGGTGGGTCCATCTTGTTGTAGGAGATCAGGTTTGTCAAGCAGGACCTGCCTTTCATAACCACACACTGGCTGGGCCTGATCCCCCAGTTGTCCTGCCTGTGCCACATGATGGTGCTCAGGCTGATCTGCTCCATAACCTTCCCCTGCATCGAGGTCAGGCTGCCAGGCCTGTAGTTCCCTGGGTCCTCCTTCCTGCCCTTCTTGTAGCTGGGCATCACACTGGCCTCCAGTCTTCTGGGACCTCTCTAATTTGCCATGACTCTTGATAAATGATGGAAAGTGGCTTGGTGAGTTCCTCTGCCAGCTCCTTCAGTACCCTTGGGTAGATCCCATCCGGCCCCATAGACTTGTGCATGTCTAAGTGGAGCAGCAGGTCACTAATCATTTCCTCCTTGACTGTGGGGACTTCATTCTGCTCCTCCTTGTCCCTGTTTTCCAGCTCAGGAGGCTGAGTACTTGGACGGTAACTGGTCTTACTGTTAAAGACTGAGGCAAAGAAAGTATTAAGCACCTCTGCCTCTTCATCATCCTTTGTGGCAATATTCCTCACCATATCCAATAAATGCTGAAGATTATCCTTGGCTCTCCTTTGGTTTTTAACATATTTGTAAAAACATTTTTTGTTATACTTTATGGCAGTGGCCAGCCTGAGTTCTAGCTGGGTTTTTGTCTCCCTAATCTTTGCCCTGCATAACCTTGTGACATCCTTATAGTACTCCTGAGTTGACTGCTCCCTCTTCCAACTCTCCTTTTCTCCCTGAGTTCCAGCCAAAGCTCTGTTCAGTCAGGCTTTTGGCACATGGGGATGGCCTGCTCCTGCACCTTTAAGACTGCATTCTTGAAGGATGTCCAGCTCCCTGGACCCCTTGGCCCTTCAGAACTGTCTCCCAAGAGACTGTGTCAACCAGGCTCTGAAACAGGCCAAAGCTGGCCCTCTGGAATGCCAAGGTAGTGGGTCCACTGACTCCTTCTTACTTCTTTGGCAATCGAACATGTAGCCATTTTCTGGTAAACTCTCTGGGACAATGATTGTCTTCCATATTGTGCCCAGAATACTGAAACTTTCATCCCTTTTTCAGGTCCCCAAGCAGTGTAACTGGGGGAAAAAAAAAGAAAAAAAAAAAAAAGGGAAAGGGTATTATCTTGCACTTTTTAAAGCTGCAAATGATGAATATTATATTTTTGTTGCTGCTTTTTTCTTCCTGTGAAAGCAAATATTTATCTTGAGCAGTCAACTAACACATAATAGAAACAGGGCATCCCACACAGTGCAGTGCTGCACCAAGAACTTCTTCAAACTCCCTTCTCAAAGGATATTTATTGTCCTTGACCTTGACTGTCCTTTGGGAAACAGAGAAAATTCAATCTTAGCTTTCCAAAGCAGTAGCAAAAGCTAATCAAACTCACTTTCACTTACATTTCCAGCATGTGTATTGCCTTCTGATGAAGACTTCTGCCCACTGAGAGCTTAATCCAAATCTAAGGCATTCCCACAGGGGCTCTAGGTATGCTGACACCGTAAGTAACTCCATGTCAACTTCAACAAATTTTTAGCTAATCGGGGGTCCTCCAGATTTTATCTTCAGCATCCCAGTTATATTTTAATGTGGAGAGCCTGGCATTTTATATTAAATTTTGGACAGTAAAGAAATATTAAATTCATTTGGCTTAAAAAAAATTTTCAATAGGACAAGGTGCTTTTCATCCCATTCTAGCTTCTTTTTAAATAGAAACACTGTGGATAGCATTGCTTATATAGCTTGACAGTGACTTATGTATGAATGGACACATGGACAATATTTGCACCAGATTAAACCTCAATAAAAATAGTCTCAGAAACCTCTGGAGGATATCCTCAAATGTGGAAGAAAAGAGCATTCTAAGGAGCAACTGATGGTGCTTGTGATGAGGTGTAGCTTGTTTTCTACTCAGCAGACAGTCACTAACATCCAGTGCTACTAAACTCTGTGAATAAAATACACTTTGGGTGAGCTTTCTCATCTATTCAACATTTCACCTCTTCCCTGCAACTCATCTCAAAAATTTCTTTGGCAAAGGGGACAAAAATGTAGCTCGTAAAAAGCTGAAGGTAAAACCATACAATATTCCAATCATTCATTAAGTCATACATGCACAGAGAACTGCAGTTTTACAAGAAGATGCTTATAATGTTTCCTGTATGATTTAGAATTTTATAGTTCTAAAAATGATCTACTGACACACAAAATCTAGATTAGAATGTCAGTTTTGGTTTATCACAGTAGAAATCTATTACCCAAAAAAACCCTCCACAATCTCTGGGGAAGAGAGACAATGGCAGAACTTCCAGAAGTGGTTACAAGAAAACAAAGCACAGTTTTAGTGATTAGGCAAGCAAGAAATAAGTAAAAGATTTGCTTGCTTTAAAACTGGAGAGCTCAGTCCCGCTGCAGAGATTGGGGTAAAGCTAAGCTCTGTAAAGGTTTGTGCTCGTGGTCTCTGAGTATTTCAGTACTCTTGTATTCAAATAAGGAAAGTTTGACAGCTCAAGGGAAAACAACGTAAGCTCATTTTCTTAAATGGGTACACCTCACCAGCAGATGCAAACAGTTCTCAAAAATGGATGAGTTCTTATTGAAAATGGACAATAATTATTCCAAATTAGGACATAATCTAATTAAAGGAAGTTATATTTGAGAACATGATGTAAATAAAAAAGTAATTTAATCAAAATAAAAAAATAAAGTTTGGTTTCAAGGTCAGAACACAAAAGTCATACTACAAATTTTACTTTGCCTCATTGCTTAAATAATTCCTATTCTAAACATATAATATTTGTTTTTCAGCATACTTTGCCGTTCTGTTTGTTAACCATTATCTTTCATGGGCTTGAGTGAATGAACTGCATCGAACTGACCCCTCACATAGGATCCTGCAGAAAAAATGGAAAGAACAGTCTGTCTGGATCCCTGTTGATCCTTCTGGGTGAAATACTGAGTCTGCTGGAATTGCCAGGAATATGGTTATGTATTTAGTAAAATTTTCTCATAAACATTATGTTTTTTTCTTTAATGAATTAGTTGTATAAAGGAAAAGATGGCACAGCAACAACACAAGCTGAACTCTATCATTGGCTTGCATGATACAAACATAAGTGGATTGAATACATCTCACATTTATAAGATCAAGATATTTGAGGTATAAAAATCAAGATAGTGCTCTTAAAAATGAAACATTACAGTCGCATAATGTTTTGAAGGAAAAAGCTTTCAATAAAACATATTTACATCTAACTGACCCATACCCAAAAGTATTCTCATAAATATTTTGCAGTCAAGCAAGATAAAGCTACTTTAAAGAGGAACTGTCAATAATTTCTAAAATAGAACATAAAAATAACTAAGGTGTCCTTTTGATCCTTGTGAGTATACTTTATTTGTCCTTGAAAAAAATATATCCAATGTACCTTTCAAAATGATTTATTATGTGTTATTGTTACAGTGTTCAATATTGTTCAATACTGAACTACTGTACTGATTACCACTCTCCCAGTCTGCTTTAGTTCTATCATGTGCTTTTATTTACCACCTGAGGCAAAAACATTTTAATTGGTTTAGGGAAGCTTGAACTCTCTTTTATCAATGACATATTTCATCAAAACAGAATGAAGCCAGGAGCTGTACGTACTCTCCCAGTGTTGAAAAACAATGGTTTTGTTTGAGAACTTAAGTTTGGCAGTGGATCTCTGCAGTGTAAATTACTTAATCATTTAATAGCGATAGCAGAACATCTTGTTTTTTCTTCTTTTTTTTAATAGTAAGAAAACTTATAAATAGATTGCATTAACTTCTCCATAGTTTAACTTTATCCTAGACAAATACATTCTGCAAATTGTCCCTAAAGCCTGTATTGTATATCTACCAAAGTTCTAGAGTATAACATTACACAGTTTATAGTTCTGCATGTGACAAAACTAAATCATCTACCTTCTCCTGATTAAAGAAGTTTCTGTTCAAATTAACTTTATACAAAACAGAGAACTGTAGTCATACTTGAAATAAGTCACAGTGTTTGCAGTGATTTAAAAAAAATAATCAAGCTGTCCAGATCAAAAATGCACTTTTAAAAAAGCATATGACTTTCTTAGGGAAGATATCATATGAATTGTGAACAACAAAAAACAGTTGCCTTTCTATTTTATTAAAAGTGCTTATCTGACTAGGCCAGGACCCCGCTGTGAGAATCATATTTTTAAAAAGTTATTTAAAATAAAAATATATGTATAACTACAATATAGTAGTTAAACTTAATTGCAAAACAAGGAATACATTAGTCTGTTATATCAATATTTTCAACTATAATCATAAAATTTAACATTGAAATATAATAAGAATATATAACAAATTTTTTTTCGTGAACAACAGAATTGATGAACCCTTTTCTCCTAGCTATTACACCCCTAAGATAAGCTGCCTGCTACAGCTTATGCTTACTTGGGCAAAAGGTGCAGCGGCTGGCTGGCATCACACACGGTGACCAACTAGCCAGTTTCTGTTTCTGCACGTGTAGCAGTTCCACGTGTACTTATGCATGTAAATTCTCTTTGTCTTTTCGTCAGTGAAGGAAATCTCTATTCAAATAGCAGTTTTCACAAAACTTCTCAAAATTCATGACCTTTAAAACCTCAGATCCACCCTGAATGTATTGTTTGAAATTCATTTCCAGGATTCAAAATTTTTTAGGGATAGTTGGAAAGAAAGACGTGCAGACAGATCAAAAGAATAATTGCATATATTTTGTTTGTTTAGGAATTCAAGTGAAACAAAAGCGATAAAAAGAGACACCTATGATCTTTACCTTTTTGGCTTGCACAACAGTACCTTATGGCATGTTGGAGACCCTTCAGTGTCACCAGCAGTCACTGGAAAAGACTTCTGCTTCCCCTGACACTTGTGGTTCTTGCTCTCTGCCTGTTCGCTGCAGGGGGAACAAAAGGAACATGTCTGCAAACTTTAGGCACTGTGGAGGATGTGCTGGGTACATAGGGCACTTGTTGATATGTCAAATGGCTGTGCTTCACAGATTCTTTAGAGGCTTGGGTAAGGAATGCTCTGTTAACCTTAAATCATGCTTAAGACAGGTTGAAAAATGTGCAAAACATGTCTTGTGACGTCCAGAACAAATAATACAGTTAAAAACATTTACAGAATACAACATAACTATTTGTATTGGGTTTGCATGGGAAGACTGGGGGGGTGGGGAGTGGGTGTAGAGGGTGTGTGCTACAGGGGTGGTTTCTGTGAGAAGCTGCTGGAAGATTCCACTACGTCCAATAGAGCCAATCCCAGACAGCTCCAAGACGGACCCACTGCTGGCCAAGGCCAAGCCCATCAGTGATGGTGGTAGAGTCTCTTTGATCACATATTTAAGGAGGGGGGAAAAGTTACTGTGCAACAGCAATTGCAGCAAAAGAGAGGAGTAACAATATGTGAGAGCAACAACTCTGCAGACACCAGGTCAGTGCAGAAGGAGGCAGGAGGAGCTCCAGAAGCTGGAGCAGAGATTCCCTGGCAGCCCCTGGTGAAGCCCACGGTGAGGCAGGCTGTGCCCCTCAGCCCAGGGAGGTCCATGGTGGAGCAGGTATCACCTGCAGCCCGTGGAGGACCCCACGCTGGAGCAGGTGGATGCCTAAAGGAGGCTGTGACCTCTGGGAAGCCCGTGCTGGAGCAGGTTTGCTGGCAGGGCCTGTGAACCCTGCAGGGGACCCATGCTGGAGCAGCCAGTTCCTGAAAGACTGCAGCCTGTGGAAGGGACCCACGCTGGAAGAGTTCATGAACTTCAGCTCATGGGAAGGATTCACATTGGAGAAATTAATGAAGAACTGTCTCCCACGGGAGGGACCCCACACTGAAGCAGGGGGAAGAGTGTGAGGAGGAAGGAGCAGCAGAGACAGCTGTGATGAACTGACTGTAACCCCCATTCCTCCTTCCCCTGCACCACCTGGGGGGAGGAGGCAGAGAAATTGAGAGTGAAGTTGAGCCTGGGAAGAAGGGAGGGGTGAGGGGAAGGTGTTCTTAAGTTTTGATTTTTAGTTCCCATTATACTACTTTGATTTGAATAGTAATAAATTAAACTCATTTCCCTAAGCTGAGTCTGTTTCGCCCATGACAGTAACTGCTGAGTGATCTCCCTGTCCTTATCTCAACCCACAAGCCTTCCATTGTATTTTCTCTCCCTGACCAGTTGAGGAGGGAAGTGACAGAGTGGCTTTGGTGGGCACCTGGTGTTCAGCCAGGGTCAGCCCACAGCACTACCTTTACTTTACATACAATTAGTTTACCTTTACACTAGTAACCTATTTTTCTCCTAACAAGATGCTAATGAGGCTTTCAGGTTTCGTGCATTTCTTTCCCCGATTTTGGAGGTATCTTAAGTCTTACAGCTATTTTCTTCTTTGATGGAATCGGTCTCTTTTGACCAACGTAATTCTATTCTCTCCTTCAATGTGAAAAAATGTTGCTACATTTACATTAGAATAAAGGGGTGGGATTTTTTTTCCTTTTCACAATTACATAACTGTTTCTCTTACACCTAGTAAAGAATTTAGAAAAATGAGGTGTAATGAGGAATGTATTTTTCAGTGAACCGTATACTTTTCATTAGTTTTTGCATTAGAAACATACATGATACAAATATATAAAGAAGCTAGTGTTGTGTAGGTTATTGCTTTCTCCAGCTTAAAACCAGATATTGGCAGTTATTAACAATTTCAGGGTGATTATGTGTCTTGGGTGATTGATCTTCAGGCTTTTCCTTTTACCATAACAGTACGGCTTTGAGAAGCTTTTGGATGCTGTAGTTGGAGCTGAAGTTATCATGCCAGCAATTATTTCGGTAAAGCTTCTCAGTTAGCTTAAGATGCGAAATAAAGCAGATCTCTCATTGTTTGGCTGTTGATGTTTCTGAAGAAGCATTTGTATCCAAAACTTCCATAGATGAAGACAGCATTCAACACTGGGAATCCTTGCTGACTTACTGGGAAAGGGATTTATATTTCAAAAAGCCAAGCAGAGTTTCTATCACCTTCGGTCTTCCAGGTGAGCTGCTGGAGGAGCATCTGGCAAGTTTCTGCCAGATTCTTAAGATGTCACAAGGTTGAAGGTCTGGCAGTGGCATTCCTGCCGAGTTTCATACTAACAGAAATTTGGACAAGCATTGAAAAGAACTTGTATGATGTCCTTGACATTCAACATCAAAACATTTCCAACATCACCTTAAACAAGCTTTTTATACCATTTATTCTGAAACAGGAAAAAGACTGTCTTCTATCTAGGGAAATACTACTGGTATTTGTGTGACTGTTATAAAAAGTGAATATATAGGACCTAATTTAAAAATTCCCCCCAAGTGATAACTGTTTTGCTTTGATTCTCGAAAAATACTCTACAACACAGTTTTGTTGACAAGTCATAGGTAAGTACAGAAAAATGGCAGCCCTTCAAAACCGTTTGTTGAAAATCTATCCAGCTTTGGGCCTCTCTCAGTTTAAGATTCTGATTACACAGACTGGCACTACTGTATTTCTTTAGAATGTAGTTAGATATAAGATGATAATGTATTTTTCACACTTGTGAAAACCTTACTGGCAATAGAGTTAGCAAGGTGTTTACTGAAAATGCTTTTTAAATGTTTTTTAAATTTTACTTGAAAAATACTCCAAAAACATACTGCAGGAGATGATATTTCCAGACCTGACCTAATTTGCAACAAATCAATAACAAATTTTTGCACTGAATCCTAATTCCGTTCAGTATTCTAAAAGATTAATTTTGACACATCAAAATGTAAGAGTCAAGCTGGAAAATCAAATACTGCAGACCATGCCTATTAAGAAGCTCAAAGAGAGTTAAAGACCAGTTATAGCAAGATCTATAGGCAAAGAGCAAGGTAGCTATAACATCTGGCAGTATGAGAAACATTTGGCACATTATTATGTCATAGTCTTTACCTACACAAACCCAGTTCAAAGGAGTACATTACAAAAAAATGCTTTGTAGTTTCCTGTAAGGCCTGCTTGATCTTGCATAAAACAACAATGCATGGAAACTAAACTAGGTCCCATGATTTACAATGTTTTTTCTATGTTATTTATTACAATGAATAGCTTTAGATATATAGCGTATATATTTTATATTCATCTCTGGATTGTTTTGAGTTAGCACATTATTTCTTAAATTCCATTCCCTTTCTTTCCTTTTGTTTATTGGGTGCAATAAATTCTTACTGTTTCCTTTTCTTCATTTTACAAGGTAAAAACTGTACTTTATGCCTCATCTTATGGGTATAAAAATGGAAGTTGATGGAGTACACTGTTATGATTTATACATCTTCACCCAGAACTGTCTGTATTTAATCCCATAGTGAGGCTATAATGTCTCTATAACATTTATTTCTGGATAAAATTATTTGATACAAGAAATATATAAACATGGGGAGGGGGGAATAATACAAGAGAGAAAACAAAGGCTAGAAACAGATCAATTATCAATGTGCAACAGCCAACCTATCTGAAATCAGACTTTAGACTTGAATATACATTGCACACTGTTTTTGTCTTGGTGCTGTTCCTCTCTGGAGCCTTAGTCTGAGGGAACAAAGATGACCTGTAACAGATTACCACCTACATACAAACCTTTCTTTCTTAAGCTTTCAAATACTGGACTGTCAGAGGGGGAAATCTCAAAGCCTATTAATTTTCTAGCTAGTAATGGGGTAGGAAGGCACCAAGAGACTTCAATTCAAGTATGAAACTGCTAAGCTGTTAATCAAAGCACTCAATATATATATTACACTATCTCTGTACACAGTTGCTGATCCAAGACAGTTTAGCTTCAGTAAAATGACTTTACATCTCCACTGAAGATGAGCCCTCAAAAAATACTAATAAACTTCTCCCAGCAGCAGGAATACACAGAACCATAATAATAATTAATACAATTACCCTGGGAATCAGAAGTTACATAAAATCCCTCCAGTTAGATCAGGAGGAGCAAAAAATTTAGGTTTCATATGGATCGCCATCAGTATGTGCAAACAATTAAATGATGTGATTAACTGCAACAAGAAAGTGAATGCAATTCCCAGGAAGTTCTCATGAGAGAAAAGAAGATATAAAATGAAATATCAAGAAGACACAGAGAAGGTGGAATAAATATAATACTGTTCACGCACTTCTAAGACTCAAGTAACATACTATACAAATGAAAATCTATAAGTAATTTCTTCTTTAATTGTTTCAGCTTTATATTGTCCTCTGTAAAACCTAAGTTCATTCACCTGTACCTTCTACTTCAAAAATATGAATAGAGATCAGTCTCTCTTACTGGCATTAGCCTATATGCATTCAATGAGTACGGTGTAATGAATCCCTTAGAATCGTGTCAGCTGGAAGGAACCACTGGCCCCCTTACTCAGTGTAGGTCCATTTAGATTGAGCTGTTAAAGGCAGCATGAAACCAGTCAGGTTTCATGTATCTCCATGGATGGAGATTCCACAACCTATCCAGGTGACCTGTTCCAGTGTTTGACCACGCTCAGGGCAAAAGGTTTTCCCCTTGCACTGGGATGGAGTTTCCCATGTTCTAACTTCTGATCACAGCCTCTTGACCTTCCACTGTGCTCCTCTGAGAAGAGTCTAGCTCTGTCTTCTCTATATCCCCCTGTTAGGCAGTCACATGCAGCAGTACGATTGTTCCCATTGCATTAGCCGTAGTACGAAACAAACAGCACTCTCAGACTCTTCTTGTACATCATGTGCTCCAGCCCCCTAAGCATCTCCACTTGCTCCACTATGACAGTGTCTTTTCTGTACTGAGGAGGCCAAACTGGGCACAGCACTAGAGACATGGTTTCACAAGTGCCAGATAAGAGGGAAAGAACCCTCTACCTGCTTGCTATCCTCCTCCTAATGTAGCCCACAATGCAGCTGGCCTTCTTTGCCAGAAGGGCACACTGATGACTTGTGCAAATCACTGTCCATGAGGACCTTGGGTCCTTTTCTACAAAGCTGCTTCCTAGCCACCCAGTGCGGCCCTGTGCTGTCGTGTAGGTTTATTCCACCCCAGATGTAGGACTTTGCATTTGCCTTTGGTGAATTTCATGAAGTTCCTGACAGCCCATTTCTGGAGCCTGACAAAGTCCCTCAAACAGCAGCCCTGCCCTCCAGTGACCACATTTCCCAATTCACATAATCTGCAAACTTGCAAAGGATGCTGTCTATCCAGTCATCCAAGTTGTTACTGAAAACAAGCATGGCTGGCATCCATCCCTGAGGCACTCATAACCAGCTGCCGGGTGAGTTTTGTACCATTGACCACCACACTTAGAGCTCAGTGGTTGAGATAATTTTCCTTACTATTTTTGCAGTCCATAGCTCACCAGTTTAACTGTTAGAACACTAAGTAGACTGTTAAAGCCCTTGTTAAATTCAAGGTATACAATATCCACAGCTCTTCCCTATCTGCTCAGCTAGTTATTTCATCACAGAATGGAAGGCAGTTCCTCTCAGACCACATGGCACAGAGAATATATAGGTAATCTAAAGAAAGCTTATTACAGACGAGTGGCTAGAGTACACAGGAACCAGTTGCTCACCAACTGGTGCAAACTAGAAAAAAAAAAAAAAAAAAAAAAAAGCATCCAGAAATCTGGGAAGCCATAACCAGTTCCCTGTTGGCCTTGCATTTTGTTCTGAAAGGGTTCTGCTCCCTGCAAGCATGATGCCCTCTGAAATGCAGAAAAAGGAGTCAAGATTTTCATTTGCTTTGTCCGTGTAGCAACTTCTCATGCAAATTCAACAACACTGAAAGCTCAGAGCTTCTAGATTTAGGGTGTACATCCTCAACACTAATTGCCCGAAATGAACAGATTTCTTCACTGAAATACATATAGCTTGTTGAAATTTTCGCCACATTGAGCTGTATATCGATTTTTCTTTTCAATGTCCTGTGAAAAAGGTGCCAAGCCCAAAATGTTCCTCTGTCGTCATGTGATTCATGGTAGCACAGCCTTACATTCACAGCTCCTGACAATCTCCTGAGTTTTGCTTTCAGTTGCACTGCTCCAGAGTGAGGCTATCAAAAAAAGAGAGGATTGCTGCCCTAGGATTTCTCTGTACATGCCACTGAAATTATACTAATGCTAACTACTCATGATGATTTTTAAAACAGAAAAATTGGTGAGGTGATAGTAGAGACAAATGGATTTTGAAACTCATCCATATGCACTTCATGTAATGCTAAGTTTTGTATAACGCTATGCAAGGATGTACCATATGTCAAATTGCAGAACAGGCTCTGACACTACCAGTTTCATACAATTGAATAACAAGCATTTAAACTTCAATCATTTCAAGTGATCCAACAAGATGCTGGAATATCAGACTGTTTCCTCTGTTTTCCACAGCCAGCCATCTTAAGATGAGAGTTGCCTTAATACTCTAGATTTATCTGCTGATAATTTTTCCTTAACAGCAGTGTTAGCAGTAGTCCCACTGTTGTGCTGAATGAGCAGTTTTCTTCTTTGCCTTACTTTTCAGGAGTTCATATATTTTTCTAAGAGCATGTCATTCCTAAAGCTGTTTAGTGTATTTCAAAAGGGTAAAAGGGAAGTAAGAAGAGGAAAAACCCACCCCACCTCTTAATAGTTCAGATCTTTCTGGAATTGGTAATTTCACAAAACCCAAAGAAAACTGAATTTATACATAACAGGGAAACTTACTTATTTCCATCTAATGGCAAAATGTTAAAGAAAACCCTTTCTAATACTTGCAGTTATGGTCCACAAGGACCATGAATCATTCAAACCATTTTATCTCGGGAACGTAGTATTGAGGAAATGCTCCTATTAATCTACACAGTTTTTAACTGAGAGATGAATGTGGTATTTAGGATATGTTCCTAATTCATCTAGACAGTTCTAGATCACAATCAACTTGTGAAGCTCTGATGCCTATCAATTACTACTTAGAATGACAGGAGAAAGGGCATTAGATTTTATTAGTATTTATTCTTTTTTTATAAAGAAAGTAAGAAAGGGGGAGAATTTTCAGCATAGTTTTGTACATGGGGAATTTAAAAGAAAAAAAAAAAAAAGAATAAAGAGGTTTACGTGTTTGAGAACAAAAGTTGCCAGTAAAAATGCCAGCAGTATGTAAAACAGGGACAAGTCATGGTTGTTGTGGGAAACCATAAATTTGAAATCCTTCATTCTGTGTGTTCCAAAGCAGATGTTCAGCTGCTATAAATCAGCAAAGCTCCCTGACCCTTAATTTCTTAACCGCAGGATTGTGCCAAGGATTTTGTTACACTGAGTTTAGTTAAACGAAGTAGCGCTGTTCTAGCTATTCTAAGAGCAGCTGCACCCTCTAGCGGGCAAAGAATTTTTAGTCAAATACGGTAAACCAGTTAATGTCCGTGATCTGAAGCAACCACTGGTTGCATTCTTCAAAACATTTAGCTTTAGTGCGTGACTTGCACATTTACGGTCTATACAATAAGCTATACATAAGCCATAATGATGTATAAAATCCTGTGATTTATTTTGGTGTGATGATAACATTCTGTACAGGGGAAGTAGGAATTCACCTTCTGATGAAAGAAAAGACCCATCTCAAACCAGTTCTGAAGTTACAGCAACTTGCTCACAACGTCCCTTTCCCTAAGGTTTCTCATCTGATGGGTACTTTTCTCAGTACTGCCCAGCATCTCCTCTGAACAAATAATCATTCCCAACATGGTGACTCCCTGTGAACCTCTTGTCCTTGCATTTTTCCTTGTATATTCTTAAAATGTCATGATTATGTGATAATTTTGCAGATGCATTGCAGACACAGATATGTTACAGGCCCAAGGAACTCCCGGACTCTTGCGGAAATGACATCAATATGAAAGTAGATGGGACTTTAGCTACCTCCGTGAAAAGAGATGAAATAATGGATTTTCATAACAGATCTGAAGGACAAAATGTCATACAGGAAGAAACAGAAGGTTCCAAGAATAAAAAAGCAATAACATTTATATTAATACTTAAGGAGACAAAATAATGGTTAAGGATAGAAAATTAAACAAAAGGCAAGTGTCATTAAACATAAGTATGGTAGATGAAAAGGAGATGAGAACATAAAGAGAGGCAAACCACTGTGTCAGGCTTTTAGAAAAGAAGAATTTGAAACAGAAAACCTAAGAAAGTAAGAAAAGGAATTTAGAGAGCAAGACACTTAAATGGGCAAATGGTTTTAAGAGAATGAGGCTCCTGTCCCTTTAGTACAGACCACTTGCTGAGTATCCTCATTTTTTCCTGTCAGCAATCTAAGCACTTCTCCATTCTGCATTCTTCCAACACATCACCTGCTTCAAAACAAAACATCCCAGTAAAACTAACTTTTTGCCCAATCTCTCCAAGACAAAAAGTAAAACTAATCTAAATACCAAAATATTAATTAATATTTTATTATATTGATATATTAATATATTAGAATTCAGCTTATTGAAAACAACTAATTCAGTCTTTTGTTTCAAATAACTTTTCAGTTTGAAATGTAGTTCACATTACTGAAATTGATGACTGCATATGCCTTTAAAAAATGTAACTGCATTACTAGCTCTTTTTTTCTTCTGTGCATTGTCACTGCAAGGTAAACTGCAATTAAGCAGAGGGCAGTGACCGCACAGCAAGTTATTAGCCCATTCATGTCGCACTAAGCTTATCTGAGCCACTCATAACTAATAATGCCAGAGATAAAATATTAGCATCACTGTGTTGTTACTTGACATTCTTAATTTAATTATATCCCTAATAGTCTTAATAATTACAGACTTTTTTGTGCCAATTACAATGGCAATTTTTTCCTTTTTCTCCCCCCAAAATTGCAGTCCATAATCCAAAGCCATTTACAATGAGCCATACACTGAGTGACCATACAAGGATAATGGATGTGTAAATTTTACCTGTAAGATCATTTTATCTGAAAATAACAGAAAATCTCAGCATGCTTAGGGAGAGACAAAAAGACTCTTTAAGCAATGGGAAAATGCCATGATAATTTGCAAAAAGTGAATAGATGACCATTTCTAAAATAGCCCATTTTCTATCATACTTTTTTCCACACTTACAAGTCTTAAATGAAATGCAACAGTGAGTAGAATCATTATGTTCTGATGTAGTTTGTACCATGATTATAGGGGTATTCACTCATCTGTGTTTCTGCAAATGATGGAGTTATAGCTCCAGCAGTTTTTAACAGCTTACCTAAAACTAAACAATTGTCTATAGCATTAAGATAATACATACAGCATAGACACAAGAAAGAAGTCACTTTTAACTTGCTGTATTACCTATCACAGAAAGGTACAATTCTCCAGGAATTCCTTCCCATTCCACAAGGATATCAATCCCAAATATTAACACAATCAGGACAAACAGTAGCTTGTTTTGTCTCATTGGCAGATTCTGAGAGCAAATATCTACCAAGAAATTGTCCATTTTCTCTTTACTAGTCCAGACATATTTGTACCTGTAGGAAGTTAGGTATCCAAACAACAGCTAGGCAACTAAACACTTTTGTGATTTGGTTCAATGGCCTTGTCTAGCCCAGCACAATGTTTCACGTTCTTGGTAACATGTTTTTATATACAGACCTGATGCTGTGATTTTTGTTTTGTTGGCTGGAGGGTGGTGGGGTGGTGTAGGTAATTAAAAGGGAGTCAACAGAACAGGGGACTGTAGAAAACTTTAATTGTAATACTCAATTCTACCTCCTCACTAATGTCAGAACAATTTAGTTAGACACCATCATGATTCCCTTTGCTGCTGAATGCACTAGAGTAGCTTGGCATTTATTAATATACTTGCTTTTCCTACCACTCAAGCCAGACAATGCATATTTAAAGACAAGTAAAATAAAGCCCTTTCAGTGTAGATGAACTTTACTCAGATTTGTCTGGCAAAAATGTACAGTGTCTGTAACTTGTATTGCTGTCTGTCAATAGTTCATAGCAGTAAACCCATAAACTCTCAATTAATCCAAAGACTTTCATAAGTAGGCTTAATGCTTAAAAATACAGTAAGTAAACCAAAAGGGGCTGCACACTTACATAGTATATGATTATGCTCTTTACCTTCTTCTGTGTAAGTGGAGAACTATTCTAAGATGTTACACGCTGAAACCAACAAAATCAAGGTAAACCAAGTGAGTTTGGATTAGAGATAGAAGGGAGAGAAAGGAAGTTGCTACGTTTTCCTAAAAAAACCCAAAAACTACCAAACTACCCTGCACAGGGAATTAAGAGCATTTCTCAAAGAAAAAGAAGAAAGTGAAAAGTGCATATTATTTAAGAGGAAAAAAGAAAACTTGCAGTTTAAAAGTGCATGTTAAGTCACCAAACTAACCACATGATGGCAGTCCAACATTATAAAAAGGGGGAAAACACGTGCATTTAATAGAAACTATTTGAAATAGTTCAGCTCTGTGTATACTACTCAGAACATACTCAAGCAATGCTGTAGAGCAGTGATTTTTAACCTTCCTTGATTTGCATACCTCTAAACATTTTAAGGAGGTAAAGACCCAACAGGCAGAGGTCTTTATCTTCCATTATCTTCCATTATCTTCCATTATCTTCCATCAAAGTGTGACTTTACAGTACAGTTCATACATGCCAAAGTCCACAGAAACATGATTTAAATACCACTGTTTCATAATTTTAGAAAATACTATTTCCATGTATTAGTGTGCTGATTTGCACATTCTTTGTTCAGAGTTCAAACTCCAATCCACATACATTCTGTTTCTGAGATACTGTATACACAAGCCAACGTGGTATTAGACTCAAAGGAGCTCTAAGTTCTTCCTTTAGTGAACAAACCCATGAACACATGCAGCAACCTGAAAAACGAGAAGGCCTGGTACATTCCTAAGTCCAAAGTACCAGGTTTTTTCATATGCTTCTCTCCTAATCCTTCTCTTTAGTTTCTTCCTCACTAACTGCAACCCAACTACCTACATAAATTCACACAATCTTTGGTATGCATATGCAACGTATCACTGGCTTATGAATCCAAAACTTAAAAGATGATCAGTGAGAAATCGAAAGTCGTAATTGTTGACATCCAGTCTCATTCGCTTTTATTCAGTGTTGCTTGCTACAGCTGACTATACAGTTTGCCTTTTATGATTTGTATTAGTGAGGCTAATGATTTAAGTGGTATTTTCCTAATGCTTTTCCTAACCAGCACATGGCAGATTATTCCAGTTGGCACATATGCCCAAGATTGCTCCCTTGTTCCCAGATTCAGATTTTTATTTGTCTATATTGGAGTCGGTGTGCTGTATGCCAACCAAATTAAGATGGGTCAAATTGCATTACATCTTGTGTCTCTTGTTACTGTCTTTGCTTTTGTCAGTATAGTGAGTAATGCTGAAGACATGTTTCCTCATATCTGCATTCCAATTATATGGAGCAAATTAGCAATATCAGAGGTATACAATAGCCAGTAGCTGGCAAAACATTTAAAAATAATTTTTACACAACACAGGGCATCAGCCTAAAGCCTCACCAATATGCGGCTATTTGTCATTCTAAGGCAGGCTAGAAATACAGATTCAATTTAACTTGCTGTTGTGACTTCTCTTGGATTCAGCTGAGACAGTTAATTTCCTTAGTAGCTGGTGCAGTGCTGTGACATGGATGTGGTTTGAGTATAATGTTGATAACAGATGTTTTTAATTGTTGCTGGATAATGTTTATACTAAGTCAAAGACTTTTCAGTTTCTCAGGCCTTGCCAGCGAGAGCACTGGAGGGGCACAAGAAATTGGGAGAGGACGTAGCTAGGACACCTGACCTGATCTGGTCAAAGGGATATTCCATACCGTAGCGTGTCATGCTCAGTATATAAACTGGGGGGAGTTGCCCAGGGCCTGCCAATGGCTGCTTGGGGACTGGTGGGGCATCAGTCAGCAGGTGGTGAGCAATTGTGTTGTGCATTGCTTGGGGTTTTTTCTCTGTTCCCTTTGGATTTCATTCCTCTCCCCTTCTCCTTCCTTTCCATTACAATTGTTATTATTATTATTGTGGGGTTTCCCTATTTTATTTTGTTTTACTTATTAATTTGTTCTTACCTCAATGCTTGAGCTTTACATTCCTTCCTGATTCTCCTCCCCACCCCTCTGGGGGCTGGGCAGTGGGGGAGAGCAAGTGGCTGCATAATACTTAAGTTACTGACTCAGGTTAAACCATGACAGACTTTGCAGGAGTACTAGCTGTTAGCTCACCTGTGGGTCCGTAATCACAGATGCCATGGTTGATAAGCATTCTTCCACTCTGTGATGAGAAAGTAAATCTGTTGCGGTTATTTAGAGCACACTAAACTGCAGCACTTCTGGCTCACAACTCCTGAAGTTGTGATTGAGCTTTTCCTTATACTCCTTTCAGTGTGAATACCTGTTTACACCCATGAAATCAATGGGCACTCTCCTCCTAATTAACTTCCTTTCGACAACAGGCAAATGATAATCCAGAGCATCAGAGGTAGGTGGAGGAGTTTTTCCAGCCCTCTGGTGCCTCTGGGTGGTGCCATCCAACTCTTCTTCCATACAGCAGTGACCATTGTCCAGTTTTAGGTTCAGCATCCTTATTTTAAAGTGCATTCTCCCCTCATTTCTCCAGTTGTTCACTGAATTGTTTTTCCGATTGCACCCAAGCATCCATGACAATGTTTGTTTCCTTCAAACAAGCCCAGCAGCTTTCTGTCCTCCTCCTCATAAAGCCTTCCTATCAGTGCCTAATCGGAACTTTGTGGAGCTAGTTGGCTTATGCTTGCATCATCACACCATTTTGATATAAATACTTGTCTGAAATATCTCAAATGTATAATCAACACACTTTAAAATATATATACTTTGATAGTTTCCTCCTGCTCATGGGATGTTTACAATTTCAAGCCTGCTATACCTAGTATCAAACTCAAAGTACTGCATCTAGAAGATTTGCATTTTACTGCACAATTGATTCAAAACACACAAAAATTAACATGATGGCCTTTATTACAGTAGGTACAGAACATTAATTTGTTGTTACGATGCCTTTACTTCTAATGAAGTTATTTCCACTCGGAGTTATTCTTTATGCTAAAAATCAAGGTATCCATTTTAAGCATTACTTATGCAAATCCAGAATCCATTCTGTTAATGAATGCTGGAGATAACTGATGGCTTGTCAATAATTATTCAGAAAATGCTTAGTTGTGCAAGTACTTGAAAATTCTTAAAAATCAAAAGTACAACCACACCATCCTCATGGGTATTTGTGGTATGACATGTCAGAAAGCTTATAAAGACTCCGATATTGGCTATTTTCATACTTAATTCAGAATGATTGCACCTATAACAGTTTCAATATATGCTCCATCTGCAAAAAAGTAGTTAAGCATATGATGAAGTGGGTGGACAAAATGTCACAGCTGTTTCATCTGCACACCACATGTAGAATTCCAAGTAGCATATGCAATAGTTTCACCTAGAAAACTTTTAGATTGAAATGTTTTTTCTAAGAGAACATCCTTAATCTGGTTTTGTCAATGGTAATGATTACTACCCTTCTGAAAAATTTTGTTAAAAGCCTACGTTAATCTTCTGCACGACACTGACCACAAAACTTTCATGAAGTTCCCATTTGAATGATAATTACATTTCAGAAAAAAATGGCAGCAATCTTTGATAAGAGGCATTCAGTCTCTATTTCTAAACTCTCTACTCGAAAAAAAAAAGTTATTACTAGATTAGGTAAACCAAATTTATTTTCTACATCTGAATCCTTACAAGTTTGGGGGATGTCAACCACGCAGCTACCTTTCATTCTTTGTTCCAAACTACTGTATGAATATAGGCACTGCCAGCTAAAGAGCTCTTTCCAGAACAGTAACAATATTACGTGTATATATGCAAGCACTACACTTTATGTTAGGTTAGTGCTTCTACAAGACGCTATGCATCCAATACATAAAGTAACTTGTACTGTTATGACAATGAATTCCTGGGGATACCCCGGTATATCCAGCACAGATGCAACATCAGGAGTCTTTGCACACACTGCTGCGTGCTGCACACTAAGCCTTAAAAGGCCATTTTCTCCAACACCGCTATCTCCTCGCAGCGCCATTCTGTTCCGCTCAACTGTTTAAAGCAGCTCCTGGGGCAGCCCGCACCGAGCGGGGCCCAAGGCGGCCGCGGTAGGGCCAAACGCCAGCGGGCGGGGGAAGGCCAAGGGCAGCTGCTAGCTGGAGGCACCGGCCGCGCACCCCGGCGGCTGGCGGTGCGGGCCGCCCTGACGGCGCGGGCTGCCCCGTGTGTTCACCGCTACACCCAACGGCTGCCCCCCCACCACCACACGCCGTGAGGCCAGCGGCCGTGCCCCGCGCGGCACGCCTCCCCGCCAGGCTCCGGCACGGCAGGGCGGGGCGGGGCGGGGCGGGGCGGGGTGGGGAGGGGCGGGGCAAACCGCCGCAGCGATCGGCGCCCGCCGCCGCCCGCCAAACCGCCACACCCCCGCGCGCCGCTTCCTGCGCCCGCGGAAGCACCAGGGCCTGCCGGGGCAGCGGGTAGAGGCCACCGCGCATGCGCCACTCCTCGCGGTGCCCGGCGAGGCCACGCCTCCTGCGCTAGCGCCCCGCCCGGCCCCGCCCGGCCCGGCCCGGCCCCTCCCCTGCGCAGGGGCAGCGGCTGCCAGAGCCGCCTCCGCCGCCGGGAGACGCCTCGCCCGCCCGGCTGCTGGGCCGCCGCCGCCCCGTCATGTCCGAGGCGGGCCAGGAGCTTATCCACCTAGTGTGGGGCAAAAAGGCCGGGCCCCGCGGGCTGGCCGACACCATCTTCTGCCGCTGGGCGCAAGGTACCTGCGTGCGCCGCGCCCCGGCCCCGCTCCCCGCCTGGCCCGGCCCTTCCCCTGCCTCGGTGCCCGCCCGGTCTCCTTCCCGGCGCCCTTCCCCGGCGCGCCCCGCCGCTCGGCCCACCTGCCCGGGCGCACCCGGCTCCCCCCGCCGCGCCCGCGGGCTCCCCGCCGCACGGCCGCAGGGCGCCTGAGGGGAGGCAGGGCCCCTCCGCCCGGCCCGAGGCAGCGGCGGCCGTTCGCCTTCCCGCGCCTCCGACAGCGCAGCGTGTGGCCCACGGGGAAAATGATGCAGCAGTTTCACTTGCTAAATAATATGTTTTTGCAGCTTGGTCGTCTTCTGCCGCAAATCTTCAACGGAACTTAAAAGAGTAGGGAAGGAAATGTATTTTTTAAATATTTTTCTAGAGCATCTTGTGCCATTATTTTACATAGCTCATGTGAACATGAACATAAGTGGGGGTTTTGTTTGGGGTGTTTTTTTGGCAGGAATGTGGGAGTCACGGATAAACAAAAGGGGGGACAGGCTTGGGACAGATTCACAGGGCGTTTTTAAACAGGTTCTTTGGCAATTGAAGCAGGTGTATACCATCTTCAGCATGGTATCTTAAGAGGTAAAACAACAATAACCTTTGAACCTGGTGTATTTCTAAGATGTTTATTCTGCATTTAAATTACTCAGCCTACACATAGGCTCTTCTTGACAGAGACTTACTGGTATTCTTTCAAAACTGCAGTTGCAAGGTGTAGTACAGAGACTTTCCGATAAAAATGATATGCAAGAAATCAGTCTGTGTAGCTGTCCTGGCTGAAAGAAGGGAATAATAGCTTTGTCTATAACTTACTATGGCCATTGAAGAGTTCTAGTAATGAAGATCATAATAAAACCACTGCTAATATGATAGTAGAATTTATAGATTTAAAACAAAATTAATGTGTTCAGGTCTGAGGGTAAAATTGGCTGAAACAAAAGGATGTTCTTGGTGTTCTCTGTTCCTTGCTGCTCTTTTTTTTTTTCTTTTTTTCTTAGTGTGAGTTTTGTCATCTGCATAGTTTCATTAGATGCATGTGTGATGTTGATTTGGGAGCTGCAAAGCTTCTCCCATCACAGGACACAGAGTGCGTTGCCAGACTCTGATACCTTTTTCCCTACCTTAGTCTGTGTTCAAATAATTTAGTGAGAAATAATGGGGGGGGGGGGGGGGGGAAGGCAAAATTCCTTCTAAGTTTTAGAATTTAACCAGAGCTGATAAGCCATTACTTTTCCTAGTGAATTGATTACTTTTATTGAAGTATAATTACTTTCTGAAATATCTCTTAAGTTTTGGTATGATGTTGTAGTTTCAGTACAAGGTTTTTGCAAAGTCACAAAAAAGAATTGGTGTTGAAAACCTTAATTATTTCTCTAACTGGTAATGTTAGATTAATAGAATTGACATTTTCAAGATTGTATATGAAATTTTAGCAGTTTCAAAATTTATTGAAGTGTGTGTTGTAATGCTCCACACTTGTGATCCTGTGGAAGACTGATGGAAAAGGCCTCTTGTGTTCTTCGTGGCTCCTAGAAAGGAACAATTATTTCCTATCTGCCTTTAGGGGAAGTCTTGTAAACTATGCTGTGTAGTATATCTGTTCCCTTCTCTATATGCTCTTTAATACAGTCAATTCTGTGAAGTAAAGCCACATGGTGATAAGTTAGTGTGTTGTTTGGGGGCTTTGTGCTGGGAATTAAAAAAAGTCAGGATTAGTCCCTTACATTGTGTAGCAGCATAATACATTTATCCAACTTTCTGTTTCTATTTTGTTGAAAAAGTTCTGCATAATTTATCTACTGTAAAGGAGTCTTGTCAACACTGACTCATCAAAATTAAAACAAACCCCAAAGATAGAATTCAAGCTTTGTTATTTCCAAACACTTCAAAGTTTAAAAGGTAGACCCCTTGTTTCACATTATATATATAGGAAGAATCAAACAACTAGTTTGGTGTTCGGGTGGTTTTTTTGTGGTTTTGGTTTCTTTTTTTCTTTAGAGTGTAGTACCAACACTGGTATTTATTTCCAATACTTTCTGAATGTTGTCCGATCCTTTCTCAAGCCCTTGGGAAGTTGAGAGCTATAATTTACATTTGGAAAGAAAAGTATAGAGTATGGAGGGTGTTGAGAAATGTAAGACTTGAACCACTCAGTTTCTCAGTAAAGACAGTGGTGTTCTAGGAATCCTCATCATGCACCAAAATCATTAACCATCAAATTCATCTGGCCAAAACTGAAGACAGGCTGATTCTCAGGCAGTTAGCAGAATGGACCTACCTAATGTGGATATGCTTTTGAAGTTAGTGATGGTAATTCCCTCAGCTTCATTTGCAACTTTAAATGTATTGTTTAGGTTCCTGACTTAACAAAGGCATGGCCACAAAGTTGTTGTTGCAGTTGTTGGGGTTTTGTGTTGTGCTTTTTTTACAGAAATGTTTTTGTTAATGACTGCAGCAGAATTTGCAGTTTGAACCTTGTGGGTGCCATTTACCAGAATCCTCAAAGCTGACACAAAGGAATGTAGTGCAAAGGCTCGGTCTGCACTTCAGTGTTTCCTGGCATAGATATGATGACAAAAAAAAAGGAGTTAGGACAACTGAACATACCCATGTTAGGAGTGGTTTTCTTCATTGATCCAAGAGACAAATTCCATTCATAAAGGCACTCATTAGATCAGCCCTAAGGCATGCAGCATCAGGTCTACGCAACTCTGAATGCCTGGCAGGTTTGAGCACAGCATCCTTTCAGAATTACCTAAGCTGTTTTCTCACTGGTCTTTGGACAGAAAAGAGCAGCTGCATGGTACTTCGTTGTCGGCTGGGGTTAAACTTGGAGTGGCTTATTGATGTCGGAGTAGCAATGCTGTCTTAAAATAACCACATCTTGCTGTTTTAGACAGACTGTCAAATCCTTTCTATTGCATATTAGATCTAGATGTTTATTTCATTACTTCCATAATGCAGAGTTGTCTTAAAATAGTGAATTCATTCTGGAGGATGCAAAACCTTGTGAAGCTTGCAGAGTGAAAAGTTAGGCTTTGGGGCAGGAATACAGTCTTTTGAGAGACTGTGTCATTATGAGTAAGTAACAGCTCTTTCAGCACTGTTATAACTGGAAGGAGACCAGAAGATACCATTTAATGTGAAAAAAATGGGGTGTGAACCTGTAACTTAAGTTGTCAAGAAGATTGTATTTTCTGGCTAACAGGCATGGTGGCTACTGCGTAGAGCTGTAAGAATTTGAAATGCCCTTTAACACAATTATCTAAATAGTGAACCCTAAAACTCTTTACTACTGTCTGGGCCCAAAAAGGAATATCTGAAAAGACATTGTCCTTTCTTAAAGTAAGGCTGTGGGGCTAGTGAATCCGGATGAGGCTGACAGGCTTAAAGAAAACAAAAGGTCTTGAGGAGTGCTCACATAGAAGGCTCTTACCAGCGTACAGATTCAGAAGTTTCAGTCAAAATTCAGGAGTTTCATAGAGCTCCTTTGGGTTTTTTTGGTTTGTTTTACAAAAGCGTGATAAAAGGCAGAAGCGTTGGAATCTTACCTTCTTTTCTGGCAGCTTGTTGCCCAGTTTAGTGGTAGCCTGCCAGGTAATTTGGATACTTTCCTCAAACTCTTCCAGGACTTCCTGGCTCTTTATCTACAACCCACTAAGTGGAGTTTTGGTGTGGTACTGCTGTAGTAAAGGCTCCTTTCTTTTTGTGTCTGTGGAAAAAGTTGTTTTGATGGTTTGGTGGTTTGTGTCCCGTCCCTGTCCCCCTGTCCCCCCTAAAGAAACCTTCAGTTTTATTTCACTATAAAGATACACTTTGAAAACCCATGCAAAAACCTATATGCAAAATGTCTGTCATTCTACAACCAGCTCTGAAGAAAGGATGAAACATTAAGATGTGCTATAAACCTTGTACTTGCATAATAATGGTTTATTCTAGTGTTTTGGGATACAAAAACTGCCTGATAGAGAAAAAGTGCAGTTCCATGGTGAGAGACCAGCTCAGCAGAGAACAGTACAAAAAAATGAATAGCGCAGCATCTTTGTAGCTAGTTTGGACCAGGGAGAGAGCAAGGGTTTTTTTCTAATGTGGTTAATGTTGGATGCTCTTTAGGCACACACACCCTTGTCTCCCTCATTCAGCTAGAGCTGGTTCTTGCGTTTGTAAAACGACAGTGTTACTAATGTCTGAAGTGTCTTGGATGTGAAAAAAACCACATTTTTTTTTAGAAACACAGATGCAGGAAGGGGGTGGGATGCTCATAATAGAAGAATGAATGGGTTTTATAGTGCTTTGGAACATGATGTGGAGTATTAGATGAAAAGCAAGAGTCAGTAACCAAGTCATACATGCGTTCTGGCAAACTATGTAGAAGAGCTAAGAATTAGGTGTAAGAAAAGAAGTGTGGGCCTTGGTAAATGCTAGATTTTGGGGAAATAAAGAGAACAAAACTTTGTGTTGTGTGATAATAGTGGACAAAGGATATAAAGACAGATTTGGAAGTATCTTAGTCATTATAACTCAAAATATTGGGCAGTACACTACCAACAGGAATCTAGATCCATTCCCCACCCCTCAAAAGGTTAAAGCAGTACAACAGTAGTGATGTGGGAAAAATGAGGTCAATGGAGCATTTAATAGGGTTATAAATGACAAGGAAGATGAATGATAATGATACGACTTTATTTCATATAGGTAAGTGATGATAATTATACTCATGGATAAAAGGCAGGCAGGTTAATTAAAAAAAAAAGATTATTTTGGCTGCTTTACATCTAATTTACTTCTGAATTTTTATCTTGAGTGAAAAAAACGGCATGGTAGATATGATTTGTTAAGAGTGAGAGTAAGTAGAAATTAGTTTGGATCAGAGATGCTGGTCTTAGCTGGTAGCTTAAAGGGTGGCCAGGGCATTACTATTAATCATAAGGAAGAGTGTGGGGTTGATGGATGTTTGTAGATATTGCCCAAGACGTGTTTGTTTGTGGACTGCAAAAAAGGTAAGTAGGTGTGATTGCAGGCTGAGGTAGACTTGAACCCAGATGGACTTCAGACTTCTGGTTTCTGAAATTTTACCTGAGCTGACTTCAGATTTTGTATAAGGATTGAAAAAGAGAGCAAACCCGAAAACCCTAAAGCCCATTTTTTTGCTTAACAGCTTCTAGAACCATAATGTTTATTAAGCATTAAGCAGTATTCAGGTGAAAAGAAATTAAGTGTTCCTTTAGGTATTCTAGATGTTTTTTCCTATGGTTGTGTTCTGTCAGATTCTGTGTAATAGCGATTTTGCATTGTCTGTCTCAAATTTTATCCGCTCTGGTGGAACACACTCAATTTTCTTTATTTTTAGGAAGCAATTTTGAAAAATAGGGCAGGCTTAAGCTGAGACAGTTCATGCTTTCTAATGAGAAGACTGAAGAATGTGAAACAAATTCAAGATTTCTTAAGTGTGGTTTAATGGTACCACATCCAAGTATGTTGTTTATCAGCAGTGGCTAAATCATTAAGACTACTAAAAAACCCCTATTGTTGCCATGTGCTCAGATGGCATGCAGTAACACTTCAAAGTAGAGGAAGACTTACCTTTTAATATGATAAGCCTGCACGAACTAATTCAGAAAGTTTAAAGGACTGGTGATATTTCTTATTAGGGCATGTTAACAGGGGAACGAAAAGACACTAGGACAAACTTTGGTTGAAGTATGGATTAATGGAGCTTCATTTGGTGGTGCTGGATCCAAGTATGTAGGCTTGATGTGCATCTGGGTTTTGGATATAAAATACATCTTTATAATGTACTTCTGTGCATTGAGTTAAAAAAAACCAAACAGGTGGAGCCTTCTGTCAGAAACAGGGGAAACCCTGTGGGTTTTCTTAAGAAATATGGCTGTGTAGAGGAATGAAGCTGCATTAATTAACATTGATAATATACAGCTGTGGGCTGGCTTCAGGGGTGGTGGGTTGGCTGATGTGCAGCTGTGGCTGGTTTTGTTAAGGGGTTGGGCAGCTAATGAAGAGGGAGCAGCCGAGGAAGAGAGAGGAGGAAGAAGCAGAGAGAAGAAAGGGGGAATGTGAGCCTGGGATGAGGAGCAACTAGGAGAAGGCAGCAGAGGGGTGGGCACGAAGAGTATGTTGGTATGAGTCGGTAAAAGACCTTGTTGCAGCTGGATAGTTTGGAGAGTGCAGTGACAATTGGTGCCCCCTTTTGAGGACCTTCAGATTATGAGCCTGGGTGTAATGAGTGGCAACAGCAGTGGTGGCTGTGCCAGGGGGATGTTTGAAGTTTTGAGTGGTGACGGTGGTGCCCAATGTAGTGGAGACAGGTGGGGATAGCCTGTGATCCATATCACGTTGAGATAGGCGGGAAGAGCCTGGGGATCTGGATCAGACACCGGTAAAGGTGAGCCGTTGGGAACAAAGAGGAGGAAGCCTGATAGTTTGGAGATTGCTGCGACATGGCTACATTGATCCATCTTAAGAAAAAAAAATCTTCACGCTGTTGTTGAACAACTTTCTGTAATTTCTGTGATGAAATATGGCCTACAGAACATGCAGTAGTCTTCTGTTGTGCCGCTTGGGATGATGTACCTGTCATGCAGTAGTGTGGCAGTCTGCACCAGGGCGATGCATTTCACCAGTTCAGATTCACATCCAGGGGTTAGCAATGCCTTTGGTATGGCAGCATGTAATGATACAGAGTTCAGAAAAGGAGAAATTGTGGGCAAGAAGCATTGATTATTTTTTTTTTTCTGCTGAGACTGACACTGCTGTGAAAATATGCATGTATCCCCTTTCTCCCTGCCCCCACTAGCTTGTGCTTGCTGGTTGGTTGCTGACTACAGTTGTGTGGTTTCTAGATCACACTGAACTAGAGTCACTTTAGCACAATCTTCTCAGCACTTAAAAAAATAATGCAAAATATTGCTGTGAGTAACCTGCCATGTGTCAGCTTCATCAAGGTAATTGTCCATGTATATGCATTTATCCATGAGAAGTGCAAGCTGTGAATCATCATATCTTGAAGAAACTTTAAGGGCGAGGTGTTAACAAACAATTCTGCAGTAATTGTTAAAGCATTTGCTGTATTACATGTAATTCTGAAATACAAATACATTAAAGATGGAAGGAGAAAATAGGGGATCTTGCATCTCAGTAAATAATGGCGTTCTTTCACAGAAGATACACTATGAGGCTTGCTTCAGTGGTTACAAGTGAATATTTGAGTTATTCAGCATATTTCAGGCTTAATAGTAAGCACTGATAGGCCAAAAATGAGATCAGTGGGAGGCATAGGAAATGTATTATGCATGTTCAGCAAAGGTTCAAAGGTAACTTTTTTTACATGTGAGACAAAATATTATCACTTAGACATGAGATTAAATTGACTTCTAAGAAATAAACCAAAATAAAATAAAAACTATGGTTTAAACATGCAGCCACGTGCTCTAGTGACAGGTTTACTGTTAAAAATCCTTTAAAACCCCAGCTGTTGGCATTTCATGGTCATGATTTCATTGCTGAGCTAAATAATTCATTTCTGTGCTTTGACCTGTATTCATGACAGTTTTTTTTCTTCAGAGAGTTTAGGCACATTCTGTTGCATTCTCATAGGAAAAAAAATCTTAAACTTATCTACTCTTTAAAGGTGAATAAATCGTGTCATTTCTGTTAGGGAAGGAGTATATGTAAACATGTGCTTGTTTACATATTTCACTAAATACAGTCTTACTTCATTTGACAGGATTTGTCTTTAGTGAATCTGAATCAACTGCATTAGAACAATTTGAAGGTGGCCCTTGTGCTGTGATTGCACCTGTACAGGTAAGGTGCATTTCTTACAGTAATTGTTCAAAATTAGTAAGCCCAGATTTTGTTCTTTTGTCTATATATGTGAAACGAAAATATTAAAAAAAAATTGCAGATCAGTTATATATTGATGTCAAAATTAGTGTGGAGGAGAGAAAAAACCTCAGTAAAAATGCAGAGGTGGGCTGATTTTGACCTGTAATTTTACAGAAGTAACTTGATTAAATGCAGAAGGTTGATCCAAGCAGAGGTAAGTTTGAAGTGGGGAATGCAGAATAAAGGAAAGAAGTAAAAGATCAGATATAAATGCAATCGTAATCCTTTCTTGTCTCTCAAATTCCCTGTCCTTGAGAAGTGTAATATCTGTGTCACAATAGCTGCTTTAGCTAACTGTATTGGAAATATTTGAAGTAATCAATTTTCAAACCTAACAAGGTTTGCTGAGAAAAGGAGAAACGTTACACTTTCGAAGTCCTAGTTAGCAGAATAATTAAAGTATGTCAAGTAACCATATTTTATTCTGGATATGTGCTTAGGATTTCACTTGTGCTTTGGATACACTCAACCAAGTGTGATTGTGATTTTTTTTGTTTTCTTACTCCATTGTATCTTGTAGGCTATGTGCATGCTCTTTGAAATACTGTTTCTGGGGCCATGCTGACTGCTGTCTAGATACATGACCTGTAGGCTGCATCTGTTCCGCTACAGCAGTTTGTTCAGTCTGCAACTGCTTTTCATTCTCTTAGGAGCACCCCGTAGAGGCAGTCAGACATTGTCATGGGCCACATTACTTTTTCTGTTAAACTGCTCTTGACTTCTCTTACACACAGATAAAGTTCTGTTTATGCCTAGGTATGAGTTGAGGTGTTGCCCACTGATAGAGTACCTACTAAAGTTACGTAGCAGAGTTAATCTGACCATGAACTGGAAGGTATCTGGGTCAGACAAGTGACATTGTTTGCATTGTGGTGTGTGTAATTGTGGAATTGTTTGCATCTCTGGTGTGTGTAATGTGGTAGTCATAAAACCTCTGTTATGGTTACTTCAGGACACTCTAAATGCTGTTCCTACCAAAAGACTTGTACCACAGGAAGGAGTGCCACTTGTTTACATTGTAAACAATCAATAGAAAAATATTTTATTATGAATTACACTCTGTAACGTAGTTCTGTGATCTTAAAACCAGATGTAGAGTGTCTGGTCTCTGATGTTAGAATTACAAGTCTTTTATTTGGGGGGAATGGAGAGAGTAAGGAACAGGACCAGCCAGCTCCTTAAAGGCAGTGCCAGGTCTTTACCATATGAAATGTTCTTCTAGACAGTGGTCTTCCAGTTTTATATGTAGTTCAACTTCTTTGAAATTAAGTAGTTAAAACATGTTTAAAGGTGAGCTGAGTCCCAGCTAGGGAAGGAAGAAGGGATCAAGGAGACCTTGCAGTGCCTAGTGCTGCTGTGAATTACTAAAAGGTGTGCAAAACATCTGTGGGGAGAGAACAGGGTGAGTCTGTCAAGGAAGAAGTGAAAGTTGAAACAGCTGGTTTTAAGGTGCTGCCTTAAGATGCCTGGAACAGCATCTAATAGAGTAATTAGACAGGAGTCTGCTTCCCAAAGATTGTTGACTTAAAGCATGTCTTTTAACTGCAACATTAGTGTTAATGGAAAACAAAACAAAGATAAGGAGACAAGTAGGTTTTCTTTATTCTGCTCTGCAAATTATGACTTGCAATGGTTAAGAGAAGGTGGGCTTTTTAACTACTACAGGAGTTTCTTTGTGGGACTGGAGTTGTCTTGTACTACTCTTCAGTTATGTTGCAAAATATTTGTGCCTCCATTGCTGTAGTCCTGTGAGTTTGGAGATGTTTATGTAAATATGCAGCCTGTGTATTTGAAGTGTACTTAAGGTTCAAACTCAATAATGGTGAACATAGGTGTATGAGGTAGTCTTTGTAGTTCGTTTGAATGGGAAAAGTCAGTAAACAGTGCAGTCTCAGGGTCTCTTATTGAATGATGAGCAGCTTGAAACCCTCCTAATAACATGCAAAAATGCTTTGGTATAGAGCTTGTGACATAATGTAAAAGTTAACATTGTTTTGTATTTTATTGTTATTTTATGCTTTGATAACAAAGGCATTCCTTTTGAAGAGGCTTTTTACCAGCGAAAAGTCTACTTGGAGAGACTGTCCAGGTACTGAGACATCTTCTTTTATCTTTATTTTTTCTGGTTTAATAATTTGTAAAGCATATCCTGGTACAAAGACTGTGAAGTATTTTGCACTTTCTTTTTGTTTAAGTGTGCTAGCGTGCCATTTTATGAAGCATACAGTGTGTATACTTGCTAAACTCCCATTTTTGAGGTCTATGCCTGTCTATAGTACTTCTGTGTTTTATAAATATTGAAATCTAGTATTAGGAAAGGGAATGGATTAGAAATAATATTAAAATGCATTTTTCTAAAGACAGCTTTATAATTATTTGGTCCAGTATAGTCAAACAGCAATTAGCATTAATAATTAATAAAGTAATTAACTCAATTATTTAGATAACATTAATGTATAAAAAAGATACTAGTAGCTTATATAAGATAGATTAGCAGCAGTTGAACTCATGTAGGTTTCTGATCTTTCAGAGGAGGAGCAGAAGAACCTTCTCTGTCATACATTATGTGATATTTTGGAAATGGCTTGCTCTGATAATTCCGAGTCATACTCTCTGGCAACATGGATAAGAGGAAAAACAACTGAAGAAACTGCTAGTATTTCTGAAGGTCCTGCGGAATCTAGTCGCCAAGAGGAACAACCTTGTAAGATGTATTTCTATACTAAATTACCCATCACTTAGTGAAGTATTATGTAGGGGTTTTTTGAGGGGCCACTGCTTTTTATTATTATATGGTTGTGATTTTTGCCTTTGTGATTCTGTTAGCAACAGATGGTTTTTTGTCTGTTGTAATTAGAGGTATTGATCCTTTTTGTTGAATGTGCAGTCTGTCACTGGAGTTCTAACATGTATGTTCCTCTTGAATCTGAGCAACTTCCATAATCTTTAAAATTTTGTTTTGTAATTTATTAGAACCTGCTGTGTCTTTAATTTGGAAAAATCCACATACTTCCTAACGCTGGAGAGTATTTTAACTTGTCACTTGTTGCTGTATTTCAGAAGAGCTTTTGTAGGAAATTCTGCAGTGCTTTATCTGTTCTAAAATATTCTGGATCCCCTGTTACAGACAAGTAGCCTTTTTCTCTTTGTTTGATTCTATGCAGTACCAAAACAACTTAATCAAATCAACTTATAGTAGATCAACAGAATTTTTTTTGTAGGTTAGAATTTTTTGGTTACCTGCTTTTTGCAAATTTCTTGATTCTTTCAGTAGTTACTGACATCAAGGATCTGGTCAACATCATTGCTGCACTAAAATATTGCATCCAGTCGTATCTAACTGCTGTGTGGAGTCAGTGACATGGAAAGTTTTATCTGTGCATACATGATTATAGAGATGTATATTTATTAATCTTTTAATGGGAGATATCTAACTTGTTAAAAGATAAGCTTCTCTTTCTTTTAGTTTTTGTTCCCAATGTGTCCCTTAAGAAGTATGAAAAACTTCACATGAGAACATGCTTATAAAGGTGCCATCTTTTGATGGAAGGAATATGTTATTCGGCAGTTTGTGGCATAACTACAAAGTAAGAATTGTACAAGTAGATTTTTATACATGCGCAGCTTGCTGTAGCAATTAGTAGTGCTGGAGCTCTTTGATACAAGCAGTCTTCGTCTGCTTCTATCAATATGCTCTGTGTGCTTTAGAAGGCTCAAACAATAATTGGAAGTGTAACTTAACTGAAAAAGCATAAGGTCACTACATAAGAGTTCCAAAGTGAGCATTTTTTCTTTTAATTAAGAAAAAGTACTGTCCAGAAAGTTTTATCTACAACATTTCTGTTTAAAAAAAATAATAAAAACCCTGTCTTCCTTTACAAGATAAGGCAGTGTTAACCTCTGAAATTCCTAGTTTCTGTGAATTTTTCCATTGTCTCTGAAGCTCTTGCTAATATTATGAAGGGTCCTTTGAAGAAGAAGTAAAGCAGAACCTAGCTATCAATAGGCTTTTACTGCCCTGTTTATTAATATTGCCTTATCCTAAAGAACTTTTAATTGTAGAAAATGTTCAGCAGAAAGTCTTTTTAAACACACACTCAATAATTACTCCCAAACACTGACACTTAATGAACTAATCCATTCTGTTATGTATCTACACTTTTCATATTTCTGTACAAGCCTACAAGTTCTGCCTGATTATCCTTAATACCATGGAATGCTCTTAGGAAGAGCAGGATACGTTTACCATGAACAATCTGCTTTTGTCATGAGCAACATTAGTCTCTTTCACTGTTCATATTCTATGTTCCCTGCTAGACACTGAATATACCTCTTGTATGTACTCTATAGTTCAAACAGTATTTTACCTTGTATGTATAATGCAATACACTTCCTGATTGAAGGCATATTTGTTAGGTTTGTTGATTGGGTTGTTTGGGGTTTTTTTATGTCCTGCTATTTAACTATAGACCAGTTTCTTGCCTGGTTAGGCTTGGGGCAAAGATGAGGAGAAGGTACTGTCAATAATGCAGTGTTCTGTTACTGCAAGGGCAAAGGAATACATTTATTTCTTGCTTGGTTGCTGTAATCAAAAATAGAAGCAGGCATTGTCATAGTTGGTAGGATATGTGTGATAAGATATGTGTGTGGAGGAGTATTACAGATACAATTCCATGTGGCAGGCTGCTGCTATTTGGGAACCGAGTATGGGAATATATTTATTTTAAAACCATGAAATACTATTAGACACAGCACGATGAGAGTATCATTTTAAAAGAGTTTCTATAGAATTGTATTTCTCATACAGCCTCATGCTCTATTCTGTTTGTTCTTTTCCTCTCCACTAAGCACTGTCTTTGTTTAGCCATGTTTGGTTTGTGTATAGCTATGCTTCTCTTTAGGATTTCTACTACTTTCCCTTTGTTTCAAATAGTAGTTCTCTTACTATTTCACTCTGTCCTGTAGTAACAGAATGAAACTGCCTGTCATCCTGTTGTGTGAACAAAAGGTGGATTCGAGCACACTTAGTGAATGCAATAGCACTTTTCATCTGCTTTTGTGGTGTATACCAGTGACTTGTTGGCCATGCATTGGCTATAGTAGTGGAAGTTCCCATGTTCAAAGATTGCTTTATATGATTTAGTCCCTCTAACTTTCTGCTTACAAAAATATGTTCTTGGAGTAGGGTTAGTTCCTGTAGCATTTTCTGCAATTTAGATTGATATTTTTAAAAAATTTATTAAAAATAAATTTTCTTAAGTCTAGTTTTGCTCTTGGTAACCTAGTTTTTAGCAATTCCTTGTAGTTTTTCAAAAGATGAAAACTAGTGCTCTTAAGACTACTGCTGTCTTATTTCTGAAGTAGAAAATGAAAGTATTCTATTGATGGGAATCACTTGTATTTGCATGTAGGCAAATCCAGTGCATCTTCCAAAATACAGTCAGAAAGGGCATAAAAAGTCCTTTCTGGAATTCTTGTGGGAAGAATGATCAGTAGTATTAGCCCTAATGGCTTCAAGTCTTTAATTATATGCAGGAAAGCTTGGTAGATAGATGATCAGACATTATTTAAATATTCAGTATTAAATGGCCCTTATCAGAAAGCAGATCTATCTGGGTTGTATTTGTTTTATTATTCTACTAGCAGGAAGATAAAGTCCTTATGGACATAGACAGCACTTAAAACTGCTACAGTCTTAATATTTGAATGTCTATAGAATTTGATAATTGCACAACTGGCAAGTATAACTTTCTGTTGGTAAAAGAAAATTTTATAAGTTCATTTCATCTTCTTGATTAGGAATTGTTGTGCGGGGAACAAAGGTATAAAGCCTGTGTTGAACTTGGGAAGACACTAATGCTGTATTTTTTTCTGTCTTGGATGTGACACTTATTTGAAAGGCTGTTTATCCATTATTAAAGGACAACTGAGAGAATTTATTTGAAAACAGGATGTGTAATACTACAGAATAATTCTACTTTTGTTTGTAATAAATAAGCATTAAGGGGAGAGGATGGGACGGGGACACACACAAATGACACAAACCCCCAAAATTTCAGTAACAGAATGTATATTTGAAGAAAAAATACAGCTTACCTACGTTGATAAAGCGATCCAAATAATCATGCTTGCTTTTCTAGGAAATAATACTCACTTGTTGACCTGCAAAATTATATCTAGAGTATGCATATGCCTGATGACTTTGTGACAGCCACATTTGGTACAAAATCAACAGCTTAGTAATTTGACAAAATATTTTCAAGGCTACACACTCCAGTAGCTTTGTGCTTTTAATAAATTGATTAGTCCAAACAGAAATGTTTTCACTAATTGGTATAGTGGATTCTTAATGTTGTGGTAAATTAGTTTATACTAATCAGTTAAAAAATCTAAATGCCAAGGGAGGATTAAAAATCAAAAATATAATTAAAGCTTGAAAGTATACTAGCTTGCTGTGTGTATCTTGTGTCATTTTTTTGCCATGTGTAGTGCTGAAAAGTGTCTCTTGTGTATAGCTGCCTTGGCTGTCGAAGAGCTTGGCTTTGAGCGATTTCATGCATTAATTCAGTAAGTAATATGTTGGAACATTTAAAATACAGTATTTTGAAGTTACAGTGATCTTCACAGCCCTGAAAGGGGTATGTTGAGGAACTTTTTGTGTGTTATACATCAGGTTAAACTTAGGCTTCAAGTTCCGGTTTGGGGATTTTGGTGGCTTTTCTTTGCATTTTATCATTTAAAATAGAATATTATTTTGAGCATGAGCATTAGGCTTTAAAATAAAACTGGAGCAATGTAATGTGCGAAATTGGCCAAATTTTGTATTTCAAGTATATGAACACAGCTAATTAAGATTCACATTTAAGTTAAATGTTAATCCTCAATATTTATACACAGTCTTCAGAGGTGATTCTATCTGAAATACTTGTGACACATCTACTAGAAAAAAAGTAATCTAGTAATTTTTCCTGATTTGAGACGTTGTAAGAAACATCTATAAAAATGTTTCATATACAAGGCTGATTTTTTGTTTCGTACTTTAAATGTTGTTCTCTTGCTGGGGTGTAAATACAGAGCTTACAGTTCCAGTGAGTTTATCTTTAAAGGTAACAGCCTTTTATTTTCACATTGAACAGTTGTAATCGTTAATATAGATAAATCCTCAAAGAGGATATAAAGAGCAACAGAATTGCAAAAAACACTTGAGGTGGAAAATGTTTCTAATTAGAACTGAAATAACTACTGCTTGTTGTATCAGTAGTAATTATAGTTTGCTTTTTAAACCAATTGTCATGTGAGGAAAGAAGACAAGAGGAGAATATAAAATTTTTGTAAGCTTATTTGATCAAAACACTAATTTCTGCCCTTCCCCTCCCTCCAGCTCACCCCTTCCATCTTTGGACTCATGGTATCAATTCCAGTTTTTCTCAGTCTTTCTCACTGGAAATGAATGCTCTGGCATATACCTTTAGAGCAAGCTGAATAATGGATTTCAGAACTGAATTTGCCTTGCATACCTTGTATGCCGCGTATACTTTATTGGTAATGAAAGGTGGTTTAAAATCTCAAGTGTTAGCCAGAGTAAACCCAGCTATGAATACAGTTTTGCAGATGTTTGTTTCTTTTTTTAAACAAGAGTTACTGAAAGTGTGCAAGAAATCAAAAAGAAAATAATACACCTAAGTTTGTGTAAGATAAGCAGAAAGTGCGATCTAGTTTGAATTACTCAATAAAAATTGTGTTCTGAAAAGCAGAACTAAATATCTCTGTTATACTATTAGAAGTAAAGCTAGCTCTAAATATCTCAAGCAGTCGAACATGTGTTACTTCACTGGAATCTTGATGGATCTTTTCCTTTCCTCTGTTTTTATTTTACTTTTTTATTTTTAAACATCATCCCTGGCATTACCTTACTGTCCAGGCAGCAACCCCATTATACGACCAGATATTTTCCCAAATCTTAATACACCACTCGTGATTGTGAACATTTTGCTCTTTCCAAAGCTAGTCTTAGCAAAATCAAATTCTCATGAGAAATGTCATAATTACATTGAAAACCTGAACGGTAGTCTTACCTGGTTAAGTAGAAGCTTTTTTTTTCTGCTGTTCATAGACCGAGTGTCTTTCAGAACACTACGTAATGCAAACATTATTTTGGTGACATATAGTCTATTTGCAATTTCAGTAACAGTGTTTTGTAGAATTACTGGTTCAAGCCACTCAACTCTTTCACAGGTGTATGGAATTTTATGGTTAGTGTTTGCATATAAAAACTAAGTTAATTTTTGCACATTGCTCCAGAATTATTTGTCTTCTTCTGACGGGTAAATACTAATGGCTCTGTGGCAGTTATAGTAGCTCCAGAACAGCTGCTGTGTCATTCTGTATGTAACAGCAGATTTAATCTGCTTTTACTTGGACATTTTCATGTTAGGTATTAGTTCTTGTTTGTAGTTTGTGATACTATTCTAATGCTTCATCTAAATACATTCCCCCTTTCTGTTGGGTCTGTTTGTTTTTGTTTCTTTTTTTTTTTTTTTTTTTGTTTAGCAAACAAGCATTCAAAAGCTTCCCTGAACTGAAGGATGCAGTTTGGGATCAATATTCAGTGTGGACAAACAGATTTGGAGTATTGCTCTTTTTGTATTCTGTAATACTGACAAAGGTTTGTGGGATGTTTGACTTTTTGTGTGTGTGTTTTGTTTCTTTGTTAAGAGAAAGCTTGATCATATAATCCTTTTTCTGTAAAAGGTGAACACTAAACCAACAAACTAAGTCAAATCTAGATAAATGGATGGAATGGTATCTTCCCCCCCCCCCCCCCCCCCCCCCCCCCCCCTCTGATCTGGGAGAATTACGGATTTTAGAAACATCCTTCCTTATATATCCCTAACATCTCTTATCAAATGAAAAAAGAGTGTTTAGGTATCAATTCATATAAGGACATCAGCCTTTTAATGTTTTGCTATTGCAATCTATTGCTGTAAATGTTACAATTCATTCCTTAAGAGGGCAAAAATGTTTGTAATTTTTCTGCAGGGTATTGAAAACATTAAAAATGAAATTGAAGATGCAGCTGAGCCATTGATAGACCCTGTTTATGGTCATGGAAGGTAAGCTGCAAAATATGTTTGCTACCACTTAAATTAGTGGGCTAATTTTTTATGTTTCTGTAACTTAACAATCTTTGTCATGTTATAACTAAAATAGCTAAAAGCAACACTTAACATAACATGCCTTTTCACTGCTTACTCCATTTAGTGCATCAGTTCTGAGAAAATGCTTCTGTTACTGCTGAGTTTTCAGAAATAATTCTCATTCAGGGCTACATTCTTGTATCAAGTTGTTGGTTGAAAGATTGGAGATCATACTAGCATCACTGAATTACAAATACATGCTAATTAAAGCAATAGTTAGACAATGTCTGCTTAGCTGTTCAGGTGGTACAAAACTTTTTAATTTGTAAGAGATTAACTGCTTTTTAGAAATAAATTGTATGTCCCTTTTAATAAGCTATTTCTTTCTGTTATATAGCCAAAGTTTGATTAACCTCCTATTAACGGGGCATGCTGTTTCTAATGTGTGGGATGGAGACAGAGAATGTTCAGGAATGAGTAAGTTGATTCTAGTTTATACTTGTTCATAATTTTACATAGTGTGAGATGCTGATTTGGAATATGCTCTATTTCTGTTTTGATAGTCTCCTTGTTTACTGTCCTTTGATTTAAGCAGACCTCAAAGGGATATAAAACATACTTGCACAAAATCTCTGATGCTCTTATCAGTGAATACAAGGTTGTCAGCTACACCTTGAAATTATAAGGTATCTGATGACTTGGAATGATGGAAGGGAGTGCAGTCTCTGCAAGTTGGGAAGGTTGGTTGATACACTGGAGGCAGGATCACTATTCAGAGCAGGCACGTCAGGCTAGAGAAATGGGCTGAGACAAACCTTGTGAAATTCACTGAAGTCCTACATCTGGGATGGAATAAGCCTGTGCAATAACACAGGGCCACACTGGGTGGCTAGGAAGCAGCTTTGTAGAAGAGGACCTGAGGTCCTCATGGGCAGTGAGCTGCACGTGAGTCATCAGTGTGCCCTTCTGGCAAAGAAGGCCAGCTGCATTGTGGGCTACATTAGGACAGCCAACAGGCAGAGGGAAGTGACGGCTCTTTCCTTCTGTCTGACATCACCGGCACCACCTCTGGTGTGGTGTGCCTGGTTTGGGGCTCCCCCAGTGCAGGGAAGACATCGATATAGTGGATGGAGTCCCAATAGAGGGCCATTGAGATTATTTTGGATTTTTTGCATTTCATCTTACAGAGAAGCTGATCTGAAAGCACAAACACTTTGAATTCTGGAAGTGTTCACATCCTCTCTCCCACTGCTATAGTCCACCTCAGGTTCATCAGCACATTTTTTACAAGGATTTTCCATCATCTAAATGATCACTGAAAATACTGACTTGAACCAAGGTTCAAGACAGATCCATGCAAGACCTGAATCGAAGTACTCTGGTTTGAAAATGAACAAGTAGTAAAATCTTTGAGACTTTTTTTAGCCTTCCACTTGATTATGTTTCCATACGGGCTATACTTCAACATCAGACTTACCAGAATGTCATTTGGATATTGTATCAAAGTCTTCTCACTCCTGTCTGTTAGATTATCAGGGCCTTTAGATTGGATTACTGCAGTCTATTATTGATGAGCCTATATGGGCTGCTTTTTTGCCTTTTTTTTTTTTTGTCCTTCCTTGTGCATGCAAATTGACTAATTTGTTTGAAGACCCTTTGGAGGTTGAAATCATCTTTTCTTCTGGGTTTTTCCTCTAGCTTTTTTTGTTGTTTTTTGTTAGGGTAAGTACCTTGTTTTCCCTTTTCTGGTCTACTGACACCTCCTTTATCCTTGATACATAAAGTAATTATTAATGGTTCAGAGATTATTTTGTCTCCCTACTTAAGTATATATAATGAATTTAATTAGGATCCTCAAGCTTGAACATGTCTATCTTAACAGATTTTTAGCCAATTTTGTTATGGTTTTATGGCTGATAGCATTATTTCATTGTTAATCTTGAGTATATGACATCATTTACCTTTTTGCAAATGAAAGCAGACTGCTTTGAATACTTTTATTCGTTTTGTATTTTATTGGTCAATTCCTACCTAGATTCATGCTGCATGTATAGAACATTGTTGTCATTTATCCCCCCTTTCTAACTGAAATTTGTTATAATTAGTCTTCCTATTTTTATCCGTATGTTCTCTGTTACTTTTAATTTTCTTTTTAATTTTTAGATTATGAATGATCAAACTGAATTATTAGACTATGATCACTCAAGCCGAATTTTTCATGCAACTTTTCTTTACGTAGGGATAATTCATTGTTCTGCAATTCATTATATCTTTTTTTGAAATCTTGCAGTGTATTCCATTTGTTTTTCAGATTATCTTTCTAGTAGACCTCATTGGTTAGTTATCAAAGTTGGAATTTTTTTTTTTTCCTGAGAATACTGAACTGTCTTTGCATACAGTAATATTCCACATTTAGGTTCTCAGCCAGTTCTGCCCTAGAGCTCCAGAACCAGAACTCCCATGGAGACAAGTGTCTCTTGTTCAGGGAGGTGAGGAGCAGTAAATAATTTTTAGTACATCTGAAGGATCTAGTATTGTGTATCCTGTTAGGTTTTTTTTTACCAGTCAAGTAATTGGACTTAACTACTGTTGGGAGCCCTCCATTTTCTTCAAGTCCTTGGGATAGTTACAGTCAAAACCAGTTTATTCACAGTCTTAAGTCTATAATCGGTATCTATTACAAAGTGATTTGTGTAGCTTATCAAAAAGGACAAAGAACAGCCTGTACTGTTCACAACTACTTAGGCAAGACTGAATTTTGGATACATTGTCATATTGCCTATGTCTATCAATCCTCTTTGTCTTTTCTCCTTCAGTCATTTCTCCTGTATTTTGACTGTCTTTGGGGGTAGCATTCAGCTCCCTTTCTGCTAGGGCTTTGAGTTTCTCATGTAGAAGGATTGCAGGTGTCAAAATAACAAGAACTGAATGAGTTTGCTGACTATTTTCTGAAGTTGGCTTTATGTGTTTTTGTGGTTTGATTGCTGGTCACTTACCTTAAATCCCCCTGGCCAAGCAACTACAAGTTTGAAGGTCTGACGTTAGTATCGCACAGAGCTGATTGCAGTGCTGCTTGATTTTTCCCATGTGTAAACATAATGGAAAGAAATATCAGGTACTTCTGTGAGTAGGTGTAATCAGTAGGTGAATTTCTGAAACTGAGAGACAGGAAAGGTATCCCTGGGCATGGTGGTGCTATAGAACTGCAGAAAGCAATGGATGTGATGTGGTTCATGGCATATTTGCAGGGGCAGCAATGCAGCAACAGTGAGAAGTTTCAGCCTCAATGCAGGAACAGAAAAAATGCTAGATAGGTGATGCTATTATCAAAAGTAAATACATTTACTAAATTGAATGTTCAAAATGGCACTTGCCTGACATTTTTATTCAGAAGTTATGCAAAGCCAGTTTACCTCTTGTTCAGCTGTTTAGGTAAGAAATTTTTAATTAATAAGTAAATCTCGAAAATTATTTTTAAATCGTATCAAAGATAATATCAGTAACTTTATCAGTGACAAAGAACTGAATTAGAAACTTGAAGAATTACCAGGTAGTTTGCAGGTTAGTCAGAGCTCTGTCTCTTACAGTATTGCATATTTTCCAAATAGGGTAGGAGTTATTAACTGGAATTGTTCTTGGCCACCACTGCTATAAATACCAATGAAATTATACCTCTTCTTTTGACTACCTATATATTTCCTTTTAAACCTTTCTCCTTATTCTAGTATCTTCTCTTGCCACAATTATCTACAGGACGAAGATATGGGGAATTAGATTATTTTTTTCCTCCTTTTTAAAGACTGCCATTCTTACGTGAAGTGTAGCAATTTAATATGAATACAGATAATGTTGCAGTTGCTTTTTCTTTGTGCTGAGGATTGGTGGTGCTTCACGGTGTCGCTAGGTGGTGCCGTCCTGCTACAGTTTGTAGCAATGTCATCAGTTTAAAACCATCATTAGTTTGGGCCTGACTTTTTTTAAAGGCTCCGTTTTTCTCCCTTTCTAGAAATTTGAGTACTTTGCAAAAGTAATTTTCAAAAAAAGAGAATCTAACTTTCTGAAAAGAGGCATACATATTCATTTTCTTCGGTGATCTTTGATGTTATGAGATCTCTTCCAGGCCTGCTTTTTCTTTCTGTGGGATGAGGATATTCACAAGGATGAACTACGATTTAGTGCAGCTAGTCTCCCTTTGTTTCCTCGTAAGTCATCTGAGAATGATTTTTGCTTTTGCGTCTGTCTTCTCTGTTGACTAATTCTGAAGGAGGTATTGATAGACCCATGACTACAGGCTAAAGTTAACCTAATAGGTTTTAGATGAATGATGCATGCAGCTTGCCTATTAGTTATTCAGGATATTCACAGTCTGCAGCTACTGTCTTAGCCAGGATCCCAGCTTTCTAGTTATCGGAGTTCTCATCTAGTTGTCTGTCAGGGGAACAAAATACTTAAGTCTGATTTTTTTCTGAATAGTAAATATTATTTATATATGTCTTTGCTGTTCTGTCGTAAGCATCAATTCCTAAATCTGAAGGTTTTGTTTAGCAAACTGAACTTTACGTTGACTTTTGTTAATGATTTTTTTAAAATGTGTGGTGTGTCAAAATTATTTCTTTAATGTGCTATTGTTTACTTCTGTTACATTTATTTCCCCTCATTGCACATATGAATGCGCTATTTCTGAACAATATCTATTCCCTAGTTTGAAGGATCTTCACTAGTTTTTTTAATTGGACTAGCTCTCTTGCCCTCTGCTCAAAGATGGTTTCAGCAAAATATTACCAGTGTACCCCCAAATGTTTTAATTCCAAGCAAGTTTGAAGATAATCCTTGAAAGTACAGTTTCAAGATCAAATAATTTTGCACTGCAAAAAGAGCCTTTTAATATGTATGGCTGACAACTCTTAAGGAAGGCTTAAGGCCACAAACATGGTGAACAAGCTAGTGTTTGTAAGTTTTTGGGGTTTTGGAGTTGGGTTTTATTTTGCTTAACAATATCGGAAAAAGTTAAACCATTACTATAGTAACTGTTGTGCACTGTTGCAAAATTCACAGTGGTGAGCTTGAAGTTGGTGAAGGGAGCATGCCCCTATGCCTAGTGCTGTGAGTTACAATGAAACACAGAGTTCATTTCTGGAAGTTCAGAAATCTTTGAAATTTAAAAGTTTATTTCACTTGCTATGGTCCTGTAGGCTTTAGCCCATGGATAAAGATGTCATAGTTTTATGCTGTTGTACATGAATGATCAAAGTTAAAAAGTATAGTTGAGACTTAGTGTTTTAGAGGGAAATTTTAAATATGAAAGTCAATGTTCTCTGAAAAAAAGAAATACAGATCTTGTTAAATTGATCATGGTGTATGTTCCCATGTATATTTGCAGCATCAGGTATGTGCTCCTCTTTGTTTAGGCAGCATTTGGGGACTTAGCAGAGCTGGTCCAAGCATATGGTACTTGCACTGTTAAAAGATGCATATGTAAGCCCAGAGCGTCTTCAAATCCATATAACTAGTTTCTGAGCTTGAATATTGAAGTACTTATTCTTCATTAGAGAGCTCCAAATAATGCTCTATAAGCGCTCTTCCAATCAGTAGTACATAAATATTTCAGCTATTCCTGACAACTGTGTTTGCTGGAGAGCTGTATGATGCAGTAATTGGCAGTCACTACAAAAATCAAATAGAGTGAATGCTTTCTTTCCTACTAACAGAACTATTATTTGCAAGATTATGTTTTATTATTCAGAATGTGAAATTACCAGATAAATATGGCCAGGGAACTCTTTAAGAAAAATTTTAAGAGGGGTGTGTGTGTGTATAATATATATATGTATATATGTGGGGGGGTTCTCCTTCAAGATGGCTGTTTTTCTTAATTTTTTCTGAGAATAATTTTGGTGTAAGTTACAAGTACTCATTTACTAAATGAGTAATGGCAACTTTTGAAAACAGGGTGTCAACAGTAAACTTCTAAAACCATCCATTTGGCCCTTCTTATTTTATAGAGTGGGAAATTATTAAACCTTTGTAGTTTTTTGACTATACCTTGATGATTTGCCACTGCTGCTAAAACTGCATGACTCTTAAAATTGTAGTTATTTGACCAATTAAAGTAGGCTTTGCAGATTTTTCTTCAATAAATTCTATGTTTTGTTTTCAACAGAACTCCTTGGTATACATAAACAGGCAACAGTAGGGTTTTTGACATTGATGGAATCTCTAAGGTATTGTAAGGTAAAGAGTTTTCTACATAATTTACATTTTTTTGTTCCATTAAGATGTTGTGGGCTTCTTTGGCACTATTACTAAAAGCTTTACTGTGTACAATTGGAGATACTATAGAACTTCTAAAGTATGCTCAAATTAAAAATGAATATAATACCATATTAGGACAGGTATATCATAAAATTGTTAAATCCATCTTATTGTGTAAGCATTATTTGATGCTGTGACATAAAATTTCTTGATTTAAGGTTTTTATTTGAGAAATTTTATGCTTTCCAAATACTACTTTTGAAGCAACATTAATGCTCTTAATCTCAAAAGGTTTTTTGTTTGTTCTTTGCTTCTCAGTCTTTACTGAATCTCTTTAACTTAGCTCAGAGTTAAAGAGGATTATGTAGTGTGCAGGATGTTGGTGTACTAACTGTAACTGGCCCTTCATTTATTAAATAAATGTCAGTTCTGAATAGATTCCTCCAAAACAAGCTAATAAGTCAAGTGGAGTTCTGTCTCATTTAGTGTCCAATTATACTATTGTTAAGCATGGAAATACTTACTCATTTGCAGTGTTTGAAGCTTGTCTCCAGGGTTGAAGTAAGGGCTATTGTTGATACCACAATCTCATTGATGTCTTATTTCAGTTAATTATCATAAGCTGTGTTGCTTGCCCAAGTCAGACACGGATCAATGATCAAAATTATCATCCAAGTATTTTACACTGTTGTTGTTTTATTGAACGTTTTATATTAGTTTTAAGAGCAGTTGGGACTCTACTAACTGAATTATCATTAATTTGATCATTAGCTACATGAGTTTTCTGGGTTTGCTTTGTTTTGATTTTGTTGTACCTTTTTAGGTTGGCTCCTATTTGAAATCTCCAAAATTTCCCATTTGGATACTTGGCAGTGAAACACACCTCACAGTCTTTTTTGCCAAGGTATGTTAGATGTGATTTTTGGTAACCTCAGACAGATAAACAAAACACCACATAGATGCAAAGTTCAGATCTTGCTATAATGTGAGTTTCATGTGGCTTTAATGTAAACATGTAGTCGCCAAAACTTTTAATTAAGCCTTCCCTTGAAGGCAGAGTTTTTTACATGTTTTTGTGGTATCTCATAAATTTTAGTGGTCTGTTGGTTCTAGCTAGATTTATTGGGCTGGGGGAAGGGTACGCATTAGAACACCATAATTGGGACAAGTACTGTCTTAAATTTCTTTTAGTGCAAGAGAGAAATAAAAAGGAAATAATTATGTGTAGGTGCCTGTTAGTAGTTTAATCTCCCTGACAGTACTTCCACAATTTTTAATCTACAGCCATGGTTTGTTGTTCTAGATTAAAAATAGATATCAGGTCTGTTATGATAATTCCTTTTATTCTATTAGATATGTACTGTAATCTGTGGAACATATAAAATGCTTTTGAGAGGAGTTCTCAGTTTAAAATCTTAGACCAAATTTTCTGAGGAGAGAATTTCTGTTTAGTTGAAGATTGTAAGTTTTCCTTTTATTTCTATAGAAATACTTGTTTCTGATTAAAAATATTTATTGAAACTAGATGGTACTTACTAGTGTATTTATTAGTACTTATTAGGAATGAACTTTACGTAATATCTTATAAATGAATCAATATTTTAGGTATAAATCTTGAAAATAAGTACCAGAACATATGACTAAGTTAAAGGCATAATTTCTTGAGTGGCTTAATTTCCTTAAGGAAAAATTGGCCTAATCTTCAAAAAGAAGACACAAAACCTAAGATTCTTCTTATAAGAACAAACCCCCACAATACATTGGAAGTTTGTGTAGCAGTATTTCTTTACCTTTAAACTTAAATTTTAAAAATCCTTTTAATTAGCCTGTGTTGTGCATTGAATATTTTTTGCAGACTCCGTTGCAAATGCTATACTAGAATTTCCCTGAATCCCTTGTGTCTGATAAGTGCTCTTTCTTCCCTATTCCATGATAATGGAAAAGTCCTTATCCACCAGTGAACGTTTTTCTGCCTTGCTGTCTCCACAAAGTCTTTTCCAGTAGTTTTTTTATTTCAATTTTGAAACTTTATCCATAATTTTTTTTAATTAGACCATTGAAGTCAGTACCCTGTATAGATAGCAGTCTGATGCAAATAGGCATTATCACTGTTACTCAAATCAAGTGTACCTGTCCAGAATGTTATTACACCTTCTTATCTGTTGTGTGTACAGTGACCATTTCCAGGTAGAAATCCATTTCTAGTGCAGTTTCTTTTATAGTGTTGAGGGCTATTTGCTGGGTTTAAAGTAACCGCGCATCAGCACTGGTGCCTCCAATACAACTTGGTTCCTCCTTCTTCACTGAACCCCACTTAGGCTATGGAAAGCTGCAGCTTGTGATTAATATCTTAGGAATTAAAAAGCAGGAAAAGGAAGCAACATGGGATTGGCAAAGCATTTCCTAGACATTTTTTTTATTAAAAAGGGCAGGAGCTGAAGGTGTGTAAAAGTTCTGAGAGTCCTTGAATTTGCATATCTGACCTCACCCTTTCCTAAACTAAAGGTTGGTGAGCATTTTAGGTGGAGCAGAGATGTCAGCCACGGTGGAAATATGAATTGTGTCAACAGTCCATTATTTTGTCAGTTGAAGCTACATGCCAAAAACTACAGAAAGAAACTTGAATTCATTGCTAGTGTCTAGTCATACAGTTGTTAAAGTAGTGTGTGTAGTTTCCTAGATGGTGCTTGATACTGAGGATATAACTTGGTGGTGAGTTCGATTACATGAGAAAGAAATCTTCAGAATGAAAAGAGGAAAATGGACTCTGGAGCCAAAAGCAGTGCAGATTAAGGGGGGGGGGGGGGGGGGGGGGGGGAACCAAAACAAATACAGATTTAATTATTTCAAGATGCATATGATTTACAGGAGCCTAAACCTTTATGTTTAAACAGAACATTAGGCAATTTACAAAGCAGAAGAGTAGTCACTTGTCATTAGCTGAGTAATTGGGCCTAGAAACCTAGGAAAAAAGCAATCTTCCTATGCTACTGTCACGATGAACAGGTAGCATGGTGAAATTGGGGAATGGAACAGAATCTTCATTGCTATCTTGGGGACTCTTCTTGACCATGGAGGTTTGATAAGCAAAAGTTTTTACTGAAATTATGCATATGACCCTACTCAGAGTTGGCTGCTGGGGTTCTTTAGTATTTATGCGCTTCGCTCGGATTTTTACGTTTGATGCAGAGTACAGTTAATAAACCTTCTTTTGTTAAATGTGGAATGAAAAATCCATCCACCTTGCTTATCTATCTCAGAACGTTTTGAATTAAACACTACAGACATCTATTACTGTCTACCAGAATATTTTTGCATTACTGTAAATGTGAACCATTCTGCTGTAGCTGTGACTTTAAGAAATGTTTTTGAGTTGTACTTTCTAAAATAGACAAATCTGTCCATAGCTGCCATTCTAAAACTTGCTACTGTTTAGGTAGATTTTGATGAATGAGCAAAATGCAGCACAGCATCTTTGGGCTGAAGATCACACTTACAGTTTAAAGTGAAAATATAAAAATTAACTAAAGTGTGTAATTGGGCTTAACTTCTCTTGTAACTGCTGGTGCATGAAATAGCCTTAAACAGTGACAGCTGAGTCAGTTTCTAATTTTAACAGAAGTCTACCACTGGGTCAGCAGTTTCCCCATTACTAAAATATTATAAATTTTATTCTGTCTGCATGTTCTTCACCTCCACATCTTGATTGTCAAAACTCATTTGGTATGTACGGAAATGCTATTAGCCTCATTTTACTACAAGGAGTTGGACGTAGAAGGAAATAACTGAAGAAATAATTTCTTCCTTAAAATAGCAATTTTGGTTGAAGCATGTTTTATTGAAGAGAATATCAGTAGTTTTTCTTCCTGGGACTTAGCTGACCTGTCACCAGCCAAACAGTTATTTACAGTTAGATATTTTGAAGGCAACTGTGCAGACACAACGAGTTGAAATGCAGTGGATAATCTATGCAAAACATGGAAACATGAGTATACTCATTACAATGCTTTGATCTGCTATCACTCACTCCGGTGGAAGTGTTCTTTCTAGACAAAAGAAAATAGAATCTTCTGAAATTAAGCTTCACCTCACATCTTCCATATTTTAATTTCTATAGGAGACTGTATTGAGCAAAAACACTACAGCTTGTTCTGCAGATGAGTATGTAGTGAAGTTGGAAAGAGCATACGAACATCTGTATTACCAAAATAGTTCTTCAGAACTCTGATACTTATGTGTATCATAATAGAGCTGAAAAAACTTGTGAATACTTGGGAGGGGGGACAAATGTTAGAAGGGAACCATAATTAGTACCAGCATATTTTCTTTCAATTATGAACTGTGTGTGTATAAGGCCAGAAAGTTGCTTAATGCTCAGCAGTCCAAATTTAACGTATACTGAAAGAATAAGGGTGGCTGTTACTCCTAGTTGTCATGGACTCTGCGAGTGCAATAAGGTAGATTTTTTCCCTGAAAAACTATGGGTTTTTCATAGGCAACTAAATCCAAGCAGCCGTCATTTCTGCCTTTCCCTCCCCTCCCTTTCAGTGAATAACAAGAACAAACAAGGAAGCTTTCATCTGACACTACGTACCCCAGCATGCTCTGGCAGGTGGTGCTAAGGCAGACAGTATTGTCAATGTTCTCTAAAATCCCAACTTTATAGTTACACTCAGTTTTGGTTTTTTATTGTAGGGAAAAGAGAGTGTGAGAAGTAGGGCAGCTCTAAATCACTTAATGTAGGGATAAAGCTGTGATGTTTTGGATCAAATGCTGTGTGGTCAGTTCTTGGTTATTTTTATGATACCCATAACATAAGGAAGTTATGACAAGGTGAGACTATTCAGAATTTTTAAGAATGTCAGAGCATGGTCAGACAGTATATAAAATAATATAAACGGGCTGAAATATAACAAGAAAATGTGTCAGTGTAAGCCATAGGAAGAATGACAGCAGGTGAATAGCTACTTTCTAAATACTGTCTGCTGGCATGCAAATTCACATGGTCTTGAAGTTTGAATTCAGACTTACTGAAAGTGAAGAGACAGCATGGAATGAGTGTCTGTCTGGTGACTGACTTCAGGTGATTGAAACTGTCTATGGGGACTCTTCAGAGCTGTATAAGTTTTTAAAATACGCCCTTAGTTTGTTCCCAGGTCTTGGAGCACACAGGCCACAACAGAATTGGCTATCCATTTTCAGTTACGGCATTGTAGTATTTCTAGGCTTGAAGAATCGGATAAGCAGAGGAAACTCCTGGCCGAGACATCTGAATAAGTTACAAATTACTGCTTTTCAAGGAAAATGTGCCTGTTCTGCTGTGTTGGAACTGTACTTAGGGTTTCAGATTACATTTTTTTTATTTTTGTAACTTTGATCACTGTAACCTGTTCTACATATTCTCAAGGCTTTTCTTCAGCATCCTTGATAGTATTGTCTCTCAGAATAAAGAGCATTCACTTCTCTTCCTAAACAATCTTTTTCATCAAAGTTCAACAGAGGGTCACCTGAGCAAACACTGACAGTGCTATAGGAGATCCTGAATTTGGGTCAGTGGTGTTTACCAGAACTGGGCTAAGGGGGTGTGTTATTGGGTACAGTGTTTAATCTCAGAACACCAACAGAGAGTGTCAGTGGCTGTGAAAGAAAATGAGATGCGTTTGTAGAAATCAAACCATTACTAGTATGTGTTAACAACTCTGGTCTCTGCAAAAGTAACCTACATATATCCAAATAAATTATACTTATCCTTTAACTTAGGAATTCTTCTACTTTAGGAAGGTAGTGCAAAATATCAGTGCCCTTCCTTTCGTTTTTGCTCCTGTGACAGGTCAACACAGGTAATCAATTTCTTAAAAGTCTTTTCTTTATGAGAGAAGAAATCAAAGCTGGATTTTGAAGAATTCCACTTCAGGAAATGGTTACAGAGCGCGTGGTTTCAGAGTCTTTAGTTTCCATGAGTAAGTGGAATTGGTTCTGGTTGGGACAGTCTGGATATCTAATAAAAACAGTATAGATGTGTGAGGCAACTGCAGAAATAAATTTCTGGGCTAAAGTAGGTTTACATTTTCTGTGTGCTGATTAAGAGCAGGGAGACAAATGCTGATCTGTTCTTAATAGCTCTGACCTGGCTAAATCAGCAGTGAATCTACAAATATTTCTATTAGCTGCTAATTTAAGAGCTCCTTTCTGCAGGGGGACCCCTTTATAAATGATTGTTAGAACAGGATGTTTCCTATGGGATCTGTTGACCCCCAAAGACATCTGAAGTTACTTTACTAATTGGTTTAAGTTTCATAGTGTAAATGCTATTGCTAAGTGAATTTAAATTGTTCTGAATAATGCAGTAGTTCCAAAGGGTTGCTTTGTCCAAATCCGTTCCCTGGCAGAAAGGCCAACTCTGAGGTTTCATAATTGGCAGGGAGCACCTCAAAATAAAATACTTCTGTAAGGTTATCTATCCTATTCTAGCCTTGCAAGATTGCAGAGCATAAGTGTGAAATCTTATTCTGCTTTTTGTGGGTCTGCTCAAATTCTACTTGCGGATGAATTTATTCCTGCTATAGAGGTGTGTTTCTCTCTCTGAACAGGCACTCTAGGCACTTTCTTTGTTTATTGTTTGTTTGGGAGGTTTTCTGTGGGAAAACTTGGGCTTTTTTCATTCCTGTAAGTGATTTTCACACCAGCATTTATCAAAATAACTTATAGAATTTCTCTATAAACTTTTCATTGTAGTAAAAGAAACTTTATATGTGATGCAACAGTGTATGATGGCATATTAGTTCGTAATGAAACAAGTTAATGACACCAATTTACCCAAAGGCTTTATTTTCTCTAAAGATAACAGGTCTGGAGCACTGCATTTACAAAGTGCTTGCATTTGTTTCCAATTTTTTTTTCATTGGGAATGTAGTTTTTGCTTGAAGTAGAGGTAGCTTTCATGAGAAACTTTAGCCATCATAAAATTTTTGGCTTAGGTCAGGAGAAACATTTCTGTCTCCTTTTATTTTCCCATTTCCCACATTGCTGGAACGAGCAGCCAGCAGTGATAGCTGCAAGCAAAATCTTATCTGTCTGTATCTTATTTTTTGATGGTCTGCACTTCAGCTATACTAAAAGAACTGTGTAGTGGAGAAACCAAAGCTCCTCCAAGTGGCTATATCAGCTCTCTACAGAACATGTTCTTTTTCATGTCTTGCCCAAGGTTTGGGAAAGAAGAAAAGGTTGTAAAGAAGTCAGGTATACCCTTTCCGATGCAAGACATAAAGAACTAATTCTGGTTTTGCCATCTCCCTGACATCCTTTCAGGCCCACGAAATGTTTTGGAGAACTCCAGACTTCCAAGAGGAGCAGAGATATGCAAAGAAAAATAGAAAAGTTGAGTGGGAAGACTGAGGTGTATGTGTCAGTGGTGAGCAGGTGAGGCTGGTCTGCAGAGCTAGAAGGTTAGGGCTCATAGATCACTGTGACGTAAGAAATCCAGTAACAGATGTTACAGAGGCCAAATCATATTCTAATGTGGTAGACTGGAAACACTGTGATTACGACATAGGTTATTACATCCTAAATCAAAAACAGCTATGAAACTATACTAAAGTTTTCAGGATTTTAGGGTGCCTGGCTTGGATTTTCTGCTTTTAGGGTTGGTGATACGGGCTCATCACTCCATCTTCCAAAGTCAGGTAGGACTCTAGTTCCTCAGGATTTTGGAGGTTTCCAGGTATTATTAGAAGGATGGAGTGCAATCTCAGTCCCTGCCATACAGTTACAAAGAGACCTTGAAGTGGAGATCCAGCTATACAGACTGTATTTTATTTTTTTTTAGCCTAATATAGTAACTAAAAATGTTGAGCTAGGAAGAGAAAGCCATATCTATGGAATCTAAGATCACGTGATTGACTTTTATCAAGACTGGAGTACAATAATACACCCATGTATTCTGAGGAAATCGCATGTGAAAAGTATTACAGAGCATTCTGGTGGTCTTCCAGTTCATGAAGTTGCGTGGTAAAGAAGTTGATGTCTTTGAACAATGGAGAAATGAATCTTTGGACACTGGTAGGCATTTTGATAATTTATGGGAAAAATTCTGAAGTGACAACATCTAGGAATTATGTAAAGGTCCTGTAATGCTTGTGTGGCTCTTGCTAGAAGTGCTGTGCATCCCATAATAATGAGTAGCAATTATGAGGACTTACTCCTCAGATCATAAAGAGGTAACTCAGTCATGAGGTTTTGCATTATTTGCTCTTAGAGTTAAGACATAGAAATTGTAATGTAGAGGTCATTAAACTGAGAAACATAAGACTGAATGTTAATCTAACAATTATTTTAGGACAGTAAATTTCAAATAATTGGTATTTGCTGTGTTCACCCCAATTCTCTGACTAATTTCTGCCATTTAGTCATATCTATATGTTCTCTAGCATTTTAGAAAATTTTAAACATTCATTCCATTATATACAGCTTTCACAATGATCATTTAAGGACATTGTTCATGGTTGGCTGGTACAGACCATGAAATGTAGTTGTATATGCCCCTAAGCAAATAAGTAAATTATTTCCTTTTGCGAAAAGACTTCTCATCCATCTGTTTTCTTTCAGAGTGGGAGGTTTTTATGTATGAAGTAGTTGAGAGTAGGGCTGTTTAGATGATACTACTTTTTGTGTGCGGGTTGACCAATTTTTGTGTCACTGAATTCTTTCTCCTGAAATGTTACACATTTTGATATGGTTTTGTGCTGAAGTAGATGAGAGAATGACTTTGCAAACTGTTTCTGAGCCTAGATGAAAACCTGTAAAAGGGGTGCAAGGAGTAGTTCTAGCAGTTTCAGTAGGATTTTTGATCCAGCAAAATTTCTATCTACAAATGCAAAATAAAACAGTAGCACTTGTTGCATGAGATGCACTTTGAAATGAAGGAAGGAAGGAGGGATGAAAGAAGGAAGGAAAGGAAGCCAGCACAACAAACAGAACCTTTTTTACATCCACAAATGAAAAATGAAGAAATTTCCCATGAACTGCTAAGCTCTCGATTTAATATATAGTAGGCACACTTGTGAATTGGAAAATGTGCAAAGAAAATATGCTTAAGTAATTACCATGAATATCACATTAACCTTATAATTTCAAGTCTAATTTAAATAAATTAGGAAGAAAAGTGATTCTAGAATAAGTCAGCTATTCAGTTTTCCAACTTCAGCTTTAAAGTGTATGCTCTGTTAACTTTGCTGAGTTTGCATTTCAGTTGGTTAAGAAACAAACTTCTGTGTGATTTTTTTTTTTTAAAGATTAGCAGTAGGCTATGGGTACATACTTGAGACTAATGTGCAGTCATCTCCATGAAACAATATTTTGACTATAACTTAAATGGTACATTGTTTCTGAAAGTTTGCTAGTTGTATATTTAGTGGAATAGATTGTAGTGGTGAGTGTGTAAAGCAACTGCTGTGAAAAAAAGCAGTATAGAAACGGTGAGTCATTTACTGTCCATTTGTTGGCAGAGCCATCCTGAGGATTACTTTTTCCTTTTCCTCATATTACAATGAATAACTTTCATAAGTAAACTGAAATTGGTGACTGGAAGATAATGGGTTGTGTCCTACCCCATAAGAGTACTTATTAGTATCTAGAAGGAATTATAGCCTGCTGTTTCAGGAAGGAGGATATAAGCAACATCTAGTTTGTATGTATGTTAACCTATCAAATGAAAGGCTGATTTTTAAAGAAACACATTTTAGGTTTTTCTTTCTTTTTTGGTAGTATATTCAGAGTGGCTTGCAAATAGTAAGTGCATCAAAGACATTGCTAATGCAGTTTTATAATTTATAAGTCACTGTATCAAATTCTGAAATTCAACATACTGCATAGAAACAAAGGCTGAGAACATCATTGTATCATTCTGTATCCCTTTTAGGTGTGAAACCAATGTTGGGTCCAGCTATATTTGATACAATAGAGAAGACATTGGGCCTGAGTCACCACATGACGGGTAGATATTCTGTTTTTCAAATTTGGAGGAATAGGCATCCTGGCTTATTGTTAAAATATGATGAATAAATTGATAGATTTTTTAATAGTATTGCAGTTTTTAAATATCAATCAAGTTGATATTTAGAGAAGTGTTGCATAAAATTTATTCCTAATTCCAAATCAGTGACAAACAAAATGCTGATGCCTTTTTCCCCCATCATTTGCTTCTTCCACGAGTCAGGTGTGCTGGCCTTTACAGGTACAAGTCCTGACCAATTCTGCCACAATTACTCTGTTTTCGACTATATTAAATAGCAAAGTATTGTTCATGCTATGGCCCAGATAGCAATGCAATAGGATACAGTTATCTAGTGAGTACTGATCTGAAGGTTTTTTTAAACACACCTTTTTTAATATAATGTGTTCTCTTATGCTACCTTCCTTTTTTTTATTATTTATTCATTTATTTCTGCTGGTCACAAAGCATACCGACCTCACTTGGTGCATTAACATTTACCAGTTGCTGCCTTGATTCTGCATTTGGCACATGCTATGTTTGCAGCTATTCCAATCTGCCGGTAATGTTCTGAAATTAGGTATTGTTTATATATATATATATGTCTTTGCGTAATTGATTTACAGACACCTTCCTGCTGTTGGGTTATTGCTACTGTATATTATAGAGCATAACTTAGAATTCTTCCAGTGTCTGATGGCTTCCAAGTTGTGTATGCATTAACAGTTAGCTCACAGTAGATTTTGGCCTGAAAAATACAACTCTGCTTCAAAAGCCCTTTTCTCATTTTGATGTTTATACTTTGGCTTTTTAGTGTTCAAAATTATTTTTCACTTTAGCTTTCTGCATGTATTTGGATATTTTTCATATTTCTCAAAAATAATACTGCTATCCTTTTGTATTTGAACACTCTTGATAGTGGAGCAGGTATTATTACACCCTAATCAATTTGTAGTCCATTCAGTATTTGTGAGTAGATAGAGGGGAGAGACATAAACTTCTTCAGTTCCTTAAAGACCTTCTAAAGTCTTAGCCCAAATTTGACTTCAGTACATTTAGTGCACTTAAATTTCCTGCTAGTTTACAAATCATTGAATAGTATGCAAACAACTAGGTAAGAAAATATTAGCTTTCTTAATAGTTAATCAGGCATCAAGTGAAGAATGGAATAGCAAGGTGTTAGCTTTGTGCAGTAGAATACTCCTTTCCAGAAAGTATATAAATGCAGTGGTATGGTCTAGTGTTCACACCAGGCTTTGGCATTACTGTGTATTTCTGCAGGAGATGAAGCAGTGGTGAAAGATGCTGTTCTAGTCGTAAGAGGCAGCCTCAGCACATGAACGGGGAAAAAAGCTGTATTTGGTTTCTGTGCTTTTTCAACAAGTGTATATGCATGATTGTCAAAGTTTCTAAACCAAGATGGGTCAGTAAATAAACAAATTTAGTACAGCAAATAGTATATTCATGGTCAGGGGTTGTCTTCATGAAATCACTCCAGAAATGGAATTTTAAAGGATAAATTTTATTCAGTCATTTCCACATAGAATTTTTTAAGAGTCCCAAAATCTAACCCACTGTCTTCCAAAATATGGAATTCAGTATGCTTGTAATATCACAATGAAGAGACCTGATAGGGAAGTAGAATGAACAACTTCTCCCCATATTCCATGTATCCTTATATGGGGTAATAGGTAGAAATCCTAAACTGATAATGCCAGGCTTGTGCCATCCATTCTTTACAAGCCACCTTCCTTTTAATTTTATCTTATCATCTAATTGCAGCCTACTAGCTGCAGAAATCGGTTACTAGATAATGATATTGGGACTATTATTTTACCCATTTTTAGTGAGACTTAAAATTGGAAATCTAATATTCACTGTTTGACCGAATGACAGTTCCAGGATTAGCGTATGAGGTATGCCCATCATGTCTTCTGTTTAAGAAAATGAATCTCTATGAATGGCTGTTAATCAGTGGTCACCTGTTTTAAATACCTATTCTAGACTGATTCTTCACATTCTTTCTTCCCCTTTAGAATTTCTCTTCCTGGAAAGAAATATGTCCTGAAGTCATAAATGTATTACAGAGCTTATTAAATAGAGATTTTTAAGTATAGAACCATAGAATGGTTTGGATTGGAAGGGTCCTTAAAGATCATCTAGTTCCAATACTCGTGCCACAAGCAGGAACAACTTCCGCTACACCAGGTTGCTTAAAGCCCCATCCAGCCTGGCCTGGCATTCAATATAGTTATTGAATGCCTATTAAAGAGATTTTAAAGTGAGGTGTTCTTAGGCTAACCAACAAGAAAATTATTTTGTGGCCATTTTTTGTCTCTGCATTTTTTTTTCCCCCCCAAAAAATGTCTGAAGGCCAGATGTTCTTTCTGAGCAGCTCACTGTGTATCCTTGAGAAGTGGAAGATTACTTCTTATTTTATTATTATTCTGTGTTCAGCCTGCTTTATTGCCATGTTCCCAAACCCTACTGAGATAGATGAAGGGAACTAGAAACACTGAACGAGACTGCCAGCATGACAACATATGTTTCAATAATAAAAATATTCTCTAAAATAGTAACTGTTGTAGTGCTGTTCTGAAAATTTATGCCAAACTCAGATTTTTGCAAAACTCCCTGACTACCTAATAAACAAGTGATGTGAGAGACTGAACTTGTGTAGAGATTCTATATGTTTCCAGGAGACTTTAGGCAATTTTATAAATGTCAGGAAACTCATTGGCATCAGTTGAGGTTTTAGCTGTTGTTTGATCCACAGAACCTTAATGCGTGTGGCAGCTGTTGAATCCCTGGGAACATGCGAGTGACTCTGTATACAGCATCTGATGTCATCCTTCACAAGTACAAAGTCCATGACTGCCTATGCATAGTTAAGAAAACTAATGTAATCAGTGTGAATTGAGGATGGGCTTTACTGTATAAGACAGCTTTAAGGAGAAAAATATCACAAGTTTTATATTAATTAAAGGAATAAACATAATGTGTTTCTTAGAGGCTGTTGTCTCTGTTCTGCTACTACTGGAATTAGCTACCTGAAATACCAAAACCAAATATGAACATGAAAAGAAACATTATTTTTATAATATGTGAAAGTGTGTAAAGTTTGTGAATATTTAGTGTTTTCTGCATGCATGTACCAACACATGTGCATGTTAAGATTCCCTAAAATACTACTTAGCAGTACAGAGTAAGTGGATTACATGGCATTATTAATATATTTTCTTAATTACTTCGTAAAGTTCATATTTCTCACATGTAAAGCCTGAAAATATTATTGTTAAATAATTAACCAGGCTAATAATTGTCCTTGAGAAACATTTTTGTCATATTTGAGTTTATAAAACAATTAATCTGGTTCATTTTCAAAAACATTTCATCATTCTGGTTTGAAGCAAACCACAAGGTTTTTCATCATCCCAAGAGAGAATTACATGTTTTAAGTGGGAAACTGAACACTTGAAGCTGGTTTCCAACACGGAGTACAGCTTTCAGTACTGTGAGAATTGTATTTAGTAAGATTTTAATTTCTGCAGTGCATCTTCACTGGCTTTCAACTCTGCTACCAAGTATTCCTGTCATACTTGTTCATTTCCCACCTCATGATTTGTAATTACCAAACAGTTGGTATGTTAATGCTCACTATGGGTTGTAGGGCAGACATTTCATGTCTGTAGGCTGAAATAGTATTAGATACAGAAATAGTATCTAATACAGATACTACTTTTTTTAAGTATAAAAGTAGCAGCATGATAATAGAAGCTACCATTCATCCTGAGTGACTTATATTGTGAAGCTTTTGGAAGTCATAAACCATGGAATTTGCCCACTTCCAGTTTGGTTCCTTTTACAAATAAAGTTTGGGGGTTGTATAGCACTGTATTCTGTCCTCAAAAATAAAATATCCAAATATGGCAGACAGAAGTAACATGAAAGGGCAGCTGTTCAAATTAAGACTTGTGACTGGAGAGTAATATGTAATTTACTAATTAGATAAAAATTCCAGTAAACTCAAATTTGCTGACTCCTGGTCTATAATTCCAGTAATGTGTATTTGTTTTCAAAACAAAGATTTTGTCCTGTGATGATGAGCAAAACAAGCTAGTAACTGAATAAAAAAAAGACTATATACCTAATCTTTATTGATTTACGGTAATCTCTTGTAATCTGCCCATCAAAGCAGGGAGCATGGTGAAGAAGTGTGGGATTTTTTTTCACATGTGAACAAGTGAATTGTTGCCGCCTTGTAATGTTTTGAACTAAAACACTAACATTTGTGGCAATGCAACTGTTAAACATTTATTCACTATAGTTTGAGTTTCTCTTGTTTTTGAAAAACTGCAATGCTGTGGCTTTTTTGTTGGCCATCTCATGAAACCATCCTGTCTCACAGGAATGGAGCGTATATTGTGGTTTCCGTAACTTGGTTGAGTGCATGTTAAAAGCTCTGCTTTCCAGATGGATAGGCTGACAGTGTGCTCACTGTAGATTTTTCTGTTATTAATTCTTGCTCTGATTTGTGTTTGCTTTTCCTCCACAGCCTTACCTTGCCCTTGGATCAAGTAGGCTTCCTTTCTGAGTAGTATGGGTGAAAGTGAAAAAGGATTCGAATAAATAGTCCATATGTAGCTTTTCATTCTGCTCTATTGAGAACTCTCTTCCGTTTGCAGTACCAGCAGGGTACTGCAGATACTGTAAAGTAAATCCAATCCTTTCAACTCTTACTCACAAGGCAGAGTACAACTAGAGTCAGTTTGCTTCCTTTCAACCACCTTGTTGAAACATAGCTTACCATGAATGTTTCTCCACCACCACCACCTCCACCCTTTGATGAACACTTTCAGATAAACTCTGTCATCTCTTGCCAGTCTGAATTAGAAGACCTGTATTTTACTTTCAGACCCATGGTAAGAACTCTGCTAGCTTAGGGGTGGCATGCTTCCTTTAGTGTCTTTTCCAGCTCTCATTCAAGGAAAGGATCTTCTTTTGGCTTTTTCTGAATCCCAGATAGACCAAGCCCCTCTTCAAGGCTGATGATACAGTATATGATCTTTGACACCTGCCATTCTGAAGTGGAAACAGTTGTGGCTGCAGAGCTCTTGTATAGTGATGGCTAAGTCAGGGACCTTTCCTTCAGTTCCTTCGTATACAGCCTTGAAGCAGGAAAATCTTTTACTCGAAGTGTTTTGTAGGTATTTTCCAGTTGACACTTTTTAATGCCTTCTGCAGTAGAAGATAATATGATGCAGAGCAATCTCATATTCCACCGGCCAGCACATTGTAAACAGTCTGAGGAGGATACTTCCATCGCTGCAACACCTGTGGGCAGTGGCCCTTCCAAACTATTGGCGCACCTAGTGTCCCTGAACACAAATGGGAGCCTTGAACTAGTTAGTCTTCATTAGCCATCTCTCTGTTCAGAGCCAGACTGGTAGTCTTTCAAACTACGTTTATATCAAATAACATCAAATGCTTTAGTATGGACTTTACAGGTAAGGGCTCTAGGATTTGATTTGTTGCCACAGCATAATTCTCCAGCTCTGTCCCTTTTCTAGGACCCTTCACAATAGTCTGCCTAAATTGACAGTAGATGAGTTGGTGAGTATTTTTAGGAACAGTAACTGCATACCTCGGCACTCTCAGCATCTATTCAATGGTGCCTAGGAGGAAACAAGATCTATGGCCTTTCCCCATACCTCTTCAGTTCTTTGTATGACAGTAATAACAGCCTCACATTTCAGATCTTAAGGACTCCCTCTTTCCTTGATTTGATAACTAGCTCCTAGGAAGACCTACGGAAAGCTAGAAAACTGTTACTTAATTTCAAGCAATGTCCAGGTTCAGTTCAGTCTTTTCAAACTCTGTGAGAATCTACAACTACGTTTTATATCACTGCAAGACTTCGAACCTATTTTTACTTTTGTATTGATAATGGCTTTCCTACTTGTGAACCGATACCAGTCTATGTTAAATTTTATTCTTTGGTTCACTTTCTAGCCAGTCTCTGCAAGTAAAATGGTATCTGACACCTTTAGGACACACAACCTCATTTGTATATCTGGTGATATGTATGGCACTTCTGCTCTTTGCCTCCAAATAAAGGTGCATTCAGTCTGTTCTCCCTCGGTTAAGTGGGGTTTTATTTCTCAGGCTGTAAAGAGCACTTCATTAGTTCTGCCTTTGGTAGCAGGGTCCCTTCACCATTTGAAGAAGAAACCTCTGTGTGTCTCTGTCCTCTGGGGTACTGATATTGGATGTGTCTCTCATGGATCTGGAGATTCGTTGCAAATGGATTACAGCCACAGGAGGAACTGAAGCTTCACATTCTTATTTTAGAGCACCATCCGGTTTGAAATGCATTCTGGTCATGTGTGGAAGACTCCTGCATCCAAGTGATGATACAGTTATATAGTACATCAGTAGGATTGGATGAAGTGTCTTTTTTCTTTCAAAAGTTAATCTCTAAAAGAACCTTACTGACATTTAAAATAAAATTTATTTGTGAACCAACTCTATAGGGAGATTAAGCGAATGACATTCTTGCACCTCTCCACCATGCATCAAGTGTCACTTGGGTAGTCTCACGGTGTTAGGCTTGATCTGAGTTTATCTTTTTACTTCCCATACTGATAAAAACTGAGACTTCTTTCTTAGTTGTGTTTCTGCTGGCACGTGTGGTTGAAGAAGCAGATGTTGTATTTCAACCAGTTTAACTTGCCCCTTGAGTAATCTTTACTTACCAGAGTAAAACAGAACAGGACCCCAGTGGTTTTGACATGACTGGGGCAGTTTTGTTACCAGGGCCTCTGTAAGTTGACCAGAGTCCCTGCCATTACATCTGGGCCAGGAACAGTGATCGAACTACATGATCCCTCCAGACTCAAAAAATCTTCACAACACTGTATTGTGGATGGCTGTCACTGGATGAGGATTTCTGTTCCTTTCCAGCATAAATGATAGGAATGTGTAATAGACTCTTTTCCACCGTCCTAGGTAGAGCAAAATTTCATCTTAGTTTGCCCAGCAATCTGTTCCTTCTACATCAACTGCAGTTCCTTTCAAATGTCGACTTCAGTTGAGTGAAGAGATAAACAAAAGTCTATACTAAGTCAGTCTATTATTCTATTCTTTATTGGACCTGTGCTTTTATCAAGTGATTTTTGGATTTCTGGTTTGGTCTCTTTCTGCCACCTCTTTCCCTAACACCTGTCAGAACTGTCTGTACCTTCACCAAATGTTTTGCCAGCTCTGAAGCCCCTGATGTGGACTTCAATAAAATAATGTTCTTTAAAGAAATCTGATGTTGCTCTCTTGGGTGGTTAGTGAAGAGTGCAACTACTTTGTTATGTTAATTTAAAACTACATATGGAAGCGCTTGCAAGTCAAAGCGTGTTCTGTGAGAGCAGACCATCTGAAAGCCTGTCTTCCAGCAGCTTGTCTCCTACACCTTCTCTTAACTGCTTTTATACTCTTTCCCTTTCCATCTCTGTCTTGCAGCTCTCTTTCACCCTCTGCCCCACACACCAATACCTGCAGTGGTAACCCACCGCGTGTCTCCAGCAATGGTCCATCCAACACCAGCTAGGCATGCAGTCATGGGTCTGGGCTTGTGCCAGCAGCTGAGTGGTCGTCTGCCTATTGCTGAGCACAGCGATTCACGGCAGGGTTCTGCCTTCCCTCTCGGTGGGCACACACACCTGTACGTTTCCTCCCTGTGGGATTTCCAGTTTCAACAACCAGTTGTAAGACTCTGTTCCCTCTGAATAAAGCTGAAATTGAGCAATGGATTCAGCAGTCAGCTGGAGACGTGGGAATCAGTTTCAGAGATCCCATCAATGTTATTTTCTTAGGAAACCGTTTTGGAAAAGTCGCAGGCTTGAAAGCCACTGATTATAGGTTTGCAAAATACACACTTTTCTCTGTAATGCAAGTCTCGATTAAATAATCATCGTTCTTGCAGATCTGATTAAATTCTAGCAATTGAAATAGTTGATAAATTATCAGTGTTTCTATATTATCTTTAGGCAAATTTCTAAGAAGTTAGTACTACAGTACGTAATTGTTAAACATATCTCTCAATGGCGGTAGTGTAGAACTGTAAAGCAGTCCATATGTGAACAGGTTTCTTTTTCAAGGGCAACAGGTCTTTCAGGGCAGGATCTTTGTTAAAATTCATAGCCAGAATTTCAGTGGGGCTTAGCCATTATGTTCTGCTTTTGATTTGTAGAATGAAAACTTCTGGAATGTTTTCATTAAAACTTATGAAGTGTATTTTTTGCTTCTGAGGATAAACATGGGATCTTAAAATAACTGGTATTACTGATGAGAATAACTTTTCAAAGTAATATAAAATGACTTGTTTGTGTATCACAAGAGCCAACAAGTGAAACGTTTTTGGGACATGTTGTACTTAGTATTGGAAATAATTATTATAATTAACTGTTGATGAGATTCCCTTATATGGAACTTTCAGTGTATGGGATACATCAAAATGCAATTCATGAGGCTGCAGTGCAGGATATGTTTTGGCACATATAATAAAATACCAGCTTGGGCAGCTGAAGTACGTTTTTGTTAGATCTTTGTCACATTTTCAGCTTTGCTGTGTGAAGGAGGTATGTTGCTTTTTTTCCCCCTAGGTACAAATATATGGACTAGGTGAACTTTTAAAGTTTTCTGGGTACTGGAAATGAATGACATGCAAAGCTAGAGGATACATGTGATTTACAGATACCTGATTAAAATCTTGAATGTTTAACTATTTATAGGACAACAGTCATAGTGAAAACTTTGAATTATTTTGAAGATAAGAGGGGTGGCTTTTTTGGTCACTTCTGCAAGGCAGATAACTTTTTAAAGTTTCTTCCTGAAATGACCTGCTTAGAGCATCAGTAAATCACATTTAATGAATAAAAAGCATTAATATGTAATTATTGGGAGGCTTTACCATATTTAACATTTCAGTTGAAAGACATGGAGAATTTTCAATATTGGGTAATGCATTCAGTGACTTATTCTTTAAGTTCTTCCCATGTAAACATGCACTGAAATAACTAAGGACCTGGAAAATTAAACTGTTTGCAATTGGACTATCAAAAAAAGTATTTGTTAGTAGTTACAGGAGACTTACTTTAAAAAACCTGTTTTGCGTCACATGAAACTATGGAAAGTACTACATTGACAAGACAGTTTTTCAGGGAGGGAGGACAATACAAACAATAGTCTTTATTCTTGGATTTTGTTAAGATTTTATGAAAAGAACTGCATATTTGTAAACCAAAGTACAACTATGTAGCTTGCATTTGAAATAATATGTCTGTGCGACAGGAAGTTACTTCGGTTATATCCTTCCATACTGTAGAATTTTTTAGAGTTCTTCCTTGTTACACTGGCTCCGTGAGCTGCCAATTTGTTAATAAGAACCTACCATAAAAATATCCCCTTTTTAGAGGTAAATCCTGAATATTGAAATCACTGATCATTTTGCTGTTAATAAGCTTTATATGCTCTGGCATCGTTGATTTTAAACTGAGAACTGCTTGCAGTAGTTTACTGTAATTCATCGATAATGAAATCTACTCTTACTCTAGTATGTTTTGTAATACTGACCCCCTCCAAATGAAACTTTTACAATTCTGGAGTATTCCAAATTATTTAAGCGTTGGTCACATACCATCAAATTTTACAGTGTATGTATGACCCTTTTGTGTTGTAAGAGTATATAATCAATAACTGCACAACTTCATACATTGTTTGGCATCATGAAACTAAACGTGTTGAGCTGTAGATGTCATTAAAGCAGTGTAGTCTTTATCTGCAAGTACTTTTAAACAAAGTTTAGAACACGTAAACATAAAGATACATTGTTAAAGTATTGATTTTCTATAAGTATTCAAGTTATTAACTTCTAAAATCACAGGAATATTTTTCATTAAATAGTGAGGTTTTTCCAAATTAGTCATATTTATGGATCCTTAAGGTTGCATTTTAATGGTGCTGAATTAATTAAAAAATCCAGGGGTTATATTTCCAGTATATTAAGCAAGCAATTTACAAGTTCTTCTCACTAGGAGAGACTAGAAAGACAAAGGAAATTCTGTATGCTTTCTCACTTGAAGCTGTCGGGTACAGGATGATCGGAGAAGTCACATAATACAGGCATTTGTTTACCTGCAGGCAAGCCTGCTTGTGACCTGAAGATGGGCTCTGCAGTCCAGTCACAGTGAAAGGTAGCACCTGTGCTGCAAGAGAGGCAGTAGGCTGGAGCCAGAAGTGATTTAGTCCTCCTAAGTCTATCACATCTGAGGAACTGAGAGAATTCTAGCAGACATTATTCACTAGATCCACCTATATTAGTAATTTAGCATGTTAAAGAGCTTCTTTTTGGTGCAAATTGGCGTTGCACCTAGACTTGGAATCCTGCTGTATGCAATTAAGTGTCCTACCTGCAGTGTGGATGCAAGGGCTTCCAGCAACTGCCTCTGCTCTTGCATGGTGTGCATCTAGGATCGATGTTTGGCACAAACTTCATTGCCAGGAAGGATGTGATGTGGATACTCCTTAATACACCACAGCAAGTTGAACCCTGCTCTTTCCCTCCATGCACAGCATCGCTTCATAATGTAGATGTTTGCATTGTGCTCAAGTGGCAATGGAGTAACCCTTAGGAGTGCAAGTATATAACAGGCTGGCAATCTAGAGCTTCGGAAGACCTCACAGGTGTCTCCTCTATAGTCCTGTGTAATACCAAATTTTTGTCTCTCCTGTACATGGAAATGAGGAGAGCTCTGTAACCCATAATAGCTGCGTCATTCATCTGTTCAAAGTAAAACTGTTGCCTGTTATTTTTAGGTGTATATTGTGTTCCATGTTATCCCTATTGGCGTGTCCTAGGCAGCTGGCTTAAATTCAGAAAAGTTTTTAAGTATATGCTGGATGCCATTAGGTGTATACTTAAAATTCTTGGCTGATTTGGAGTTAGATATTAGGAGAAACAGAGTAAGAGTGGAATTCTGGTCAAATATATGATTTGCTTCTGTTCTTTCCCTGAAGCAGTTCTCTTAATGTGTTAAAAGAATAGTAGATCATTATGCATATTTCAGTTCTACATTTTCTGATTTCTTTTCTGTGCCCTCCTTAAAATAAAGTACTACAGACTTGCCAGTTTAGACCAAAGTTCACTGTTAGCACATACAGTTGTAATGAGAGGATGTTGTGATTTTTCTCTTACAAGAAAAATCTGTCATCTTCAGAAAGCAAAGTTGAGCTGAACTGGAAATAAAAATATAATTTTTTAATTATAAATTTTAAGTTTAAGTTAAGTTTAAGGTAACTTTTTGATTTGTAACAAATCAATTTACTTAATATAACATGAAAACAAGAAAGTTTCCCAAGGTTTAATGTTATTCAGAGTAATGTCAATGCTGCTATTTCTGGGATTTTGTGTTTACTTTTCATAGCATAGAAGGTAACATTAGCTTTTCACTTTGATAGCAAGAACAACTATGAAGGGAATATCACCAAATGCAGTGTTTCCCTCCGAGCAAGTTTTCCATTTTACTTTCTATGTGAGAAACACCACAGAGATGTTTGCAAATTTGCAAGAGGAGATGTAGGATTTTAAGTACTCCTAATGAGCAGTTTTTGGAGCTCTATTTTGGAGTTTCATGTTCTGTTTGAACAGTAAGTCTTTGTATCTTTTTAAACTAAAAGGTGTCTGCATTTCTTACCCTTTATGCCACCTTGTATTTCTCATTAATAACTTTATCAGGTTCACTTTTTTCATAGTGACTTTTTTGACTTAAAACCAGAGGGCTATGCTTTTTGCTGGTTTTACAACAGGAGATAGACATGTGCCTCCATATATGTTTTGGGGATCATGATTGTATTTGAGGTTAAAGAAGTCACAGACATATAAAAGCATTACAATAACAACATTTCACTGGTACATGTATGTGTGTTTATTAAAGAATGATGCTATAAATCTAAATCTCCACATAATACCTGTAGTCTCCAATTAACTTCTGTGCCACAACATCTTAATGAAAAGACTCAATGTAAAATGTATCTAGAAGTCTGTGGAATAATCTTTTAACATATTTCTTGATTGTTTTACATCACCATCAGCAATATTACCAAATTACAGTGATTTTTCTTCTGTTGTATTTAAATTTTCATTAATTTAAGGTCCAACCTTATGTAGTATGGCTAAACATTTCCATAGTAATCTGTATCTGAATTAAGAATATTCTGAAAGTGTTCTTTTTTTTCTTTTCTCCCCATCCCACCTACCCCAAGGATATGGCCCTTGTTGCTCCTGAAGCACCTTCAGAACAAGCTAGAAGGGTTTTCCAGACATATGACCCTGAGGGTAAGGGCTGTACTTCTTGCTGAAATATTTTTTTTTTAATTGAAACATTCAGTAGAGACAAATTCAAAATAATAATGAATACTGCATTGTGTAGGGCATCTCTTAAAAAATAGGACCATCATTTTCTAAAATTTGTTCTAAATACTGTACTTTTAAATCCATTTCACATTTCATGCTGGGGTAATATGCTGTTTATACCTTAGCTGAATAAGAGAAGAATGAAATACTTAGTACTTAAGAAATTTTCAATCCAGTAGTCAATCTACAAGTGACATGAAGAAATTTTCTGAGAATTCTGTACTAAAGGAAGTACAACATTGTGCACTAGGAAGTACAGTTCTTGGAGCATAAGCTTTATAACCTTCTAATGTTATTTTTAATTAACATAAAGCTTAAATGTATATTTGATTTCTGTTATATTACATTTTCATAAAGTAACTGATCCACTATGATTGCAATCTTCATGAAATTTTGTTCTTGAATATATGTGGCATACACAGGATATTTTCTTATGTTTTGGAAAACAGAGGATGTCTAATGTTCAGGTACTATTTAATTAATCAAAAGTAGAAAAATGTACAGTTATTATCCCAAAGTATGTAGTGGAGATGGAGATTGCTATAAAGAGACTGAATTCTTAGCAAGTATTAAGCTTCTATGTGTATGAATGATAAATGTGTAGTTTCTGTATTGCAGCCCTCATTAAGTGGGAGAGAACTATGTTCCTTCTAGAACTCCAACATTTGTTTGAAAATTTTAGAGATAAAGCTATGCAGTATTTGTATTTTTTAGTAGAATTTATACTCCTGTAAAGCATTTTGTTTCTTTTCCTAATATGAAGCTTTGCTACTTCTTCAGATAATGGTTTTATACCTGACACTCTGCTAGAAGATGTAATGAAGGCTCTGGACCTTGTTTCAGATCCTGAATAGTAAGTATAACAAAATTGAGATACTACAGAAGTATCAGTTAACCACATATTAATTATAATTTAGGGGGTTTCTGGATTCAATTAACGACATATTTTAATTTAGGGTTTTTTCTGGATTTTTTTCTAGCTTTCATTCTGGGCATATATTTTGAAGTGTTTAAAGTCAGCTTTAAATGTGAGGAATTGAAATTAAAATGTCTCTAACTTTGGTAGTGATAACTAGAAGCCAAAAAAACCCTGAGACCTACTGCATTACTATATATTGAGGAGATAGTCTGAATATATTTCTATATGTTAATGAGGGTGAAACTCTGTGACAAAAAAGCCAAACAATCAAGGTAGAAACAGATTAGCATTGAATCACCACTGGATGTATCTACAGAATTAGAAACTGAAACTGCTTCGGTTACATTTTTGTTTCCACCAACACTCAGTAGTGTTTATAATTGTCGCTTGTTTCCAGAAATGACACCTTAATTCCTAGGGTTAGCGTTAAAACTCTATTTTAAATACTTATTTTTAATTACTTATTTTTAATTACAAATTAAAAAATTAGTAAAAACAAATGAAAAAGTAATTTATGTTAGATCTTATGTGGACAGACAGGACCAATATTCAATGGCACCTTTGGTGTCAAAACTTACCATGTTTTGCCAATAAATGCTTAACCCAGAAAGGAGAGCTATGTGCTTGAACTTTTTTACATCTCCAAAAGATGGTTTGTAAACATACAGTCTAGTTTCTTAGGATCTAAATTGGTTGTTCCTGTAGACTGGCTGTGGAAACTGCAAGTTTACTTACCACAGCCATCTGAAATTCGATTGATGCTATTTTCTGTCCTTTCAAATGTTGCAAGGTACAACAGAGTTCACTGAGCTGTTCTTTGTGGAGAGTAGGAGTGAAAATTGAAATCAAAAGACTCCCGGGAAACTAAAACAAAAGAAAATACAAGACAAAAAAGCTAGCATTCATATTGTGTCAGTAAGTGGTGAAATTTGCAAAAGATGTTTTAAAGGGAGGGAAAGAAAAAAGCCTTAGTTTAATGGGTCTGAGAAGCTTTCTTTTGGTCTTTTTGTTCTGCTGCCTCAATAAATCTGCAAAAATCCTCTTTCTGCATTCAGCAGTTCTTCCATTTGGCTGTTTGGCCTTCAGGGTGTTTGTGGCATAGCCCGGGCCTATTTTATTGTGCACAGCACACTGAATAAAAATTGACATAGGAAGAGCTAGTCAGAAGGTCTGCTATATTGAAAAGCCATGATGAGACCATGGAATATTTAGTCTTGAATCATCTCTTAAATAAAAATTTTGTCTAACATTACTGTCTTGAGGACCTACTCTGTTATGCTGCTGGATGTCCTGTCTATTTAATGTGGAACACAAGTATAAATAATGCATTTCAAATTCCATATAGACTTCTCTGGTTGGTTGGTTGTTTTTAAGTAAAACTAAAGGCATTACTTCCAAGTGTACTATTTACATTTTTTAGTTCAAGAACTGAATGGAAATGCTTTGTGATAATCTAATCCAAGGCTTTAAGCTTCTCAGAATTTCAAGATGAATAACGGCCAGACCTGCTCAAAGTTTAAGAATTATAGAGGGGAAAACTCTGTAGAGCAGATGTGAATTAGGTGGGTTAGCCATTCCAGTACTGAATGCCATCGCATGTGATTTTTCAGAAATTTTCCTAGTCTTTTAGTAAATACATCTGAGAACCCAGCTCTCTCTGCTCTGTTTCTAAAAACCATCCAATACTCTTCAGGGCATCAATTTGAGTACATCTGTCAATCTAAGTGTAGCTTTGTTTAAAACATTTTATCCTATCTGTCTGTTTGACCAGTGCTGAAGGCCTTTTTTCCCACGCAGTGCTCAGCCATAATGGTACAAAGGCCATCAGTGTCATCACCCCAACATTCATAATCTCTTCAGTTAAGATGCTAGACTTCATATGGAAGTGCCTGAAGCACATACATACACTTGTTTTGGTAGCTCTGCTGTAGTATCAGTAACGTGGAATGGCATTAGCTATTTGCTGAATGAAAAAGCCTCAGCTGAAACACACGGGAATCAAATTTTATTAAATCTCCCCTCCAGCTTAATTGATTTAATTTTGTACACTGTCCATACTGAAAAATTTTGTATGGCTCTGCATTTTTAAACAGTTCTTGTATTTCATTACTTAGTATATAGCTTGCTTTAATTTTATTACATACTTTTAAGTGCATTTTCAAAATTATCTTTACTTTCTGCCTTGGTTCTGTTTACAAACACAGTGGTTTTTTACAGCTCTGTTACAGCATTTCAAGAATTTGAGCAGGTTTCAGACAGCTACTGAGTTACCTTATATTTTGTACTTTAAGAGCAGTAAGAATGAGGAATAGCAGGATTGAAGTCCAGTATCTTACAAATCCTCAGTTGTAGTTTCCCTTGAGTAGTGAATTATTTTCTTGAATATTAAATTAACATAGTTTATAGGATATCACATTCAGGTTTATGAATTTTAAAATTATTCTTCCAATGGCCTTAACAGATTCACTCTTAAGAATTGCATATCGTATTCTGTGTGTATTGAGGCAGAAACAAAAGGAAGCCAAATAATTTACTGCTAGTACAATGTTAGGACCAAGAAAGGAAGCTACTTAAAAATGAAGACACGTAAGTGGTAGCCACTTTGATTTGTCCTTTGATAAAATGCTTGCATGCAACAATAATCAAAAAGACCTTAGAAAGACACCTTCTGCTCACAGCCTCCGACAAAAGAGACCTAGGTGTTTCAAGGTGTAAATGGTAAAAGAGGCAGCTATGGGAAGCTAAGAGTGTGTCTTCTGAAAGGAAAATGTAGTGCCTACATGAAAAAAACAAGAGAAGAGTCTACATTTATGGAACACAAACAGTAAATACAAAATAAGAAAAAGTTAAAATCTACTGAAGACTAATTTGCAAAGTTATAAAATGAAAGCTGATAGTATTTCTTTATTTCTTTAAGCCGCTCAGAATGAGGAGACTTGCAAGAAGTCTGTAGTTCTGATAGGTGATCCACAATATTAAAACGTTTTCCAAGTCAGTAAGAAAAGTGTAGTGAATTCTTCTTCGTATTCACTGGGGAAGACACCAGGGAGTCGTTCTCACCTTCACTAGGGAACGTTGCTGGGAGGTTTCCACACTTTAGCCTTTTTATGGATGGTCAGAGCAACTTAAGAGTCTGAAGTGTCCAGATAAGTAAACCCACCAAAATTCTGAAGAAACATCAGAAAGAAATTGCTGAACTACTTCAGGTTACATAACACTGTAAACCATTCTGGTGCCACAGTACCAGAATGAGAAGGTGACAAATGAACAGCGGTACTTAGAAAAGGATTTGAAGACCATTCTGGGGAAAATTCACATGTAAATGTTTCACGTGTAAACACGAGATAAGAAGGAAGGTTTTCTTGTAGATAAATAATGGAGCAAAGGGTAAAAATGGCATTTTTATCTTAATGGAGGAAGATCATTAGAGGAGTTTTACAGGAATTTGTATTAGGTCTGTGAAGTTTGGCACGGCACCAGTGAGGATTTGAAGGTAGGGATTAATATGATAGTTTGCTGCTGATACAAAAGTATTCAAGATCTAAAAGTGGTATGGAACAGCAGCAGAAGTTACTGGAAGATAGGGTAACAGAGAAGTCTCAATACAGTAACCGTAGATTAACTGCACGGGAATTAAAACAATCCTGATATATATATACATTGTTGGGCTGTGAACTAAATATTACCATTCAGGAAACATGTCTTAGATTTAAATGGATATTCAGTGATAGACGTATGGAGTGAGATTTCTAGGAATTATGCCCTTGTATGAATGCATGATGTTTCGCTCCATCTTACAAAAGAACATTGCAGCAAGATACGGGGAAGCCAACAAGGCTAAGCGAAGGTACAGAATGGCATTAGTACAAGGAAGAACGAGATTAGGACCATTCAGCCTTGGCAAGAGAGACCACCATTGGCATGTAAGAGAGGTTTCTAAAAACAAGAGTTTCATAATAAATAGGGAATGATTAATTGCCTCTCACAATACAAAAATGAGGTGTCATCAAACTGAATTATCAGGTTACAGGTTCAAAACAGGAGATACTTATTCCCAGAACCCATAGTTCAGTTTGAATTTTGTGAGTGGAGTTTGTTAAATGCCACAAGTGTATAAGGGTTCAAAGCAAATTAGTTGCATTCATGGAAAGAAAATATATTTATCTTTGTGTTTTAGATACTGCCTCTCACTAAAGATGTCTTTGGGTAGCAGACTGCTGGAAGTAGGGAGGGTAAACTAAGGGTATCACTGTATGTTTGCCCTGTTGTACCTTATCATAAGCATCCGCTATTGACCAGTGTCAGAAACAGGATACTGAGCAAGGTGCTCTGTTGGTTTGACCCAATGGGGACTTTCTTGTATACGGCACAACTTGTAACTTAGGAAAAAGGATAGGTAGATGCAAATAAATGTGTAAACAGTCTGATGCCTGTAGAAATATATTGCTTAAATAGAAAAAAAAAAAAAATTAGAATCAACATTCATTTGTAGACCTGAAATTATACCATGTACATGCAGTAAGACTTTCCGATTGGTATTGTTAATATTTTCATTATGTATTGGTTTTGGCTTCCTTGATATCAGGGACGTGATGTAAATAAGAAGTGTATCTGCTAAACTTAATTTTATTTCAGTGTACAATCTATGTAGAAAATCTTGGAGGCTTTTCAAGTCTCCATTTGAAAACAGGTTGTTTGGCAGTTATGGAGCTGTATTTAAAAGATGACTGTTTTATGTATCTAGTTCAAGAATGCTTACCAAACAGCAAAATGCCTTTTGGACTGTCAACCTGGTTTTAAATTATATGGGTTTCAAATTATTTTACCAAATATGGCAGTCCTTCAGAATTATCACTTATTTAATTTAAAATAACAGATTACTCTTATTTTAAAATAACTGTGTTTTGGCAACTTGCATGCCATTCTGGTGCATTTGTCACGATTAAAAATAGGATAGTATTGCTATACTTGGCAGACAGTACTGTGGTAGCACTGCGTTACTTAGTCATGCAAGAATAGAAATGTTTTACTCATACTTTTATATTCAATGTTTTTGTCGTAGTGTAAACCTCATGAAGACCAAATTAGACCCAGAAGGACTGGGCATCATATTACTGGGTCCCTTTCTGCAAGAATTTTTCCCTGAGCCGGTAATTAATATGGTTTTAGTGCTGCAGAGCATCGTCTATTCTTCTTGTCTCTGAGATTCATTAAACACTTCCAACAATATAGAGTTATTTTTAATAAGAAGTACTGCATTCATTTGAAACAGCTGACCAGCCAATAACTTCTTGTATTACACAACAAACTGTAGACTTCGTTTTGCGTAAGGTGTCCGTAATCTTGTCAGCTTTACGTGGGAAGGAAACTCCATTGTAGCAACATTGTAGTTCTAAAGTTAACTTCAGGAAATATATAATTGTTTTGCATATGAAACTGAACTGGTTCCCTGCTCAGAAAGTTCATCTGAGTGTGTTTTTTCTGAGAATAAATGACCATACTGTTTTTATCAATATTACAAATGTCTGCTGTAATTGCTAGCCAACGGGAAAAGCTTACAAACATATTTAAAACTATTTTTATGTATATCTCTAATAATGTAAAATTTTCGACAATTTAACAAAAAGTCATGGTAGAGTTAGGTTTAGCGTATATGGAAGTCACTATCTGTCAGGGTAATGGAAAATCATTTTCAAACTCTCGATCTGTTCCAGATACTCATTAAGATAGCACCACCACTGAGAAGCATGTGTTAGCACTGCTGTGCTCTTCTCCCTTTGCCCAGGGTCACGTTTTCCTGCCCTCATGCTACCTCCCACTTCCACCAGGATATGCTTTGTACAGATAGGTGGAAAACCAGAAGAGGCTACTGGTCTGGGTGAGAGCTCTCTGCAGGTTTATGGAGGCCTGTTCCATGGCAGTGCAATGCTTGTACTGGCAGAAGAGAGAGGCTTTCTCCAGGGACAGGAAGATGGGCTGGTGGAGGCAAGAGAAGGGCTGAGAGGAGACTTCTTTGGAGGCTTTGGTAGCTTAACATGTCATTGAAACATTACGGCTTAATTTTTACAACCAAGGAAATGTGAAACTAATATTTTTTAAATGCCTTCATTAAGACTCCTTTTGTTAAGGGTTGTGCAGCACTGTTTGGCTTTTAGCTGTCAAATGGAGGGCTGGAGATTGAATCTGGTCCATAGTAAATACTTAACTTCATAGCGTCCAAACAGTCATAAATACCCATGAACATGGCTGCTATGTAAGGTGTCTGACTTTAAAAATAGGACAGTTTTTACATGGTCAGTGCTGAAGTTGTAGTTCAGAGTGTCCAGATGAACACAGAAAATCATGAGTTGCTCTTGGGGGCATTACCCATTAATTTACTGACGTCTTTTGTTTTTTATTTCTGATGAGAAAGGTATAATGAACGAGATCTTTAAGATGGTGTTACCTAAAAAAATTGTGCATTTTTACCACTTCCTTGAGCCTTCCTGTTTAAATGCATCTCTCTAGTTGTAAAGAGACTGTCAAGGCACGATATATATGTCACATGAAATTAACTGTCTTCTCTCTACTAGGACTCTAGGGTTTCAGAGTCATTCACCATTTACCATTACAACGGACTAAAGCAATCTAATTATAACGAGAAGGTAAGATGTAAGAAACATAAATCTGTCCCTCATAACTTGCGTGCAAAACTGACTATAGTTACAGGCAAAATACTTTAACTTGAAACAGACTTTTTACAAAACTATTATTTCAGTAATTTTCTTCCAAAATTGTATCCTTGGGATTGGAAACTGCTTTGTGCTCCTGATTATATTTTAGCTGATATACTGGGTCAGCTAGATTGCATCTCTTAAGCGTTTTGAATGGAGCGCTTATGCTTATCCCTAGAAGTGGGCTCTGAACTGTAAAAGACAATGGAGATGTAACACAGAAAAACTGCAGCTTCTGTAAGTAACCCTACACCTAAATTGAGATGTTTGGAATTTTCTGTGAAATATTTTAGTAGTCCAGACTTGCATCAAAAATCAGTATTTTTTGGAACCACATAACGTGGGACAAAAATTACCTGTTTCGTTTTCAGCTTTCTTGGAAGGAGGGGTATACGTGACACACCATGACTGCTTTGAAGTTAGTTCCTGAATTAGCATTTATGGTAGAAGACTATAAGGCATTAATAGCCCAGGGAACAAAAATTACCTCAAGTAAGAAGACTCTTCGAGAAAATGTATATACTCAGACTTTGGAATAGCTTAAAGTCCTTAACTGTGGTATCTCCAGCAGTTTCATATCCCAAAATGTAGGCAAGGGCATTCAAAGATGCGTCTATCTTTACTATTGGACATATATACATAATCAAGAAAATCTAAATTTTTGTTTTCAGAGGATTCTGCCTATAGCATTTTAAACATTGTTTTATGAATAGAGCAGATTTGCCACAGAAGTTCCATCTTATGGAAAACTAATTGCATAAAGTTAAGTGGAAGGAACACTGTCCTTATAAAATAATGTCAAACTTTGCAACTGCAACAGTATTAGAAGTCTATTGAAGTAAATAGTAAAAGGAATGAGCCTCATCAGGATTTTCAGGCACTTGAGTCTAAGAGATAGGCGGCATTTATTTCATACCTCGTTTCACTAAAAAAAAAAAAAAAGTATATAAAAGTAAATGGGGTTTGGGTTTGTGGTAAAAAAAAAAAAAAGTATCATAACAAATCCTCTCTTAACCTAGTGAAAATAATCATCTCTCAGTTCTTAAACAAACATAGGCTGACATAATTGGGTTTATTTTGACAGGTCATGTATGTAGAAGGCACAGCAGTTGTTACGGGTTTTGAAGAACCAATGCTACAGACTGACGACACACCTGTAAAACGCTGCTTGCAAACCAAATGGCCATACATAGAATTACTCTGGACCACAGATCGATCTCCTTCTTTAAACTGATATGTTGCACACAAACAACATACTGCTGTTGAATCCTTGAATGGGGATGCAAAAATTGGTATTTGCTTGGAAAGTGGTATGCTTTGACTGTGTGGAGTTATACACTGGTATCATTGATGAATTGTAAATAATGATTACAAACACTTTTTCAGTGTTAATTGGAATATTTAATTTTTTAATCAGATTGATTTCTATTATAATAGTTTGTCTTTTTTGGCCACTGTAGTACTGTTAATGTGAGTTATCCTAAAAAAAAAAAAAAAAAAAGCCTATTATAAATTCTTAACGTTATTTTGCCATCTCATGAAGATTTGAAAAATGTCTGATATTGCAGAATCTGCATATTAGATGTCAGATCTTTAAAACGTAAAACATATTCAGCTTCCTCTGAATCATATAGGCATGTTTTATTATTTAAATTATATTGGCTTACATTACAGTACCATAATGTGTGGACTAGACTGGCCTTTGCACTGGATATGTTTTGATGAGTTTAAATTTTCTGCAGTTTTTCCTAAAATCTGATTTTACCTAAAGAGCTTGCACAATGTGACATAAATATGATACATTTTTAGGAATATTAATAAGTATAATTCATAAATACTCTTTCTTGGCAGTTGTATATTACTGTGGCTTAGTTACCAGGCATGTTAAAAGTGAACAGAAAATCTGAGGAAAAATAGGTGTATTAATATTTATTTGAATTTGTATAAAAGAAATGTAAAAACAGCAAAAAGAATTTCTTGTTCTATAATCTTTAAACTATTCAAACTTACAATATTGCCAAATACCTCTTCTCAATTTGTCCAAGCAGCAGTGTAAGCCAGCGTTACTGTATGTGTTAAGTGCATGAGAACATCTGTTATTACATTATTATATTCCTTTATTTATTACCAACTTGTTAGCCCTAAAATAAAATCTTTTCCTTGAATCATGTTGTATTGTTTTAAGTTTGGTTTTAATTGAACTTGTTTATTGCACCTCAAAGATAATGAAAAGGGACCATGGGTTTAGAAATGTCAGTTCTGTTCAATTCAAGTTGAGCACATCTCAAGAAAGAAAAGAAAACCGAAACAAAAAACAATTTATTACATCTTAACTGTGATAGATGAGACCATGCTATTGCCAGCAGGGCTGAATTTTGCATGCAGAACTACTTATTTTTAAAAATTTTGTAACAATAGGAGTCTAGAATGACCCTCATGCAGGAAAACAAACTGATTTTGTCAAAAATGAGGTATGTAGCATGGGGGAGAAGCCTTTGTTGGAGAATTTGCACTGTAAAGCATGTAGTCGTGGTAGAAAGAGAACATCCTTTGCGTGACGCTTGCAAATATGTCCTCTGCAAGACTGTCCAATGTTAGGTTTACACGTGGGAATGGGTGAACAGTATAGTTCTGTGGTGGGCTGGCCTTGGCTGGCCACCCAGCTGTGCTCTCACTCCCCTACCTTAGCAAGGCAAGGGGAGAAAATAGAAGAAAAAGCTCCCTATGTCCTTGTTGAGATGAAGACAGGAGGATCAGTCGCCAGTTATCATCACAGGCAGAACAGACTCTAAAGTAATTTAATTTATTGCCTATTAAGAATAGAGATAGTGAGAAACAGAAACAAAGCTAAAACACCTTCTCCCCTGCCCCCCTTCTTCCCAGGCTCAACTTCAGTCCCAGCTCCTCTACCTCCTCCCTGCTGAGCAGGGCAGGGTGATGGGGAATGGGAGTTGTGGTCAGTTCATAGCACTTCATCTCTGCTGCTCCTTCCTCCTCACACTGTTCCCTTGCTCCAGCACAGGGGTCTCGCCCACAGGGTCTCTCCTTCACAAACTGCTCCAGTGAGGGTCCTTCCCATGGGCTGCCATCCTTCAGGAGCAGGCTGCTCTGGTATGGGTCCCCCACAGGGTCACAAGTCCCACCAGCAAACCTGCTGCAGTGTGGGCTCCTCTCTCCCCATGGGTCCACAGGTCCTGCCAGTAAACCTGCTCCAGCACAGGCTTCCTAGAGGTCACAGCCTCCTTTAGGCATCCACCTGCTCCAGCGTGGGGTCCTCCATGGGCTGCAGGTGATACCTGCTCCACCATGGACCTCCCTGGGCTGAGGGGCACAGCCTGCCTCACCGTGGGCTTCACCAGGGGCTGCCGGGGAATCTCTGCTCCGGCTTCTGGAGCTCCTCCTGCCTCCTTCTGCACTGACCTGGTGTCAAGCATCGGCTTTGCTGGCAGGGTCAGCTTTGGCCAGTGGCAGGTCCATCATGGAACCCCCTGGAACTGGCTCTATGCAACATCAGGACAGCTGGTGACAACTTCTCACAGAGGCCACTGCTGCAGCCTTGTCTCCCCTCAGCTACCAAACAAGCTCAATCAGGACTTGTTTAAAAACCTAACTGCTGAAATTACTATCACCGATCCTTATTGCAGAGCTGACAGCAGTGTATCTTACTTGTTTTTGAGATTCCTTTTTCTGGTGGAAAAAAAATAATCCTTTGCAGATGACAATTTGGATTCCTTAATTCATCTTCTGTGACTCATTTTACTTAGAACACAAGTATTCTGTCTTGCTGTGTGGGCTTGATGCTAAAAGATTTGTGCAACAGTGGTATTGCTACTCAAAAGTATATGGATAATTACTTAATTAAGAAAATCTGCTTTAATCTGGACTGCCTGTTGAGTCTGAAACTTTACTTTTCCTAGAATACTTCAGGCTTGATAGGTATTTGCTTTAGCTTGTTTTGCACATTGAAGATAAATGTCTTTAGGCAGATTTGCACTGATATCTTGGAAAGTGAAAATTCACTTTTCTTGCACTTTCTCCTGGATTCTGGTGTCTGACTGGGCTCGTACTAGAGTATCTCACACCAGAGCTTGCACTGAACCATAGCTCGAATCTGTTAGAATGAACAGCCTTTTTCCAGTCCATGGTCAGAGACAATCTATGATCTATTTCACAGAAGAAGAAAAAAAAAAAATTAGAAGCCCAGCTGATGTGAGAGCTATATATAAGCATTAACCTTGATTAAAACTTCTGCTGTACTTCAAGGTATTGGTGCTTAGTGTGGCGTAAGAGCCCTTATTGCTCTTCCCTTCTTTCTCCCTCATACTGCCCAGCTGTTTGAGGCCTGGCTTCTGGTTTCCTTCATGTAATTTTGGAGTACAGAGGCTGAACTAGCAGTGCTTGGTGGGACTTGGCCAGCTCATCTGAGAGCCCCAGCCAAGTGAACCTTTCTGTCCTTTCCTCCCTGATGAACAAGATGGGAGAGAGTCTGACTGTATGGAAATTCACCTTTTGTCCCCTGAAAGAGTGTGGTTATTTAGAAGGCAGACTTATAATATGTAGGGCATTAATGCCTGGTACTCTTAATTTGCTTTCATAGAAAAATGACCAGAAACCTATATACTTTTCACAGGTTGTTCTGCTCTAAGTGCCAAATATATAGGTTACATATGTGTGTGTGTGTGTATACATATATATATATATATTGCATTTTGCTAATTGAGGCTTAGTCGATAAGTAATACCAGAGCACTCTACGGGATTAAATACGTGCTTTAATTAATCAGAGCAAATTGATAATGTTAACTGTAAGAAAGCACATGAATTAAATATGCAATTAAATGACATTTTGATCAATACTCTCTAGGTGAATGATTTTTTACATTTTGCACAGTGGTTCAATTTTAATTGCCGAGGAAAGCTCAGCATCTTCTGGGAGACTAGTGTCCTAGTGGCAACATGGTTCTCCTTCCCATATCCCAAAGCTCTTTGAGACAGAAAATTGTTCAGCTACATGTTGGTGTCTCTTTGCTCTAAATTCACTTTCCTAACAAGAAGATGAGGAGAAAAAGAGGTCCTAGAGTCAAGTGCTGGTTGAATGGTGGAAAAGAAATTATTTCCACTTTGATGTGTACTAAGTTTACAGTTAGATACTCTAAACACATTAAATAAATAATGGAAAGACTACTTCTCATGCTCCATGTTAGCCCAGGTGAACTGTATTTGAAGGCTTTTAAGGCTAATGAAGATATTTTTGATTTGTTAAAGCCTGAGCTGTTCAAGGCAAGCAGCCAGTATAAATCCAAAAGTAAATATCCTTTTTATACTCCACATGAAGACCCCTGTAAAACATTGAATCACTTAAGTGCTCGCAGAGTACTTTGTTTTTTGAATACTTCTGTTGAAGTTCTTGGCTTTATCTTTCAGACAGTTATAATTTCTGCTTATCTGATCCATCGGTATGCTTTTTCAGTCTTTCTTCTCTTCCTTGTGAGGATGATTAGGGCAAAGGAGGCCAAGATGGGCCTGGATGTAGGAGTAAAATCCATTAGGGTGGTGAAATGGCTACGTCTCCACAACAGTTCATGAGCGGGAACAAGAATGTCCATTAGTACAGTGCATACTGCGGGGCATTTGCTGTCCGATTAGATGACTGTCTACAAACAGCTACTCTGGATACTCTTGATTGCAAGCAAAGTTGCTTAGCATATAGCATCAGGCATGCTCTGGAGAGCACCTTCAGGCTCCGTGGTGGGTTTGCTGAGTATTGTGCTACAAGGCCGCTGACCGCAATAGCCCAAGAGGTGCAGTGTGAGCACTGAGCGCATTCGCAACCTCCCCAGCCACGTCCCTGCTGTTCCATACTTGGGGTCTCACACACTAATCAACCAGTCTGTGCTTACACCAAGATGGTAGATTGGATTATTAGAGGTTTACACTGACTACATGTGATTAAACTAGTTAATACTCATAACGGATGAAAAAAAAAAAAAAAAAGTATTTCCATGAGATCTCCTGAAAAGAAACATTTTTTTCCCACAGGCTATACGCTTAGATTGCTAGAAGATTTAGTCTGCTCACTCTCAAATTAGCTTTAATGCCTTTCATTTATTAATTACTTCTGCTAAGATTTTTAATTTGAACAGTGTTTACAGAGGTAAGGTTCAAAACTGAAGGCTGCATCCTCTGTTGGCATGTCATCCTGAATTCAGATCTCACGAATTCATGTAGAGTATGGTCACACTCTCATTTTATCCTCTTGCTTTGTGACAGGATAATCAATACAAAATACTATGTTATGGCTCCAATTACAGTTCAGGAGACGGCTTCCTGCCTACAGAAACAAAACTCAGAAACAACTAAAAGAAAAGGCAAGCTTTCCTATGGGAAGTGGACACTTAATCTTCTGTACTGGCATGTTTTGAAAAGATATAACAGTAAAATTGACGTTAATTTTGACAAGATTTATGTTAAAATCCCATATGATTCTTTGAAATACTTACCCTTCCTCTGCTAGCAGGTACATTACTAAATAATGGCATAAGTAAGATTAAAGCTTTCATAATAGAGGGTTCTATGAAATACTAGTATTTAAGATCTGCTTGGCAAAACTTTCCGTAGAAGCTTTGACTGATCTATTTATAAGATTGGCAAGACCATAATGACATATTAACCTCACCAACTGCACATAATATAAGCTGTAGAAATCCACACCATGAATCTTGTATTTTTCTGTATGAATTATTTGGTCCCACCACTGACCTTCCAGTTATTCTGTAAGGTATTCTATAGGGTAGATAATGACTTTTGGCCTGCTGACTAAATGTTCTTATACAAGTGCTTTTTATATATATATATATATATATATATAATATATATATATATATATATATATATATAAGCTCCATTCTTATAAAGCTCTCTGTCCTGGCTCCAGGTCAGGTTCTAGAGCCTATTAAGACTTTTTAGTTCAATATCCAAAGCCATTAATGTATCAGGCCACAGGTATGCTAAAGGCCAAACTTCAGTCTACTGCTTACCTCCTGAGCAGTGCAGAGCACAATCTCCAGTTCAAAAAATTTCTAAAGTCTGAGAAAACCAAGATCTGGAAAAAGCTTCTAGTGATCAGAACAGGTCCAGGTTATTTGGGGGATCATTACAAATCCTTTGAAAAATGAAAAGATCATTCTTTTTGTTTACGTCTTTGAATTGATTTGGAATATCCTACACCCACGTCTCTCTTCTTTATATGAAGGGGGGGGGAAGGGAAGGGAAAAGATAAGGGGCAGGGGACTGCTCTGTATTAACACCTTGGGTGTAAAAGGATCTTGAAAGAGATTCCCTTCTTTCCGTCCCACCCTCCTTTCCATACAGGTTTTAGCACTGATAGCCATTTGAAACACTTTTCCTTTCTTAAATTTAGTTCAAACCAACCAGGTTAGGTGGCATATATTTCAAACTGAAAGACAGGTACAAGAGGAGTACAAGTGCGAACTGTCTATGTTCTTGCTATGCCCCTTCTGCTTTTCATTTGTGTGAACAGTCACCTGTCTCCAACTATGCTAACTGCTGAATTCTACCTCTGTTCTGGATAGATGTGTACAAGGTGGATACAGCACCAGAATATGCTGCCTTCTTACCCTGAGTGCCACAGGTCTGGTGTGCCCTCTGAGCGGTTCTCTGAGCCCCAGAAACTTCACTTGTGACACTCAGGAATGGAACTGACTGTTGTGCTAAATAAGAGCAAGGCATTATTATTATTATTATTATTATTATTTAGCAAAAAGCAACACAAATTTCAAATCCCTTCAGTTGCTTTAAAATTGTATGACTTCTGAGAGTAGGCATTATCCCTACAGGTCATTGAGGTACTTCTGAATTTATTACTGGTGCTTAGATCTCTAGGAGTTATTTGTTCAATGTAAAATAGTGAAATAATGTCAATGGTGATGTTTCAGTCTAATAAAAAGCAAGAGTAATGCCAGTACAAATGTAAGGCGAGCAGAATTAAGGAATACTACAAGCCTTGTGGGGACAGCTAAGGGTCATACAGTTAATGCTGGAACTAAACACACTGTTCTATTTTCGTGAACAGGAATGTCAGTCTTATCTGAATAATCTTGCCATGAAGCATTTAAAATAAAACAAACATAAAAGTAAAGAAACCAGGACCTCAGAACAAAACAAACTACTCCCAGCTGCTTTCACAGGTATGCTTTACTGTAGCATGTTTATAAATGGGTTCTCTATTTTTCTGATCTTTCTCTATTATAAATGTTGAAAAAAGAATCCTTTTTTCCTGCTAACAGAGTTGATTACATAGAAAATAAAATGTTCCTCCTTTTCGTCCTACCTTTGAGTTGGCCAGAAAAAATAGTAAGAGTGCTGTTCCAGCAAGCCCTAGGCGTGATGCCCCATTTAGCTGTTAGGGGAAGGGAGCATTTCAGGCAGGCAGCATTACATTGCCTCAACAAAAAAAAGAAAGAGCTAGAACACTATTGTGAAGCTTTCAGGGGAAAAACAATTCAAAACAGGAGTTATATAGCCTCATAGGTTTTAATCACTTTTAGGAAGAAATAATAAGAGGAGCCTTCTAAAAGCTCCGTTTAATGCCACGTGTGATGGAGTAGTATTGGTTATTTCCGTAAGAAAAAAGGCTTGGCGCCTGCTCCGGCGTGGTGCTGTGGTGAGGGCCCACAGCCACGCTGTCCTTTGTGAGGTGCCCCTTCAGCACAGTAAAACTTTAGGTAGCCCGGTAAGTGCTAATAAAGAAACTTCCAGAAGAATGCAGTTCCTAACGTGCTCTGAACGGTGTGGCTGGGCTTTCGTCTTCACTGTGGTTAGAAGGCTCTTTTGGTTACTGGTTTGTTGGGACTTTTTTGGTGTTTTTTGTTGTTGGGGCTTTGGGTAGATTTTTTTTGGTTGGTTTTTGTTTGTTTGGTTGGTTCGTTTGTTTTTTGTTTGTTTGTTTTTTTAATAATAGCCATCCTGGCAGTCACGTAACAATCCAAAGAACGTCTATTTCCGCCCCCCCATGCACTTTAATTTCCTTAATGGAATTTTCAAGTATCAGACTCTTCAATTTAAACTCTTGAAAACGTTGGAAGCCAAGAGAAAGTCAACTCGAAACCACTGGCCTCAGCTCTGTTTTCCCTGGTGAGCAGGGACAGGCGCGGGGCAGCGCGGGGGGCGCCCCGCTCGGCCCAGCCCCGCCGGCGGCGTTGCCCTGCAGGGCAAGCGGCTCTCCCCGGGCACCCGCCGAGCGCCGTGTGCAGCCGGGACGGAGGGGCCTGGGCCCCGGCGCTGGGGGACGAGGGCCGCTCCGGGTCCCCGACAGCCACAGCGCGGACGCTGCGCTGCGAGCACCGTCCCCTCCCGGACCGCTTCTGGCCCGGCGAGGGCGGCGCGGCGAGGGCGGCCCCGGCCCCGGCCCCGGCCCGCCCCGCCCGGCAGCGGACACAGGCGCACCGGCCGCCGCCCCGCAGCAGAAGCGCTTTCCCGCGGCACCGCCCCGCAGCCCTGCCCGCCGCGGGCCGCCAGGGGGCGCCCGAGCGCGGCTCGCCCCTCAGCGGCGGCGGCGGCGGGGTGAGCGGGGCCGAGCCTCCCCCGCCCCGCCGCCAGCGCACGGCGGCAGCCAGACCGCCGCGGCACCGCACGGCCGTCGCACAGCTGCCCCCAGCTCCGCTGCGCTCTGCCAGCGGGAGCCGGCCGCGGAGGGGGCGAGGATGCTGCGCCTCAGCTGGGGGCGCGGGGCCGGCCGCGCCCGCCGCCGGCAGCGACCGCGCTCGCTGCTCCTCCTGTCAGCGCTGCTCTGGGCGCCGGCGCTGGTGGCCTTCAACCTGGACGAGGAGAAGCTGACGGTGTATAGCGGGCCCCCGGGCAGCTACTTCGGGTACTCGGTGGACTTCTACATCCCCGACCCCAGCACGTGAGTGTCGCCGCCGCCGGCCGGGCTGGGCCGGGCCGGGCTGGGCTGAGCGGGCCGCTCCCCTCAGCGCGGCGCCCGGCTCCCCGGGGGTGCCGAGGTGAGGGCTGCGCCCGAGCGAGCGCCCCCGGGCCGCCCCCCCCGCCTGGCCGGGGCTGCGGGGCTTTGGGGGGGCTTTGGGGAAGGCGGGGGGCAAACGGCGGCGTCCCGCGGGCCGGTCGCCGAGGTGACAGCCCCTGGCCCGCCGTGGCGGGGCCGCCGCCTGCCGGTCCGCATCGCCGCGGTGACTGCCCGGTGTGTTTGCAGGGTCAGTGTCCTGGTGGGAGCCCCCAAAGCCAACACCACGCAGCCGGACATCGTGGAGGGGGGAGCGGTGTACCACTGCGCCTGGCCCGCCGCCCGCTGCCGGCAGATACCCTTCGACAACACCAGTGAGTGGCGGCCCGCGGCGCCGCGTGTGTCGCGCTGCGCTCGGGGCTCCCTCGGCACGAGTTTCCCCCGCGCCCGCCGTGCTTGTGTCACTTTGATCTGAGCATCTGCAGCGCTGGGAAATCCGGCTCCTGGGAGTCTGTGTGCTTGCAGGGAAGGGTTTAACGGTCCCCAGAGAAATAACGGGAGGATGACCTTCAGGATCTGTGCGTCGTTCATCTTAGCAGCTGCCTTTTTTTTTTTTTTTCCCCCCTTTTTAATGCTTTACCGAAAGGTGTTTGTGGCAGATAACTCATTTTGAAAATACCTTTTTTCCCCTGAGTGCTTAGAAGGCAAAACCCCCAAATCCATGTCTCATACACTTCTCCGAATCCTGGAAATCACAGGATTGCTAGTGTTTGCTGTTGTTTTTAGCAAGGGGTTTTCCATCTGTTCAGAGGGATGAAGTACCTCATGTGGCATGCTTATTTAATTCTTTTCAGAAAGCAAGAATTTTATTTCAGAATATTGGAATCTAGATGCAAACCGATTTAGGCACAATGTGGATAGATTATATCCACTTCCAAAACCCCAACACAGATGTTTCTTATTTAATTAGAGGGAACACACGTTTTAAACAATTCAGGCTGTTTATGTTTTCTGTTGTCTCTTTATAGGTCTTGAAAATAATTTAAACCTAGTGTTTGTAGGGAGTTTAAAACTGAAGCCTTTATTTAGGCAGACTTTGACAGTTTAATCGTTAAGCACAAGTTATAACTCTGTAAGTTATATTTAATCTTAGCATTTGTGGTTTATTTAAGTGCAGACACAATACAATTCAGGTTTTTTTCCAAATTAAATTAGAAGAGCTTACTTAAACGTAGCAAGTAAGCAGTGCAGTTCTTTACCCCTTCCAGCTCCAGCCACCCACACGTCCTATTACTATGTTAGTGTTTAGGAACTGTGCTCAGGATGACTCTCCCATCATGCTGGGCGTTCTTCAAAACAGGGTAAGAGATGGTTCCTGTGTGTGTGTATGGCTACTTGGGCATGTAGTACCATGTACAGCGTATAGTTATGTATAAATGTGAATGTACAGACATAGACAGTATGCATACAATATTTTTATTTCAATATGTCCTGAGTGTACGTCTTTAAAATAAAACCAGTTTAGGGAATATTAATGTGTTTCCATCTTATGATCAAGTAGTTCAAGTGACAGAAGTGGAGTATATTATCTATAGAAGTTAATTTCAGGTTTGAATAGAAAACTTTCAGACCAAATAAAAATTTCGTCACATTTTGAAGGGGCGTTTTGAAAAATGAAGGGGCGTTTTGAAAAATGAATGAAAAACTAGTGATGAAACATAGAAGGGCATCTGGCTTTCCTGTAGGAAACTCAGGACAAATCCATGTTCTTGGCAGATGTATCCCTATGCAGATACTATGCTTTGAATATGCACAACCACAGGCTGATGAGTAAGTATATTAACAAGGGTTTGGACTGTATCACACAACTATTTGTGTGATTTGGAATCTCCAAAGTTCGTTTGGTCTACCTGAGATGGGTAATTGTGTCCTCCGGATAGATGCCTGACTTGCAAACAGCTGAACTTAAGCCAGAGAGCGCCCATTGTGTAGATGTAAATACACTGTACTTGGAGGAGGGACTGCAGCATAGGCAGGTTTAGGAGTTAGCTGTCTGATTCTGGCACCAAGGGCAGCAAAGGTGTCATTTTGCACAGTTGAGCAATGGCCAACTGCCCTCATAGACTGAGATCCCGGGAGGGTTTGCATAGCTTGTGCCGACACCTATTCTTCATTGCCAGCAACATAAATGCCAACTCCAATAGGCTTAGGTACTTTTTTTGCTGAAGTATGCATGTAGATTTCATGGCAGTTTTTTATCTCCAAAATACGCTACTCAGAGGAGAAAGTTTTCCATCTTTTCCACTATTCCTCCTGAGTAGTCCACACAAGCTCTATCCTAGATGATACTGCTTCAAATAGTCTGTTACACACAGTTCCTTTTGGGCCATTGCATGCCTAGTGGGACTTAGTCCTTATTAAATATGAGGGGTATTTTGAGTTTATGGCACTTGCTTGTACAGGCACCTTGAACTCACTGTGCCTGCTTCCTATGACATCACTCAGAAATGCTGCTATTCCCATTTTATATTTATATTCCCATTTTTACATTTATTCTAATAAACACAAAGAAGTCAGTCTGGATTGTCAAAGATCATACATGAAGCTGGTGATGATACTGGTAGCTGGCTTGGGATTTTTTATTCTCCCTCCAGTTCCTTAACCACAAGATTATCCTTTCTTCCAAACCAAAACCACCCAGTAATTGTTAGAAGAGTGGAAATTCAGCTCTAGCAGCTTTAATTTTAAAGATTAATGCTTCATGCCTCGTAGGAGATTTTTTAAAGTCTTGGAAAGTTTTGGGAATGTTTTCTGAAACAGAACAAGAACTACAGAGGCTGCTTCAGAGCTGGAAGATTTCATTTTGATGCATTTTTATACAAAGCTTCCTTTTCTAAGTACTTTTTTCTTAACTCTAACAAAATAATACCAGCTCTTTCAGTTAGTTTCACTAAGCACAATAAAGGAAAAAACCCCCTGCTGAATAATTGAAAGCATTTTTAATTAAGCTCAGAAGTAAGAATCGAGTGGAACTAGAAAGAAAGGAAGAGTGTAATGTAACAGTTAAAAGGCAGTGTGACCCAACAAATAGATGAAGAATTTACGAAATTAGTATTTTTCAGCCACAAGAGTTCAATGGAGGACTTCTAAAGAATTTTTAAAAGAAAAGCAGATTCGCATATACTATGTCCCAAGTTATATATGTGAAATTGCTGCAGGTCACAGAAACTGTGAAATTTCCACCATAACATAAAAATTCAAGAGATTAACAAATCCAAGTGGTTGAAAACCACTGGTTTAAATCATATATGAGCATGAGGGCTCATGTCTTCCATTTCTGAGAACCGGGTACACAAATGAAGCTCAGATATGTTGCATTCAATGCAAGTTATGTTCTGCCGTTGAGGAGGGAACATGCAGTGCACGTGGATGTTATTTGGACTTACACTGCCACAAGTGCCTAAGTGGGCACCTAATTAGTAAGACTTATGTGTAACTGTACAAATTATTTCACTGTTTCCACAAGAACAGTAAACCTAATTTCAAGAAGGGTTCCTCCATTTGCAAATGCTTTTATGTTTTTTATATTAACACTATTAATTATCTGGGTCCTACTAAATGGAAACAGTGAGGACACTGACTAGTATTCTGTGATGGCTTCAGTCAAGCTTCTGGACATTTTCAAATATCGTGGTGTACAAGTGTGTACATTAGTACAAGTGTGGAGCTGCTTTGTACCAATGTATAGTTATCCTGTATTTTACAGATGTTTAGATGTTTACTTAATGAAAGGGCAGATATGCCTTGTTAGGGGACTGTAAAGTATAACAAACTAAAAAGGAACAAAATCTCTCTCCACAAGCATTTATTTCCTTAGAGGGGGCACTTGTTCAGAAAGTGATTTGAGGGAACTAAGTAAGTGACAGACACCTCAGTGAAAAACTTGGGCTTGGTTAGGTTAATATTACGATAGTAGAGCTGAGACAGGATGGTCTTTGGTCCTGTAAAGCCTGTTTTGTTGAAGAGTTTTGTTTTTCTCTGTGAATAATATCTTTCTATTTTGTAAAATAACTAAAACTATAGTTTAAAGAAAGTTACTCTATATCCTACCGTAGAGTCCTGAAGGGAAGATACAAGTGCTAAGCCTAACTGGACCTGACATCCTGACACTGATGTTGACAGCTGTGCTGTTCCCCAGTGGATCAGAGATCTGGCATTGCAAGGGTTGCACCCAGAGTCACTGGCAAGGTGCAGCTAACCTCCCTGCCACCACACAGGGTGTGACACTCAGGGCTAAACCCTATTTTTTGTGTCATGTGATCTTTAAATGACAAAATACAAATTCCTGTGGTTTGTGAAGTTGTCTTGCTCCTTTTTTCTCAGAAACTAAGATCACATGATGGAGTGGATATTGCATTGATTGCTGATGTGTACTTAACAGGAACACTCCTTATTCACTCAATTCCCAGTGCAAGATATGAAAACACCTTTAAAAAATGTGTCATTACTTCTGAGTGTCACATTCTAGCTGTCAAACACGGACTGGGCTCCTTACTACTAGCACCGATACTCAAAAGCAAGACTACTACTGAAATCATCTCTGTGGCACCGTGCATATGTTAGGATGCCCAAGCTGGTCTGAATGCTATGAGCAGGTGCATAACTTGTGTTAATGTGGAAATGTGTGTGGGCTAAACTACCCTGCTGAGATGGTGGCTTAATTAGTGTTAATAGAGGTGCAGGAGTATCTGCAGCCCATTCCTAAAACTCATACCACCCGTCTGAAATTGTTCTCCAGGCAATTCTCCCAGATTGTCACTAATTTCTCAGGTCACCTATTTCTGTTCTTCTTAGTTCCTAATTCAGAGGTTTCCAAAGCATTGAGATGATTTACTTGCAAGCTAACATCGATAATTAATCCTTTTAATGAAATATTGTTCCTGACAAGGGACAGGGGGCAGAGGAGGGAAGGATGAAATTTTGACATGCTGTAGTATTTGAGCCGACCCATCCATAAGCAAATCATGTAACCGGGCATTCCCAGATGGGTTGGCCAGTGAAATGGCCTCCAGCCAAGAAGGGACTTTAGCAGGAACTCTCTGTGTTTCCTGCCGTTGATACAGTACTGACTGCAGTCCCGTATTTGCAGTTCTTAAAAGCTCCATAAAGCTGGGCACCAAGGCTAAGACTCTGGGAAGAAGCTGAAAGCACTGCCCCTGAGAGCACAACTGGTGCTTTAACCTGCTCCATTGCAGCAGGGAACTGAGATAAAGTATAATGGAAGGGCTTTTAGTATCCCCTTACTCCAGGAGATACAGCCTGAAGGGCAGAGACTCTTCTCCCTTGTTTCCCTGCTCTGTAAAGCTGTCCTGTTGCATTGCAGTGTGGGGCTGTGATACTCTTTGAAACTCAATGAGAGGAGAGGGGAACAAGCGTTGGCATTATATTAAAGAACTGTAATCTGTCTTTTCTTGCTTACCTACACAAAGCTGAATCCTCCTTCTCAGTTTCTCCATTATGAAATGAGGTTTACAATGACTATTTCTGCTTCAGCATTGAGGCAGAGTTACCTTGTTTAAGCTGGGTGCTTTTCCATTCAGCTGCCAGGAGAGGTAGCAGGAGAGCAATATGAAGAGAACTTTCTCCCTCCTTCATTAACTGGGGAACTTCTGAACCACTCAAATCATCTTGCAGCCAGGAGCAAACTTAAATGCCCCTAGAAGTGCACTATTGCATTTGAAATCTGGTAAAAAGCGAATAGTTCAGATTTCAGAAACTCATTATAATAGTCACTTTTAATTGTAATACTTAACAGACTGCAACACGTTCTTATGTTTTAAATTAGCTCCTAAAGGCAGAATTTTAGATACTACTTCCCCTAAGTTTCCAGAATTCACCGGGTTGTTGTCTTTGCTATCAGTTAACTTTACCAGTTTTATTAAAATAGGTTATATTTTTCTAAACTAGCTGGAGAAAATTTGAACAGCCTCTGAAGAGGAACAGGGGAGGGGGATGTAGATCAGTTCTGACCAAGCATGCAGTTGATAAAAAACATGAGCTGATCTAGCCAGCAGTTGAGCTGATTGTAACAGAACCCAGGTACTGTATAAGGAAAGGATGTATTGTGGGACTCAAGAGGTTTAGTTACATGAAAAAATCATTAGCTGCAGAGATGGTAAGGTTCTAGGGAAAACTTAGAATCCTGTTATAAAACAGAATTTGCATCTCAAGAGAGAGTGCTGAGGGAAAACTTCATTGTACTTTTAAATGTTGTTGACACATTTCAGTCTGCTGTGCCAGTAAGACATGGAGCCTCATGGTTCACTTGTAGCATTCTAATTTGTAATAGACTCTCTTGAGTTTTTTTTATAAGTCTCAGCCTTATCTAAAGAAGGGGAAAAATATCCTTAGCTATGTTAGTTCAGGCCCTGAGGTCTTAATTTGTTTTTGATCAGATGGTACTTTGGGAAAAAATCCTATTTGGTTTGATAATTCTTTTTTCCTTGATTCATGGAATGAAAGTCCAACTAAAGCTCTCTAGATATGATCTATTAAATTAAAATAACTCATACGAATAGCGTCTAAGGCACAATAAAAACCAGAAATTAAATAGATGTTTGCAGAATCAGATAAATCTAAAAATAGAAGCAATTCTTCTCGTCGTGCAAGGGGTTTGCATATCCGTACTGTCTCGAAACACTATGAAGTCCTTTTTTCCTCCAGCATTAATGATGAAAGCAGTTGCTTGGCTTGATTCCCTAGATCATATTTTTTAGCTTTGCATTTGTATTCTGTCTCTCTGTTGAGGGCCTAACATCAATGACCCCGTGAATGTTACTGACTTACCTTTGCGTTACTGAATGAGTGGTATCATTGGAATCTGTTACGGTAGTGATACCAAAAAGACACCACTCTGCCATGCGATGAGTTTGGTAAGATTGCCTCTCTTCCTTCACTTCTAGAATACAGGACCATGTACACCAGTACAAACCCTTCCCTCTCTCTCTTCCCTTCTGTAAGCCAGTACCTTAATGATGCAGCAGGGCTGATTTCAAAGTTAAATTTGGTTGTTCAGAGCCTTCTGTAGCCAAGTTCTGAAACTACCCAAGGATGGAGATGCCGTTGCCTCTCTGGGGAATCTGTTCCGGTGCTTAATCACCCTCACTGTGAAGAGTGGTTTCTTTATATCTAATCAGAAATTCCCTTGCTGCAACTTGTGCCTGTTGCCTCTTTTCCTTTTGCTGAATACCTCAGATGGGAGTTTGGCTTTCTGTTCTCTCTACCTATTGAACATTGGAGAAAGTGCAAATAGATCCTCCTTTGCTTTCTCTTCTTTGGGCCAACCACCCACAAGTCTTGTCCTGGTGTCTCAAAACTGGACACAGCGTTCCAGGTGTTGTCTCCATTTGAGGGAGGTATTCACTTTCTTTGACCTGTATATATCTATATAAATGTTTGTTGTTTCGATATGTTTGTATTCCCATTTTATATAAATACAAATAGGTTGAGGTGATTGTTCACCTCTACTCTGTGTGTATACATCATTACATATAAATATATGAAATATAGATATTTTTTGTGTTATATATATTTATTTAGATGTATGGATGTGCATAGATAGATACACACACACATATCAGAACAGGTATTTGAAAGGGATTTGCTGTCCTGGATATAGTCTTGAGTAAGTAAGATTAGAGGGCAGAGTGAGCCAGCTGCAGATGCCTGGTTAATGGCCATCTGTGTTTATCCAGTACATACAGGCAGACAAGCACAGAGCAAGTAAAAATAATACTTTTCAAAGTCCCTGAACAGTGAGAACTTACCTGAAAGAGCTGCAGGTATATTACATAGCCGGATTTGTTGCTTTGATTAGAAGCAGTTTTCCTGTGTTAAGTTTGATTAGAATATTTTGATTAGCTTTTGTTCTTTTGAGCATTTTCAAGTTATAATAGATGCTGCATTTTTTACTTCTGGTTTTCAGGAGCTGAATGGATCACAATGAGCCACTATCAGTGTTTGCAAATACATCTATTTCTTATGCAAATCCTTGTTATTACAACAAAGAAATATTTGGAAGAGTAATGTTGGATTCATGCCTGCTAAACAGTTTATAATGTGCTGACTCAGTGACTGAGAGGAGACCAATCCCTGTAGAAAGTGCCAAATCTAGTCTAATGTGTGCAAATGATGGATTTGCATTAACACTTGCTCCAGGTTCAGGCATTAATTCCTGAAAAGTAATCTCTGCATTGTTGTTCTTACATAGTTTTGCTTTTTACTGTCTGAATGCAAATTCTTCTACTTGTCCAGCTACTGCTTTGCAAATTTAAGGGGCCTTTTTCCCTTTGGTAGCCCCTAGGAACCTCAAGTCTAAAAGACTGGGTGAGGGAATGCTGATTTTGAGAAACATGTTTTGCCACCTGGAGAGCTGCTTTCTGAAGCTGGATTGTGGGGCAGTACCAATACATAGGAATCTTGGCTCCTGTAATAGAAAATAAGAAATGCTTTTAGGTTGCTGAAATGCAGTTTAAGGATGTCCTTGCACCTACATTTATACTTCTTTACACATGTCTCTGCTCTTTGCTAGTCCTCATTTTCTGGACCTTCGTCTGCAATACAGACTTAGGCAGTACAATTAAGAGTGATTCCAGGGCTGAGTATCAAGCCAAATTTGCGAGTCATCCAGACTGTTGACCATCTGGAACAGCTCCTGGGCTGGCTCTGAAGCAATCCAGCTGGTACTCAGGCACTCCCTGGACTGCTCTGTGGACAGGCTCAGGCGTTGTGTGCCCAGCCCAGCTGCTGCTGCCTTGTATTCTAGCTATCCTTGCACTAGTGTCACGTATTTTGATACAAGATAGCTTGGACTCTTTCCTAAAAGGGGCCAGGCATTCTTTTCCAGAAGAGAAGATGATATTTGAATGCAACCTGAATTAAAGCCAAATTTTTGCTGCTCGCAGAAATATGGCTTAGCCTGGGGGTAAGGTACAGTATAGACATAGCCTGGGGGCCTCAGATGCCCATAAATAACACTAGGAGAGCTGTTTCCCTGTCGTATAATGGTGTTGTCAGGATTCAGACGTACTGTTTTTTGAAATGCTTAGATTGCACAATTTTGAGGGATGTACCAAAGTCAGATTTTTATTTTTTTTTAAATTGGATTGGGAATTATCTAAGTGAATAGTTTTTATCTGAGTCTAGTCTAAGCTGGTTATCTGTGGCTATCTACAGTCGATTAAAAAAATAAAAAAAAGTACTTCTTTTAGGCCATGGTTCTTCTGACCTTCTCAGATGTTTGCTTTAGGAGGAGAAGAACTGTGCCCTAGATCATGTCCTCGGTTGTAAGTGGATGACTACCTCAGAAGACATTTGCAGTGGCTTCATTCAGAGCCTTGTTGTCTAATTGAATACAATCAGGGCACAGTAATAACAGTCCACATGTATTCAGACAAGTTAGTTGTGTATAGCTTCATTTTGGTAAAGTTATAGGGGAAGCAGTAGCTGTTTTACAGCGATGTGAAATACTGATTGATTGTTACATACAAAAGACTAAACTGTATTTTAAGGCACAACGTCAGAAACTGGGAATATGACTCCATAGTTCTAGTAAGGATCCTGAACAAAGGTGATTAGAGAATTTCTGTCAATAGAGATTTATCTAGGGAAAAAAAAAACTATTAATTTGTGTGTCTGTGATATTTCACTAATTATTTTATAATGAAAGTCCCATGCCATGTGATGAAGGATTCATAGTACACGATATGCTACTAAGCAGGGAGGGTGTATGTGTGCGTACAGTTCTTGTACATTTACTGGTAAATTCAGTTGTGGATTTATAAATCCTGCAAACGCTTGTCCTAGTTTTAAAGCCTAACTTCTTTTCACATTTTAGTATACTTTGCCAGTAGACAAGTATGCTGTTTTGATTGAAAATGTAAGCTCTTTTTAACTTAGAATACTGGTCATGAGTATCCTCAGTGGTAGGCTAGCACTAGCTGCTGTAAGCTGACCATGGCTGATTTTCAAGCTTCAAAAGCTTTGTTTCTGTCAGGACCTCATCTGTGGACATTGATTATGTTCAGATCTGCCAGAGCATTAAAAAAGAGAAAAGAGACCTTTAAAGTTTGAAATGGTCTGACTTCACTGGCGAAAATAATCAAAAGTGGTGTTGCCAACAACTAGTAGAAGCTGGCAGCTCCTACAATGCAGTGTGTCAAAGTCACTGTCTCACACACTCTTAAAGTTTAGGCCTACTTAAATAAAAGGTATTTTTAAAATGAATACTTTTAGAGAGATTTTAAATTACACTTCCTGAACTTTTGAGGTCTAAATAGTCCTGAAATTTATCTCTCTTATCTCTCTAAGCATGGATTTCCATACTAGCTCCTGTAATTGGTGCAGCACAGAAAAAAAAAAATTGTATGAGGGAAGATGTTTTCTCAGAGACTTTCAAACTTTCACAGATTCATTTTCATTCAATTTCCCTTCATGTTTATTAGAAAAAAATACAGAGATAGAGTACCCTTGTTATCCCAATGTAATGCATTTTTGTTCCTAAATCAGTTTATATGTGTAACATTTACGAGGTTACCACGATCTGAAGTAACTGGTGATCCAACATCCTAGAAAAGCATTCAGATAGCTCCTCTATTCCTGTTGGGCAAATCCCAGGAAGTGTTGGCTTTTTAAAGGATTGGCTGCATTTTCCTCTTTTTTTTTTAAACAATTGTGTAAATCCATAGAATATAATCTGATGTTACATTTTTTTCTACATTCCAAGGTAGGCAGTATATGGTTTTATTTTCACTTAGAGTGAATGAAAAGGATTGATTCTTGTGAAATCTCTCCTGATAGGAACCAGAAACAAACATAGAGGAATGCAGGTACAAGGGGGAAAGAGTAATGCCCTGCTTATGTATAAATTGAGAAGTTCATTAGGAATGACTGGTAAGGGTAGAGCATAGCTTATGAACATATGGGAAATCAGTTTACTTCAGAGAACTAAGGGTGAAAGGAAGGGATGTCTGCTTTTTATTAAAACCTGAAATGCATTATAATTGGTCTGAGTCTTTGCCCAGATGGCTTCTCTTAAGCTGACATCTGCAAGAGTGTGTATAAAGCAACATTAAGAAGCTGTCTCTTGTGACAGTGTGTACACATGTAATTCTGTTAAAAACCAAGTCCTTTGCTATCTGTAGTGTTGGTCTTTGAACAAGCATGCTGAGAAGTGTCATCTGTTTGACAAAAGCTAATTGTGGAACATGCTTTTTATATGGACAGTTCCTACCACATATGAGAAAACTTTTTAGGGCTTTTCACCTATTTTTGTAAATTCTCGTTCATTCTTCATCATAAATTACAGGTAAACTTTTTTTGGCGGGAGGAAACATGGGGTTTCTTCTACCAGTCCATTGTATTTTGTTTTTTGAGTTTAATAACTGTTATTACTGTGAATTTTCACATGTGAATTTAAGCTGTTTTCCACTAACCACTGAAAATCTTAAATGATACTAGAATGTCCATTTGCTGTTAAGCTGGTAGGATGATGACAGTGGATGCAATGTAATATATCTGTTAGTCTCTTCACTTGCATCTGTAATTCACAGGGTAGTACTTTTTTAAAATAAGCTGTCAACATAATGCATCTTTCTTTGTCAGACAACAGGAAAATTAAAGTCAATGGCACCAGGGAACCTATTGAGTTTAAGACAAATCAGTGGTTTGGTGCAACAGTCAAAGCTCATAAAGAAAAAGTTGTGGTAAGTTGTATGCATTTGGTGTTCATTTAGAGATAATGTTTATTTTTCTCAAATGTATATCTTTAATAGTTTTCTATGTGTAGATTATGGAAACAACTCTATGATTGTGCGTGAATTATAAAACAAATTATGTATATAACTCAGAAAATGAAAGCAGTCTATAAAATCAGTTTGAACTGATCAAGTGAAGATGATGCTGCTGCCATGTGAGAAGAGCAGAATACCATATTGTTATGGAAGTGAGCGATGATTTTTTTTAAACACATAGTGACCATTTTAGAGATACACAGTGACTGATAGCTATATGCTATAAAGTGTTTTGTATTATGAAGTCTCATTTGGAATGTTAAATGCAGAATGTAATGGAAGCCAAGAACCTGCCCTGAAGATCAATTAGTAAGAGAAAGCGCTGACCTCTTTCATCACATGTACATTGCTTCGAACAGCTATGTCATAGCCATGGTAAAACAGCTGTGAAAAAGTCATAATAAAACAGCTCTAAATAAAGATTGCTGTCAAAGTGCAGTGTCTATTTTCCAGTTTTGCTGGACATTTTACCTGTATTGATAGAGGACCCCAGCAGGAGACAAGTACTTTTATTGCTTAGTAAAGTAGGGGTGATGCTGCTTATACAGACATTTTATATTTACGATTGATGTGCTGAAGTATAAGTTGAAAATGTCACTGAAATAATTGTGATAATAATTAGTTTGGTCATTAGTTTTATTAATTTTTACAATTGCAAAGCAACAATTTCTGTTTTGGGATTTGCTTAAATTTTTTAATTATTACTTAAGTAGTCATAAGGGAAGAAGTATCTAAAGAAAATGCTTTCCCTTGTATAGTATGCCTTGTGGTTAACCTGGGGAAGGATTTTGACATAAATAAAATTCACCCTATTCTGTTACAGAGCTAAGTAAATGTAAAAATTCTAAAAAATTCTAAAAATTTCTGAAGGTTTTTCATTTTATATACTCTACTAAACAACAGTTCACACACTGAAATAAAATAGTTCTTTACCATCATTTGCTGAATCTTAATTAAATGAGCAGAAAACCTCATCACTGACTGATGTGCTGTGTCTGTACCGACCAAAGTTTGTTTTGTTCTGATAACTCTTCTCAGGCTTTCTGAAACAGAGATATAGTCAACAGTTTTCAGGCAAAGATTTGAACAACAAAGCTAGAAAACTCTCTTTTAAGCTTTGCAGGCTGAAATGAGAGAAAAAGAAAATGTCATCAGGCTGTCAGAAACTTTTTTTTAAAACTACAAATGTGACAGTAAGCTGCATTAGGTCAATGTGTATGATTATATTGAGTTCTTGTTTCAATCTGTTTTGCTTGATGTCAAATGTACCTAAAATCACCCTCATAGGACATGTACTCCTCATTGCTACACTCTGGTTTTGCTCTCTGTTTTAATCTGTAAGGTCATCTAGGCAGGGGCATGTTAAGAGTCCCTGATCTTTAAACCATTGTTCCAGAAGCTATGACTTTAATGGTAAGATCTGAGTAGCACAGTCGTTCATCCAGCTGGAACTGATTGCAGAACGACAGCTTATGCAATAATGTGAATAATAACAATACCTTGCCAGAGGTAGACAGGTTTCTCATTGAAAAAGTAAGACAAGGTTGGACACGGATGACGGATTTGTACAGCAAGGCTGTAGGGAGTAGTGCCTTGTTCCTCCTCTTCCTCCAGCCAGTTGAAAAGTTTCAGGGCACAGGAACCCCTGAGGAATGACCTGCATACCTGAAAGCTTATCTTTTTTATTTTTCCAGTTATCTGAATTTATCCAGTTTATTTATCTGAATTTATCCAGTAACAGGATAAAAATATCCAGTTACCATTTTGAAAATGGTAATGTCTCTCTCTACACAGCTTGTGTGTCTTTTATCCTTACACTGTCATGGTTTGTAACACCACTACCATAACACAGAAGATTAAATATTAGTTTACTAGCCAAAACTTACTTAGCAAAAACCTGTTCGCTCAGAAACTGTTGAATGGATTATAGTTGTATCATCTCTGCAAAGATGTGAACCAGGGGTTTATAAGAAGGCAGACAATATGATGATTGTGATAGACAATATGACACAACACCCAGACAAATCTTCTAAGCAGGGTAGAATCATCGCAGTTCTGCTGTAACGCCCATTATCTTAAGACACAGTGAGACAGAAGTAGGAATGTCTTCAGCCACATGTATGTGATCCACACCTTGAACTATGGGATCAAGTCCTGTGCAATGAGCAGTAATAGAGCAAACATATTACTCGTGGAGCAGGCTTGGAGGGTATTTGTAACATACGTTTGAATGTGAGTTGTAGTCCCTGACAGATTTCCCCTGCTGAGGGCTGTAAGTGAAAGATCAGTCTATGCTTTCCAGGTTATAATGAAATTACAAGAAGCAGTGGTCCTTCATTTTCTTCTGTCAATATGTTATGGTCATAGCTGTATGAATGATGCAATACCAGAGAGAATCCTTTTACACTGTTCATTAAAAACTACATTTGCCAGATGTGTGAGTGTGTCAAAGGTACATGTAACACTGTTTCTGTTTCGATAGGCTTGTGCTCCCTTATATCATTGGAGAACCCTTAAAGATAGCCCTGAGAAGGACCCTGTTGGCACCTGCTACGTAGCAATTCAGAACTTCAGTGCCTATGCTGAATATTCACCTTGTCGCAACAGTAAGTATAAACAGGAACAATCCTGTGCTGGAGGAACTGGTGCAGCACTTAATGTTTTCATCCTTTCAGTCTTCACACTGTCTTGGTTGACTGGAGATTACTATATGACATTATTGCATTGGATGAGGGTTTAAAGAAAAATCAACATTAAATTATATGCCTGCAATTGGATACTTCATTGTATAATTGAAAGAGGAGAAATTAAGTAAATTAAGCTTATGCAGTTATAGTGATGAGATATAATTGGTTCAATTTAAATGGCTTTAAAATGTAGCAAACGGATCTAGATAAGAACCAGACAGCATTTTAAACTACTTATTCATGCTTGTGCTGAGGATAAATCTCTCATCACAAGAACACTGTCTGAAGACCAGACCCTGCACAGAAACACACAAGCCTGTATCACCATTCATGCCAATATCATCCACAATAGCTCATCTGTGGAGGACTTCCAGTATGGAAGAAAGCCATGCACATTAGCAGTGCTGTTCTGTGCTCTTCTGTGTGCTATTCTGTGGGTGTGGTAGCCATCTCTGGGCCTTACTTCTTGGGGAATAGGGAAAAACTGCATGTATATTTAGAACCAAGTTCAGTTACCTAGAAGTCCACAGAAAATGCCACACATTAGATTGTATCAGTCATTCATCCTGTTCAACATCCTACATCTAAGTGTTTATAATGATTATTAATACCCTCATTACCTCAGTGCTTCAGATTATTAAAATCAATATGAAGTGTCCAGTGACTTTACTGTGCTTTGGGCTGGGCTAGGTCTATGGCAATTTCTGCACTCACAGATCAGAGAATTGTTCTTTCAGCTATTTTTCTAAAGGTAATGTGTGTAAGATAGCAAATATGATGGGCTTACCTACCCCTTCCAAGGGAAACCCTCACAGCAAAGCTATGATGTTCAGTTTTGCTGGGATGGGTAGCTGTTTCAAGTTGTATATGCTATCCAGTAACATGACAAGTCTGAATGACAAGATACCCCTTGTACAGAGACTCTGCTATTGCAGTTAGCGTTCTTGCCACGTGCACGGGCTGATTGTAAAACACAACTTTTAACTGTTTCTCTATTGCAAACTGTGCTCCTGCCTTTGAGTTTCTCATGGATTATTTTGCCAAGAAAGTAATAGGCATTTTACAAAAAAAAGTAGACACTTACTTCACATAATTGAAAGGTCTCTTTCCTGTGAAGCTGTAGAGACAGCATCATATCATGTAGCTGAATTTTCCTGTCGTCTGACAGCTGTGTAATAATGTAGCCAAATAATGCTTTCCATGGTCTACCAGAAAATCTGCACACCTAGAGAAATGTGAGATATTTGCGTGTACATTCAGTGCTACTCTATGGCTTTTCTTTTCTCACATTGTAGTATAGATCTAAACTGAATTGTGCTGTCTTTCTTTTCAAGTCTAATTCTTGTCCCTGGATGGATAGGTACAAAAGGAAGCTGAATCTGTAAGAAACAATACCCGTAACATCTGCTTCATGTACTTCTGATGTCTCACGGGGCCTTTGCTAAAGGCTTATACCATTTGACGAGACGAGTTCAATTAGCCATTCCTGCTCTCAGTTTCCCAGTCCTGCAGACTTCCAGCACTTCAGCACTCACAGGAAAGCCCTAAAATGCACGCCAACACACTTTGTAGAATTATATGAGAATTTGTAGAAATAAAAATGGACAAAGCAAGAAGGATGTTTTTGCATGTACAAATGTGCATTCAAAATTTTATTACACTTCAGTCCTCACTGAGCAAATGTGCATCACTTTAAGGACTGGCCCTTGTGAAGGGCATGTGCTGCTTTCCCTTGCCATAGTGCAGATAACCAAGATGTTCTCTGAACATTGACCCATGCTGACCCATCCACTATGCCAACATTTTTTGAGATGTCTTAGTAAACACTTATTTTTGTGTTTATGGCAGAGCAGACTGTGGTGACCATTCTAGGATTTCTTGTTAAGTTATTCTCTTTTGTATCTACAGCCAAATACGTACTGAATCCCTGGAAGTTGTTGCAAGGTCCTTCCTTGGCAATGAGAGGAGAAATTCCCAAGTAACTGGTCCTATTTTACAAAATCTTCACAAGGGGGCTGCATGTTCAGGATCTTGTAGAAGTCTTGTTTTTCTCTGTCTCTTTTAAAAAAGAATATATGCCTTTTCATGTATTTTCGTAGTTGTGCATTTGCAGCCTTACAGCTCCAGGGGTGTGTAAACTGTCTTCCACATGCACTGTGAAATCAGTAAAATGCATCTACCTTTGTGATTGCAGGCCATGCAGATCCCGAAGGTCAAGGCTTTTGTCAAGCAGGTTTCAGCTTAGATTTTTACAAGGTAAGATTCTGCTTCTGATATACTTTGACCAGATGTAATTCTGATATATCTCCAGTGTTCAAGCACTGTCTCAGTGATCAAGAGTTTATCCCCATGCTGTTGCATATGGAATGTTTCGTGAAGTTGTTGCTAGTTCTTTCCTTTGCAAGTTTCAGACTTTCTGATTTCACTAATAAAAGAAATACTGCAATCAGCACCTGTTTATCTCTTTGCAGCACTCCAGTCTTACTCTGCTTAATCTAAATAGGTAACTGGGTGAAAAATTGTATGTGTTTCTGTCTCAGTGTGTCCCACTTACGACTCTTTCCAGAGACCTGACTTTCAGGAAATAATGGGCAGACACCAGCTGGTTTTAAAAACTTACAATGGCCTGTATAAAGATGCTTTTGGAGGCAGGCTAGTCATTAAGACCATTGTTCTGTGGAGGTGAAAGTGAAAGTGCGTAAGGGAAATAACTAGCTGTACTTATATGCCAAGAAGTTCCAGAAAAAATATTGTGGGCCAAAGAATAGACTTTGCAACTGTTATTATTGTCCCTGCCATTATTACAGCTCCAGGACCTCACCAAACTTTGATCACTGCCATTGTTTTCAGTGTACTGCAGCTACATCATTATTCATGTTAATAGCTGAGGAGTAAAGACCTCATTGTAGAGTAGACAAAAGTATACTTCTCTATAAAGCATTACTGTTCCTTCATTTAATGTGAAGACCCTGTTTTACAGTGACTTTGTTTTGTTACAATTAATCAGCAATTTTTAGAATGTTGTGTTAGTGCTAAAAAAATCATGGCTTTCATTCAAGTGAAGATGCATAGGGTGGATATGAACTTTATTTAACTGTGGATTTTCCTGCACATTCATGCACCTTCATCCTTTCTTTGAAGGCTATTCTCCTTTATCATGATTCTGGTATTCTTTTGGTCATTTAAATTGTTTTTTCCCATGCATGCTTAATTTTGTTGTGTTCTTTTGTTGTGTAATTTTATTCAATTCTGCTTTTTGTAGAATGGAGACCTGATAGTAGGCGGGCCTGGTAGTTTTTATTGGCAAGGTATGTTCATCTGGCTGGTTAACTTGATCTAAGAAGTGAAGCAGAAAGCATTGTGGAAAATGTTGTTTTAGATTTCCGTTGTTTTCTCAGTTTAAGATAACCAGTCTCTGGTCTTATTTTCAAGAAATATAAGTCAGAAGAATCATGAACAAGCAACAAAGTATAAAAATAAATCAGGGAAAATTCAGGATGTAGGTTGTATAGGAAGTGAAACAAGTAGAAATAACTATTTTTATGTTGGCATTTTAGCTCATTCGTCATTTAATTAATAAGCTGACTTTTATTTTTTCCACAGAAATACTACAAATTTAAAAAATAGCTAGTATTTGTACAGCAAATATAGTATTTTGAAAGTTTTTGTCACTGTTTGTTTCTGAACACAAATTTCTATTGCTATCTGCATGTATTTTTAGTTCATTTGTGGCATCACTGTAGTTTCCAAGATGTAGTTTCTCATGTAGATAAAACCTGAAGTGATTTTGGTACAGGGTTAGAAGGGTGGTATTGCTTTAACCTGTTTTGACATGTATGGTACAGCTGATTTCCAGACTCTGCCTACCAGCTTGCCTGTTGTCAGCCTTATTGATGTGTGGTTTTGCATTGCCATGGAAGGAGGAAGATCTAGGTGATTCTGATGATAGGGAATTCATAGCTTTGAATTCTCCATTGAGAAATTGCTTCCATTGGTCCACTACATTTGTACAATACAGTATCAAAAGGTAGCTGAGCCTGAAAATACTTTAGTTTGAATCAGCACCTTGAAAGGGTCTGGAGATGTTTTTGTGATGCTTCAATGGAGCCTCAAGGCCTTGTATTGATTTATGTGAAAATCTTGAGATTTTCAGGGTAATGGTGGAGATTGAGAGACGTCTACTCTTTGCATTTGTGCTATATTCTCCCTTCAGCTCTGTTCTGATGTTCTACTAGCCCTATATTGTAGAAACTGTCTCTCCTTTATGTCCCTTTCATTTATGAAGCTGTTTGAATCCAGGTCAGGTAATCACTGCCAGTATTGCGGATATCATTGCAAATTATTCCTTCAAGGATATTCTGAGGAAACTGGCACGAGAGAAGCAAACAGGAGTGGCACCACCCTCATATGATGACAATTACATGGGTAAGCTAAGTTCTGTGTCAGTTAGCAATATATTCTAAAAGCATGGGGCTTATACAAATGTGAAAACAAGCCCTAAATTACTAACGTCCCAATTGTGAGAGGATTTGAACGTGTTTTGCCTTAAGCACAACAGCAAGTCAGTAGTTTGCTTGTTACTTTGATGGGATTATGAATATTCTTAAAATTATGCACAGCAACAGGGTTGGAGGGTTGAGATCTTAAATGGCTCACTGTGGTTCCTATTATTTGATCTTTAATAATCAAGCAGAAATACAAAACTTTCCCATCTATATCTTTTTTCATTCCAAGATGATGGATTGAGTTTAAATAAAGACAATTTTTAATAGATAAAAGAAAATTCAATTCTGCAGTATTTTTTACAGTACTGCACAAATACCCGATTTATTCTCACTGATATTTAAAAGATAAAATTGAAGCAAGGAGTGACAAAAGTCAGTTTGAAGATATGTAAAAAACAGAAAAAAGGCTCTCTACCTTTGGTTAGTACTGATCTCTTAAGAATTTGTATGATAGTCATATGTCTCTGCATGTAAGACAGGTTTTTCTACACATGGAAAAGATGCAGCGGAATTTGCAGACAAAGATGCATCCTTTTATCTCTGCCCATAGATTTGAAATTTCAGTCCCCGATACAATCCGGAAATCTTTATTGTGTCAACAGCAATTATCTCACAGGGTTACTAAAGCTCTAGGAGGTACTTAACTTAATCTTTGGAAATCTGTCCTCCATCTAGAGCTAAAACAGAATACTCACACATTACGGTACAGTAACGAAAACCTAATTTAGAATCTCATTTTTGGAGAAAAGGGATAGATTCATTATGCATTCAGACCTACAGTTAATTTAGTCATAATAAAGTGATAAACAATTTTCTTTTTTTTTCCCGCACAGTTTTAGTATACTAATGTTAGAAAATTTGCATTCTGATGATCAGATGAACAGATAAATCTGATTGGTCTTGCGTATTTTTTGAAAGAAATGGTTTATCAAGTATTTTGCTTGTAATTTATCTCTAAACAGGATACTCAGTGGCTGCTGGGGAATTTACTGGGGATTCTGAACAAGGTAAGAAGCTATGTACTTGAATGGAAACCATATGGTTGTTCACCTATTAAATTCCTCATTTTGGATCTCCATGCAGGAACGTACCTTTTATACGTTTGAAACACTGGTGACACTTAATCTGTCTGTACCCAGTATTCTCAGAGGTAAATATTTCCTTAGAAGGTATAGCATAACAGAGCAGGATTTAAGTAACTCAGAAGTCTGAATCTGTTGTTACGGTATTGTACACATGCATCTGTTCAGCGGTTATAGCTGTGACAACATGGTAGGTGGAGACATCCAGGCTCACTTGATTTAGCCGGTTTGGTGACCAGTAGTAACAAGTGGAGCCAACAGTGCAGTCCTGTACAGTCTTCCAGTCCATCCTTAAGACACTCACCTGCATAGAGGCTGCTGGACCTCAGCGTCCAGCTGACCAGATGTAACATGGCTTGGAAATGTCTGTGTATGCTGAAAGCACACTTCTGACTACCACATAAACATTACAGCCCAAGCTAGGAGACAACATTCAGCTGCTTCTGGACAAAAACCTGTGTCTGCACTGGCACAGGTAGCTCTTGTTGGTGAAAGCAGCTCTTGGCTCTGTAAGTTTCCCTAGTTCCAGTTCATGTGCCCCAAGGATAGGGTGCCTGAGGCAGTTTATTAGCTGATCCTTTTCATACGCTATATTTTCCTGCACAGGCATAATGCAGTAAGAACAAGTTCTCTGTGCTCTTTCTCCTGCTCCAAGCCTTATATTTTAACAACAGGAAACAGAAGATTTTAATTCCTTTTATTGAAATCTGGGCTTAGAGGGAGAGCAAACATTTGACAGGAAGATGAATTAGGAAAAGCTGAATGCACATGACTATAAATTTCCAAATATAGAATTATCCCTGAGAGTTTTTAAAGGTTCTTGGATCAATTAAGTTTGATACAGGAATATTTACAATAATTTGCATTTAGAAGCAACTATCATCCACAAAGAACCAGACTTAATAGCATTGCTTAAAAACATCATCACTGTGAAACCTTCACCTGAAATGTTTCATGATCTGTAAAACAGCACCTTCTAGGATTCTGCGTTCATGATTTGATAATGTAGAGCAATGTGCACTGAGGAACAAGTTTTGACCAAAATTGCAGTATATTTTTTTTTAAATGTACAGAATGTCATTATATAACTTAGAATTCAGCTCAAACACAAAGGTTCAAGTTGTTCCCTCTGGCAAAAGGTGACACAGGATATTTATTAGCTTCACATGTCCAGGGGAAACTGCCCTGGAAGGCAGCAGCTTCAGTAACATAGTTCTGTAATTCTCTAAGGACACAGTCAGAGCAATCCATCCTGCTAGAGGCCAGGTTTAGCAGCAGTAGTTCCTGGAACACCACTTAGGCTTTAACTAAATACGAGCAAAACTTACTTAATTGTCACTTAATTGATGTTCTGAACTCATAGCACAAAGTGCTGTGGCAGGAGAACTAAAGCTGAATTTTGTCTGATTTTTAAGTTGCAAAGTAAGTTTTGTGGGTATATTAGAAATTGAATACTAGTTTTCCTGTGTCTCTGCAAGTTGAATCCAGCATAGAAGAAAAGCTCCTGTCACAGCTGTTTGGTAGAGTATGTTAAAAATAATCAGTTATAAATAGAAATTTGTCCATGATTTAGCTGTTTTCAGGTGTTGTGAAATTGTAAAGGATTTCAAAACATATAGTTAGCTGAAAATATCTGTGATCCCTGGTGTTTCATACTGCAGGAGCAATACTTCTTGTTTAAGGCTGACAGTGTGTCAGAAAGTATTGCCTAAGGGGTAGCTTCCTTGAGGAGGTGAACAGCTCTGTGGTCCAGACTCACAAAGCCAATAGAGACATAGTACATTTCTGCAAATCAGCCCAGCTCCCCCAGAACTGCTGCTGTTTCATCCCTGTAAAGTTAATGTCCTGTCCTGTGCCACTATGGGTTCCAACCCCCCCCCCCAAAAAAAAAGACACAATTTTGAGCCAAACACTATAATGTGTAAAAAAGATGTGTCCCTGGTAACAGAAGGCTGCAGCCATCTTTTTCGGTTTTTCTTTTTTTTTTTTTTAATGCATACTCAAAGTTTTCTGATGGATAATTCTTTTATCAGTAATTTATGTGAGTGATTGGCACAAAGAATTGCTTTGTTGGCTGACCCAGGAATCGTCTGTGTCCTGTTCAATCCTTCGTTTAATTCCATCGTCCCTACACATTTGACCACAAGGGAGTGTATAAACCCAGACAGGAGCAGAGGAATGCTAGGCTAGTACAGGCAGGTGTCTGAGGTGCTCTGGTATCCAAAGTTCCTGCTGCTCTCTCGTGACGTGAATATCCTAATGAAGGAAGGTTTAGACAATAAGACTGCAGGCTGTGACTTTACTCTTTTCTTCTTTTTTTCCCCATGGAGCTATTGAGCAGAATTACATCTTAGAACGCAGCTAGGTCCAGTGTTTCATGTTCTTGTTCAATGGATTCCTCCAATGCCACTCACAAAAATTTCCTTATGATGCTTTTAGATAGTCTGTGCAGAACTTGTCAAACACTTCCATGGCATCAAGCCAAATAATAGATGAGACAAACTTTTGTGCAGCTAGAAAGAAAAAAGTTATTTGTAAGGGCGGCTGTGTTTAGCTTCTGTACTCTAGTGTGTGATGCCACAACTAACTCTGGTTCCATCAATCCAAAGCTGTCAGGTAACAAGCTGAATTTTACTGAGACCTTTATTATACTGTGCTATGTTAAGTAATGCTAGGCTGAGAGAGAACCCTGGATAAGTGTATTCAACAGTTAAGATATAATATTTCATGCAACTAGATGCACTGAATGAATGTTAAGATCTCATTAATTAATGTCTTGAAGTGATTTGCAAGTGTTTCTGATACAGATAACAAATCAAAATCCTAAGGGTTATATACCAAGGAAGATTTAAGTGGCATGGAATGCATGTTGCACGCATGACTCAGCATAACCAGTTCACTGTTGATATTTATCCTTTCAGAGCTGGTTGCTGGAGTCCCAAGAGGAGCACAGAACTTTGGCTATGTATGTACTGGACCCACATTTTATCCTTGTTATGATGAGAAGGCAATTAGACTATTTGGAAGGTTAAAGGCTACATTATATTTTCTGTCTCTTTGATCCTAAACTTTCTAATCAGAGAAAACTGCCACTGATTTCACCCTCAGGCTTATCTGGCTGGTTTGAAATGCCTTACTGGTTTGGCCTTTGAATGTGAAGTGCTTAGTCCCTTCTGAAGTCTGTTTTCAATAGGCAATTACAAGAATGCATTGAGTATGACTAGTATCCCTATACCCACTGAGTGTTTTCAGACCTAAGCTATTACCCATAGGTTTGCATATTTCATGTGCAATGCTGTGTCCAGTCGGGAGAAGTCCAAGTTCAGGTTATTCATACCGAGTGTTTATTTTGAGTGCTCTAAGTATATACACTGAATACCAGATGCAGAGAGTCATGATACGCAGTTTAAAGTGAAGGGAGAAAATGGTATGTGTGTGGATAGAGCTTTTACCTCATAGGAGAAAAAAGTTTCAGAACTAACCTGATTGGGAAACAGGAAATCCCAGCCACAGACATTCTCTACTTTTGTGGACCCAAAATTCCTTGTGTCTCTGGAGCTTATTCATACATTTTTTCAGAAGAAAAGTGTGTATGTTTATTTTTTTATATTTATGTATGTATATATTTATGTGTATTTTTCTTTGTTTTAGGTTCATATTTTCATGCCTAATAATGTAGTCACTGATTAACTGATAGTCTGTAACTGCTTCTGTTCAGTGTTCAGTAAGGAAGGGGAAATGGTCTTTCCCCCATTTTATTCATGGGGGACCTGAGACTCATAAAATCTTAGTGATTTGTTCAAGGTCATACAGGAAAGCTGTGGTGAGACAGAGAATAATTGTTTTTTCTTGGCCACTTGGACCATCCTTCAGTGTGTCAAATTGGTTTGCAGTGATGTTATGCTGTAGCATCTCCATATGTGCTTGAAACTTTCCATATTTTTCTGTTACCAGGTCTCAATTATTAATTCTTCAGACTTGACCTTTATCCAGAACTTCACTGGTGAACAGGTAATGTCAAGCAACTATGTGATGAAATATTATATCTCTAGAAGATACAGTTTCATTAACGTAGTTTCAAGAATATATAAAATATTTTTTAGAATTAATGACCATAGAAACAAAGAGGATTATCAGTTTAAAAAGATATTAAAAATTGATACCTGATATGAAAGCCTATCTGTTGTTTTTTATTTCCAGATGGCGTCTTATTTTGGGTACACTGTTGCAGTATCTGATGTTAACAATGATGGGTAGGTTACCAAATATATTCAGCTCCACTGCACATTCATAGAAGCAATGCCTGATACTTATTAATAAACATAGGTTTTCAGGTGCTTCATACCTCAAAGTGCTTCTCTTGGCTTCTCTGCTTTTCTAATTTTAATTGTTCATGTAGGCTTATCTTTGTGCAATCACAGTGGCACAAGTATTTGCAGGACTAGTTTGGGTGAGTTTGTCTTCCTGAGTATTTATTCAAAGCAGTGTGGCAGAGCGGGAACGTCCAAAGTCTTAGGAAACAGATCCATGTAGAAGAACAGTGAATAAGCAGTGCTAGCTACTGCTGGGAAGAGAGAGGTGAAAGTCAAAAGTTCATTCTCCCCTTCTCAAAAGCAGGCTAAGTCTTCTGTACCTGTGGTCCATTTATAATTTCACTTCTCAGTTTCAAAAGCTTTCCAATATCATCAGCTCCTCATTGCAGCACCTGCTTGTTGGCCATCCATTTTCATCATCCAGAACACCAAAAACTGTCTGTGGCCCATGGTTGTTACGACAAGCATTGTGCTTGTCTGAGGAAGAATGCTGCTCAGCTCCCACGGTCATGCCTAAGACACTTGGGGATTTCAGGCTCTGTTGAACAAAACACTTGCTAAATTTGAACTCATGGAAAGTCTGATTAAATATTTTAGAAGATCAGGACTTTAGTAAGTGAATATTCATACTAGCTTTCTAGCAAGGAGATAAAGATCCCTGAAGCTCAGAGCCTTGGAAATCTGCACAAAGGTAAGCCAGGATTATGTTTAGAGCTGTGGCATACTCTTGCCTATTGTAAAATGTCTCAGATGTGTCTACTTCATATTCTTTTCTTGTGATTATTTCTTATTAGGTGCTTAAACATAATGCATTAAATAATGTTGCTGGGTTAAATCATTCCTTTCTGTCAGTGACTAGCGACCCTTTAAAGAGTGAGGCATACAAGAAAAAAAGTAGCAAGGTGATAAAATGTTATTGCAGTTCCAAAACAAAACAAAACAATCAAACAAAAAAGCTTTAACAGTTTCTGTAGTGGTTTCACAGTACTCAAATCTTTCAAAGATTCTGAAATCAGATTTTGCATTGTACCACAGCTTTTGACAATTCCTATTTTTATGATATACAGAGTCCGGATTAATTTGGTCATACCATAATGCATTACTAATGTGAAAGGGTAGAGAAACATTAATCTAAGTTACAAAAGACACATTAGAATTTTTCAGAGAACTTGCTATTTAACTTCTCACTTACCAAACTATTTCCTGGCAGGTTATTTCCTGTGAACCGTAGGGTTACTTGGCAGGTCTTATATTTTCTGTGTACCTCTAAGACCAAAGTTTATGTCAACAATATAATCAAACTGCTGTTGAGACCTGTGTGGTCCCCCAGTCTATATCTTAAAAGAAATCTAATGACTCTGAGATCCAAACATCCCACAGAAAACAAAACATAAAAAGCTCTACTTGATAAACATGTCTGATTAGATATGTAGTCTGTCTTTGCTGGTTTGCACATAAAGTCGATAGAAATACTTATCTGAAAGGGAGAGTAAAACAGAGAGGAAAAAAAAAAAAGCAAAAGGGAAATGACCTTCAAATTCACTTGAGGTTTTTTGTGCAGCTAAGGGTGAAAGGGGTAGTGATGGCCTTATCAGTATGACAAACTTTATTAAGTTATATGCAGAAAAGATTAATAGGAATTATGCTTTTCTGTAATAAGACTGAGGACATGGCTCAAAGGTTAGGCTTGTCCTAGGAAAAAACCTCTGTAGACCTTATGCTCCAGCAGTTCTGCAGGTGTTCCAGGGTGACTCTTGCAGTTTTATCTGCACCACATCAAGATTGTAGGCAGATCAGGGAAACTAAGGATATCGTTTGAACCACCATTTAGTTGTCTGCTGCTAATACTGAGAAATCCACAATGAAACTTTAAAAACAAGCTTTGCTATTACCTTACAGACTACATTCCTATTAAAGAGGAAAAAGAGAGAACACTTTCAATTTAGACTGAAACAGTCCAATAAAAATAGTGGAATAAACTGTTTACTGGTCTTTTATTTGGCCTATATCAAAGCTTTCCATAGTTATACTTGGACCTCTTGGCATTTCCCATACTACTGATTTTTATTGCTCAGCAGGATACAAAGAAACTGCATACAGTCTCAGCAGGTGGTCAACTTGTGCCTTTTAAAGATTAATTAATTTTTTTTATCAGTAGGGAAGCAATACTGGGTGGTTGGTTACCTTTCTCTGCTGGAAAAAAAATAAATATATAGTTTATGTTAACTGTGACATCTTAGTGCAGTAATGAAAAAAATCTAATGAACCAGTTCAGAATACCACTGCAAACTGCACTGCACTTTATGGTTTAATATTACTGTCCAGGGGCTTTTGTTTCTGCTTTGCTTTTATGGGCTTTTAAAAAGGGATCACATCAACCTGAATTTGGCTTAGAACTCAAATTTTGTAAATAGAAACTCCTACAATTTAAAAGTCACTTGAAACAGCCTCCATCAACAAAAATGCATCATTCTAATCGTGTAGGTACTTACAACCCAGTAAGTGACCCCCCTTGACTGTTTGATGTCTCTAAATGCTTAAACTGTAGGAGCTGGAAGGTAAAACTGACTATAAAGCATTGTAACCAGCAATTGCTTGCTTATTATCCAGTTAGAGAGAAACCAGGAATAAGTAGATGAGTATCAGAGAGAGCAGGGTAGCTGGAGAATCCTTCTTTGGGTATAGAACACTGCTCTGACTGTGCAAAAAAACCCCAAACAAAACAATGAGCCCCAAACTCTAGAATTCCTTCTCGCAGAAGATTTGCTGAAAGAGCTTGCTTTGACCTATAGAGCTCTGCACTGATAGAGAAGGGGGAAAATCAAGAGGGTGAGAAAAGGAAGGCCTTGATGTGGATGGGACATGCCAAGACCTGGAGGAACAGCAAACTAAGCGTGGCAGGTGTTCCAGGTAGCTCTGCTGCCTGTAACCAGTTTAGAAATAGGTCAGTGTAATTTAGATGACAACATTCCTCCCACCATCTACTGGGTTCTGGTTCCTACTCCCTGAACTATTCATGCATTTTATACAATCATTGTAATTTATTTTAACAAAGTAGAAATTTTCCTAGAACAATAACCCAGTGCTGTGTACTTCCAGCTGAGATGCTGTGATCCCTGCATAACAGACTCTAGCTTCTCTCTGCTTGCTTTCTGTCTCACCTGGTGAATCTTGAATTCTGAGTTAGGCTTCTGCTTAGAAAATTTTAGGCCACTGTGGATGATAGGTAGCCTGCCTCTTTTCACCGTTTTAGGCACTCTGTATATTGCTTTAAGGTATCAAAGTATCTACTTATTTTATGTCTATGTACTGGGAGCTTCCTGGCTCTGAATCTTTTGGTTTCTTACCAAAACCACTTCTAAAAAAATCTTCCCTTAGTCTTACAATTCTTCATTTGTAAAATATTCTTTGGAGCCAAGCTTATCTTTTATTTCATGGTTTATACAGCACATAACACCACGGGGGTCCCAGTCTTACTGGGAATATCTGGACTGTGATGTAATAAAATAGTAATTGATGATAGTGCTGCTGTGTAAGACTTAGTATGTAGCATATATAAAACAACTTGTATAAAAAAGAGCATTCACTATCTGTATTTGTTGTTGCTATTGTTTCATGGCAACCATTTTAGCTGACATTCTGTCCCAACCAGGAACATCTTCCATTAGGACAACAGAACTTTTGATGTTTAGTGTGAAAGGAAAATCCCACCTTTGATGTCAAGTCAGCATCTGCTTCCTTCCTTTTTTAGTCATTCGTGCCGTGGGGTAAAATCTGACATATAAAGAACAGAACAACTGTACCAAAGTGACCTGACATTCTGAATTACAATTTCCTTTATGGAAACACACAATAAAACTTAATAGGAAAATCACATTTCTAGAAGTACTTTGTCATAATTTGTAGAATGTGTAAGTTTTATAACGTGATCAAAAGGCTTCTAGATAAGGTATTCTGTACTAAATTCTATGCTATGTATCTTAGAAGCATAGTGTCTTTCTATGGTAAAGTAGTAGGTGAGCTACCCCTAAATCATAAGGGGTTTTTTCTATCAGGACTGGGAAAAACAATGTAGTGCAATTTTAGTAATTGGTTTACTAATGGATAAAGCCTTTTTGAAAACATCAGTATTTGGAATATGATGAATTGAGATTAGAAAGTTATCTACAAGTTTTACAAAGTTTGAACAAAGTTCCACATTAGAGGAAGAGAATATGTTTTCCAAATTAAGAGTTTTGGGATCAAGTAGCACTAGTTATTTGCAGTAACAGAGTTCCTTAATATGGTTAATATTGGTTATCCAACCAGTGTCCGCTGAATATGATGTGAATTATCCTGTTAGTTTGTATGGACTTGAGAAACCTTCAGAAGTTAATCTGATCCTATTATTTCATATCTCAGAACAACATATTAAGAATATTTCTGCTTGTTATGTGGCTATCAATCTTGCTTGATTTTATTCTTTACTGTCCAGTAAAGGGTCTTTTTCCCCCCACTAAATAAATGGTGGTAACATGTTTTGAACCACCCCCATTTAGAACAACAGCATGCAAAATATCCTTTGATTAATCTGTCTTCTTTTACTTATTCTTCTTAAAGCAGCAAAATGAACATAAGGACTTTCCCTGTAAGCCTCATATTTTTGTGGGGTTTATGATGTCCCTTCTCTTTAATACCTAATACAGCAAATTATGTGAGCACTGCAACTACTCAAGTACCTAATATTCAACCAGAAGTGTTTTCAGAAATAAAGCTTTGGCTTTGTCTCCCAGCTTCCATTTGAATTAGTGATGAGGCATTCTCTATTAATTGATGCTCTACCTGTGTTTCATGTATCTTACTTCAAAAAGCTGCTATAAAGTGGCATTTTTTGTTCTGTTGTTCACTTACTGACATATCATTTTTAAAAGCTAGATTTTACTTTAAGTTTCTCACTAGCACTGTTAGCAGGATAGATCTGCAGCATTTGTTGTAGTGACAGATTTCTTCATAGTTAAATTCCTGAGTTGTGGATCATTTACTGCAAAGTATGGCTTTTCAGTGTCTATTATGGGCATAAACTGAAGTGCAAGAAATTCTGTTTAAACCTAGGAAGAAGTGGTTTTGCTGTGAGGCTGATCAAACACTGGAAGGGTGTGGAGTCTCCATCCATGGAGATACTTAAAACTGGAGTGGGAATGGCCCTGGGCAGCCTTCCTTAGTTGACTATGCTTTGACCAAGTGTTTGAACTAGAACTCCAGAAGTGCCTTCTTACCTCAGTTAGTCTATGACTCTATGATAATTATCAGCTTCCCATTTAACAAATGCATGAGCTGTGTTGATTACACTCAATCTCTCACTGACACTGGTTTTTGTTTTCACTGTTCCAGTTTAGATGATATCTTAGTTGGCGCCCCTCTCTTTATGGAACGAGAATTTGAGAGCAAGCCTAAAGAAGTTGGGCAAGTTTATCTATACCTGCAAGAAAGTGCTTTCCTCTTCCGAGATGCACAAATTCTGACAGGCACTGAAGTGTTTGGTAGATTTGGCAGTGCAATCACGCACCTTGGAGATCTCAATCAAGATGGATATAATGGTAATTTATACGTAATGTAGTAACATCTATCTCTGTATAACATTGAAATGAAAAATGGCTAAGCAGTGAATATGAAGTATCTTACAGTGGCTGAAAAAGTTTTTTTTACACATAGCTGCTTTTGAAAGTCACAAGAATTTACACTAATCTTAATGAAATTGATATTGAGGGCCAAATTGTGGAAAGCTTACCTATAGGACAGAAGTCATTGACTACAGTGCTATTTTTTACTAAATATCGGTGTGTTCATTTGAATAAAAATATTATCTGTTGTTTTATGACTATAAATACATTTAAATATTTACTTAAGATGTTGCATTTGTTTAAAAGCAGGGTTCTCCTTATCTCCTGTAATGCTTGGATGAGTTTTAGAATTGAATGAGGCTCAGTAAATGGAGCATTTTGCCCACAATGAAAGAACTGGACAAGCACAGATGTATGATTTTAAAGTCAGATGTCTATTGGTACTTAGACACTGAAAGAAACAGGTGCATGAGACCTTTTTCAATTATCCATAGCACATGGACACAACAAAACATTCATATAAATTAACTGGGAGACTAAATTCAAGAAAACAGTCCAAGTAAACAAACCTATTTAATTATCTGAGGTAGCCTGGATGCCTTGAGCTAGTTAGCTACCTAGACACGGTCAGTAGCACTTTGGTTTTTGCTGCATTTTTTCCCTTACTTATTTCCAGGTTGTTAGGGTCTGCAAAGCAGGCGTCTCTGCATCTAAAACCCCAAGGAGTTTTACGTGGAGCAGGTGTTTTGTATAGTAGCCTTAAAGATAGTTGGTCCACTAAGGAATAATTAATGGACTTAACTCCATTGAGGGCTGTTTTTCATGGTGCTCTAACCATTCGATGCTAGGGCCGTGTCACCCATGTGTGGCTTCTGTGCAAGCGATAAATCATGTCAGGAGCCATAGGATTGTATTGGGGTTCAGGATGCACAAAATCCGAATGCCATCCTGTGGTAGAAGCCACTGGATTGTGACTGCTGAATTGTGACTGCTGAGAACACCCTCACTGAGTTGTCCTGGAATTCCGCCATGGATTTCAACACAGCTGGATCCCACACTGGAGACTTCCCATTTTCTACCTGTGAGCAATAGCAGATGCCCTCAGCTTCTCTGGGCAGGGAGGGTTGGTATCCCTGCTCTCCAGCATTCTGGTAAGGCAGAGAGGAGATATTCCTGCTTTTCTGTCTGTACAGAGAAGGCTAAGAAGGATCTAGAGCCAAAGTCTTCTGCTTCATAACTGGAGGTGCCAGTCATAGAGCTTTGGTGCACTTCTGCCTTTATAGAGTGAAGGTACAAATTCCAGGTGCTGAATTCAAGTTTAATAAAGAAGTCCAGCAGCAGCTCCTAGATCAGAACCTAAAAGTAAGAGCTTTAGGTTGTGTCCTGCTCTAGCGTTTCCTATTACCTAGCTCAGCTGGTGCAACTGTTGAATCTCGGTCTAGACACCTGATTCTCTCCACATGCCATGCATAGGACCTAAGAAGAGCGTGTTGAGTCCCTCTTATGGGTATGGCACCTCATTTACTGAGGATTGCAGTGTTTAATGCAGTAAAACGTAATGCCCAAGGCTTTCTGTTAAATTCCTGACTTGGTACTATTCCCATTTCTCAATAAAACGTTGGCTTGGTATAGAGGAAAACACTATATTCCATTGTGCTCTTTTGCATACCAAAGCACTGGATGTTTGAGGAGATGGAGTTTTTTGTCTGTTGAATATTTTCTCTGGAAAAAGAAAATTTTATCTAACAGCTATTCCTTATTAATTAGGTGATAGAGGAAATGGACGAAAATTTGTGTCTGTTTAAAAATATGGAAGTAAAAGCAGGTATTCATTAGATCTTAGTTTATTAAAGCTTATTAAATGCCCTGGAAATATGGTAGAGGAATCCAGTGTGGACTGGATATTTAGTATAATGCAACAACCCCTTCACAGGATGATTTTATAAGCTTTTGTCATGAAAGTTTGACAAGAAAAGACACTACAAATATTTTTGTATATTTGCCTTAAAACTAGAATCCGTACAGAAGTACCGAACATTGAAGTTCTTGCATGAATGTAGCAGAAGCCATTTGTGTCTCTTTTCTTGCAGGGACTTAATTTTTGCTTTATTTTAATTGTGTCCATTTATTTTTATTATTTTATTGCACTGCAGACATTGCTATTGGTGCACCATTTGCAGGAGAGGACAGAAGAGGGAAAGTGCTCATTTACAATGGATACAGTAATGGGTTAAATAATAACCCTTCCCAGGTTCTCAGTGGAGCCTGGGCCTCACAGTCCATGCCTTCGGGATTTGGCTTCACTCTAAGAGGAGACTCAGATGTAGACAAGAATGATTACCCAGGTAAGATTTTTCCATTAGAAAGGGAATTTCATACTTCCATTTGCTGGAAAATGCATCATGTCTAAACTGTTCCTATTGGAGGGCAGAGGTCAGAATAAAGAATATACATTTTTGTATAGTTCTAGCTTGCTTTCCTGAGAGTTAAAATCAGACAAAATAAATACTCCCTTTCCTGTCAAAAGACATGATCAGAAAGGCAAGAAAGGGCTTAAATAGTCACATTAACATAAACCATGTGAAGTTTATAATAAAAAGCTTAACCCTTTCCCCCCACTTCCAAAAACTGAACACTTTCAGCTTGTTGAACTTGTAAGGTCTCCTTCATCCTGGCATTCTTTCTTAATTAAAAACATGTTGTGTTGTAGAGGAAGGCATTGACTTGGTTGTATTGCTAAGTTGTTTTTTTACTCTCAAAGAGACATTGAGCTATATATAGATTCTTAATGGCTTTGTTTGCATTTGAAGCAGAGAGAATGTGAAGACATTACTTAAAGGCAGATATTTCATTTGGGCCTTTCCATTCCTTTTGTTTTTTCATTTTGCTATACAGACTCTTCCTTTTAATGTTAGCTTTGTTTGTTCCTTATATGTTTACCTGACGTGCATTCAGATTTACCAAGTTTGTAACATTAGTTGAGTTTTGCTGGGGAGGTATTTATTTTTGTAAGAGATATGTTCCTAGTGTCCTGAGTAGTCTGAATGTTGGAGCTATTTTGATTGTGCTTGTATTTACTCTATCTCTCCTCTAGAAGCAAATCTGTTCTGTTTCTTTCATCATAATTCAGAAGCCTTAGTAAGGAAGTGCAGTAAAACATCATATTTTGTTATTGTGAAAGGTTCGTTCACAGTAAAATTGTCTTTACTTCCCTAACTTACTATGAAATCACTTTTGTTAGTTATTTCAAGGCTAGTGTTATTAGAAGCTGTATTGTTTCAAAAGTTAAAATTATAATTTTCGAAGGGACAAAAGTGGTATCTCTTTTACCTTTTGTGATGGATTCTAAAAACTTTGAGATGTATTTTTCCAAAAGTGGAAGAAAATATCTGGGAAGGGGTTTTTACAATAGAAATTACAGTTTTACAAACAGAAAAGCTGACTGCAGAGTAATAAAGTGAGGCTATCACAAGACTAAATTGAGGGGGTCTTCAGCATTTGAAAAAATAAAGGGCTTTTAAACACTGTTCTGACTTTTTGTTTGCATATTGTTGATGCTGCTATTAATAGTCTTTCATTGTCCATGACTAATGAGGTTCTTTTGGACAACAGAGCTCTTTATTAAAAGTTTCAGCATTTAAACATTTCCTAAGGCACCCACAAGCCCCCCCAGCAAAACCAAAGAAAACAGGATATTGCATTCCTGACATTTCTAAGATTGAAAAGATAGAGGGAGGGAAGGGAGAGATTCGTTCAGGTCTTCTTTAAGCCACATGGGGAAGAAAGAAGATTAGAAGTTTAACCAGTGTATTAGCACTTTATGTGGAGCATCTTTTGAGCTAATTTGTGAAAAAATTGGGTGGTGGGTCTCAGTCTTTCCAAATGTGTACTGAGAAACTGCTATAGTCAATTCAGTTGTGAGATTTCTTGGAGTTATTCTACTTGTCTACATGCATCCTATGTGCAGAATTTCACATTGTGATATCAGCTCACTCAATGTTAGATGGTTTGGTTTTATTACATGAATTATTTATTTTAGCAAAAAAACCCCAACCCTCTGCATTTACTATAGGTAGCTTTTTCCTCCATCCCCCAGTTGAATATCTGGATGAGCAGTCCAGAGTACGGGTGAGAATCTGTCAGAAAATGACAGAAATAAAAACCTTACTGTCAGTCAACCACTTCTTTAATTCTCAAAGAGTTGAAGCACCAAAACAGAGCTGTAAAAATAGCATAACCATGGCACAGTTTTAGCACAAAAATAGAATGCCTTCCTATGGGAAAAAGGAAAAAAAAAAGAAAGGAAATTATATGGGGAAATACAAGTCTAGAACAAACACATTAGGTGATGAAGTAAGTAATCCTTCTTGTGTCAAAGAGCTTTTCTTTTTCACCTCCTGATGGAAATGCTGAAGGGCAGCTCTTGTACGAGGAGGAAGCGAGGTACTGAACTTGGAAGGAGTAGGAAGGAAGTTTTATTTTAGATGTCAGCTTGAAAGGTAGAGTATTTGCTGACTATAGAAGGTCTAGGAAACTAGCCTTTAATTCAGTGCTTCCCAAACTACTGGTCATGACTGTGATTCAAGAAGGGTTGGATACTAGAAAAAAATCTTGAAAATTTTCATTTAAGTGTTTTAGTGTGTCTATTATAAAATCAACCATTTTATAAAAACAAAAAAGTAGACTAAATTATGCTGATTCATCACTCAAAAGTTCAGTTCCATAGGCTGGGAAATGACAGCCAGCTGTAATATCTGGCTGCAGGTATAAACATGTATTGCCACAATCTAAGGTGAGATTCTCCAAGCAAGTAGCTCTTCCATGGCTAGAGTTCAAGTGTGTGTGAAGACAAATGAGCTCAAAAAGAGATCATACTTTCAAGAAGTTCAGGACTTACACCAGTTTGTGAGGACTTATGTAACTATAGCTGTGCTTTTATGTATGATTTACTCAAGCTCTTGTACCTAACATCGTTCATGAGGCAGGCATATCCTGCTGGGAAATGAGAGGCTGGGAGATGGGAGTTACCCTGCCATTTTCTTTTTGACGCACTTTGTAGCATTTTCTGAGCTTTTATTGTTTCATGCCACCTTCTTTAAGTCAGGCCATGTATTAATGTTCTTAGAGCAGGTCGCAGACCTGGAAGCCGGAAGATACCACCTGTTTGTGTGGCTTCTTATCACAGACCACTGAGCTTCATTCTGGGCTTGCTGTATTGAGCCCAGGAACCAGTGCTCTTAGAGACTGAGCTGCAAGTTCGGGAATACAGTTCCTAACAATGGAGGGTGAATCACAGTCAGACTTTTCTGCTGTTGGACAAAGGTTAAATCCTCTCTTGGCTGAACGTTCCATTCAGGCTGAGATCTACCTATCAGCCTTCTGGAGAAGAGCAGCCATTTGGTCCAAAAAGTGATATCTTTCTCTCTTTCCAAATGCCAGTATAAGCTTAGGAACAGAGAAGAAAATGGGAAGCAAACAAAGGCTGCCTAATACTCGGTGTTCTTCAAATCCCCCAGCTTTCCTGTGGATGGAGGAATGGTTTCTCTTTCTTCCTCTTCCTGCAGCTGCCAGCCAGCAAAGGGAGGGAGGCCACCTCCTGATTTCTGGTCTTATTTAGGAAAGGCCAAGGAAGACTTTCTTGTCCCCCAGAGCCCCAGTAGTAAAATAAATATGGGAGAAAACTGATCACAGACAGGTTTAATGGTGGGAGTATCAGAGCAGGCAGGAATGAACCTAACAAAGCCATACTGATACAGATGAAAGATCTGTCTGGCACCATAGCATTTCTCCAGCAGTGGCCAACAACAAATATCCATGGAATTGTACAGTTGATGTGATATTCCCCAGAATATTCACCCAGCTCTAACCAACTGGGGGAGCAAGGTGTCCCTGACTCGGAGGTGGCATCTTCAGATACTGAAGCCCTGGACAGACTTTTCTTCCATTAATTTGACCAATCAGTTGTAGAACTCTTGAACTTTTGGCACCCACAGCAACCTGTGTCAAGAGGCCCCACAGCCTAACTACATGTTTTGCAAAGAAGTAATCCTTTTCACTGCATTCCATTCAGGTCTTGAACATTCCACTGGACCAGTTTCTTTGAATGTGCCCTTGTTCTTGTACTGAAGAGTCAGTAAACAATTCTTTAGTCCACTCTTGTTTTACAGACCTCTGCCGTATTCTCTCCCTCAGCTGTATGTTTTAGCTAGCCCATGGAAGGAACCCTAATTTACTTAATTATTCCTTGTGCAGAGACAAATGGCACACAAGTCCCACTGTACCAGGGAATGGTTCAGTCTTGCCATCACTGCTGCCTCCTCTTCATACATTTTTATGTAAAGAGCATGTGTAAAGTGTGACTTATGTCTAACTAAAGCATTGCTTCTGGTAAAGATTTTCACCATTGACCTGGGTTTTGAACTTACCCAACATAAAAAAAAAAAAAGCTGTATCTTCCCTAATGAGAAGAAAATTGGAATTAATACATGACAGAACAATAATCCCAAGTATTGTTTGTTGGTATCAGTGATTATTTTTGTGAATAAAGTGAGCCAGGAACTGTGGTCTGGCCTTGAGGCTACCTGGCATTGCACAGCTCACCATCATCAGATGAAACCCTCCTGTCCACTGAAACAGGTTGGTCATATCCAAATTGCATTTTGGGAAAGGTCCTTGGCCTAGGCTATTCCCCAGACCATTCCTGGCCAAGTCTGGGAGAGTACTAATTTGTACACACTGAAATCAGACCAGAGTCAGTGCTACAATGTAAAAATGTGGACAATGCAGCGCTCAAGCTTGTGCCCTGATTTTATTTTAATTTCACTTGTGCAGCCTCTCACTGCGCAAAGCACAGGATACAGACAGCTGAATGGCTACCTACTCAACATCATACCTAAAAATGAAACTTTCTCTTTTAGGGTCAGCAAGCAGACAGGGCTGCTTTTCCTTCTCATTAGCAGTGCTGTCACTGTAATGACCATCTGGCTTCAGTTGCCCTGGCATAGATGTTATCACTATAACAGTAACAGACCTGTACTCTCAGCATTGTAAAAATACAGGGGTTTTTCTATCCAGTGAAGTCCTAGTTATGTAAACCTAAAACAACCAATCTCCACAGCTTTCCAGTGAAGGACTTCTGTAAGTTGTGTCATACTTGCAGGCACTCCAGATATTATGAACCTGAAACTGTTCCTTTATCTACAGACAGGGGTGATATGGTAGTCTCTGCTTTGCAGGCTTGGAGGTAGTAGGAAACATTCAACCCGGGGAAGCACCAAAGGCAGAAAACTGCGCTGATGATCCTAACAGCTGTGTTGCTCTAAAGACACACAGCTGCCCTCTGTTGTGGTGTTCATCACCTTCAGCCCCGAACAGAGCACTGTTACTCATCTAGAAGAACTGCAATGCCAAACAGTGGTGAGGGTGGTAATGAATGGATGTATGCTCCTTTCTCTGTAGTCATGTAAAAGTTAGGCAGAACCTGACCAAACTTTATAGTTGGATAAGGCTAGTGAGAGGGAAGCAGTAACAGGAAGCAGATTAAGCACATCAGTCAGGTAGGTTGAATGTACCAAGCCAGCTCTGTGCTTTTTGGTCTAACTATTCAGGGCAACAACCAGCCTGCAGCTTTCCGAGTCTTCCAAGCATAACACTTAGCAGCTTTGTACCAGACTTACCTGAGATACTTAGTATCTCTCCAGTACACAATATGTACCTAGTATTTGAAGGAAAAGACCAATTAATCCTAGTAAGCTGCACCTACACTAGTAAATTAAATATGCTGTCTTTGGTTCTGAACTGTCACTGGGAAGTCCTTGTCTCATGTTCTTGCCAAAACAGGGTTGCTGAATGCTCTCTTTTGGAGACTGGTAGTTGGCATGAGCCAACAGCTTTAGGGCCATTCTGATGATACCACCACAGGCAGTGCAGGTAAAGCACACAGGCACATCTTCTGGCACTGATTTACTAACACTGACATAATTGTAACATCTTTCAGCAGACGATCCATTCACAGTTTTCTGACAACTCATGTTCTAAGGTCATATTCAAAGGAGGGGATCCGATCTCACTTAGGCTGCTGTAGTAAATGCTGACAATGCCATTATTCTGGATTGATAGTCATGTAAAAAGAATAAAGGGGATTTAGAGAAATGGAGTAAGGGAGCAGTAAATGGAAGTGGAAAAGACGGGCATTTTTCATCAGGTTAAGTGTAAATACAGTGGTAGTTGGAAGGAATTATGTGCAAGATTCTGTGCTGCACTTTTCAATGCTGAGGGTAAGACATGGCAGAGCAGCGTTGTGCTGTATCTGAGGCTGTACTGGCAAGGCCTGTGACAGTTTACATGGCCAAGGGACTCTGTAATAGCAAGTCTTCAAGGTTTGCATGAAGAATTTCTGAAGTCCTTGCCTCAGCACAACCCCCCTGGCTGTCTTCTACACTGGAACATCTGAGCAACAAAATGATAACTTTCAACACAGCTTCCACTGCACTCCCCAATAAATCTGGAGCTTTTAGGGCCCTTTTGCTCCATCCTGAGCTTTATCTGTGTCATCAAGGCCTGGAACAGGGAACGAAGCCTCAGCTTAGGCATGTATTTTGACATGTAGTTTATTTTATTTATAATTTTATTTCTCTTTTTCTATTAACATAACTCAGTTTTCATAGGAACAAAAGAAATTCATAAATCTCTTTAATGGGAAAGAAGTTTGTTTCTTTTGGCTTCTGGGCATCCGTTCAAAGCTGGTCCTCACTGAGCACTTGGAGTGTAGTTATCTAGGTAATGGTGCGGCACTTCCAGCTGGTTCATCTATCTCTGCAGGGCTCAGGCATGTGAAGGCTGTAAAGTTTCCACCCTCACATTTCAGCATATGTTCAGTCACTCGATGGCTGATTATAGCTAAGCAAATAGTTTATGATGAATAACTTACTCAATTTGTTAAGCTTGCTTTCTTCTTGTGGCATATCCTCCAGCACACTGGTTTCTTCAAATGTTTGTGAACCAGGGTAATTTAACCAGTTTCTTTTAACAGTGTGGGTGGATCCAGAGCAGTGCTCTGGCTGAACTCACTATTCAAAGACTGTGATTAGTTAATTGCTAAAATAAATTATGTGCTATTGTTTCTGCTCCCTGCCTGTTTAAATGCTTGTATACGTCTTCCTTATTAACTTAGAGAGTCACTGTGGAGTCAGTGCCACTGAAACTTCATCTTCAAGGTATTCTGCTTTTATACAAACACAGTTGTTGGCTTGTTCTTTTTGTTATCGTTTTTACTCAAGCCTTTGTCAGCACAGGGAAATGTACAAAGTCATCTTCACGCCTTGTTATTTTGGACTCAGTTATTATCTTAAGAATAGCATGTAATTAATATAAACAAATGACTCTAGAAACATTTTAAGAAGGAAAGAAGTGTGGTAATCAGACAAAACTTCCTCAGAATGTTAGTAATCTAATCTTATTAAAATAGCAGTATTTAACAGCTCCATCTGCTAAATACATTAACTCAAACAGCAGGAAGAAAATCCTTAAGTTTCTGAGAGGCAAGGGTTCTTCTATGTTCATGATATTTTTTTTTTAAGAACAATAGGCATTGTGCCAACAAGATCACAAGTCATAATCTAGTGATGATTAAATTATTAAGTTAGTCCAGGAGATTTGTGGAAGACAAACAAATTAAATCAATGAGAAGCTGCATCTGCTCTGGTAAGAGGACAGCTGTACATGGGAGCCAGAACAAGGGTGTGGGTTCTGCCAGCAAATGCAGAAAAGCTGTAGTGTTTCTACCAGCTGATTATGTTTTCATGTGAATAATCAATCAAAAATGTAGTGACAAGCCAAGAATCTTCTACAAATATGTTCATTTTATGGTAAATTATTGTCTGTGTGATTTACAGGTATGCTTTTTAAAAATTCGTTGAGATATTTAATGAAATCACAGTATTGTGCCCAATGGAATATAAGCATATAGCAATTAAGCGCAGTAAGCAGGGATTTACTGAAGTGATAGAACATTAACTGCTCTCTTTTGGATTTGTTTGTAATATGATGAGTAATAACATTGTATTATGAAAGGGAGTCATTCAGACAAAAGAGGAGCATTGATATGAATGAGCCTTAGGTGTTATCCTTAACAGACCTGCTACCAGAATGGCTGAAAAACAGGGAAGGATCAAGGCAGTTGAGAATTGTAGGATTGAAAGAAAATGACTCTGTTTTAGGTGGTGGTTGTTTGTAGTATTTAAATAAATTTATTGAGTAAAGTTTGCAGAACTGATCCTGTGTCCTTTACTATGGTCAAGCCTGAAGTATTGGCTGTTCAAAGGAGATCTTATTCTGGACCTTTCCTACTGAGATTTTGGAGTGTAATGCTCTCTGAAATCCCAGAAAACAAATACAAATCTGATCATGGGCTCATCCCCTCATCCACTGAGGGAAATAAAAACCAAAAAGGCTCACAGGTTTGGGTTTTTTTAACAAGCTTTCCAGTTATGCATTTTTTTTTTTTGCTCTCTTTTAGGCACTCAGATAGGATTCTATTTGTTTTCTAGTCCCTATTTATACTATGCAATTAACCTACACAAAGTGATGCTTAAAGATGTCAGCAAATCATTCTGTGTCCATAAAGTTAACACTTCCCTGCCTGTATCCTTGTGGAGTTGTAGTGGACAGGTGACTTGGCTATCTACTGTTTGTTTCATTTTGGGGTTTTTCACAAGTGAAGTGTGTGCCACTTATGTAGTCCTTCATTTGCTGCCGTTTTGGGCCACTGTCCAACATGAAGTGAGATACCGTGCCCTGGCAACTTCTCTTGGGATTGCTGGGCAGACTCAAACCAGGTGTGGAGTGCTGAGCACGCCACATGTTCCTCCTTGCTCGGAGTCCCTGGGACTGCATCTCTCACAGGGCATCAAAGAATTTGCTCAACTTAATAAATGAATATATCTTGTTGAGACTGGAAGTAGGACTTTGTTGATCTTCCTACTTTCTCCAGTTTGTGAAAGCTTAGTCAGCATCGTGGCAAGTTTCTGCACTTTATTTCATGGTGTTTCAGGTCTGGCACAGCCACATGGCAGAAGGCGCAGGTGAACAGACCAACTTACAAAATCCAGCATGCCTTTCAGTGCCATCTGTGAATACTCTTTCCTTAACTTTTCATCATAATTTTATCTCAGAAAATGGAATAAGCATTAGGATTGTTTAACTTTGCAGAGTGCCCCTTGACTTCAGTTAAATACATGCCAAAGACACTTGTTTCAGAATTAAGCTCTGTGAACTCCACCAGTTGGGATGTTACTGCATACAACCCTCAAGCTCTGTTGAAAAGTTGAAAATTCCTTTGGAGTCACTCTGTGCTTGTTCTCTTAGTTTTTGCAGTGTGGTTGTCATCCCACAGCTCATTTGTTCCACAACAGCAATGAGGCAGAAGCACATGACTGCTGCCACCAGCCTCTCCTTACAGGTGTCTACTTCTCTGAAGGGCAGCAACTGATAAAGGATCTTCTCAATGTGACAACACAGGCAAAGAGGTCATGTACTTAAATCTATGAGGTCCCTCATCCTCTTGAAAACACGGAATATGAGAAAAGGAATGAAGGAGACTTTGCGATTCTCTCTTCCTTTCTCTCTTTATACACATTTTAATCTGGGCTTGGAAAAAAAAAACCACCTCACAAATGCAGAGGAACAAAGGGGTTTGTACACTGTACACTTTTCTTGAGGCTCTAATTGGAAGGTTTATAAATAGTTAAGCTGGGGTTTTTTTGCTATGTAATTCCAAATTATGTGTTAAACCCTTATTTTTCAGCTGGTGACCTTTGCAATAGTGACATTGCGTGCGTAGCATTAACAAGCAATGAACAAAGACAACTTCTTTCTATTTTTAGGAGAGGAGAGTTGCCAAACTTCAGATAATTTAGGAATCTCATGCATTTTTTCATAGAAATGATTCATAACTTTTCTTCTGCAGAATACACAACAAATTCAAAACTGCTTATAGAAGTACTCTGATTTGGTGTGTATTCAAATCTCATGGATTCATATCAATGTCAAAAATGGTTTTTTTCCAATGATGAGTATGGGAGTTACACCCCACAAGGCAATGGAAGAAAGAAGAATAAAACTACTGCTCTGTAACAGACCAAGTAGAACAAAGAAAAATCCCTAATGGATCTTCCAGTGAATACTCTACTTGAGTGTATAATGACTTAGCCCTTATGTTAGATCATAGATGACACTACCAGGTATAAGTATGTTTTATTGTTTGCATATTAATTCTGAAGTCCACTTTTCCTACTGAGTACTTTCACTCATTCAAGCTCTTTGGGTCAAGAATAAGCATGACTTGGACCAGAGAATAAAGGAAATGTCAGGGGGAAGGTCAGAGCTTCCAAGCGAGAGCACATGAGCACAGTCCTGGCTGCCCTTGGAATATGCTTAAATAGGGCCTTTGTGATGGTGCCATGATTGAATGTCCTCATCTTTTTTGCTTTGTCTCCAAACCTGACTGAGGTGGCAATGCAGAAGACTGCCCATGGAAAACTATTTTTTCAGTGGCTGGGGCTCATTACTGCTCCTCTGTCTTCAAATAAGTTTGGCTCTGTCCCAGAGAAACCAGGATTTAACTATTAAGCAGATGTACAAAATCTCCTTTAATATTAAAGTGGGCATGGTGAGATAGTGGGGACCTAAGTCCACACAGCTGTAGATACCGAAATTAAGAGTTTGCTCATACTAATGAGGCAAACTGTATCTGACAGTTTTGTTAAGTTACTGAAGTTGTGCATTCAAGCCTTGTGGCCATGAAGGGTTGGAGTGCTTTATTTTTTTAATGAAAGATCAGATTATTAAATCATCACAAGACTAAGATCTGGATAAGTCTTGGATACCTACCTGTTTTGTCTCTACCATAACATAGGCCTGTAATGAAGCCTTTTGAGTAATCAAGTCTAGTATGAAACAGTACATATCCTAAGTTAAGTCTGTTGCAGAATTCATAAAGAGCGTCCAGCTGGGAACAACAGAATGGAAAGCCCTTCCTTCTTGTCTCTCACTTTCTGTCCATAACATGTGTCTTTTTCCTTAACAAAAAAAATCAAAAAACAATACAAAAAGACCACACAACACACACACACACACCCCCAAATCAACAGCATATTTCATCTTTTTGGGGGGTTACCATGGGTGTTGCTATCAGAGAGCTGCCAGGAGAAGTTCTGCCATGTGTGTTGTGTAGCCTTTATGGTGATGGCTGCGTTTCAGTCAGTTTTTATTTATGAGAGAAACATCTTTAGGTTTTGGTACTGTGTGCAAATTGTCTATAAAAGTTGCTAATGAAAAGGATTCATAAATGTCCCAAAAAGGAGATAGAAACAACACTAATTTTCTTCTGCTATTTAAAGTGTTCCTGACCCTGAAGCATATCTCTCTAAGGCCAATGGAAGTAAAAGAATGTAAATGTTGTACAACAAGAGGATTAGACCCATAAACTGTCCATGCCTGCTCGTATTAGGACATTATTCACTGGAATTCATTGTAGGGCAAGCCGTTGCCTATGTGGAGTACTTGTTTAAACTTGTGAAATTGTTGCCATCTGAAAGGCAGAGCGAGCACTGGAAAGCACGCTGCCAGACCTGGCCCAAGCCCACCCAGCTCATTAGCATCAAAGCTTTGTATTTGCACCCCACTTAATGACTTCAGGGCTTCTTAAAGCAAGCCAGTGCTCAAACTATGGAAGCAGCAAGTAAGGGATTGTTTACAACACTGAGTACTGGTTTAATTAACTCATCTAAATCAATTTAGGTTGCCAGTCTGTACCACTGCAAGGTCTGTTGTAAGACTCTTGTCTACTGAATTGGGCATAAATCTTATGATAACAACAGTGGAGTGAAAGGGGTGCCCAGACGGATATTAGGGGGGTTGAAAATGAAAAAAGCTCGCTTCTTTTCTTGAACTGTGTTCCAGATAAAGGCAGCAGGGAAGTGGATTGTTTTTCCTCACTGCTTGGCTCGAGCCATTCTGCAGCAGGCCTGGGTAGTCCAGCAAGCCAGTCTGGATGTTTCCAGAGAGCCCTGTGTGAGGAATTCAGGCAAAAAAAGGAAATATCTGGGCTTGCGGATTCCCAGCCCAGGCAGGTGTTCAGTAACAGATGTGCCCAAGGCACGGTGTAACGCTCGTCAGCAATGACTCCGTCTGTTCAAAATGGTGACTGATGGGGTAAAAGATGGCTTTAGACAGGTAACTATTGTAAGCGTTAGCACATGCTGCTACAATGCTGAAAACATTAGGAACTACGAAAATCAGCCATCCTCTGACCTGTGCATTGTATTTATGTATGCAGATGTGTAATGCTTAAGTTAAAGAACAATTATTTAAAACACAAAGCAGGAGGGGAGCAATTGTCGTGAAGGAAGACCATAAATTTTCTACATGACATGTATGAGAGTGACAAAAAAGTGGTTTGAATTGCTTTGTGTAATGGACAATTAAAGTTTTTGAATAAAATATATAGGGGCTAATGGCATCCTTTTTCCCCTTTAATACAAGTGGCAGAGAAGCGAGATTGTGGCATGGGTGACCTTGTGTAGAATAGTTTGGCACTTACTGGATACAACCAAGACATTTACGAGGCCATCTCTGACAGTGTGAAATATTTTCTTTCAGGTAGATGTTTGAAAAAAATATTTAGAAAGGAGTTATCACATCTGTTTTATGTTACTGCATTTTTAATATAAGTAATCTAATTTAGGCTGGAAAAAAACGTATGAGAGGCTTCTGTATACTTCTTCTGAAGCTGTTTTGTTTTTGCAGATTTAATTGTAGGTGCATTTGGAGCTGGAAAAGCAGTTGTTTACAGGTACGTGGCAAATACAACGGATGTTTTTATTTTCCAGCTTTAGTGGGAGATATGCAAATAAACAAATTTCACATTCCTGTGTTGCCCTGGCGCAGTGTATAAAAGATGTTCATTACAGATGATAGATCAAGCATCTTGTGAGAAACAAATGCATTTTTCCCATGCTCAAAACTCATCATTTTCAAAGAAAATTTCCATGCTTAGTCTTACCTCAAAAAACTTCTGGAATATTTGACTCCTTAGTTTATTTTGTATAAGAAAATTAAAAAGCATAAAATTGATAATTAATTTCTTTCCTGGGGGAATGGTGCTAGTAAAAAAATTTCAAGCAAGTCTGATTCTTGTGGAGGTTGTGTATGTTAAGACATGAACTATGCAATGAAAATAAAGACTGCTGCTTTAGCCTCAGTTTAGAAAAAAATGTATGAGATCCTGTTTTACAAATCACGGAGTTGTTGCTTACTACGGATTTTCACTAAATGCACTTTTTGATTAGAGGTATAATTTAAAACTACCACATACATAAAGAAAAATCTGCTGATGCTTTCTTAGTCCAGCCGTGCCCACAGTTCTTGCATTTAAATATTCACCATCTGTTGCTGCAACAATGTTATCATATTTCTGGATTCTTCTCTGTCTTCTTGTTGTATGTATTCCCAGCACTACCTGACTGAGAAGGCATGTTCTTCTTCCCAACTGAATGTTTGTCAAAGCCCAAGAATTTTGTAAAACAGGAATGTTAGCTCATTTTAGCTAACACTGTAGGTTCAGTGAGTAGACCTGATTTTCCTACTGCCCTATGATAGAATCATGCAAATACTTTGCAGTACATCAGTTTGCAGTGGCATAAATGACGGCATAGGATGTGAAATATTGGAGAATTAGATCCAGTGTGTATTTTGGATAGCAATTAAAAAATGTGCCCTATTTAATTTAAGAAAGTGAATAGCAGGAGGCCATTTCCTGGCCACAGTGTATCAAGTATGCAACTTGCCATATGGGAGAAATGGAATTTTATTAAATGAGATTTGCTAAAAAAAAAAGGTTTTCCCTGTTGCACAAAACCAAAGTAATTTTATTTTTTTAATTTCTTGTCAAAGTAATATAGGGAAGTAATCATAAAAGCTCAGCTATGGATTGAAATATGAGGAAAGTAATTTGGTAATAAGCTGGTTTTGACAGAAATATGTAACTTACTGAAAAATAGTACTGCTGTCTCTAAAAAATCAGAATTTAGACCCTTTCTTGTTTTCATCTGTCTTCTAAATTGCTCTCAGTTATAGATTATCTCATTACTTAATAACAGATTGTTATTCAAAGGGATGGTTCACATCACCACAGCTATATATTCACATATTCAGCAGAATTTTGTGATGATTACTTCTGGTTTCCAAAGTCAATTGTCTCAAGACTTGTCAGACAGAGTGTACTTTATTATTGGCTCAAGATATTCTAGATCAACTGCTATTTTAACCAAATTATGTTTATTCTTTTAAGAATCTTAACAGAGATAGCAAGTCTGAATATGTCACTGTTAATGGAGACAGTATAAAACAAATCTAACAGTACAAAATAATAGCCAAAGGACTGATGTAAGTCCCAAAAGGCAGACTGTACCTTTGTGAAAACCCAGTGTGATGAGATGTGTCTGATGTGCCTTAGTCCCAGAACAGATGGCTGACTATAGGATACATGATATAGTCATGCTGTTAACCTGTGATTTTTTGTGAAGAACTTTCAAAATGTCATAATAGGGGGTACCACAGTTTCTGACATAATCAGAAAAGCTCTTTTATGGTAGGAGCAACTTTATAAAAGTGTTTTCTCCCAAGTAACTCTACATTGATGGGTTCTTTGTGGCCATCTCAGTTAAGTGTTTTCTCTGCTGCAACTTGGGTGCTAATGTGCTCCTTCTGAATGCTGTGAACCTTATTTCTGCCCCTCAGAGCCAGACCTGTTGTGACAGTGAATGCCCAGCTCATTCTGAACCCCATGATTGTGAATCCAGACAACAAAACTTGTCAGCTCCCTGGCTCTCAGCTTTTGGTGGCCTGGTAAGTTTATGATTATACAAAAACAATCCTTATCTTCTTTCCCAAATAACTTCCTATTCCTAACTTTACTTGCTGTTTTTTGTTGAACATGTTCAAAGTTCAAAAACAATGTTAAAACATGCTATGAGCACAACAACAACAACAAACCATATAGAACAGAGCTCTTTCTGATATCTTCTAGAACTTCACAGATTCTCAAAATGGAATAGCTTAAAGTCCTTTGTTATGCTGAGTCTCTTTCTGCGTAGGAGGATGCTCAGTCTCTCCTAGGATCAAGCTGCAAATTCATAGGCAATGTTTGAGTGAATGAAACATGAAACAGCTAAGACAGACAAAATACAGAAATATTCATCCATCTAAACACACGTCTTTGTTGAGAAAATGTAACAGTGAAAGTGCTGTAAAGAGCTGGTGGGCCCACCATTTTCTGTTAGAGAGAGGTCTTGGTCCTTTGTGAAAGAGAGAAGATACCTGGCTAGCCATTCTGAGAGCAGTTCACAGGATGTTGTTTCTGGCTGTCATTGGTCAGAGGAAAGCTTTTTTTAGTGCATTGTACAGGACAATGTTGCATATATCTTTAAAAGATAAACCCTCCACCACAGTAGCATTTAACTTCGAAAATAAAAGGTACATTCAAAAACTTGAAGCTAATTAAAACCATTTCAGATCAGATGCAAATATAAAATGCTTGCAGGACAGTTGGAGGGTCTCTAATAGCACATAATACTACCAAAAAGGCACGTTTACTGCACTAGAAAAAAAAAGTCACTTAGAAAGGCCCCCAGGAACAGTTGATAAAAGAGGCTATTACAAATACATAAGATACTGTTTAAAAGTGGAAATCATAACAAATGAGGAAACTAAAAACAAAACAGAGCATAAATGCCTGCAACTCAAATATAAAATACCAGTAAGTCCTGCCAGAGAGACTGTGAGGAACAGATTTCTAAGACCTAAAAGCTAGTCATATCATTTATTTAAACACATTAGAAGCAGAAAGCCTGCCAGTGTGTGTGCTGGATGGAAAGAATACCAAGGTGGAAAGGAGGATTCCAGAAGATAAGGTGACTGCACAAATTTTGCACTGCTTTTAAACCAGAGGTGATCAGAGGGATTCCCCACACTAAAACATAAATCTAAAAATTATCTCAAGTTTTAGAGTCAGCAAAACAGTTTTTAGAACAAACTGGTAAATATGAACCATAAAAAATAATCATGATCAGAAGCAGTTCATTTAAGAGTCATAAAGGAACTCAAGTCTGATACATTTAAACCACTAAATATGTGGGCTTTCACTGCATATGGGATGGGGCTGTCAAGAGATTTTCGCTTTTGCTCTATTCTTTTATACCTTATGGAACTTGTCGTATTTGTCATAATGTTCCTCATTTCTACATCCAGTGTCGAAAATCACCCATCTACAGAGCAATGCAGAAGGCACTCAGTAGAACTATACTATGCAGTCCCAGAATTTTAAAAAGCTTTGGATTTTCTGGAATAGGATCCAGATCAAGATCCACCCTGACTTTTTATTTCAAGCACCTTTTAATAGTTGATGTAATGGAGAGTTTAAAATGCCGACATTGGGCTCAAGCATGTTCATTGATCCAAATTATGTTTCTTCAGAACTGTTTAAGACTTTTGAAGAATACTTTATGCTGTTATGGTAAAGATTTTAAAACCATAACATTTGCCAACAGGGTACTGTTGGTAAAAAGAAAAAGAAAAAGGTTTTTTCACAAGAGAAATAAATAAAAACTTCTCTGTTAAAAAATTATTCCTGCTGTGAGATATTGTTTAAAAAAGGGGAAAACCCCCAAAGTATGCTCCTTTAACATGTAGTTTTTTCATTACTTTTCATTTTTATGTTACGTTTGGTTTATATCTACAAGAGTTTTAATAGGACTATAATTTAATTTGTCTGCTTTATTTTCAAATACTCTTCCCTAAAGATTTAGCTCATATTATAAAATGACTGAAGAGCACCTGCTGTTTTCCATGCCATAATTTTTCTCTTTAGTTGATGTAAGCTTGTATTGTGCATATGAAAACAATTAGTAGGGAAACTCCAAAAGGTAAAGAATTCCGCAGTCCCATGGGATAGACTTCTGTATCTCTTAGCCAGCTGTGCAACTTGTATAAAACGTCTACCGACTGACACTGCAAAATTAGAATGTAAGGAAACCTCCTACCAGAAAAGTGTCAGAAGGTTTGCGTGTGTGCATGAATAATGTGGATTATTGTAGATTTTCAAGTATTAGGAAAATATTATTTTTGCTCTGGTATAAATTGGAAAGCTGAAGCACAAGAGGAAACATGCACACAGAAAGTAATTTTGCACACAGTCCTAAGAGAATTGTCCTGAACTTCTACAAACATGATTCTTTCTCTTCTATGTTTAAAACATAGCTATTTATGAGTTCCCGAAACTAACAAATTTGTAACAATTCTGCAACTTTGAAGCTATTGAACAAAAGGTAACCCCCTTTTTTTTTCCTTGAAAGTGTGAAAGATGCAGGTTAATTTCTGTAAAAAGGGGTAAATAAACCAAACATTCACATTTTTCAAAAGCTGTTTCCTCATCATATGATTTATGATGTCCAAGACTGGAGTCCATCCATCAAGAGGTCTATTTTATCCCTGCATTGGTATTTTTATTATGTTGAGAGCTGATTATCCACTAGCAACTTTGTTGCTACTTTGTGCTTAAATGGTATCTACAAAAAAACCCCAACACCTCCTCCTATCTCTAATTTAAGGTAGTGCACAAATACTGTTATTTCCATTTGGCAGAGTAGCAAGAGGTCAGAGAAGTTACATGGGTTACCAGAAGTAGTGCAAAAGTATCCAATCATGATAAAAAGTCAATTTGCAGAATATATTTTTTATTTGTTAGTGCTTTTCAGGTTTGGATGTCTAATCTGAGATGTGCCTTGTAGGCGTCTTCAGGGAACCCAGCTACCCACCTTTTGTAAGCCCACTAAACGAGAGGCAAACTGTTTAAAATTTCTGATATTCAGGTTCAAAAACTTGATCAAAAATCAAAAAATAATTTGAAAAAATTTGTCATTCTTTTATCTCCAAATGTGTTGTTATTGTTAAACCAGTAATAAAATATTTATAATCTTAAATCAGCTAGATTCATTAAATGAGATCTTTCTACAGACACTTCAAAAAAAGCTGAATATAAAATTCCTACCAAAAATATAAAAAATAATAATATTTCAACCCCTCTTAACTTATTATATTATTATAACTGCGCATTTTAAAATATTATCATTTGTTATTATTATAACTGCATAAATTATGGGCTGTTTTTTAAATTTTGCTCTTTTTTGATGCTAGTAATTTCTTTTCCCAGTGACTTAATTCAAAACTGGATGTGATCAGTGCCCCATGGATATGGACCTAAGGGCCTTTGTACTTTGTTGAGATGAATTTGTGTAAGAGTTACTATAGACTGGTGGCCAGCGTTAATGCAAATCAGATAGCAAAGTCTTATGGCCAAGAGTCAGAAGATGCGTACCTCACACCTCAGGGGCTGACAGGAGGAAAGTAGTCAGGTGGTAACAGTTGCTACTCAGGAAGCCATCACTGTTGCAGACCTCTGCTGTGCCAGGAATGCAGCTGGGTAATTTGATCGTTTTAGTAGCTCTAGAGAAGTTCAAAGGGCAGTCATTTGAGTTATCTAGCAGCCTTTCTGTTACCACAGCCTGGCCGCGTGATGTAGCCTAGCCATGGAAAGCCTTCAGCTTTAAAGCGCCGTGTTGGTCATTGTGGGTCACTGGTTAGACTTTGGCATAAGAAAATCTAAAAGCAGGCCAAGAATTAGAAACAATTTCTTTAAAGGTCATTCATCAGTAGACGATAAGGGCTTCTGCTATTCTTCTATAGAGGTTTGGGACCTTGCAGGTTGGTGTCTGCCTCACACAGAATGGAAGTCATAGCATCAGAGCTTAAAGTGCCTTTCTGCTAAGGCATTGTCCATTCTTGCTCTCCATGTGCAATCCTGTGTGCTAGGGAAGTTGTTAACAATAACAAATGACATCTGGTTAGATCTGGTAATTCCTTGCTCTTCACTTCCTGAATCAAATTTCCTATTTTTTTCACCTACTAGAATAGCTAGACCAAAATAAATTCTTTCTGGTACAGACTGCAGTCTGGAATTTTGAGTAATATTAAGTAATTTGGTTTTACTTCTAAAAAGACTGCCCTCATCTATACCATAAGTAGTTTTGAAGAAATAGGAATTTTTTTAAGCTTCTTGTTCTAATAATATTAAAACGTCTAGTAGTATTAGTCTACCCAAAGAACATAAAATTATTTCAGACTGCTTTGTTGTCCCAAGATAACCAGGAAAAGCTAGCATGTTCAGTTTTAAGGCTATCTATTCTGTAGTTACAATGAAATACTATTCAAACCATAAGCTTATAGAGAAGACAGACACTGCAGAATAAATGCTGTGTGGGGATCTCTTCAGAGAGGCAAGATTGACAGCACATAAAAGTTCATGTGCTTTAGGATGAAGGACTGTTTCCTAGTTGTTTCTTACCTGCTGAAGTTTTCTTCCTTTCATTGTCAGTTGGTTGGTTGATTGCTCCTACAAGCAAGCTCAAAAGCTCAGCTATATTTCTTACTGCACCTAGGAGCCAGATCTTAAATCTCATAAATCCTTTAGACTCCTGTCCTCTTTTGTGGTCTGTCTTTCCCTCTGCTTTTCTTTTTCTCACGACTAAAGCATCCCTCAACATCTTCACAGCATCTTTTTGTCAAAGTGATGAACATATCTAAATTTGCCTGGATCTGTGATCAAAATCTGTGATGTCTTTAGAACTGTTTCTGAATTAAATATCCATAGAATCACAAGTGTGTGGCAGAATTCTTCTAAACCCATAGTCTTGCCTCTTGCATGGCCAGAGGCTAGAAGACTAATAAACCTCAATTTTTTGCTTTTTTGCACTGCCATTCCTGTTTTGACGTGCTCTGCCTGGAGCGGAAGGATTAAATCTAGGCTCTTAAACATACACTGAAATTGTGCTCTTTAACAAGTAAAGCATTTCAGGCTGGATTTTTAATTCAAGCTTTTTTTAGACATGACAGTGCAAAAACTGTGAGACCTCCAAAGCGAGATCACCAAATTTAATACGTGATGGCAGTTCGTGAGTTTACGTTTGAGAAAATACACTCTTATGCTATGACATGTGAGACTGACTTGTGAAGCCTGATGTCTAAATTGCATGTATGCGATTACACAAGCTTTTCTCATTTTTGTTGTTCTTGTCCTTGTATATTAGGAAATAATTGGTTCTTCATGTGTTAGCTCATAATTGTAAAGAATTAGGAGTATGACTGAATTTGCAATTTCTACATGGACCATAACGTCATTCGAAGGCTGCATTTAAGTAGAGTTTAATGGCATAAGGCAATTTTTTTGCCCAAGAGGAAAGTATTTAAGGTCATGGGAGTGACATGAATCCCAGATGCGGCACAGTTAAATTTCTCAGAGGAAACAAACATGCAATTAGAATGTGATTACAGGTTATTTTAAAGGTTATGTTACTGGTTTTGAATCCACTGCATGGAGAAATTATTATGTAGTATAACAGTAGTGAGAAGATTAAGAGCAATGGGTAATGCAAATGTTTTTATTTAACTCAAGCTGATTTCACATCTTCCAGTGCAGTCCATGTTTAGCTGAGTTGTCCTTATACAAAACAAAATATTTTCTGAAGCCATGAAAATACTCTTTAAGAATGACTTTTAATTAGGGACACTTGCAAATTATCTTTCACCTGAGCAATTTTGTTAGTTATACAGGACTTCTTTAGGAGTAATGGTGTGGAGAACTAAGTCCTTGTGTGGTGCGACAGCAAAAATAAAAAATCAAGAGCATCTTTCCAGTGACAGATTTCTTGTTTTTGCACTCATCAGGGAAGCACGCCCTGCATTAGCATCAACAAGCATCATTATAACTTTCCTTGGCCATCCACAGAGTAATTTGTGAAAGCCTTTTTAAAATGTGATTCAGTTAAATATTTATATAACTTGCACAGATTCCTTAGAAAGTGAAACTTTTCTATAAGCATTTATAATTTTCAGGTTTTAAATTTAATTTTTATAGTAAGTCTTGTTAGAAATTATCAGCCAATAAAACTATGAAAGGCTTCTCCTGTCACTTGTTGAGCATAACTGCAAATCTGTTGCCTGTCTTACAAAGAAATGGAAATAAATGTTTATTATGAAGAATAACTAATTATGGCTGAGGTGGTATTTGTATAATACAGTTATAATTGTGATGTGAATATTGCTAGGCTCAAAAAAGCTTGCTATACACTCTGAATAGGCAAATGAAAAACGATTATCTTAGAGTATGTTGCATTGTGTAGAATGTGTTGCATTAGTGTACTAAATAAAATGAATAACGTGAATTTCTCTATGCTTTGATTTAGGTCATGTACCTGCCAACTTCTGCAAAAGTTAGCAAATTAGATACAATACATTCTGGTTAGTCTTGTGCCACAAAGATTGAACAATTCAGTTGGTATGTTTGGAATGAATTGTAGCCTCTTGGAATTGTGAAAGTCTTACAGTAATGCCAGTGAAACACATTGGCATTCTGTGTGTTTTGATTTGCTGGAAAACAGCTTGAGTGTTGACTGCATGCTCAAGGATTTTACTTATTTGAGCATGATGAACCAGAAAGGGCTTCTGCAGACAGCCTCATACAAAGGTGGTTTGCCAAAGCTTAACATAGGGAAGCCAGCTTTGCCAGTAGCATTAGGAGGGTGTAGGCTGCCTCAAGAATTAGCGGGAACAGAGACACTTCTCCATAGCTCTCCCAGGAAGATGATCAGACCTTGTCTTCTTTGATTATTAGTGGAGCCTAGCAGACTTGCTAACTTAGGGAATATCATAGGTAGAAATCTCATTTTTAAAATCATTTTTAAGAAAAGGAAAGGTATGACTTGGGAACTGCTGATTCCCGGGTCAGCTCTCTTTCTGCTAATAATTCTACTTTTTTATATGTAGCTTTACTGTAAGAGTCTGCGCAGACTTCGAAGGTCAAGGTATTTCAGATGAGATAGGTAAGAAATATTTTATATTGCTATAAATTACTCTGGCCTACTCAATTTCAGGTGTATTTTTTTCTTACATCTTGAAAGGCAATAGGAGTGAGAACCTCCTAAGGCAAGAAAATGCATTTAAATAGATAGATACAGATATAGATATAGATAAAACACAAAGCTTGTAGTATTCACTTGAAGGAATTTTTATTCAGTTTAAGCCATTTTCCAAATAAAACCAAGAATACCCTGGTGGAGAATGTACTGTTTTGAAAAAGAAAAAAAGTATTAAAAAAAATTAAGAGATGGAAGTCCTGTACACGTATGATCTGTGAATAAAATTAGAAAGTTTAAATTACATGTATTCCATACTTTGGATCAAAAAATAGTGTGCTGCTAAACAGACAGACACTTAAAGCAAGAATTAGTTTTGCTTGGAAGACTTTGTTAGAGTAATTAACTATAATATGTAATGAATTGTTTACTACTTTTTCTTTCTATGTTAAATAAATATTTGATCTACTTTTATCTTTTAGTGCTGACAGGTGAATTGCAGTTAGATTCACTGAAACAGAAAGGAGCTGTTAAGAGGACCCTCTTCTTTGATTACCATCAGTCACATCTTTACTTCTCCATTGTGATAGAAAGACAGAAACAGCTCCATTGCCAGGACTTTCTTGTTTATCTCAGAGTAAGTTGTTTAAAATGTTTTGGCCTGCCATCATCATTTGAGTAGTGTCAGGGATTTAAAGATAATAATAAAAAAAGGAGTCACTGGAAAAGGAAGAAAGATTTCCATTGTTCTTAGACCCCAATATTACAGAAATGTGAGATAAGAAAGGCATCGTCTGAGTGTCCAGAACATTCTTCTATCTGGGCAAAATATCCTATGTGAATCTTTGGCTCATCTTTTGTCAGTGTAAGTATAAAAGAAAGACTTCCTTTGAAGAGTGTACAGTTTCTCTGTACAAATACATTGATTTTGTGCTCTTCTGGAAATTCTGATTAGATACTGCATCTCCTGATACAAAAATGCAAGATTGCTCTCCCTGTAGTATCCACAGTGGGATGATCAACTAAATATGTTAAATGTCATGCCATTTTAGTTTCAACAGCTATTTTAAAGGAGTGTCACCAGCAATATTGGCCTAAAATTCATATATTTAAAACAATATTTTTAAGATATTTTAAAATGCTTTTAGAAAAATTAAAACTGTAGAACTGAAGTTGTGAGGGAGAAAGGGTCATTAAAAAAGCTGGAATTACCTCATGCAATTGAAGCAGATTCCAAGTTTGGTGCTAGAAATGCAGTGGGAAGTGAAATGGAGAAGTCTCAAGCAGTGTGTAACGAAATATCTGGGCAATAAAGGTGGTGGAGTTTTACCATTGCTAATCTATGTAAATTCTTGGTTATGAAACAAACCAACATTACCTCCACAAATCCACACATGCCCTACCTCCATTCCAAAAGGAAGGTGGGCAGTCGCTGATAGGAATTGGCTCTGCATCTCTCTCGAACAGCTTCATTTTAGGCTAATGCTTTGAAATAATTCTGAGTCTACTCAGCTCAGCCAGCTTCTTCCAGATGTGGGGCTGGGGAGGCAATGTGTTCTGGGCATTCTAGTTATTGGTGAGTCACTTTGCTTTCCTAATGGCATTACATACAGCCAGAATTTGTCAGCAGCTGCCAGAGAACCAAATCTTTACCTTCAATAAAGACTAAAGCCTGAACCTGTTGCCATACCATACTAATCTGAAATAGTTATATTAAACCATTGGGGTTTTTTGTGTGATTGTCACTCACAGGATGAAACAGAATTTAGAGATAAATTATCTCCCATCAATATAAACTTGAATTATAGTTTGGATGAATCCGGTTTTGAAGACAGCCTGACTGTGAAGCCAATACTAAACTATTACCAGAAAAGCTCAGTAACAGAACAGGTATGAATTTTGCATGCCACATTTTCTGTATGTAAACATGAAAGCATTTACAAATACTATGTGTGTCGTCTTCCTTAAAACAGAATATCATGGCCAGAAATTACATAACAAGGATTTAATTAATTCAAAATGTAAACTGAATATAAATATAGAACCAGGCAGGCCTTTAAAGCATTTCCAAAACTTTGTTGTATTCATAGTTCTGATTGCATTCTAGAATATGAAAGCCAAGTTAGTGTGGGAAAGAGCCTGAAAGATGATATTGTTCTGCTAAGGACATGGTTGACAGTCTCCAACTACTCATGTGGAAAGGAACTTATAGAGAGGAGAAAGATTAATTCAATAGGGCAATGCTAGTGATATTTAAGACATTTTGTTAGTGATACTTAATGCAGTTATTTGGACTTTGAAGTGTGTCGTAACTGTAGTATTCTTTTTTTATTTGTTTTGCGACAACACAGGCTTACATTCTGGTTGACTGTGGGGAGGACAATTTGTGCATTCCTGACTTGCAGCTTTCTGCAATGCCGTAAGTTAAATAAGATAAATGATGCTGTATGTAACAAAATTCAGATACCTCTAACTGATTTAACCAAATGAAATATGTAGAAAACAGTTATGTTGTTTGCTATAGGTACTCATTCTTACCTTACTTCCAAATTTTAATTTGCACATCCATCTAGAAAACAGAGAAATGGAGAAATATACACTTGAAAATGTATCTTTGTCAGACACATTCATGGTGTTTAATGGTTATCAGAAAGTATAGTTTGCAAGTGTTTGTTAGGATTGATTCTAGTTCTGTGAATGCCAAGAGATAATAAAAATTGTTGTTCAAAGGAGAATTTAAATTTCTTTACTTCAGAATACCAGTGATTTTGAACCTGAGACAGAATTCTCCCGAACTCATTATGCAGTGAAGTAAAGAAATTTCAGAATAAAAGAATTTCAAAACATGGCAACAATTCCTTCAGTGGAGGGAGAAGTATGCCATGCAGTACAAGTGGGGAACCTCTGACAGTTATCTGACTCTGTGCCATCAAAATCAGTACGTAATTGTGAAAGGAAAGGGCACAGTGCCGTTGCAGGTCTCAGGAGATCTGTCATTGTTCATTTTACAATGGGCATGAGCGGAAAACTGGAATCCCACCACCTTTGTGCCCTCCAGAAAACAATGCTGATGGGACCCCTGTGGCAAGTAATTCCTCTTCTAAATACTTCTTTCTGGTTAGAAAGTAGTCAGGGTCTGAAATTTTATACTAGTAACTTTCAGGTTCTGTGGTAGTCCACTTTGCCTGTCCACGGTGTTTGCTCTTGACCTCTTTCCTACACAGGTGCTGGCATAATTTTCCATGGGGTCATTTTTTATGGAAGATGTTTTATTCTGTGTTCCCAGAATAATTTCCAGAAAAAATGCTATGAAAGTAAAATGTTCTACTTTATTCTTATGTAAATCATGATTCTGCATGTCTTAACTCCTGACTAGTTAGTATGTTCTATATAGAGATAAAGATCAGCTAATAATTGGAGGAGAAAACTGTATCATGCTCATAATAAATCCAAGGAATGATGGGGAAGGAGCCTATGAAGCTGAGCTACATATAAAGATTCCACCTGAAGCAGATTACACTGGGGTTGAACGCAACAACAAGGTAAATGCAAATCAAAATGTTAGCAATAATAAAGCAGAACTGAGAGCAGGGTTAACCTACAAAGACTATACTAGCTGAAAGCAACAAGTAGAGAAGTGCCTTTTAGAAAGGGAGATCCCATTGACTCTCAGCTGTCTTTGCTCACACAGTCCAGGCTAAAGAGTAACCATGTCACCAAAGGATGGGAAGGACAGGACAATTCTGTTCAGAGCCAGCTGAGGTCAAGCTCCTTGCTATTAACTTAGTTATAATACCACACAAATACTGTCACGTTTCTCTTAGGGCTAGAGGTATTCACATCATTCAGATTTTGAAAAATCTGTAAACCCTACCAGCAGCAGAGAGTGATAGTGCATAACCCCCTGAGTGCTTCCAGCCTTGGATCCTGTGGTACCAGCTCTGTCAGAGTTAATGAGCCCTGCTGAACCCCGGACACTCGGACACTGCTGTCTCATGCTCCCAGCACACCAGTGTTTTACCCTTATTAAGGGTATCCCAGTCTGTGATACTCTCAATAGTTGAACATGAACTGGGATATAAACTTGACAAAATTGGGTTTCTTTGTAGCCCATTATTTTATCTTGTGGATAGGCCAAAAAAGCAGTTACAATGTAAAATGTTCCAGCCTTCACAGAGGACTAACGCTGATTGAGGTCCTGCTGAGCTGTATTGAACACACAGTGTTTCCTTTTTGGGTCTGTTTGTTTTTTAAGAGCAAAGACGAAACACTATCCTGCAAACAAGCAGAGTGTTCATGTATTCTCTGTTGGACAGCAAGTCTGCATTGCCTCATCTGCACATAAATCTCCCAAGCTGTTGCAACATGAGCTTGCTTTTTTCTGTCAGTGCCTGGAATGTTCAGAAGGGCCTCAAGGGTGAGAGTGGGAGAAAGCAAGTTAATTTCCTTTCTAAAGGCAAATGTTTTTAAGGAAGTTGAAAGTAACTTGCAAAGTATTTCCTTGTTCTCCTTCTGTCAGTGTTTTTATTAATGGGCTTTTAACCCAGTTGGGAAAAAATTACAAGAATTAACGATGTCACTGAAGATGAGAATATGGAACTTGTCTGCAACCTCACTTCTCAGGAGCATATCTTTGTACGCAAAACAAATAAGTAAAAACACTAGCCTCTTTTTATTTCTCCTTTTAGCATAGCCTCTGTTTTTTCAGACTGTGATCTACAGAACTTAAGTTCTCTTTGCTATGCTACACATGGTCGTATTTGTCCTTTGTTGCTCTTTGGGAATCTTTGGCTGTTCTTTTGGCCATGACCAAGTATGTCACCAGAGGCACTTGTTTCAAAACTCACAGCACATATTACCATGTATCTATCATTTGGGCTGGAGAGAAATCACTTGGGGCTTTTCATTATTATAGGAAAAACTGAATTTTGTAGTGCCAGCAGGGTAGAACTGCGTGTAAAGGAAGAAAAATAGAGGTGGGAGATTCTGGTGCTTTGGAAGAATAAGGAGAAGCTAGAATGGCTTGGGAAAGAGTGTTAATGTTCTTTTCTTTTGAAAACAATTTTTTAAAAACCCAGGAAACATGCAGTTTTTTAACTTTTCTTCAGATTTTATGGAAGATAAAATGCAGTTTTGGCAAATCCAGTTCTGAGTGCTTCTGGATTTATAGAAGAAAATTGCCTTCATTTTGCCTGCATTTACTTAGTTCACTACAACATGGAATTTATTTAATTTATTTATTTCTTAATTTTCATAATTATTCCATTCAAAGAGATGTCATTACGTTATTTCTGAGAAGGATCAAAACATTAGTCCTACTATCTACATCATTCTTAGTGTCTTCCCTTCTGCATTTGAAGGACAGTTTTCATGAGGATTACATATGATACTGAAAACAAGTTTATTCTTTCTAATGTTTTTAAACTGTAAATGCATATTTTTTTTAAACTATGGTCTTCATGATATTATGGGTTCATTAAAAACCTAAAAATTTCACTTCTAAGTACCTTTGGGAAAAAAATTGATATCGTAATTTTCTTCAAAAAGACAAAGCTAACATTTTCTGGCATTTAACTCTTGGTGGAGGTTAGCTCTTGTGTGCATTCAGTTGCTTTTCTGTATGGCCATATGTCACCTAAAACTGCTGCGAACATCACAAAGGATATATGATCTTTGTAATTTAAAAAGAAAATTTAGAATGCAAGAAAAACATTTTAAGTCTTAGACATTCTTTTATATCCTTCCTGTTCTGTTTTGTCATTTAATTCATTCTGTCTAAATGCACAAATTAAGTAACTTGACCACTCAAAACAAGAATTAGCAGGTTTTTTAGGTTTTTTCCCCAGAGTGATCAGAGGTTCATATGTTACCAGAATGACCAAATTCTTAGGGATCATAGTATAAATTAGTATAAATTAAAGAGGAACTCAATTAATTCAACCCATAGGACTTTAAAAAAATACAGCAATTTAAACCACTTGACAAGAGCACAGAAGGTATTACCACACTGGTATGCAGCAAACACCAAAGTATATGGAAAAAGTGTCGCGGTCTGTGAGTACTTTTGAGTCATGGCCCATAGGTGAAAATTAATATTTTCTGTTAGTTGCAATGGAGTCAGGATTTTCCTTCTTATTTTTATGGTTGTGCTGCACCCTGCCAATGGGGCATCTGTGATGGCTTCTGAAATGTGCTTAATTTAACACAGAGTAATTTCAGCAGACGGGTGGATTTATGCTACGGTCTGTTGCAATTATTCTTTTAAAGCTCTGCATCTAAGGATTTCATTGAATCTTAAAAGTATCAGTGTTTACAGTCCTCTGGGTAGCTGTTTTTCTCCAGACTGCAGAATCCTTTGTATTAAGGAGGGAGATTACTCACCTCAGAGCCAGAAAAACAGGTATACTGAGAGCAGAATTAATGAAATGTAATGAGCTGGATAAATCACTTTATACATTTCTGATGGAAGTGAAAAATCTTTGGAATCAAATAATTCTATTATGCTGACATCATTTCAGAGAAACTATACTCATAGAGGATATTAGGCTACTTTATTATGGGGCAACTGTGGATTTGGGCTATCTAATAAACAAATTTATCCCTTAAGTGCTTCCTGTCCAACCTGATTATTTTTTTTAAACAATTTATTGGGTTATCCAATATCATTTGAATTACACTCAGAAAATGTTAAAGTCAACAACTTAACTGAAAACTCATTTGCCTTCTACCTCGTCCCTTCAGCTTTATGGAACAAATGTTTGACCTGCCTCAGTTGTCATTATCTTGTTATCTCAGGCCCGATTCTGTAGCATATTGCACATAGACTGTGCAAGCCTATCAAAAGAGTAGCATTTTGCAGAGATGTATGTGATCATATGCAAGTGGAGAGCTGAGTGAACATGTGTGATCTTAAAGTCTGAGGTCAAGGATATGAAGTTTCATTGATTCTTGCACATATACTTCCTTCAGTCAAAAGCTGATTAATGACATACAATGACTTACAATTAATTCAATATGTGTTATTAATTAGTTTTATTGTGGAAACCTGGTTCACAGACCAGGTAAATAAGTAAATTATCACAGCTTTAGTAGTTACCGGAAACCCATTAGCTTGTAATAACTGTCCATATGCATTAGGTGTAGAGTTACTGGAATTAGCTGCAGTGAAAAAAGTATAACCACATTATATTGCATTTCCAGGGCCAGCAGTAGATCCAGAGCCAGTATATACTTTCTGTATGGTACATTCTTACTACAGTAGCGTGATTGTGTGTTTGAACCCCAAGCCATTGCCTGAATACTGTGTGATAATCCTTTGTCCAGTGAAGGAGTTCCCCATGTTGAACTGCTCAATCCTACCTTAGTAGCAGTGGCTGGAACCCAAATTCTCATGGAATAATTAGTAGAAGTACATCAGGCAAATACAATGCCCAAATAGGTATTTGTTCCATACCAAAAACATGTATTTTGGCATAACTGTCCCTGCTCAGGCTGGAAACTGCAGAGTTGTTGCAGATCACAACCAGATTTATATTGCAGTGGATAAGCTATGAGCCATTATTGTCATGCTTTCTGAACTAAAGCATGACACTCTTCTAAAACAGGAAAAAAGACCTGAAACCTTATTGTCTTACCTGAAAATTCTTTGAATAAGCACATGCTGGCTGACCAGATGAGACATGATTTGAGCGTTGTGAAGTCAAACACTAGTTCTTCATATATCAGCTAGATGAGAACCTGAATTCTGGCACCTGGTACCTAATCCATCCACTTTTCCTCAAAAAATAAAATTGAAAGGTGTAGACCAAGGAAGGAGGTGAGGTGTTTTACTCTGCAGCCTGTTGTGGTTAACTATTCTGGCATCAATTAGTAATTCATCACTAAGACCACCAGAAAAGAGTTTCAAGTTTGTAGGCTGCCTGGATTACTTAAAGCATCTAATCATTTTCTATTTAAAAGAGACCCTGGGAGCACATGTGTTAATTGCTGGGGTTTTGCTTTTGCTCAAGACTGCCAAAAAGTCCATGTGTTGCTATAAAAATGTAAATTGCTACGAGTGGCAGGTAGAAGGGTTTTGTGGCTAAACCTTCTGTCTGGGTGAATTACATATGAACTCGATACTAACAATACTAGGTGTGTAAGTCTCTGCTCTTGCTTGCTTCCTGCCTGGTTTTAATTTTTCTGGTTTGTACTTGACCACCTTAAGAAGGCGATCAGTGAGAAAACAAAGGCAATATATCTCAGTATCAAAGACATGCTGCAACAGGTGATCGATCCTTTGTCACATCTTATGCTGCAAATATTAGCTTTTGTGATGCTGGTCATATAAATTCTGTGCCATTAATCATTTTCAGTCTACGAGCATAGCCTCCAAATTGCAGAAAGCCTACACACAGAATTCCTCTTTGCTCAGCCTTTGAGGGACAAAAAACTTGTGGTAAGGGCTGATTTACTCTGTGCTGGTCTATAATAAAACATTAACAAAGAAACTGTCAAATTTCAAATATAGATGAATATTTGTCTTCTAATATTTTGACCTAAATTTTAACACACACCCCCAACCAAAATTAAAACTATAAACCTAGACATCAAGCTAAAATGAAGAGTTTTCCAGACAAGCTTAGTTTCAACTGTGTTAACAGCCTCTCTTCTCCCACGTGTTGCTTACCACCTCTAATTAACCAGCTGGAAAGAGTGTAAAATTCTCCCACTCTCAACCCTAGAGAGGCTTGGAAAGGCTATTAGTGCACTGGACGTGCTGTGTAACAAAGTTGGTTTCCTCCTAGGAAATTGTAAAAGTGTCAGTATACAATGAGGTATGTACTGAGGGCATGCTTCACGTGGGCTCTTTTTAGGACATGTCTTATCTTTTCTTTTAATCTAAGGAAATGATAAGGTCAGCGTGTCCATGATGGCTTTTACGGATCAGGATGAATTGGTAGTCAGTGGTCTGGAGATTCCCCAGGTCTTTTTATATAAAGAACATGGCTTTGCATGTATTGCTTAACATATGAAAGTCACAAATGAGAGGAAACAATGAGAGCGCCTTATAGCAACAAATAGCTGCCTCCTGCTTTTACAAAGCTGGTTTATTTCTGCACGTATATGGAAACATTTTCTTTCGTTGGGTGTGCCAGAGAGGAAAACAGAAAAAAATAATTTTGGTTGCTTTGTCTTACTCTGTATCTCTTAACCTGTACTATTCTATAGCTGTTCCTCCTTTTACAGAGTCTGGGGTTTTTACAGATGTTAACAACTAGTGATAAAAACTAAAGGGATAAAAACTCCACCAAAACGTAGGATACATTTTACATTAAGAGCTTTAGAGGGAAATTATATGAGTGTATCCTCAAAGTTATCAAAAAAAACTGCCTGAAAAATGTTAGGTATAAACTGGTCTTTGAATGAATAGTTGCTGGAAAAACAGTTAAATTTTATTTATTGCTATAAACAATGGAAACCTTAATTTCTGATAATGTGAAAATCTATCTTCTTTGTTGCTAAATTATGAACACAGGTAACAGTTTATGTTTTTACAGCAGTATTTCATGTTCTAAGTACTTTATCATAGGTTGAAAAAGAAAGTTCTAGATTTGGTCCATAACAAAGTTCTGCCGATGCCATAAATTCACTGTAGAGACTTGTAGTGATGGATAATACAACTATTGTAATTAATGTGAAGCATATTCCCCTCATCCAGTTTTGCCAATTTTTTTTTTCTTTTTTTTCCTGTGTTGCGTCATTATCGCTATAGGAATGGCTCACAACAGCAAAGCAGTATGTTAAAACTAAAAAAAAAAAAAAAAGAGTGATCTCATTCACCATAGCTTTTAAGGTAGTGGAAACTTTCCTGTTTGTTTTTCCCTGGCATCGGTTTTCCCCCATTGTCTGCCAATAACCAATTAAATGTTTTGATACTGCACTGAGCAGGTGTCTGCAATGAAAAGAAATGTCACAGTCAAGGCATCGCTTTCCCAACTGGATACATTTCACTGTGATCTCTGACCTCCATATTGGTTTCCTTTTGTTACAGGCACTGCGTGTACTGAGCTGTGATTACAAGATGGAAAATGAAACTAGAATGGTGGTTTGTGATCTTGGGAACCCCATGGTGGCTGGTGCAAACGTAAGGGAAAACCAGATGCATTTACTGATTTTTATCTAGTTGAATTGTAAAGGGGAGCAAATGGAAACCTATTCAATTAGCAGAAAGTGTCCCCATAAGCACATAAACCAAATTATTGACTTGGATAGGAAATTTTTGGTATAACAAGAGGCAGAGTTTTGCTTCTGAAAAACTAAAAGTTTGTTTTTCTAAGATTAATGACTCTTGAGCCTGTGTTTTATTTCTTCTACTGTAAAGAAAATGAGAGTGACTCAATTTAAGTTGCCGAAGTTGCACTAGTATATTGAGAATCCCAATCCATAATGTGATCTGTTTATTTATCTCTTTTAGTAATCTTTCTGCTTAAGGTATATGTAGTAAATGACAGCTTCTTTAGCCTGATTCTCATCTTGAGTGGATAAGGATTGTCTTCTCAGTTCAAATCATGATTTATGTCCATGAAAGTGTCATTGGAAGCAAGTTTTCCTTCAAGTTATTAATGTCATTCTAAACATTTTCCTAAGACAGCTACTCATAAATCATACTACACATTAGATGGAACATTGGTAGCCTTGTTTCTAGACAAAAGTGGAACCGAGCAATGACTGATGATGGATGGAAGATAAGGATTAAACGTAGGTTTGGAGATTAAAGAAAGTACTACCCATTCCACAGTTGTCATCACTTCTCCCTGTTTCATGACAAAACAGTTCAGGACAATCCCAGAATTGTTGAAGTGGGGAATGTTTGGCCATGGATACCCTTGCAGAGGAATTCTAGCACTGCTCATAAATTCATAAATGCTAGGAATATTTAACTAAAATAATCCAGGCTTTTATAGCTAGATAAAAACTGTCCTAATAAAAATAAAGCAATCAACAGCATGAACATATATGAGGAATAAACAACAGTTTTTAAATGAAAACTACCACTGTTTGCATTTCATATTGGACCTGGAGCTTTGCAAAGAAATGAAAGCAAGTCTCGGTAGTATTTTCAAAATTCCTACCAAGTTAAGGTTTGTCCTATGGAAAATCAATATTTCGGTCTTCAGACTCTCTGTAATGGGGTGTTTTCCTGGCCTCTTATCTATCTTAAGGCAGTTCCTATCTGACCTTTGATAAAAAACAAATGGGTCATATAATAGGAGACTGGGACTAGAGCAAGCTTGTTTGGATCTTATGGTTAGCTTCAGATCAGTAATAGAACTTTTGAAAGTGAATGTGGGACCAGGTATCTAATACAGTCATCTTCTTTCATGGTCACAAGCAGTCCCAGAGAGACTCTGGGATTACAAGGACCTAGAAACACTGGAAAATGTATTCTAGGTGGTGGACCTACTGGGAGCAGGAACCTGCCTGGTGAGGATCTTTCTCTGTAGAACTACTGTGAACTAGAAGTCTGAAGGGGGTACTATAAGTGTTTTCTGGGAAGGACATAAGGAAGAGAGCTAAAAGATTTTGTAGTTTTTATTTTACTCAAGTAAATGAAACTCCTAAAAAGTAAGAGTAACTGAAAATATTTCCAATGAATGGAATTTTCATAATGGGATGATGGGAGACAATGACAGGCTGAAGCACTAGATAAATTCCAAGTCAAGGCAGATGATTTCCTGTACCGGAAAACCAGCAAATTTTGATATCTGGTCAATGATTTCCTGGTTAGTCTCATGGCAGAAGCAGATCCTCAAGATACAGACAGAAGTAGACAAGACTCTTGATTGGAATGCAGTGTTGGGTTAAGAAGAGCATAAACCCCCACAAATTTAGAAGAGGAAAGGAAGACTAAGCACAGGAGACATTAACATTGTATACCAAGCTAGGAGCAAGTCTTTGTGGTTTGCATGTGGTCATAAAAATAAGCAATGGAGAGGTCTGAGTGTGGAGGTGTTAGGCTACAGCCCCTCACACTCCTCCCTTTGAATCCAAAGCCCTACTTCTACATCATCCTTGATCCAAAATTCTAGTAGTGCAAAGACTTCAGGAATGCTATTTGGTAGCCACTAAAGCTGTACTGCTCTCACCTGTCTGCTTATGAATTCTCACAGCCTAACCATGTTTTTCTTCAGAATCAGCTCTACAGCTGCCATAAATGTGCTGTTACCAAATATTCCTAAGCAAAAAACTTCATAAAGAGACACTTGGAAATAGCAGAATAAAACAGCAGAGATCATAACATGTTTAAGGATAGTCTGGCTTATATCAAAAGAATCCAACCTTTGGAAATGAAGGCATATGAAGGCAGAGCATTACAAAGCCAGATGGCAAAAGTGTTTGGTTATAGTGAGTGAAGGCTTGGAGCCTAACTTTATCTTTGAAACCATCTCTCTTGGAAGTTTAGTAAAGGTGAAAGGACTTGAGCTTTTTCGATCCAAATGTATTTATCATGGCAAATGTACTTCCAAAAGCAAAATACCAGCCCTTTGTACAAATTGCATAAATCACGAAAGGTTGCTCTGATCCATTTCCAGTTTTGCAAAACAATTCTGCTCTGGCAAGAGATCAGTTATTCTCAAAATATTCGTTCAGAAAGAGGCTCTTTGTGGAAGTTGTGAGGGAGTGGGAAGGGAGGATTAGGTCAAAATCAAACATTCCTAAAACTCTTTAACCATTGAGTCACTGTAATGACTTTTCAGCACCCTGAAATCCTAGAATTCTTGAACTCTTTAAGATCAGCTTCTGAATATGAGGGTTATGTCAGGATTTTGTGGTATAACCCATGGGATATTACTGCAGCGGGCTACAGAGTTGTCTGACACTTCACATCTTTTACTGTCATCAAAATTGGTTTATCTCTGACTTTTTGAAAATCTGTGACCTTAAAATTATTTACTGGCCACAAAAATTACTTAACCTTTCCAGTAATATCTTTGTGGTTAAAAAAAAGATGAAAAGGTGAAAAAGAAGACAAGAAGAAATGGGAAGGAAAATCATGACACTATATGGCCAAGAATGCAAACTAGATGCCTGCGATACCACCTCACTGGCAAAAAGTGCTCAAAGTACTTATTTATGACACTGAAATGGATCAGACTGACTAGCTTCCTAATGCCTATTCAGCGACCTTAGCAAGTGAGATGTAGGTTTTATTATAAATTCTGGTAAAACAATTTGGAAGTAAATAGAAATGAATAGAAACAAGGTTAGAAGACTGGGAGGGTTGGAAGATAGTGCCTATTTCTTGGTATGTATCAGACTGACTCTTCAAGAGCACAGAGGTTTTATCTTTCATATGCACTGTTAACAAACTTCAAAAAAAGCTAGCTGTCTCCCAGCATACTTCTAGATACTGTCAAACATAATAGCAGATTAAAGCTTATCAGTTATAGCAGAAATGTCATGTATTTCAAAGATACGTGGTGTTACTAACATGAAAGACAATGCAATTTTAATGAAACTAAGTTCACTTGGAAAACTATTCTGACAAAATGAATGTCCTATTAAAATAAGGAGGTTGACTGATTGCTAAGTTACTAGCTCAAGCAAATTCAACTCCTTTGGCCTCAGCAGGTTTTCAGCAAGGGCATGTGACCATCTTTGCCCCATTATTAGTAGCAATGTCAACGTCTATTTGACATTAACAAAGTAATGTGACCATACAAAGGCAACATCTGCAGCATATTAGACTCATACAGTAGGAGTTTTTTTCAATATTAAGTAAGGTATTAAGCCTCAGGGGTATAATAGATCATCAAAACTGTAGTTCATATCAGCTCTGAGGAACATTTTATCTTTGGTTCACCAAACCTTTCTACTGCTATAAGTGGAAGCAAATGTATATGGACTGATTAGTAAAAACAGTAAGAGAAATGCCAAACTGAATATTTGGATTTTTTTTGTATCAAGAGATTAAAAAAATCATTATATTTTTAAAGGTGAATGAAATATCAATAGTTAAAATCACTTCCAAAAAGTGGTCTTAAATATAGCTTACACATTTATTCCAAGTCAGCTATTCAGCTTCTGTTTAATTTAATTATTATCTTCTAATCTTAAAATATTTTACATCAAAATAGAGAGATTAGCTATAAGTATGACATTAAAATGGTCAGAATTCAAAGATTTGAACTTGCCATTTCTTTTATAATGACAATATTGCTTTCAGCATAGGACAACTGAAAGAAGTAATCAAAACATGTTAGCTAAGTCTCATTCTGGAGATGGATTAAGATTCAGTGATGCTCCACTGCAAGTGAGGAAAGAAGGAGAATTGAATGAATTTTTTTTTTAAAAAAAGAAATGCTTGGAAAAAAGGAATTGCTTAAATGTCTGAAATTACACCCGCCCCACAGAGGAAAATGCCTCCTCTTCAGTGGTGTTGAATCTAGGTCCCAAAATAACACTCTACATTGTTGCATCCTGTCCTCTTGTGACAATGCCACCCCAAGTATGTTAATGGAAGTACGCCAAGCAGACAGCTTTTTCTTTCCCTTCTTTCCCCCCACCCTCTAATCTAGTCAGATATTGGCAGAGGTGAAGGAATAATGTCCTCATTTCCTAATGCCTTTTGATGACTTTCTCAGGAAGATTGTTTATCCACATGTAACCGTCCTTTTTGAAAATATAAAAGCACAGTGTGCAAGTTATCTGGCAGGAAGCTCTACCACCAGGCAATAGGGGATGTAGAGGGGAGTGAGAAGATGTTCAAGATTACAGACTGTAGATGTTGCTGTCAGTGTCACTGCAAAATTCACCTTGAAAAAATTACCAGATTTAAAACACATGCAGTTGAAATGAGGCGATTAAAGCCATTAATTTAATGTTGAGGGCACATGGTATCTCCTCCCTGTCACTTACATACTGTAAGTGGGGCTGTAAATATGTCCAACAAGACGATTACAGAGACCCCACCAAAGGCTATTGTTTATTCCTTCTTTAGTCAGCCCTGCAATTCCATTCTTTCTTCGGAATTAACTTGTTCTGCTTTACCCTATGCCCTTCTTGCAAAGCAAATTAACAGAGGGAGTAAGCAAGGTCTGCATAAACACAAGGGAGCACCAGGGGAAGCCCTTATGTCCTTCGGTTTTGGGAACTCTGTGTTTTACTCTCTCTTTCAGTGGTCACACACTACAAGTTGTGGCAAACTGAACTGCAAAGATAACTTTGAAGTTGTAGTCCTCTTAACTGAACTGCAATGAAAAAACTCAAACCAAATCAAATGATCAAGCTGCTGCTAATTTAGCCTCTAGAAGAAACACAGGTGATCAGTCAGCTCTGCAACACCTACAGCATGCAGCTCATATGTCACAGTTGCAGAGACAACAGGAGGAGCAGGAAGCTCTGGACAAAGGCATGCACGGATGGAGGCATGGACAAGAGGTGCCAGACAGCTATTATTTTCTTTTGCCTTGGCGAAGTAAAGCAAAGACTGTCTGGATGAAGAAGAGCCCACTGCTGTGTTCTTGGGAGTATGCTGCTTTGTTTCTCTTGATCTTTCCTCTGTCCAGCCAAGATTTCTATCTGGCAACACATACAGGCACAACAGTAGTTTTTCCTGAAAACAACTAGATGACATTATTTCATACAAATTTTAAAAAGCAACAGTATCCTATATAAGTCTGTGAAATGCAATGTTGAACAGTCCTGCTTTTTTCATACGGAGACATCAACCATTTTTAGTAACCTGTTGTTTTGTTTCTTTCTCAGTTCTCTACAGGCATTCGGTTTTCTGTTCAGCATTTTGAAAATGCAGATTTCAGCATCAATTTTGAACTGCAAATAAAAAGGTTAGATGTTTTACAAAGAGTGGTTGTTTAAATTCTGAATTCCTATTGATATCTGAATTTTATTATATAAGAAGTAACTAACTCTTCAGTGTGAGTAGTTATTTCATGGGCTTTCCTATGGTAGCTTTCTTCAGGAGGATTTGTGGAGTTGAAGTCTTGTTAGCTTTTAGCAAAATCAGTCTCAGGGTGGTTCTGAGAATTTTATTTTGTTAAAATTCAGGTTAACTTATTTGGGTCAGTGATCCAAGGATCTTCTACAGATCTGTCAAATTTGCGCTTTGTTTTCCACTTCAGAATTAATGATGTGATCACTTTGTAACAAAGTTGTGTATTTAAAAACATATCATGCTCTGGAGAGAAAAAAAAGACATGCAACTTCTTAATGATGATTTAGAAAATAGAAGAGCAGTTAAAATCTGTTCAACAGATTTACTGGCATGAAGAAAGAAAACTGTTTCAGTTTGATGCAGGTAACCTTTGCCATTTTTCCATTAGTTTCTTCCACATTTGTGGGGCTGAAGTATTACTGCTGGAGAAGCTTCTTTTTTATGCAGAGCAGTACTTCCTCCACAGGGACAAAAAACCACAGGACACGCTGGGTTAGGATAACAGCAAGAAAAACCTGGGACTTCTTCAGCAGGTGGCAGGGCTTCTGCTCCATCTGTCCTTATCAAACACTCGCTGGAGTTCCTAATGGGGCCCCACACAAAGAGACTTAATTGCTAATGTCTGGCCTTTAATGAGGGCCTTGATCTTGTTCACTAGTAAATAACGGAGATATTTAAAATGTTTAAGTCATAATTCCATAATGTAACCCTTGAAGTAAAGGGCATACAGAAACTTGGGAAGGGCACAGCAACACCATAGAAGATGGTGAGGTGCCTGGTCAGGCCTCAGCCCTCTGCCAAGAGTCTGGCTGGTGAGCTGGAGGTCATGCAAGCCTGGGAATGGGCTCCTCCAGAGGCAGATACAAGATGTAACGTCTTAGCTTGTAGGTCCCCTGTCCATACTGCTATTATTGTCAAGTCATTAATGAAAGCAATATGATTTTAAATGTGTATCAGAGGTTCTTGTCACTATCCTTTTCATGCTGTGAAACTGGAGAGGTTCAGAGCCTTTTGGGTAGCTAGATCTTTCTAGGTAATAAGAGTTGAGGGTAGGTCACTTCCAAGGCTTTACTGAGGAATAAGTCTGAACTTTAGGAGATGGCAACATCTGATGCTTTCTCCATGAGTGTGACTCACTAAAATGTAAAGGGAGGAGATCTGCTGGGCTACCAAAAAGGACAATTTCCACAAACTGGTATCAAAATGCTGAAGAACACCCAGCTAGTTAACAAAAAGAAAAAAAGAGAGAAAGAAAAAAGTAAAACTTGTTGCATAGGAAGTGTACCCTACAGTTAAAACTCGCTCCTTTGTACATTCATTCTCAAGCAGCACTACAGTTTGAGCATGTCTATGTCCTTAGTGAACAGGTAAAAGAATCTTAAAAAAGAAACAGAAATGCCTAAGGCTGAAAGAGGAAATTACCTAAATGGCAGGAAAGGGAAGCAGAGAACATATCTGAATTTGTGTCCTGGTCTGAGTTATTCAAGAGAAACCTTTAATTTACTTCAAAATATCAAGTGGAAAATAAATATTTTGGTTTGTAAGACTGAAGTTCATTACTTATGGGAAATAAGATAGAGGCTGAGTAGTGTCTTGAAATCTGATTTCTTTTCTGATGTGGAATTTTCTAGGCAATTATATACCCCTTAGAGAAGGAGATGTCCTGGCACTTTTATTTAAACTATTTTCTTCTCTACAAAATAACAGAGCACAAACAATATTTGAATACCAAATACATATGACCAAAATCTGTATTTTAACTCTATGGAAAGTAGTACCGTTACACAAATTGGAGAGCAGCTTATTCTAATGAATTAGTGGCATAGTCATTTTTATACTTAAGCAATGTTTGTACTTTTGTACTCAAAGCAATCGCCATAGAGAATTACATCAAAAGTACAAATAATGTTTGAGGGGAATCTGCACCAGTTTACAAACAAATTAGAGCTTCTCCTAATTTTAGCAATCTGTAACCAGAAATCCTGGATCAAACCAGTATTGCCCTTTACTCCTCAGGAGTTGGTTGCTGGAAATGCTGGCCTCCTCTGAATGTTTCCATTAGACTGATGCTACCCAGATGTGATAACAGTAAACTGTGACAGCAATAGAAACTTAGTCTCCATGAAGCAAGGAAGTACTTCCACACTGCTTGAAAAAAGCCTCCAAATTTAGTATCATTAATCCCATAATTAAATAAACTCTAAATCTGTAATTATTTATTTTCACTGTCTTCATGCATTTGAACCTACAAACCTTTCTTTACATGAATGGGCTATAGTCATAGTAATGGCCTTTTTGAAGTAAGATATGAAGGATTTGCGATAAGAAAAGACAGTAAAATGAGTGGCAGCTCTAGGCTTTAAACATAGGGATCTGTTTTCACTATCAAGTGGGACTAAGTGTAAACCCTCTCTGGACAGGGGAGGGGAGAAAATAAGAAAGGTAAAGAAACAGTTTAGTTTGATTCTTTATCTTCAAAGACTGTTACAATTTTGGAGAGTCATAAATGCAAATTGTATTTTAAGAAAGCCTATCTTGTTCATTAACACTGCTTTCCTCCAATGCATGAAACACCACTGTATTCTATTAACATAGTCCTATCCATACAGATAACCAAGCTGAACAAGGGAATTTACATAATATTTTAAGCTAAATAAATTTGTATTATCATATTCACACATAGGATTCTTTAAAGGAAGTTTGAGTTGATTATATTGTTAAACACATGATGAACTCAGAGACTGAAGAGTAGCAATAGCAAGCCCTTGCTGTAATACGTCCAATGGCATAGCTTCCTAATTGTAGGCCTTGTTGCATTCAGTGCTTTATCTGTAACAATCTAGAGTTCTGCTAAATAACCTTTTTTAACCCTTTTACATATCTTTTCCAGCTCTAACAAGATTAATCCCACCAGCAATTTAGTTAACCTCCATATCAACATCAGTGCAGTGGCTCAAGTACAGATCAGAGGGTAAGTATTCAACCATTTCAGTTCATAATAATAACTACTTTTTGTATTGAATCTTTCCACATACAATAATCCTATGTAGTGAATATTTTAACATACTGTAATTCCCAATGCCTTATCCACACAGAACACCTGAGAATTCCCATGAGTCTTACCCCTGCAAGCCTTGCAGGACAGAGCCACTAAGGACTTACCAGCTCATGTAGGGCAGGGCTGCCCACAAGGACTCCAGTAAACTCACTGAGTGTCTCTGCAAATGCAGCACTCTGTAGAATCCCACATTGCAGTAACACCGTTTAGAGCCAACATTTTATTTGGGCATTCAAATTGTGAATGGATGTTTCTAGAACAAAATGCCTGTTCATATGCATAGGTCTGCTTGTGCAACCACTTAGGCACTTAATTCTGAATTCCAAAGCAGAAGCTGCTGCTTTTATGACTGGAATGATGAAACACGTTGTGGCCAGGCATATACTAATAGGAAGCAGGGTGAGGCATCTGCAGAAAGGATGAATAAGGAATGAGCTATGACAAGAGGTCAACCAGCTACTACTGCATGGTTCTTACATTTCTGTCTGAAGCAGGTGCCTGTCTGTTGACACAAGGGATACCGAAGCTAAACAAGCACAGGATATGATCAAAGATGATCTTTTCTATCTCTGTTTTCACATACAGCATGGTTTCAGAAACTATAAAATGTGATTAGGTGATAATTACCATATGAATCAGCAGTGTGCCCAGGTGGCCAAGAAGGCCAATAGCATCCTGGCTTGTATCCGAAGCAGTGTGGCCAGCAGGGTTGGGGTAGTGATCGTCCCCCTGTACTGGGCACTGGTGAGGCCGCACCTCGAACACTGTGTTCAGTTTTGGGCCCCTCACACCAAGAGGGATGTTGAGGTGCTGGAGCGTGTCCAGAGAAGGGCAACGAAGCTGGTGAAGGGTCTGGAGCACAGGTCTTATGAGGAGCAGCTGAGGAAACTGGGGGTGTTTAGCTGGGAGGAGACTCAGGGGGGGCCTTACTGCTCTCTACAGCTGCCTGGAAGGAGGTTGTGGTGAGGTGGGGATTGGTCTCTTCTCCCAAGTTGTAACAAGCAACAGGACAAGAGGAAACAGCCTCCGGTTGTGCCAAGGAAGGTTTAGATTGGGTGTTAGGAAACATTTCTTCACTGAGAGGGTGGTCAAGCATTGGAACAGGCTGCTCAGGGGGCTGGTGGAATCTCTATTCCTGGAAGTGTTTAGAAGGTGTGTGGATGTAACACTTAGGGACATGGTTTAGTGATGGACTTGGCAGTGTTGGGTTAATGGTTGGACCTGGTGATCTCACTTTTCAAACCTGAATGATTCTATGATTCTGTAAGAATCTCAGACCACCCTATAAAATCTTGGAATTAGACTGCTATCCTGACATCCTGGGGGAAGTTGGCAGGATATTCTTTTAAAGCAAATAATTGCCAAACATGCTTTTTGTCTGGGATCTCAGATTTCCTACGTCTCCTCAAACTACAGCTGTGGACCTTAACCATTGTCAGCTCTGCAAGGGGAGTACAGGCGGAACATGGCCTGGCTTCGCTCCCACAGTCAAGCCATGAGGTGTGGCTGATTTGAGAGGGGTAGATGTCCCTTACATGATGTACCTCAAGGGGCTGCCTTAGGTGTAAAAAGTAAAAATGCCTTTATGTTTTTATGGATTTATAAACATCCATTTATTTGTATCACTTCAAAGACAATACTTTGACTACCTAGTGCCAGCAGAGTGTCCAATCATTTTGCAGATCATATTTTCTGCTCTAATATTTAATCTAAGTCAGGGAGATTTTAGAAGTATTTTCATCATATTTTGGATTTTCCAGCTTAAGAAGACTAACCCTAAGGCTAGTCTTTTAGGTGGAAAAAAAGAGGACTGGCACTTAAAGACAATGTAGATATATATTGATGCTTGTATTTCTGAAAAGGAGCAGTTGAAAGACAGCATGTTTAACAAGAACAGAAATGAGAGTAGTATTTCATTTTCTGTAGTTAGTGGTGATCTAGAGACATGAGCTGGATAGGGAGAGGTGAAAAATCCAGAATGAGGGGGGAAAATTTCTCTTAGAGAAAAAGAAGTGGATGCAGAGGAAATAGGAATCAAAGGGGTTAGATGGTGGGCTGCGGGTGTGTGAGAAAATGTTGGGAGCCAGCAACTGCTCGATGTTGCCATGGGTGGGCACCCGGATTAAGGGCTGGCTGGACTTTCAATTCAGTCAATGAAATGGTTATAGATACTTACATGAACTTCTCAGTAAGGGCTCCTTCCAGTGCTGTGGTTTCTGTTTTTTTCAGTGAGGTTGCTCATTGCTTTCACAGAAAAATTGTACAAACTTTTTGTATTCTTTGGAAACATTTTGCCTCTCTCATGTACTTTCTGTGCCATAGCGTGTTCTTTTAATGAAAATTTCTGTAACAGGTGAATAGATAGACAAAAAAATGACCAAAACATTCTTGGTTCTTAAAAAGAGCTTGCCCGTAAGTGGAAAAAGTGGCTTGAATTTGCTGCCTGCAGTGCTAAGAAACAGGTCATTAAATACAGAGGAATTACTTGACTGAACGACTTCCAGTTCCTTTCCTCTTAAGTCTTTTCTTATTAGCTATAGCATGCATGTACCAAGGAAAATTCCCAAGTGCTTTGTTGACAGATTTTGTTAATTACTCAGAGATGCTGAGGCATTCAGCTCCAAGGGAACTATTTGCTCACAATTTCCTAGATAAAAATAAAAGAGAGACTGTGTCCACATTTGGACTGGAAAATATCTAGCACTGGTTTCCCTGCTGCTCTGCACAGAGTTGCATGAAGTGGGACTGGAATCATTGTGCATTTTACTGAGTAAGTAGTTATGAAATTGTGCATATGTATACATACTTATAAATTTGCAGTGGATCCATGCAAATACTGCCTCTATGAGAAAGGAATAAATCTTCTTCAGTATCCTATTCAAAAGAAATTTAATTCAATGAGAAGTTGCTCTGATAACTGAGATTTTATTATTCTGCCTACCTTTTGTTCTATAAAAATGTAAGTTTTAAGTGTTATTTCTCACTGCTGAAAGAGCACTAGAGGAATGAGGGATTCAGGAAGGAAGTAATTTGGACTGAGAGGATTTGCAGCTGGTAGAATTCTTATTGTAAATCCCACATAAGCATTTTCTGTAGAACATACTTCCTTTATCTTATTTTTCAGTGCTCTTGTTTGATTATTGTCACCTAAAAGTCTAGGAAAAATTCTCATCTAATAAATCACTCAAATGTTAAAAATATTCTTAGTTAAATGCAAAATAAAATAGTCAAAAGGGGAATTCTGTTTAATTTGATCGGATTTTGCTGCTTTCATGTCAATAGCAGAAGTCCTCAATATAACTGTAAAATCTGTTAAAATAAATGTTCTTATTTACTTTATAATTGTTTTAATTGAACACCTACATTTACACTTCACATTTTGTAAGTCTGTGTGTAAGAAAAATACGGCACAGGGAGTGTAGTAGAAAATACTCATTTTTGAAATCTCGTGCCTGCTTCTTTTTTTCTATGTACAGTTTCTGGTTTGCAAATTTTTGTGGTAGCTTAAGGGTTTCTGTGTCTTGGCTTTTGCAACAACACAGGAAAGTTCCTATTCTCCAACAATTAATAATTAAAATTCTTATAATAAACAAGGCCATTTGTGAAATATAATAAGTTAGGCTAGCTACCTCATCTAAAATTACCTTTAATTAATATGTTCCATTGTTCTTACTACTTTGACTTGTAAATTTGTCCCCTGGCTTACTTGTTAGTACAAACCTCTGCCTTTTGAAGTCTGGGGAAGTATTTAGAGTTAGCATTTAGAATTAGCAGGGTATGCCAGGGTACCCTAAATTTCATGAAGAGTTGTACATTAGCTGGATGCTGTTAAGTTGTTCTCTGGGATCACCTGCTGCTTTTAGAAGCTGTATTTGGTAGAAAAGTTTCTATCAAACATTTCATTCATTATATCCAACATTAAGAGCTGGAAGCAAGAACAGTTTGTTTCTTCCTAAAGTATTTTTAAAAGTCAGCATTTGCAACAAAATCATCCAGTCTTCTGTCCTCTTCTGCAAGGGGCAATCTGCAGTATTGCTTTCTCTGTTAAGAATCAAGGGAAAGTGAATTAATATTGGTGGGTAGAAGTCCATCATTTTAGTCAAATGTTATATTCTGAAAAAACTCATTAGCAATTCTTTTAACAGTTTTCTGTCTGAAAACTTCCAGCTTTGGCAGAACAAGCATTGAAATTTTATGGTTTTCTTTAAGCTAAAGATTCTGGAAACCGGCAAAACCAAGTGAGCATCGTCCCTTGTAAAGGAAGGGTAATACTTACCGGTTTAGCACCAAGAGCTACTTTCAGTACTAGCAGATGGCAGATATCTGTGCCAGAACTCACTGACCATGCTAAAAGAAATTCTTGGGATCCATTTTCCCAACTTCTCAACAACTGAATAAGGTTAAAGTTGGCATCTGAATGGGACCCTGCCAAGGAACTTATAGTTTTTATAGGAAATAAAATGCTTGTGATTCAAATAGAAACGTTAACAGACTACTTGGTCCTTGATGTCAGACAGGGAAGGGAAGGAAAGGAAAAATAAAATAGCAGATGGAAAGATGTCAAATATTAAGTCACTGTTTTCTTCGTTTATGTTTGATTTACATGTTGCAAGTTGCAACGGTGTTTCAGGGGATGCCTCAGCTGCCACTTCATTTGCAAAGCAAATGGGAAGCTTGGAGCACTAGTCCTGAATTCAGTTTCTTGATACACTGCTTTCCATCGTGAGTTTATGGAAGTCACAGTACCTCCATTTCCCACCTGTAAAATGAGATAGACTACTTTGCAAGGTTTTTTACAGGAATAATAACAGGTTATATTGAATTTACAGTCAGAGCAGTTAAATAAATATCTAAAAATGTATTGCAAGGAAGGAAAATGCATAGCATTAAACATCTACAGGCTTTACATAGAAATGAGAAAATTAATTTATTTACATATCATTACTCTAGTTTTTTGGATTGTATTAATGTATTCAGATACCTCATCAGTGTGAATGTAAATGCCCGACAGACTACATTCCTCTCTCCAAATAGAGAAAAAATCACCCCCTTGTCTGGAAAGGACCATCCATCAGAGGAAGTATGAAAATAAATGCACACCCTCAGTAGTCTGTAAGATCTGGGTAGTACGTTATGGAAGCATTATATATTGTTCAACTCACCTAATTCTAATGAATGTGCCCAAGTAAAATGCCCTTAAGGGCTCAGGTTTCTATCTATAGTGGTCTTCATGGTTTTTTCTAAAAGTGATGCAGCCAATCACTGGTAACAGTTGATGAGTTAACCTATTTTATATATTACAGGGTGTCTCACCCCCCAACGATTATTTTGCCGCTTCATAACTGGGAACCCAAAGATGAACCTACAAAAGAAGAAGAACTTGGTCCTTTAGTAGAACACATCTATGAGGTAAAAATGTTATATGTTGCCACAGGACCTCATGCTAGAAGGGTTCAGGTAGAAAAAGGTGCATTGGGTGAACTGCATGGAATACAGGCCACCTTTGGAATCTGATGGATGGCCTTTATTCTAGGAGATAAAACAGAGTGCTTCACATCTGGTTATAATTCACAAACTAGCACTCAAGAAAACATAAGCAACTGAGCTGAATCAGCAGTGTAAGATAACAACTTGCATGACTTATATAAGCTGTTATGAATCAGTCTGTAAAATACAAAATATTATTTGTGAATTCCTCATCTTAACACATTTCTCTAAACTGAAAAATCACTGACAAATCTTCCTGCCTCAATCACGTGGGCTGTTTGTGGAACTATATATGTGACTTCCAATGTATTGACATAGTTACAGTGATTATTACAGTGATTAAAGAAACCACATTTAATAGTGTATTGATATCAGCAAAGCATAAAAAAGGTCAAAAAACCACCCAAAAACCCTTTACTGAAGAAGATTTAAGGTTGAAATTGGGTTTTATTTGGTTCTAAATAAAGCTTATTAGTCACAAAAATTCTACACACTCAAAAAAAGGAGGTTCTCGCATATCTAGAATCTTTGAGTAAAGCTCCATGGTGTTCTGCTTCTTCAGCTCTCATGCCTAGTGTTAACACATATCCAAACTTCCTGTGGTCATCAGATGTTTTCAAATTGTAAACTTTGATACAAGAAAATCATCTTAATATCCCAGATTTTATAATTTATATTATTTCTATCTTTACTAGATTTCCCAGAAAAGAATAATGCCCTGGGATGTTACTTTGGGAAAACTAGTTCCCTTTTTTCTTTTGAGGAAATTTGAACTGAGGAGTGTTCCTAATCACAAACGTAGTTTAAGCTCTGCTATGCCTTCTGTTCTTGCACACTGAAATGTGATTCTTTTGTGTCCTGATGTTTCAGCTACTATTTTCAAGTATGTTCTGTTAAGGTTCATTGTATATATTTGTATAGTGTGTTTTGATGTGTTTTTTTATACTTTCTAAGGTAATTCTGTCTCTTTTATATGTAGGAAAAAATGGGAAAGGTGCAGGATTTCTTGAATACAGACAGACAAAAAAGGTTATTCTCCCAGATTTGCCAGGCTTTGTGACTAACATGTAGAGGTTCTTTTCCCCTACCTGCAACAGATTCTCCATCAATAAAATTATATTAATAACCTACACATCTTTTCCAAAGTAAAATGTCTAAGTGGTGGTCACTGTGGTTTCTGTTGTTATTTTTGTAAATGCCTTGGAAAGCTCTGATGCTATTTGTTTGACAGCTGCACAATATAGGACCAAGTGCCATCAACAATACAGTTCTCCGTGTCGGTTGGCCTGTGTCCAGTGGAGAAGAATTTCTTCTTTATATTCTTCATATTCAGACACATGGACCATTGCACTGTCAGACGAGCTCTCCTATTAATACAATGCAAATAAAGGTAAGTTAGCTCCTTTTATTTCCATCCATGTCTGCATTTTGCTTGATTTTTTTTTTTTTTTTGCCTACACTTCACAATGGGATGGAGCTTTTGGGGAATTCTTCACAATGACCCTGAGATCATTTTCCTAGGTAAGAAGCAAGATATAGATAGTCTATAATGTTTCTAGTGGGACAGTTGTGTTGCATGGTATGTGTTTTGTTTCCAAACTCTTCTTATCAGAAGAGTGCATTCAATCCTGCTTTCTGTGTCACCGACAAAGATGTTAACCAGCGCTGGTCCCAATACGAACCCCTGAGGAACACCACTCATCACTGGTCTTCACTTGGACATCGAGCCATTGACTGCAACTCTTTGAATGCAGCCATCCAGCCAATTCCTTATCCACCAAGTGGTCCATCCATCAAATCCATGTCTCTCCAATTTAGAGACGAGGATGTCTTGCAGGACAGTGTCAAATACTTGGCCCAAGTCCAGGTAGATGATGTCAATTGCTCTTCCTTTATCCAGCTGTGCTGTAACCCCACCATAGAAGGCCACCAAACTCCTCAGGCACACTTTGCCCTTAGTGAAGCCATGTTGGCTGTCACCAGTCACCTCCTTATTTTGCATGTGCCTTAGCACAGTTTCCAGGAGGATCTGCTCCGTGATCTTGCTGGGTGCAGAAGTGAGACTGACTTGTCTGTAGTTCCACAGATCTTCCTTTTTTCCCCTGTTTTAGAAATGGGAATTATGTTTCCCCTTTTCCAGTCAGTGGGAACTTCACCGGACTGTCATGACTTCTCAAATATGACGGATAGCAGCTTAGCCACTTCATCTGTCAGTTCCTGCAGATGCCCCTCATCAGGTCCCATGGACCTGTGCACCTTCAAGTCCCTTAGGTGATCTCCAGCCTGATCTCCTACAGTGAGCAGTTCTACATTCTCCCATTGCTGCCTTTGCCTTCTGCAGCTCGGGCGGTGTGGCTGGAGCACTTGCCAGTGAAGACTGAGGTAAAACAGTTGTTGAGTACCTCAGCCTTCTCCATATCCCAGGTAACCAGGTCTGCCATTTCCTTCCAGAGAGGACTTACATTTTCCCTAGTCTTCCTTTTATCACTGACGTACCTATAGAAGTTTTTGCCCTTGATGTCCCTGGCCAGATTTAATTCTGTCAGGTCTTTAGCTTTCGTAACCTGATCCCTGGCGGCTCGGACAGTTTCTCTGTATTCCTCCCAGGCTCCCTGTCCTTGCTGCCACCCTCTGTAGGCTTCCTTTTTGTGTCTGGCCTTGTCCAGGAGCTCCTTGGTCATCCATGCAGGCCTCCTGACATTTTTCCTGACTTTGTCTTTGTTGGGATGCCTCGCTCCTGAGCGTGGAGGAGGTGATCCTTGAATATTAACCAGCTTTCTTGGGCCCCTCTTCCCTCCAGGGCTTTATCCCATGGTACTCTACCAAGCAGATCCCTGAAGAGGCCAAAGTCAGCTCTCATGAAGTCCAGGGCAGTGAGCTTGCTGTGTGCCCTCCTCACTGTCCTAAGGGTCTTGAAATGTTGGAACATTTCATGGTCACTGCAGCAAGGCTGCCCTTGAGCTTCACATTCCCCCATCACTTCCTCAACAGCAGCCTTTGCTGCTGTTCATGCAGCCCAGGACGCTGCTGACTCTCACTTCTGACAGGGCACACTGCTGGCTCATGTGCAGCTTAAGCCAGGTCTTTTTCTGCATAGCTGCTTCTTAATCTGTCAGTCCTCAGCATGTTTTGCTTCTTGGGGCTACTTCCTTGCACCAAGTATATGAGAAGATCCATATTTTTATATATCATATGCTATATATTATATTATGGTTAAGTTCAACATAGTACGAGAAATTGTAATCTGTAAAACTGGAGTAATTTTAGAATCATATATTTTTTACATGTCTTATTTTAATTTTTCAGAGAACATACTTTGAATACCCTATAAAATGAAATTATCAACAGGAATTCTGCATGAAATATACTGCAGAAATGGAAGTTTTCATGTAGTGCCACTTGATAAAAGGATTCATATAGTCTACAATTATTCTATGGCTTAATCTATATTGACTCATAAAAACTACAACTTTGTCAGCAACGTGACAGGCTTTTGGGTTTTCTACTTTGAAATGATTCTGTAATTATTTTAATCATACCAGCCAAAAGAAAAAAAAATCCCTTGCCAATATTTTGGTAAGTGTTATTTGTAGGTATTGTTTCCCGTCCAGATTTCTTCCCCTTCCATGGACATGTTTCTTTTCTAGCAGAACTGTAGATCTCAGAGTTTGCAGGAAACCGTAACAAGGGGAAGCACAGTAGCGGCCTCCTCGGTACAGTGTTGGTATGCCAGTGTCTAAAAGCCTCTTTCAAGATCTGTGTTTGTGATGGCAGATCCCTCAAAAGAGCTTGGTTTGGCTACAAGTCAGAAGATTTAGCAAAACACAGCTCTACATATTATCCCATCAAAAACAAGGTATCCAAATTATTAAGCATAACTGATTCCAGACACTTCTGGAGTAAACAACACTTCTCGAGTTTAACCAGTAGCCTGTTAAATATCTTGTGGGGAGAGCTGCATTCCAAATGTTAAAAGTGCTATATATCTTTGGCATACTAGGAAGAGTTTGAGTTCTATACAGTGGATGGAAGTGGAGGCATCTTTCTGGTGAAGGCTATTCCTCACAACCACAGGGGCTACAAGTCTTTGGCTTAAAGAGGCAGAACTAAAATATGTACTTACAAGAATGTAGAAAAGCTGATGTATCCCAAATACATTATGGCTAGATTTTTGTGTTTCACCCAGGAAGCCAGAAAGGGGTTAGGATTACACCCTTTTATTTAGTTTTGCTAGAGGGAGAAAAATGAAATGAGTAATAGGGAACTGAAAATAGAAAAATGTTTCCATTTTGTACCCAAAACACAGCAAGTTTGGAAACAGAGAATATTTTCCATTAATCTTTTCTGCCCCATTTCTACCTATTTTTCAGAGGTGGTGAGGAGAAGGAAGCTGATGTGCTACATTTGTATTTGCAAGCCTGGTATCTCAAAGCCACTGGTCAGATCAGGTTGAAAGTACATGAGAAGGAGATTTAGCATCCCCCTACCCTAGCCACTGCGTTCTAAGTTTCAATTAAGAAGCTGAGATGGGAGCATTACAGTCAGGAGAGCAGAGCTCTGGGCAGAATAGTGCCATAGTTCTTAAGCACTTTTTCAGGCAATGTAATTTTTGATGATTTTTGTAGGTTTTTAATTTTGCTTTTCCTTCTCCTACTTGATAATGATTGTATCTGTTACATTAACAAGACTAAATTTTTGTGAGACTTGTGAGAAATCTCCCTGTAATAATGAAATAACGGTCCATCTGTCTTAGCAGAATATGGCTTTAGATGTACAATCATTATTGCAAGACTTAAAACATCTTTTCCTTATTTCAGTTTTTCAAAGCACTGAACAGCATGAATACATAAATCACGTTTCAAATATGTAATGCTTATCTATTGCTTCAGATAGGAAGAGGATACAGAGACAGCTTCCTTCAGGTTTTGTCTAAACAGCTGGATGCCTGGCACAGATTTCCAAATAAGGCTAAGGACATTATATGCCTGGCTCCTCTTGGATTTCAGAACCTAGCTCTCTTAGGGTGCTTGGGCATTTCCCCTTTGAAATTACTTGTATTGTTCAGTTTCAGTCAAAGCGGTATATTTCTCCCCATTGCTGAATTTCTTCTCTTGTGGAAAGGTTTCCTTTGTGCTTTGTTGGTTCTTCCACAAAGATAAACCAAACCTGTGCACACATGGGAAGACTCTTATTTAGGGAATTTTCCTTTTCAGTAGCTTATCTTTCTCTGAAGACAGTGAGGGACATGAAAGGATAATAAAATTATGAATTTTGCAAAAGGTGTAAAGAGGAGCAAAAGGACTTATCAAAGATACGGAACGGATTCCCTTGCAGAAGAACTCATTCCACTAGGGTGCTTCAATCTAGAAAGGAGGTGTCTATGTGCAAATATGGTCCACAAGATCAGAAGTGGCAGAAGGAGCATGGGTGGGGATTGACTGCTCTCTGCCTGTTGCTGCACAGGAATGCAGTGTGTTCACTGCACAGGAATTGGAGCATCAAATGAAGCCTGTAGAGCGAGATTCAAAACAAGCAAAAGAACATGGTGGTTCATAATGACAGGTATTAGATGTCTGGAACTTGTTGCCAAAGGAAGTAGTCAGGATTAAAAGTTTACATGGTTTTAAGAGGAAACTGGACCAATTCACAAAAGAGGAGTCCAGTAAAGATTAATGAATAAACAATAACTTCATGCAGATCAGGAGGTCCCTGAGCTGAAAACATTTGGAAGCTGAAAGTTATTAGGAGAGAGCGTTGTGTATGCATGCCCTGTTGTTAGTCTTCCTTCCACAACTGCTTAAAGGCAGTGTTGATGAGAAGAGGGCTCAGCTAGCTGGACTTTTGGCTTGAGCCAGTATTCCTGGCGAGTTGGGTTTTCCTCCCCCAGATTGATGGGAAAAAGTAGTTTTATGGAGCCTGTGCCTGTAAATACCAGAAGTATAGGCAGTGGTTTCCAACTATGGTAGACAATACAAAGTGACACACATGACACATTCTCAGTAGCTGAGCACTGTAGTACTGTAGGGCATCTGTCAGGCAAGCAGAGAAATAGCTGCTAAAATCCACTACATGGGTAAGGTACATCCACCAACATGACTGACTGGCAGGAGCTAACCTCTTCCAGAGGCAGTGTCTCCTCATGCTGTAGAGCCATTATTACTGTGTGTAAGTCGTGGTCTGGAGACAAAATAATACCATCCAATGCATTGCTCTTGAATGGTCTCTTACATCTCTTGTATAACAGCTTTTACACAAAGTCCTCTTCCAGAACATTTCTGATGGAGTTACACATTGCAGCAGAGGGTTTTGCTTGCCTAGAAAAAGAGGAAAGCTAAACTGGGTTTTGAAATGAGAAGTGAAGAACTGATCTCAAAATCTGCTCAGGCAAAGAAAGCACGACAGTTTTCCCTGGTGGGGAAACTGAGACAGTCCATTGTAGTTAAAGGGAGGGAGCGAGAATCCATTTTAAGTAAGGTATGGTGTGCTAAATATGGGGCATATGAAATAGCTACAGAGACGCAGTTGTACAATTCCGCGCTACTGGCTCAGGAAGGATAAAATAGTATCTTTAACCTCAACATCTAGGCCACTGGATATACCCTGTTTTTAAAATGTTACAGGAGACATGTATGTTTTCTCTTAAACAGAGGGCTGTTTTCAAACCTTTGCTGTAATAATTCACTACTGACGATGTTAACACTCTGGGATCTATGAAAAAATAATTCAATATAAAAATCACCTAGTGGATCTACATATGTATCGTGATCATGTATTGAGGGCTTCTTCAAAGGCATGTCATTATATTGTGGTTCTTTTAATTTATCATCATTAAAGAAGCCTGTACATGCTGGTGAGGGAATCCTAGAAAGAGAATTCCCATGTGTTATCACATTGAAAGGGGGAGATTTACTAGCTATTTAACTTCCTTTATTGCAAAAAGACAATGTTAACCTAATTAAGTGACGGGGGGGGGGGAAAGACTTATTTTTGCTTAAGGAGTTTTCATCAGTTAATAAATTATAGTATCTTTCACTTTTTAGGATGCTTTTGACTGAAGATCTCAGACAATGTCAAAATACTTCCTTCTTTAGCCTTGTAATCTTGGTCAGATGAATGGTACAAATTTGCCAGATCTAGTACTACACAGCATTAGTGTGTGGAAGGTTTTATGTGTTTATAGCTATTCTCTTCCCTTTAGTGCTACAACATTTCATACAATTGCAAACATTTGCTTTAGGAATTTGTTTAAGATATTTTGATTTCAGAGGCTAAAGGAACTGATAAAATGGATCTGATGTAGCTCTTCATAATCTGAGGCCCTTAATGAATAGTCTTGCCTATGTTTATGTGAGTCCCTGTTGAGATCTTATTGCAAACTTCCACTTATATTTTATTGTGATTTTACATGATTGGATTGTCAGGAATTAGAATTTATCTTTCCCTTCATAGTGATAGATTGCCCAGGCATTCTTTGAGACTTCTTGAGAGAGAGAAGCCATAAATGCTCTGTGTAGAAACTAAAGACAAACTGCCAACAATGAAAATAGGATTTAATCGGAGAATAAAAATCTGTGAAGGTAAAGCTGAAGAGATTGCATTTTAATTTGAGATTAAAAATGAACCAACTGTTACATTATACAAAGTTGAGTTGTTACTAAAAGAAATCTGTAACAAATAATGATCAAAAGTTGTGTTGCTAGAATTCAGATTTCCTTTTTTTTCTTTTACTTTCTAAAGCTTGTAAAATCATTATATTTCAATAGGCAGATTCTGACCTGAACAAATGGCCAGGTTTCCATGCAGCAACTTTGAATTTATCCTGTTACAGAGATCAAAATATGGGCCCAAGAGTCTAACAAAATTAAGGACAGCAATGAAATTGTTACCAGTAAAAAGTGGAAAAAGATGTCACCTACTGTAATTCCTATAACCGGGCAATATCTTGCTGTGCTATCACTCATCATGCTTCTAGCTGAAGACAGTGTATTCTCATGGCTGTTCTGTATAAACCACAAATACAGTGTTAATCCAGAATTCAAGACTTCCGAGAAGGGAACAATTCTGTTAAAGTCATTGTATGAGTATGCCATTACCATTCATATTTTTTCTCTTTGCAGTTTGCTATTCCACAAGACACTCCTGAACTTGCTGCTTTTTTATATAATTCCACGAATTCTCATTACATCAGGAGAAGGGATGTCACAGTGGCAGAACCTCACAGGAAAAACTCTGCAAAAATATGGGTGAGCTATCTAAAACCTATAAACTGAAACTATGCATGTAGTGTATCAAGGTGCCTGTTGGTTTGACTGCCATTTATTTACAGGTTTAAAATATTTTTGAACTGCTTTTTAATCCCTCGGTTTAAAATACTCTTTATTACATATCACCATGCCACAGGTTAGTGATTTTGTTTGACAGATTTTTACATTAAAGATCATGCATGCCAAATGCCTGAATGTCTTACCCCTGGCTGTTTGCAGACAAGCCTCTGTGGTCACGCAGGGGCACACTTACCACAGGGAATTTCAGCACAGGTTTAGGGAAAGGGCCCCTCTTGCACAAATTAAATTTCAGATTCTGACTTCTGAAAGATAGGTCTCTGCTTGTTAGCTTGGCTCCTAACATTCTGGCTCTTTCATAAAGAGTAGCTCGCACTTAAAATTAACATTGTCATGTAAAGTAATAGTTCTGACACTGAAGTATATTTGTTCCTCCCAGTAAGTACTTATGTACACATGGAAAGGGAAGACTCTTTCCTTTTACAATAAAACAAACAAGGCAAATGGGTCAGACAATGCTGGAGCAAGAGCAAAGACTTCTTTCCCAGGAAAATAGTTCTGATCAGTCTGGTACCTGAGTATTTGGACTTGGCTGTATTTTCAGAATGTTGGGGTTTTTGCCAGTCGTGAATTCACTGTCCCATCCTTAGCGTACTTCAGCATTGCAGGTGTCAGCTCCCCTCACCTAGTGGCTGTGTTCAAACTTGGTGACCTTGAGGTCGGCATGGTATTCATGCAGTCAGTACTTTCCATCTACTTTGATGAACCTTAGGCAGAGTTTCTTTCACGCCGTCCAGTCTCTTATGAAGCTGTTTACTGCAAGGTCATGTTTGAATTCCTTCATAACACTAGAATTTGGTAGAAAGAAAAGAACCTCACAGACCTAAGTATTCTGGAGTAATAGAATAAGTATGCTGCTTCTGCAAGTTAATTTGGCAATTTTTGTAACAGGAAGAAGATAGAATCTGAAAGTAATGAATACCATAATGCTATTAAGAACAAAATCACAGATGAACCCATTTTAAACAATAATCACTGTTGATTACTATGTAATTCTTTCATCAACCTGATACCCTGGGCAGAATCTCGTTCCACCAGCGCTGAAGGAAAAATGCCTGGGCTTTCGAAGGCATACCAGTCAATACCACAGAACACTTAAACCATTCTTCAGCGATACCTTAATTATCAGTTATCTTTCTCAGTGATTAGGCTCATATGCTGCCAACACAGAAATTACTGCAGCAACTGAAAGTGGTTAACAAAGTTCTGTGCTGTGTTTGCATCTTAAAATACAAAGCAGAGATTTATCAGCTGCTTGATGTAAACGGATATGTTTAGCTGAGTACTTAATAATACAAAGTTGGCACTGTGATAAGCAGCCTTCTAGTACAATATGCTTTTGATAAGCACAAATTAGGATAGGATTGGGTACAGTGCTTACCACTAGATATATACCAGGACTTTTCCAGGATGTACATAGAGAAGGAGTAGATCATTTGTTCGGTTAGAAAGGTGTCCTAATTCTGTGTGCCTTCAGCATTGCATACTACAGATCCAGAATTTTTTTTTATTTTTTTGTGACATGTTGGAAGTACACATGGAAAGTGAATGTTGCTCTGGTAAATGACTGATTGGGCAAAGGTAATTCTTTGTTAAAATTTGGGGGTTTTTTTCTCAGAAATTTTAAGTTATTTTCATCAAAGCATTTTCACAGAGAGGAAAAATGTTCTGAGAACCTCTTGTTCTGTTTACTGTTTATTAAACATTTGGTTTTTCTTCCATTAGTTCTAAAGTTACAGTGTTCTGAAAATTACTACAGGCTAAAAGCATTACTAAGAAAAATAGAAATATGTGTTCAGGTCCTAAAATGTCAGCCAAAAGTAGGCTTTTATGCATACTAATGATTTATTTAGTTAATATGTGTTTTTGGCTGCCGTGATTAATGAAAACAGCTCTCCTCCTACTTGCAAGATAAATAAATCTGGTTGGAGGATGTTTAAATATGAAAAACCAAATAAACAGATACTTTGAGATATTCATTTCAAGAAAAGGTTTATAGTTGCATGTTCCAGGGTTTACAGTTTCAGTTTCAAGCACATTTAGAAAATAGTGATTAAGCATATAGCTTCTACTTAACTTGTGATAAGGTAGAGGTTTGTGGGGAAGGCTGTCTGTAAGGATACAGGATTCCTTAAAGGTGTTTTCAGATCCGTTACATAAATCATCATCTCGTTTCCCTAAGTATAGGCTTTGGTAATGCAGCCATTCTTCCTCTCCTGAGGGAATATACTTGTGAAAACTTAGTTTTGCTTTTGAGGTCACAAGACCTTCTGTCATGAGTGTCAATAAAGCACCTGTAAGGGAAAGATTCTCTTTGTTATAAAAATATGAATCAATTAAAAGCTCAGTCTTCCTCCTGAATCAAACCAAACCTTTTTGGATAAAACCCATCTGTATATATAAACCTATACAATTTTTTGCACATGCTTTGAATCATTTTTCTATGAGGTCTTTCTTTCTTTTTATACCCCAAACAACTGTATAATTTCTGTGGTTACCCCATAAGACTCTGCTCGTTCCCTTCAGGGGCTTCCAGTCAGCTTTTAACCTTTTTTGTGACATTCTTCTGGCAGACTTTGACAAGAGTATGTAGTTTTGAGTTGCATTGCTTGGCTTTTGTCTTCAAACCATGCATGAGCCAGAATCGCTGCTCATCAGGAACATTTAATGGACAACAAATTTCCAGTAGAGCAACTAATGAATCTCAGCAAATGTTCTGGCTGTTATAATGTAAACATCAGCAAGAAAACCAGGAAAGTTAGAAGAGGGAAAAGGTTTAAGGACATAAATAAAGACTTCAGGCATAGAGAACAGAAGCAAAAAGAATGTCAAAATCTGAAACCAAAAGATGAAGACAAAGCACATGTGTCAAGGGATTGATAAGTACCTGGACATTTTAAGAGTTCTTCAGAGTAGATATTACTGGAAATTATTACTCTTCATTACTGCACGTAGGTGGTTGTATTCATTGGTGGTGCAAAAAAAAATACTCGCCTTGGTTTATAGTTCTCACGATTTCTCATGGAGTATCTCATGTATAATTAGATTAAATTACTCATTTCAGACTACTTAACTTTTTAAGGGAAAGTTGATTTATTATGCTAATTTATAGCATTTGAGAATGATTGTATACATTTTTAAAGCATAGATGTGACTTACCTTTATTTTGTACACAGAACTGTACAAATGTGAAGTGTATCCTAATTTCCTGCTCTGTGGGACAACTGGAAAGAGGGAAGAGTGCAGCACTAAAAGTCAGGTCCCGGCTATGGGCCCAAGCATTCCTGGAGGTAATGCATGCAAAAATCTCTTTATGTACACAAAGACCCCTGCATCTTTTATTTGACCAGATATTGAAGAATACAAATGATTAAATTAAATGGGCCAAATGAAAATCCTTTTTGTTATCACTTTCTTTGAAAATAACATTTCACTGATTCCAGTTCAGGTCACATGCATGCTGCTTACTTTTCTTTTTCTCACTATTTCTGTGTCTCAAATTTATGTCCTGAATCCTACCTGAAAATTCCAGGATTATTTTTAAACATCTTTCCTTGTTTTGTTTCTGCTCTCTTGGACTGCCCAAATCAACAATCTCTTAGGTATCTATGATGTGCCCTGCGTTCATCACACCTCCCAATGAAAGGTTTTGCTTGGAGCTAAACAGTATATGGTGTACACTATGTGCAACTTAAAAATTCATTGTTATTCATTCTCTGTTTATCTAAGGAAGAGTAATATGTATCAAACTCATATGACATACAACACTCATGTAATGCCGATATATCTTATCACTAAAATGAGGGACAGTGCAGACCATGGAAAAAAGGAACTTCTCTTTCTAAATTCTTGCATTTCCAACTTCACCTGCTCTCAGAATTGTATTTATGCTGCATAAGGCAGAGGGATTGCACTGCGACCTGTTACCTCACAGCTGGCCACGTGTCTGCAGTACTATGTGGTTGTCATTTCTTTAACACTGGGCGGTACATCATGAAATTTATAATTCATTTTGATGTTACTAGGTAATAACTGCAGATCCTATCTTGATCTAACTGATTGATTGTCACCTTCCTTCTTCAAGGAATTTAGAATTCCCCAGTCTTTCTACCTGGAACACAAGAACCTTCCTGTGTTCCCCATAGCTGTAGGAAAAGAATTATTTATCCCCACAGTAACTCTTACCCCAGACAGAGAAGATTTGAGGATCTTCAGCTTGTAACAACAGCTTTAAATTAAGCTCTTCATATCTTTTAAGTTATTTTCTCCCTTTCCTCAAATATGAGAGCAGATAAAAGAAAATCTGTGTCGCTTAACTTGCTTTCCTGGAGAAACAAGAGAGCAGATGGGACAGTTTTTACAGAAAATTGAATGTCAGCTTAGTAGCTAACCGTCATGGCTCCAAATCTGCAATGGGTGCATACTCTGGGGGTCACGGCTCTCTCTTAGTGTATGAGACTATGGCAGTGGTTACCAAAAGGATGACTTGGAAGTTTTTTCTACCTACCGGTCAGGGCTTAAGGTCACATTCTGTGTTTCTTCTGCAACAGCTGTTAGCACTGTTATGACTGAAGGGAGCATAGAACTATCTGACCTTGCTTGAGAGAAATGATTTCTGTCTAGCTCAGTAACAAAGGACATCATTTCAGATACTAGGTGAATTAATTCCTGATCTGTCAGTACATTTTCTTTCTATTAACGGTCAGTTCCAAGAAAATTCCATACCTTTTCTTCAGTTCCCTTAACACAAATACAACGCTTTTAATAGGAGGTATATTTAGCAACCTGTGTGAAAGACTAGACTAGATGTATTTCATTTAGGTTTGCTCAGTGAGTCATCAGCTAGTGGGAAAAAAGAGCAGGCTCTGCTTCAAATTTAAGCCCAAAAGTTTGGCAGCTTAGGTATGTCTCTGTCCTTTGAGCTCTGGGTAACTGGGATGGACATCTAATGTAAGCTTTTGCAACCATCTTACAAAATTTTGCACAGAAAATGCCCGTATGAAAGCATCTCTGCACTCATAGGAAAAACTTATAAATTGGGAAATATATAAAAAAATAATATGGGAATTTTATTCAATTTTTTTCTAATTCCAATGAGACTATTTGGTGTTTGCACACTAGCCAGTGTGCAAACACCAAATAGTCTCATTGGAATTAAGTTGTTAACTGCACTAGTTCACTGTTCCTAACACATAGACAGAGAGGCAGAGATATTATCCTTGGCTGGAACAATCTGTGATAATTCTGACCACTGCAGTGTGCAAGCAGTATCACAGTGAACCTTCCCCATCTTCTTCACCAAGCAGGAGATAAAGCTTAGCTCCCTTAGCTAGCTATCTTACTGGGAACTGGACCTGACATATTCCAAATCCAATCAAGTCTTTCTGTTCATCATTCTGCTGGTAGAATCTAATTTACTCTGTAAGGATTAAAACCAAGGTCTTGTGAAGAAACACACACAGAAGTAAAACCTCTTGTGCAGATTCTTTGATGCCAATTTTCTAGGCTATGTACAGCTATTTCAGTGGGAATTAGCGTCATGAAAGTTTTTCTAAGTCCAGTTTAGTATGTAATAAGAAATAACTGTAAAAGATTAAAGCTAAACAAATTTAATGACAAACAGTGTTCCTCTGATTTTTTGGTTGTGACAGAGGATGTGTAACAGTTGGAACAAACTAGCTGCAGAAGACATGAATCCTCCTTTTCTTAGTGACTCTTAATGAAGACAGAATCTTTTTCTAGACTGTCAGCTTAGCTAGCCTGACTTCGGTTAAGAACAAGGATAGCTGCATGAAATTCAGTGACATGTTTAATGCAGGAGCAGTGGGATCATCTTACCTAATCGTAGGTAATTTATATAATTTTTTAGGTAAATTTACCTGATGAAAGTAGATGATGAAGCTGGTTGCCTAACTCTGTAGCCAGTAATGACAGAGATATCTTCAGAGGATGCTTAACCCAGCTGATTTGAAACACCTTCTCTGCCATTCTTCTGATCTGGATGGTGAAGAAGGTTCCAAGTTGTGCCTTGGGACGCAGGTGTGTGCAAATACACCAGGCAATGCCAGTGCTGCAGTCCCTTTAGCTCTTCTGCGCTCCTTAATAAATCCTGTTTACTGTGCCATCACCTCCCTTCGCTTAGTGGGCTCAAGGCAGAGATGGAACCTTATGCTAGCCTGTGGGCAGGGGCAAGGATGAGCCATCCTGTAGACTCCCTGGGTGGAGAGACCTCATGGCAAACACTCCTACATGTACATCTTCTGCTTACTCTGCTGTCATTACATACCCTTGCTATCGAACAAGGCTTTTTATGGGCTGTGATTTTACCTTTTATCAGTATCCTTAGGAAACATTTCTGTTTCCTTTGAGTAGTAACTTGCCAGCCTTGTAAACGTTCAGAAACTCCACTTAAAGCAACAGGATCTTTTTCTAAGTTAAAAAAAGAAGATAGTCCCCAGGGAACGGTTGCATCCTCCCATTTATGACTAAGAAGCTGCCAGAATAACATGACCCCTGCTTCACACGCAAACTTAGACATTGAAGAGGGAAAGAGCAAATTCTGTGATGAAATCTAGTTGCTGTCCTCCCACTCACCTCCAAACAGTTCCTTTTCTCACAGCCCCTTTTAAAATTAACAGTTATACAGCCATCACCATAAAAGACCGTAGAGCATAATTAGTTGCCTAAAAAAGGCATAATCTGCTCTTAGTGAGCCTGTAAACTTCTAGTTCCTAAGGTTATTCCAGAAGTAAGCTAAGGTAAAAAAAAACAAATGCTAGGCTGAAATATGCAGATTCAAACTGAGGATTAAAATACAGTCAAAATAATCAGGATGTGATGATTCTGAACCAGGAAGGACTGTTCAAGGGCTAGGCTGAACTCCACATTCATGGTTTTGTAAAGAGTCTTAGAGGAAGAGTTGTCTGTACAGCAACATCCTAAACTCTTTTGCACATGCAATTAATGTACAAAAATTTCATATGCCAAAGAAAGCAGGATAATGGTGACATACAACATTCCTCAACTGTGTTATAATCTAAATAGGATATGATGATCTGCAGAAGAAATTGTTTGTTTGTGCTCACTAAAGCTGAGAACACACTGTCATTATGTATTTTCTTCTCATACATATGTTAATGCAAACCTAAGAAAAAACTGATTGAAAGTAATTGATTAATGAGAGGATGAAATAATTCATGTTTCTCATTGAAGTTTTATGGATCAGCCTGTATATTTTGTGTCCACAAAGATCAGTCACGTATTGAGTGACTCCTTCCTATTCCACTTAGTTTAACTGACAACAGCTGACCCCTTTGCCTCTTGACAGTTGTAATCTGTCACCTTAAAACCCAAACTCCTGCAACAAATAACAGTTAAATGACATGCAATGATTAGACATGTTTGAGTAAATAAAGCAGCCCAAATTTCCCAATAGGCCAACAAAGATAGAGACAGACATTGTGCAAAGGCCAAGAAGAATCAAAGACTTTTTTGGATTAACTTCAAAGCCTGGCTGTAAATACGAGCCCTCTAGTAAAGCTGACTTTTGGATTCAGACTTGCTGATCAAGCAAGTAATAGCCTGATTTGTGCAAAAGAGAAACAACCTTACATGGTTATGTTACGTTGTGTTCTATTAGGGCTCTGTTATGTCCCCGTTTGTCTAATCATGGTATTTCTGAGTCATCAGAGGGAGATCCAAGGGGAGCTTGTCCAGTGTTCTTTGAACTCTGATGGGTACTTTTTAATGTAGGACTCAGGACTTGGCTAGTAAAACATCTGCTTTGAAAATATATTTCTAAGTGCTGAATCTGTACCATCTGTCTGATTTGTGACATCCTTCCAGGCTTCAAGCTCTTTGGACACTTGTGGGAAGTAGAACTCAGCTCATTCATGACTATTATTTCAGCCTGTATTGAAAGTTCCTCACAATGATAAAAATCTCCTTCTGGGAGAGCTTGGGGAGGTAGTAATGTGAAAAAAAAAAACAACCACAGAGGGTGTGCGAGGTTCCCAAGAGGTTTGAAGTTTATTTTATTTTGTTTTAGTGTTATTGAATGTAATTGTTTTGTTTCTTTCTTGACTTTTAGACAGATCCAGATATTAAAATTTGGCACCACTGACTGCATGAACTTTAATAGCTAGAAGGGAGAAAAATCTAGTTTTAATCTAAGAAAGCTGAAAAGCAACAGCAGCCTGGGAGCTACACTGAAATTGAGTGCTCCCTTGGTACACACAAAGCCATGCTTTGACTCCTCTGTTAGATACTTGTTATTTCAGTGTTCATTTCACAGGCACTGTTCCTGTTTCCTTTTAGATGCCTAAAAATGTAAATATATGCTTGACATAAAGGTGGCGAGTGCTGCAACACCCACATCTTAAGTGCCTGGCCGCAGACTGGTATCCAAAACCTGAAATGAAATACTTAAGGCTCCCTATACAGCATATGGAGACAATGAGGTACCTCAGACAAAGTGACTTGCACTAACTGTTAGGGCGGTGCATGAAGGCTAGCTACCCTTTATCAGGAGGATGGGCACCCAAATCAGGAATAAGTGGGAGTCTTTGCACCCTCTTAGAAGGCAGAATCCAAAAATTACTTAGGAGGTACCTATAGCATTAGTTGAAAGACTTAAAGAGGACTTAGTTTATTCAATATTCAGTGACAGAAGCTAGAGCTGGCAGTCTAGTTGAGAATTCATGACTGGAAGATGTGAATTCAGTTCCCTCCTCAGCTTAAGAAACCCCACCTCCCTGCTTTATTGAATGATGGTATTCCCATCTGCCAAAGCTCCACCTTTTACAAGGACATAAAAAGAAACTGAGAGGTCTGGAAGGATATAGAAAATAAGAAAGAGCCTGATGTAATATCTTATTATTTTGGGCCATCAGCTAGAAGTCCTCTCAGTCCTGTCATGCTCCTTTGCCTTCATTGCCTGGCACCTGGAGCTATCAATGCTGTTAGAGTGCATGCTCTAATTGTGCTTCCTTCATGAGGAATTTTGTTGAGAATCTCTGTGTTTTACTACTGGTGAACTTAGAGACTTTGTAGTGTGGTAGAAATTCTCTAGGCCAGGTAATGCTTTTGGGACAAGGATTCAGTTTAGCTGGGCAAAGGCTATTGGAGGCAGAATGCAGATAACCAGTGCAGCAAGGCCACACAGGCTGTCTGTGGACCACATTTGTGTCTGCAGCAGCTTGGAAGTCAGAACAGAGGTGAACTGGTGGAGGCGGTCCAAGAGAGGTGAGAGATCTGGCTCTTGCATAGGCACCTTTATTCAATCACTTTTCTCCCTCTTCTCTTTTCTATGGGAGCAATTACTCTATCTGTAAGTGGGATATGACCTCAAGGAACAATAGTTACTATCCTCAGCATCCCCCAGCACAGAACCTCTTTCTGTGTCCAGTGGAAAACATCTCAGTCAAGGGAAGCTTGCTTAGTGTTTTCGAAGAATAGCTCTGCAGCCATCTGTGGATGGAAGTGGGGAAGCACCAGAAAAATTAGTGAGAGAGATATCTTGTTCTCTCATTAATTGCCATATATAAGCCAAATATGGAAGTTTAAATATATGATTTTCAGAATGAGAATGAAAAGCCATAAATTTGATGCACTGCCCTTCAAGCCACATATAATAACAAAAGGAGGAAGTAGTCAAATTTGCCTTTACGTAAAACAACTGCTGTTATTTGAAAAAAACAAAGTAAAAAAGAAAACTGTGTGTGGCCAAAAATACTGTATTATACTGGATTTTGTTGTTTATGTGGAATGAAGGATAGAAAGAAAGAGACCTTGACATTGGGCTGAATTAGCTGGAAGTTTCTTTGGGTGTGGGCCAGTTTTGTTTTCATTTGTTGTTATTTAAAATCGTGCCAAAATGTTAACAAAAGCAAAACATGAGACTCTTGCTAGATGTGATATAGATAATGTTAGGTATATGAAGAAATAAACATCTTAAATCAATGACCATTAAAATATGTATATTAAAATGTTCTGAAATCACAACAAAATATCTGCCTCTATTTTAATTTAAAATAGTCTGTTTAAATGAATGTAAAAGATATGTGAAGGGTAAGGATTTAATGGTAAAGAGGAGGATGTGTTGTTAATTTTCAGAAGAGTTGTCTTTGGTCACAGATACATTGGGTGGACATACCCTCTTGTTACAAATAGCACAAGTACTTTTTGGCCATGTACAGTCATACATACATTTTTAAACAAATTAATACAAGAACAAATAGTTGCATAACCTCTGCTCTCTGCATTTATGTAAGCTACTCTATTTATTGGCAGTAGTTTAGGTTTTTGAAGGAATGGGTCAAAGAAAGCAAGCTAATGAATTCCCAAAGCATATATTTAAAAGGTAACATCATATTGCTTACTCTCTTGTCTCTAAAATGTGCCAGACTCCAGCAGACACAAAGAGAAACAAATTTTAATCAAGCAGGGCCAAGACTGTTATAATAGCACTGAACTCCATATGCAACAGACACAGGTTCTGGGGGTAAGATTCCACCACAGCACGTAGCTTGCAATAGAGAAAGTAGCTGCCCTTCAGTTAGGGTGACTTTGCTGGGCTACATCTAACCAGAAAAAAAAGTATTTCAGAGCAGTTGAACAATGCTCCATAGAGGCTATGGAACAAAGTAATTCTGGGGAACCTCTCTAGTAGTTAAACTCTTCAAACCTGCAGAAGAACAATGACCTCTCAAACTTCTCTAAGCCGCTAAAAGCTTAGTTCCTCCTACCCTCAGTCTAGCTCCCTGTGGGCCAGATTTTCCCTGCATTTTAGTCTGCTCTCTCAATAGGATGCCTCCACGTGCCTTAAACATGCTTTGGGGAGACTTCAGGTCTTTGCTTGAGCTTCCTGCAGAAACCACCAGCATTCCACTGGAGCCTGGAGAACTCTCATTCAAATTGTCCAAGATCTTCCAGCACTTTCCACATTATTTCTGTTTGCCTCAATTTTACTTAGGGAAACACTGCACTGAATATTTATTGGGAACACTTCTATGTCTCATAACTGTTAAAGAAAACAAAGGCTTCAGTTCAAAAATCTATTTGTAAAACAAAAGTGTGGAGAGAGAGAGAGAAGCCTTAATAAATACACCAGCAGGGATCTACCACCCAGGCAACACAGGGGATAGCCATGTTTTGCCTACTTACCCGGGTATTGGCAAACTACTGTCTCAGCAATGCGCGCAAGAGCAGGCTCCGCTTGTTCAAATCAAGAGGAATCTCAAAAGGGCTAATGTAGCTAGGGCTGGGCACCCTGCTGCTGGTCATTAGGCACTGACATTCGCAAACATCAGATTCTTTCTTCTCCTTCCTCTGAGCCATAATGAAGTCCTCGGCTTGAAATGGAAACCACAGATCCTGCTGTTTCCAGTAAACACTGAATATTTAAACATACATTATTTAAGAAATGATATGGTAAAGAAATGTTGTGTCTCAGAAATTACTTGAGAATTATAAAGAAGGCTAGAAGAGATAGCTGCCCATATCTCCAAGGTGTTGGTGCAATTGAAAATCCTGTTTGGAAATGATGCTGGCAGCAGTCATTGTTTCAAAGCCCTTTGCCACAAGCGCATAAATCTGTGAATGCAGAAAAATACTCTCTAGACTTTTACATTCTCCATTCCAGTAAAGCAACAGAGGTGTGCAGCATTTCTAGGAGCCTAATGAAGGGTCAAGGAGAACTAATAGCTGTGGGCGCAACGCAAGGTTATTAACCCCAGCCAAGTGTTAATCCACAGGATGTACCCTCCTCTGATGTTATTGCTGATTTAAGCTGAAAATTAAATAAGCCATGTATAGTAGGTGAAAGGATTTATTTTTCCCTAAGTGTTGTGTTTCCTTTATATGATGTTTCAAGGGAATTAATGCCTTTACTGTATTTTAGCCAATCAGGCTGCATGTCTAATGTCTACTTCCTTAATAATATAACATATCCTGCTCTCTCCATTACAGATTACTTTTATAAATCATATAAATCATATCCAGAATCCTGCTTAATATGACTTGCTTAGAATTGAAAATGTAAGGCTTTTTTCAGGCTTCTTTCCTGAATACAAATCATTGCATAACTACAGAAACATGCTAGGACCTTGTGTGAGGAGTCTGGCGCTCTAGAATAAAAGGTGAAGAACAGCTTGAGTCTGAAAATGGAAAATAATTATTGTGATAAGGGAAAATATTTTTTCTGAAGACCACCTCATAGATGTTCAGCACTATGAAGGTGTATAAAAAATACTTATTTGCCAAGTCAAATCTTAAAATCGATCTAATTTTTCATTTCAAACACTGTTGATAGAAAAGGTAGTTCCCTTTCATTAGATGCCTTCTATGTTAAGGAGCTGTTTTGACTATCCCTGCGTAGTCATTTGAGGTAGTTTTCTTCATATTGCTCATTCCTAATATAAGCCCCAAGGAGAGGTTGAATGGTTGGCTGCTCAGTATTTTCAAAGAACCAAATTATGGCATAGCCAAATGAATTCCAGAAGGCAATAAATATGCTGGCTTCATTTCATCAGTAAACAGTTGCATATTTGAAGAGAAAACGCTTTTTTTAAAAAGAAGACAGACTGAACAAGGCAAATACCAGAACAACCCTGGACCTCAGGAGAGTAGCTTTCAACCTTTTCAGGGATCTGCTTGGAAGAACTCAATGGGAGGTGGTGCTAGAGAAAAGCGGACTCCAGGAGAACTAGCGATTCTCCAGGATCACCACCTTTAAGCTCAAGAACTGTCCATCCTGACATGCAGGAAATCAAGGAAAGGTGGCAGGAGGCCTGCATGTATGAACAAGGAGCTCCTAGTAAAACTCAAACACAGAAGGGAAGCATAAAAGATGTGGAAGCAGAGTCAGTTAACACAGTGCAGGGGCTGGGTGGGGAATGTAGAGACAGTGGTCTGAGCACGTAGGGACAGAGTTAGGAAAGTAAAAGCCCACCAGGAGCTGAGCCTAGCAAGGGACTTAAAGGGCATCAGGGAGGCTTCTATATCACCAGCAAAAGGAAGACTAGGGAAAATGCAGGTGTTGTTCTGAATAGGACAAGGGAAAGGCTGTTACTCAGTGCATCCTTCACTTTGGTCTTTACTGATAAAATCTGCATACAGTAATCCAGGACCTCTGGACCAGGGGGAAAGCCTGCAGCAATCAACATTTACCTTCAGTGGAGAAATAGCAGGTTAGGGAAACATTTAAACAAGTTGGACATAGAAAAGTACAACAGATCTGACAGGATACAGCTACAAGTGCTGTGGGAGGTGGCCAATATCAGTGCAAGACTCCCCTCAATCATCTTTGAAAGGTCATGGTGATGGGGGAAATTTCTGAGGACTTGAAAAAACCAAATATTACACCCATCTTCAAGAAGGAGGATCCAGACAACTAAAGGCCAGTCAGCCTCATTTCAGTCCCTCAAAATGTGATAGAGGGAAAAAACCCACAAGTCATTTGAAAATATATGAAGGACGAGAAGGTGATTGGGAGTTGCCAGTGTGAATTTGCAAACAGGAAATTATGCTTGACCATCCTGATAGCCTTCTGCAATGAGATAAATTAGGTTCATCTTTGTGGACAAGGGGAAAGTAGTCACTGCGGGTTTTTATCTTAACTTTAGCGGGGTTTTGGACACTGTCAAAATTAATGAAGGTAGGTAGGCAGAGAGGTGGATTTGAAACTGATTGAAATACCAGGCTGGAAGTGTGTGATTGTAGAGGAATGAAGCTGGGTTAATTAATATTGATAACATACAGCTGTGGGCTGGCTTCAGGGGCGGTGGGTTGGCCGATGTAGATAAGGTGCAGCTGTGGCTGGTTCTGTTAAGGGGTTGGGCAGCCAATGAAGAGGGAGCAGCTGAAGAAGAGTGAGTGAGTGAGTGAGTGAGTGAGTGAGTGAGTGAGTGAGTGAGTGAGTGAGTGAGTGAGTGAGTGAGTGAGTGAGTGAGTGAGTGAGTGAGTGAGTGAGTGAGCAAGAGAGATTGTGAGCCTGGGATGAGGAGAGACAAGGAGAAGGCAGCAGAGGGATGGGCACGAAGAGTATGTTGGTATGAGACGGTAGAAGACCTTGTTGCAGCTGGATAGTTTGGAGAGTGCCCCAATGTGATCAGCAGCATGAAGTCCTGCTGGAGGTCTGTCACTAGTGGTGTACCCCAGAGGTCAAGATGGGAGAGAGGCCTATACTGTTTAATATCGTTAATGACTTGGATAATGGGACAGAGAACACTTTCAGCAAGTTTGCAGATGGTAGTGGAAGAAGTGGTTGATACACCAGATGGCTGTACTGCCCTTCAGAAGGACCTGGACAGGCTGGAGAAGTGGGTTGGCAGGAATTTCAGGAAGTGTGACAAAGGGAAATGCAAAGTCCTATGCCACAGGAGAAATAACCCTACATGCCAGTACAGGCTGGTGGCCAACCAGCTGGAAGGCAGAGTTCTAGTAAAGGATCTCAGGGTCCCGGTGGACACCAAGTTGAACATGAGCCCACTGTGTGTGCCCTTGCAGCAGAGAAAGTCAACAGCCTCTTGGTCTGCATTAGGAAGAGGCATTGCCAGCAGGTCAAGGGAGGTGACTTCCTCTCTGCTTTGCACTGGTGAGGTAGATCTGGAGCGCTGTGTCCAGCCCTGGGCTCCCTGGGAGAAGTAAGGCACATACATGCTGGAGCAAGTCCAGCCAAGGGCCACAACCATTAATAAGGGCTTGGAGCATCTGATGTACAAGGAGAGGCTGAGATATGGGACTGTTCAGTCTGGAGAAGAGAAGGCTCAGGTGGGATGTTACCAGTGTCTATAAACATCTGATAGGAGGGAGTAAAGAAGACAGAGCAGGCTCTTCTCTGTGATACCCGGTAACAGGACAAGAGGGAAGAAGCACAAATTGAAATACAGGAAATTCCATTTAAAACATAAGAAAACACTTTCTACTGTAAGGATAGTCAAACATTGTGACAGGTTGCTCCTAGAGATTTTGGAGTCTCCAGTCTTGGAGATATTCAAAATCCAGCTGAATATGAATATAGCCCTGAGCATACTGCTGTAGTTGGCCCTGCTCTGAGCATGTGCTTGGAGCAGACACTCTTCAGAGGTGCCCTCCAACCTCAGCAGTTCTGTGAAAACTTTGAGTTGGGCCATCGTCATTCAGCTGCGTTCAAGTTGGCTCCCAGGTTTCAGTTATGCTTATTTCAGGTCATTTTCACAAACCTTTCTCTATCAGTGAAGGAAACGAGCAGTAACCCAAATTATCAGTCTTAGCTCAGTCCTTGCTCCAAAAAACAGCTGAAAAGGGAGAAACAATTCTTAGAGAGCGTTTATGCCTTTGATGCAACAGGAAATTCCAGAGAAAGACACCACCTAGCAGGGAGGAAAAGACATTGAGTAATCACATAGGAGCCAAGTCTTGTCAATGGAGCAGACCTCCTAAATGTGTGAGAAGTAGAAGGAAGGAGAAAGTTTTGCAGAAGGGGATGTAGGAAGTGACAGCAACGTTCCAAATACACTGGACTGTAAGAAGCTGTTACAAAGCTCTGTCGTTCTGTAAGTCAGTAGTGAAATACTGTGTTGAATTCTGGTCATCATATTTCAGAAAGGATTGAGACAGGTAGCAAAAATTAAGGGCTTCAAAAATATTCTCATCCAAAAGATTAAAATTGTTTACCTCAAGGAGTCTAATGTAAAGGGATATAATGATAGTCATAATTCCTAGCCCTCTGGATTCCAGTGGGCATATTAGCACTTAACTACCTAATGCTTTTCAGAGCATATAAAAGCACTTTTACAGGAGATCCATATCACTACTCCACTACCCCACCTTCACATGGGATGGTCTATACAAGGTAAGTTGCATGTAGCATTAACAAAAAATCAGTTGCAGAGGTGGAATGAGAAACAGGTTTGTTGACTTCCAGCAAAACATGATAACCACTCAGCCATCCTTCCTTGGGATAAAACCAAGGAAAAAGAGGACATAGTTCAAGTGCAGGATCTTCTGTCTGTAGCAAAATAACATTCAGTGAAATGGAAACATGTCAGATTCAGTGAACTGAAAGTTTTACATGATACCTGATGTACTTAGCCTTCAAAACTAACTCCAGTTAGATTGCCAAGGCTCAACAGGATTCAAATATGTGCGTGGAAAATATTTGCATCCATTTGCAGCAAATGGTGCAGCCATTAAGATTCTTTTAAGGGACATGCACTTTCATATGTCAGTGCTTATGCCAGTTCATAACAGAATTAGGTAGGTATTTTTCCAGTGGATATACCAGCACTTAACTGTCATTTCAAGGCAGTTTGCCTACAGTGGGATATTATTGTCAAGGTCAGAACAGCACAATGAGAGACACAATTGGTCACATGGAGTGTGTCAGTGCCTGCCTGGCTTCCAAATGAGGTGAAAGCACTAATTAAAAGTCACCGCGTGAGCTATATGGTGTTAGAGTTTTCAGTCATTCTGAACCAGGGAAGGTAATTCCTCATCTGATCTAATCTAATAATATTTTATAAATACAAGCAAGTATAAATGAAACGCAGAGAACTGACAGAAAGATACATGTTCTGTCTGCACATCTTTGGGTTTGTTGAAGTGCTTAATGAGAACTAGGTAAATATTTTGCTAGGCAACCAGTTAAACAATGATTGCCATACATTCCTGTTGCATTTGCACAAAGTAGTAAAAAAGCAAGGTGAGTTGTTCTGGATTTTCTGAGCTCTACTGCAATAGGAAATCAGTCACACTCTTAAATGGAGTGCAAAGATGTTTGTCCTGTTGTTGTTCTTTGATGGGAAGGCACAGCCAGTCCTTTGATGCCATCGGGGAGCTCTACCAACCTGGTCTCAACATGGGCTTGGAAATCTCAAGAGACTCACGTTGTTGGGCTTGGTGAGCAGAGGCAAGGTTTTAAAACATAGACACCTCATAAACCTTCCTCCCTGCTTCAAACTCACCAGTCTCCTGTTTCAGCAAGAAATATGAGAAACAACTGCGTCTTTCTGCATATCTAACTCTTCTTCCCCATTTAAACACGTGGTACTTGTATTTCAACTTTACGCTATATTATATATTTGTCTTGTGGACATATACAGGTCCTAAGATTGCTGTACCCTTTACCAAAAGAAACCACGTTTGCCATAGGAAATCAGTGCTCTGTATTCTTTCCCTGTTTGTTTCTCATAATGTTTTTAAGTGTAATAATTTTTTTCATAATACCTTCTTTTATATAATTTCAGAGAAAGAATGATCTCTATACTCTTTCTTCCAATGTGTCCTTCGAAGTCAAAAGCATGCCATATAAAGTGCAACCAGCAAAGCTCCCCAAGGGAAGCACAGCAGTAAGTAACTAAAAATTATATCTTCGTGTGAAGCACATGTATGTGGTCATTTTGGTCCCAGCTGTGAAAATTTTTATAGATGAAAATATTAAGATCAGTCTTTCCTGTGTTTCTAGTGTAAATTCCTGAAATAATACCTAAAGGAAATACCTTTATTGCTTTCTGTGGAAGTTGATGATATATGATACTAACTCCTATTTTTAAATAACATCTTGCTGCATTGATGTGCAGACTGCTTTATTGCAATCAGGACAGATTTGTCACCCGAAGAAAACAACAAAACTGTGAAAGCAAGTGTCTAATTGTGTTGTTTGTAGTAAAGAGAAATCTGGAGGAAATTTCTGTACAAAATCCAAAATCTTGGTTTTGTCAGGTTTAGAGATCTCCCAGTCAGCAGTCTCGCCCAAGCGTATGGATTTTCTATGGCAACTTCTCTCTTATCTGTATTAAGATTCTTTGATACCCTGATTTTCAGAAAGTTTTGCATATATCTCTAGGGTGTCCGCCTCACAGCACATCAGGTACAAGATATGAAATGTCCTGGTAATCCCTACAGATGTCATAGATAGATAGATACTGAAGTACTTGCCTTATTTGCAGAGCAAGGTTTGTATAACCCTAGATTATTATAAGAAAAATTAATCTTTGAGGTGTAAGCTTGATTCAATTTTTTGCTGGTGCCAAAGCATTGAATTTGGGGAGCACTTTAAATGAATTGGCTTCTTACCGTGTCTAATACCAGGGTTTAAATTCACTCTATTTTGTCATTACTCATAGAACTAAGTAAAATATGAGTGCAAAATTTGATTCTAGTATAAGAGCACTCTGAAATTTGAAGGCTTATTGTTATCATCTTTATAAAGATTTATCATTTACAGTCCTTCTTTTAAAAGGTAAGCTCAGTACAAACTTTTCCAAGTTAAATCGTGATGCAAATACATCATACCAATCTGTTGACATGTAGTAGAATATTTTCTTATATGGAAAACCAAAGTAACAATACACTTTACAGCTTACTTTGAATATATTTTAGAGGATACAGGCTATAAAGTTTTGTTTTGAACAGGCACAGATTGAATGGTTGATTGATACTTGCTCTGGGAAGACATGAGGTGAAAATTTGGTCCTATATGCCCAGTGACTCCAGCCTCTAAAATCAGGAGAACCATGATTTCACCAGAGAGATTTGATGCTTGATGCAGTAAACATCCAGAAAGGTTCAAAGGCTCCAAGCTGACAGATATACTCAGACTCTTTTTATTTTCTTGCAGCATGTGTTCCATACCAGAAACACATGTTGTGCAGAACTCTATTGGTAGTAGTGCCTTCATCTGGACTAAAGTGCTTTACCCCAGGTGATAGTCTGCTGTTCTCAACAAGTGTCAGATGATCTACCAAATGATCAGATAAGCATTTTATTCTCTTACTCCAGCCAGTATAATGCTTGTTATTTGCTGCAGATGATTTACAGCAAAATGCCTGTAATGGCAACTGTAAAATGTTGAAAAATGATAGCGCTTTTATGTAGTTTCATATCTGGACATGGCAGTGGATGCTTGCCAGCTCTACAGCTTTATGTGTTATATGCACAAGCTCTTTTGATGCTCCACTTGCAAGAAGAAATATTTCCTTGAAGTTAGGCAATGCTTAATATTTTTGCTCCTCCTGAAAAAGACCATTTGTGTTTTAAAAGTTTCTAAGATTTATTTGGGAGTTTATGCTATTTTTTCAGACAATGCAATGGTGGAAGTGAATAAAGATTTTAATATTTTAAAATTAATTGTAAAAATCTAAAAATCAGTTAAGTCTTTACAGTTTATATAGTAAAGACAATATATTCTAAAAGGACAGATCATATATCCTTCATTTAACTCATACAGTGCTGGATTCCAGTTATGCAGGCTGATAAGTGTGTTTAAATTTAATGGCATGAATAATCCCATATGCATCAGTAACCTACACAGTCATGTAGTCATATTTGCAGCACTGAGGTCTTCATGTCCATCATCATGGAATATAGGTCTATGTCTTGAACAGAGGGTCATGATACATAGGTGTGTGAAATGTTGTATAAATGTAAGAAAACCTGAATCTTTTGCAGTAAAACATTAGAGTGAAAATAGCATCAAACAGAAAATTAGCTTGGAACTTAGTGGAGCTTAAACCAGAATCCACTGACATCAATAAAAGTATTTCTGATAGGCTTGGAATTACAGGTATATATTGTACAACTGGTTGGATTTCCTTGCTAACAGCTTTATCATTCAAGATAAAACTCTCATTTTTTCCTACAAGTATCATTATGGTAAATAATACGATCCTACTTAATGAATTTCATGTACAAGGTGAAAGTACTTTTTACTATAAAAAGTACAGTTAGAATAAGCAGGCTTATTAAATCATTTTAGTGTAGAATTCTTGGACCAGTTTTGGAATTTAATAAAATATAATTACTTTTCTTAAATGTTTGATGGGATCTTCAGAGGGGATGCCTTTATCTAAACTGTTTGACCAGTGTCCTATAGTGAGTAAAATTGGTTTCAGATTAAGGCTTGTAACGTTTTTGGGTTTTTTTGTAGCTAATACATGGTGATAGTACTTGCATTTTAAATGTGCATATATTCTTCCTTATGAAATATATTTGCACAAACACCTGTAAAATGTAAACATAAATGTTAATGTTAATTATGACTCCAAGCTCAAGGGAGCTTTTACATTTTATTTTGAGCATTTTTTTCAGAGCGTAAGAGAACATCATGCTGCAGAGGTTGGATGGGAGCATGTAAGAGTACTAAAGAGCTCTTGTTTCTTAGTCTCTGTAAGCAAAGATTAGAGGAAGATTATGATGGGCAGAAAAACTGTTAGCATTAGAATAATAATGAGTTTAGCTACTGTTTCCTAAAGTAGCAGATTACAATTATGGAGAGGTTGTTTTTATTTTTAAAGTATGTCCTTTAAAGAACAAGAGGGGAAAAAACAGCTTTGTGAGAATCCCACTAGCAGGCACTGACTTCTGACCACAGATGCTGAATGTTTGCACTAGGAAAACGTAATTCCCATCCATCCACAAGGGACTGCCGATGAACTGTCATCAGCTTACCCCATATGCTCCTCTCTGCATTGTGCTGCCTTCCAGTGGAATCAAAGACAATTTTGAAGCCACACTGAGTAGCACCAAAATCAGGAGCAAAATCCAAACTGTGCAAAAATAATGGCAAAACCCCCAATATTTCTTTTATCTACTTTCAATGTGCTTAACTGTGGTGTATTTTAAAAAAGGAAAATAAAAGCTACCCTGTGGAATCACAACAGCATTTCTGAAGTTAAGACTATCAGACAGCATCTGTGCTAAGACCAACTTGGATTTTATTTCCAATAGCAGACAAAGGCTCTGTCCGCAACACTCTGGTTGGCTTCACTCTCATCTCAGCGCTTGAGCTAGATGGAATTCCTTGTCACTTCTTTGCATACAAAAGGTATGAGATGTTCAGCAGTGTGAAAGGCCGAAAGTCAGATGGCTCCTCTCAGGTCTGTGGGGTGTGCTTTTCACCAGCCTGACAGAGAAGCAGCCATTTTTTTCAGTGTCCAGTATAAGAAAGTCTTGTCCTGAATAGAGAGGAAAGCCAACATGCATCTAAAATGCAGTGCCAACATGCAACAAGTAAAAATTCCATTTCTTCATACTGGCCACCTTAGATAAAAACCGATAAATTCTCCCAAAAACATTCCCTGGCTCTGATCCAGCAGCACTAAACCTACCACATGGAGAAGAACAGAAATCCAAGCTGAATAATGCAAACTTGTCTTAAATCAAAATCATATGTAAAACTGTTGTGGACAGCATGGGGTGGAGGAGGGACAGTCTTCTGTGGAAATGGTGAAACGAGGCAGGCAGAACTGAAGGGATGCTTTGTTTCTTTCTTCCCCTCCAGCTTCTGCCTCAGCTCTGTGGGTGTTCAGGACTTGCAGTGTCAAACTGTTCACGAGGAATTGCATTAGTAGCCCTGCAAGTCATTGTATAGAGTATAAAAGGCAGCCCAGGGGCATTATATTCACTGGTAATGCACACAGGCAGGAGCGAGACTGATGCCTACACATAATCCCCTGCTCACAAAATAAATCTCAAGCAGTTAGCACAACACTTCCCTTGCTTTCAAAAACCTAAGACACAGAAGGATTCATGGGAAAAGTGTGTGGGTGCAACAAGATGGTTTTAAGATTTTAGCGAGGAAATATTTCATTAGCCATTGGCCTCACTCCTACAAAAGAAATGAGACAGCTTCGCAGCAGCGTTCTGCTTGATACAGGATAGACCTAATTCCTGCTGTTTTACTCATTGCTGATAATCTAAGGAGTATAAACACGATGCTCTGCACTTCTTTAAGATTAGTTTCTTGTTTAGATTTCAACATTTGCCAGGCTCCAGCTGAGCTACTGAAATTACATTGTTAGTTGCACTCTACTGTCTGTAAAGGCAGAACAACAGAAGGAGGAAAGGAGAGGGGGTTGTGAACTGATGCAGTACAAGCACTGCTACACCACTCGGTTACAGTGTGTCCTCAGGAAGTCCTTATCTGGATCCATGCTGATAGGTGTTTTGTAGGCATCACAAGAAGAGCTAGGTTGCTTTGTTGTTTTCACAGACTAAGAGGAGAAAAAACACAATATGCAAACGCAGCAAACATCTAGGAAGAGGTGCATAACAGAAAGCATTAAATGGCTACATAGATACGTGGAGTTGCGTACACTACTATCAGCTTTATCCAAAGCCTGATGAAATCCACCATCCCTAATGACATAGACTGTTTCCACTGATTTCAGCAGGATCTCAAACATGCCTTGAGGTCTGGATTGACCCCACCTAATTTCGAACAGTGAACTGGACCACGTTAAGAGTTCAGTTGCTGTGCTCCTGTGCTATCAGTAGGCAGCCCTATGAGCTGTTCAGATCCTAGACAACACCAGGCAGCAGCTTAGTTTATCCCTGTCTGAGAGCACCTGTGGTGCTGAGGTAGTTGCCTTAACTTGGACGAAAATGTACTTGGTGCCGAAGGTGCCAGGTGTGATTCAGTCAGATACTATCTTAAGAAATCCTGTAAACAAAAAATCCTTCCTACAGAAGTGCTTGCCCGCTCTGATAATTCCTGTATTCAAGACATACAGTTCCAGTAGACTGTCCCTCTACCAATCCATCCATAGTTGGCCAGCAGTTTGCCAGAGTCTTTTTGTTCTGGCCTGATGGTGTTGTACAGTCTGGCCCATGGCAGCAATGCTGACTCCATTTCTATTGCATTTGTCTCAGTCACATTATGCCACCTAGGAATTTGGCTCAAGCTATCAATACCAGAAATGGCTAGATCAAATTTTTGCAAGCAAATGGGTCTTCCCTTAGATTTGATCTTAATGTAAAATGGACTCACTCATTCTGTCAAAGCTGAGAGGACAGAAAGCACCGCTTGGGTTTGCTATTTACTGTTGTTTACAAATATTTGTTAAGATGATTACGGTAAGTGGTCGATCACTTATCATGCTTAGACAAGTGATAGTGTTAGAACAGAGACTGCAGTGAAGCTCAAACCTTACATAACTAAGGTATGTATGCTGTATGTTGATAATGACAGATCCTTTTCAAATAATAAATTAAAAAATTATAACTTTTTGCCTGTAGTGCCACAGTCTTCCAACAGTGGAGGTGGACAGTGTGGGTGGGTTGGGTTTTTTTAGTCAATCTCAGTTTTCGCTGTCTTGAGGGAGGCCCATTGAGTTTTCATCAGCACTTCCCAATATGTGCTATATGTGATCAAGTCTTCAAGGCTTGCCTCAGGGCAGCATTCATGAGGAATTTCAAGCAGTAGAAGGGAGATACTTTCTTCCTTGGACAGCTGAGCTCATTGCTTGCTGCAGGCTTCATGTAGCCGATCATGACTGCATCCCTTCTGATTTTCCTGGCCAGATAAGCCTTTTACTTGCATTCATCTGTTTCTAACTGGCTTTTCTCTGTGCAGACAGTTCGGATGACCTTTTTCTCATTTTTTCTGCCCTTGCATTTTAATGCTAGATACAGTACCGCTCTGAGACACAAGAAGAGCCATTCAAAAACATTTTGTCCTTACTGAGTGAGCACTGCTCTTGATGAATCTAATGATACAGAAAGCCTATAAAGTTCTGCAGGGATTAAAAAGCAACCCAAAGAGGAGTCTGGGGAGGGGAATGGCATCCCTGCAGTGGCATAGTTGATCACTTGATCACACCAGCAAGACATCTGTTGGAACCCAGGGGTGGGATTTCATGGAGTTTTTTCCTAATCCTGTTCGCTTTGAAATATTTTTTTCTTGCTTTAATTGGATAACATTTATTCTTTTTATATGCTATATTTCTGAAGTCTTTTAGAGTAATAACTATTTACAGCTGCACCTGAGAAGTATATTAGCTGAATGTATGTGTAAGGTCAATGATGGTATGGCCAGCACTGCAAGCACTTCGTCTTTAGGGTACAGGTCAATGTTAAAGTGCTAACCTCAGAAGGACTGAGCAGTGTCTCAGAATTTTCTACACAACCCTCAGTGTAAGCTTTGGTAGAAGGCAAGTGGCGTCCCACATAGAAAGTTTGTGCCTAATTTGAACTATGATCTCTGTCCCATAACAGTGAGGGATACTGTAAAAATATATATATGCATCAGTAAACCTCACCAGACTACCATTTTTCTAAGTGCCGTGTCTGAGTAGGATCCAAAGTGTCTTCCAATTAAGTGTGACAGTAGCTGGGAGACAGATCTGCTGGTGCTTGCAGAATGAAAAGCCTAGGCAAGTATGCTGATCATCAGAAAGAGTCTGAGAAGAAAGGGCTAGATGTTGCAGAAAGGCTAAAATTTGCCATCTTAAAGGAGAGAAGTGAGAGGCACAGAAATGGAATTAATTTTGAACTGGAGTTGTGTTCAGTCTTCAAACTTAGGATGCTGTTCCATGAATGAACAAAAATGAACCTTGTGCTAAATTTCAGTGCATCAACCAGTGAGATAATAGCAGAAAAAAACAAGTAGAAAGGGAACTTGCAATGAGTGCAAATCAGGGACTGGGCAATATCCAAGAAACGTACTGAGAAGAGTCTATTTCCTAGCTGTACCACTGAAGAGGAAGATCATTTGAGAGTCTGTGTAGTCATTTTACATTGCAAACAAATTTCATCTGGTCATGAAGAAAATAACTTCCATCTGTTTACATACTTATCCTGTTTAAGGGAGACTTTGAGCAAATGAGAGAGGTCCAACAGAAACCTGAGAGAAATAACTTCCTAGGCTAACAATAAAGAGGAAAGTTTGAAAGAACAACTGAAGGGACATAATTGTGGCTGAGGAGCTAAGGAAAGCTCAGACTCATTCCTTCCCACTTGGAAGCAGCAGGGAGAGAGCAAATATTCAATGACATTGTTGAGAAGCCTTCCAAGATGAGTCTGAAAGCATTGAATAAAATTGATACAAGGTATGGAAGGGAGAGGGAGGAGGAGGTTACTTATGTGGATGGTCCCAGAAGGAAAAGTACAGAAGGGTTATTATTATTCTTGATCAAGATGAAGATCTACAGAGAGAAGTTTGCCAAGTCAATTAAAACCTTTGATAACTCATGTTTTACGCACCTACTGCTTTCTAGAGCCCCAGACAGTGAGAGAGTGCGTTTCATGCTTATTTCCCATTTAGGTAATGGTCTGTATGCTTGGCTTCTTTTAAGGAACGTACCATCATACTGTGTGTTAGGCTTTATCACAAGGACAGTGCACTCTGCTTGAGTTTCATTTTTGGACTGCTTAGCTGAAACGCAAGTCATAGGAAAAAATGTATGCTGGTGTGTCAGCAGAAATTAAAGTAGGAATAATGTGACTGGTATCTATTGTGGTTTGAATTAAGGGTTTGGGCTGAAGTCAACCATTGTTTCAGAGTAATTCAACATAAGTCAGTTATACTGGCCTAAGCTGTACCAGCATGCGTGTGAGTAGAACTTTGCTCCTTGAATCTTCTTAAAGCATCTGCATAGAAAAGTATTTTTTTACTACTCTGCAAAATTTTTACTACTCTACAAAAATGATTTGTGTATCTGATATGACAAGATGTTTTTATATGTGCGAATTGCATTTCTAGTAATTATTATGAAGAAGTGGAAAGGAATTTGCAGTAAATGAAGCTAACATGGGAGAATTCAAAGCAACATGTATTTCTAATCTGCAAAATGCTATTGAAGTCAATGCTTATAATCTCTGTATTCAACTGTCAGTTTTGCTTTACTTGCCTAATTTTTGCTCATTTAATGCATTCTTTTAATTTCAGATCAGAACATCTGTCATTTGGTCCACTCCAAATGTCTCCTTTGTGATCCCTTTATGGGTTATAATTCTAGCAATACTTCTCGGACTACTGGTACTAGCTATGTTGACCCTAGCTTTATGGAAGGTACGTTGCATTATTACTGTTACTGTTGCCTTAAAAAAAAGAACACAGAAAGTTACTGGAAGATACTAACAGATAAGAAAAAGAAAGGCTGAATTTTTGTGATCTTTAACAGTTTGGAGCAAAAGCAACAATGCACATGTGTCTTTTTTGTTTTGGCATTTCTGACAGTGTCACTGACCTTTATGCAGGGAACTTGTTTTCAAAGTCCTCCTTTATTATTAAAGTCTGGTTATAAATGGGCCTACAGAGTTTGAGTCTGTTTCCCAAGACCTATGATCCTCTTTTTCAGGATGTTTAGGTTCAAAAAGAAGTGACTCTAACTTTGTTTTCTCTGAATACTTCAGGAATTTCCAGTTTTTGTTAGCATGTAACAACACTCCTGGCTTTGAGAATTAATGTTTAGAAGATTTCCTTTTATATTAGTATGTTGTATCTTCTGGTTTTAAAGTTTTCTAGTTCTGTGTTGGTTGTTACACTCCCTTGACAAGTTTGAAGACAAGTTACTAGAACCTGCTGTATTAGAGGGAGCCTATAAAGCTTTTGGCCATCCTTTCCATTCCAACTTTAAAAAAACTGAAATAATTTCTTAAGTTGGGATATGGCTTACCTGCCTTTAGCTGCCTGAAAGTTATGTGTTAGGTGTCCAGCCTATGCTAAATTTCCAGATTCTTCTAGTCAGTTAACAACAGCAAAAAAAAGCTATCTGAAACATGGCAAGATGAGAGGAATTACCTTTTGGTGATACTCTCCTTTGACCTATCATGAAGCCTACGTGACTTTCAACCTTTTGATCAAAAGGGTAACTTTTAGGCAGTTAAAGTTAGGTGAGAGGAATCTCAGCTTCATTGATGTTTAGTCTAGATCACAACACTGTCCTGTGCAATTTCCCAACACATATTCCACCTGTGTTATTATTACTGTTTGTCAATCTAAATATCTTTTCCGACTGTCTTGCTGAACTGAAATGAGCAGATTTCTCATGAGAGTCAATAAGTATCAGCATTCAGACCAACTCTACATCTCCTGCAAAGGTATCTGTCATATAATTTGAATTCTTAAAGCTATACTTTGGAACTTGGTGCCTTGCACGTAGAACTTTCGTTTTTCATTGGGAATGACTTGAATAGAAATAAAAAAAGTCTATCAGCCTGCTGCAGATTGTATCCGACCTTTCAGGTTGACTGACTGAAGAATCAAACTGCAGCTGAGCTTGCTGTGGTTCTCTTACCATGACGCCTTCGTTTCTGTTGATTGTTTCCTGCAGTGTGGCTTCTTTGACAGAGCTAGACCTCCTCAAGATGACATGGCTGACAGGGAACAACTGACAAATAACAAGACTACTGATGCATAGAGGAAGAGAGTGACAGTTCAAGTCAGAATCCTGCCTGAGACTAAAAACATGATGAGGTTTAAATGAAGGATTCCTTCCACCAGTCTTCCTTTGTACTTGCAAGTGACATAGTGTTGTAATCTGATCTATGCAATGTTCTGAGAACATGCCACATGACAGCCATCTTTGCCAAGGAAAGCAGCTTTATTACAGCCTTGCAAACATACTCACCACTGAACAGAATGTTTATCCCATATTCCAATCAGTCTACATTTCAGCAGACGCTTTTGAACACGTGTGGTATACTGAGATGCTTCCAGAACAAGCTCAAATCTCCCAAGGAGAGAACACCTGCATTGCTGTATTGTCTAGAAGATGGACCAGGACAAAACTTCTGAACACTACTGTATCATGTGGAATACCTTTGACACCTCCCTAAGAATAAGAACTTTTATGAAATTATGGCTCAGGGAGACAAGCAATATATTAGTACCGTGAAAGTACTTCTGAAAAACAAAGGTAGTCTATAAAGAACTTTATAGATGGGGCACAATTATTTATTTTTCCACCTTTTCAGGATAAGTATCTGATATAATCATCAACTTAGATTTTGAGAGAATGAAGTAAAAAAGTAGAAATCATGTACTTACCTTGCATGTAAATAGAAAAGTAAACCCATTGTACACACAGAACACATCTTTCTTGGATACAAGGTGTTTTGCAAAGCAAGAGACTTATTCAACATTTTACAAGATGAGACACAGGACAAACAAGTACATGCTGTATCTCTCTCAACCCAGAGCAGGCAGTATCACACCCAGATAACCAAATCCATGCACAGTATAGAGCAGGGGATGAGTTACCCTCTCCTTGCATTGCTGGTGGCTGACACCTGTACAGCTGACACAGGGTACAGTCATTTGTGAAACACTGATTTAAATTATCACAGTCACACTGGTGACCTTGAGAAGGCTTGGGGGTTTTGGGCTAGGGTACATTTTCATTGCCATTGCCCTGTTTCTTTGTTGAAATGGCCTCTTAAAATGGAACGACTTCTGCCATTGTGTCTTCTGTTAAATTTGTGTCAGACCCTAACACTGTTCACCTAAAGAAATCTTCGCTTTTTCTATTATTATTATTATTATTATTTTACAGTCTACAAGTTGGCAGCTTATTTAAAGTGTTGAGTTCAGCAAAGTTTAGGGCTGAAGATAATTATTTCTTAGGCAAAGTCTTGCAGGGAAGGTGGGCAGGATTTGTATTTATGTAGAACAGGATGCCAGCCAGCCAAGCATGAACAAAAAGAAGGAATGAGATTGAGGTAAAGAGTAAAAATATACATTTAATTTTTAATTTTTTCTGTGTTCAGGATTCTGAAGAAGAGAGACTTCATTCTTCTTCCTCTATCAGCAAACGGTCTTTATCTCAGCAAGGGCTTTAAGCTCTGATCTGTCCAAATTTGTGCTTGAATCTTCCAGTGCTGCCTGTGAGTGTGAAATTAGCTATACTGTATAAACTTCAGGAGGGATTGTTCATTTTCTGAAACATGCACCACACTTTCCTTCTTCTGAGCTCCTTTTCTTTCCAGTCTGTCGCAGCTTCTTGATTGGTAAATGACCTCATCCATTCTGCCACTTCTTGGCTCCTTTTAGGTAACTGTCCTTCTGCTTCCTAAGACTTTGGGACAGGACTAGCCATGAGATACTGTCACTTCTGTCAGTCTGATGGGAGATTTTACAGTTTTACCATTTCTTGCATGCAGACTGTCCTGTGAAATCCAGGCACAAGCTAAGAAACCTGAGCAGGTGTGTTCCATCTCCCTATGTAAGACAAATTTGCAAGAAGACCTTTATGGAGTCTTTAGCTTATCAGATGCGGTGTGCCCATGAGACTTAACGAGAGGAGGAGACACGTGCCTCAGAAGACGGAGGTGTAGCACCTCCATTTTCTGAGGATGGGGAGGTCTGGCTACTTCCTGGTCCTGCAGAAAATCATTAACAGACCCCTTCCCCCAAACAGGTTTGAGCTGACCCATTGTAGATTAGAGCAATCAGCTGATAAATATGACAGCAAAGCAAGCCTGTCCCATATTTGCACACCTCTGTATCCCATACATTCCAGGCAAAATCATCTTCCCATAAAAAAGACAGTGAGCTTCTAGCTTTTGTAAATATTGAATTGTTATGTGTAGCAGCTTCCAAAATAAGATCAGCTAGCTCATTGCAGTCACGTCATCTGCACAACTCTGCTCTGATGAAATCACACCGTAAGGAGATACTGAACATAGGACTTTTGTATGTGCAATACTTTATATTACTTGTATACCTGAAGCATGTTTACACTGGCATTTGTGGTTGTTTTGTAAACTTTTTAATATACTGATTAATAATTACAATAAAGAAAAAAAGAGTAGGGAAAAAATGAAAACAAACACAGCTCTGCTCAGTATTTGTTCCAATGTGTTTTCAATTCTGCATTGCTCTGAGGATGGGACTAGGTGACCTAGTAAGTTGTTTGCAGTTGTAACATCTATGGTTCACTTTTGAGCAATTACTCTCCATTTTAATGATGGGCAAAACATGTTTGAATACTAAATATAAACCAAAAAGAACATCACTGACTGCTGGGCCTGGCTGGAATCCATTGGCTGCAGCTGTGTAATGTCACTGGAAACCAAATTAGAGGCACATGATCTGACAAACAGTTACTTTGAGCAATACTTTGTTTTATATTTCTACATCCTTGTAGATTAAACTTCCCCCATGGAAATGTCTGGAGCCATGTGCTGTCAAGGACTGTAGTCTTGGGTCCCAGCGTTTGTGGATAGCTTTGGCTGCAAATTGCAAACAGCTTTGTGAAGAAGATTTCTGGGTGTCATTGCTTGCCAAGAGTGTTTATCCCCTGGGGAGATTGCATCCTGGTTGTGGACACTAGCAGGCAGTTGACATAATCTTTCCCTCCAGTATATTAGTAATGTGCTGCATGATAACCTCTGCCACGTCCCTACATGACTGAACTTTTGTTTCAGTGATGTCAGCCTTGTAATGAGTTACTAAATGCAGCTTTCTGTAAAAGCAATACAGCTTTATACTTCCAAACGTATGCGGTGAGCTGCTAATGCTGAGAATATAGCAGTAGTCTGGAGAGCAGAAAAAACAGGTTACTTCATAAATTAAAGCATTTTAAAACTCTTTATTGATATAACCACCACAGCAGTCTAGTAAACAGAGTCATTCATCTTTTATTTCACATCCTTCTTGCTGCATTTGAGAAAGGCTGTCCAGTTACTTCATCCATGCAGCAGACATTTTAAGAGGATCAAGTGTCAAGCGACATTTTATGGTTTACGAAAACTTCAGTATTTACATAATGGGGACCAGTACATTTGAATATGTCGTAACTTATGGATTTAATCTTTAAAGGTATTTAGCAAATATAATTCTTATTTAACCACCAGATTGTTAACAGGGATTTTTTCTTATCACCATTCTGTAACTCATTTACAAACTTTCTGTCTTCTCCAACTTTTTTGCCCTGACAGCTTTTATAGGTTTCCCACATTAGACATCTCTTGAAAATGGCACTGATTTTCTTTACCTTTTAGCTGTGATTTTTTTCATCTATTAGCAAGAAGGCTCTTCTGGTAGGCGTGGCATACATTAACTAAAAAGCCTTTTGGGAACTGACAGAACACCTAGAGAGATGCAGAGGAAAGAAAATCCCAACTGGCTATGGCCTACAGGACTCCACTGCATTATAGCAAACTCTTTTTTTTCTTGAAATACCGTCTGACACTCTGCCTTTAGGAATGGTTCATGAGTGTTTTATTTATGATTTTTGGCAAAGATCCATATTTAAAATGTAGTGTAATGGTAGTGCCTCTTGACAATAAAAAGTCTTGATTTTAGCTTATGCAGGCACCGTGATGTGACACAGCAGGAATGCTTTTAATGTTGAAGGACTGTTCTTGTTTCGCCTGATTGTTGTATTTGAGGGGTGCTTAACTATTCAAGATGCTACCCTACTGTACACAGTGACTTCCAGAAAAAAAGAATGGAAGTAATTGTACAACTGACTTTTCAGATGGTTTGATTTGTTTTCATCGTGTTGCTCAACTGATGCACCGCATTTCATTTGGTTGTGTATTGTTCTTTGTTTCAGTACTGGTTTGTAAAGCAGACTTCAGCAACTCTTTCCAAAACTGGACTGCATCAGGCAGTACGGCTTTTTCAGAAGCAGGCTCAGGATAACAGCAGCACAGCAGAATTCAGGATGCTATGCGAAATGGTCAGTACATTGCAGGGGCTAGCTTACTTTTCAGCAGTTTACCCAAATTTGTATTCAGAGTCATATTAACAAAATATCAACCTTAGATTCGCCATTTCTCCTGGCAAGGGGGGCCAGAGTGTGCCCTCTTTTGTCATCACTATAAAGACCAAATACTGAGCAATCCCCACAGCAAAGCTGAAGAGGGGAAGGCACATTTTATACCTGCGCAAGACAATCAGATCAGGTATATGGCAAAAGCACAAACAGCATCTGTCTTCTGATGCTCTCCTGGTCTTGAAGGTTAACATTTTCCCAGCAAAAGCAATCTGCCCATTTATCACATTAGACCAGCAGCACCAGAAAATAATCTCTGAAGTTGCCATGAGTCTCATATCCTTTATAGAAATTTTACATTTTGAAGTATATATGATAGCTTTTGGCTCTTCAAATAGCCTTATTGATTTTTTTGTTGGTGGTGTTTTTTAATATTTTAACAGCATTTAGGAAAATTTAGGTGAGCATAGTAAAAGCTGAAAAAGAAAATACCTTTAAACTAACAGTGAAGTCTCACAGGAGACCCAGGTACCTTTTCCATTTTTAGGCACAGAAGAGGGATCAGGAGGTATCTCAGGTGTCTGCTGAGACTTCCAGGGGTGTTATGGCTTTATTATAACAAACACTCCCATGCCAAGTAATGTGAAAACCAGAATATTTTTAAAGATCAGCAGTCTTACCATCCCCTGCTATGTGCCCTGTGTATGAGAACAGGCAGAGCATGGGTAAACGGCACCATTAAACTAGGCAGTGGGATGAGACATCCACAATTTGACTCAGTACAACAGAGAGAATCGTTCCTGTAGAGAAGGACAAAGACTGAATTTTCTCAGTACCTAAAATTAGGAAAGATGTGTTTTTCTAGAGGAGAACATGACACCATGGAAGCCCTGCTCTTCAAGCATAACAGTTACGAGCATAAACACAAGGTGGCTGGGCACAAGGGACTTAATATTAAGCAGTTAAGGAGGCTGCAGGATGCTATGTTAACTGTATATTAGAGGGAATGGCTAGGAGGCTCTAGAGGAGAAATCAAACCTTTAAACACAAGGATGTTACCACAGAGTAAATGAGGAACAATAGTTGTTTAGTAAGATGGATGGGTTGGAAATAAGGCTCAGCTACAGCAGATGAGAAGTTGTGACCCCAGAAGATAACGAGACTAATGATCTACTACAGTGATTTTTTTTTTCACAGTGACCAACTGATTCATTGCTCATGCAAAGTTTGAGGAAGACCACTTCCCTTGTAATTAGATAACGAAAGGAAAAAATATCTCTGCAGCTGTGACAGGACTATTGAGTTATCTGTAAATCCCTCTATTCTTAAATGAAGGCCTATATTCACTCCGCTGACTTTGAGAGAAGGAAGGAGGTGGCAAAGACATGAGATTTGAATTTGTTCCAGCATCTGCTAAAAGCTCTGGCTTTACTGCTGTTTCAAAGTGACTCTTCAGTACTTGCTGAGGCTGAATGACATTTTTCACTGTAGTATCCAAAGGTGATAGAAAGACATTTTTTTCAAACCAGGAAAATGTAAATCTTTTGTTGAAACTTTCTATGCCTGTCTTGCCCCGGAGACCTGAGGACTAAAGTGGGGTTTAAGTGAGATTTATTTATTTTTTTTTTAATTTATCAAGTGTTGGTAGATACATTAAGAAGCTTCTCTATGCAGATAGACTGTGTCCGTATATACAGTTTTAAATAGTTGAACTGAAGTAATTCTTTGCTAACAGATGAAGGAGGCACAACTAAATCAGCAATGGAATTGAAAAGTTAATTGATGTAGTGAAGATGACAGTGATCCTATTTAAGTTTGTCTGTAATTAATATTTTTTTTAATATTTTGAAGTTTACTATTTTTTTTTTAATTCTACATTTAATATGTTACTAATGAAGCACTTAGACATTACTAACAGTGATATTTGTGCTTAATGTAACAAGATACTTGCTAACAGATTGGGCAGGAACACTGAGCAAGGGGGAAGGACCATGTCCTTCCCTTGGTCAGGCTGCTCCAACCACAGCCGCAGCTGACTGGGAATCCTCCATGCTCTGCAGTGAGCCATTACTCTCACAGAAGGGGAAAATCCTGACACTGTAACAGTTCTCAGCCCTTCAGACATAGTCCCTTTGCCTCAAAGATTTCTGGAGCATCTTGCTCTGCTTTGTTGGGTGCTGCTTGTTTAATATTATTTGCTCCATTGGCCCCTGCATACTCAACTGGTTTGAATCGCAGAGAATCAATGTCATCTCCTTTCCATCTGCTTCTTGTTTAAAAAGCTGAGGATATCTCCCGTCTCATGCAACTTTTCAGTAATTCCCATATGATTGATGACAATATATTCTACTTGATTTTGGGGGGAAGGGGTATTTAGTTTCTACCCCACTTTTCTAATGCCTATATATACACAAAAAGTCAGTCCTATGGTATCTATTATAGATTATTTCACTAAGCAACCAGCCAAGCCTTTGTTCTGTAATTTAGTAGAACAAAGTAAGCCTGAATTTGACCCTCCAGCCATTCTAAGCAAACAACATCTGTGTGAAGCCATTAGGTTTCCAACACATTGACTGACTGCAAGGTCTTTAAGCAAATCTTCTTGCAAAACATGTTGTGGACCCTTCAGTGTCATCGCTACCGTTGGTATGCTGTACCAAGCATGTACTGATCTTACATAGATCACATTTAGCTGGTTTTATTCTCTCAGAAGTGCTTTTTCTGGAAGGTCGGAATGAACTACAGGAAAAAATGTGAGCTGTCTTTTTCAAGCATGCTCAGAAAGAGCTGGTGTGCTTTTAACTACCACCCCCTCAATTAGGGGGCCTCCTGAGCATGTCTGCAGGAAGAGAGGAGGTGACAGTGAGGATTGTGAGCACCACTGAGGAGGAGCAGTGCCTGCAGATGCGCAGACTGGCTCCAGTGCATGGCATTGCCCCAGACCTGGCATGGTGAGGGTCTTGGCTGCCAGAGGACTGAGGGGCTCTGTGCTTGGCCTGCCTGTTTCCCTCCCACTTTTCCTCTGTCTTGGTCCATGTGCCCTTCCTCCTTCCTCCTCCCTGTGCCCCAAGCTGTAAATCCCCCCCCAGCCATGTCTCGACTCGACTCCTGACTTCACCGGTTTCCCAGCCCTGTGACGTGATGGGGCCCCAGCTGGGCACCACAGGCCTCTCAAAGGCTGGTCTCACCCCACGGCTACCCCTCACCTCCTCCCCAGGGGAGCTTGGGCAGAGCCCAGTCTTGTCAGAGAGGGTGCAGCAGCCGTGTGATTCTCACAGGGCTGCTGAGCAGCTATAGGAGAGGCAGCTTGCAAAGGCCTTGTCGTCACAGACACCCAAGCACACATCGGGGACAGCATCCCCCAAATTGCTCATATCCTGCTGTTGCACACACACATACACCTTCTTGATGATATACCATCTCTCTGGCCTTCTCTCATCACTCCATGTAACATCTCTTGCCCCGTTTCTCTTTCTGGGCTCATCCCCCATGTCCTAAACCAATGTTCTGGCCTGTTCCTTGCAGACGGCCACTCCAAACAGCTTCTCCCGGTGACCTTCCCCCAGCTGAGCTCGGCCTGTTGCTCTGGGCCGCTAAGGCAGGCCCAGCCTCCAAAGCTGCCCACGCCATATGTACCCTGGAGCCTTATCAACAGCCTCACCACCACCACCCCAGGCCCTACAGCTTCCTCTGGGGCAGCTGCGGTTGCCAGCGTACATCGGGGACTTGGGAGGGAAGGGATGGCCTTGTGCTTGGGCCCTGGGCTGAACTTGGGCAAACACTGTCTGTTCCTTGGCTTGGCCACAAACTTCACATAATTTTGGGCAAAGCACTTTGTCCCTTGCATCCTCATCCACAGTGGGGCCACCAAAGAGCAGTGCCAGATACATTCTGCAGATAAGAACCTCTTCAGGTGGAAACCAGGTCTCTCCTATTCCTCTGAGGCTGAAGCAAACTTGCAAGGCTGTATCAGTGCCGAATAACATCTGCCTCTGGTGAGCAGTTACTGCAAGTACAAGTGCCTGTAGTGTAGAAGAATGTGACTGCTCCCTTTCTCTCCCCACAGACTTGTGAAACCATATAAGGTTATTTTTCAGCTGCTTATGCCTGCTTTATTGGGGGCACCAGTTAGAACTGATGAAATAAAGTAGAACCAAACTGATGAGGAAACTGTGTGGGTACTGTGATTTAAGCTATTTATTCATCTCAGGCCTGCTGAAAAAGCCTGCTTATTCCATTATCATCAATCTAGTCATATATAAAGCTACTGAAATGTCATACAAATAACAGTTTTCCAAGCCGTTGTGCAGAACAATTCAGGTGGGAAGATCTATTAATATTAAATACTTTGGATCCATGGATACCAAAGGGATCCAGCTTGCTTTTCTTTTGAAGATAGAATTATCTGGGAATTACATTTAATTTCTAGAGCTTCTTAACAAATTACTCATGAGCTTTTCCACAACAAGTTAGAAATGTAGAGCCTTGCCTTTGCTCTACTGCACACCAGAGTATTGCCTTTTTTGTCTCTGTAACTGAAGGGATGCACAGCCCAGAACAGGAGTACAAATATACAACCAACCATGAATCAGATCATCAAAGAGAATTTTGAAGAAGGAAAATGCGTGTCCCTGAGCAACATCCAGGCTGGGGTGTTGACTCAAATAAGTAGTGGGTGAAGGTGAAGTGACTGGGGCACTGAATCCCTGGGTGCCCTCTGAAAAATCAGACCTGCCTGGGAGCTGAGCAGTCAGAAATCTTGAAAGCAGTCTTGAAAATCTTGGCCCAGGCATGGCTTTTTGTTAAGCCTAGCAGGATCACTTCATATTGGCATGCAAAGCTGCTGTGAAACCCCCATGAGTAGAAGAGGGTGGCAGTGGAGCTCGTGTGTTAATACTGTATTTCCTTGTTTTGGCCAGCTTGTGTCACAGATATAAAGGTGATGTCTAAAGCCTTCATGAAAACTGTCTTTTCTTCTCAGCGTACTGACAGTGATGTCTACAGCTTAAAAAGACTGATAGAACAATCAATCTCTTAATTTGCCCTCCAAATCCTGAATTTCTACTACCATAGATAGCAGGCACCAGCAGACGAACAACTCAGATGCTGGTGCTCTATGTAGAAATGAGAGATTTTTCTGTGCTATCTGCTGTCTTAACTGTTTCATTTAACTGTTAAGTGCTTCCACCAGGGGCTGTGGGGGAAGTGCAGAATTTGTGTGTTGTCATGCCTGTACTATGTGCTAAGCACAGAGCAAATTTGTGGCACAGAAAGCTTGAACTTCAAATATAAAATATGGATCAGCAGATGGATATAATAAAACAGGAACCATATGGAAACAATGACATGATTATGAACAGCATAATAAGCAACGGTCATAGCACACCAGGGCCATAAGCAGACTTCCTATTCTGGATTCCTAAATTGGGCATCTTAATACCTAAATAGAAGTCATCTGGCTGATCAAGGCAATCCAGAGCATCGCTCCTAGTTACTCCAATGCCTTATACAGCCAATGAAAGTGACAGCTGTGGGTTTGCTCTCCAGCAACTCCCTTGAGCCCATCCAGCAACACTTGAGTCTGATGCCAAGGAGGATACTTGCTGAGGGCTGAGGCACTGTGTGCCACCAGGATGTCCTGTCCCAAGGCCACGTTTCCAGGAGAGCACTGGAGTGCAAGGTGGGGGAGGTGAGCAGCCAGAGGCTCTGCCAGAGCTCATCTCAGCCCTGCATTGTCTGCTCTGCTCGAGGCTGTGCTGCAGCCGACAGCAGCCCACAGTTCAGCAGGACCGCAGAGCTGCAGGGAGAGGGAGTGGGAGCGTCTGGCTGCAGTCAACCGATTGGACTCATCTACAACCGGAAAGTTATGTTCTGTGCTCATAGGAGTGGGCGGTTTGCATCTTTTGTATTACAAAACGCACAAGCAGGCCCAAAGCTTGAGCTGTTACCCACCCCAGGATGGTCCTCTCTCACTGAATGCCAGAAGCTCTCTTGCTCTCCTGGGGGTCCCGGGGCTCCAGCATCCTTTTCTGCACCAGTGGTGTTAATGCCATGGGAGGGATAGAACACATGTGTCTTCCCAGGCAAGTCCATCACCCAGTTATGCTCTTCTCCTGTGAAATAAATGGTTATCCAGATCCCGACAGGTTGAATAAACTCCAGCATTGACTTTCTCTGCTTTGTGGTTCATTGCAGTAGCCAAGAGGCTGTTATACATGCAGTGTCCCTTTCTCCTTTGGTCCTTTCTTTAGCCTGTCAGTGTGCAGCACAGTCTGAGTAGGCTCGGTGGCTTCAGGCCTCCTACAGACTTTTAAGTTATTCTGCACCAGTTACAAAAACTCTGGCAATGAAGTGCTCATGCTGATACACTTCTGAATATGTGCAGTAGAGCGTGAGCATCTAGAGAAAGCAGCAGTAGAAGAAGCACTGCTAAGGTTGGATACCTCCATGGGCTAGCATTCCCAACTAGATTGCGGTACAAATGGCTCTGTTGAACTGAGGCTCCTAATCTTCTTTTAAATCAGCCTTAGGTTTGCTAATAGTCAGTCTAAATGTGGTCCCTTGACAATAACAAATGAACTCGAAGAAGCCTGGAATTCCAACTATTTTGTTTGAGATTCCCAGTGAATGTCTTGGAAAGTTTACAGCCTTGTCATGTTCTGCTAATCATTTAAGCATTTAACTTGTTAGATGCTCAGAAGTTCGCTATTTTCATGTTTCTTTCCTGAACGTACTAGCCAAAATTTTTCCAATTTGACTGCTCAAAAACAACACCCGTGTTTGTATATAGGCACCTAAATCAACACCTTGCTGCGCCATGCTCTGAGCCCCCCATCTCTGAAAATCATCCACTCTAGATATCTACATATGGTTTTAGGGACCTAACTTTTGGCATTCAAATTCATGTTTGTGATACTTGCACATGTTTTCAATAAGAATCTAAACATAAACCAGACCAAAGAAAAAGAGAAGGGGGTGGGGGGAAGAAAGAAAAACAATACTCTGTAGGATATCTCTGTGTTGACATAAAATATGGAATAATCCCTGCCTATTGCATCTGTGTATGCAGAGTTTTCCTTTCAAATGTGAATTATTGAATCGGTAGTTCAGACTGCCCTTGGAAGACAACTACTGTATCTCACACATACCAAAATGGCAGGCTCCACAGTAAGATGTTTTGCAGTGGCAGTACAAATGCCCATCACACCTCAGCAGAAGGTCTTCACATTTTCCTATGTCCTTAATTCTGTTCCTAGGCCTCCTCAAGAATGAACTTTGGTGTCACAGATAAGTAAAGGTTTTCATGGTTTCTCTTCTTATCCTACTGCCTTAGTGGTAACTATTCCGGGACAAAAGAATTAAACTTAGTGTGTCCACATCTTCTAAAGCTTCCTTTCAGGGCTCATTTTACCAAAAGTGTGAAGGAGCAGCAGCCCAAGGGCAGAGGCCAGCTCTGGGCATCAGGCCCGTTCCACAAACTGACCGCCTTGGGAGGGCTTCTGGGTGAAGAAAAAGTTAATGGTATGATGTGATTCCACGTTTGGCAACACCTACGAGATGCCCAGTGTTGATGACAGCAGAAATTACTTGGTTCAGCTATTTCATTTCAATGGGGTTTGTTTTAACATTTACAAATACGAAAGGCTCATTGACTTACCTGCAACCTCAGGAAAAGCTGAATATCTGCCTGAAGGTCCCTTGGAAAGCTGTGCTTTACCCCTGTGTTCAGAGAAAATAAACCCATGGTTTTTCTTTCATTAATGGGAGCACACAACACAATACATCAACAGATCAATACGACTGAGTGGTGAAGCACTATCTGAATATTTTGAGACTGCTGCTGTGATTTCTCCATCCAGTACACTAAAGCCCAAAAAAACCCCAAAGTTTTGGGGACAATGCTTCCTTCTTGCAACTCATCTCTCTGCTCAGTTGGTTCTCTGGTGAACAGCACAGCTGCGAGGGTGCTTGGGCAGATCTGTCCACAGCTTCTCCAGGTGGGGAGCAGAGGCTGGTGATTCTGGTTAAAAGAAAGCGTACCTCAGTCAGCACCTCAGCTTTTCCACAATGCTGTTACTCACCACAAGGCAAAAATAACATACCCAGTTGTGGTCCCCTCACCATTTCCCTTAGTTGTAGTGTCAGATAGGGCTCCCAGGCTGGGGGACTAAATGTATTTTACTGTTTTTTCGGGCCTAGGCAGTGGTTTAGCTGCACTGAGCCTCCGGCCGTGGAAAGTGGGAAGTATTCTTCACACAAAAACTGGAAGAGCATGTGCCTATGCCCAAAACTTAAAATGAAATGCAAGATGACCACTGTACTCTGCACCAGGAGAACACTTCATTGTGAAAATGGAGTGCTTTCACTATGTACATTCCTCCTGCTCCAGAGAGCACCTACAGAGAAGCATGAAAGCTGTGGAGCCTCCACAGCCTTATACATACATGTTTCCTGTGATCAAAACCTCCAAAGCAGGATGTATGCAGCACCTTCAAGCTTTAATCTGGCCCAGAGGTTGCAGCAGGAGCTACAGAGGCCACAGAGCTCCTTGCTTAAGCCATAAATTTAGGTTAAAATTTCCCTTACTGTGTATGCACCAGCACACACATACTCCTCTCCCATGCAGTGTTAGGCAAGATGAGTTTCACCTAGACAGAGGCATTTGATGGGGTTTAGCAGTTCAATGGCTCTCGGTGTGTGACTCGGCTCACTGGCTGTAGTCAGATGTTATATAAAGCCTTCTTCATTCTTTACGTTCGGTACTTCTCAGTTTGGTTTACACCCACTGAAATCTTTTCCATGTTTTTCTTCCTTAGAAGGAAAATAAACTTCTAAAGAGAGAGAAGTGAAGGGTTACATCTGGAGAGAGTTATGTCTGTGGCTCAAAGGAACAGCTGGAATGTCAGTAATGCGGAAGTTTCTTCCATGCAGCCATTTTTCCCCTCATATTCAGAAATACAGTTACATGCTGCTGCTGCTCACAGAGCTCAACCCCAGTGCAAATTCCAGTGAGGGGCTGCAACAGCATCCCTGCTGAGAGCACAGGTAGTGATTTATGTCAGTGCTAGCCACTCAGCCTCATGCACATAGAATCATAGAATCATTTAGGTTGGAAAAGTCCTTTGAGATCACCAGGTCCAACCATTACCCTAACACTGCCAAGTCCACCAATAAACCATCTCCCTAAGCACCACATCTACATGTTTTTTATACACCTCCAGGGATAGTTATTCCACCACCTCCCTGAGCAGCCTGTTCCAATGCTCAAATCTAAACCTCCCCTGGCACAACTTATGGTCATTTCCTCTTGTCCTGTTGCTTGTTATCACTTGGGAGAAGAGACCGACCCCCACCTGCCTACAACCTCCTTTCAGGCAGCTGTAGAGAGCAATAAGGTCTCCCCTGAGCATCCTCCTCTCCGGGCTAAACACCCCCAGTTCCCTCAGCCACTCCTCATAAGCCTTGTGCTCCAGACCCTTCACCAGCTTCGTTGCCCTTCTCTGGACACGCTGCAGCACCCCAAGGCCTTTCTTGCAGTGAGGGGCCCAAAACTGAACATAGTGTTCGAGGTGCAGCCTCACCAGTGCCAAGTACAGGGGCACAGTCACTCCCCCAGCCCTGCTGGCCACACTGTTTCTGACACCAGCCAGGATGCTGCTGGCCGCCTTGGCCACCTGGGCACACTGCTGGCCCATGTGCAGCCGGCACATGTCAGCCAGCCCCCCCAGGTCCTTTCCCACCAGGCACTTTCCAGCCATTTTCCCCAAGTCTGTAGCATTGCATAGGGCTGTTGTGCCCCAAGTGCAGGACCCGGCACTGAGCCTTGTTGAACGTAACACATTGCCAGGAGCACCTCAGCATCAGAAACTTCACCTGTCTTGAAGCTAATTATAAGAAGCCACAGGCATAACAGTAGCAGCAAATTTTATAAATGGCGAATTCTGATGCTTTTTGGTATGTATTTCTGACAAGCTGAGTGCTTGCATATCTCACTGAAGTCAGCTGGCATCAGGGGTGTTTGGCAGAGAAGACGACCCTTTGCGTAGATGGTGACTTGGAGATAAGCAGTAACGAGTTTATCGCAGCCTCACAGCTACAGATATTGTTACAGATATTGTTACAGATATTGCTTTGGAGGGTGACATCTTCCACCTTCAGGCTCAACTCTGAATTTTGGGGAGCACATGAGATGAAGAGACAGAAAAGGAAAATACTTTTCTCTGGCATAAATTAGTGATGTGAAGGCTGGGGAAATACACATACAGAGGATCCAGCCTGCACCTCTTACACCTCTAGGTTATCTGTCTGACCACAATTCTCAAGTGTTGGGTGGGTTTTTGTGTTTCATGAAGGTGAATGATAAGCAGTTCAAAACCACTCGCTTCTCAAGCTAATGTAGTTTGTCATTTTTTAAACAAAAGCTTGTTTCTTATCCTGAAATTCAAGTGTTTATCTGCATCTGGTTTTATTTTTTAATCCCTCTTTAAAAAGAAGAAACTTGTCCAGATACTTAACCGCTTAAAAACAACTCAGTTTCTGAAAAGAAGGGTCAATGTTTGAAGCCCTTAATATTTATTTAAGCAGAAGTCACAAAGTTATTTTAAATTAATGTGGTATTTGTAAAACCATTATCTCTGAATTTTTTACACACAGTTTATAAGTTTGTTAGTCTATAAACAAACTAATTTTAGAATAATGGAAGTCAGAGAAGAGGGGAAAAAAGCTATCTATGAGGCGAAAACATCTACATTGATAGATTATTCCCCCCCATTCATAATAACTGGAGTATTCGTAATATATTCTGCATATTGTTCTTGTTTTGCTTTTCTCAAAAGCAGGACAAGGTTCTGTGAAGAAATATTGAACTCTACTTGTTTTTAAAGACGTTGTTCAGTGGAGAGCAGAAACTACCCTTCCCCATTGTGGAACTTCTTTTTTGTCTGAGATATTCTAGCTTCTATTTGCAGTCACTTTTTCTTTCCTTTCTAAATTGTCTAACATAGAACAAAACTATGCCAAAGTGAAAGTATTGATTAAGAAAAGAATTTGCTATTCACATCAGTGTGTAGTGTATTTTTGGAAATAATTGTGAGCAGAACAGCTACCAGTATTCCAAATGAGCTACATCTGCAGTGCATCTAGCAAGTGGCTTTTCAAATATTCCCATGTGTGCTTGACTTGTTCTTGCACCATCTCCACTGACTATTCCTGGGAGTTATATGTGTTACCAGAATGGATGTGGAGGAGCAACTGTGTTTAAAAATAGTGAAGAACACTGGAAAATGTAGCACAGAGACATGGAGATCTCATTGCTCACTCTTGAAACAAATCCACTGGTCCCAACATGAAAACTATGAAAACACTGGCCTGACAGTCCATCATCATGAAACTAAAGACAATACTGTGTCTCAGATTTTGCTGTTCTTTACACTTCATTGCTTATCTGCATCTCCTGAACATCCAGTTATGTGGGAATTAATTACTCACTGTGTTAAATTCATCTGACACATCTTCAGATTAGGTGATTTGCCAGCTATTTAGCTGGCCTCACTGTTGAAAGTCCATGTCTCATTTGCAGTCCAAAGTTGTTTAACTTCAGCACACAATTGCTATGTCTTCTTACACGTCATCTTTGGGTGGGGAGTTTGTTGTCAATATGTTATATCAGTATCAGAATTTTATGTACGTTAATGTTATACTAATGTTTATGTTTCCTATGGAATTATTGATAAAAACATTAAATAACAGGGGAGCAAAACTGGATTCCTCCTAGAAATATGCCTGCTCAGTGATGACACACCATTACCAATGTTTGTCTGCTTCTGAATTATATTTGGCGCATATTATCTATTTAGTTGGTAATCCGCCCAGTGTGGGCCATGTTGACTCTGACTAAAGCTAGTCTGCAATCAAAGTATCCTACAACATCATGTTTTAAAGAAGTCTGCCCTCTGTCAGTGCTGCAGCTTTTATCGAGAGATTTATAGTCTCATTTTTAAGATATAGATAAACAAGAACAGATTTCCCATCGATGTATCTTGACTGGCAACAAAAATCTATTACCTCCACTGCACTATTAACACACCAATGAGCTCTTTAGCAACAAGCTTAGAAGCCAGAGCCATTAGCCATGCAGAACACGGGGTTACTCAGGAAACTACAGGACTTACCTCAGATGGAAGTGTTTCACGGCAATCTCTTTTTGAGGGACTAATTTAACCCTAACAGTTAACGCAGGATCTTTTGTTGACCTACTGAGGTGACATCCAGCAAGGAAAGGACAAATCGTTAATGTCTTACCCACATTAAGAAAATGTGTACCACTGCCAGCAATGGTTTTAGTCAGTTCCAATGGCCAAAACAACTCTATTCTCTTCTCTGGTAGAAAACATTCCTGTGCCCAAATCAGTCATCTCTGGGCCCTGGGTTTGTAGATGTCTTTTCTGCTTTAATGAAATGTATTTAGATGGGAAATGTGTTGTTCTGAAACCAATGCTGTGTTCTGAGGAGCATAAATCAGGAAAGCGGTGCACTGTACAGACAAAGCAGGAAAAGCACATGAGGATCGATGCCACAAAAAGTTAATTCTGGTCTTGTTAGTTAATTGTAGAAAAGAATTCCTGTTTGGAGGCACTAATTTTAATGGTAATGCTCAGCTGTAAAAGACTCAGGAGTACTGATGCCCAAATTGCATCCCTTTGCCATCACAAAGTTAGAGCTGCTATCAAAACCTCCTTTCTTTCCAGATGGAGTGTGATGGGGGGTGGGAAGGAGGAGGGGGATTGTCTCTTTGTGGATATTTTGGCTGAGGTGGAAAGCAGCAGCTGTGAGTGCTTCAGCTCTTCTCAAAGTCTTCCACAGCTTTCTTAATGAACAAGGAAAGGGAAACTGGAAGCTGGAAGTTGATGAGCATTCTATCTTATCCCATTTCTGGCTTCCTCATGTTAGAAACACACAAAATATAGCAGGAGATATGATGCCTTTATGACATCCCTGTTGTAAATGTGTTGAGTTATAACTGTGCATGCAGATATACTGAAACTTAAAAGAGGTGCAATTGTACTTAAACAGTTTGGCCTTTACTCCTAAAACAGAAAGCAGCCATGGAATTATTTGCCATGACAAAAATAAAATAAAACTTGCATGCAGTGTAGGTTTGAGGGGAAAAGGAGAAGGATATTATATATAACCATGTACTGAAGATCCTGATTTGGCAGGGCTTTCATTGTTTTTTCTTTGGGAAATGTTTCTTACCAAGATGGCTATCTGGGATCTTTCTCATCTTTTCTGTTCCTTAGGGTTTTTCCTTAAAGAAAATGTTTTAAAATTCTAGATGTAATCACAATTTTTACTTTTTAACTTTTCAGACTCAGATGTGCCCTAGGTTCTCTGCTTCCCAACACAGACTGGCAGGCAGCTGGAGGGAAAACTGCTGCTTTAAAAATTGAAGCTCTTTGTTTTCTGCCTTCTTTACCCCCTTGTCCAGTCATCCAGATTAATTCTGGATCGAGAACATAACTTAGAGCATTTATCGCTTTCCCTCAGGCCAGAGGACATTTATTTTCTCAAGGAAAATCTTCATAAATAATACTTTGCTTAAATAAGTGTGCTGCAGAAGCTGAATTGTTGTGAGCCTTTTTCACCCAGGTGGCCTGCAAAGGAACAGCCTCCTGGAAAGGGTCTCACCACTGGGGCATGACACCGGGACAGCAGTTGAGATGTTTTTCTCAGGTTATGTTGGTGGGATGGTTTTCTCAGGTGTGGCACCCAAACACAGCCACTTGGCTGCCTGTTTATCCAAGGCAGTCCTGCTAATCCCTGCTAATCCCACTAATATCCTGATACACACTACCCTGTGTGCTGGTATGCCATGGCCATGGGCAGCAGAGGACACCTCACAGTAAACCAGCTGGCTTCACAGTGCACAGGGGTGCATGGGCCACCCCACCTCTGAGACCTCCCTGCCCCACCAACTGAAACACTGTCCCAGCCTGGAGGTGCTCGCCACAACCAGCAGCAGAGCCCTGCCAAGATGTGAGAGCTGCTCCTTTCCCTTCGCTCCCACTAACAAACATCACGCCAATATAAATGCCAAATGTGTTGAGGGGAATGAGATTAGATAAGGAATAAGAAAGAGGGAGGAGGCAAAAGAGAAATACACTCCTCCTGCTGACATGTCATCGCTGGAACATCTGCGTTATGTCTGGGTGTGCTAATGATCTCCTCTCTGAAACCCCACTGCAAGACAATTAGGGCTGATAAATCATGAGGAGGTTTTATGGTTTTAAGATCCCAGATGCTGCGGTGGAAAAAAGGGGGTAAGGAAAAGAATGGACACTTTATCTCACCTTAAATCTGCTGAGTGCTGACACAAAAAAACATAACTTTAAAAAGATAGCAGTGCCATAAAACACAAAAGGGGCAGGTTTTCTCCACTTTTGTCTGGATTCCAACTCATACTAAAGACATTCTTCATGACTCTGTCGTTTTGTTGTTGGGTTTTTTTTTTGGGGGGGGGGGAGGGGAAGAGATTAAAAAAAAAAGAGGCCTAGTCTTTAGGAGTTGTGTATATATGTTCTTGACTGATGAACTTTCGCAGGCACACATGAGCTTGTTCAGCCAATAAAAAGTCATTTTAAAAAATCAAGCCATAAATTATAGGATGATATCATTGCAAAGGTTAGGGGAAGTCAGAATTGTTTGCTAATGTTTATCCTTTCCCTCTCTAGGGCATACTCTATTAAAAGACAGTATGTATCAGGGTTTCTTCTAGTTATGTTTGTACACACGCTCCCACACACTCACAGAGAGGTAGGAAGCAGAGTACATACTGTTTATAAAGCTAAAGCTGCACAAACTGTCTGCAACAGTTAGTCTGATTATCCTGAGCCTCCACCCTTTTCATAAATTCTCTGATAGTTGATGCTGGCATTTCCAATTAGTTTGCTACCGAGGTTTGTCCAAGCAAGGGACAGACTGGAGGAGCTGGGTGTCAACTGCACCACTGCCCTGGGCAAGCTGTAGCAGCTCCACACCTTTCAGAGACCTATGAGGAACTGACTGAGAAGTTTACAAACACTGAGTCGATGCACCAACAAAGAAGCCACAAATATTAATAAAAGCTTAGTTTTCTCAGGACTAGTAAACATTGTCTGGAGTCAGTGTCTGGAGTTTGTTAGTACAGAACTTCCCTCTCCAGCGGATTTAGAAAAAACAACTTCCAAATCATGAAGATGTGTTGTTTAAAACAAAATAGGGACAGGCTCCTGTAGGAAACTGCCACTACAGATCTGTTGGCCTTCAATCGTCAAGCATTCCCTGGATTTCGTTCATTGAAAGACAACTATGGTACTTGATTATTCAATGGTGATATTGATGCTAGTAGAACTAAAGAAAATTGCTGTGAATGGTTTCAGTAACTACAGGTGCCAGTATCATTAATAACACACAGCAGTGCCGATGTCAACTGATGTTATACCTATGCTTTCACTGTGCAAGACATCTCGGTGCTAGTGTTGAGCTTACATGACTAAGAGCACGGCTTTCTGAGTGCATAGCCCTGCACGTGCAGGGTTTGTTTTGCATACTTCACCTCAGTGAAGTTCAGTCTGGGAGCTACGTTTTCTGTCGGGCTGTATGGGCTACCAAAAGCCTTTGACCCAATCTATCTATTTGTAACAGCTGATCTCCCCTCTAATTGGAGGGAGACCATGCCCCATGAGACGGAATCATCCATTGCTCTGGGTGGTGCTAATGCAGATGAGAGAGAGCAAACCTTTTCTTTACTATAGATGAATCCACGCATGTGCAGAGCTGGACATGAATTCTAATAAGACTGATTATTTCCCACTGTACTGAAGCACCTTGGCCTTTGCATGAAATTTTTTTTTAAAAAAATAAATCCTGAAGAAAAGGTACTGCGATTTTCCTAGAATACAGAGATGTTCTTTGAGCAGAGAAGACTTGAAAAAAATTATACGGGATGTTCCAGTGGAAAAACTTTTGACATCTGGTTCTGCTCACACAAATAATTTGCTACCACATTAACTCTCAGAGGCTAAAATGGTCTGACCACAACATAGGACAGGGACGGAGGAAGAAGGATTTGACTCCAAAAGATAACCATGGCCAGAAAGATTTGGGTAAGGGTCCTTCTGACCATCTGCCACCCTAAAGGGGGATTCTCAAATGCTTCTTGTGCAGGGGCTGGGGGCTAGATACAAGCGAGAGGGTTGCCCAGGAAAGAAGGAAAATAGAGGGTGAAGTGCAGCTCTGGAGAAGATGTTTTCCAGCAGTCGTGCCTGTTACACCACCCTGCAGCTGCTTGTCTTTTTAAGTCAAAGCATGACTGCAAACAAAAAAACCCCAAACCAGTATGGGCAAGCAGGGAAAAAAACTGCTTAGGAAGGAAGTGACTGGTTGATGGACTGCTAGAAAGCACCTTACCAACTTCTCGACGGTTGTGGTTATTCTTGTTTACTTGGGAAGGAGAACTTAGAAAGTGACTACCTCGCATCTGCCCAAAATCAAGTACTTAGATGAGCACCAAACATAAATGTATTATAACATGTAATTCTGTGATTGATGACTAGAGAATTATCTCCGATGCGGTGCTTGTTCCAGCTTGTGTGCTCCCAGAGAGAGAAGACTGCTGGTGAGGGCTGGGGATGAGGAGCACCCAACCAGGCCAGCTAGACCCCACATCACTAGTTCTCAGCTGGATTCCCATATGCATCTGCCCCATACCAGACAGTACTCAGTTACTTCTGCAAGAATCAAATCCAAGATACCAGTATCCAGTACAAATATCCTGTCCAACTCATCTAAATACAGACAACAGTGAGGGCACCACTGAAAATATGGGTTTATCATCTTAGTACTCTTTGATTTAATTTAACACTGCATGGCGTTCCTGTGGCTGGCTGGCCATTCCATTAGCAATTGTCTCCAACACTCCCATGGACCTGGGTGCAAAGACTGGCATTTTCTCATTCTTTTTCCCCACAGAACTGGGACATCCAGAACAGCCCGGTTCAAATCTACCTGGACTTGTGCAAAGCATCGGATACTGTCCTCCACTCTCTAAAATGGAGAGACATGGATTTGATGGGTGGACCACTCCATGGATAAGGAATTGGCCAGATGGTTGCACTCAAAGAGTTGTCATCAATGGTTCAATGTCCAGGTGAAGCCCAATGACAAGTGATGTCCCTTAGGGGTCTGTATTGGGACCAGTATAATTTAACATCTTTTCTGGGGACATGGACAGTGAGATTAAGTGCTCCTCAGCAAGTTTGTGGATGACACCAAGTTGAGTGGTGCAATTGATACTCTAGAGGGAAGGGACACTATGCAGAGGCTTGACAGGCTAGAGAGGTGGACCTGTGAAAGTCAACAAGGCCAGGTGTAACGTCCTGCACCTGGGTCAGGGCAATCCCAAACAGGGATATAGGCTGGCTGATGAGTGGATTGAGAGTAGCCCTGCAGAGGAGGACTTGGATGTATTAGTGGATGAAAAACTGAATACAACCTGGCAATGTGCGCTTGCAGCCCAGAAAGCCAACTGTATCCTGGGCTGCATCAAAAGCCTGGCCAGCAGGTTGAGGGAGATGATTCTCCTCCTCTACTCTCATGAGACCCCACCTGGAGTACTGCATTCAGCTCTGGGGCCTCCAACATAAGAAAGACATGGCCCTAATTAAGTGGGTCCAGAGGAGGGCCACAAAGATGATCAGAGAGCTGAAACACCTCCCCTGTGAGGACAGGCTGAGAGCACTGGGGTTGTTTAGCCTAGAGAAGACAAAGTGCCAGGGAAACCTTATAGCAATCTTCCAGTACTTAAAGGGGGCCTACAGGAAAGATGTGGAGGGATTGTTTATCAGGGAGTGTAATGACAGGACAAGGGCTAACAGCTTTAAACTGAAAGAGGGTAGATTTAGTTTATATGTTAGGAAGAGTTTTTTTATAGTGAGGGTGGTGAGACATTGGAAGAGATTGTCCAGAGAAGCTGTGGATGCCCCCTCCCTGGAACTGTTTGAGGCCAAGCTGGATGGGGCTTTGAGCAACCTGTTCTATTGGAAGGTGTAGGACAGGGACGGAATTGGAACTAGATGATCTTTAAGGTCTCTTCCAACCCAAACCATTCTGAGTCTATGAAATGGCAAATAATGATATAGCCCAGTGCAAGGCTACAGCAAACTGCTAGAGCATGACGCACAAATGCAACCTGGATGCATGCCAGCATGTGAACAGGATGGCTTCTATGTGAAGTGACTGCAGATGGGCACAGCCAAATATCCTGGTTATTCTCAGCAGCGTACAAGGCAGCTGGAAAAACACCAAAATAATTCACAACTCGGATATCACCACATTTGGGCTGTAAGAGGAGAAAAGCTGCACTTCTACTCATTGCCAGTATTTTAAAGATACGATTTGATGAAACTCAAGAGCTGCACTGTAGAAACTTCATTGTTCTAAAATTACAAAGAGGTTGCAGAAAAGCAGACTGAAAAAGAAAAGCCTGCTGAAGTCGGCCATTAACATGATATCCTAAATATCTGCTACTGAGACACCGCTGTCTTCATAAAGAGTCAAAGAAGCATGAGATACAGGAGACCTGCAAGGTCATCTAGTCCATCTCCTTGACAGTGTTTGTTGTTTTGTTCCTCCCCAGTTTCCTATGTCTTAATTTAAACTTGTCCTTATTTCCTTCCTCCTTATCAACCATATGAATCTCCTTTGAAATAACTGCCCTCCTCCTCAGTATCAGATCAAGTAATAGAGTGAACATTTCGTGTCTTTCTCTTGCAGAACCTGAAGTTGATCTATTTCCATTAAGAGCTCAATTGCAGTTAATCACTACTGTCCTCATCACTTCATTATTGCTTGCTCTGTGCACTTCGCTTTTTTTATGTGGCAAATAGTCCCCTCTCCCTTACCCACTCACCTGTGAAATTTTGCTTGCATTTACTCACATAATATTTTTTTTAGTCACCTCTTTAATGATTAGTGAATATATAGGATCTGCACCTGATTTTATTTTCATGAAAGCCAGCAGTGATAGACTTCTTGGGCCAAAACAGTATGTCTGTTTTCACTTGTTCTTAGACCAAACCCTGCTTTTCCTTGTTTGCAGGTTCCTTAGCTCGTTTTCTTTGTAATTCCCTTGAGGCCAACAACAATGTTTTCTCTTGCTCTTTCTTTCCTTGTTCCCACGGATGAACATTTCATCTACTTGTAACACTTCCATCATTATTTCTTGTAATACTTTTATTTTCACGACATAGCCTGGGCTGTTGGTTGCTTGGCAAGGCTGTCCTGACATTTTCCAAAGGAAGCTAACCTCAGGATAACAACTGCTAGTTACAACTAAAAACTAACGACCAGTCACAATTAAATGCCCAGTTACTAACAGCTCTTTTCTTTGACCTTGTCTTCTTAATTATGCTCATTTAATATGTTACTGATAATCATACAAGTTTTTCAATAGATTTCATTATACTGTAGCACAAAAAATATTTTAAAATGCCATTACCAGCTCCATTAGTTCTTTAATATGCAACTACCAGGTTGTAATTGATTGCCAAGGTAACCTTGTGAGTAATCCTGTTCCTGAAGCAGGAGAAACCACAGTAAAGATGAGTAATTTTCTCACCTTTATAAGCTGGCTATTCAAACAGCTATGTAAAAACATGAATCTGAATCGTATCTATGCACAAAAGCCGAGGGACCCTCAGTATTTTGCAGTGCTTTTACTGTGTTTTCAATTTCCCAAGGACATAAGAAAATGTGAATATACTGAGGCCATTTATTTTGGCTTGGACAAAATGTTTTTAATACACCACTGTCTTAAGCTAATGAAGACTGGGCAGGCTGCACATGGTGCCAGATGTTACAACTCCTCTACCTCTGTTACAAACATCTAAAATTATCTTTTTCCCTGGACTTCATAGCAAAGATGCATTCCAGTATCCCTGCAGGTACTGAGGATTTTCAGGCTGCTGCTGCTCTTTACACTGGCCCTTACTAGAATGCATTAGTGGCTTTTGAATTACCGTGAAGCTGGCTGTCGTTGCACAGTTAAATTCCAATGAACTTCTGCCCCAGCTTGCTTGAAAAAACAATCCACGAGATTTTTCAGGGAGCAACACATCCTCCAGAGAACAGACTTCTATCATTTTCTGTGTCAAAGAGCTTCCAAATCAAAAGCTGAAACAATGTCTTTTGACTTTATCAAGACAAAATGCTCTGACTTCACTCAAATGAAATGTTCTGATAAATCCACTTTGGTATTCTCAAAATTCAACTTCAGGGAATACTTGGTATACAGAGGAGTATAAATTTTAACTTTTCATTCCAATTGGAGATGAAAACAAATTCAGATAGGAATTATTTCTTTTCCCCAGAACAGAACTTCGGCATTTCAACCAGCTCACAGCAGATTCCCATTTACAGTGCAGATTTCCTGTCTGCTCTACAACCTTCTTGAGGAGTTTGAGGCTAAAACTTTCTGCTCCCTTCCTCAGTAGATCAACTGATTAAAACAGTATCTGATCCTTAGTAACCAAGGGCTAAAGCTTAAAAAAAAAAAAACCAACATTATTTCCCCCTGCCCTTTATTTTTGTTTGCCCAAGGGAGTGTAGAAAAAGCAAATATTATCTACAGACTTTTTTTTTTTTGGTTTTCAGAGGCCACATGCACAAAGCTGTCCCTTCCTTGGAGTTGCAACCCCTTTCCCTATAGCTCTCTGTGATATCTCGTATATCCTTCCTCTCGTTATTTGTTGAGAATCTTCCAAAACAAACACAACTGCAGAAACACAGGATAGCTTCAGATTGCAAGGCTTAGGATCAAAAACTATATTGGCTTTAGGCCAGAGGCAATGCTGCTCACATGGGGATTCGACTTAAATCTCTCTAAAAAGCTGCTATTTTTCCCATTCCCCTGTAAATACTAAAGCAATGTTTGCAACACCTTCATGTTTTTCAAGAAACAGCAGCCTCTTGGTTTCATGTTTTGATGAACAGAGAATGTTCTTGCAGCAATTTTTGGTGGGAAAACTTCATCCCATAAACACACTATGAAAGAACACTCCAGAGAATGTGGGATGGTTGTTGCTATAGTCAGGAGGGCAAAATCCTGCTCTGTTGGGCTTCATTTGTGTTTCTCAGATGGGAGTGTGGAGAACTGGAATTCCAATTCAGATTGTTTCTCTGTAAATTAATATGTGGTTGTGCATTGCACAAGACAGCATAACCCATATTGCTGCATTGCCCAAGCATCAGCATGAAAGAAACAAAACAAATGGCTTCGTATCATCATAGCACTGTTGCTCTATTCCTAAACATCCTCTTCAAATCAACTTAAGTACCAGTGCCCCAGACTCTACAGGAGAAGGAAATTGCACGTGAACTCTAGCATATCAGCAACACGACAGTTTATTTTAGAAGTTTATCTTCAGCTAGTAAACTCTGAAGAAGATTTGTTGTTTTAAAGATGAATCAGAGTATATGGAAATCAGTACCATTTGCACCAATATGAACCAGGATGCATAGAGGACAATCTGTATGTTCAGTGTGATAATGCATTTTCTTACCTTCCAGGAAAGCGGAGAGGTTTAAGGCAGATGGGTGCAGATAGACACGTGTTCGTTCCACCTGCGCTCTGAGCTGGCAGGAGAGGAGCCAGGTCCCATCTGGAAGCTGTACCATCGCATTAGTGTGGCACTGTGCCGAACCTAATGTACACTGTCTCTCAGCACTTGGTCCTTGTTTACAGTCCTATTATTCAACATACTGTTCACTGTAAGGCCCCACGACTCCAGTCAAATGTGGGAAATAGATACCTTCCTCGAGAGGCCATTAAATAAATGAACATCATGCATCACAGGGTTAATTGTATGCCAATATTAGGTTAGGAAGAGAAAAAAGATCTTAATATTTTTTAATAGAAACCTCTTCTAGTGTATTCTTCTCTTGACTCGCCTCTCAACACTTAGTCTTACTTGCTCTCCAGTCACCTGTAGTGTCTTCCCACCAGTGTAATTTGGTGTTCTGGTGTAAAACACCAGTAGAAAAGAAAACTTTCCGTGGCTGCAGGGTATTTCAGATTTATTTCAAGGGACAGATCTCACAGTTCCCTGTTTTATGCTGGGACTGTTGGGGAAGAATGAAAATAAAACCCAGAATTGAACCACATAACTTATTTCTCAGTGTTTCCTCTAATATAGTATGTCCTCACTTGACAGTGTAATTCAAAGTGGATAGATAATATGAATAAAGGTATTTTATTTCACACAGAGGTAATCTTAGTTACAGAAAGCTTACAGATCTCCCCTTTAGGTGACAGTCTTCTGCTAAGGCTAGCACAGCCTCAAGTAGGATGTGCCCATCAGTGCTTCTTCGGTGCAGCTGAAAGTAAAGGCTCAGCAGAAATAGCCTCATTTCTACCTGCTTATGCTATTTCAAGAAGTCTCAGGGGGAAAAAAAAATCATTACGTTTATATATGTAATTTAAATGTTATGTTTAAAATCGAAAGCTACGCAACAGCTTTGGCCAGGAGTCAGGCTGACAGCTGTAGCCAGCTGCCTATGCCTGGTGGGGCTCTCAGCTCTCAGAGGTGAACATAGCATCCAGAAAGTCAGAATTCCCTAATTCTGGACCAAATGTAGTTTGACTGAGATGAACGCTATGTGCAAGCACAAAGGAGCCCACGCTCGTTTGATACCAGGGTTGCTCTAATCAGCCGCGGAGCTGGAGGAGGGACAGGCCTCAGCTGGGAACTGTAAACAGCACTTGAGCCACTTCACTGCCGCAGGGTGCTTCGCAGTGCTGTGTGATCGTGGTCAGGCAGCAAAGCTGAGGAGAGCTGTCATAATATTCAAGTATTTGTTTTCATTATGAATAAGACACAGATGAAATACGCTTAAGCAAAAAAATACAAAAAAGTAAAAATATTTAGAACAATATCTAGAGGGTGCTTATGCTTACACACAGATCAGAGGAAAGCACTTTTTCTGTTTGCTCTGAGAGTAGAAATAAAAATGCAAAAAGTTTGGAGTAAGACGTAAAATGCAGAGGAGGGAAAAAAGCAACACAAGTTAAAATGATTTTTAAATGGATGTGGTGAGACCGAAGAATTTGCCGATTCCTTTAAACTGGAACTCACACAGCGCCTGCCTGCCTGCCTGCCCCGCGGCCCGGCCCCCCGCCGGGTGCCCGCCCGGCCCGGCGCGGCCCAGGGGCTGCAGGGGAACGGCCGGGTACCCACGGGAGTGGGGGAGCCGCAGCGGCCCCGGGGGGCCCTTCCAACCCACCCGCCCCGGGAGTCCGCAACCGCCCAGAGCCGCCAGCAGCCGCGCGGCTGCCCCGGGCCTTCCGGGCCGTCCCGGCCTCGCAGCACCTGAGGGCTCGGGGAGGCAACGAGGCGGGAGCCGGGACCGCACCGGGGGAAGCTCCGCGGAAGCGCGGCTGCCCCCGCCGAGCGCCGGGGAGAAGCGGCAGCCACGCTACCCCCGCCCGGGCGCTCCGCCGCCTCCCGCGGCCCCGGGGCGTGGCGGGCTGCGGCCGGGCGTGGCGCCGGTCCCGCCCGCAGGCGCTCCAGCGGCGCCGTAGCCGGTGGCGCAGCGCCCCCCCGCGGCCGGGGCCGGGGTCGCGCCTCCGTTTGTCCCCGTGAGGGGGTGGCGGCCTGGCCCTGCTGCCGGCCGGGCGGCGCTCACGGGCCGCGGGCCTATGGCCGGCTTGAGTGCGAGCAGCGGCTTTGAACCGTGAGATTTGTAATGTCGTCGTTCAGTACTTAATAAACCTTTGCAATCGTCTGGCTTAGCTCACCCTAAGGACTGCCTCCCCTGCAGCCATCCGCCGGGCTGGGCAGGCCCCGGGGCCCCGCTCCCGCCACCGGTCGGTGCCACCGGAGCCCCCATCGGCCGTACCTGCTCCTGGCTGCGGCCTGCAGCGCCGGGCGTGAGGGGACGCAGGGGCCAGGGACCCTCAGCGCTGCCGGGTGTCTGTCTGCCTGGCCTTGGCGGCGGGAAGTATCTCAGTAATTTCAAATAGCGAAAATGATAGTCCAGTAACCCTGCAGGGCGACTAGTGGGTGTCCAGTTGATCCAGAGAAGTAACTCCAATTATTCTTGTTTAAATGTTAGCTATAAAGCACAGTTCATGTTTGTCATTATAAATAAGCTGAGGGTTTCTGAGAGGTTGAAAATTCAAGGTGGCATTTGTCAGGGAGGAGCCGCCATCTTGAGGCAAAGTCACTGGTGTGCGTTTCTGGTGGAAAATACGTTTATCTGATAGGCGATGACCCATTTCGTTTCTGTTTTACTGTGGAAGTCGTCATGGCTTACTTCATGAATATAAAATTTGATGAGCTGAAGAAAAGCAAACAACGAGATTGGGGTACAATTTCTTTTAAAATCTGTTGACTTTGCTACATTTCAATCTCTATAAAATAAACTTTCCCTTAACCTGTAAACCAGGTCACTTATCAGATTGTTACGCTTTGGAAATTATTACACAGATTCAACAGAGGGGCAACGCAAAGGAGAACCATACAGAAAAAAAAAAAAAAAAAAAGGAAAAATGAAAAGACATGATGACATCCTACCTTGCCCATACTGAACATTTAAAGGCTAAACTCTCCTTGTAAATGTCAGTCATTTCAGGAGAACAGCATTAACCTTGTGGTTTACTTAGTGTCTGCTGCTTAGCAGTACACGAGCTGTATCAGTTGGTCCTTTTCATATTGGCAATCTCTACCTTGTTTGCACAAATTAGCATCCGTTGCTGAAGGTATAGTAATAAATACATATTCATTACATTTACTTAAAGATGTTGGCTTTTGGTGCTTATTCCTACCTGAGGATGATGATTTGTAGTTCTACTACAGGGGGTGGTTTTGGGCTGGCTGTTACAAAGAATGTCATAACGAGCTGAAATGATTTTACTTGTCAGTCATGTTTTTTATATTAGTTCCTATAGTGTATACTAAATATATCTACTATTTCTCAAGGTGTCTTTAAACAAATAGACAGAATTTTAGGGAGCTTTCAGCATATGTGTATTGTTAAGCAACATAAGGAATACATTAAGTAGCAGTAGTCTTACTGATCACTTTTTGCCTTCTCCATCCTCATTGTACATCACAAGTTATTACAGTTACGGAATAGGCAGAATGATAAGAATAAACAAGAAAAGGTGCTAGTAAATACAAAATAATACTATATTTTCTGTAGAAACCCAGGCTGTAGAATTCCGGGAAACTGTTGAGGAAATTAAAATGTCAGGCCTTTTAAAAAGCAGAGAAACAATAACTCTATTGCCACTGACATCATTGGAGTCATCTATTGAGAAATTAAGGCACTGTCAGCTCTTCCAAAGTTCTCTAGAAATCATGTGGAGAGCCACAATGTGAAGTGGCAGTCCTCATCAATGGAAGCTTCTCAAACCCACCATGTACTTCTGAGCATAGTCATCCAAGAATAAGTATTAGTTCATTTGCTTTTCCTAAAGGAATTGAAAATAGGTGTTCCTTTTTACATCGTCAAAAGATCCTTTGGCCCACTTTGCATAACTTGATTATTGTACTACTTAGGAGCTGAGGCCAAGGGTGGCTCTAATACTGCAAACAATGTTCACCCTCCAGTGTGCAGTGGAGGGCTGTTGGTCACAGTAACCATTCCTCCAGCTGCACTAGAAGGCAGCTCTGAGATCACATCTGCAAATCATTCAGATAAGTGACTTTGGTTCCGCATAAAATAATCTCTTACAACTGTTCAGTTCTGGAATGTCTATGTGATTAGTGTGATAAATGTTAAATGATCTTACATATATACACAACAGACAAAGGATAATCATAGGGTCAATGAAAAATGATAGTGAGGAATAGATATTGGGTGATAGGAAACAGCACATTTGTTAAACAGCTCATTTGTAGCTGTCTGCAGAAAGGGAGGGTGAGAGTCTGCCCACGTATTACAGATAACAGCAGTATCAGCTATAAAAATTCTAGATGCACTAAAAGCAGACAGAGCCTAAAGTCCAGATAATGTATATCCATAAGTTTTTAAGAGAGGCACATCTGCAATACTTTCTGGCATTTTCTAGAAGTTCACAAGGGTCAGAAAGAGATTCCTGAAGATTAGGAAGTAGCAGATTTGAATCTCACGTTTTAAAGAGGCCAAGGGACAGGAAACAAAGGGAACATTATAGAGAAACCTGGACACTGCTGAAATGATTGGGTGAAAAAACACCTGGAGAGGTTCAGTCTCATTAAGAAAAGCTAGAATGGTTTATAATTCATTATATAATTTGAGGTCTTTAGAGATGTTTTACTGCCATTGGAGTTCTTTGTAGATATGGTGACTGCTGTGAATCAAATACATTATTATGACACAAATGAATATACAATCAGTGTGAAGCAACTGTACATACTACAGCTTTTCAATGCTCCAGCTGAAGTTTCTGTGGAGGTGCAAAAAAGGTTAAATGCTAGGCACAGGCTGCTGTTTTCAGTAGTAGGAAAGAAGTTAAAAACCAAAGCTATTAGAGTACCTTTTTTCTGTAGATTATTTTTCATTCTCTCTTTTTAAAATCCTGTTTTCATGAACATTTGGTAACATTAGATTAAATAATTTTAAAAACAAGTATTTTATTCTTCATGCGGTATTTTTTACAGCAACACAATGAATCCTAGTAGTCAGAACAAAACTAATTTCAGTAGCAAAGTCTGCTGATACGGCAACACATCCTCATCCAACCAGAGCTGAGAATTTGGGGCAGGGAGGTGAACACATAGCGAACACACCTGTGCCTTACACAGACCTTATGCAGATCCAGTTCTGCATTTGTTGTTGTTCTCAAGAGTGTGGGGTAAAATAGAGCTGCACTAGGAACAGGCATTTCTCCACCGGTCCTGCTTGCTGAGGTGAGATTTTCTGCCAGGCTTTGCCATCTTGGGCAGAGGTGATATTTCAGTGGGACTCTCTTCTTACAGACTTTTCGCCTTCTCTCCTGATGGTTGTTCTCCAGCCATATCACATTCAACTAATACTTACTGCATTAGGGAGCTACGCCTTTCCACTCTTCTGTCAGGACATCAGTTTTTCTTTCTCCACCAACCCTGGCCCTTTGGAAATGGCAGAGGTTGAAGCTGGATGATGCTATGCAGAGCAGACCTGTCAGGGGAGGCTGCTTTGCTGGTGCACCACAGTTGGATTTTCTACCCCTAAAAGATACTGTGTTTGAGGAGCGAAGAGCAACTAGGATTTCTGGAAGCTTCCCACCTTCTAACAGTCTGATTAAACAGGGGTGGCTGCCAGTAAAGAAGGAAAACAATTTATTACCACTGTGTATTGGAACCTACTGGAAAATTACTTACTGCTCAGCATTGTCATTAACTCAGCAACAGATTTGCATAAGGTTTCCATTTTTGCAGGCTAAGGGCCAAATTCATCCCAGATGTAACTTCATCAGTGCCAATACAGCTACACTGAGAAAATAAATTTGGCCCCGTGATTTTAGGATCTCTTTGTATAGTCCATGTTTGTGTCGACCATGAAGAGGCCAATCTCTTGGAGTCACCTAACTGTTCTTCAGCAGAGATTTTATTCAAAACTAAACAGCTCAAAGTCAGGTACCTCTCCAGTGACCAGGAGCTCTGCAGCTGAGAGTGCTTTTCCTGGTACAGCATGAGCCAGGGACACATGAAGCTGGGAGGAGGCTGTACAGCCCCATAGCTGTGTCCCCGTCCCTCCCTCAGGGCCAACACATAGCTAAAGCCCGCTCAGGTTCCCTGATAATTCGCTATTTCTCAACTTCATATGTGGTAACCATAGTTACATACAAGGCGTAGAGAGATTAAATAGATGATCCTAAGAGGGGGGGAGGGATTAAGACGTAGACATTATTTTGAAGCAGAACTATTGTAAGGGCAGTCAAGAATAAGGAACACCAAATGTTCCCAGAATGATCCTTATTGACAGTTTACTGTGTTAAATTTAAATAGCAAATCTTTCAGGTATTGTATAAGTGGAAGAAAACCTAATTTGTGTGTCCAGACTAGTGAGGCTTTTAAAAAGTACAATGACGTCTCTGACACTGCATGCTATTCTGAATATCCTCAGGCTACCCAAGGTTTCATTCAGGTATTTGCCAATGAAAGGAGAGCTGTTAACTTTTTATGAAGAGTTAAATTTCTAAAGCCAGAAACTCTACTCAGTACAGGCCTCAGTACTCTCAGTACCCACTGCTTCTTCTAATCAGGGCTTGAACAGCTTCTATAAAAATACCACTGATCAGGCTTTTCTATCTGTAGCTCAGACATGTCTTTCAACACCTTATTGTGCCTTGGTATTACTGTGATGAAGACAACTTTATACCTGTATTTAGTCAATGCTTGCATTGACAAGCAAAGCCACTTGCTCAATTTCTCTTCTGAGGCAGTTAATGATCTCCACATAGTCTTTTATTTTCAGTGTTACACTCACATTGACGACAGTTGTTCACTTCATTAGAGTTTTATGCATGTGTCTGAATGCAGAATCAAGCTCAGATTTGGATTTAATTTCAAAATACTGGTCTTTCTTTCCTTTCCTTTTAAAAATGTGTTCCTTGCCAAAGTTTGCACCAAAACAATACATTGGTTTTATATACTGCACAAAGCGTTACATTTCACTCTGCACACTCATTTTCATGTTACTGCTCTGGGCCCTGCCTGAGTTTAAATGCTTAAAATTAAGCAAGTGCTTAAATATTTTGTGAGGTGGCAGCCTCAGGCCTCACAGAACTACTGAAGAGACATGTAAGGGTTGTTTCTTTATTAAAGGAAGGAGAATGAGTGGTACTGAGGGTGTTTAGTTTCATGAGAGAGCTTAGGGCTTATTCCTGGACAGGAACTTTCTGTGGTTAATTTTGAAGTCTTAAAGTTACGGAGTGAAAAACAAAGAATTATGTAAGAGAGAAAATATGTGTTTAGTTTGGGTTTTATTCTGTTCTGGTTTTAACTCTGACATCTGAACCTGGAAATCTCGGGCAGTTTGTGGAATAGTTCAAGCCTAACTAGCTCCTGTGCACCGTCATGACTGGTGGTGGAGCTCTCTGCTGTAGGAGGTTTTCTGCGTGCAGTTTACAATGCTAAGCAGGTTGGTAGCTTGACCTTGTCTTAGGGGCCTCAGCAGCCTGAGGAGCTGTGGAGACTTCCTGCCTGCTGAGAGTACTATTATCTGTTGCCACCTGGTCTCAATCCCTTGCAGTCTTGAATTTGGACATTTCCTAGATCAGACTGTCCCTTTCCAGCTTAGAGGTTAAGGCAGAGAGTAGGATGAGTCTAAGAGACACGACAGTCCCATTCAGGTGATGACACCTTTCTTGAGGTATCTCTTTCCTTTGGAGACAGGGCATAGATGGGACTGGTTTGTCCTGTGAAGATGGCTTCTCTGTGTGGTGTGGCAGTAACGTATCCCTGGAGGGCAGGCTAGTGGGCTAGGAGCAGAGCAGGTGCTAGGGCTTACTCTGCGAGGGAGAAAACCTTCATCTTTTGTCATTTCTTTATTTTCAGAATGACAGAGGTTTTTATTTTCAGAATGACACCCAAGGAGGTTTTGTGGTGTTTCTTTCTCATGAGTTTTAGCACTGGATGGCGTCTCCATTGACCCCAGTAACTGCTTTACCCCTCTCCTACACATTGGCATAAGACTGCATCTTAGAGGGCATTTCTGGCTTTCATTGCATTCTGCATCAGAGATGTTTTAGTTATGTCATGTTTGATCCATGATTTATCATCTCTTGCCTCTGTCCTCTGTCTTTTCCCTTTTTCTGATGGATTATTTTATTTTATGTTTTGTGTTTTTCTCAAATGGCCCTTGTTTAAATGTTAAGAGGTTGTTTTCATGTTAGTGTGTTTATATTTTCAACATATGTTTATTGTGCTGCAGAACACTCCAAATGACCTGGGAAAAGAAGTGGCAGGTTTTATAAATAAATCCATTACTGTAATTATTCTGATATTTAACTTACAATGTATTTTCATGTGACTCAAGAGATGCAAACAGAAAAAAAATCCAGGCCACACTTAATCAAATAAGTATTACTTTGTTTAAATGTATTATCAGCAAGAAAGTCTGGTCTTGGCTCACTACAAGCTGACAGACTGACAAGAAAACCAGAGGCTTTCAAAATTTCAGCCTGCTTTTTTCAGGTAACTACACTCAAATATCCTTGCTTTCATGAAGAATATAGTAAAACATTCTTTTTTGCTTTTGAACTTAGGTGATTTTAATTACAGGAGGTTTTACTGACAAGATGGCTCATTTATGATTTGGATTCAGATTGCCGATGGTAACTTCTATGACTTCTATAAAATACTTCCCTCTCCCCAGATCCTTTACATAGTGTGGTTCTCACCTCCCACCTCAAGCACTCCCTGCAGTGATGTGTTTCCAATGCATTTCTCCCTCTGTCCAAAGTATACTGGATCCAACCCTATTTTTGCAATGGGGTTTAATGAGTGAAGAACTAATTGAGCTTCTAATTTTATGAGTTTATAATAGAACAAAATTCCTTTCAGATTCTAGAATTCTCTTGCTAGTGCTGGAAAAATGTGCAATGATACAGCAGTGGGTATTATGCACACTGCAGTTCATTTCAGCAGTACAGCTTCTCAGAGCAGCCATACGCTGTTTTAACAGAGAAACAAAAAATGCTCAGCTAGGAAAGAGCAAGCAAGTAAAAGCAGCCCATTCACATGATGTAGATTTTGTAATGAACATTGCATTGTGCATCCATCAGATTTATGTTCATAAAAGCCCAATGTTATGCTATATATGGGAACTACCTTTCAGTTGTGTCGTAGCACAAGGCACTTATCACTCAAGTATAAAAGTGCTTTCTGTTGACCTTTTGCTCTTACATCCTTTGATGGATTTTGTGTCCACATGGGAGTAAAAAGGCTGTTTCGATGATGGTCTCAAAAACCAGCAGAGAAGAAATTCAGCATAAACATTTGATATGCTTTGTGGTTATCCTGCTGTATGGCTTTGAATCCCTGCCCGCAAAGCCAGTATTCTTCTGCTGGTGTCCCAGTCTGCCCCCGGCACCTTTTTTCTGTATCATTCTTCTCCCTGTCATTCTTTGTCATCAATTTTCCCATGTCTGGTAGAAAATAGCAGACATTTCTTTGGCACTGCATCTAGCTGTGTCTTTCATAGGACTCGGGATATGCAGACTCACTCCTCTACCTACTCAGTGCCTGAGGCCTTCTCATTTGGACTCAGAGCTGTTCCTTAGAAGAAGCTTTAACAGTAATGAAAGAACCTCTTATTTGCTCTTTCCATTCAGGTTTTCTCCTATAAGCTTAACTTTCTTAGGGACCTATTATTAGCATTCTTAACACAAAAATTCTTGCGAATGGGAGAGTCATAAGAATGTTATTAAGATCTCATAAGGCAAGAAAAACATGCCCCCACTGAAAACTGTACTATTACATGCCACCTACAGGAGAAAAGATGGAAATCTGGAAGTTTTACATGATCTCACAAAATTACAGGTTTGGGGATAGAGGAGTATCGGGTTTTCTGTTAAATTTTTTGCATAGACTGTTTTTATTTGCTGTGTTTCAGCTTATTTGTCTAAGAAGGATTTTTGTTGCCTAGATGTTCTGAAGTAATTTGTGTGAAACATTTCAGGAGGGAAAAAATGAGATGGTGGCAGTTAGACTTTTTCTTTTGGGACTATTCTATAAAAGCCGCGATGCTTAAAGTGAGCTTAATATTAGCTATTCTGATACAGCTGAACACAGTTTTCTGCTCAGTAAGGGAGAGCTGGCCATATCTGAGACTTTCGTAAAAGCAGAGCCCAAGTCAAGTCACTTACTGAGCTGGAAGTAGATCTGGGACTGTTCTACAAACAGCCAAGGAAACTATAGGTGCTGGTAAGCCAGTGGGAACATTATCAGGGCAGTGTGCCAGTCTAGCTCCAACCCTGTAAATTATTTTACAGTGGCAGGAGGTCTGTGGGAGTGTTGATATTTGCTGTCTGATGTCCCTCTATTTCATTTTTATGATGTTTGATAGATGGCATGTTTTTATTAAGCAGAGAGCTTTCAGGACAGCTTCCCTCTAGATAAGGAATCGGTAAGCCAGAGAGCAGTGGCCATCCCATGTGAGCTGCACCCAGGAGGGCTTAGGGTGAAAGTCTCCAGGATTTATTTTCAAGGACTGATTGAAATTTGCTTATGTAGGGCGAAATGAGGAATTCGGAAGAAACAGCAGAACTCTATAGTCATTTAGGCAACATCTGAACAATCAGACTTGAAAAAGTTCCTGCAGCATCCAGACTGGTAAGTCTCTTACCAGTCTGAGCTGTGGGTGTTGTATCCTACCAGTCCTCTTTTCTGTGGCACACCATGTTTTTTGCAAGCAGGAAAATTGAAGCCCATGTTGGAGCACACCAGCCAATTCCACAGTCACACACCCATCTCTCCTGGTGTAGCCTTGGATCATATGGTAGTTACCAAAACCAGGCTCTTCTCATACCGCTGGTAGGCTTCCTGTGTGGAAAAGCCATACACAGACTTGGCTGTGCTTTGGCCCAGCTGGGAGCTAGGTCTGTCTGAGCAGCCCTGTGGTCCCAGTAGCCCACAGTCTTGAGCCCAACCAGGTCTTCTTGTTCCCCAGCCTCCCACAGGGTCCCCAAGGCATAATGCTGTCATGAAGGGCTACAGGTCTTTTCACAGGCATTTCTAAATCAGCCGTAGATTTGCCTAAAAAATGATTAACATATTTTAAATAATAAAAAGAATCACTCATTTCTTGAAGAAAAAAATGAAATCCAGTTTTTTATCTGCTAAAACATGAATATGTCCAATTATATACCCAGTCTATGCAGTTGTATGTTGTAGGGGGAAAAATAGAACAGAAAGCTCTGAATTGCTTTGCAAGAGAAATGTCAAATAAAGAGCTCAGTTAACTGAAAAACGCATTCCTTTGAAAATGTAGTAATTAGAAGACCAAACTATATTAGATAAGCAACAAGGTCCCAGGAAAAATTACATGGGAAATTGCATTTGGTCTTTTATAGTCACTCTATATGCTGAGGATTCATAGATTATTCTCTGAGACATGAATCAATAAATGACAGGCTTTAAAATAGGTTTTTAATGAATGTTTTCTACTTAAACACAAAATAACATGAACATTGAATTTTTTAGATTTACAAGGATGCTATTGTGACTGACAGATGTGAAATTTAACACAGACAAACCACCTCCTGCAAAGATTGCATTTCATTTTATGGCATTCACCTGATAGTTCGCAATCCTAAGCTTGGAGTTCTTTCAGGAATGTTAAAAACCCAGCTCCTGAGCCTCAGTGCCCAAAAAACCCACACATGTAAAATCACACCCGTGATCTCTCAGAGTTCATTTCCCACTCCCTTACTATAAACCCTTAGGGTTTGAAAATGAAACAACTCTCAAGCCTTAAAAGTAAAATTCACCTCACCTGCATGAAATCATAGTAATCAAGTTTTTTATGGGTGAAGTATGGCAAGAGAGAGGGAGGAAAAATTTACACTGCAGGAGTGTGAGGTCAAGTCAGGAGGTCCTGCACAGTCCTTCTTTCCTCCCTCTCTTGCAGCTGCTCCTTTTTCTGGTCTTTTGACAGTATGAGCAGCTGCAATTCTTCAAGAGGCATGAAAAGCTGAGGCTCCAGGAACTGCAGACAGCCTACATCCAGGAGCTCTTTCTCCAGCCCACTGTGGCCTCTGCTGTATTCTTTCCTGTATAGCTGCTCCCCCTGGGGTCCCATCTATTCATCCTTACCTTCAGACTTGCTTGATATTAGCTGCCTGATTAATTGAACCATTTAGATCCTAATGCAGAGCCCCTGAAGGTAATAAGAGCTTTGCCAATGAATTTGAGATTTAAACTCAAGGCGGGTCCCTTAAAACGTGCAGTATGATATGAAGTGGCAAAATTACAGTAACTGGAAGAACTGGGGTTGCCGCTTGATGAAATTTTTGGGACTCACTAGCAATGGTAAGGGCTAAGCCAGATTGCTAAAGTAGCCTTGAATAAACTGCATTAACACAGACCCTCTACAGCAGCAGGGTAAAAACTGGACGTTATCAGTATGTATGCCAGAGGTGCTATCAGAAATTAACTCAAATAAATAGAGCTTGGTCTATAGGTATAAAAATTTCATGTCTTTAGAGGAAAGTATCATTACATGAAACTGACTTGCCATTGCCCCAAGGGGCATTGCAAACACTGTAATTCAAATACAGAGATACTTTTTATACTTCTGCAAATGCATGGCCTTGAAACAAGATACAAACTCTGAGAGCTGTTAAAAGTACAAATACCGTCTCTGCTACAAGACAGAAATTGCAGCAAAGCCAAGCAAAAACCCCTAGATTATATGTGTATAAATCTGATTTTACAACACTCCCTAGATGAGACAGTGTTCTGTAAGATTTGCAAAGGCTACAGCTGATGGTGAAATCCTGCAGAAAGAAATTCAGACTACTGGGATGGAAGGGATTGTACTGGATTGTCAGTCTAGTTTAGCAGGGTGGTGGCTCCTAAATTGTAGAAAACTGCTATGAAGAATATGTCAGTGTAATCAGGGGATGAGATAAGGTAGAAGTGATGTTTTATAATAGCCTCAGATGAACAGTGACATTAGGAAGCAATGTTAAACATATGCCAAAATTCAGGCCAAATTAAGCAACAGTGTTCATGGTGTGGTACAGGAGAATTGGTCCCTGGGAACAAAGTAACTGTAGATTTGTGTATGTTGGCTGGAGAAAAGTCTTAAGACTATTATTCCTGCTTCTCTGAGGTGGCCTTGCCTGAAGAAACTCCAGGTGATTGTGCATACTTAGTTTGGTTTTGCTACATATGTTTTACTTGTCCTGGAAGTATCTGAAAGCAGATAGAGGGCACAGGACATCATTTTAAGCACTTAATAAAGAAACGGGCTTTTAGATACATCTTCTCATTTCCATGACCACGATATGACAGGTTCTTTGGGAACTATGTCTGAATTGTAAAACATCCATGAAAGTAGTGGTAGAGTCAGACACGGATCATTGTTTAGCCCTTTGAAGATACAGAAAAGCATAAAGGCCAGTTCTGTGGGTGCTGCATGGAAGAGCTCTTTCCTTCTAGTAACCAGCATTGGTTTTCAGAAATTTTGGTCTGAACAATGCACTTCCCAGGCCAGGAACTGGCTGGTGGTCCTTCTGGTTGGGCAAGGGGGTCATGGCTGAAAGATCAGGAGGAAAGTGTCATGTCACATGCTCACCTGGCACTGCCTGGGTAAGAGCTGAGGCTCTGACACAGCAGTATTTCTTGAAATACTTAGTGCACACTCGTACTGACTTGTAACTAATATCCTGGGGAAACTACCAAATGAAACAATGGTTGTAAAGTCTCAAGGGACTAATATAAAGTGTTGAATTTAGATTTTAGTTTTCTGAATTTACATCTTTTTTCCATGTCTTGTTTGCTTCTGTCATTTTTAACAAACATTTAGACCCTGTGACAAAATCCCCAGTGCCCAAGTTTCAGTTCCACACAGGATTAGCAGGTAACCTGGATGCTTATATGACTGGCAATAATTTGGAGAACTGCTGGTGTATTTCCAGTAACTAAAGAGTACATTGCAGAATTCTGCAACTGATAGTGCTTATCATCAATTTACACTACAGATTTAAGTAAGAAAAAGTTAATAGTATCAGAGAGGAATTAACTGAAGCAGTTTGCACCTAAATTTTATTCTTTAACAAGCTAAATAGAAATATAGCTATCTGTGAAGGTAAAGGAGAGATTCCAAATAATTTGTAAAAACACCCTGCATGTTAAAAAATCAATAAAGTCAATAGGTTTTTTTCTATTTTATTTTATCAATAAGATTTAAAGTAAAGTTTTCGCACGTGCAGGCTATGAAAGAAATTACTATATGAAACCAGAGCACTGCTGCCTGCTCCAGACATTACCAGTATTCTCAGTACCAATTACTCCGTCTGGGACCAAAGGCTCAGCAGTTACACACTTCTCAGTTCTTCCCTGACAATAGTGTTGCAGAGAGTGTGCAGGAGACCTGTCTCATGGCTGTGCTGTTCTTGTCACCTGTACCTTGTTAGAATAAAATGGCTCCAGCACTAGATGCCAATATTTTAAGGAATGTAGCAGACCTTTCCATCTGTGGGAGTGTTTCCTGCTTTGCTTTCTCTGATACAGCCTGTGGTTCAGAAAGAGTCCTGGGTAAAGACTGCATTTGTAATATTATTATATGTTATAACACTGTTGGCTCCAAATGCAGTGGTCTCATTTTCAGGTATCTTCACAAGAACATACCCACTCTGGTGGCTGCTGGTATCTCCAGAGGACAGCAACACACCAATAATCACACACTGTAGTGTTTATCACTGCAGAGCCTTATTGAAGATGTTAAACCATACACAGTGTGCCTGCGTGGCCCTGCACCCCTTTCTTTGCCCCACCTGGCACCCTTCGCCCCAGCCAGCCACTTGTGCATAATACACGATGATCATGGTGCAGAACACAAATGCTGATGCATCCTTACCTCAACTCACAGCCAGAGGGGTGAGGTGGGTGCCCTCAGCAGCACTGCTGTGCATCTGTCCATAGGGGCGCTTAGGGCTGCGACCTGTCCCAGCAGGTCTGCCAGCTTGGATCATGGGCTGTCCTGAATGCTCAGGGCTCTCCTGAACACAAACTGTGTATGGGGGTGCCTGAATGCTGTCAAATAGCTCATCTGCTCTTCAGGAACCAACTTTATTTTTTTCCTAATAGTGTTTTTGCAAGATTAAATAAGTGTGAAATAGGCATTTATATGATCCCTGTCTATAAAAGATCTTATCTGCCTGCTGAGCTTCTGTCCCCTATTTTCTAATGGGAATCAAGTCCTTCAATTCATGGTGCTAAATTTACTGTAATTAATTATATCTCTGTTCCACTGCTGTCTTCATAATGGGTAATAATTCTGTGCTCTGTACAGATAGATGTTCCTATGGTACTGCCACAGGCGTGCCTGGGCTGGGATATGAATAAACTTACAGAGGTGACTGAAGACTGAAGTTTCAGCTTTATATTGCAGCAAGGAATCAGACCACTACTATTTATTTATTTTTTTAGAAACTTAATTCTTCTTTTGTGTTTCATAGGCTAAGAAACACAAAATGCAACAAAAGACAATTTCACACATGACACATTGCTGTATGAAGTGCACAATGCTTATACTCAATTGAAACTATACAAGAAATTTTTGCAAAATTATTACCATTAGTGTTCAGAGGAAGGATAATACTGGTTAATTTTGTTCCCTGCTTTGTTTTTCAGGAGGACAAATGGGAACTGAATTTCTGTACCACTAAAAACTGTAGGTTTAATATCCAGATATCTAGGTATTTAGGACAATTGCAAAAGCTCTATCTGAAACCTGTTTCTTAGGATACCATACCTGTATAGTAATTATCTCCTGTCACTGTTAAAGAGAAATACCAGCATGGCACGCTCCCAAGCACATGGATGACAGATGCTCTGTCCCCCTGGCAGGGAAATGAAACCCTGTGTGGAGCTGGGCAGGGTTATTGATCACAGTCTGCCACAGCAAGCCATGGCTATGCCTGCAACTGGACATGTGTAAGTGAGCAGGCTGTGTCACAGACCTGACTTTAATACGCTGTTCATGTGTGTAGACAGTGCATCATATTCTTCACTGCACATGTAACCTGCTTTCTGGTGAGCAGGTCCAGTTAGGACTAAACATCCTGCTGTCTTTTTCCTAGCTTTGTTGCTAGTCTAGAAGAATAGCTTATATGTCATTTAAATTTTTTCTTCATTTCTTTGATTGAGACCGGGGGCCTCAAACCTGACTTCTTGACAACTGCAGGTAAAAAGTACTACACAAAACTAGGTATTCATCTAATTAACATGAGGTGTGACATCTGACTTGAAATCAACTCGTGAGAAGGGTTACAGAAAACTAGGTGCTCATATAGTTAACATTGCTTATTCGGTTTGTACAAATAAAAACAGCTACTTGTATTCTGTGGCTTGCAATGGTTCCCACCCTGGTAGAACTTTAGTGTTATAAAAAAACCACTGCAAATATACTTAAAGTTGGGGTATTTTTCCCTTAACCTGAACCATACTTGATGAAATGGAAGGAGTTCTGGGCTGAATCTTGTATACGAAAGAGAAGTCTGGAAAACAGTTGTTAACATTTTATAACTGAGTTATGAACTCTTGAAAATATGAGCTTTCCCTCAAGTTTGGCAGGAGAGCATACCCTCTTACTAACCTGGCTTGCAGGTGATGCTGGGTTTATTAAGCTCAGACACTATTTTTTGAAAATTTTGAGTGGTGCAATGCCTGTGTCTGTTGCCTTGTAGCTATACTTCTCAAGGTTGATTTATTCACAGAGATTTCTTTCTCAGTTTCAAAAATGTAATATAACTTAATTTTTAAACTTGCTAAAAGTAAATTTTCAACATGTTATTTAGGGGAGAAAATAACATCTTAAAGGAGCTCTGTGTGAGACAAGTTTAAATTTGTTTAGCATCTTAAGGGATGTTGCAGCAGGCTTGTATGTTTGCCAAGTATATTTCCATGTGAAAGGCTACCGTTGCATCTTTTCTCTCCTTGTGTTCTGGGGAAACTGGGTGTGAGCCTGCTGCGGCATGGAAACTGAACATTTTGGATATGATGATGTCCAATATCTAATGAAATTTTCAACCTGTCCGTATGGACATAACCTAAGTTGTTCAGGTATATATTTTCCTGTTGGCTGAGAGTGGTTAGCAAGAAGTAAATAAAACTCCTCCTTTGAGAAGCATATAATCCATGGAGGGTTTCAGAGAGGCCAAAAATGGGATTTTTCCAAGTCTCATGTCAAAACACTTGGGAGATACTTGGATTAAAAATGTGCTTAAGTGATGTAGGCACCAAGGAGCCAGACCAGCACGAAGGTGAATTCTTTTAAGTCTCCAACAGTGATTCATGCAGCATTTAAGTTGTATTTTGGAACCCTGTGGCCCCTCTAGCTAGCTTATGGGTGAAAGCTAGAGAAAATGGTGAAACAAACAGCAGAGACAGAAGTGAAATGTAACATATTAATGAAATGTAATATAATATTATATCTATATTTTTTAAGAAGTATGAAGGTTGGCTGATTTTTCTTGGTATTCATATAGAATTGAATAACTCAAAGAGTGATGTGCAAGTGGGATACACTTTAAAGAATACACTAAAAAGTCTTTGTTTCTACCTACCCTGTCAGGACCTTTTCTCCTCACATTACTGTTCTATTTTGCTGCAGGTTTTGTTTTATTTCAGAATTTTGGCTCATTTCAATAAGCTGTTTAAACTCTATGGCAACTGGAGAGGTAGTGAAATTATGAATTCATAAGAAAATCAGGTAATCAAGAGGAGAGAGAAATTTTAAGTCAAGCTGCTTAGCAATCTCTACAGAGCATAATTTAACCTTACTTAACATTTAACAAGAGCTTCATTTACGTAAAAGTGATGCAATTAAGTGCCAGGGCTTCTAATAAAAATCTCTGAGGCTTCCTGCAAGTCTTGCAGCAAAATGAAAGAATATTAATTTCAACTTTCTTGAACTTTCTAAGGCAAATATTTTGGACTCTTTAGGAAAATTGAAAATTTATTTAGAAGAAAATACCTCACATCATTCAAAACGGTGTCTGTGAAAGTTTGATGTTTCCTTTGAAAGTATAGACATTTCCATTCAAAATGTGTAAAGTAAAAGCACAATTTATCCAGTTTTCTGCAAGTCCATCTAGAAAAAATGATCTGATGTATTCAACAAAACCACTTTATTTCATTAATCTGTATATAAATTGAATTAAATATCAAAGATTAAACACACAGACACAGAAATCATGAACATTTATGTAGAGGCACGTAAATGAAGGAGAGGTGAGGGGACACCCAGGACTCCATGGTGGAGATGGTTCAAACAGAGTGAGTTGCTCTGGTGAGGACCCCAGTGCCCATCCATTCCATGCACTGAGTGTGTTTAGCATCCTGGTGGATGATCAGCATTACCAGTTCTACTCCTCCATGAGGACAGACTGTCATTTAGAAGGGTCTGCACAACAGACTCTGATAGACAAATGAAAAGGTAAAACAGATTTTGGACAGTAGAAAAGTTCTAAGTACATAGAGCGTCTTACATATTTTCTGTGTCTCAAACTGGAATAAAGCTTACTAAGGAACACTCGCATCTTTTTCTTTTGATGCAACCTTTCACAACCTTAGGGCACATCTTAAATTTCCCCTCATAAAAGTTCAATGATAGTGTTAACAGCATATAACCTTAAATAGCTACACATATATGAGCAGATAATTAAGTACTGATCTGCTTTTTAAAATAGTACATAATTTCTCTTTGACCTGTTCTATTTTATAAACCATTATGGATAGGGCTATTTTTCTAACAATGCGCTGATTGCAAGATACTTATACTAACAAAATATACATGCCAAAATTGCATCTACAGAGTACTTCTGTTTAAAAAGCCCAGTAACGGCATACTGATAGTGTAGTTCTCAATCTCAAAATAGCCTAATAACCCGCTTTTAACACTCCTTTTAAATATTTCAGGGAAACAAAGCTATGAAGGCAGATAAACTTGTAGGGTGGGGTGAAACGGTAAAGATGCCTGGCTCTCTGAAACATACTGTACTAATCTAAAAAATGTCATGTAAGTAGCTTGCTTGTGCAGTGGTATGAGGTTTTTTAGTATCTTTAAGCTGTATCACTGTGTTTCCCTCTCTTTCTACAGCTTACTTTGTACTAACAAAATAGTATTGTGATCCCATTGTGCAGATCCATCGCTGTCACAGTGAAACATACTCCAAAACTAAAAGCAGGAAAGGAAATTAGTTTGAAGTGATTATCTGTGAAAAGATAATGTTCAACAAAAGAAGATGATTCGCATTTCTTTCCAAACGTCCCCAGCAGAACAGTATTTCATAAAAAAGGAGCTGTTAATTTCAGGCAAATGTCAAGGTGTATCTAAGGACAAAAATAAAATATTCTCTGTCTTGGTGAGAAACAGGTCTTGGTAAAAATGCCTGAGGGCAGCTGACTCCCTTCTGTACAGTTCAGGCAGTGGTAGCCATGGGCACTGAGTCAATAGCCACTGGATGCATTATCTATCCTGCAATACAATTACAATGATCAAGCTTGTTTCACTGTCAGTGAGAGGCAGGGAATAGGAGGCTCTGAGCAGCTGGAAATTTCCTTAGTCCTGTTAAGTGAAGCTCCCTCCCTTAGTCAAAAACAATCACATCCCAAGTGGGATTTTATGATGTAAAGCATCTCAAAGCTTGTTTGTGGGTTTTCTTCCCAGTCCTTCCCACAAAATGAAGCCGAAGATCTTTGCACAGAGGCAGGCAGGGGAGTGGCTGCCCAGCCAGCTGGACAGGAGGCATGGCAGGAAGTCCAGTAAATGCTTCTAAAGTGAGTTAAGGTATATTCCTGAAACACTAATCTTCCCCTTTCATTCAGAAATCCTCACAGGGTAAGCTTTACTGATTTGAGGGGGGGAAAAGGAAAACTCTTTCTTCCTGTAAATACTTAAGCAGAAGGGAAATGTCACAGGGGAAAATGATCATCATAAAGGTCATAAATCTTGAAGGAGCTTAGTAATACAAAGCGTCTGGAGTTAAAGAATCTTTTAATATCACCTTAGAGATACTAGAGGTCCCAATCCTCAGCCTTCCTGCTATTCAAGCTACCTTCCTTCTGACACTGAGGGAAGAATGTGGGAATTATTACCTCCTTGCATCACTGCAAAGAAAAACTACCCCATGACGTTCACATGTCTGGCCACACAAGCACAAAACAGTCCTGTAAGTGGTCCCTGAGTGCATATAAATCCTGTGAGCCTACGTTCTATCAGCACAGGCTATACATTTCATATCTTTCCAGCCACCTCTGTTCTCACTATTGGCTGGTGGATGGTATAATCCACCCTCTCAATTTTCAACAGGATTTTTTTTTTGAATGGTCTGGCAAAAAAATGGTTATTGATTAAAGTTAGAAATCAAGTTGGAAAAAACATAAGTGAGTGAAATTAACTTCAAAACTTAGTTTGGGTTGTTTTTCTTCCCCCTCTTCCACCCACTTTGGTCATTGGAAGCTTTGCATCAGGACTGAATTACCTAGAAGTATATTTCTGGTCCTGCCAAGATGTCCAGACCGGATAAGGATGACCAGTACCTTTTTCACCTTGTGGAATGGCAGAATTTGCTGCTGCTTGCAAGGTCTCCTTGACAACAATAAGAAGGATGCAGCACCAGCTGCAAAGCCTCCTTTTACACTGAAATGTCATCAGTCTGAGTGTTGGGGGGAAAAAATCAAGTGAGCTAGGCTCAAATCTTTCCCGAATGCCAGGTCCCACTCCTCTGATAGGCCCCAGATTGGAAAGATTCATACATATTCATAGAAAATTATTAAAAGATGCCTCTAAAACTGTTCATAAAGTGAGAAATCCCAGGTCTTTTGATAATATTGAAGGAAATACTTCTTACGCAGTTGGGGTCTGCCAGTAAGAGCAAAAAACGGTTTAAATTTTCAGAAGTGATGGATGTTGCTGCAGTTGAATGTCACAGATCTTACAGGCTGCAAAAGGCAATTATAATTTCTCTCATCTATTATCAAGGTGCCTAGGGACACCCAGACAAGCCATTCCTATTTGTTTTAGTAGATACTTTGCAGAAGACAGTCTTAGTGCTAGGGCATTCTCAGCTCCGAGAGGAGACAGTTCTTCCCTTGGGTTGATCTAGTCTTCTGCTCCAGCTAGATCTGCACTCATGTTTATGACACAGTGTTTCTGCTGCAGTGGAGAGGGCTGAGGACACTCAGGCTGCTTCTCCAGTCTTTCCTTCCAGAGAGAATAGCTGATACTGGCTTCTACAAGCAACACAGTAATTCCATACGTCTGGACTTGGAAGAAGCAAAATCATTCCTCTGTGTCGAATCATATCCATGGAAATGGTGTCTGTGGAGAAGAGTCTGTTCTGCTCTTGACTTGCTCCAAATAACAGAGCAGATAATTCTCTGTTGAAATTAAAGATACATCAGTTGCAGTTCAAAAGTTTCTCCAAGATCTGGTTCTAGTTTGTTTGTTTGGGGTTTTTTTTTAATAATTTCTATGCTTGAAAGGAGACTAGGCTTATTAAATTCACAAATTACACCAGGCTGGGAGAAACAACAAAAAATGGAGGAAAGAGCTAAAAGTTAGAATGATCTTGACAAATTAAAAAGTGTTCTGACGAGAAAAAGATGAAGTTTAGTAAAGACATGGTAGTTAGGTAATCAGGTATAAGTGACTGAACGAAGGCACGACAGAGCATGACTGGCTAGATAGCATTTTGCAAGCAAGAGAGCACAGAGAATTTCCAGTCGCACATAAGTCATGGACCTAAAATGTCATCTCCTGAGCTGTATAAACAAAGGCATTGCCCACAAAACATGGGAATATTTCTTCTCTTATTATGTTGGTGAGTCATTGGCAGGAGGAATACATCTGATGTGGGGCAGCATATGAGAGTTGGTGGGTTCTGAATTTTAAAACATCAGTACGCCCTCCTGGTGTTTCAGGGTGTGCATTGCCCTTCAGACCTTCCCAGCTCCTTCAGGGATGCTCTGGCTTCCACTTCTGTCACAGCCACAACTAAGTTGTGGCTCTATGCTACCAATGGCGGCCCTGAAGAACAGAACAGGAAAGCAGCTGCAGGATTTTCTATGTTTCAACCTCAAAACTCATGTCCCCTATTAAAATAAAGAGGAAATAAAAGAGCAGGCAATATATCACGTGTTTTTAATAAGGCATGTGAGATTTGAGGCTTAAACATGGGAAATCCCACATTATGAGGGGGTGTCTGGCAACTCCGGTTACTTTGAGAAAAATGTGGATTATCTGGAAAGGGTCCAAAGGAGGGCAGTAAGAATGATTAGTTGTCTGGAAAGATTGACAGCTGAAAGAAGAGAAGACTGAGAAGGGAGACAGCAATAAGCTTCAAACATGTTAAAAGCTGCTGCTGCAAAGAGGAAGAAATCTGTTTGCCGTGTTCATATAGGATAGGACAAAAAATAAGAGGCTTATATGTCACTGAGGGAGATTTAGGTTAGATGTAAGAAAGTGTTTCTGAACAGGCAGGGCAGTGAAGCACTGAAATCAGATTGTCTGGGGAGTGAATTGGGACATACGTCCCGATCACCAGTCACCCGGGATGGCTGAGAACAGGCTGCAGAGACTGAGTGTAGCCTAAAGCAGAAGAATAGCGAGAGCAACTATGCAGAGCCCTTCCCAGTACTGCAAGTCTTCCCCATACTATTTATAAGTCTATCAACAGCAGCAGAAAGAGGTAATCACCTGAGTGGCAATCTTGAAAAATGCATTAGCTCTTCAAGCAATAGGAAAAGTTCTCATAGCGTGTCTTGGAAAGTATGAAACTTACCTTTAATACTCAGTGTTGGTTTCTTTGAAACATTCTCAGCCAGGGAACAGTCTGCACAAAATAAATTACTAAACTCAAGCCAAATTTTGGCTTTTATTGTCTGTCATTTTTTACAGATAGGCATCTACAGGAACAGGGAGTGCAGTACTGTGCCTTATAACATGGAAAGGAACAGAGGGATCTTGGTATTTTTTATTGCAATCTTGACAATGATTGTCCCTGTGCCTTGTCCCTGAATCCTTTGTCATGCATCTGCCCAAGAAAATCATGTTTCCTATTAAAGGTGTGATAACTACTGTTCTGACTATGTCAAATATATACATTCACACACTCACACCCCAAATAGATATTTATTCTCCTGCAACATTCATATTCTTTCATATTCCTTGGAGGACTATTTTCTCCATCCAGTTACTGGAGATATTTAAATTTAGACAGGTAAAGTCAGTCTTTGTAGGGTTAGAAATTCCATTTCCATGAAAAACCTTGTGACTCCATACGGAGGTTCTAGACCAATTTACCAAGGGTTCATAATTCTAAGATTGAAAACCACTAGCCTATAAGAGTAATACACCTGAATCAAGGAAGAACTGTCATGATTATGGTTAACTTATTTTAATTTTTCTGCATGCTGGAACAGCTATATTAAATAACTTCACTAATCACTAAGCCTTACAGTACAAGCTGTGGTTATGATTTTTCTTTAAGATACTAATTTTATCTTAAGACTTGATTTTTTTCTGACAGGGATAATGTTTCTGACATCTTCACAGTGCAAAATTAATTATGTCTGGGAAATCAGAAATTAATTTCTGAATTCCTCTGTATTTTACTGTATTCCCTTTTTAATATTTGAAAGTACCATGAAAAATTACTTAAATTTCTCACTCTTTCACTGCTTTGTTTCCTTTTGAAGCAATACACATTTTTGCAGGACATAATAAAGGAGAAACTGTTCATAAAAGATTATTTTTATGGTTTTCCATTTTCTGTATTCAGTAATATAAAGGTGATATCATTATCCTGTGGGGATTGTTTTTTGTTTGCAGTGGCACCCCAGAGACAGTATAAGGATGCATTTACATAACCATTGCCCTAAGAAATGTCATATTATCAAGTTTAACTTACTGAGCAATAAATTCTTACCAGCTTTCAAATCCAAAAGGGGCAGCATGGGAATTACTCTTTATATTACATCTTTGAACAAGCATTTCTTATATTTTCTAGGTGATAGAAAAATTACAGTCAAGTAGGGAGGGAGGAAAGGGGAAAAAACAATAATCTGATTCATGGTGAGAAAATGTAAAGAGGTCATTTCTTGTTTCTGGCCTGCTAGCCTTGGGGCACATTTTTCTCTGTTTCACTGCCCCACTTATACTAGTGCTTTTGAGATGAGGCAGACTCATCCACCTTCATGATGCAGTTCTGTTTCTGGGTAAAGGCAAGACCAAAACCAAAACTGTATAGGAGCAAATACTGTGGGAAGATGCTTTCAGCCAAGTCCTCTGGCCTTCCCCCTCCACTTCTCATCCCTTGACACCAGATTCTTCTTCTGACACCAGATGCTTGAGGAAAAGGAACAGTTTGGGTCAGCTTCCTCACCCCGTTCTCAACTACTAGTTCAACTTTGTCTTATGGTTGTTTTACCTCCATAATAGGTTTTATGCACAGCCCAAATGAAATTACTCTTTTAGCTTTGATTATTCATGCATATAATCTGTCATTTAGGCAGCCTTTCTCTCTCCCCCTCTTCTTAGTCAGCGTGACCTAGGAACTGCGGAAGTATTGCTTTTGATTGCGTATGTGAACCCCAAATTAAAGATACTAGTATGGTCCTGTCACGGCTCAGTTCTGGAGTCATTACATTGAAAACTGTAAACAAAGCCTATAAATATTCAAATATACTCTACTATTAACCTATGCTTTATACATCCTAATCATCCCTAATATGTAAATAGATGTAACTACAAGCTGCAGATTCCCATTGCAGGAGCAGGCAAATCTGCGGCCTGGCCAGTGGGTGGCAAACACATTTAACTGGAAATCCGATCTGCTGCTGCTATGTGGCCCCCAGTCTACAATATCTTAGATACTGCTTTTGGCATATCACTTCCATCAGAGGTCCTGCTGTAAAGCTTCAGTGCCTGTACTGCTCAGAAAGGCAGGTCTAATCCACTCATCTGTGGTCCTGGTGCAAATCCTCACTTTTTCCACTCAGTAGAGGCCCTAAGATCAATACAGTCCATCATGATGATGAACACACTGGCTCCAGATGCGTAATGCCATACATAGCCCTAGGAGGAAGCTCTGAAATACCCACAGCCGTTAAAACAGATCAAGCCTCTGTGATAAAGACACACCAGAATCTTGTACATGAACCAGCAGCTATAAAACAGGTGAAGGATGACCCCAGCGCTCCTCCTCTCCATCCTACCTGCCTGGGAGGAGACTGAAACCAGCAACTCCACTCTCTCCTTCACCTCAGATAGATGCCACTGTGAAAAAGACAATGTGGGAGGGGAAGTGGCAAATAATCCCGCTGGCAGCATTTCTGCAGTTTGACCATTGCATTAGGTATCTTCCCACTCCTTATATTTCTCCTTGCTGCTTTGATTTTGATTAGTATATGAAAACAGCAAAAGTAAAAGGGCTGTCCTCCCACGGAATGAAATATAGAATGTAGAAGTTTCCTGAAACTCTAGGGGGAAAAAAATAGATTTTTCATCATTCAAAAGAGGCAGATACTTAGGATTTCTCATTTCTTATTGTTTTGACATATTAAAAACCCAGTCGCCTCCAATAAAAATGGTTTAACGGCTAGGTACTGTCCTTGGCCAACTGCATCAGGTGACAGTGCGCCACCACCATCTACTGATCAACTGGCTGTACTACCAACAGAGACCCCTACTCAGACCAATTTGGATTTGCAGATACTTCAGTTCACACATTAAACTTTTTGTACTGAGCCAGAGTTTGTCACGTTGCATATGCCTGGAAAGGAGAGGAAAGACAGCTAAATGCAAGTGTCTAGAAGAATCATAAAACTCAAAAATTTCAGGGAGAAACTATTTAAGTTTTTTGGATAACATTGAGCTACTGCTGGAAAAAACTACAGATACGGGTGATTCAGACAGAATTTTGCTTTGACTGACAAATCAGGAAAAACTGGTGACAGTAGGGGAGGCAATAGTGATTAATGTTGCACTGAAAGGATTAAAAACTGCTTTCTCATGCCAATGAAAATCATCAGAAATATTGTGTAAATGATCTTTCGCAGTTCTTCCAAGGTATTCAGCTATTTACAGCCATATAAAGAACTCAGTAAGTAATGCATTATGTTGCATAGGATACACACTTGGTTCTCCGTCCTAAGCTCAGAGCACATTTGTTAGGAGGAGCTAAGCTGTCGCTTCTTAGTATGTCTTCTCAAATTTGACTATATAAATTAAAAATTATATCCTGGCAAGGCATTTTCATGTTTATGAAAGGGCTAAATTTATGTCAATTTTCTTAGCTTAAAAAGGATCTTTTTGGTTCATATTTATGATATCAGTTGTTCTTTTTCTAACCTTTCAAGCTTAGAAAAGCTATTCCCTTTTTAAAGAGGCTGCATAGAATCTTTGTCTGCCTCTGTAGCAAATGGAAATTTTTTACTGGAAAGTTTACTGATATTTAAAATGTAATCTCTCAGCTTTTCTCCTATTATTGAACGCTTTTGGTCTGATAGTGCTGTAAACCAAGTCAATGTGAATGAGGATTAGCCTGGTAGACTCAAAATTGTGTAGAAGCGGCAGACTATTAACAGGAATCCTGCTAGGTAGTTTGTGCAGTATCTGCACCTCTGCAAACAGATCTATCAAAAATACCCAGTCAGAGCACATCATTTCACATCTATCCTGTGCTGGTGTAAATGTCTGTGCATTGTGTATGAAGACACAGACTGGTGCTCAGAGCCGTCCTTTCAACTTGAGGTCCACTGCTTTTTGTTAAAGCACCCCATATGGTTGCGTCTTGAATCCACTTATCTTCTTTTGTCTGTGTTGATGGAGTTGTGCCAACTTACAGCAGCAGATAATAAGGCATTATGTTCTGTAAAATGTTACCTCTGTGTTTCAGTTTGCTGTGTCTGTGCGCTAACTTAAGATGATAGGCGCTGGAGGTGAGTCATCTTTGATTTACCTTTGAGAGTTCCATGCACACCTCTGTCACTGTAGATACAATGAATAGTGTGGTAATAACAACTTGCTCCCACTGAACAAGAAAGCAGACACTTTACCTAGTGGGCTGTCTTGTCTTTGACTGCAGCCAAGGGAATTTACAGGTGTTCAGCTGGTCACAGGAGGGCTCTCATATTGTTCCCTGGATTCAGTAAGGAATACCACGTGAACAAAGACCACCTAATTCAGATCAGACAAATTCTTTCTCTTCCCAGATTACACTCACAGTTTATGAAAAATGAAGTTTTTTGTAGTTCTTAAACAAAGGCTTTCCGTCAGGGTTAAGGCCAGCTGGGGCCATTAGATCACATTACAGAATATGAATTGGTTGTTCCCAACAATTTTGTAGCTAGAACTCCCTGCAGCCACCTTCTCCACTTTCCCAGTCCCTAGACTTCATCTTTGTCTCTCTGGTCTTTTCCACTTCTGTTTTCCTCCTTGTGCTCTCCCTCGGTTTAACGTCTCTTAATTGCAATAGCAGGGAGGTCATGCTAATTATCTCAGCAGGGTTTATTAGCCTGGATTCCAGCCGCTGCCATGCTTTGTCTCCAATGTCATGACTCTCTTCTGAAGCACACCTTAGTGACTGGAAAGTAGGAACATGAGCTGTAAGATTTTACCAAAGTGCTTTTGTTTTGTCAAGTTGTTTTTATTGAATTTGTAATGTTTGTGTGCCTTTACCCAGGACAGTACTTTTAAAGAATTTTACTAACTCCATGTACTTTAAAGTGAACAAAGAATGAAAGCCTTTTACTCAGTTAATACTTTATTGTATTATATTTTCTTATATTATACATATAGGCCTACAAGTGGCATGCACAGATACAGTTGTATGCATATATATGTGTATTTGTGTCAATATATATGTATGTATACGTTAACAATATATACATAAGGATTCAAAAAGAACAGTATTCCACAGTGACATTGCAAACACATGAACAAGTGCTTTTCAAGGAGTGGAAGTACAAGAAAAGCATGCTTGAATTGTACAACTTCTGCGCTGGTACTACTGGGTTTCCGTTTTCAATAGTTTGTGTGTATCTACATGCATGTGCATGCATACATGATTAAGTCTAACATTTGAAGAGTTCCAGTTTCCTACAGTCAACATTTCAGTAGTGTTTAAGTAGGTTATGATCACCTTGAATCCTTAATTTGAATGGGAATTGTGTGTCTAAATATTCCTGAGAACACTGTGCCTGACAGTCAGAGGTACTGAAGTCCTTCAGCCCAAAGCCAGCACATCTCAAGAGCAGGCTGGCGTGCACTAAGCCAGTCTGAAACAGAGGCAGACAAATTCGGCACACATTTGCACAGCACAGCTTTAGGGACTAATCTGAGTCATTCTCACACTGAAATAATGTCCCTGCAGCCAGGCCAAGTACAGGGCTTCCAGAGCACCTCTCACTCTCTGCAAGTATGTGATCCAGTTTTGGGCCTGTCTACTTTTCTTTGGCCAAACCCACTCATTTTTATCTTCATTTTCTCAAGCTAGATAAAGTTACAGCATCATAAGATGCATGTAATGAGTTCACATCTCATTTTCTGGGTCTTCGCAGAAACGTTACATTCATCATGCTCAAGCAAAGACATTGCAATGGATGTCTTTTAATTGGCATTATGTTTTCAGTTGAAAGCAGAAACAGCCTGCATCTCAGTTTTTGTGGCGTATTCTGTATTCTATTTGATGGCCATACCATCTCTGTCAATGCGTAAGGTCAATACATTTCCCCAGTTCCGATCTCCCATACTGTTCTTTTGCAGTGTACAGGGGTTGTAAGAGAAGCTGATTAGTCCTTATGTCCTTGAGTCCTGCACTATGGGGATAACCTGGCTTTTATCTATGGACATTATTCCACAATCCCATGTTCAGCGTTCCTATAAGTATCTTCCCTCCTGGGGGAAAAAAAAATAATTTAGATTTCTTATTAGTTTCTACCCTGTCTTCCCAACATACGGACGCAAACTGTCTTGCCTTCAGTAGTTTTCTTTTGTGTTGGATGCAAGGGCTGATAATAACACTTTGGGGTTTTTTCTTTCCTTTACAGAAGGCATGCGTTCAGCTGGAGGACTGTTCCTGGAGCAGCATGGGATGTGGGAGTGCTCAGTGAGGGGCTGTGAATATTCCTCGGGAAGCAGCACAGGGCTTGGTGTAAGATTAAACTGGGTAATCCGTAACCAGAGCAGGCATACAGTGTATCAGCATGGTGGGAAATACCAACAGATCAGGCAAAGGCTGTGAGCAGAGCTAAGGGAAAGGGCCTGGGAAAGCCAGAAGTTTGCTGCCTTTCCTAGAAGCAGCTGATCCCTGCTTCAGTGACAGCAACGATTTGTTACTCCCAGGAGTCTGCTCCAATAGGCAGCTATCCACTTTGCCTTTCTCAGAGCCAGTCCTGCCCACATCAGTCTTCAAAGGGTTCAGAACGCCAGACACAAAAGCAATTTCACAACACTTTAGCCCCCATCTCCTGAGGCTTGTGCCTCTTCAGAAGCCTCAGTGTTTTCCTAAGCAATCATGAAATGAGTCCCTCCCAGCCAGTTATATTTATGATGAATTACAATGCCTGGTCTTATTCACTCATGAGACAAATAATACAGTCCTGCCCATCATTTCAGTATTTCACATTTCACTGTGTTTATCTTGCATGCTACTTAAGCTCTGTCTTTTCCAGATGATGAGTAATTCAGGCAAAACCACCTGCAGATGCTCCTTCTCTCATTCATGCCCCCCTCCCTTGGAAATCTCTGGCAGCATCTGTTTCAGACAGACAGTCCTCCAAAAGAATGGGAAGAGCTGATTGTCAGATAGCAACTGAGACAATAACCACTCTCCTATCTTTTTAATGTCATTTAATAAAAAATTCAGCAAATGTTCAATTCTGGTACATTTGTAATCAGCAGCAAAGATGTCAGGTTTAATTAGCAGTCAGTGACAGGTTCTGTATTTGTGCTTCCATCAGTAAGATGTACTGTATATTAATGCAAACTTACAGTGTATTGCAGCTCGAATGAACAGACTATTCAGCCATATCTGTGTTCTCTGGACAAATACAAGGATAAAATGAAAAGGAGAGAACAGTGCAGACAGAGTTCTGTGCATTTCTAATAAGTATACAGAGAAATGCGAGGGAAGATATGCAAAACCTGGCCTGGAAAAGTCCTGGCACAAGCGTATAAATATTTGCCAGTGTGGTAATTAACTTCTTGGCTGAATCTAGATTACAAAAAATGTTCAGTCTCTGTGTACTCAGAAAAGAAAAACAGCGGACCACAAAAAAAGGAAGAGTATTTAAATATAATAATGAATTGCCTTGTAATATTTTAGTCTTCAGGTGAACGCCTTTCATTTTCAGTTCTATCATTTGTATTTTAAATGCATAGTGAAGGAGCTGCTATCTCCTTTTCACTAAAACAGGGACTATGTTAGTTCTCTCTTAAACTCTGGCATAGAGAACACTGTCATCTTCTTCTTTTAGCTGACAAAAGCACTTACATTGTTCATCAGTCCTTTGGTCACCTTCCTCCAACAGGTTTCTGACATTGCCTGCCTTCCTTCCCTGCCAGACATACCTTTGACACTTTAAGTACAATCTCATTTCCATTGCTTCCTCCCTCTGTGTTTTGCATATAGGATGAGTGTGCTTGGGGTCTTCAGGGGCAACCTGAAAACAGCAGGACTGTAACCATCTTTACTTCCATGCATAAAGGTTGCAGGGAATGGCAAAATCTTAAGGGCGATGCATTTGGCTTTTGGTTATATCCAAAATAATGGGAGGTGGCAGGACAAGGAAAAGACACCACTACACCAAGATGCTTCCTGAGACAATGAACTCTGGAAATCGTAAGACTCAGAATAATAGCAAGTAAACCATCAGAACCATTTGTAGACATAAATACGTGTGAAAAATGAAGCTGTTTCCACATATTAATATAATAGAATTTAGTACTTGTGTGTTACATGAAACAATTTGGCAGCAAACTGTGTGCTTGAAGCTTGAGTTTAGTGACAGAAGGAAAAAAAATAATGTTGCCATGTGCATCACGTTAATTGTGGTGGGAGGGACACTGTTTAGCACTAGCTAATTCAAAGCTGGGCCCTTGGGAGCTAAGAAACTAGTTGCATTTGCTGGCACAGCTGTAGCTGTCTAAGAGATTACTAAGCCATGATGAGATGTGTGTAGCAATCAGATGCAGCAGACCAGTCATTTGAGAAAAATATCAATGATTGCCTCAATATTTTGTTTTTAACTAGGTAGATAAAGCTAAAATATTCAAAAAATTATTTCCAGTAAGAACTGGAGGCATAATACAGTGAAATGAATACCTGAAATATTTTAAAAGTCAAGGTTAGACAGAGCCTGCAAAATTATACTTTACAGAGGTTCCAGAATTACAATATAAATCTCAGTATTTGTAAATTACCAATAGCTGTGAATTATTTTTAAGCTACTGTGTAACTGTATTTGGGAAAAAAACCCCAAACAAACAAACAAAAGAAAGCTTTACCTTTAAAAATGGTAAGTCTCCAGTTTTTATGAAGAAACAATGAATCAAAGGAATGCAGCAATGTCTATTTGAGTCAGCAGGTGTGTTGACACCAAAGATAAGGGGTGAATTCTGATCAGTCAGAAAGAACTGTTCCTCAATTTAAAGAAGGAAAGAGGTTGAAGTAGGAAGGTGGGAGTTGATGGGGAAGAACCTGTACTAATAGAAATTTGGTAACACTGCTTGAATGAGACTGTGACAGTAGGCATTTTTAGGATAAAGCAAAGTTTAGAAAGATAAACTAGGATAAATGAATGAGATAAAACAGCTGGGAAGAAGGAGAAAGAAAATAATGGAAAGTACTGTTTAGAAGTATGGGTGAGGAGGAACAGTAAGCAGCTTTTTAATGGTAAAAGAAAGAACAAGGTTTTTGAGGAGAAGGTTAACATTTCCAATTCCAAAACTGATGTGCTTGAGGCTAAAAGGATGAAGAAAAAGTTGGAGCAGAAAGATAAATGAGATTTTGGTTATGTAGGCAACAACTGAAGCCATGAGAATAAGTGAAGTGGCCCGAAGCGAGAGGAAGTCTGAGAGCAGAGGTAACAGGCAAATGGGAGGAAGGGGAACCACAGAAAGGCACCATTGACTAAAGAACTTCAGTGAAATTGAATTTTAAAAATCTTTCTAAGATTATGGCTTCTGAGAACTATGTTTGCCAGTTTTGTATTGATTTATAAAGTGGTTTGGGGTTTTTTTCTTTTTTTCAAAAGACTAAAATCTGTACAGAACTTCTTAATGACAGCTCAAGGCCATTAAGCAAGACTCTCTTGCATTTTATTTTTGCTGACTTAAAGGGAGAAAACAGAAGGAACTGTCTTCAGGAGGTAAAGTGAAGCACAGGCACTCACAAACTCCTTGAATAGAGCTGTGCCTGGATGGGTGTTTTATCTCCATCAGCTTCCAGAAGAGCTGTACTGCTGCAGTGGCATGGGGAGAGATAACAGAGAGCAACAGCGTGACTCAGTGGTGAGGAACTCTGATCTAAACTGCTTTGAGTGTATTTCATCAAGGTGATTGAATGGAGAGTGGAGGCTCTTAAATTTAGTCATTCAGAGGTTTAGGGAAGACAGCGTAGTAAGGAAGGCAGGCATTACACCAAAATGACACTTTAGAAAGCTTCTATTTTGCTGGTATGCTTTTGCCATCTTTTTCTGTAGCACAAAGATAGCTCGGTTTGTTTAAATCTGATGGGTTTTGTTGTATTTTAAGAGCTGTGTGGCTGTTTAGACAATTATGTAAGTAGTGCCCAGCAGAATTTAAATCAAGCCTTTTCCAGAGAAAGTTTTAAGTTCTCCTAGCTAGTATCCAAATGATAGTCACCCCTTCAGCTAAATGGAGCCATAAATAACAAAAAAAAAAGGGAAAGGAAGTATTTTTGAGCTGAATAACAACTTCCTTTCAATTGTAGTCTGTGTAACCTTATAACAATGCCTAGTGTGAATGGTGTTACCTTTTCTTATTTTATTGAGAATTTGGTTATGTTGGTATTCTTACTAGATACTTAACTCTTGGAGTCAGGAGCTCATCTGAGACTCTCAGATATTTGTTGTTTGTTTTAAATTCATCTTTCAGAAATGCAGCAAAAAAATAGAGAGCATAATTACCTTAGAGGTTAAAAAACCACCCTTGCCAGCCACAAAATGTGCTAAATAATTCCATTTGAGGGTGGGAGGAGGTGAGGTGTCTGGTTTTTAATTGGACATTTAGGATTAGTGATACTGAAAATCTGAAATTAATGCAGTAAAGGCTAAGGAAAAGAACTCTGTGTGTGTGTGCGCGCATGCATGCATCTGATGCATTATCATGGTGCTATGTTTTTGGGTACACACGAAATAAATCTTAAGACCAGGACATAGTTTTCTTCTCAGCATTAAGCAAGACTGAATTTTTCTGTGTTTGTATGAGGAGCAACTGGCAGAGGATAAAATGAATCATAATTGCAGTTCTCTTTTAGAGCATCTGTGGTCAGATACAGAGATCTTGATTTTCTTGTCAGTGTTCTAATTTTGCATTATCTTAATGTTTTGTCTTCCAATTAAATGAAATCCCTTCAGCCTAGTGCTAGTGAGTTCTCCCTTATTTGTTGTTAATAAGCTGTCTGCAAAGCAATACACCCTCTCTGGCCTGTCCTCTGCACTTATAAAACTTAGTTCATAAAAAGATTATTTGATCAAAATAAAAGTGTTGATTTTAGTATTTCTCCATGTTTTAGAGAGAAAGGCTTCCAGATGTTATATACTTGAATATATTCTGCCCTAACTCAGTGGCAGCAAACTGAAGTATCCATGCCTGGCTTGCCAAGACATGTATTGACACTGGGAAATATCTAGGTACCAGGACTGGCATTTCAACATTGGACTGATAAACTAATGCCTGGAAGCCTTTTTCATCATATACTTCCACGAAATGTTTTTCCAGCAGAAGTACAGGTTGGTTCAAAAAAGTGATAAGTTATTGTACAGTATTTCTGAAATTAGATTTTCCCCTCTGGGAAAGGCTGAACAGCAGGATATGGAGTTTTTTTAAAAACCCTAGCCCAAAGACTCCTGAGAGTCGTTGGGGTCAGTCCAGACCTTTTCTTCTTCCAAGAAAGACTGAATATCAATCAGTTAGTTGTTTCAGTCTTCAGGGAGATACAAACACTGTGCCTCAGCTATTCTAAGGAGGCTTTGTAAAAACAGTGTCAACAGAGAAACCTAGGTTTTGATGTAGGCAGCTGCCTGGGGCAGCAGTCTGCAGGAGCTGCCATTCACCCCAGTAAGGGACTGATGTTTCCTTTCAGCTCACCTGCTAATAGGGTTAAGCACAGCTCACTGCTCCCAGAAGTGGACTTCAGTATTTCTAGCTATGCACAGGGCCAGACTTGCTGTTGTTCCTGCTAAGGGAAGCGCTGGGGTGGGAGGGACAGTGGCCACTTTGAAGGGCAGTCTGCGATCTGCTGGTAGTGGCAGTCGCTTCTCTCTCGCTTCTTCCCTGGTGCTGCTCTTCCCTTCCATTTCTCTTGGCTCTGAGCCTGCTCTTCACCTTCATGTGTCGTCTCACTCGGCAGGAGCAGAGCCTGGTCTTTCTGCTAAGAGGGAGAAGGTATCTGGGAAGGAAGGCAGCAGGGATCTGCTCATCTTCTGAGCAGATTGTGCTGGAGGGAGAGGCACAAGTTCACGGATACTGATAACCCCCATAGCTCGTGAAAGCTCCACAGATCCCACACAGCCCTTCCTTCATGCTTTCTTCTACTGTCTTAGAGCCCACTGACTCCTCGGTCATCCTTTCATCCCTGCTTCAGATCTACCGCAGTCTCCCAGTCCTTTCTCAGCTGCTGGAGCCCAGCCTCCTAAAACCCTCATTCTGAGCTCAAGACTCCCTGCTAGCCTCTCCTCTGCAACTTTAGGCAATGCTTACAGATCTCTTTTTTTTAAATCTCAACCTAGTCCTATTCTGGTAGTTCCCACAAGATAAATATTATTTTATTTAATATAGAAATAGGGCAGTAAAACCTACTTCTGGCTCTAACATTTGTTGAAGGCTTCAGCTGGTTCACATCCAGTTGTCTACCAAGGGATTTGGTGTGCAGTCAGGTGTGGGAACGTATTTCACACAGAACTGTTCCATACTGACTTCCCTACGTAAACAAGAACTTAGGTCATGCTTAGGCAAACATTTCTTTACCTTACGAGCATGTATTGGCACTAGTTGACTTCATTTCAATGTTGACATACCTTTGCTGTACTATTAATATGATCTGAGATCTTCAGGATAAAAGATATTTATGCCAAAGATCGTGTGCACCTACACTCAGCATGGTTACAACTAAAACAACAGTTGTATTCAAACACCGCTAGATTTCTAGTAAGGATAGGAAGTTGTTGTCCTGGCCATAAAACTTTGCTTTTATCTTTGAAAGCTCCAGGACTAAGTAGCTTCTATAGTTTGTATGTGAAATGTTGAATACCACATAATTAGTACCAGAAAGGCTCCTGGATAACAGCTTGCTGGAGACATGTCTTCATTACAAATACTTGTACCTCTTGATTCACTGATTTCACCTGCTATATAGAAAATATTTAACTATTAATCCAATATATATTAGTCATTGGCTGTCTGAGCACTGTTTTCGTAATTCACATTTGTGTACGTGGAAATAATACCACAAGAAAAACTGTCCTAGAAGTTGTGAGAGAGAATAGAAAATAACTAGTTATCCCAAACTTTTGCTTACGTGTATTCAGCACGCCATTCAAGTGTGTCTGTGAAACTACTTACTATAGATATAAGCCTAACCCCAAGATAAGCCATAGACTTTCCAGGGCACTCTTTGAACATGTCTACTAATGATTGGTACAGAGTGCCTCATTAATAGCTAATCATGTTGTAAGTATATTAGTATGAATTAATTGAATAGTCAAGTATTTGGAAATACGTGTGTTTGTACAATTTGAAATGTAATTAAATTATTTGTACAATGTAAAAATGTACAATGTGTATCCTCAATGTGGACTGGACCAATAGGAAATGCTGTAGGAGGCAAAAATTTCCTTTCCGACCATGGGGTAGGAGTAGGTCCAGCCGTCTAGTTCCCACTGCACCTTGAGTGCTAGGGCTCAAGTATTCTTTCTAAACATAAATCGCAGAAGAGTTGAGGTTGGAAGGCACCTCTGGAGGTCATCTGGTCCAACCCCCATGCTCAGGCAGGGCCCAGGATTGTGTCCAGCTGGCTTTTGAGTATCCCCACAGATGGAGACTCCGCACGCTCCCTGGACAACCTGTGCCAGTGTTCGGTCACCCTCACAGTGAAGAAGTGTTCCTGATGTTCCGAGGGAACCTCCTGTGTTTTAGTTTGTGCCCGTTGCCTCTGGTCCTGTCACTGGGCACCACTGACAAAAGCCTGACCCCATCCTCTTAGCACCTTCCCTTCAGATATTTATATATGTTGGTAAGATCCCCTCTGAGCCCCTGCTTCCTCAGGCTGAATGGTCCCGGCTCTCTCAGCCTTTTCTTGTAGGAGAGATACTTCAGTCCTTTTATCATCTTCATGACCCTTCATTGGACTCTCTCCAGTATGTCTGCGTCAATCTTGTACTGGGGAGCCCAGAACTGGACACACAGTGCTCCAGGTGTGGCCTCATCAGTGCTGAGTGGAGGGGAAGGATCACCTTCCTTGACCTGCTGGCAATACTTTGTCTCCTGCAGCCCAGGATACCGTTCCCCTTCTTTGCTGCAAGGACACACCGCTGGCTGGTGTATGACCAGAATTAGAGCTGAACTCTCACTAGAGCCTGACAGAGGTTATATTATGGTATTAGTGTCATTTAGAATCATAGAATGTTATTTACTGACACTCTCGTGTTTACTCAGGCTGCAGTAAATTGGCTCCTTTTTATCTTTAGAGGTGTCTGGCCAATGGGTATCAGCAAATAAGGCATGAAGACATGACTGGACTAGAACTGATAGTTGCTTAAGTTTGAGGAGGATTTGAGCTCTAAGACATGAACTATCCCATGTGTCATCGGGAGTGTTCATCCAGGAATCAATGGCATTACCAATATGTCAGTATTAGATACTTCAGTGCTCACTGAAGCAAGGGAGCGAAGATCATTTCAAGAGAAGATATTTGGAGGAATAGCTCAGCTTCATGACATGAATGGGTGCATTTATGAGAGTGCCACCATATAATTATATATATAAATTTATCTTATTCAGGAAGGGGACAAGCCCTGTGTGCCCAGCGTATGTGGGCTGAAATAAGGTGGGTTAACGCAGGGAGTGTGTGGTATTATACACAGCTTGTGTTTTCAGAATCTGCATAGCCTATTTAGGATCAGGCATCCACAACTTGCTTTGGTAGATCAAAATATTTATGGGAATATGGTGAAAAAGTATGGGTCGTCTTTTTGTCATCTGCCGTGTTATTGTTAGCTGGGATGTCATAATATTAGGAGCTGGATATTAACTTACACATAATTTGAAAAGAAGAGATTTGTGAAAAACCACTCTCAGAAAATTTTTTTTTTCTTCATGCCTAACTGGCTTTTGTGAAGTGGTAGATGTCATATGATGATATCTCTTAGTCATGAGATCCATATAGGTGAGCTAAATAAAACCCCAGAGCTATGAGACCACTAACCTCATAAAGTTGAATTTCATAGCTTCAAAGTACTTTACTGAAGCTAGGTAGCAAAACCACACGGGAAGGCCGAAGCAGTCTGTAATTCCAATGAGCTGTGGTAGTTCTCAGTGCACGGGAGAGGGGAAACTGCGGTGGTGAGCGGCTCCAAGAAGTATTCTTTCTTCTTTGAAGGAAAAAGGCACCAACAAAAAGTTAGCCTCTCGTGTGCCTGTAGCTTGTAGTATGAATTAGAAAACATCTTTCCTTGAACAGCAAATCTATTGCAGAATGGGTCAAGTGAGCAAATGCAGCCAAACCCGAGTCTTGAAACAGACCATTTGTTTACTAGTGGTAAAGCAAAATTTTCTATCTTTGTAAAAGTTGATTAAGGGCTTATGTAAATGGCTTCATGCTTTCTTAAATGTAAATTCTAGACAAAGTTCAGTGCAATATCTCATTTCTTTTCTAGCCCAAATCATTATGTGTTATCCACTGATGTTCTGTGAAAACAGTACAGCTGTATTCAGGAAAATGAGTATTCCTCTCTGTGACAAATTGCTCTAGCTTGCTTTATGGACAGGAATAGGTTTTATATATGTTTCTAGCATGAGCTTATCTGATTTATGCCAATTTAAATCTGTGGACATCCAGAGAAAGTGAAATGGGATCTCAAAAAAGATGCTGTGTCATGTGTGATTATTTACCACGTGGCCCACCTCCTTTCTTTAGAAAGGAGTTGCCTCGCAGTCACTAACTGCCCCTAAACTTCTATCAGTTTTGTTGGAAATCCACTGTGCTCTTCAGACCATGATAACTGTTTAGACATGACATGAGTTTACTATATTGAAATCTTTGTTTTATGACAAGCAGGAGTAAGATCAGATGATCTGTGTTTGCTCATTTGGTCTCCTCTGTGAACTGATTATCCTTTTTGTACCTACTTTTCTTACAGGACCGAGCTTTACAAATAAATCCTCTAAATTGTCAGGATAAAAAGATGAAGTTGCGGTGTCTACGCCCTATTTATCGGTTCTCAGAAAATGTATTTGAACAACCTAACAGTAAAATTGGACTGAAATATATTGCAATCAATGGAGTGTCTTTAAAAAGGAACTGGAAAATCAGTTTTAACAGTTTCTAAGGCACAAGAAGTTCATAAAATTCATAAAAGGAACAATCTGTAGCTTGTGGTATAGTTACTCTGGTCAAATACTGAAGTGACAAAGTAAACAACTGTACTGCTTTCTACACATAAATGCACAACGCATTGCATTTTTATGGGAGATTTTATTTAAAAATAGGTATTACAAATAAAACCTGAAGCTTTAAGACACCTCTGTGAGAGATTAAACTTGTAGGTTTACAAACTTCAGCCTTACAGGCAAGCTGAAGCCTCGGCAGTGTTTGGGAGCAAATGGTGGGTAACGGTGAGCTGGCGGGGCAGAGGCTGCGCTTTGCACAGCTGTGTAAAGGCTTCCCCTAACAGCTGTCTGCAGCGGCGGCCCCTGCGTCGGGGGCACGCAGGAGCGCCGGTCTCCCGCCCCGGGAAGTGTGATGCTCGGCGGAGCCCGGGGAGGGAGGAGCGAGCGCTGCTGGCCCGCTGTCTGTGCCGGCCCGGAGGAAGGCACACCGAGGTGCTCTTAGGGACGGTGCAAAACGTGCCGGTGCGAGACCCCCCAGCGAGACGGGCCCCGCGCGGCCGCAGCTCCCGCCGCGCTGCCGCTGCCGTGCAGAAGCCCCGGCCCGGCCCTGCCCTCAGCGCGGCACCTAAGCCCCAGCCTGCGCCGTTCCCGGGCAGGTCGCGGTAGCGTTTTGTACACAGTTTTGTATAAAGACCAGTAGATGGATGCATTTTCCGTTGTGCTTTGGTCGTGTTTCTTTTTGGTTTTAAAAAACGCGCTTGAAACAGCAGCAGCGGGGGAGCAGGCCGCGGGGGACCCTGTGACACGTCTCAGCCGTGCCATTGTAAGCCACCGCGTCCGTCTTCCCCCTCGTCCCTCCCGCCGGGCTGCAGCTGAAGGCGAGGGAGGGAGCCGCCGCGGCGGGGGACGGCACCGCCGAGGAGGCCATTTTGCAGCCGTACGGGGGGGAGGTGGCGGCGGGCGGCCCCGGCCCCGCGGCAGGTAAGCGCGGCAGCACCTGGTGGCGCGGGGCGCGCGCTTCCCGCCGGGGCCGCGCGCTGCCTCCGGGCGGCAGCCGCGCTCGCGAGGCGACGAGACCCCGCGCCAGGCCCCGCGCCTCGCCGGGGAGCGGCCCCCGGACCCGCGGCCGGCGGGGCGGGGCGGGGCGCGGCCGGCAGGGGGCGCTGTCCCGCCGGGCCCGCCGCGCGGGGCAGGGGCTGCCGCAAAGGGTTAACCAGCGGGCGGCGGAGCCTTGCTGCCCCTGCCGGGAGACCGGAGGGGAAAAAAAAAAATAAACGGGGGAAAAAAAAAACCCTTAAAAAATAAAACCAGGCAGGCAGCCGGGGCCGCGGAGCACGGCCGCCTCCCCCCCGCCGCCCGCCCGGGGGGACAACGCGGGACGCGGAGGCCGGGGCGCAGCGGCGGGACGACAATGCAGCAGGCGGAGAAAGCAGGAGGGGCAGCGCGCGGCAACATGGAGGGAGGCGCGGAGCGGGCCAGCCCCTGATGCGGCTCTTTCTCCTCCTCCTCCTCCTCCTCCGGGCAGCGGCTCCGGCGGCGATTCCCTCCCTGGCGGCGGCTGGCGGCGGCGGGTGGAAATGAGCAGGTCGGCGGCGCTTCTCCTCTGCCTGCTGGGCTGCAACGTGTGGAAGGCGGTGACCAAAACCTTAGGGGCGCCCGAGGCGACTCAAGGTCGGTGCGGGAAGGGCGGCGGGACCGGCCCGCTTTGTGCGGCGACCCCCGCGGGGCGGCGGGGGGCTGCATCGTGCGGGCGGCGGCAAACTTGGGGGGCCCGGCGGTTCGGCGGAGGAGCGGGGGCGGCCATGCGAGACCTCTCCCGGCTCCCACCGCCCGCGGAGCGCAGCGGGGGCGCCGCCTGCTGCAGACCCCCCGGGCCCGGGGTGGCGAAGGCAGCCCCGCGGCGGGGGTGCTTTTGTTAACGGAAGGGGCAGGGGCTGCCGCTGGCCTCATTGTGCTGCCCCCTCCCTCAGCGCCGCCGGAGCTATTGCATTGCGACCATCTCCCCCGGTTCCCCCCGCCTCCCCGCTGTGCCCGCTGCAGGGCCCGACGCGGCGGTGAGAGGCGGGCTGAGGGGCACCGGCGGCGGCAGGCCCTGCCACCGGCCGTGTGGGGACGCCGGGCAGCGGGCTGGCCCCCGGGTCTGGCGGCGCGGCTCGGCCCGCCGCCCCGGGACGTTTCCGGGCCTCGGCCGGGCCTTTTGTTCGGCGCGGTGGGCTGCCCGCCGGCCGGGCGGGGGCCTGTCACGGCGCCGGGCGGCCGCTGCGCCCCTGGGCAGCCGGGGAAAGGCGCTGCCCCGGCCGGTCAGGGTCGCCGGCCCCCTCCGCCTTCGCCCGGGCGGGAGCAGAAGCGGGGCAGTACCCGAGCCCCCGGGAGGCCTCGGCGGCTCCCCCGGCACCTGGGGCAGCTCCCGGGTCCTCTGGGCCGGGCCGGGGTCCTGCCGTAGGCTGCTCTGCCCTGATCCTCACAGGTGCCGTGGCGAGCGGTCCCCAGGGCGGCGAGGTGCACCTGCCCTCAGCCCCGGTGGGGGCTTGGCGGGGGGACATCCCCTGTGCCCCGCTTGCCACGGCCCTTGCCTTTGGTGGCGGGGCAGCCCCTCCACCGGCCTCTGACAGGGACCCTGCGGCGGCGTCGCGCCTGCCGGGACCGCGGCTGTGTGGGGAAGGAGAGAACTTGTCTACCTGGGGGTACGAAACGCATTAGGGGGAAATGCGACCTCCCCAGCGCTCAGCGCCAGCCCGATGGCACGCGTTGTCGAGTGTCTGAACATGCCATGTGGGACGAGGTGGTAGGGCTGCTTCGCTTCGGTGGCGAGCAGCGTCCGGTGCCTCCAAGCTTTCCTGTCTCATGTGTCGGTAAGAATCAGTAAGCCCTGCTTGCCGCAGGAAGGAAAATGTTAGAAGTAACCTCTTTGAATTCTGTCTTTTGCTGTATTTAGGGTATACTAACTCAGGTCTAGGTGGGCCTCTGCTCCGATACAGAGTATTCAAAAGGTGTTGGTACCTTGTAGCGAACTCTTCCAAGCTAGGCAATCTGGCATCAAGTGTAATGTCCTATTTCTGCCTTTTTTTAAGGACAAAGCAATAGCAGTTCTGGAATAAGAAGTACTAAACTGTAACTCAAAAGGCCAGTGAGCTCAGGACTGTACTGAGTTTATTGATAAGTGTGCCAGAAAAACAGAACGGTGTTCATCCCTTGAAAGTAGCACTTTGGATATGAAGGTATTATCAAAATTTATTGTAATTTCTGTGTCATATGGAAAATCTTTTTCATATATGTGATCAGAGTGGTGAGGTGTTGGCAGAATTAGTGCTTTTCAACTGCCCTGTTGATCTCATCTTCTGTTGTCAAGCTCAATTCATGGTATGTGGAGACTTGTCTCTATAGCAGCTACATCCATGTCAAGCCTGGTAGCTGATGATTTGAGTAATAGGCAGCTATTTCAGTGAGTGGCAAACGTTTCTATCTAAATCAAATGGTCTAATTTTATCTTCCATGTAAGAACATCCAAGTTTTCATAGGTAGCATAGTTTTCCAAAGTCTAATTACTAGCCCAGTCTTTACTCTTTGGACATGTACATTGGTAAGCGGATATGTAGAGCTATTCTCATATTGAAGTATATTCTGCTGACTATTTACCAGCCACTTACCATGAGCCTTTTTTGAAAGTTTATGCAATGCCAGCCTGTAGCCTTGAGTAAGTTCCTAATCATCAAGCATGAACATCTTCTGGGGAAAAGAGTTTTGGTATTGGGCACAGTCCTTGTTTGTATACTGAGCATAGTAAGTGCCAAGTGGTTGTAAAATCTAAACCGTTTTTCCCTCCTGCCCTTTTAGCACCATGGTGATAGTTGTAGCTACAGGTGAGGGACCATTGCCAAAGTTCAGGGATGTTTGCAGATGTCTAACTTTCCCCTTGCAGCTGGGAAGAGATTAGTGAAAAAACAAGGGATGGGAATAAAGGTGGAGTTGAGAAAGCCAGACAATGCCATCAGGGAGTAATTGTTTCAGCTGCAATATTTATTATTGGACAGTTTACAAGAGACTAGTGCGGAGAGCCCTCCTCGAAGAGGAACAGATTAGATGAGACTCAGTTAAGACATTCCATGCCTGTGTTAACAGACCAAATAAATACGTCTTGGATTTGGAGCTATTTGAAGATGGGATTTGTCATTGGTGTTCTGGTTAAGGAAGGGATAAGGAGCAATGCTTTGCATCAAGCATTTCTCTCTTCTGCTGCTCTCAGCCGTAGGTTCAGACAGTTCCAGCTTCAAATTCTGCTTGGCCAGACTGATTGCATAATCTGTGAATATGGAAAGTACTGGTAATTAAGCTCTGCACTTAGCACCCTATTTAGAAAATTGGATGACTGGCACACTATTACCTTATTTGATTCATTATGCAGGTCTGTTGTGACCTCTGAAGGTCACAGGGGTACCCTCTAAGTTTCTGTAACTTATTTTTTTTTATTACAGTAACAGCCATACAGATGAGTTGTTCATTTTTAGTCAGTGTTGATGCTTAGAGCCCCAGCAGTGAGGTTGTGAGAAATCCATGAAGGTACACTTAGGGCTTGGTAAGGCTTTATCTCTTTAACTTTCCTCAAATGCTTGAAACCTCTCAAGTGTTTCAGGTGAGGACTAAATTATGGGTTTAAGGGGGGTTTTTTTGTGGGGTTTTTTTGTTTAATTGTTCTATCAGGTATTCCAGAACTTGTTTTGAATGCTGCAATAAATGTGTAGAGATTTTAATTAAAACAAAGAAAACAAACCAGCTCTTAAGCTGTATTCCTACTGGGAAGTGGTGGTTTGTCTGATGAGTACAGACAAAATACACAGTGAGTTTTCTTCATATGAGCAGATCCCTTTTAAACTTAGGGAGCCTTAGCAAGGGAGAATGTAGGCAAAATCAGTGTAATTTGAGAAGGGGTTAAATTTCTTTGTCGACTGTATACTTCGTTTTGCAGTAGAAGATGAGGGCGATTCATTTGTAGATGCTAGGGAGGGTCTTTTAAGAGAAAGCCTAAAATAGTGTGTTGCAATGCAGAAGTCCAGTATGACTCCTGCTGCAACGAGTATTGGTTTTAATTCATGTCTTCATATTTTGTTAGTTGTTCCAAATGAAGAAGTTATAATTATTTATATTTGAGTAATAAATTGCACCCAATTCAAGGACTAGTAGATTAGTATACTCAGGATATCCCACCTTCATAGTCCCAGAAGGAGATCAGGGAGATACTTCTTTTTCCTAGTATGATGGTGAATAAAAGTTCAGCTGTTGCTGCTTAGTCAGAATCCGCAGCATCTTCTCCTCACTCTGTGCATGGAGGACAGGAGAGTTAATGCTTGAGTGCTGCTGTTTGGAATTGCCTGTCTGCAAACAGCCATTACATTACTTGACATTGTGAAAGCTAATTTCACAACCATTTCAGCTGGACATTTTTTAAAGGCTTCTTCTCTAGACAGCACAGTAACAGCTGTGAGAAGACCTTCAAGTTTTTGGCTTTTTTTTTTTTTTTTTAGTCAGTAATCCCAAGCTTGCAGTTTTACCCATGATAATAAAGTTTAGATGATGCAGAAATGAAGTCTTTCTCTCGTCTTGCACTGCCGTACTGTCTTTTCTCAGTCAGCTGCAAATTACTAATGACCTTCAAATGCAAGTATTTCTTTTATTGAGACCACAAATGGACTCCTAAGAGTAGAAGCTAAATTGCTCTAAAGCAGTACCAAAGTTGTTGTTTTATTTTAGTGGAGGAACAAATTGTTTACTTAGTACAAGATAGTATTGTAAAATCTTAATGAGGATGAGGTATTCGTTGCTTTTATCGGTTATCAGATCCAGGTAAGCAGTAGATATTTTTTTTTTCTTGTTTACCTTCAACTACGGATGCCTGCAAATGCCTAGTAACTGATTTTCTGTCAGATGAACAAATTACCTAGGTGAGCTGAGGGTTTAAAACTGCAGGTTTTTTCTGCTAAACATTTGTATTCACCCTTTTGGCTTGTAATACCTTGCAGTAAGTGATTCATTTTACCTTAAATAATGTGTGTATGCACTTGTCAAGTGACAGCAAACTCACATGCTGGCTTTCCCTGTGGTCTTGTCCACTTGTGTCTTGAGATGGTGTTAATTGCCATGTGTTGCCTAACACAAAGGTTAAAACAACCTTCTCCTTCCCCCCTCTCTTGTCTTTTTTTCTTCAGACCTCGCACTGACACCTCTTACTGTTTGAGACTAGAACCTGGTTCATGAAATTTTTAGGGACGGCTGTTTTCTGTGCCAACTTCTGGCCAAGTGAATGGTTTCAAATAGCAGTCCCCTCTACAGGAGAGGTTTCTGGTGGCAATGAAATGCAGTTTGACCATTATGCTTGTTAATGTAACAGAAGCCTGGGTATATGTATTTGTGTGCTAGGGAGGGAGAAGGATTGTGGTTTTAGGTTTGTCAAAAAAATTAAGAAATCTCCAATGGTTTTGGTGCATGGAAGAGAAGAAATGTCACTCTGCCTTCTGTTAGTACAAACTTCAAATGAGTTTTTTACTCATCTTCTGTGGGTAATGACTGGCTACAGTCTTGCTGCATGAAGAAAACTGAGAGGAAAATGTATGGCAAGGAAACTCGATGCATAGGTCATGTCAGTATAGTATGCACAGTACCTGGAAGCTTGGTGATTCAGCTTTAATGACATTTCTTAACAACCCTGCTTGAAGTTTGGCTGTTGGATAGCAGTATGGCCGGGAATGATGCTGCTTTTCCACATATCTCAGATTACTCTAGTACATTTGATCAATACAATTGTGTCATGTGCCTTCAGCTTATAATTTAGGGGGATAGTTAGTCTTCCAGTCAGCCAAAGGCAAACTAAGTAATCTCTCCAAAATACCTGCAACTTGAAATCAAAGTGTGCACTTTCAGTTTTTCTGTAACATTATACACTGACTACCTTATGCAAGCTGCAATTTTTGTAGGAGTAATTTCCCTTTGCTCCAGTATATGTCAGTTCTGCCTTTAGATATGAAGAAAGGCAACTTCTGAGAGAAACGACACTGTTGGTATTCTGCCTCTCTCACAGGTCTCAACCATTTATCTGTCAGGGATCACAAATAAGGGAGGCAAGAAGTCTGTGTAAGTTGCTGTATTTACTAGAACAAATGAGTTTAATAATACTAAATATAATACATGCTAAATATACACTAAAACATTTTATTTTGGGAAATAACAAAGAGAACTGAATGTTGCTTTTTTTTGTTTTCTTCAGAAATTCCAGAAACTCTTTCCTGTAAGCTGGCTTACATTAACTGAAAAGTTAATGTAATATCTGGCTTGTTGTGCATGGTAAGAAGCATTATACACGTGCTTTTTACAAACACAATCTTTATTTTTATTGGAAACTGGAAAGTTACATACATATTTGTTAATACAGAGCCATAAGAATGTGGACATACTGTAATTTCTTGTTGCTTTTAGTAAGTGCATTGAATCTTTCACTTCAGAATACTAAGACAGAATCGTACTTCACTTAATGGTGAATCTAAGCCCTTGAGAGTAGTATTGAAGTATATTTCAACATAGAGCTACATTTTCATTTCATGTAAAATGCCAATGTTGTGGTTCAGATATACCCATGTCACTTTTTTGCTGGTTTGAAGAGCAACAGATCTCAAGACTAGCTGAAGGAAAGATTAATTTATGTACAATATAGTCTGTAAGTTTAGCTCCCTCACTAGCTACTTGGGGGATTTGGTATATTAAAACAACTACTGTGGACATACAGTATATTTTGAATAGAAGCAGTCTCCATAGCAGGGCATAAAATTCCCTGAAATCCAACACTGAAGCTATCTTTCAATTGTTCCTACTCTTAGCTTTTGCAGTTCTGTGAGCTGTCACTGTCTGTGCCATACTATGGAGGCACGCTAGGGAGTGAAATCCTGGCTTTATCTGTTATCCATATACCTCACGCACCAGGAGGTGAAGCCTGCCTGTCTCTGTGAGTAGGAACCTGCACTATGGAAGACTCTGCTGTGCTGGTGTAACGGTTGTTTTTCAGAGGGAGAGATGAGCACACAACAGTAGAGGAGACCCCTGCATAAGCCTTGCTGGACTTGGAGTGGCTCTTGTAGAGGCCTCTCTGCTCAGTGGGAACCAGGCTTGGAGGAGACACAGTGGCAACTGCATTTAGCAGGGAGGAAATGGAGTGCCAGGGTGAAGCCAAGGGGAAGGAAGTAGCTGCATCCTTTTGGCTCTGGGATGACAAAGAAGCTGAATTCATTAAGGTGCAAAATGCTTCCAGTTTTCTTAAGTTCTAGCTGCAAAAGTGCTGACAACTACTGTACTATGTGCCAGGTGTTAGTAATACAATAGCAATGTTTAACAGTAAAGGGGAGCTTACCTTGACAATCAGTAGATGCTGAGATAAATAAGAGGTAGAGGCATAAGGTACTACTACTTTGTTCAAGAAAAGAGTCCTTTCTTCTTAATGCAGTAATTACAGAGGTGGTAGCAGTGTTGGGACCTCCCTCTTGTTTCATCCCATCTTTGTGACTGAATTACTGAAAAAACTGTATTTCTTTCATCCTTTATAAGCAAGGACATATACAGCAATACGTATTTCTCAGGTGATGTTATGAGACTTGCTTGATAACAAAGCAACAACAAATTAAGATAAATGCTGTATTTGGGCTGCTGTTGGAAGGGAATTAATGTATCGGCAGTTTTGTCCATTCCTCTTGCTCTCCACCATGCCATGAAAAGTTGTGCAAAGTGAAAGGTTAAGATCCAACTGTCTCATCTCTCGGTCTGTGCTTGATGGGTGGATGTAAGACTTCTCATGGGAGGGATATGCAATTGTCATCTGAGGTAGGAGGCATCTCGCCTAACTCAGGTGCCTGCAAGTGTCTACATCTTAGCTAGTCATCCATAGACATTTTACAGACATGAAGATCTAATCTTTTCAGCTAATGGGGCTGAGTGTCATTCCTGTCACCTGGAGTAAGCACATTTGGTCAGATGAATTGTGCTGTGTGGATCTTGACTGACTAGCACGGCAGCCTAGACAATGCTGTTTGTACTCCCATTTAGTCATATTAATCCTCCCTCAGATACTGTAACTGGAAGTTTCATCAGCATGGTGTTGCCCTCTGGCTTGGCCTTAGAACTACTGAATATATACTATGTAATAAGCTTTGTGAAGGAACACACACTCTTGGGTTATCTGGCTGGGTTATCTTGCATTTCTCAAGGCTCAAACAAGAGTTATTATCTATTTACATTTCTAAACCATTTGTCTTTGTAACATTATGCTTATGAGCCTAAGTCTTTCACTCTCAAGGGTAAATAAACAAAAAGAATGGTTTAGAAACAAGTAAGGAGGCTTGCAGAGTTGTTCGGGCTTGTCAAAGTGTTTTTTGCCATGTTTTTAATTACCTTTATGTTCCCAAGAGTTGATTTATTCTGGATTAAGCTGCATTGTTACTCTCACCTTTGTGTATTTTCTTTTACTGGCATTTGTGTAGAAATGTGGTAAACCAGATTGAGAAAGTTATCCAACTGAAAACTGCTGTATGCACCAATTTAGCCTTCACCTGGATCATTTCCCCAGTTGGATTCATTGGGAATTACACAATTGCTGTTGCTGTTGCAGAGGAAGGGGCTGAGAAGAGCTGATAAGGGAAAACAAGTACGTGGCAGCAGTGCCATTGATGCAGGATTAAACTTTTTGCAGAATTATAAGAGAAGGTGTAGGGCACAACATTTAGCAAGTTAACTGTTTTAAGAGTTACCGCTCAAAGGAAATGGCTATGGTCTGAAAATAAGACACCACCCCATTGTTCAAAGGAAAAGTGTAAAGAATTTCTTAAAAACTAATTTGCCTACAGTAGATGAAAAAACTGCATAAGAGCAGTGAATACTGGCAGACCTGGACCTAGGTACTGGCAGATGATTTGAGATACTTTCAGCTGTGACTGTCTCTGTCTCCATCAGGACAGGTTTTTGTTCCTGCCTCGGTCCAGGTTGTACCCTGTGTGGTAGTTTAAACAGAGCTTCATCCACTTTTTCATTTCAAGTGAACTGTGAGGTGTAGTGCTCATGAGTGTTTCTCCTAGTTGTAGGGTAATGGGCAGGTTAGGACCTGGGTCATCTTTGCTCTCTGGATGTCCCAAATGGCTTGAGAGGAAATGATGCACTTTGACCCATTTAAATTCCAAAGAAATGTGGAGGGCAGTACTGGATGTTTAGTTTAGCATTCTGGAAGAGAACTTTTGTCAGCTAGCTGTGAATGTACATTTTGGCATAATGAGCGCGCGATGCCTGATAGTGTCTGGTCACTCCTCTCTGAACTCTGTCAGCCAGCGCAATTCTCACTTTCCTCCAGATAATTGCCTTGCTTTCCTTAGTTACTGCACTTCTGCGTTGATGCCTCCTAGATTAAGGTCTCTGCTGAGAGATAAGAAGTTTTCACTCCTTTTGCTACCCTTCCTTCTTCTGTCCCTGTATTGTTGGCCCTCTCATATCTTGAAAGGCTTGGAGTGCTTTTGTTGCTGACTGGCAGGAAAGTCTGGTAGGGAGTGTTCGTGGCCGTTTCTTGCTTCTGTTTGAGTTGGGCAAGTATTGCTAGGGAAATAAACGGGTCCAGGAGCTCTGGAGACAGGACTGATGGTCTGCAGGGGTGAGGCGGATGAGGGTGGGAATACGCAGGGGGCAGCAGGGCGATAAACTTGCCCAGGCGCAGCGTTGTGTTTGCAGAATATGTGACATCAGCTCAAGATGGGAGCAACAGTTGCTCTCTTCGCTTCCCTCTGAATTGTGCTCCTGGCAAGTTCTGAAACCTGCTGAGTAGCATGCTGACCTGGACAAATATTACAGTAGTTCAAAAAGCTACTTGTGGTAGTAATGTTGATAGACACAGTGAAACACAGTGATATACTTGCTCTTTTAGCTTTACTACTAGTACCCAGAGTATTCTTGCAACTCACCTTATTTCAGCATGTGGTGCTACAGTCGAGGTCCTGGCAAAAAACTTAAGTTTGAGCCAGGTTCATGATGTATGATTTACAGGAGCCAGGGACACAGATGTTTGAAATGAGAGCTGCATTTTCATTGTTTTGCAGAGTGCCTGTGTGGGGACTCACTTTTTTTCCCCTACTGTTAAAACTTTTGAAGAAAACAAATTTCTTTATATTAAAGTTAAAATTTCCTTTGTTCTTACAGGATAGTTATTTCATTCTTTAGTGTACTGCAAGTTAAAACTTTTTAGAGGTAACTATGGCATTAAACTTGATGTAAATATTGTTGTTAGCAGTCTATATGCAAATTAAAAAGACACTTGCTTCAAGCAGCCTGAAGCAGCAGGAGCAAGAGCTTCTAACGGGTTTCATTTCAAGTTTACTTATTGCTGCAAGCTATTGAGTTATAACTGCAGGAGGCTTTGGAATGTTAAACTAGTAAAAGTACTTTAAAATTCGATTATTGAAGGAAGAGAACCTGATGTACTAAAATTCTTGTCAAAAACTTAGTTTTTCCAGACATTTGATTAGATAAGGACTACCTTCTTTAGATCAGATAAGAATAGCAATCTGCTCTGTGAAGCTTTGCCTCAGTGAAAACTACTTGGCACTCTTTAGCTAGGTTCAAAATCTTGCTGGAGATCTTGTTTTAATTCATAATTTTACCTGTGAGTATGTAGTTGATCTTTCAGTAACTTTCTCTTTTCTTTGGGTTTTCTTTGTTTGTTTTTGTTTTTTGGTGGGGTTTTCTTGTTGAAGCATGGTTTACTATTGACAACATCTGCTGAGAGGGCTCAGCTCTTCTGGCAGCAATCAAAGCAGTGTCATGTCACAAGCTAACTTTCTGCACAGAAAAAATCTTTGGGTTTTGAGGGGTGACTGGCTTCATAACAGAGTAGAGTAGTTTTTCTGGCATTGTAGTGGAAAAGTAATGGTTATTCCCATGTGCAAGTTAATGCATGATTTTAAGTGAATACTCTGTATTTTCATAAATTCTTTTCTGGTGAAGACAAATACAAAAAGAGTGTATGTAAGCTGTCAAGATCAAAACTCTTACAGGTAAGTGATAGCCTTGTAGATTCCTTCACAGCAGTAGAAGGAATTTTGTTTACCATGGATGATTACATATAAACAAAGATGCTTTTTAATATCTGATGCATTCAAGTAGTAACTCCTGCATCAGTTAGCCACTCAAAATGATCGAGTGTCATCTTGCCTTATCCCTACCTAGCCAACTGCATTGTGTAAAATCTTAAAGCTGGAATTCTTATGGCCAAACTATCTTGGGTGTTTCTTCAGTCTAGGTGTTATTTAATCTGTGTGCCTGTGCTTTACAAAACTCTGGTGATACTAGCATTTTCAAGAAGGTATATATTGAATAGGAGGAAGAGCAAATGCACAGCAATGTTTCCTGACCATGATGCTGACATGGGGCAGAAATTTAATTCCCTTCACTGTTACTTTATGTCATTTTGTCTACTGCTGTACAGATTAACAGCTAGTAAGGATATACTCTAAATAGGCCATCATGAAAGAGCTTTGGTACCTCTGAGGACCGGCTATAAACAAATAGTATCTGACAGTATCAGGTTGCAGGGCTGATCATTGCTTACTTTCTGGTATGTCTTTGTGGAGATAGTAGAGTGCATCCTTAATTACTCCAAAACTTGTAAAAATTCAGAAAAGCTTTTAACAGCCCAAAGGCTTTGAAGGAGAAGTGTACGTTTGCCAAAAGGAATAGCGCTTTCTCTTGCTGAGTTGCATCTCTAAGTTATTCTTACAGCAACTTGAGTGTATAATAAAAGTTAGCATGAATTAAAGGGTGTGTCTTTCTTGGAGAATAAACACTCATTGTTTACTCTCTAGTCACAGGATGAGGAAGATTCTTCTACTGTGCAGAAGACGGTCAGCTGTAAAAAGAAAATGCAGTGACCAAGCTGGCACGTTGTCTAGGTCAGGTCCAGGAAGTAAACCAAGGCCACACAAGAGTTGGGTTTTATTTCATACCATTTTTACTTTAATGATTAGGGAGCTTTTAAGATATTTACTGATACTCAGTTATGGCAGTTTCTTCTTGGACCCTGCTGAAATAATTTTCAGATTCAGTCACCCATTTCTTGCCATTCCGTGCTTTGTTTTGTCACATTTGCGTGAGTGTAAAGGGTAAAGCCAGAGAACTGCCTGGCAGTGGGCAGCACAGTGGTGTGTCAGCAGTCTGGGCTCACTTTCTGCCTCCTGGGAAGGCAGACAGCCCCCACCTGCTACACTAATGTTCAAATTTGAGGATTGTTTTGTAAGTAGATACACAGCCACTTGTCCCCAAAATGGATGGCAAGCTTGGTTTCTGGAAAAAAAAACCAACAAACAAAACCACCAACAAAAACCCATATATATATATATATATATATTCAATGAAAGTAAGGGGGGATGGGGGGGTGGAAGGCAAAAACAAAAAGCATAAAAATGACAGGATGGCATGTTGCAGTTGCTATATAGGAAATGAAGTTTGGGTGGGTTCCAGCTGCGAGTACTAAAAAGTTTTTTCTTTTCCCTCTTGCTCTTTCCCTCACCTTCCCTTCCCTGTTGAGTTGAGCTGAATTTGTAACTTTATTTCAGTCTGCCAGAAGACAACCTACAGATTTGTTTACATGACTACTTTTTAAAATGTATTTCAAACATGCTCACAAGCTTGATGTTGCTGGTAACATTAAAATCTCATTTCATGGTGTTAAACAGCAAGAGGATAAAACACCTCAAATCCAAGATGCTGTTAAAAAATCAGTACTTGTCTGTAGCTACAATGCAGAAAATACCATAAAGGGCAATTATTTTAATTCAAATAAAAATATTTAATTCAAAAAGTGAAGCAACGCAGGTAAATGTTTATTTCTGAGAAGTTTGCTGATAAGTAAATTATTAAAATAAGATGTAAATTATTAAAATAAAAACTTGTAAATAATGTTCTCTGTGCTCTTAGTATAATGCTTGGGTTAGCTTTTTTATTTTTAGACACAGACTGGTGAGCCATGATTTTATGAAGTAACCATGTATTGCATTCACTGGACCTCTTTGCCTGAGGGGGAAATAAAAATATTTTATGTTTTATACCATGTTAACCAGAATAGGGAGAAGAAAAGAACTTAATGATATGTCCATTGATCCCTCTCCTTGTCATGAGTTATTAAGATACTAGCATGATTGGTTTTGTTAAGTTTTAGGGTTGTTTTTTTTTAAGCCTTGTAAAGGGGAAAACAAATGCAAACATAGCGGGGTAGTATATTGATGCTAGGTATGGTCTTCGCACCTTCATTTATCTCAGTTTGCATGAACTGCCAGGTTTCTAAGACAAAAATGGGGAGTCAGTATGATTAGCTTTCCTGAATGACTGAACAACTACAAATTTAGTGTTTGTTGGAATCCTCCTGTCTTTTGCTAGAAAACAGAGATGGATACAATTGCGGGTTGGAGACCTCAGCATTCGTGCACACATGTGCAGACGTGCACACATGCTTGTGTTGTAAGGCCATATGGTATGAATCAAAGCTTACCTCACAGTAGTAAAACTGTAATGCATTTTCCACCGTTTTCAGTTATGTGTTCATGGCATGATATTCTGTACTTTGAACAACTTACAGTGATTGTCCTTGTAAACGGTCATTATTCTATGAAATTAATGTGTTATCCAGAATACTTGGCTTCAGTTTTGTCCTTGGATTACTGTGGCTATTTCAATAACACCAGAAGATGTGTCGTCTTTTCTGCTCAGTTGCTTTGTTCGAAGTAGCTCTGGCTTGCAAACGTACACAGATGTGTTTGTTCTTTCTTGTTCGTGGCAATAGATTTGAAATAAACCCTTGCTAGCAGATAGAATGAATTGAGTGTATGGGTTTGTGTACTTCCTTGTTCAAGATTTTTAAACAATCTGTTGAGACCTCTAATTAAGCATTATTGGCTTCTGGTCTTTTTTTTTTTCTTGCAGTTTTTATGGTATTTGCATACTGTTATTGGGAGTATTTACATGTTTCCAACTTTCTCAGAAAAAGTCAATTTTTATATTAGAATTTTAAATATTTCATGTAAACCTTTATTGCTTAGAATTTTTTTCTTTCGTTCTAGTAGCTTATGACAATTCAGTCTCTAGTCTGTGATAGTGCCTTCGATACTATTAAAAATTATCCTTTCTAAAAAACACAAATATGCTTAGCTGACCTATTTTATATCTTTTTGTCTGTATTAAGGTAAGTAGGAGTTCCAGAGGTAGTTAAGATACGTCTGATTCAACATCCAGTCAGTTTTTAGGGTATTTACTCCAAACTGGTGAATTCTGTGTATTTCTATTTTTTTTTCCCAACTCAGTGGTGCTTTGTGCTAGAGTCTGTGTGATTCTCCATTGATGTTTTGTGACCAAAGTGGGGGGGAAAAAAAATCATACTTCTGAGATGGTATTATCCTGATGTAAGGTAAGACATACCTTGTAAGAAGAGAATGAGAATCTTGTGGATATTCTTAATACACATAAAAGTGACAGAATAAAGTCTTATTCTGCAAGTTACATTAGTGAAAATTAGTACTAGTAGGTTCTTCTTTGGTAATGATAGTAGGTCCTTGGTTTCTAACTACTCCTGTACTCTCAATATACCTGTTTGGAACTGATATGCTCTTGTTTTTCTTTATCAGAAATAGAAAGTATCAAATAAAATTATGCATATTTAGGTAGCATAATGTCTTCTATATTGATCTTTTTGTACAGTTTGTAAGCACACTCATCCATCTCTTCAGAATATGTCTGCTGGCTGAATCTTCTGCCACACTTGTTTTTGACAAGAGAACTTCTGTTGCCAGCAGGTGTGATATAGAAGTTGGCCTTGGTGAAGTGGCCAGTTACATCTTCACACAGTCATGACCACCTTGACTTTCAGAGGAGGTGAATGTCTGTCCTCCTCAGCGTGCTCCTGTGGTTAGAGCAAGGAACACAGGCAGGCCAAAGTATGAGGGAGATGAATAGTTCATCAGGGAGTTGTGCTAAGACCTACTTGTTTCCTGAGTCTTGTTTCTGGAGGCTTTCCATCCTTGTGGCAGTTCTGGAGACATTTTATGCTTTGTCACATTCACTTGAACTTGCCTCTGACCAGTGTCTCCAACTGTGCGTTATATAAGTTGTATTACCTGGATGTTTACTCATAGTTAGTTGTCCCTGACAACTCGGCAATGTTCCAACCTGTCCTTCCAGTTGCTTGAAATACAGCTTCATTTCAGCTTCTGAAATACTCTTTTCCATATCTCTTCTTCTCCCAGATTCTTAATCTATATCAGAAGGGATTGAGAAGTGTTGGTTGCTCAGTGGTTCCTGGAGAGAGATGCTGAATGTGTAGGTGGTATAAGGCATTTCACTGGCCTTTACTACCATGCAGGGGTGTGCGTAGATGGGGCTGTAGCTAGAACAGTATGTTTCTGTGTGTTTTTCCTACTTGAGAGAAGCTTGGTTAGCTTGACAGCCATGGCAGTACCTCATGGCTAATGGCTGTTGAGGTGTTGGTCAGTCCTTTGTATTCTTTTTGACACATTGCACGCAGACTTAGGTGGTCAGTTGTGTTGGCTTTCTGCCAACTGAGGATCCTAAACTGCGGCTTCTTTGGGGTGGGCTGGTGTGGCAGAACATACAGTAGTGAGCAGGCTCTTCGCATTCATCCCAGCCCCACTGCTGCTGCTTTTTGAGTAACTGCATCCAGGTCGTAGGGGCCTGTGCAATAATTGAAATAAAAGGGTGATTCTCATGAACATTTTGTGAACTCACCGAGGGAAGTGAAAAAATCATCTTGTTGGCTTCTGTGCAGTTGTTTTTGCCTTGCTGCGTGAGCTTGGAACAAATGTCTCGTTGTTTTGCTGTCGGTGCTTGCAGGAGGCAGATGCTGGGCTTGCACTGCCTGCCACCACTGTAACTTCTTGCTCATACATATATATATCTGTAAATCTGTATTTCTATGTATCTGTAAATAGCAATAGTGCATGAGGGCTCCAGTTAGTGGCTGGGGTTCTGCTGGGCTGTAATCTGTCGAGTTGCTGCATTATTTTTTTCCTTTTTCCATTGCCAGGGAGCTAAATAGCAGAAGTTCTGCTTTGTGACCACTTCTAGTGCTGTAAGCTGCACGGTAGGGAAAGGCAAATAAGGTAGAAATAGAGGAAAAAAGCTCATGTGGAAATGCGAGTAGTTGGAAGAGGTAAACAGAATAGAACAGATTACGTGAAAGGTACTCTGTGTCTTACTGGTTTTGTTCTAATGGTAAGAGAAGAATGGGTCCACCCTTGTTTGCCAAAGGCTGACATGCTCAGGACTGCTTCAGAACTATTGTCCTGCAACACTGAGTGGGAGCTGGAGGGTAGTTTACTGTTCATTAGATCTTACTGACAGCTTGGGGTTGATGGAAGTGGATACTTTGAGATGAACTAAATTTAGTGCAAGGTTGTGAAATGACGGGGTAGCAGTTTATCTGTCTCTAAATGTTAGCTTCTCTATCCACGTTGGGTTTCTCTGCTTTGAGAGGGTTCGCACTGCCAGATATAGGGGCTTGATGTAGTCATACATGATGTTTGTATGATGGAATACCCTTCCTTCATAGGTGCAGAAGAGAGAAGCTTATGGGAAAAAGGGTATTTATTTCAAGAATTATAGACATAAGCAATTATTTTTCTTACTCAATTGCACAAAAGCTTCTGTCCAAGGTATTCTCTTGAAAGGCAGTCTCCGATTGCTGTGTGGTGCTTGCTCTTCGGGTCTTGCATTGCTGACCTTGTCTCTGATCTGATTTCACTGTGGCTGGGTTTTAGTGCTATACATTGGTCTTTACTTTCTGAGCATGTTTAACAAGAAACCCATGTGTTGTGTGCTTGAGTACTGCCTCAAACTGCTCTATTTTAATAACAGTACTCAAGGTTTTATGCTTTTGTTTGTCCCTTTCATTCAAGAGTGCCATTTGGCTCTGTCCTTGTCCCTCCTCTCTGCATATCTTCTCCCTCTAAGAAATCGTACTGCTCTCTTCAGCCCTACTGATCACATCTATATAGGTCGTGTCCAAGTCTACATTCTCGTTTAATTTGATTTCTCTGTCTGCCTGGTCTCAGTCAGCTCCTGGCTACACAATAATTTATTACAAGTGACAGATTTGGAGGGGGAGGTCCTCTGCTGTGTCGTACCTCTGACTTGTACTGACGGCAGATGATCCTGCTGTGACATTCCTCTGCTTGGGTGTTTTTTAAAAAGTTCCAGGGTGAAGGAAATTACATGCTCTGCAAATTATAAAACCCAAAGGAGTTTAAAGTAACAGCTGCCAAACAGCTTTAACTCTTTACTTTCCATCTTGGTTTATATTATGAGTGAGGAATAAAGTTAGTATTTATTAATGAAAAAAAATTTGGACTACATAGCATCTGATTCTCGTCAGTTCACTAACTTTTTATTGTGTGATTCTTTAAAGAGTTAAAACATGATAACAGGGGTGTTAATCTAGCAAATGTCTTCTGTTCATGTTTTAAATCCAGCATGAACAGACGTGGATGTTTTTAATAAAAAGACAGATATTTAATTCCAAGAAATATACACATCTTATGCCACAATAAATACAATTTGTGATTTATGTTCAATTTATTATTATTATTATTATTATTATTGAATTATTTTCTTGGGGGCCATTTGTAGTCTTTGGAGCACTTCATAACTTTCAGTAATAGTCTCAAGATTTCCTTGCTAGTAATCTGTGTTTATTTGACTTTCTGAAACCAATTACAGGCACCAGAAATAGCCTGTACTTGATTTTTGAATTACTGATTTTTATTTTTTTTTTTTTTAACTCCCCTTGCCCTCCCCCATTTCTTTGGTCTAATAGATCTACTGTCTCCTTTGCTTTCAGCCTGGAGTAGGATGATTGTTAACTGCAGAACATGTAAAGCAAATACTTGCTAGCTGAAAGTAAGGGAAGGCTGTCTCATTTCTCCTTTTTGGTGTGCAAAATGATTGCATGTTGTTTTTGGAGTGAGTCTTGGTCTGCATGGTTCCAGTTGGTACTTGTATGCAGAACAGAAGTGGGGGCTAGGTGAAATTCCTTAGTGTTATATTGTGCGTCATACCAAATGGCCCTTCTGCTATCCAATCTGCGAACGTATTACTGCAGAAATTACAGGTGGTGTGCAAGATGTGACCACAACTCTTCGTAGATGAGGAGAGGTAATGAAGTGCAGCAATATGTTAACTTCTGTGTTTGACCTAAATATGTTTGGAACACAGTTTTAAATATGAATCCTGATCCCAATGAAAGTGTAGGAGTATGGGACTGGAACGGACTGTGTTGTCATCTCTGTAGTAGGTGCCATGTGAGCTCTTCTTGAATCTGATTGACCTCATCTTAAAATTTGAGTTATTGATTCTACTATTTGTGAATCAGAGGATGTTTCAAAGCATTTCACTGTTACTGGTAATATTGTACTATCGGTGCACATTTTTCAATGCTTCTTATCTGCAACAGCAACTAAAACAGTTGAGTCATAGCTCATGAGTGACCCAACAGCTTGATCTATCTGGTTGAATTCAGTGAAAGTCACAGTTGTACAAATGCTCTTGTGTATTTAAATCACCCCCACCCTCACACTCCCCCAAATAAAAAAAACAACCCAGAAGACAAGCTTGCAGACATAACGATTTTATCCATGTCTCAGATGAAGCTGGCTTTCCAACTTGTATGTACCTCAATACAATTGCGTTGACTTTAATTTGATTAAGCTCATGTCGAGACAGGTTGCGGGGGATGGGGGAAGACAGGATAGTTAATACTCATCAAAATGGGAAAAGGAAGGCATTAACAGGGAGTGGGGGTGGGGCTAGGATCACAGAATCACAGAAAGGTTGAGGTTGGCAGGAACCTCTGGAGGTCATCTGGTCCAACCCCCATGCTCAGGCAGGGCCCAGGATTGTGTCCAGATGGCTTTTGAGTATCCCCACAGATGGAGACTCTGCACGCTCCCTGGACAACCTGTGCCAGTGTTCGGTCACCCTCACAGTGAAGAAGTGTTCCTGATGTTCCGAGGGAACCTCCTGTGTTTTAGTTTGTGCCCGTCGCCTCTGGTCCTGTCACTGGGCACCACTGACAAAAGCCTGGCTCTGTCATCTTTACAATAAAGTAGGAAGTGAGGAAAAAATGTGAAATATGGTATTAGCATAATTATGCCACATTCAAAGCTGTTTTTTCCAAGTTGAACTTGGCTGCAAGGTGCTGCTACTGGTAAGACCAGAAAGGGTGGAAAGACTTTTGTGTTTGAAAAATTATCAAACTTTTACTAATTATTCATTCAGTAGGAGGTATCTGTCTTGGAAATGAAGCCTTGCATGTTTCCTCAAAATTATTAATTCCATACTGGAGCCAAGAAGTTGCTAGCATGCCAGGTTATTTGGAGTTGTATTGCTTTCATAGCATTTGTTGTTAAAACACAAACAGTAAAGATACAAGGTGGACTGCCAGAAATTTTGGATGTTTAACAGTTGCCTGTGATCTCAAATAGCTCAAGGACAATGTTTTCACGCGGCGTCTTTCTATGCAGAGCTATGGCTATGTAGAATTTAATATATAGTGAGCTGTGGTAGTACCCTGCTTGTATGTTTTTAGTGCCATATGTGTTGGCACCTATATCTTACTTGATAAGCAATTTTATAACATACTCCTTATACTGTTTCCTCCTTACAGTTAAGGTATGATCATATTATCCTTCCAGATCTAACAGAATCAGCTTCAGATGTTGCAGCCATGAGATATTGCTATTCTATAGTTTGGATAACTTCAACTGATTTTCACCAAAAACCTGTCGGCAGTATTGGTGGATGAAGTCACTGGCAGGCTTCTTTTGCACTGATATAGATGAGGTGTGCTCAAGTAATGCTCTGCAATTCTACAGCTGTAGGAGTAATAATACGCAGATGAGGGATGGCGCTAGGCTGCTTGGGTATGAGCATCTTCATCTGCTGCTAATGTTTGTGATTATGCTGTTTCATACACCTTGGTATCCATGGTGAGTAGCTGTTATAGCAGTATTTGATCCTATTCAAAAAGCAGTCTTATTCACTTGGCTTTTCAGAAATGAGTGTTATTTACCTATACAGAAAAGGTTGCTGCTACCTTGAGCTCACAGCTTGGCAAAGCCACGTGGGACTGTGTGTGTTCTCTTGATGTCAGTTTGTGCCACCTGGCACGGCTCCATTACATCAAATTCTTTTCTCCTTTCCCAGAAAGGAGGAAACAGGCACTTCAGGCCCTGAATAATCATCTAAACATCAGTGTGTGATGATTAGAGATAATAAATGAATTGTTAAACTTTATTTCTTGTTTGTATAATGTTCATTGCTACTGAGCTTTTGAACTACAGGTGAACTTGCTCAATCACACTTTTTTTTTTCTCATGGCATAATTAACTTAGTTTTTCTCTGGTACAGATTGCTCACATAAATCGTTTTGTATGATAGATCGTATCGACACTGTGGGTTTTGTTTTTACTTCCAGCTCTGTGACTTGATGCTGCATCCTAGTACTTACAAAACTCTTAGCTGTCTATCCCTCAAGAAAAGAAGAGAAGGGGGAAGGAGGGGGGAGGGAGAAAAAAAGATTTCTCAGTCAAGATGGTTGTCTGAAGGCCAGACCGTGCCATCCCCAGGTTAATCTGTATGACCTGCTGCCTTTCTTCAAGGATTTTGGGTAATAGCAGGTGCTTGAGCTCCTGACCATAGTAGGAATTGCCGTCACTGCCTCTGCACAGGAGTAGGTGGTGTAGCTGGAAATTCCCTATTTCAGGTGCTGGGCATGGAGCCGAGGACTTCTGCAGTCAGTGTCCTGGCCACTGGATGGCTGGCACGGGGCTTACACCCTGCCTTCGCAGTGCTTGAGACTGGATCACCTTTTAAAAGCACTTATTTTCTTTTTATCAGTTGTAAATCCCTAAGACTTATATTCATGGAAACATCACAGTTCAACCCATTTACAGCATTTATTACTGTAATGCTGTACTTTCAGTTGTTACAAATAGGAAGCTAATTCTCATATAAACTTTCCTAAACTTTTTTTATACCAAGATCTTTGTATGCTTTTGCTTACCTTACTGTTCTTCAGGTTTTGTGGTCTTAGATACACAGTTGTGCTTTTCTTATGGAGTTGAAATACTCTCTTCAAAGTCAATTACCAGAAAAGTATGTGCTTGCTTTATGCTGTTCTTTTGTTAACGGCAATCACAAAATGAACCTCATAATACTAATATTAAACAGCATAAATACATCTAGTCATATCCCTATCCTGCACTTAGCATATTCATTAATAGTCTTGAAATAAATGGTTTCATGGTGCGTGCAGTAACCCACAAACATGAGAAAGCATCATATTTACCAGGATCACTTTTTAGCAGTTTGATTCTTATATTTTTACTCATAATCTTTTATCTAACTTGATAAAGCCTTTAACACGTCTTTAGATTGCATCTGTATTTAGACTTCCAGAACTGATGCCTCAGGTTTTTGTACATTTTCTTGTTAGGGAAATTGTCATTTTATAGTACTTCTGCTCTTTTATTTTTAAAAGTTGGAAAGTGGCTGTGACCAAGAACATTCATGACTTTCTTCCAGTTGCTTTCCACAAAGCTGAAATTTTGATAGACAGACTCTTGTAAAAGCTATTTTGGATCTCTCTCTCTGCACGTGAGTTTTTGTTAATGTTGAATGGGACAGTACTGCCATTCTTAAGCTTACAGAGCCTAAACCTTACTGTACCTGCAGTAACAAAGCTGTTAGTAATGTTCCATGAGGATTTTGCTTTCCATTTGGCATTGCAAAAGTATTCCTGTGTGACCAAGCGCACCAGCCTGTGAATAGATACTAAATATTTTTACTAGTGTTTTTTCTATTCACGCTTCTAATAATAAAATTTATAAACTTTTAATTTTATAACATTCTTTACAATGTGAGGCAACTATATTACAGTATGAATCTGTGTATTTTGGGACCAGTAACAAGATTTTCCAAGTTGGAGGCTCATCGGTTGTTAGTTATAGAGGAGGAAACGGATACAAGAGTCAATCACAGTGTTTCCTGAGTCACCAAAGTGATTCTGCTATGGAAAAAGCAGATGTGGTTGCAGAATGTGTTTGGTGATTTCTTAGAAGAAAGGGTGATACTAATACTGATGTCGAGATATTGGCAGCACCTTCTCTGAAATTCTGGCTTCCAGTCTGTCACATATTTGGAAAAGATGAGTTCAAACATTTGAAAATACCTTTTAAGTTGAGAAAGCAAAAGAGAGTGTAACTCAGATAGTGAAGAAAAAAAAAAGGGGGAGGGGGGCACAACTTAGCAAAATGGAAAGTGAAATGTGACTGCTCTCTGCTAATATAGAAAGGACCTGTTTAAGGAAAGAATAACACTTGACAGTTTTGCCATGAGAAAAGTATGTAGGTAAAAGAAGTAGCTGTTGAGGAATTGGGTTCTTAGCACAGCAGCCAGCTATGTAGGGGTGGAAGATACGTAATTACCTTTTTAAGATGGAACTTGAAAAGCTTGAGCTTTTTTTATTATGTATGTTTCTTGTGGTGATACAGGCCTGGATTTGACTACCCACAAGATTTCTTTATTCTAATTTAATGTCCTTTATTCTAATTTAAAACATTCCTACTAAGAACAATTGAAAATAATAGAAACACAGAAAAGATGTTATGGTACAATGAAGATCCAGCTAAAATATTTTTCCTTTGTTTTTCATTTTTGTTTTTTAGTGGAATACCAGAAAAAAATCCTTTTCTAAAAATGGCCAGATGTGACTCAGTATTTAAATAAGAAAACTAAAACCAGCACAAGAAGCTGAAAAAGTGACACTAATTTCTTGAGATTTACACTTCCTTTTATATTTGAATTGCAGTTTATTAGGGATTATATGTTAGTATTCCTTGATAATTTCTGTACAGATTACTTCTTTTAAGGTGTAAGTAATTTGTGTCCCTTCTTACTGCAAGAGAACTTGTGCTCTGAAAATAATTACATTTTATTCTCAGCGCACACGGAAGGTCATTAATGTGTGGATACGGGACTGAAAGGAAAAATATTGTAACTACAATTCACTGCTGATTTGAATGACTATCAAACATGGAAGAATTCACTTCCTTGTTTGTGGCAGGTTTGGTTTTTATCAGTCACTAATACAAAACCACCACTGGATAGTAAGAGGAATATGAAAAACAAAACTTGTAAATGCGGCTTCTAATTTTGGGAAAAGTTAAATGGCTGTTAAATGCCTATTCTATGATCACACAAAGGTGTGACTACTGCAGATGTCTTAATGAGTTGATGGAATAAAACTCATGTAATGGTGGCCCTGTTCTTCAGCAAACCTGCCTGCAGAATGTCAGTCTGTGTGTTTCTTTGTGTACTCATTTGTAGTGTTAAAGACTCGGGTGGTAAGGTGGCAAAGGTTGAAGCTTTAAATAGACTATCCAACTATTCTCAACACTTGGATGAGAACAGAGGCTACTCTTCAAGTTTAGAGAGCTAAGTCATGCAGTCTTTAGCTATAGTTTGATGTTATGGCCAGCAACTGAGATACTTCAGAATTTTAGAAACAGTAGATTATTATTTTAATGCAAGATTTATAAAGCTTTAATAAAGCTCGGCTCATTTGGTATACAAATCAAACTGCTTTTGAGAGGAAGTGGTCTGATTTGTTTCAAGAAGCTTCCAGTGGTCTTTGCTAGTCATAATGGCAAAGATGGGACTCTGGGAGTGCTGTTGACTTGGGAACATTGTATTGCTGAGTTTCACAGGAGAACAACAGAAGTCTCTAGTTTCTGTCTGTGGAAAACCATGATCTCAGAAACAGCTAATGTCAGTCTTTCCCTCTGAAATGCCATACTGTGTCCTGGGAAATTCCGTCTATTCTGCATGCTTCTTTGCTTTTATTTCACATCCACATTTAAAATTGAGTCATTTTATTTTAGCTCAACTTCTCTGGTTCTTGATGGGAATTGTACTTAGGGTATTTTGCAAGAATGCTTTGAGTTATGGAATACCCTTCTTCATTAAGTCACTCACACAGCTAAGTCTGTCCAAGTTTACTGCAAATAACTATTTTTCAATGATATTTAATGTTTTAACTATTTTTCAGCTAAAAAATGTTCTGTTTCTACATTTGGTTTGACAAAATTTGTTGTTAGTTGCAATTTCACTTGGGATCAGATTTCAATAAGAGCAGATACCAGGAACGAGTCCTTTTTCTGCTGGGTGACCATGTCTTGTGCCTTGCTAACTGCTCCAGTGTGGCGTACACAGTCCACTATGGCTTGCCTGCAAGCTGATCTTTTCCTGGATAGTTGTCTTAAGCAGTTTCCTATATGTTTCTTTTTTAGGGTTTGGGTTGGATTTTTTTCTGGCTTCTTTTTCTTCTCTCTTTTCCTTTGCTTCAGAATTTTGTTGGACCTCAACAGACCACACAATGCCATCCCATGGCCACTTGTCTGTCTACAAGAAAGGTAGATTTCTCACCTAGATCAAGCTGAACTGAGCAATTCTTTGCCTGGGAAAGTTGTCTTTTTTTTTTTTTTTATCCTAATAAAATGGATATAGAAATTATTTTCTGTTTGTCCACATAACTCCTTTCTTGATAACCATGAAATATCTTAAAGGATATATGTTGTGAGCAACTCTCCTGATCTCCAAAATGTAAAACTGAGTAAGAAAAATGAATATACTGATATTCCTGCATATACGAAAGTCAGGGTGCAACTCCACTGTTCTTGACCTTGTTCACCCATCTGTCTTCTCTACCCCCTTTGGCTGTACTGGCACCACCACCACCCACTACACCAGGTCAGTGACTTGATCTGGGTTAAAAAAAAATCCTCCCCTTTAGGTTTTTTAACTAGGGTCTGTTAACCAACCCGTATATGTATGGAAGTTTAGGGATTCTAAAGCCTACAGAGTTTTTCCCTACAAAACCCTTAAGTCTAACTGGTAAGTCCCTTCTGGAACCACCTCTGAAGAAGGTCTCTCTTGCACCCACGGGAAAATTTTTTTCCTCAATCAGTTCTTTTAAAATTCCTTTATCAAATATAAGCGCTTGACAGACGGAGCCCCATCTGTCCTGATACCATTATCTGTTGTATTTTTTAAATTTGCTCTCGCTTGTAATGCTTGTGAGAATACTTTGGCATTGTTCTTAATTGTTCCTTGGACCGCTTGCAGAGTTATGACCTTGAACAGTGACTGAACTCTTGGGAAACTGTGTAATTTATTACATGATTTTATGTAAGACAATACACTTCCTCCTATCCTTTAGTCTTTCAATTTCATATATGTATGTTATACAAATTTCTTTTATTTATTTATTTATTTTAATTAGGCTGACTTTGTCTCTTTCTTGCCAATCTGCGGTATTGAGCCAATGCTGAAGTCAAATACCATGTTAGATACCACTCAGATTTGGTGTGGCAAATCCTATTTCTGTTCTTCGATGAATGGGTTTTTTAAAAATATATCTGTTATTATAAAGTCTGATTTACCTAATTCCAAACTGTGGTGAGATATTGCTAGTTACTTCATAATAATTGTGTATTTTGAGGCTGGCTGTAGATTAAGCTGTGTCTAAAAGCATAAAGGAGTCTATGGCTTTTGGGAGTGTCAATATAATGGTTTAATCAGGTGAATGGTTTAATTATTCCAGTAATCACACTAGTAGATTGCAGAACCCAGCAAAAGATAATACACTTTATAGGATCAGTGGTTCAATTTCAGTCCGTGTACATAAATCAGGAGTCCCCAATCTGTAAAGTAATATTTGCCGCTACCATAAAAATATCCACCCAAACTGCCCAAAGGCACATTCTAGTGGTTCACCCTCATTTCCCAGCTTTGATGTCTGGTTTTGGTCAAAGCAATGACTGAGTTCTGTCACAGAGGATCTATCAGGTGGACTGTACCTACCCTCTGGATAACCCTACATTTGTATGGCTAAAGCCCATCTCAAACACACAAACAGAAATCAATGGATTAGTCAATTCTGTGCCTTGCTTGTTGTCAGTAAAAGGACAGTGTACCCTGCATTGTACTAGGGGAATAACTGGCAAACATTTGTTTTGTTGAGGATAATAAACTTCTATTTTTCAAAAATTCAATAATGGAGTGGTTTACTTTTAATATTTTGCATTGGTTTTGTTAATATATTGACAAATATAAAACGACTGGCCAGTCAAGAGGATACCTGGTTTTAAGTGGTTAGTTGAGGAGGTTAATGATAATTCATGCTTCATTGTAGATGTTTTTGCCGTCAAGATGTAACTTACAACATTTGACAATGGCTTGTATTGAACTTGACTTCATGCACTCCTAGAACTGCCTAGGGGATAGTTTTCACATTATATAGTTTTCTTGTCTTGAGAAAAAGCCCTTTTCAAACTTCTTATGGTTCAAGAGACTACAACCTTCCTCCGGTTCAGTGTCTGGAACTGGGATGCTCAGTTGTCTCCTCACACCAGCAAATGTGTTCATTTTGTGCTCTTTGTAACCTGTTGAAGATAGCTTCACTGGGAAGATGCTTAGGATGTGTGGAATATGGAAAAGTTGACATGTAAGGCCACTGACACAAGTGTTATGGGTCATAACAGGGGCATGAATCTGCAGAGTAGACATGAGGACTATTCATATATTTTTATCTGTGTATCTCAGCCCATCAGATACTTTTTTCAGACTCTCCTCTGTCTGATAACCACATAAAGATTCAAGTTGAAAGTTACTGAAGTTAGTTGTAATGAGTGTTCATCCCTGGTCCTTGCAACTGTTGGGCTCTTTTGTAGCTCTGGTGGGTACACTGTAGATACCGCAGTGCTACTGGGCCCCAGCTTGTCTCTTGGTAATACATACGTGCCTGAAGTACAGAAGTTGGCCTTTCTTCGTAGAGTCAACACCAGGGAAGCAGCGATTTGAGTAAAACAAAGGAAGAGCTTGACTCTTTGCTGATTTTATTTTTAGATGTAAAGGATAATGATAATAAGTAGAAAAAAATAGCTTATAGTTGGACATAAGAAGGAGGATATAGATCTTTCTATCTGGAAAAAGAATGAAGTATCTGTAGACTGAGTTGGAATCTCATCTGGAACCTCATGAAGGGCTTCCTGCATCAGTATTCATAGCAGGTTTCCCTTCTTCTTTCCCCCTATGCACATGCTCATGCTCACATTCACTCGCTCTTTTTAGTAACAAGCCAGGGCTTGAAAAAAGTAAGAACTGGCATTCCTGAATCCAAGACATAAAGCTCTCCTTGTAGCGTTACTTCCTGTAAAGTTGGAGAACCACTTCATAGGATCATGAGGCTACTAAAAGGATAAATGTCTTTACTTAAAGCACCTGTGAATATTAACATTCTTAATGGAGATTTTCTGCTCTTATCCAGACAGTGTAGCCATATTCAGATAGCACTGATAAAGTTACAGAGCAAGGCAGGTGCTGAATGGGCAGACCTGCAGACCCTCTAGATCTTTCTAACCAAACTTCCTTTAGAGAAGAGGACTGCCTTAATGGTTCATTTCCTTGGTGTTCATCCTTTCTGAGGTGTGTGGTGCCTGATCTGGAGTCCCAAACTGGATGGCACCTGTGTGCTATTGCAGAAGAATTTGGAATAGTTATGATGTAGCCAAATATGGGGTCCGGTCCATTACAAGTTAACTTGCTTAAAATGCTAATTGGATTTGTACTTGCCTGTGATCAGTATCTTGGAGAAAAACTGTGACCAGTTTAAAAAAATGGGAAAGTAATCAAATTATACCTCAAAATCCTGTATGCTTTGCTTCCATGTGATAATTGCATCAATGCTGTTTTCCAGTGATGCAAGCCAAGAGGAGATTTCTGTCCTCAGGAGAAGGAAACTGTGCACATTCTTTCCTTTTGACCCTTTCCCTAGCCCAATGCACAAAGGCAGACAAGGGATTAGGGGTTGAGAGCTGCAGTATTCTTGTATGGTGTATACCCAGGAAAAAAACATCCCTTCAGTCAAATGTTCATGCAGATCATCGAAGATGTTTTGTGAAGATGTGAATTTGCTCTTTCTTCACTCATGTAGCTTTTCCGCCCCTCCACCCCCCGCCTTCCAAAAGTAGGTTGAAGTCCCATGTACTGTGTAGCTATGCAGGCTAATGTGGTTAGTGAGCCTTTTCTACATTCAGCGAGAAAGTAACTGAAGGCATCCATCCAATAACTTTCCTAAATATTTACCAAAATTGTAGAAGTTTTTGTCATTTACAATAATGCTTAAATCGGCTCATAGCCTTAGGAAATAAAAGAACCCAACTTTTAAAAAAGCCCACAAAAAACAAGGTAGTGTTCTAAACCAATTTAAGTTGGCTAAATGTGAAAGATCATATGCAGTATTTTGAAAAAATGCAATTAAGTAATGTGGGTTTGATTTATGTTATTCTTGTCAGGTCAGTGGTGTTGCTTTTGCATCACCATATCACCTTTTGCTTGCTTGTGTCATGTTGACTTGTGAGCAACCATATTAAATTTACTTGAAAGTGAATATTTCATTGCTCTTTAAGCCCTGCTTGTGCAAAACATGCTTTTAATGAGCATGCGCATTTAACTGTAACAGATTGAAAACAGGACTCTCACAGCAGAAGAAACTGTATTTTGAAAGCTTGCCCACTACTATGCTTTGTTTCAGACGCTATGGTAAACTAATGCAGTGTTACAGCTCTGGCTTCTGCTTGTGGTTGGTTTTTTTTTTTTGTTTGTTTGGGAGAGGGGGATTTACTGTAATTAAGGTGATATATCCATTATATTAACATATGGGATCTGTCAAGGTACTTTTACCTTCAACTAACGCTTAATGTGTACATCAACTCAAATGTCAAACGAAATTGAGGTGCAAGCAGAGTTGATAAGGTCTTGAGGAGGCATCAGGAATGAAACTACTCCAAGGAGAAGTGGAATCCAACTGATTTTAAAGAGTGGCTTGATGAAGATAATGTTCTCTGTTAAGCATGGAGGAAAAACAGATTGCTTTTTAAACCAGTTTCCAGGCCACTTTAGTGTTATGTCTTTTCCATACTACTCTTTCACTGTATTGTCTCAAAGGACATCTTTCAGCAAGATCGCTCTTTCAAGATGGTTTAGAGTAAGTTGATTTATTGCAGCACAATTTGAGTGAGGATTTTTTTTACTGTATAAAATCATACAGCATCCAGTTTGCTTTCTCTTTTAAACATAGTGGACAGCAGGCAAAAAACATATAGTTGCAAGATAGGTGACATCTCAACTAAAATCTCAACGCTACACTTTTCTAGGCGTAACTGAAAGAAGAGGGAAGCATATCAAAATAAGGAATCCTAATTTTGTAGGCAGGCTTGTTATCAATATGTTTGTGGCTTGACAACGAAGATTCTAGAAAAGCTGGAATTGGACCATCTGAAAACTAGACTATCACTTAATTTCATTGCTGCTGTGTATTCTCTTAATTATGAGACGATTTTCCTAGAAAACTGTGGGTTTAATGCATTGCTTTCACCCTCATAGTGGTATATCAGTATTGATGACAGGCTGAATAACTACATTTTTAGTGACTTCGTAGTCGTCAGAAAGCAAAGGGAGGTAATGCTACTGAGGGTTAAAGACTGCTTTGTGAAATTTCTCTAAACTGAAAAGTAATGGTTTGCTGTCTTTGACATCTGTTAAATAAAAGAATTCAGCTGAATTCAAGTCAGCTAAAGGGAACACTGCTCTTTTAATCAGTCTCCCTTTCCCCTTTGCTTCCCAAATACTACTCAGAAAGGCAGTTTGCAAACTTTTACAACCTTTTTTTCCAATGACCACATAATTTCTCTGCATAAATGTTCATGTAATCGGTTTTAAGTAGTACAGACATTTAACTTGCTTGCAAATCGAAGTATCAAAGTAAGCATACTGTATTATTTGCATTGTCACTGGAGGAATGCTGACCTTCCCTGGAGATGTTGGATTTGAATGCTTCTGGCAGCCTAAAACAGATGATATAAACCCCCTTAATAAGTCTCCAATGCAGGATTTTTACACTCTTAGAGCTTTATCTGGTAATTGCAGCACTTTTGATGTGCAAAGGAAAGAAGTCAGAATAAGTTAAAAGATCTGAAAGGTAAGTCAAATGCCAGGGAGTAGCAGTCCTGCATTGAAACAGTCCTGTTGCTTTCTTTTGGAGATGAAACTTCCAGAGCCCTGGGGAGCTCTAGTCATGGGGAGCAACCTCAGTAGACCTGGAAGGTTGCTGAAGACCATTGTGGTACAATCATCCTGCTCAAGGCACTGTCCTTCAACCACCGGTGTCTGGTTGGCAGAGGGGAAGGGGATATTTCCACAGAGTTCTGCTTCTGGCTCTGTCACTGTAGGATTTTACAACAAGGTCTTTTTTTTTTTTATTTATTTTTAATCAGTGGGCATGCTGTACATGGATGGTTTGATTCAAGCAGCCACACCACATTGCTGGATCCATCCTGAGGTGTGACATGTTTCAATTCTTAAACATACTGTGTTCATATGGTACTGAATAAATATTCCTGGGTTTGCGCTACAATTCTGAGAACCTTCCAGTCCTCAGAACGTCAGATGCAATAAGGTTTTGCTTGCCACTTACAATTAAACAACTGCCAGACTGAATGGTGCTGAACTACAGTTTGTCTAAAATCGTAGTATGATTAAGGCCTTTCTTAAGTCTGTATTAATACCGTATGATGAAGTGTTCTAGCCCTCAAACAAAGCCCATGTGAAATGGAAACTGTGGTTTCTTGATTTAACTGCAAGGAAGTTAGTCCTCGCTCTCCTTTACACATCTGAGCCAATGCTTCTATTAAAGATGTAATACATAAGGAGTGTAATGCATAAAACCCACAAAGTTCTGTAGGAAAATAATCTCCTAATTAAGAGAATACACTGAGGCAGTGAAATTCAGTGATATTCTAATTTTCAGATGTTTCATTTCTACTTGATCTTGCTGAAGGAAATTATAAAGTTCCTATTTAATTGTTTCCTTTTTAATAAATGGCTCAAACATTCCTTCTCCTGCATGAAAATACAGTTTTAAGATAGGCGCTGTGGTAGCATCACTAATAGCTATAAACTATATGAGGGTGTATACTAATGAAATTGGTTGAATTCCTGTGGTGGCCAAGTTTTACTCTGCCTCTGGCACAGAGCATGACAAAAGCGCTTGGTGTGCAGCAGTGGACTTCAGAGCATGTCCTGCTGTGGTGAACTGTTGCAGTCTCCTCCCTGTAACCACAGATGCAATAGTAACCTCAGAAGGGAAACTGCTACTTTTAAAACACCACCCATAGATTGAATTTTCTACATTGCGAAATTTCAGCAACCTGTTACTTATTTCACTAGCTGTCAAGGTATAGTGTCAAGGACTGTGAAAGTTTATAATGCAAAATTAAAAACTCTGTATCCTTGTAGACTTGTCAAAAAGCTGCAAATCTGTTACAGGTGAAAAAAGCAAAGCATAATTAGATGCCTCTGTAATGTGAACAGTCTTTCTTTGCCCTTCACTTTTTTTTTTTTTTGTGTGTGTGTGTTGTGTGGTAAAAAGAAAAGAGGCAGCAGCATCTCTATGCAAAGCTAGCCCAAACCCCCATAGCAGCCTTGGTTTTCCATTGAGGTGCTGTGAAAGTTTATAGGTCTTCTAGTCAGCCTAAGGCCCTGCTCAGAAAGCAGTGATCTCCTCAAAGAAATAAAACAGGAGTATTTTTCTTGTCTAGTGTAGCCTTGGATTGAGGATGGCTGTTTCCTTTTGCCTGGTTCTGCAGCATAACCTGGGACTCCGTGTGCTGCTGAGTTTGATTCATTGAGAAGATTTACATAAATACTTGTTTCTGTTTATGATAAATCCAGGCTAACTCCTTTATTACTCTCTTGATGCTTTTGCCCAATTAAATTAAAAAGAGAAGCCAGCAACTTATCCCTGCCTACAAATCAGACAATAACCATTGATCAAAATTAACCCAGTCTAAAATATTACCATATAGAAACCAACCTAAGTAGACTTTTCATGTTGGGGGTGGGGAGGCAGGGGTGGATGGCTGTGTTTATTTTAAGGCTGAGTAAGAAGAGCAGCCTTAGACTGTGTCTTTGAGACTTGAGTGTGGTGAGCCCACAAACTGGTAGAGCAGTGGTTCTTGGTTCCCTGTCTGCTGATGTGTCTCTTGGTTTCAGTAATGCAAGGAAATCCGTTCTCAACACTCCCACATGATGGTTCCTGTGTTGCTGTGGCAGCAAAGCAGGGTGAGAGTTGGCTTTTGAAACAGGCACATGAGGGGATCTGCAGTAAAAAAATCAGGGCAGCGATTAGCACATCACCAGATTCCTGCTTGTTCTTGCAAAGAGGTTGTCATCCTCAGCCCACTCGTCCCATTGCGAGCCCTCTTGAGCTAGCTTTGAATAAAAGAGGCATTGTGAATGTATTTGCCAGGGAGGCAGTCTCCCCTCCAGCACAGTGAAGAAATACTTCCACGTGCTCACCACACAGTTCACAAAATATCAAGCCCTTACCAAACTCTCATTAAAAACTTGGGGTGGGGGATGTGTGTCTGTGTGTGTGTGTTTCACAGAAACATCTGTTCCCCTGCAGTCACCTGGTTCTCTGCTGTTCCCATGTGTTATACTGTAGTGTCTCTGTCACACTTCCCTGAAGGAGCAATGTGGGAAAGAGCATGTTGGCTACACATGCCAGGCTCCTTGGCATGAGCAGTGTCTAGAACTGAGAAACTTCTCCCGTGTCTGCCCATGGTCTATTCCCTCAAACTCCAGGAGTGCTTGTCATCCTTTTTTCCCATAAAACTTTAGCCAGTCACGTTCCTACCTGACCCTGTCTCCAAATCTGGGCAGAAACCAGGCTGGAAACTGGAGGGGTCTGGTCACTTGAGGAACTTCACAGCTGGTTTTCCTACATTAAAGTTACCATTAAAGTGGTATTCTTGGAACTAAGTTTCATACACATCAGATGATTTGCATTGTTTATTATTTTTTTAAAGATCAAGTTCTGTGAAGGAAAGACTCTTTTTACTAGATGTGAGTTGTAAATATCCATGTAGGACTTTTCAGACCAGATATAAGTAAGAATAATTTTAAATACCCTATTTTGCATGTTTTTTTGAAGCTGTCTTGTAAATTATGATTTTATTGTGTGTGTTCTGTTTAAAAACACAGGTTGATTCAATTGTCACAGTAGCGTATAAGGCTTGATTTACATCTCTGTTAATAAGCTGTCCTCACTAATGGTGCTTTAGAATCTTTCAAAAATCCCGGTATAGTAAAAGCCAAATTACTGCAAATGAAGCCTGTTAATCTGTAGAACATAGGTAGGATATGCAGTGCTATTCACACTTCTAATGCTGTTAACCTTGTGTTGTCCATGTTCTTGCACCTTAAAAGCTTGCTTCTCTGGGTGCTCATTTATGGTGTTCTGGCAGCTGGATGCAAGTAGGATCTAGAACCAAACTGCCTGGTAAACACTTTCTATGTTCTGTATGGCCTGTGGCACTTCAAAGTAAAATTGGATTAGCGTTAAGAGCTAGTTATTTTCTTTGTGCACTAACCTTTGAACAATTCAGAACTAGTTTGTTAGATTTATGCAGGCAGAACATTCAAAAATAGGAGCCTAACCTTACCCTCCAAATGTTGCTTGACTTTTTCCCAAAGGTGTGCTGCCGACATAGCAGCTGGAATCCCTGCAGCCTCTGGAATCAAGGGGTACAGGCTACCCCAGACTTGCTAAGGCTTGTGGTTTCTAAAGCAGCTTAACCTGGAATTGAAAAAGTCCTACAGTTGTCCTTTGCAGCACCAGTGAGCATTTAAAATAAAATTCTAGTGGAAAATTACTGTGTAAAAGCTAGCAAATATTTTACTGGCCATGATGAACATAATTAAACTAATTAAAAATCATCATCTATAGTCATTTAACATGCAAAAAACCACAAAGATTTTTGGAGTTAAGGTAGAATTTGCCTTTGGAGAAAAGGCAAAATGTATGTCATGGCCGCATTTAAGTGTACTATTTTTACTAGTTTTCACTTTAGGTATCTAAATAAATCATATCTCATTGCTGATGTGTTTCAAAAGGGTATAGATATACTCCACCACCGTTCATTACTGTGAGTGACAAATCTATTCTATTTGACTTTTTATTTTTCTTTTTTTTTCTTTTCTTTTTTTTTTTTTCCATAAAGCAATGTGCAGATCATCTTCTAGCACTTACTTAGCTGCTTAACCTATGGTTTCTTTAAGTGTTTGCAAGAGCCGTGTGAGTGTTAGATGCCTTTCTCATTGCAGCTTGCTCTGGCTTTACCTTGCAAACTGCAGCAACTGTCCCAGATGCTGAGTGCTGTCACACAAGCTAGGCCAAAGCTTCAGGGGGACAGGGTCCACCATGTGCCTTGCAGTTCTGGACAGGGTGGGACTCAGATGGGTTACAGCTATTCTGAAATTTCATCTTGTGGAAAGCAAACTGCAGAAGTCAGAGGGGATGGTATACCCCTAGGTTTTCTCCCAGCACAGAACTGGAACTGGGATCTGCCAAAGCAGTGCATGCAGACCCAAGAGCCAAGAAATTTCCTTTGGTCCCATAGCAGAAGACTGGAGCTGGTGTTTTTGCACAACCTAAGTGATTTCAGGGCACGCTGTTTGATGTATCTTCCCCTCACCCCCAACACCCTGCTGCTGGTTTTGATGCTTGCACGATGTGAAGGCAGTGCTTGCGTGAGTCACTCTGTGCCTCTGGGGGGAAGGAGGGAGGGAGGGAGAGAGGGATGTAATATTCCTGCAGTCCCTGAGCAGCATCAGAGCACAATGTGTGGGTAGAGAAATGTTTGTATCTCTTAGAGTCTGTCTTGAATGCTGCGAGGGGAGAAGGCAGAGCCTTGGATTTTTTATTTTTTTTTCTCCCCTCTCCACCTCACTCCCTTACCAGCTGGCTGACAGCCCTGAGATGGTGTGGTGAATGTGATATCTGTGGGAGGCAAGAGGCCAAGATGACCCAGTGGGCAGGAGAGCATGCCAGCTGGTGAGCGGAGCTGCCCTGTTTTGTGACCTAGCTCCACGGCAGTGTGGCTGCATACAGCCCTTGGACCACAGCGTCTTGGGACACAGCAGCAATGTAGTCCTGTGCAAATCAAATCCAAGGGAGCAGCCTGAAATACTCAATTATTTTATTTTTTTTTTTTTTTGTCCTGACACTCCCACATCCAGGGGGAGATGATACTTTGCATATAAAAACCCCACATGTGTAGGAGGATCTTAAACTTGAACAGCCAGCTGCTGTAATAAATAAATGTAGCAAATGATCCCAAAGAGAAAGGGGAAATGGGAGTCAAAAGGCCAAGGTGTTCTGGCCCAGAGCAGATGTTGGCAGTATCTGGGGTGGACGTGCTGGAAGAGGAGTGAATCTTGGATGATGTCAATGAAGTGTGTAGGTCCAACAGTGGGGGATGGGACAACTCCCCCAGCAGAGCACTAAGGAAGCCCAGCTGCTCTTTGCTGTCTGTGGAGAACATAACTGTGTGCTGCCTCTGCTGCCTTACACCTCCGTCCTGAAGAATTTGGCAAATAAGGCAAGTGGAGTGATGGGTGTATCAGCGAGCAGGGCCTGTGGCATGGCGTAGGTGTTATTCTCTCACTACTGCACCAAGGAAAAAAATTCTCTGCATCTTGCTTCTCGTGATAACTTTTGGATCAATTTTAAGGCAAGTCTATGTAAAAGCAAATTGAACCAGTCAGTCTAGAGCTGACAAGAATTACTGGAATGTGATAAGGACTTATAAAGGAAGGTAAGTCCAGTATTCCGGGAGAAAAACCCTTATTTTTTTCAATACTTCAATGGGATGGAGGGGCAGCATTTGCAGACCTATGACTTTCCCATAAGCATCTCTCCTTGTTCTCATTACTTTGTTGCAGTGGATATAGATTGTCTACCTCTTCCCATGTCTTCCTGTCCCCTTCCATCCTACCCAAGCTGACAGACATGGCAGGTAACCGGGTGGGCTTCCCGCTGTGTTAGCTGTCTTTGCCTGTGGTATTAAAGTCCATTTACTGTTCACCCCAACTCAGCCCAGAGGCGCTTCCCTTCACAAGGATGCACTCATTCTTTTTTTTTTTTTTAATTTAATAGGAGGTGAATGTCCCACTGAACACAAAACCTTGTGTAGATCCTCTGCAAGCTAACAAACTGTTAGAATAAATGTATTCATAGGCTTTAATTTAACTCATGCAAAAACTAGATGCTGCCCTATCTTCATTACATTTTTTACCTTCTGTTACTGCACTATTTTTCTTTCCAAGTTTGGAGCTCCTTTTCCTAAATAGTGTCTGTGAATATCAGTTTCTTAAGAACCCCAAAACAAGAAGCAACCCCACTGCCATCTTAATAGACTTCTCTCATAATTCATCAATAGCTTTTAGCCCTTTTGCTTTTATGGATTCTATTAAAAATATTTAAAAACCCAGTAGCAGTAAAAATGCCAGTATAACACTGGTAAGCCTCATGGCTTGCTTTTTTAAGGCTTGCTCTTGTTCAGGGGTCATTCATGAATCCCTTGATATAATCTGTATGTTCAAGGGCCTTGTACAGAGCTTGGAAAGCACTACCATGAAAACCAAAATTGACCAGTAGGGTGATTGCTTTTCTCAAAAGGGAGTAGGTCAAGTACCCATCTGTGAACTGTAGCTGAGTGATACGCAAGAGTAATTACTGCAGGCTGCCCACACAAAATGAGAGGAGTATGCTGCTTTTGTTGTGAGTCTCCTGGAACCTGTGTTTCTTCGCCCCAGCTATAGGAGCACCAGGACTCCGGTGTACCAAGGGACGTTCCCCCTACTCTGAACTTCATGATCATACCATGTTGCAGGTATTCAAAATACTGTGCTGCATGATTTGGTGGGCTTCTTTTAACTCTGGATTTAATTGATTTGGAAAAAGGTTTGGAGACTTCAGAACTGAGCTGCTACACTTGCTGGAATCAGTGTGCCTGCTGTCACTGCAGTAAGTGATCTAAAAAGGATGCATATTTTCAAGAGGACTCTTTTTGGGAGCAAAGTAGCAAAAGTTGCAGTGAAGTTGTTGAAAATGAGAAGTCTTGATTTTAAAAGTAATTTAAAATTTCTGTGCACTTTGTAGAATGAACTTCTAAAACCTGTTTTTCTCTGCAGATTGGTATAATCTCATGTGAAATTTGGGATGGGTTGTCCCAAAATTTTGCAGAGACCCAAAAGCAAAATATATGTTTGGTTAGCTGTGGCAAGTCTGCTGTGTAAACATATTTGCTATAATTTGCTATCACTGCTACTTAAATAAAAAGTAGTTTGAACAAGGCATATTGTTTTAGTGTAAATGCACTTATTTCAAGTTTTTAAATTTATCACTTGATTGAATTTATCTCTTGCAGAGCTTTCATTTTTTTCCTTTTTTAAAATAGTATACAGACATACAAAATAACTTTTATTATGATGTTAGGAAGTGATGGAGTCTTGGAGTGGGAGAACAGCAGGGCAAAGGTACCTAAATATGAAGCAAGGTGTTTAACAAACAGCTGTGAAAATCCTTAGCTGTGGTACTAAACACGTCATCTTGTCCAAGTTATTTCAGCAGTAGCTCATCAGGCCAAAGAGGTGGTGGTTTTATGCCAAAGGAGACTTAAGCACAGGAGTGGAAAATAACCCAGACTGGAATTCCTGGGTGAGACCGTTCAGCTGTGAGCACCATATTACGCTGTGCTAGGAACTTGGGCCAGGGAAGATGCCCTGCAACTACTCTGGTTGCCAGAGAGGCACAGCTGCCTTTTGCAGACTCTTTCCCCATGCCCTCTGATGTAGCCTCTGCATCAGAAATGAGAAAACTGTCGAGGCTAAGGCCGCATCTTCAGAGTCCAAGCTTTGTAACAGCTGATGTAACAGGCAGCTCCCAGAGCATTTTGCCAGGAAGCCCCTCGTAATTTGCAGAAAAGTGTAGGATGGTGCAAAAGTACCTTATGGCCCACAAAGCCATCTGCTTCTACCACTGTCTGTGTTGATGGCAAGTTTAGCGCTGCATCCCTAAGTGAATCATGAAATCTCACCCATTATGTTTCACAGGTGCTATTTGATTTTTCTAGAAGTCCTTTCCACCAAGAGAATTGGAATGGTGGCTCTAGAAAATAATGTTTACTGAGATTCCTAGCTGAAAAGCAATTTTAAGAAATTCCACCCACCTCACTGCAGTTTTAACCTGTCAGTAACAAAAATGAATTTAAAAAGCAACTTCCAAAGTAGACAGCAATATTTTATATGTAAGCATGCCCATGTAAAAGAATACAAAATATATTTTGCTTGGCTTTGGTACTGCAGGTAACATAAGAATCACCATATTTTAAATGAGTGTCTGTATACTGTGAGTGTCTATACTTAGCTGAGTTATAATCTTGCATGTTATGTACTATTTACGATCCCAAGGATACTGTGGTCTATGTGAATATAACCATGAAGTAATTTTAGCCCAGTTTTAATATTCATTTAATGGCTAGAAAGATGAACTTAAAGTTCAGATAGTAAAGGTTGTTTAATTCACATTAGCTATTAATGATTGTTACTTGCCACACTTTTTCTTTATTTGACTACCCGCTCAGATGGGAGTATCTGATTGAATGATCCAAAGCCAAAGTTAAAATCCTTCTTGCTCACATTGAACAACTTGGCATTAGTGTAACAGCCGTTTCTTGCAGCAACTCTAGTCCGCAGATATGCTGTTTTACATTGCCATTTAAGGCAACTTGATTTTTAATTATTTTGTCTCTCCTATACTTCATCCACATGTATGTGGGTAGAGGATGTTAATGTGCCCGTATAATTCTGTTGTGACTACGTAGAACAGGAACTATTACTGTTTTGCTGCGCTGTGTTGTCTGATACTGTACTGGAGCAGTGGACTCAAAGTCCTTCTCTCTTTGTAAACATCTAGGCAACTCAGCTGATTGTCAGCATCCTTGGAGTAGACGTGCAATTCCTACTGGATGAGTGCTGCTAGATCTCCTAACCTCTCTGCTTTGTATGCTCTTTAACACAATGCATATTGTGCACTGCCAGCTGATGGCTGAAAGTTTGTCGTGCTAGTGTGGTAGCACAAGGCCGCCTGGGAATTTGGACTGGCTTTGAGCAATAATAGCAATCTGCTGTCCTTTTCCCTTAAGTAATTTTGTAACCTCAGGAGAATAACTGACCGCTTGAGTTAGTAGACCAGTTGTTGAAATAAATACATCAGCTTTCCCGTAAAACTGCTTGCTGCGGATTGTGAGTGTGTGTATGTACACACATCCACTGGGTTATGTGGTTAGGTTTTTTTCCCAGGGCCTAATGTGAGGCGACAAAAAAAAAAAGTGGAGAACAGTTTTGATTTAGAACATATGCTCAGCAAAGCAGGAAGATTACCTTATTTTTGTATTACAGAATGTTAATTTCCCAAATCCCAGGACCTGTTGAAATTATCTGAACTTTAAAATTATGTGTACAGTAATTCAGAAAAGTGGATGTCAAATACAATTATATGTAGTGTGAAGTGATACTGAATGTATTGCTAAAAATTGATGTTTATAATTTCCTAAAGCTGTTAAGTTTCAGAAGGCAAGATGAGGATTCCTTATCTCTATTTTGCATATTTACAAGGTGGTTAGCACTCCTGTAGTGCTCACTGGAATTGTATTTATGACTAAATGTGGTAGAATAGGCTTTAAATTTATTGGGCTGGTCCTTTACAGTATTGGTTAACTCTTGTATACTGTTATTTTTATTAGTAGTTCCATTGTAAATGTGAGAACAGAATTAATTGCAAACAACAAAAAATATTATACCCCTGTATGAAATACGTATTTCCTTAACTCCCAGAAAGTATCTGTAAATTTCTTTTTGCATTGGGTTTCAGGGCAGCGATACGGACTGGTAGTGTTGAGGAAGCTTCTAAGTAAATGCTGTTGGTGTGATTAGCTGTACCTTGTATTTTCAGTTTAATTTAGCATACATACATGTGTGCATGTATGCATAATATACATGAGCCCTTCATCTGCTAACCTTATATTCTTCTTAGGCCCAACATAATAGAGCATATTTTGCCCTTTCAGAAGTTGGCTATTGGTCTTGTATATGTACTTTTTCATTTGCTTCCCAGCACATTCCCCATCTGTTAATGCAGATTCTGTATATAAGTTTAGCATCTGTATGATTTTGTTATTTAGAAATTCCTTCCTCTTTCTTCCTCTTTAAACATTGTACGCAGTAGATCACTTTCCAAACGTACAGCTCTTTGTTTAAACCAGTATAATGCTTTAAAATGCTTACTTAATGCATAGACTAAATGGCCTGCAATATTCAAGTTGCTGTCTGCACCAAGGAAGCAGAGCGTGCCACTGGCATGTTTTCAGTTCTACGTATCTGCTTGATAATGGGAAAGTGGATTTATTTGTCAAACTGAAAATGCCAGCGGCCCTTCATGGTAGTGTTCTTCTAAACAGATGTGTGTTTTGCAGCACGAGTATAAGAAACAGAAGAGGTAAAATGAAAAAAATTGAGGGGTTCGGCACTGTGGGAGAGAGCTTGAGCAGAGTGATGTTTACAGCTATAATTTATGCCAGAGTGTAAGCAATAACCTTCTTCTGTTGTCAAATGAACAAACCAGTAAATAATATGAGCATTTGTCAGTCCAGTACTCTCTGACTGGACTCTTTTAGGTAGGCCACATGTGGACAGTATAATGTTTAATATCAAATGTACTTATTTGAAGATACTTAGCATTACATGGGATTTTTGATTTAGCACAGTGATAGAAAATATACTGAAATCACAATACCAATGTAATTTGCACTTAGGAAATGGCAGTAACATTTCAGTCACACCATCAATGTGTGATACATGTTGCTGGTCTCTGTAATATGCTCATCCATCATGATGCTGGGCATCACCAGCCACCAAGAAGGAATGCATGGGTTGAAACCAGCTCAAGCCCATTGCTGTCTTCGAATTTATTTATTTCTGTTGTTAGTTGTTCAGTTTTTGTATTCTAGGCTGAGCTGAGCTGTGTATGTACCCTGTCTCCATGCTGGTCTGGGAGACATTCTCTTTTAATGAACATGGGAGAAAGATTTGGTCCACTCCACTCTGGTGTAGTCAGTTGATATACTGAACTGACAGCTGCTCATCAAAAACAAACCCTCGGGTCCCATTTGTGTTGAGGTAGTCAGCTCTGTAGCAGCTGCGGTCAGTCACACCCTGCCTTATTCCCTGGGCTCCAGGGCATGTCGCCCTTGCTTATCTCCTCTCAGCCTTCCTCCATTGTTTATTGGCTGGTCACAGCATTTTACATTCAGATTTATCTCTAAAGAGAACAGATAATTCACTGATTTTCTTTGATCAGCCATTTCTGCTGTGGTTCACTGGTTTGTTAATATTCTGATTTGTGAACCCTGTGAGTCCTTCAGCAGAGTGCTATTCCCTTGAGGCCCCCGTTAGGCAGGCAATTATACAACCTAAATGAACATGCTTCTCCAAGTCACACATTCCCAAAGCCTGGACGACGTACTCCAGGTTGAAAACCTTTGCCTTCTAGCTACAGTGCAGTGGTAGTCATAGTATCATTTAGGTTGGAAAAGACCTTAAGGTCACCAGGTCCAACCATTAACTCAGGACTGCCACGTCCATCACTAAACCATGTCTCTAAGTGCCACATCTACATATTTTTTTAAACACATACCGGGATGGTGATTCCACCACCTCCCTGAGCAGCCTGTTCCAATGCTTGACCACCTTTTCAGTGAAGAAAATTTTCCTAATACACAATCTAATCCTCTGCTGGTGTAACTTGAGGCCATCTCCTCTTGTCCTGTAGCTTGTTATCTGGGAGAAGAGACCGATCCCCACCTGCCTACAGCCTCCTTCCAGGCAGCTGTAGAGAGCGGTAAGATCCCTGCTGAGCCTCCTTTTCTCTGGGCTAAACAACTGCAGTTCCCTCAGCCGCTCCTCATAAGCCTTGTGCTCCAGACCCTTCACCAGCTTCGTTGCCCTTCTCTGGACACGCTCCAGCACCTCAAGGTCCCTCTTAATGTCCAGATCCCTCTGCAGGGATATGGTTCTGCAAGTCATGGGACTCTGATAAGCATCACCGGGAATCAGAGCTACAAGATGATCAAGAAATACAAGGATGTGTTCCGGTGCTCTTCCCAATCGTGGAAAGCGATATAAGCTGGATGAGCAGTGTATCGAAACCCTGGTCACTGTTGCTTTGAGTTTTTTATATAAAATGAGTCTGTAAGAAAGATGAACGTTTTATGTGTAACTATTACTGTACTTTCCAATTAACGATTGTGAATTTGTGAAAGAGCAAATAATTTCTGATTTGCATAATTGACTTCCAGTGTAGGGGAATAGAAAATATTTTTTTTAAATTCACAATTTTATTCTGATTAGAATTTTTTCTCATAAAATCTTAACAGCCCTAAAATTAATCCCCTGCCAAGAATTAAGATCACCATGGCTGTTATGATAATTTAAACTGAAGCAAGCTTTGGTTGCTGAGTCAGTTGTTAAGTTTTGCGTATATATGCAGTCATCACAGCTGAAATATAGACAGTACAGCAGCCTGGTTCAAAAATATTAATTGAAAAATTAATTGACTTGGATAGAGAAGGCTTCTTCTGTGTGACTGAGATTGGATGAAGGAGTAAACGAAGGGTAATGACAAATGGCCCTGTGTCATGCTGGGGATGCTTTACAGTGTTAGGATGAAGGGAAATGTAGCAGCTCCTGTTTGAAGTCTGTATTCATTATCTAGAAGATGACCTAGATCACAGGTTAGTTGATTTATTATTTTTTTAATTACTCTAAATGAGGAAATACAAACATTGTTTTGAACAGAAAAATCTCAAAAACTTGGAAACATAATAAATATTTTTGAAGGATAAGGAAGTTTCAGTATAGACGAGTTGGGGGAGGGGGGGATTAACCCTAGTGCTATAGTTAGGAGAAAACAGCAGTCATAGTAACTGGCATGTAGAGGTGTCAATGAAAGCATGCTTTTTATTATAGGGTCAGGAGGAACCAACCGTAACCTCCCTCCACCCAGACAGAAATGCCAGCTGTGGCTGTAAACCCTGCACAGTGCCCTTGTGAAATTCCTCACTGCTCCCAGCAAACCCTTCCCTGGCATTGTCACTAGCATCCTATGCTCATGGAGAAAGGAGATTTTACTGCTGCAGTGCCAGTATGCACTGGTAGAGGTACTGTAGTCAGGAAGTTATTTGGGACTAATGCAGAATAAACGTCTATTGCATCTGTTCATGCCAAGTACTGACCTAAAGCTTGTGGTACAGGTGAGCTGATCTAATTGCCCGTGAACCAGCAGGGGTGGTCCCCATTCCCTTCTTTTCCTCTGCCAGTGTTGTACTTGGCCAGAACACTTCATGCCTCTCCGCCCCCACACTTGCCCTTTCTGCTGATTTTGGCACCTGGGGCTGCATTGCTTCAGCGGTTCAACCTGATAATCTGGGAACAAGCCATTCATTTTGTTAGGCTGGTGCTGTGCTGGGTTAGGAAATGGAACCAACACAGTGACAGGTCCAAGCAGCAGCAGAGCAGCACAAGAGAAGGAGCAGGAGTCCCCAGCCAGGCTATGGAGGTGGGAGGGGAAGGAATGCTTCTGGTTTTGCTCTGGAGTAGCTGAGCAGCAGTGCTGAGCTCTGCAGAGTTCTCTGCTTTGGCTGGCTGGGCTGGAGGAATGAGATTGTTAACCATGTGTAGCTTTACCTATGCTTAATTTTTCTGTCTGCCAGCTGGGGATAACCTCCTCGAGGAGTGAAGTGAAAGTGAATTGACTATTTATATATTTGAAAAAAGAGAACGTGCAAGTACCTAGATAAAATGTTAATGTAAGAATTTGCCTCTGCCTGTATTAGCTTACATTAGTGGACCACGAAGTTGAGAGTGGAAGTCTGCACTGCAGAGTGCGGTGGAAATGTAGAGAGGCAATTGAGTTGGGTTTATTTGAGTTATTAGTGGTTTGTTTAAAAAACCCCACAAAAATAAACCACAAATAATAATACACTTCCAAAGTGACATCTAGCTTTGCTTTCACAACAGGTTTTGGAAATAAGTGGAGATTAAACCTAAGATTAAAGCTACCTGGAAATAAGCAAAGAAAAGTGCTTGTATCCTTGCTGCCACATTGCATATACACTGGTTCACTTAAACGTAGCGTACATCTGCTTTAAATTGTTTTCATCAGATGCATACTATTTTTAATAGAGTTAGGAATAAGTTGTTCCAAGAAAATATAACACATCCATTCATGGCTAAGCAAATCCAAGCTTTCCCTTTCTGCCCTCCCCCAAACTAGACTGGGGATGCAGTAGGTATAAAGTTGGCTTAAAACCCCTGTGAGCTGTGCAGCAGCTGAGCTAAATGTGGTGTTATCCTCAGAGCTGATGTTGCAAAATCAGCTGCGGTCTTGTTTGAGTCAGTGGAGAACTCTAATGCTCAGCAACTGAAAAATATCAGTGCATTATCTTTTCATTCCATATTGATCTCCAAACAGAGTTTCAAAGGACTCTATTAGGAAAAAAGGGAGGTTTTAAGCAGGGATTACTTTTTCATGTCTTGTAAAGAATGCATTATGCGTGTGGCAAGCTAAAGCTTTGAAACTCAACTTCCATCTGCGCTCCATGACAGTATCTTTATATAATTCCATGTCTGAAAGACAAGGTTTGGAAATAAAATTAGTTTGTGTCATGCACAGTTCCTGTAGAGATCAAAAGCAGACCTGTTAATGCAACTATTGCTATTCATGAGTTTCATAGCCACGTGAGTTTCAAGTTAATTATAAATGCTTGTTTAATCACTTAACAATAGGGTATCAGAGACTCATCTGGGCATTATGCATATAGCTCTCACTTTTTTTAATTAAAGCAAATTCCTACTTTTTTTTTTCCAATAAATTAATTTTGGTGGTAGTGCTCTAGGCTCTAGTGGGTCAGGACATGCAAATCCTCTTTTAAATGTTGGACGGTTGTGTGATGAACGTCTTTATTATCCTTTGACTGCCCCTTCCTCCTCTTTGAGTATATGGTCATGTAGTAGCCTGGTTGTCACTGGGCATGACATATATTGCTCTAGTTCTTGTACCAGAGTTCCTTTTGTGATGTTTTATTAACATTTGTGTACATTATCACTAGGAAATAATGTATTTTGAGATAAGCTAATGTATTTATGGTTTTAGTTTCTAAATGCTTTTTTTTAATAGATTTTAATCCTGAAGAGGCAAGTAGGGCACCTGTCTGACCATCGTTTCACAGACCACTGTGCTCTATTTGAATATTAAGGCTTTAGTCTAATTATTTTAATTAAAATAAACCATTTCAGCCCCCCGGAAATTAAATTCTTGTGTACTAGAGGAACCAGTCACAGTGCCAGCAATGCCTGAAGGCACTTGCAGCGGCAAGGAATGTTAGATGAGAAATGTAGATGAATCAAACTGTGCTGCAGAGAAGGGTGAAAAAGCCTCAAGTGCCACCTGAGAGCAGCCTCCTCTATGACCCTGGATCCTGCTTGTCTGCTGAGATGAGGTGAGCAAGATGCATTGACTCGTTATTGCAGAAGGGCTTCTCTGTGCCAGCCAGGAGACTGGGTTATGCAGCTCCCATTGTATCAGATCTCTACTGGTTCTGAGGAACAGCAAGGTGGAGGAATAAAAGAAAAACTCAGAAATCACAGTCAGTTGTGCATTTGGGGAAAAAAGTTCCTTTTTAACTTCCGAGGTGTGAGTTAATTGTAGTCATCACACTACAAGTGCTCAGTGTGCTGAGGACAATACTGATAGTCTTCCAGCTGACCTATAAAGCAGAAATGTGTGTAGCAAATTTGGATTGCAGTGCTAAAAAGAAACACTGCAGACAACTATTTGGGCTGTCTTCATAAATGTTCTAGAATTAAACATTAATTGCAAGCCTTAACTAAGCACCTAGAACTAAAATTAGAGCTATTAAAAAAAAAAAAAAAGAAAATAAATCTTCCCATAGTCTGTCAGCACAAGTGAATCTGCCATCCAGTCAGCTGTTCTCTTGTTGCAAAGAAATGACATCCGAGTTTGCTTCAGCTCTGTGTACAGCTGTTGGGTCATGCTGTATCTCTGTCAGCAAGACTAAAGGTCCTCAGCTGACATTTTTTTGCAGTTTCCCTGTTATACACAGTGATCCAGCCTTCTCTTACAGTAACTGGAGAGGTTGGGTTCTTCAGATGGCCAGTCCTAATGCTGCTTCCCTGTCCCCTGGATTTTTATGTGTCTCTTCTCTGAACCCCTCTCCTTTCTAAATTCTTGAAGTGTGGGCCTGAGAACCAAGCCCTCTTGTGTGGTCCTTGCTAGAGTTTGGCTGGTAGTACTGTGGACAGAAGGTAAGGATCTTTCTGCTTGATGCTAGGGACTGTAGCAGCCCTAGTATTATCTTGAGAATTGCTGAGCAGGCAATGAGCAGAAGCAGACCTCCCGCATCCCACCCTCTGCATGGTTGGGTTCCCTGGACATCAGTGGCAGACACTCACCCCAGTTGAAACCTTGGTCACATGTGGTGGAGGGGAAGGCTGTGTAGCACCAATGGTTTTCCTGTAACGTCGACCAGAGCCTGTTCTGAACAGAGGGTGTAATCATCTCTGCAGTGACTCTTCCACAAGCCCACCTATTTTGTCATTTGAGGTGGTACTTCTGAACTTACTTTTCAGGTGGTGACATCAATAAAGATCAGAATCTGTGTGCTTCTGGAGGGATTTTACATACATGTTTCTTTTTTCTTTACATGAACTTTGCTACTATTTTGAAGCATGGTTGTCGGTAGAGCCTTCTTGATGCAGTACGTTAGAAAGATACGATGGTATGTAAATGCTTGAATTGGCATCTGTGGCTAGGGGATGGAGAACACTCCTTTTTCTATGAAAATGTTTTCCTTTAGATTAATGAAAATCCTATTGTTGAGCAGTGACCTTGCACATGGACAAAAGGTTAAGAGGCAGAAAGACTTACCCATTTGGCACGTAGGATTCAAAATCAGGCATGTTGTCAGTCAGCTCAGTCAGAGCGGACAATACAATTTTAAACAAAGTTCATAATGGCATTTTTTAAATGAGCTGGAAGTTTTCTTTTTCTAATCAAAACCTAGATAATTTAAATATCTCTTTCTTTGGTAATATCCTGACTTTGTCCATGGATAGGGGACTCCCAGAGGAAAAGATAAGTGATAACAGTGGCCTGTGTCAGCCCATTCCCAAAAGGGATCATCTGTCCAGCCGACGTCAATGGGAGTCTGCCTGACAGAGGGGTTTGTGCACAGAAACCATATTTCAGGATTGGGATCCAAATAAGATTGTGATCTTTGACTTCTAACCTGTGTCATAAATTTTCTCTGTTTATTTCAGTATTTGAGATCTGACATTGTGCCATCACTTAGATTGCTTAGGTTTTTCCTTTCTATGTAACATTACTGGCTTTTAAAAAACAACAACAACAAAACCCAAAGCAAAACAATACTTTTCAGGAGTTTGGTTGTAGAAGACAGCGTTGATGATACCAGGAAGGATAACCTTCAGGATACTGAAGGAAACTGTTCCCAAACTGGGAGTTCACGGTAATATAAAGACGAGTTGTGAGTCTAAGAGGAGTTGCAACTGCAGAAATAGTTGTCTTAAGGTTACTTGTATTTCAGAGGAGGCAGTGTGGTTCATAAAGCAGATGGTACAGGAAGGATTGCTCAGAAAAAGTTTAGACTTAGTAAAATCTCAAAAAATCAGATTAAGGAGACAGATGGGCTTCTTGATTAGAATGCTAAAATGCAAGGGATTTTTTTTTGTCTTTTTTTTTATTTAACTTTCCCAAATTATAACCTTGGAGTTGCTGGGGTCTTTTTTTTTTATGTAGTTGACAATAAATGTAGTACTAGAAAACTGGGAGGGAGTTAAACTTAAGCAGATGTTTTCACTTTAACTAGTAGTTTTGGTTTGTGCTCATTTAAAAAACAAGATGTGATTTCTGAGAGAAGACAAAGGACTATAAGAACTATAAGAAAAGAGATTTAGGCTAGACTTACTTGCTTGAGCATATACATGCAGCAACCTTGATCTCTATGTGGAATGTATGCCTGTATGTGCTGTTTTCCCATTAACCTTTTCCCACTTTGCTTTGGGATTCTTGAAGCAGAATTGCAGGGCTTCCCAGATGGCTTGCACTATTTAACGTTTGTGAGTGACCTGTTCCTTGCTGCACTTTCAGAGAGGGGGAAAGTATTCTTGCACATACAGACAGGCTATCTGCCTGTGGTTTTATCTGCTGGAAATGAATGGCTATTATAAGTAGCTTTTGCTTTGGACATGAAATATTCCTATAGAAATACAATGCAGGGCACTTGCTAGTGGTGCAGGCAAATTATTCTGGCTCTACCTGTGCTCACTGTATTGCAAGCCAGCAGGGAACCATGTGCCAGACAGCCCAGGTCTGAAAGAGTCACATTCACACCACACTGGTCAGGACCCAGGTATGTTAGACAGGGCTGTTGGCTCAGGTATAGCCTGTCCTGAATGTGGCTGGCCTGTCTGGGGAGGTCGGAGAGATCGCAGCTGTCTCGGGTGAATTCATCAGCCCAGAGCCTGTCACCTTGGCCATCCCTGCTTTGCTCTGCAGTGAGGAAACATCAGCACTGTGCACCTTGATGTCCCCTTCCTTCCTCCAGGACCTCACCGGTAGCACAGAGCAAGGCTCCTTCAGAACTTAGTGATGGAATATTCCCATTGTAGTAAATAATAGAAAGCACAGCAGTATCACAAATCTGTGGAAGAATGAGGCACGCTTCTCTGTAGCAGTTCATGTTCTTGGAGTTCATCTTCCACAGTTCTTTCAGTTCCCTGCCTCCATCATGTTCCCCACTTGCTGCAGATGTCATTCCTTCTTGGAGTCCATGTGTCTTTAATTCTGTGTGAGCTCCTTGCTGTGGTAGGCTGTACAACTCAAGAATAATGTATCTGCTTGATCCCCACTGTTTTGCTTGGAGTACCAACTAAAATGTTTGCCAGATATTTTAAAGACTCTATTCATTAGCTAATAATGAGTCTTCTAAGCAGCTTTATCTAATTAAACACTTCTTTTAGTATACCTCATGCTTCAGTCTAAGACCTCTCTTAATTTGAGGTCAGACTGATCTTGGATCACTTGCTGTCCTTACTCTGCTCTCTCCTTTCATCAGTCCCTCTGTTCTTCACATGCCTGAGTATCTCCTATATTCTGAAACTTGCTTATTGCTTTAAGTTTTCATAGCAGTCTGTCTTTATAGACTGTTCTCATCCCTCCCACTGTTTGAGAGGAGGTTTTGTTCAACAACTTCTCTCCACTTTAAAGCTTGTGATCATTATGTTGCTGTGGAAATTACTGTGATAATACAGGTTTAGTGTTTGTGACTTCACTGCTGCATTAGGTAAGAAGAAAAAGGTGCTGTTGCATGGGAAAAAGCCCTGAATTAAGCAAGTTACATACATTTCACAAGTATGTCAGGGAAGATTAAACATGAAAAGGCACTGGGGTTGTTCAGGCTGCTAGGACGTTCTCTATCTTCTCAGGAAAAAACAAGTCTAAATATTAAGAAGAAGGAGAAAAAAAGCCCAGTGTCTGATCTAGTGACGGTGGTTTGGAACAATAGTTCCAGTCTGTTGGTCTTCAGGGCATCAGTCTTCCATCTTGGATGATGGCCTTTGTCATTTCCATTTGGAAACAGGATTTTGGAAACCCTTATCCTTCCTTATCAGAAAGGGAGAAGGATGCAGACAGAAGCTTTTGTATAGCTATAGAGTGAAGGATAGAGGAATTTCCTACTGGAGGTATCCATGGCTAGCTCTCTTGTTTGGGAATAGAGAGCTAAGTATGTGTATACAAGAAAATTTTTGTTTATCAGTCTTTGTCTCTTGATCAATTTTAGTATTAGGCTCTATTCTAGAATTTTGGATGCCTATAAGGAATTAAATAATTTGGTACCTCTGTTGTTTTCTTATCCTCTTCCTTGATTAGTATTTAATAATACTACAGAGCTCCTTGGTTCTTTCTTTATGTGGTTGTTTTAGAAAAGGCTAAACTTTCATGTTACTGAAATTGCTAACCACAATGTTCAGCTTGTCCTGTTCCCTTGCTTTTTCTTTAATGCATAACCCATTATTCTTAACTGCATCTGTTCTTCAGCATTCTTTGCTAGGCAATTCAAAGTGGGAAACATGAACAGCACAGTTATCTGGCTTTGGATCTAAGCGTATTGTTCCTGCACATTTTGAAAATAAAAACTTATATTGCTTTTTGCCCTCACATTTGTAAATATGTGTACAGTTTGTAAATACGTAAACACATATGCGTTCCTCCTTTGATTAATGAGGCTGCCTTTCACATGCACAAGATTTCACAAGTTGCTTGGTGGTCAGGGTAAGGTTTCTAAGGAGGCATTCTCTGCATGCGCACCAGAGTGTATGGACACCGTTTTTCAGTATATGTTTTTTTCTTTGACTACTAAATGCAAAACTGGGAACAAATCCAGAATCTTTAATAGCTAGAATGTATTTCATGCTGATCCCCTCTAACTTGGCATCCTCCGTTGCCAAGTTCTAAAGTGCGGGCTGCAATGATGATTAATTTCTCTAATGGGGTTTTTCTTCAGGACTGCCTGATATTTATATTTTCTGTACTGTAGGATTCAGACAGAAGGTCTCCACTTGTAAAAGGGCCCGATGTCTTTCTGGCTGAAATGCCCTTAGGACGGATGTGCTGATATTTTTGTTTTAGATCCTGACATCCTTTTAAAATTTTATATTGTTACAGCATGTTTCTCAGCATCTCTGTTGTGTCATTTCACTATTGAAATTCACAACAGAGATTTTGTTAAGTTCTTTGCTGTTGTTCTTGCTGGTTTTGTCTTGCTCGCTCAGGGTTTACACCAAAATAAGTTCTTAAAATCCTAATGCACAGTAATGATATAACAGAACTGTACCACCAGTACTCTTCTGGGAAGATCAATGTATTGTTTTTAAATATATATGAAAAGGAGGTCATGGTCTCTTTTCTGGGCAGCCCATGAAGAAATGAGTTGGATGTGGAGTGTGAGCATCTTGCTTATTAGGGGCTGAATTCCCCTGACACAAAAAGGGAGTTCGCAAAATATTGTCTACTACCTTGGGGAATGGAGTAAGCTGAGGTAGGGGACTTCATGCAAGAAATCAGAGTTTCCAAAGATGAGGGTGAGAACAAGAGAAAGGGGGAGAGTGGGAGAGCAAAGAGGGAGCTAGGTTCTTATTTAGGAGAACAAGGTGACTGTAAGCGAAAAAATCCAAGGAGTGGCTTGGTGGAGGCATTGGACCGTTGCTGGGTCTTTTCAACACAGCATTTCGTTTAAGTCTAGTTACTGAAGAAAGGCAACAGCTGCTACTTTAGAGCATGAGGGAGAGGAACTATTGGAGGGGCATAAAAATAATAGTAGATACAGAGGAATGCTTTCCAGAGGGACTGTCTTGCACAAGCCACTCCACTTTATGTAACAAAAGCCTGGTGACACAATACATGGTTTAGTCGTAGGAGTGCCCCGGAGTGGACCAATATTGTACATCTGGAAACATTTAAACAAGTAATTTGTTTCTGGAAAAATGGCAAATTACTCAAGGAAAATGTAGTCCATTGTGTTTGCTTCTGACTGCATGTCTACAAGATGTATGATTCTCCTGACGGCCTTAACCATGACTTCTTTGCTTCTCGTACCCAGCAGTTGTGTGTGGTAGTATCAGGGCAGACAAGCAGGTATCACTAGGGGCTGTGACATTTTTGCCCCTTCAGAAAAAGGGCCAGTGGACAGGGAGGCAGGGGAGGAACTGCTGGCTCTCTGCATCCCACCTGGTTGTCCTGTGCTTTGAAGACAAGGACCTGAACCTGTGGGATTTCACTCTTTGGTTAGACGTCACCAGGGAAGTCCTGTGCCAGCTGGGGCAATCTTTCCTACCAGGTTTCAAAACCTCTGACTGTAACACAGCCCACTGTTGCCCACTTTCTTTCTGGGCTTCTGTGACAGCACTTTCCTGTGTTCCCTTGCTACACAAGGAGAGAAATGCTATGGGGAAGGGGAGAGGGAGCACAGCCCGCTTGCAGCCTTTCCCTCTCCCCACTGCTGATGGAGAAGGCAGGCTGGAGCAGAGGCATAGCAAGGCAGGGACCTTACAGAGTGACGATGCTGTGCTATCTGTGACTAATGTGTGATGTTTGATAGCACACACATTTAGAATTATGATGCTACTGTGAGATTCACTTGGTACCTGTTGTGTTAAAGGGGGATGGAGTAATTTAGCAGGAAATAACCCCCTCCCTCACAACAGTACCCATCAAAGGGAATGTTGACTGCCCCTGGTGATGTTCTGCCCAGTTGCATGTGGGTCATAGGTGGAAGACAGATGCCTCCACAGCTGGATTTAGCAGTAGGGCAATAATTCAGGATGTGGTCTGGCTTGTGGCAGAATCTGCAGTGTCTCTAAAAGAGTGACTGCCAGAAATGGAGAGCTGCAGGCCAGGACCAGAGGTCATACTTAGCACCAAAGTGTCAGAGGTTAGCACTGAGCCCGGTGTCTTTTTGGTCATTGGTGTGCTAGCATGTTCTAACTGCTGCCTCCTGCAGAAGCTTTTTGGACGATAATTGCTGTGGTTGTTTGTCATTACAGAAGTAACGCTGAAGGTCCATGTAAGCGATGCCAGCACACATCAGCCAGTAACTGAAGCCTTCATTGAGATTTTTACCAACCAGATCTCCATTGCATCTGGAACCTCAGGAGCAGATGGCACTGCCTTCCTCAAGTTTCAGTATAAGTTGGGCAATCAGCTGATAGTGACTGCTAGTAAACATGCATATGTGCCAAATTCTGCACCATGGAAACCTGTAAGATTGCCTGGTAAGAGATCTTTATTTTTGTTCTGAGGTAAGATTTTGCATCTAAAGGAAGTTACACAGTTTTGTATGAGAGTTTTAATGCTTGTGATCCTGGGTGGGAGGAAGAACATCTGTGTGTTTCAAAAAAAGCAAGGTTTCTTCCTCAGTTAATCTGTGACATCAGGGCTGTGCAGAGATTCACTCTCCTTCTGGCTGTCCTTGATACAGTGATACATCAGTTTTTAAACAACTCTTGGTGCTCTTACAGCTCCACAGAAACTACAAATCATTTCCAGATCTTTTTCTTTATGGGCACTCTGTTTCCAAGTACTTTGTTTCAAGAGCTGTGATGTACTCATTCATTTCTCTCCCAAGGTGTAGCAACAGCTGTTGCCCCGTAGGGTGTAGTGTACGAAATAGGCCCTGGACTTTCAGTTCTTGGCCATGTCCATAGGACAGTTTTCATCTGCAGTTATGTTATCCAGATGTAAGGATTTTTTTTTCTAACTTAATTAGCATGTTTCTTCCACAGGCAAACAAATATAACATTAATACTTGCATGTTAGTTTTTATCAGAATGCCTCAAAATTTTATGGCAAGTGGTACACTTGAAATTTGTTGTACAGGAGGGGAAACTGAGTCATGAAGACTGTTTCTATACTGCTAAATAGAACAGATTGAGGTTGGCTTTCAGATCTTGAGTTGTAACATCTAGATGAAGGTCACATCCCCAGTTTTCATATGACTTTCCTCTAATCCCCAGCTACAATTAGGGTCTGAGTAGTTTGAGAATGATCCCAGGCTTGTATTATACCCAAATCACACCTAAATACCACCTGAGATTGGATAACTAGCCCAGGCCAAAGCCATGCCAGGTTTTAAGGGCTAATATTTAAATTGTATAAATGATCACAGAGAAGTGTTCGATCACATACCTTGGCTTCATTTTATGCATTAATATCAACATAGCCAGAGGGACTGTGTGACTTGCCGCAAGGTCAAGCAGCAAATGTATTTTCAGATAGGGAAAGGAACTTGGATCTCTTCAAACCCAGAATTATGCTTTAGGCATTTCAACATGCTATTTTCTTGCCTGCATTTGCTTGCTTCAGATAAGATAGACTGACTTCTTCCACATTTCCTCTACTGTATTCTGCCATGTTTTCTAGCTGCTTAATGGAACCATAGCAGAGGCTAAGCCAGGCTCTTAGGTGCATAGTGAAAGAATAAGAAGCAGCTGAAATGAGTTGCAGCAGGAAGAGTTTCAAATAAATAAAAGGGAACAATTCTTTACAGCAGCAGTAGTCGAAGACTGGAATGGGTTGCCTAGAAAGGTCATGAAATCTCCATCTTTAAAGATACTCATAACTCAACTGGACACCTCCTTGCCTGGTTGAAGCAGGTGCCTTCCAGAGGTCCTTCCAACCATAATTCTTCTGTGACTCTGTTTAGAAATTTTCTTGATTATTTTTTTTTTTTTTTTCTGTTTAAACAAGATGAAGTGCAGCTTCCCTAGCATACTCACAATGATAGGCATAAAGTATGCAATAACGGTTTCTTGCCTGTACCTTTTCTTGCCTTGTGTCTCATATCTTTCTGGCTCTGCCCTAGATCTTTTCAATGTGACCTACTCTTCCATGGCCTGGAGTTTGTTTGGTTAGGTTTTTTGCTTGTTGCATTTTCTTAAATCTTGATTTTGAGGGAAGGGAATCAAACATGGCATTGTTGTTTTGGTAAGTCATTGAAGTTTAAAGAGCAGTGATTGTATACATTTTCCACAAAATCTTTTTTTCCATGGCTGAAATGTGAACTTACCTCAGAAAATAGATTACTTTGACCTCTGATCTTCCCCTGTTGGAACTGGTAGATATCTTGCCATTGATTTAATTGGGAGTAGAATCCTTTGTTTTGCTTTCTGTACCTTGAACTTAATCCTTTCTTTGATTAAAGAAACAACAAGTTACAATTTGATACACCCTATGTAGAGTTAATAGGGTTGTTCTTTGAATTACCCCTTAAAAGGGACATGACATAAAATTTCAGGCCCAAGATACTTAGGATGTTATTTTTCATATTGAATAAGGTGATGCCTGTAGTCTTTAAAAAAACTTCACAAGAACTGTTTGTATTTAAACACCTATCATGCTTGTAATAGCATGGTATAGAACTTTTGAAAACCGTGGAAGTGGTGGTGGTGTTATTTTTAATCAGAGCTGAATGATGGGGAACAGGGAGTGTATTTAAATCTTACAATCATAGAATGGTTTGAGTTGGAAGGGACATTAAAGATCATCTAGGTCCAGCCCTGCTGCCATGGGCAGGGACACCCTCCACTGTACCAGGTTGCTCAAAGCCCCATCCAGCCTGGCCTTCTTTATTCTGCAGTGTGCAGTCTGGGCACACGTGGAAAGCAGAATCCTCATTTCCCAAAAATGCCTTTTAACAGTATTAGCAGCTGTCACCTCACAGAGCAGATACGCCATTCTGAGCAGTGTTCCACCCACGACAGTGGTTTAATCTAATGTGCCAACCTGTGTGGACACATTTACTTTAAATTAAATGACAGCCACAAGCAGGGAGTAGGTTTGAGAGCTGTAGGCTAGTAATGTTTAAAGTACTGTAACAGGACTGTGCCAAAGGATCAGGATTCTTCTGTCACACACTAGTATGCATTAGTTACAGTCTTACGTTGAGAAGCTGTGCAGTCACTGAACATGTGATATTATTGTAATAGCTTTAAGGAATAAGCATCGAGGGTTTTCTGTTCTCATAATTCGGCAGAAATGAACTTTTCTCATATTAACCAAAATAATTACTAGCTCTTTACCACTTAAGCAGGAGGATTATTTATTTACATAGCAATAAATGGTAGGAGGAAAAGATTAAGATCTCTTTTTCCATTAAAATATTTATCAGCAGAGCCATGACTCCACTTATTAACAGTTCATTAATTTAACATCACTTGAGTTGTTGAAGTGTTCATGATGGGAGATGTGCTCATCTATCTGCTCTTGGCTACGCATAGATTTTTTCATTGTAAAAAATTGGGAAGAAAAAATTGTGTAACTGGTAGTCTGTATTTAAGAGGACATTTTTGGAACAGTGCATGCAATGGAGAGAGGGAAGTTGCTGAGGCAGCACAGCTCAGGCTACCTGACAGGGTCAGTCAAAGCATGCCATGGTATTCACTGTGGTGAAATGTAATTCTAGGAGCAGAGAACGCTCATGGTATTTCTGGGACAGGAGAGCTTATTTGGAAAACAGCGACTCTGCAGAAAACATGTGAGTCATGGTAGATGAATGGTTGGAAATCATCTCCCAATGCAGCACTGCAAGAAAGCAGAATAATTTGGTCCTTAGCTGTAAAATAAAAGCTGTAAAGACTGAGAAGGCAGAGTATAGTATATCAGAACTTGTCTTTGGTGCAGTTTCTCAGGGAAATGTGTGTCCAGTTCTGGATCCATGCTTCAAGAAAAATGTTTAAAATGGCAGGGTTGTATCAAGAGTGATTAAAACACTGGAAAATACAGCTTACGGGGAAAGACTTGGAGCTGCTTCATTTATTTTGTTTACCAGAGAGAAAGTTCATGGGGTAATTTGATCATTGTCCATCAGTACCTGCATAGAGAACAGGAAGCGGGTTAAGAGAGAATTCTTCTGTCTAGTGGGCTTGTGTAAAAAGAAGATCAAATGACTGGAAGTCTAACCTCGATAAATTTGGATGGGTAAAAAGGCACTACAGTTAGTTAAAACTATAGTTAACTGCTGTCATAATTATTTACTAGAGCATTGGTGATGCGGTGTATTCTTCACCACTGGACTCCTTTACAAGAGTTTTCTAGTTTAAGCACAGCTATTGGATCTGAAGCAGTAACTAATTCAGGGAATGGTTGTAGTTATGCAGGAGTAAGACTGGATCATCACAGTCATCCTTCTGGCCTTAAAAACTATGACTTTCTGCCTTTGTCATGCTGAGAAAAGATAGTGCAGAAAACCCCAAGGGAAGTTTAGAGGTTATATATGCATTGTAGTCTGGTGTATATGGAAGAAGATGTTGGCATGGTTTATTGTATTGAGTTCCCCAGGGTGTCTAAATTATATTGGCTTTCTTCACACAAATTAATTGGAGTAGACACAAACAAATTTCCTAATTGTGTGGCCTTAGTGCTATGTATTCTAGGCTTTCTTACTTACGTTGCATGACATCTAGATCTGTTTCACATGTAGAGCATTGGAAAGAAAATTCTCAGCTGTACTTGCAATAACATTGTTTTTTATTTTATTTTTTTAATGTTCATCTATGTTTTTAAGACCATCTTTTAGATGATGGTTCTTCACAGTGTGTTTCTCCTAGTTTCTTCTTTCTCCTGCATTTCTCTCAAACACTAAAATTTCTGATCTTCAAAAAGAGAATATATGTTTTAAAACAGAAATAGTGTACAATCTCCTTATTTGTAGGTATCATCTGTATCATCTCTTGGATTAAGTAATACATATTAATTTAGAGGAAACTTATCAAATTCCAGAAAATCAGAAGAGTTTGCACTGTTCTTTTATTAATCAGTTCTGGAAATGTCTGCTTCAGCTTGTGGTCACTTCAGAATGGGATGAGTACTTTCCAGGTACAAATGTGGGATGCTGCCCAGTTACCAAATTACTGGTCTGCATTAATCTCCTCCTCTCCTTCTATCTTTGAAAGCCATACATGGACTGCAGGCAGGTCTACTTCTTACTGTTTTCATGGGTGCGGGAGTCAGGTGTGCCCAGTGGCTAGTCCCATACATATTTCTGGTCCTCTGGGTCTTTAGAACTTAGCATGAAATGATACCGTGTTCTTCACTCTCCAAAGATGTGTGTGCATACGGACAGCCCCTTTAAGGAATGTCAGTATCCAGTGGCAAAGGTGGTCCTTGCAGGCAGATTTCTTGCAGCAAATACCGTTTATCTGTCCCCTTTTACATCACTGGTGGAACGACAGTAGTTCTGCTATGTATAGCACTCTGCAGCGTAGGTGGTGACTCAGTAAGGACATGCTGTATTTTAAAGCAAATTGTTCAGACTTATTCATCATACTTTGCCTTTTTGTATGACTTTTTATGTAAGAATCTCAAAGTATTTAAAAGTTAAGTTTCATTAAAATATTCCTGAGGCAAGAAGTATAGCTGTTTCACAGAAAAATAACTCAGTCTGAGTTAGTGTTTCACTCCTTTTTATGTAATGACAAGTCTTTCTGTGGATCTGGGAATTATAACCCAAAACCCTGCTTTACACTGCACTATTCTGTACTTTGAGCTACCATGCATGACTTGGAGTCAAAAGAGTAGAACATGTTGTTTAGTTCAGTAATAATTACCCTGGCAATTTAATTATTTGGTTTAGAAAATGCATGTGGTTTCTGTCATGTATACAATATGATTTTAATAGTTTGGGTGGCCTGCTTTTGCAAAATTGTAGAAGAAAGTAAGTGCTGCTGTTGTTGCCTTATGGTTGTAAGAATTCAAATACCACTTCTCTCCCACAGTGTTCTCTTCACTGAGTCTCGGCCTTCTTCCTGAACGCTCAGCTACTCTAATGGTCTACGACGATGTAGTCCAGATAGTTTCAGGATTTCAAGGTATGCTGGTTTTTGGAAGTCAGAACTGAAATTTGAGAGACGCTAACCAAAAAGCCTGACAGCCTGATACTTTCTGAACTCGCTCCCATTGGTGAAACTGGTATTTCTTGGGGAGTTCGTCTGAGTTCCCTGGGGACTGCATCTCTGTGGATAGTTTTACAAAACTGATCAGTAGCTAAATTCATCCCTAACTGCTGTGGTTTGGTTTGGGGGGATTTGAGTTACTTGATAATAAACAAGTTTGGACTTCTGTGTGCCATTTGAGAGCTAGAGATTGAATGACTTTTGCTATCTGTTGGATGCTTTTTCATCTAGCCTCATTTAATCTTCCTTGCAATAAACATTTTCTGATGTTCTTATTGTCTAAGAATTTTCTCTGGTTTTGTTTCTTGCTTCCTACTGTGAGTGCCTTAGAAATTTAGGGTATACAACAATTGAAAATTTCTTATATCTGCAATGTTGTATACTTTATATAAACTTGCTTTTCTTAAGTACTTCCTGTGGACCCCTTACCAGACTGGCTGCAAACCCACATACTACAGGAGGAAACTCACTGTGTTAGAAGAATAAAGTTCGGATCACCTTTTTGTAGGGCCACAGAAGTTAAAATAACTGTAGTATTAGTCAGATGAACACTGTTTTCTGAATTGCACAGTAAAGAATAAAAATGTTTATCTGACCTAACTTAGCTCAATTGATGTGATAGCTGAGATAAGTCTGATAACAGGAGAACAGAAGTTTTTAAAGATACCTTGATCAACCAAAACAGGGGGACATCCATCCTGTTAGCACTTTTGTTGTGCATAAACTGTGTATTATTCACGTGTATTACAATTACTATAATTTTAAACTCTACCAGATAGTTAATAACAGGGGAATACTACCTTCAATAATATTCCAAGATAACAATGTTTTATCTGAGGAAATATATTACAGTTATGGCTTCCTGACATATTTTTTTACGGTTAGAAACCATACACACACAACAGGCTTTTCATTAATGATAGCACTAGATACAACTGGAGCTGAAAAAGCACTAAACAAATTAGGTAGTTGATGGAATGCTCAGAAGGAGCTGGAGAACAGCACAGCTGCCACACATATATTCTGCAATTTGAGAGCTGACGTTATCTAATGTGGTAAATTAGATGGATGGTGAACTGCGTTAAACCACAAGGGATTCCTTTAGACAAAACATGAAACATTGTTTACCAGCAGTATTCTACTAGCATGGTGTATTAAATACTTTTATTCTTATACAAATGTGCTAATGTTATGCAAATAACTGAAAAGAAACAGTCTTTTCATGTTTACATCTTCCTTTCTTCAAAAAAACGGGAGATGTTAAAAGGACATCTGTAACTGCCAAGTGACACTCATAAATATTTTGCACGTAATCTTGCTCCCTTCAGTGAATTGATCCAGGGTGTTCCCAATATATTTAAATTAGAATAATTGGCTCTGCTGGTATAGCAGAGAAAGAAGATAAAGGAGGAAAGTGGTACCTGGACTGTTCTAAGGGTTGGGATTTGAGCTCTCTCTCAGTCTTGCCCAGTAAAAACTGTTTTGTGGGACCAGCCCACACTCCTTTTCTTGGGAATTCTCCTAGGATAAAAACTAAATGAAAGGCAGCCTAGACATGGTACCAGTATTTGAATGGAGTCTCCCTAGTCTCCATGCAAAATCCCTGTGACTTAGTTTTTCTGATATTTCTCCAATTTATTTCCCAGTAACTTTGCAGTGCTTCAGAAGAGGCTATCAGAAGTTACTTTAGTACAAAAGGGAGAGCAAACCAGAACTCATTATACCGGGAACAGGCTGGGAATGCTGGTGTTTGAAGCACCAAAGGGAAAGAAAGGCCTGTCTACTACAATAAGTTACCAGTTGCTTTTGAATAATTAATCAATCAAGCGACTTATGCAATTGAGAAGTTTGTCTGAGTTTATGCAGCCAGCTTCATTTTCATGATGGCATTACAATCCGCTGCTGTGGTCTGTCAGTAATTGCAAGGGATGGAGCTTGCCAGCCACTGGGTCATTTAAGTTATTTAATACTGGCACAGCGATGAGCTGAAATTCAGCATTCAGTGAAAGGGAGCAGTATGGGTACCCTCTATCTGCCTTGACATCTGAGCAATCAGAGCATGAATTGATCGTGCTTCAAATGTTACTTCACATTGAAGCACAAATGCCGGTGTGGTGCCACGTGTCATGCATCCAGCCTGACAAGAGGTGCCTTACGGGGACTCCTACATCTTCAGGTGTGCACTGGCAAACTGGAGCTGACAGCATTCGAATCATGGCTGGTGTGTTCAGAAGAGGATGTTTAAAGAAGATAAGATCAGTGCTCAGCAGTCCTTTACCTCGTGCACTTGGCAAGTGGAGAGAGCTTACATGTCAATTCTATACTTGAATATGTTTGGAGTTTGTTTGGATTTTGTAAATCAAAACTGGATATTTTCAGTAATAGAAGCTATAATAATAATCCACTCTCAGTGATAAGTGTTGGCTTGTTGAAATATACTCTTAAGAGTCTTTCTCTCCATTTTACCACTTCCAATTCCCTCAATAAGTCTATTCCCAGGCATATGCCCCAAAATCCTTTATGGCCTTTGCTAAAGGAGTATATTGGATTGTCTTCTAGCAAGGCAGTGAGAGAAGGCAAAAGCCTTGGTAGCTGCATCCCTCACAAGTCCTTCGCTGGTAGCTCCTGGCCTTCTGCCTCTTTGAAGTCTCTTTTCAGGTTTGGGGAGACCCATCTGAGGAGCTGAAGGGAGAGTTGGGGTAAGTGGCAGGTTTTGGTTGAACATCCATATCAAGGAGTTTGTTAATCTAGGGTGTGAATTAACTACTCTGCACTGACTTGTATGCAAATGCACTATCTACAGAGGCAATTATTTCTTCCATCTTAAAGCTTACATCCAAGTTGATTGCTGTACAGGTTTCCAGCCAGGTTTGGGGCTCAGCCATAGGAATGCTTTGCTTTGTAGGATTCAAGAAACCGAGGTTGGCTTTCGGGGTCCTGCCTGTCTGGGTAAAATTTGGCATCTTACGCCTCTGCCAATGCTACAAAATAACCATTTTTAATAGAAAACCTCAGAGCTTGCATGACCTACTGTGTTACAGACTCAACAAACACTTACTTTGGGTTTAGTTCTTAATTAGTTTGATCTTTGGAAATATAATACCTGTTCTTTGCAACCTGAATAATTCATCTTAACTAGAGATTTAGTAGAAAATCCTACAATTTTACATTGAATTGTTAGAGATAATCCTAATGCCGGTTTCTTTGTTGTGGTGGGGTTTTTTTCTGATTTCTTACTGTGGATGTTTATCCCTATGGGCTGTAGGAGCCTGTTCAGCAGTTCAGTCTGAGGTTCCCAAGTACTTGAGCAGATCTGTCCCTGAGGTACAGCAAACTACTATAGTATCGCAGAGCACTCGAGAGAGAAGCCTTCACTGAGTTCATTGCAGTTGATTTATTTAGTCTTTTATGTCGTTTTCCATTTAAGACTAGAAATTGGGTAAGGCAGATTTCTTCCCGTTTCACATGGGTGGTGCTCAATGACTATCTTAAACACTTAAGGATACTGCCAGTTGTGAGAGCCTGCTGTAAATACTTAAAATGTTTCAGAAATTAAAAAAGAAAAGTGGTTTTATAGCTTTTTCTTGCAGAATTACCAAAGAAATGTCAGCTTTTTGGAGTTACTTGCCCACCTGCATAACAATTTTTGTTGGCCAATACAGAGTTTATTCTGTGGAATTTATACTTTCTCATGGCTAGAGCTCCTGCTAGAAAATAATGCAAGAAAAGATTCCAGTCTCCTGGTTAATGACATTGGCAGTTATAAAGCTTAGGAGTTGTGAGTCAAGCTCTTTAATCTTTCTCACAGTGGAGTTACATGTAACCTAAAAGTGCTTGCCAGAGATTAATAGGGGAAAAGAAGCAAAATTGTTTTGAGTTGACATCTTTGAACTGCATAATCAATGTGAATTAAGAAAAAAACCTGCTTGCCTCTTGATGTTGTGCCGTGTGGGGAATGTTCTGTGAGTATGCAAAATGAGCTCCGGAGAATACAATAGCTTTTGATTTAAAAATTAATTTGCATGTTGCACACACAAACTTGCAGATGGAGTCTTGCTGTGTGTTGCTAAACAGTATTAGTGGTGAGCATGTACTGAAAAAGACTACTGACTTTATAAACTGGGATTTAAATGAGACATGAAATGCCATAGTACATGAAATAGTCTTAAATCTTGTTGAAGCAAAGACCCTTCAATTAACACCTAGTCATCTCGAAAAAAAACACTAAAACTGTACAAGAGAGAGAAAAAGAGAGAAATCTTATCTGCCAAGTAATCTGGTTCTGGTTAGATGTGTTTTTGCGTGGGAAAATATGGAAACTCTTTTCACCCAAGCTTTAAGTGAATCTTTTTATCCAGTGATTTAAAGAAAAAGTGACTATTATCTCAGTACTAGAGATAGTTAATGTGGCCAAAGCTTTGTAAAAATTAAATGCAGAAATTACACAGTTTAGTTGGGACTTATAGGTACGACTATAGGTAGAATTGTCTTTTAGAAAATCACTTTAAAGAGGTGATCCAGGGAAATATCAGTCAGAAAAGCTTCTGACATCAGGTGCATTCACAATTTTGCTCTGTAATATTTGGAAAAAATAATGGCAACTGCAAAATAAATGTAAAAATCCTGGTTTTCCTCATCTTTTGTATTAGCCTTCTGATGTCTCAAGAAATTGCAATTCATAATTAAAAAAAAATCCTGTATATGTGCTTCCATAAATAAGAATGCCTAAATATTCTGCCCACCTTGGATATAAAGTCACTTTTAATTTTTTTAGGTGCACGGACTCAGCCACAAGTTCACTTTCAGAGAAGATCTGTGAAATTACCAGAGAACACTAGCTACAGTGATTTGACAGCATATCTGACTGCAGCAAGTTCACCCTGGGAAGTGGACAGTTTTCCTTATTTGCAGGGATTAGATGGAAATGGAACAGGTAACCCACTACTTCAGTTTTGCTCTGATTTCATACGGTCCAGGGATCAACTTTTGACCATATCATTTTTTCCATTCCCCATTCCAGCAAACATTCTTTAAAATTTGGGTGATGTGATAGGTCCTACCAAAATGCTATTCCTATAAGCAAGAGAACAAGGTCCACTATCCCTTAAATGGGGCCACTGAACAGCAAAGATGAAGACTCCTTGGCCTTGGGAGATCAGAAAAGTTTGTTACACTTGTAGTTTAGAGCTGAGCCTCCAAACATATCACACGTGCACATACAAGAACGGAGATTAATGTGAAGTGACTAAAGAGAATTTAACTTGAGGATGCCATAGAATTCTTAAACTTTTTCTAAAAATGAAGTGTCTATATATCAAGGATTTCATACTCTGTTTTTTCAGCTAAGTGTTGTTTCAATGGCTTTGTTAATACTTCTGAATCCAGCTTCAGTCAAAAATGTGCAGATTCATCTAGCACCAGAGGGAAAACAATGGAAATTCATAGTAGAAACACAATCACTGTTAAATTCAGAACTGTAATACATTTTTATTGCTGCAACTGCCTGTTACTCTACTTCTCATTTAGTCTTGATTGAAATAATTGGTAGTGTGTAGGCTAGAGAAAAATAGAAGGATTGAGCATAGAAGTCTTCAAATTCTTAAAATGCTGGTGTGAAAAGGAGAATAAAGTTTTCTCTGTGTCCATCTTGGGTTAGAAAGCAAGCAGTAGACTTGCAGTGCTGCAAGAGGGATTCAAGACTAGTGATTAGGAAAACCTTGCTGAGGTGAGGATAGTTTAAGCTGTAGAATCAATTGCTTGATGGTGTTGGACAGAGATAGATGATCACCTGTGAGGATGGCATAGGCATAGCTGAGCCTGCTTTGAAGCAGGCTAAATAACCCCTCGAGGTCCCTCCCTGATGTTTCTTGGGATGGATTTGCTTGTGATGTGTTGATCTAGGTGTCTTTGAATGCTAGGTAATGTGTGTAAATGGTGTGTATTGAGCTTGCTAGCTTTTCCCTGAAGAAAAAAAAAAAAACAACAACCCACAAAATAAGCTTCCCCTTCCCTTTGTACAAATCTGAATATCTCCTTTTCTATTACAATTACAAATGTGTCTGCTACCTTACTGCAGTCCTTCTGTCTGCACCAGTGAGTACACCTCATCCTATCTCTCTGTCATCTCCCTATTCTCATCTTCAGCCTTCAGTCTCCTCTGGCTCTTCATACTCAGACACTATCAAGTATCTCATTATCTTTTTTAAAACAAAGGAATGCACTTAATCTCACTCATCTGTCTACTTCCTCATCTGCTTTCTTTTTATCTCTAAACCCACTGAACAAACTGTTGACTATGTGTGTGGGATTCCTCTCTCCCAAATCTTTCCTTAGTGCTCTGCAACCCAACTTCCCACCATTGCATTTATTTAATGAAAACAGGTCTTGCCAGATTTTAATCACCTCTCATGGGAACTACACAACCAGGACATCATCATTCTCCTGTTTTACCTCCTAGCCTCCTACAAAACAGATGAATACACCCTTGGTTTTTTAGTCTTCTGTATGCTTGCATGATGGGAACTTTTCTGCTTGAGCATAGGGGCCCTGGTTTTGATGTTTATTAGCCTTCAAGTAAAAGTATGTCACAAAAGACCAAAATGACCAGCAAAGGAATGGGTTTTAAGAGACTGAGAAAGAGCCTTGTTTTCTGAATACTGTAGTATAGCATAATACAGATTATACAAATACAGTATATTTGTATGTGCACTATAGTATAGGTGAAATATCCTCTATTTTTAGTAGAAGTTTCTCCTGCTGTGGAAAGATGGAGCTTTAAAATCCTAAACTTAGATTGACTGACTTTTCGTCATCTCTGAGCGGCATGGTGAAGATTTCACCTGAAAAACTTTTGAAGGAATAAAACATGAGATAATCTCCTGCTGGGTATTTTTTAGTATTTCTGTTCTCAAGAGAAAAAGAAAAATATGTACAAATTTTAGACTTCTAAAAAAACTTAGCAGTAATTTGCATGGGAATTTTGCAGTGTTCCAGAACACTGCCCCTTCCCTCTCTTCTCTCTCTCCTCCCCTTCCCAGTTAGTCCTCTGTTCTTTCACAGTTTATTTACATTCTGTAGAGTTTTGGAGAGGTCCTCCCAGCTAATCCGCGCAGTTCTCTGGCTAGTATTTAGCCAGGGTGACTTAACAGTTGTTTTAACCAAAACCTATTATCTGTGAGTTCGACAGTTTTCATAAAATCCCAACTGGGTGTTGAAGTAGTAATACGGAGTGGTGAAAATTCACTGCATGAATCAGCATGTTCCAAATGTAAAAACTGAAAGAATTTAGCTGCAAGTAGTGACAAGCCTGTATAGTGTTAGCTTATTGTTTGTATTAATCACCAGTTGGAGAGCAGTAGGATGGTTTCACAAAATCATGTTCTTTTAACCAAACTAATGCAGTAATGGACCGAGCTGGCTAAATAACCATTACTGCTGCTGATTTGTTTCTTTATGAAGAGTCAAATCTAAGTCACAGTGGATTTTCCTCTGACTATTTTTAGAGCCCTTTACAGGTCACCAGATGTCAAAAATGACAAGAAATAAATGAAAGCTGACATTTATTGAAGTTCATTCCAATTTAATTTGTGCTTGTGCTTATCAGTTTTATAGCATGTGAGAGTTTCATAAGCATTGATTTTAATTTACTTTCACAACAGAAAAGAGAAAACATTATCTTTTAATGATCATTTACGTACTGTGCAAGGTGGCAAACTGAAGGATTATTTCTTCTTGCCAGAGGTCAGTGGATTTTAGAAATTTCTTCATCCTCTAATGTAATTTGTTCAGCCTAGTACTGAGCAAAATGTCAGTGCATCTTAAGTAAAAGAGATGCAGTGTTTCACCATCAGAATGCTTTTTCTGGAGCTGAAACCTCGTTTTTACTGAGGTTTACTAATTTCATTAAGATATTAGGCAGGTATGCTTTATCAAGACAGTAATGGAACAAAAGTCAGAACTTTCAATATCTATAATTAAATAAAATATAAAAAAGAATTAAATCTCAGATATTGAACTAAATGTTTCTACAACCTGAAATTATACCTTTTGTCATTAGGAATTTGTATATAACAGAATGTGGACAGGTTGTGATACTTGGAAACAGGAATTTTTCTGTGATACTTGGAAACAGGAATTTTTCTCTGATACCAACCTGAGAAACTTAGGGGCCCAAGTCCAGTGACCTGGGGACAAGCATCAATCTGACAGAAGTTATAGGTGCATGGCAGAGGCAGTGGATTTAATGATCAGGGATAATGGAACAGCTTTTTCCCCACTGATTCTCTCCTCTATATCTGTCTTTTATATTCTAAGGCTGGAAGGGGATGATACTGTGCACCGTTGGAGCATATAATATACAAATGCTTGGGTAGGCTGGCAACCTTCCCCTGTGCCCTAGCTGAAATTCCAAGCCTTATTTTTCTGTTTTTTCTGTTAGCCGTGTGGCTTTCTTATATGGCCATCTTCAGAGTGTCTGTTTTCTCAATACTTTCATCCCTCCGGAAGATAGCTTTCTGCCCCTCTGTTCGCAGTAGATCAAAGCAGTGTGTATGCCCTTGCATGTCAGCAATGCAGCAGTGACACTTGCCTTGAAATCTGGGGGAAATGTGCATCAGAGTAGATGCTATAGTAAATAAGCCACATGCAAAGTTACTTCTGGTTATTTTCCATGTCTTCAGTTTGGCACCTCTTGCAAAATCCAAAGAATTTAAAATTCTGAGGAGTTTTGTCTTTCTTTTCCCTTCCTTTTGCCACCTGCACCTCCACCCCCTACCCATGCCTTTCCTGGTAGTCTTAACTTTGGTGAGCTGTTACTTGGAGATACTGAATTTAGTAAGGGCAATCGCTTGAGACTTAACTGTTAAGAGAAATCATAAAGGTCCTAATGCTTTCCTGCTATTCCCTCGAATGTACTCATCCTCATGAGCACTGTTGCTGAGGTACTGCAGGTTCCTAAGGACCTTTTGTGCCTCAGTGTTGCAGGTGGCATACCACTGCTGGGTAGGAATGTGCTTTTGCAGGTACTTTACACTGATGTAAGGCACCAGGATTACAGGAGGGGTAGTACCCTGCTCCCTGCCAGCCAGGCACCCCTCTGCCTTCCCTCAGATTAGCCCCACACCAGGATGAGTGGCTGCGTGACCCCTGGAGCCAGCACAAAGGAGAGGGCACAGCTGCTGCTCGTAGCAGCAATGTGGACCTGTATGGCTCATGCCCCTTGCAAAACTAGAAGCTCCATCTCTTCCAGTTTAATCTGCTACTGCTATTGTTTTGAGCTCCAGATCTCCTTGGTTTTAAACCTCAAGCATTTTCCCCCTGAATACATCTATATGTCTGTGGTATTTCATCCCTGTCACTGATTCATTTGGTTAAATGGTTGAAGGGATAGAATGCTTTTTCAAATCATACTGTCATGAAATAACATCCTTTGGCATGCAGCTTAAACATAAAGAATAATTATTATCTTAACACAGATAAGAAGATAACACTGTGGGTCCTAGTAATCCATTTACCTTGGTTTATTTCAGTGAGACGCCAAAGGAAATACATCCTGGCATTCTTAAACATAAGGTGGATCATCCTTGCCCTGTCACTGCATGTTTGGGTGTGTGTTAGTTATAATATGGGCATGTGAGATTTTTTTTTTTTTTGCCATGATTATGGCTGTGATATTTATTTAAGATGAATTAAGATGAGAAAATATATGCAGGAGATTTTTGTATTGGAGTTTTCTTGTCTTCAGAATTTTCCAAAATTAAGTGAAAAATACAGAAGCATATATGTCTGTCTTGTGAATTTTGTAAGGCAGGGTTACTGCTACCATCCCTTGAGAAATATGTTGGTGCAGTACTGCAGTGTTGAACCATGTGGGTGTGTGTATCTTAAATTCTGGGAAATTCTGTAGTCACAGTGTTCATTCATTCTCTTGGTAGGAAACAGCACTAGGTATGACCTCACCCCTGTCACTGCAGTCAGTGTTCATCTCCTCAACAGTGATGGGACTCCAATCCCCGTGAATGGCCCCATCTATGTAACAGTGCCTCTGCCAACAAACAGCAACTTGAAGCACAATGCACACGTTCCAGCGTGGAGGTTTGACCAAAAATTTGGTAGGTAACATCTCATTGTGATTCCCTAAATGGCTTCGTTTGTCTGAAACTAATGTCTCACTCATTTATGACGCTACCATAGTAAGGTCTTCACTGTAATGTACAGAAATCTGCTTTCTGTCTAAAAGGAGAGAAGAGTTTTATTGATAAAGTAATGCAAATATATGTATGTATGCAAATATACTTCAGTAGCATTGTGTGCCACTTCTAGACAAAATCTTTTGTAAATGTACCATTTTGCAATTATTAAATATTTTATGTAAAAAACATCTTGAAAGAACTTGATTTCACCTACAGACTGAGAAACAGAGACACATATTCACTACAGCATTGAATTGGAAGTCTGGAGAAATGGAAACTCGCCTTATCTTTGCCAGCAGCCAGCTTTGGTCCGTCTCTTGTCTAGCTCAGTTTCCTGCCTGTCAGATAGGAAACATAGTACTGACTGCTTTCATAAATCACTTTAAGATTGACTAATACAATCAAAAAGGAAAGTACATGTGAATAATTAAAAAAAATTATGAAATATTTTGAAAAGACAGAATGACTGATCAATATGAGCTGTAAAATACACTCAGTTTTGTACATTGCAAGATAACGTTTGCTATTGTGAACAATAATTTTTCCAGAAATATGTGGTTTAGGCTCTATTTCTGTTTTGGTTTGTTTTTTTTCATTGCTAGCTGGTATACCATGCTGGCTGGCTTTACACCTTCGAAGTGTAAAGGATTAAGGGGTGCATAAGTCTTGTCCTGGTGATTCCCCTTCAGTTATTGCACTGTGCCTACTGAAGTATGTACCAGATGATTGTTAAGAAAAAGAAGTGAAAAAAGAAGAATGGAAGGTGAGAAAGGTAGATGCTGGGAGGAAGGGAGGAAGAAAAGAAGAGTCAGAAATGTGGATCTGTATAGACAATTTGTGGGATTTTGTCCCTGCAAGGCAAATGTTTTGAGCCAGTTTATGATCACATCTAGAAGTAGAGCAATGAGCATGAAACCAGTGTGTTAGAGGAAGGGGAGGGGAGGGAGGAAGAGAGAGGTGAAGGGGGAAATAACATTTTTGCTTCCTTCCTGCCTCTGTTTACTGAACAAGGCGACGTATTTTCAAACAGCATGCCTATAAATCTTTTGTCAGACTTCAGCTGTATTAGAGAGTAGAGCAGTAGAATTTAATGAAGAATAAATCTGAATATGATATAAAAGTGAATAGTAGAAAAAAAGTGCAATGAATGGATTCCCTTAACTGTGGAAACAGCACTTTTCTTGCGGTGCCCTGGCATTAAGTTTCACTACGGTTTTCCTGAAACTGGTTTTGATGTGTGATTCTAGAAACTATTTTGTTTTCTCTTGTTCAAAAAAAGACCAGGAAGACTAACTCATGTTTACTTTCTCCACAAGAAGCAGTCCATCCCCCTTCCTGTCAGCTGTGTTATAGCTGCAACCCGCCTCACTGCTGGTTACTCACTGCTAGTGCAATGATTCTGATTTTGGTTATGGAGCTTTCTCATTTATGGCCAAATTTCCGTGCCCCTGCGGTGGGGCCACAGAAGCTTTCTCTTAGTATGGAATATGGGGTTTACTTTTGTATATAAAAGCCTAGTTACCCTATTGTGTGCGCTATCTATTAGTATAGATCAATACAGGTTAGTTAATTACCGTGGCAGGCTTGAGGCTTCCAATCTTAAGACAAGCCCAGCCTTGTATGATTCATGCCAAACTGCTGGAGAACTTGTGTTACTGGAAGGGGAAGGAGTGAGGACCACTAAACAAAACGCGTCTTTGTCAGGCCACTTAGCTTCACAAAGCCATGGAAAGGATGGTATTGAAGACGTTATGCTTAAGCTCCAGCTTACACTTCAGCTGAAGTAGGCATCTTTCTGTGCAACCAAAGGTGTTGAACAAAGATGCATTTAAGCTCTGACTGCAGCATGCCAGTTCTAGCAGAATTTTGGCCACATCCCAACCAATTTAAATTACAGTAGCCTAATTTAATAAGTAGAGCAGCCACTCTCTCTTATGCAGGCTACATTAGCAGCCTAAGGGCTGTCAAACTAGCCATATGTAGCGTGAACATGGTGGTACCCTGTCATTCCCCATCCCCATTGTGCTTGGACTGCGAAGGGGAGAGGATGGGTGATGACTGGGATGGCTCCATGCTGAAGAAATCCTTAACTGGCAAATAAGTTTTGTATCCCATTTGCACTGCCAGACCTGTGCCTTGTCAGGATAGGACCTCTAACCTCATTATTCTGATTGTGTCTTTCATTTCAGGAGCTGCTTTTTTCAGTGCTAGTTACGTTGCAGTCTCTCCTTAATAGATTTTCAGTGGCTTAAACTTTCACACTTGTATATGAAAACTGAGTAAATGCCAGAGATGGAAAACTAACGCTGTATTACCAGGCAATAAGGCAAGGCTTCTCTCTAGTGTGTGAGCAGTACAGTGGATGCTTGTTCGTGCAAGCTATTGTTTTTGTTTAGAGTCCATGCGGTTGTCGTCATTACTGCATGAGGTATAATTTCTGCTCTAAAAAGCAGAAATACTTTTCACTTTTAGAGCGGGGAGTGGAGAAGGGAAAGAAATACTGCGAATATATTTTAATCCTTAGAATCTCATGTATTTTGCTGAGCTCATGATGTACTAATATAAACCCAGTGGCATCTGATTGGAAGTGCAGAGATTTTCATAGTTTCTACAGGAATTAGGCATATTTGCATATTACAGCAGCCAAAAATAATTAATGGCTTTTTAGGATATTTACCATAAACAGTCTGTATTTTCATGACCTCAGTTTCTGTCCTTGAGAGATGACTGGGGAGAGAAGGGGGAGAAGTGGCATAGTCTACTTAAGGCTGAGGGTGGCTCCATTGACACTGATGAAACACACAGTCAGAAAAAGCAGGCTGACATCAAAATAAGACAATCTGCTGCATCTATTTTATACTGTTCCAAATGAGATTTTTCATTACAAAACAAACTCACTGCCTTGCACGCATAGCAAGCAAATTAAAGCAGTAACACCTTTTTGAATAATTAATAAAAGGAAGAACAACTGTCAATGCCCTGGCGAAGTTTTAAGGTAAACTAATACATCTGACCTTGCTCTTGTGTTGGAGATGCACTCCTCCACCTTTCTCTGCAGCATCTCTTAGTGTTGGTAATAATAAGCACAGATGCATTGATGTTACAGGGATGTGTACACTCAAATGCAACTTAATCATTCCGTATCATTGAGATACCCATATCTCTTGTGTTTCACACTACTGTAGGAGAATGGTTTTACTTCATAGCACACACTTAAAGGCTTGAACATAACAAGATGGGGATTCTCATTTTTATAATCAGGATTGCTCAGTGGGGTTTTCTGGTTTGTTGGCTTTTTATTTCCCCCAAGCGCGGAGTCTTCGTTTTTCTCAAAATCTGAAGGGGCTGAAAAACGTTTGGTTTTTTCTTTATCCATAAACAGATGGTTGGGATCATGGCTTCCTCCCTGTGTATTTGTCTTGATAGCAGTAGGATTTACAATATATTAATCTCTCTATTCTTGGACACCACATTTCTATTCAGGACTTCTTTTTAGCCTTGTCCTCTTCAGTCAGAAATTAATACTGCAGGTCCCAGTAGAAATGAAACTTTGTACCTCCTGTATCATTTCCAGCTCCCACCAGCTGGACTGAATAACACAGCACTTGCTCAGCTGTATTCTCCTCAGCCCCATTTAAATGTTTTATGCTTTATGTTAAGGTGTCTGTTTTTCGTTGGACTCAGTGAGAAAAACTGAAAGACCAGCATTCTCCATCTTAAGCCCTCAGTTTCATTCCATGTGGTATGGAGGAATTATGTTGCACCTAGACCTCTAGATCCACATCTACAGCTGTATGAAGGACTTCAAAATATTACCAAATATTACAGAGTGCATAATATGGAATTTGGATTTATTTTTTGGTGACAATATTGATGCATCTGCTAGTTTATTAATCCCACCAAGTAACAGGAAAATATTTCCAACACTGGCAAAGGCCTCTGGGAGTGAAGGAGATAAACCTCCACCCTTTTGCTCTTCCTTCTTAAAATGTGTTACTTCTCATGCACTATGTGCAAATGAAGTTCAGAGTACTGTTTCTCTGTTCTTCCTCCTCCCTGAACACTTGGTGTACATCTTTGACGTGACCTTGCTGTCTCTAAACTACTGGCTTCTTCACAGAGGAGGATGTTTCCCCAGTGCCTGCAATCTCAACCATGTTTTAATGTAAAGCAATGGCAGAATACGGAGAAGAGTATCTTGAAGAACTCTTTTTATAGCTTTATAAAGCATAATACTTTATGTACTCTGCTGTGCTTGGTCAGTGCTTTCTGATTGCATTTAATGCCATAATAGATTTCTAAATACATTTGGAAATCTGGTACTTACTTTTTCTGGATGACGTCCTGCCTTCAATGGTAGAATTTCCATTGATTTTTTGTAGAGTCAGAATTTCCTGATGTTCCTTTCTCAGCAAAATGGAGATAATGTTTTCTGTGCTCAAAAGAAGCTGTGATGATAGGCTCATGTATAAACAGTATTGGTGCCTACTTAAACTTGACTGCAGTATGGTTTTGCTGTATTTTGTGGAGGTAAAATGATTCTTGGGTTTTGTTCATAGTGTTTATAGGGAAAGAGCAACAGCTGCTGTCAGGCAGAAAATGTAAGCGGGTTACTGTACATCGACCTGTCTAGTTCACTGCACATTATTTGTAAAAGTCTTTGATTTAAGCTTCCCACGTGGTAGCAATGATAACCCATCCAAAGAAAAGAATTACTTATATTTTCATAGCTTAAAAATAAAACATATTCCTTTTTGGTGTGAATTTGGTTAACTTCTGATTGCCATCACATTCATACACTGCATGAGAGATAGAAAATAATCATTTAACAAAAACTTTTGCAGTCTGTTGTTAGATCTGACACTGGGTATGAGTACATGCCTCTGAGCTCAGACAGATGGCCTGCATTTGGACTACACGCATCTGTGCACATGACCTGGGTCTTCATGCACTTCTGTGTGGGTTTTATTGGGTTTTCTACATGTGAGGAATGGATGTTTCAGGAAAACACACACCCTGCTCCCAAAAGGTTGAATTTGATATAATCAGATCCAGAACATTTGGTTCTAGATCAGATTAATTGGTAATATTTATTTGCAAATTACAAGGAGAAAACCAAACCTCCACAAAATTCATAGTTACACTATTTCTGTAGTTCACAAGTTCCTTGACAATTTGATTTTACTTCCTTTTTTATCGCAGCTGTAAAGGTTAAATTATTCTTAAACACTACTGAGGAATACAGATTTCTAACTAACTGCTCTCAAAGAATTTCATATTTTGTGTGTTGCCATAGAAATGGCAGCTACCAAACCCAGCTTTTTACCACGTATGACATCTACATAATAGGTGCAGATATAATTGCATAGTAGTAGACAGACCTCAGCATTGAGAGGAAAAGAAGCTCTTCCTCTGATGCTTCACTGTGTAGCTCACTGAGGTATGTTCTCACTATCGTGATTCCTCTGGAGCGGTGTGGTGGATCACAGGAGGCAGTTGTGCTTGTTTATCAATATGTAGGTTGATTTTTAAGTGGATGTTGTGGTTTACATATGCGAAAGTGATGTGAATGGATTATGCAATCTCTCCCCATCTTATATACCATCTGAGCTGCGTTTTTGGCAAAGCAGACATGGTATGGCATGATGGTGGAGCTTAAGAGGATGCTGAAGTATAATCGGGTTGGTGCCAAAGTAGCGATATATGCAAATAATCTACTATTATGTAGCCAAGGAAATAAAACTGAAAACAAATAGTGTGGCTTCTGGGAACAGGGTTTAGTAATGGACCTTCCGTTGTATCACGTAGATGGCCCTGTTGCTCCACCTACAGAGGGCATGCAGTAGGAGGTGGGAAGAGGTGGACATCAAAATATCAGAAGTGGAGAAAAGACCATTGTTCTTGTGCAGCTGCTTGAGTTGGAGAGGACTTGGAGATCGGTGGAAATAGAGGCAGGAGTGCTCAGAGCAGGAGTGTGAACTCTCTGGGTGGGGCTGGAAGAGGCTGAGGAGGACCTGGGCCAGCCTTCCTCTGTGGCCTTGGGGATGGTAGGTCAAATCTCTTGTGTGTCTGCTTCCAGTTCCAGCCTGAGAAATAGAAACTGAATGTGAGCGTGATGTGAGGCTGAATGAAGGAGAAGGCATGCAGTGTTTTGAATTGCCTTGTGCTTTTATTTATTACTTGTTCTAATAATTTTGTCAATAACTGACTGAATGTGATTAATAATGTGATACAGCGAGTATTAAGGGCAGCATCTTTCACATATACCAGTAACTAGCAATGGTGGTCCAGCAAGCATAACTAAGCTTTCACTTTTGAAATGCAATTGTTAACCAGTAATTATGTATGGAAGTAGTTTTCTTTAATAGTCTCTTCTGTTCTGGCATTCTGGAAGGAACTGCTAAGGGGACCAAAGCAATGCAAGCAGTTCTCAGTGTGCCCTGTCTTCTACCCAGACGTAATTAAAATTATTAAATAATGAAAACTGGCATGTTTTTTTGTTAAACGCTTGATAGGTGATGTAGGAGTAGAGATGGCAAAGACTACACAGCTTCTCAGACACAAGTAACAAATTGAACCATTAGACTTCCTTGCAAAAATCTTCAAGGTATGATGTTAAAAGCTTTTCCCTTAGAGTACACCAAATAACGGTGGTGCTGCTAGAACAGTAGCAGGATTTAGCCCTGGAAGACTTGTGTAGCAAATTCTGTAAGAGTGGAAGAATAATGAAGGTATGAGCTCAGAGCAAGGACGTTTATTTTTTGATGTTGCCTAGCAACTCCAAAACCAAAATTGTAATATTAACTTAAATGCTACAAATTTTTAAACCCGTGTGTATTGGGGGATGGGGAGGAGGAGAGTAATCTCTATCAATATTCAAGAAGGAATTTTTCAGCTTCCACTGTTAGTGCCTTCAGCATTTTAGAACATGAACAAAAGTAAAACCAATAACCCCATCCTTTTGTAGTAAAACTTCCTGTGCTGATACAGATTAGAGGTGATTTTTGTTTGGAAGAAGTAATCTGATAAGCAGCTTTCAGCAAGTAGAATGAAAAGCTACAATTTATGTATGTCAGAACATGCTTTAGGAAGTTATTTTCACAAACTTAACCTTGATTAACTCTACGTTATAACATTGCCATTTGAAGTGTCTAAATCAATTACTTCTAGGAACACTGTTAGTATGCTTTGAATATCATTTGCTGTCTCACACTCTACCTGATAACAACCTGCCTCATTCCTTTTGACACATATATCTCCGTTTAACTGTGAATCTCTGCCTAAGACATCATAGACATCACAGAAGAAATCCATGCTGAAAGAAAAGCACTTCTTAGTAAGGAATATTTATTTAAAACATCTATGCTATTAAGTATTACAGTTAAAAGTATCTTTCTTTCCAAAATTCTTTTGTCCAGGGTAGATAATCTTCTGAATAAAAATAAATTATATAATGGGATTATGCTTAATTTGCTTTCTGGCTAATTAAATCCTCTTATTTGTCAAACCTATTGGATGGAAATAATTCATGCTGTAAGTAGCACAATTTTAGTTCCCTGCTTGAGTGGGATTGGATGATCCCATCACCAGATACAAGAAACAAAACAAAAAGCAAACAGTATTTGATCAATGGAAGAGTTTCCTACCAAAAGCTCACATGTAAAAGTAATTTATGGAAAAAAAGCACCATCGCTACCGTATATTTAAACACTGACAATATTTTGACTTCATGACTGTCCTTAGGGGAAGCTGCTGACTACAGCACGCTCCTCTGGCAGTCATTTACCAGAACTGTTTTGATCAGTGATAGGAAGAATACACAATCAAAGTCCTCAGGAGTCACTGCAGCAGTAATGATCTGGGAGGCTCTGAAATGGTCAGCTTGGAAAGTTAAACCTGAAGTAAGCAGTGTTGTACATCCTCCCAGTGAGCAGAGTTCTGTGCTGGAGTGCCATCGTGCAAACTCCCCTCACAGCCAGCACACAAGAGGGGGATTTGTCTCCTTTCTTCTTGGCTTTAATAGGAGTCATATGCGTGTCTCTAGAGCAGATGGCCTGGTGTGGCAGTCCTGCCTGCATGAAGTGCGGTCCTGCCTCACGTAGGCCAGTAGGAAGTTTGCCGTTTGCTTGGGCTGGAGCAGCATGGGATTGTCAGCGTGCATGGTCTCACACATGGAAGCCAGAGAAGCATACGATTCCCTGGATTTCACTGCAGATTAATTTAAAATAATAAGGTCTAGCTGTAAAATATGGAAGTAATGTCTTATTCAGAGGCATCGTGCATCTAGACTACAAAAACAGATCCATTTGTGCTGCCTGGATCCAGCAAGCTGTCACATGGAGTAGTTAGTGTCTTTAAAGACAATAGGACATCTCTTTTTTGGGCAGACTGGCTGTACGTGCAGCAACATAATTGTGCAGGGAGATAGTTGAATAGCTGTTCTGTAATGGCTTTTCTGCAGTAGCTGCCCATCTGGACACTCTCCTTGATGAAAGTGCCATTTTTCAGTCTGATTTAGAAGTAAACTAAATTAAATTACAAAAAGACATTTTTAGTGCGGCATGTGTGTTGAAACGGAGATTTAATGTGCAAACCTTTTGCTGTTAAATTTACTTATGATAACACGTTCTTGCCCCCATTGGCAAGTACTAAAAGCTGCCTAAGATAAATAAGCATGTTCATCAAAATCAAACTTACTGCGAAGTATTAAGATGCTTCTCTCTAGCAGAATTTATTTCTTCTGCTCTGCTGAAATCTTCAACCGATATTCGGGTATTGTTGCAGCCAGATGTAGGTCAGCTGTCTTTTATCTGATTGGGTTTTGATTTGTATTTCTTTTCATGTACTTTCACTTTTGCATTCTTTGTAGTATTAATGATGTTAGTTCTCTTACCTTGCTTCCATACACAACAAAGGAGGCTGGGTAGCTGCTTTATAAGCTTTTAAAGAAGAAATTTGTTAAATGACACCATTTATTCCAAAAAGTCAGTAACACTAAATATAATTTTGGTGAGGAAAGAGTTAAGAAACATCTTGGTTCTCCTCCTGTCATTAGTTTGAGCCAGGAGACAGCTCCCCTGACTTGAATCCTGGATCAGCATGTTGGCTCCGCTGAGTAGTAATAGAGGAAAAAGAGGAAGAAAAATGTAAAAATGATCTATAAGCAAGAATGTCTCTATATATAGAAGCTTTCCGTGAAGCATCAGACACTCTTTAAGTATTAATGGCAAATTGGCCCAAATCATGCAGTGCTTACAAACTGTACTGAACTTGCTGTTTCTACTCCAAAGATGCATTGACAAGTTTTCTTTGGAGCTACACAATCAGTCCCAAACAAAAATGATCAGTTCCATTACATGCAGTTATGTGTACTGCTTTTTATTTATAATCCTGTATTTCTTGTTAACTGTTACTGCACATCACGTACAAAACTGAATAAGCAGTGAAGCTAGTTGTTTGTGCTGAGTTGGGCGGGGAGGAAGTAGATGTTATGGGATATTGGGAGAGTAACAAATTAAATTACCATAACACAGCCATGCAGGGGGTAAGACCTCTCTTCCCTCCTAAGTCCTTCTGCTTAGTTCTCCTGCAGTTGTAATCCTGCCTACACAGGGAAAAAAAATTAATACTGCTTGCTCTTACTCCATTTGCAGGGTAGGAATGGACAGAAAAATGGAAGTTCTTTACTCACTGCCCCTCGCTCTCCTCCCTTGCTTACAAGAACAAGTATGTGAGGATGCAGAGCGTAACTAGCTGCATTTTTAGAACAGGAAAACGTCTTGTATACTGCTGCAAGGAAGAATCTGGGATGGGATAGGGAATTCATTCTTAAGGCTGCATAGCAATGAACTCTTGCTTACTCAAGGCAGCTTGAAACACTAGGAGTATAGCCAGTAAGTACAATGCAGTTGGGTTTTGCTCCATAGAAGGTCCGACCATTAGTCATTACAGCAAGGCATTGCATGTAGGGATCTACAAGAACACTGCTTGGTGTTTAATGATAGTTGAAAAGCACCAGGATATTAGAACCTATAAAGGATGTAATATAAGAGATACCTGGAAATGCCCCAGTGGATTTGCAGCATACTGAAGGCACATCAGTTCCCTTCAGTAATACTGTCTTGGCTTTCAACTATTTGATCACACAAGAAATGATACAGGACTTCATGTTTCAACTGTTTCTGCTCAAACCTGTTCTGCCATTGCTGTTCTGAAGGACTGAGTTCTTTATTCTCTTCATCCCACCGCAAGGAGGGTGCTCTGTTTCATTAGTGGACTATTGGTAAGAGATGGTAGCATTATAAGAGGTGGGTTTATCACCAAAGTGTTGGACTATGAAAGTATTTAAAAAGGTTGTGTACCCATTGTTCCCAGGAACCTGCACTTGGTGTTGTCCTGATGAAGGAACTTGGGACAGTGTCATTTCAAAAGTAATTCTTTTCTGGCTGTCTTCACATCCTAGTGTGTAGGGTATGGTCAAGGAAAGCTTTGTCACTCTTCTTTAAAGATGACCAATATTGAGTATATCTGTTACACTTTTGAAAGTCTTACCTGTCCATAACAAAGTGAGGGAATTCCATTTTTCCCTAGTGTTAGACAGACCAATACATTTCCTCGATTATATCCAGTGATTAGCAAAAACAGGTGACTTAAACGAGCAGAAGGCAATGATGAAACCTGACTGACCTTGTGCAGTAGATGCTATTGTCTGCTTCCGTTGCAAATACCGGGATTCCTTTCATTGCTAAAATATGAGCAATCTGAGCTGTTGGTTGTTTGGCAGGATGGCAGCTGAGCTCTGCTCCCAGCAATGAGTGCAGCTTCTGTTAGCTTCTTGATCGCTGCATTATGCAAGCACAGTGTTACTGGGCAAAAGGCTTTTAAAGAGACATTAGGAGGATGGCGTTCATCAGAATGCAGTGTGATGTGAATAAGGCAAGCTGGACGAAAGTTCCCCCTAGTGAGGGAATCAATAATAGCTTCTGCTTAAGGAGGTAGCTATAAAAATAGACTACAAAGATAATGAACTTTGCTTAATTATGTACGTATGCGTTCTGCTTGTGTGTGTATTTAGCAGGCTTAGAGGTAGTAAGAGAAGTATGGGAAGCATGATGAATTCATCACCCAGGTCCTTCCATTCTTTTTTTTAAATCAGCACTTTTATATCTTTTCTAGTCTTAACATTTTGTTTCACATAGTTGCATTCTTGTTATCTGAACCTTGCAGAAAAAAAAATTACAAAGTTAAAGCTTACAGGAGTTGTCTTACCAAATGGCATTTTAGGCACAAGACAGAAGCAGTTTTTGACTCTATGGGCTATTTTTCATCTTGTGGTTCAGAGCTATTAGTATGACATCCTCCCCAAAAGTGCACGGGTAGAAAATCTGAAGGGATACTGGCTGTCTTAGTGGAAAAAATGAATCTACTTCTCCTAGTTTTTCCAGAAACTTCACACATAACTGTGGACAATTCCATTCTATTATTCCTGATAAAGTTTCCCTAAAAGAGGTAAACTAATGGCTACATCAAGGTGTTCTGATACGACAGTTATGGATGCCATATGTGCAAATCTGTGCATACAGATTGTCGTCCTTTTGGTAGTGTGAATCAAAATTACTTGTCTTGTGTGACCTTCTTTAGGGTAGCAATAGTTGTTATTTCATATACAGACTGGAAATTATACTTGGAAAACTGAAAATTACATCAGTGCGGTAGTTTGACCCTGGCTGAATGCCAGGTGCCCACCAAAACCACTCTGTTGCTCCCCTCTTCAGCCAGACAGGGGAGAGAAAATACAACAAAAAGCTTGTGGGTCGAGATAAGGACAGGGAGATCACTCAGCAGTTACTGTCATGGGCAAAACAGACTCAACTAGGGAAAAATTAGTTCAATTTACTACCATTTGTATCAGAAAAACACTTTTCCCCCACCCCTCCCTTCTTCCCAGGCTTAACTTAATTCCTGATTTCTCTGCCTCCTCCCCCCAGGTGGTGCAGGGGAAGGAGGAATGGGGGTTACGGTCAGTTCATCACAGCTGTCTCTGCTGCTCCTTCCTCCTCACACTCTTCCCCCTGCTTCAGTGTGGGGTCCCTCCCGTGGGAGACAGTTCTCCATGAACTTCTCCAATGTGAGTCCTTCCTGTGGGCTGCAGTTCTTCATGAACTGCTCCAGCGTGGGTCCTCTGCAGGGTCACAAGTCCTGCCAGCAAACCTGCTCCAGCACGGGCTTCCCAGGGGTCACAGCCTCCTCCTCCATATCTACCTGCTCCAGCGTGGGGTCCACATGCTGCAGGTGGGTGTCTGCTCCACCATGGACCTCCCTGGGCTGAGGGGCACAGCCCGCCTCACCATGGGCTTCGCCAGGGGCTGCCGGGGAATCTCTGCTCCAGTGCCTGGAGCTGCTCCTGCCTCCTTCTGCACTGACCTGGTGTCTGCAGAGTGGTTGCTCTCACAGTCTCAACTTGCTGGTGCAGATTTTTTTTTTTCCTTAAAAGGTATCCCAGAGGTGCTACCACTGTCACTGATTAACTCGGCCTTGGCCAGTGGCATGTCCATCCTGGAGCCAGGTGGCATTGGCTCCATCGGACGTGTGGGAAGCTTCTGGCATCTTCTCACAGAAGCCACCCCTGTAGCCCCCCACTATCAAACCCTTGTCATGCAAACCCACTACAGTCAGTAATGCCTTTCCCTTGTTGCCCGCAAATTCAGTTTGGTTGCAAATACAGCCACTATCTGGCAATAATAGTCACCTAGATCTAGAAATCCTCTCAAACATGTATTTTTCTAAATGTTTCACTATATTGAGATGGGTTTATGATTAGCCAGAGCTGGTGGACTTCAACGGTGTACTTACACAGGAAAAATCAGTCGTAGAGAGGAAATAAAGAAAGAAAGAAAGAAAGCTGTTCTCATCTGTACAGGCTTTGCACAGATGGACAATCTAAGGAACACAGAGGAAATCATCAAGATCTGAATGGTATTTAAAAAACAAAACAGCAACGGCATCTCTTCTGTGTGTTCTACACAGAGCTGAGTGTTCAGGTGGCTGTCGTCCACAAATGCTCATGCTTAGTCCTGAGTGATGCCTGGGGAAAAGCACCATTTCGGGAATTACATGTAGGAGACTATTTAAAAGGAATCACAAGTACAAAATTCAGCTTGCCTTTGAAGTAGGAATTTGAAGCTTAGCGAAGGAAATAGAGCATTCTGTCCCCCTTTGCACAGAAATACAGAGCTGCGCTACAGAAGTGCAGAGGGGTTTATGCCTTCTTTGTACACAGATCAGCTGTACTGGTAGCAGCCACCAAAGCATGTGAAGAACCTCCATAGCGAGTTAATGCCTTCTGTTACGGCACCCGCTGGAGATGCCAAGCTAGGGCTGCAGCTCTGGGAAACGCTGCTTGGTGCTGGGATGGCTTCCCCGTGGCCGTGCTCAGTGACTAGGCCAGCAATTCTGTGTTTCATTCAAGGAGAATGAATACGGGAGCAGTTTGCAAGCCATACTGGACATCTGATATATCAGAAACAAAGGTGAATTTTTTCTTTTACAACCCCAGAATCAGAGGTCTTAACGAATTACACAAGGGTTACAGCTGATCCAGTTGTAAAGGTTTTTCGTAGCCCAGTTCTTGCAACAAAATTTGTCTTCTGAAAGTAGAACAGTTCTCAACTAGTGCAGATTGTCAATCTGGACTACTTAAAAAGAACTTAAATACATTGTTTTAAAATTGTCAATCTTATTAATTTTGAATGATCATTTGATAATTCTAAAAAAATATTACATTTCCTTTGAGAAACAAATTTTAAAAAATCATCATCTATTACTAAACAGTGTTCCTGGATGCGTACATATTCTGAATGGCCGATGTTGCTGAATCAAAGTGATGGTGCAGCTTAATTCTATGTTTATTGGCAGTAACGTTCATAAACTTGTTTTCTTTATAGGAAAAATAATATTTTGAGGAAGTATTTTCTTCAGTCTTCTAGAAGTTGACAGCCAGAACTGATCAAAAGGTGGTGTGCAGAGCTCACATGTGGTCTGGGAGATGTGACATCTCTTGAAATACAGCTTTCAAGTGGGCTGTCTGCATATAATCAGCTTCGGGAATATCCTTCTTCAAAAAGGGGGAATCTAATATGACAATAAGTAATTTCTTTTAACCCTTTTTGTAATGGTTTTATTTAATCTTAAATAGGTTTTGTGTACAAAGCTTCTGAGAAGGCCACAGGGATGGCTGCCTGTGGGAGCTCTCGAATGCCAGTGACAAAAAGGCATGATCTCCCATTTCACAGCAATGCACACAACCCCTACAGCACATTGATAGGCTTTGTTACTGCTCCCTTTCCCACTCGTTTGCAGAGGAAGGTGCACATATATCTGTAACACCTTCCCACACCCTTTACATTTACAGGGACATGGCTGAAGAGTAGTTTGGGCCTTGTACAACAAGAAGGAAATCAGTTGACTTGGACTTACATTGCACCTCAGCTGGGCTACTGGGTTGCAGCTATGTCACCTACTATCCCAGGTAAGATGGAATTTAATTTTAGTGATATTCGCAGCACAGAGTAATTATTTATTCATATATAATGTTTATATTTTTCAGAATGACCTCATCTGAGATGCCACAGCTTGATCAATAATGGATTATTAGAAAACAGAAATCTGAAAGTAAAGGGCTAAAATCTTTTGGGGATTGTGGGGGGCAACTCTTGTGCTCAAAATCTGAGTCATTTCAATGGGAGACTTTTTAAAGTGTACCTGTTTTGATACATTTATGTCACCACTTCTTGGTAGAGCCATTGCTAGAAAACGAGGAGACCCATAATATCAATGTATTGGTGTTCCAGCAGGTAGAAAAATACACACTGTGAAGTTTCTGTAAAGAAACTCCCCAAAGAGATGGATTCACCTAAGGCCAATGTCACCCTGGGTTAGACATTTACTAATGGATTGATTAATTGCAACTTTTTTTTTTTTTCCTTTACTCTGAAGATGCCCATTTTGCCCTGACTATATACTTTGTATCATCTTGATGACTGATCAATTTATACCATGAATAACTTGGCATAGAAGTTCTAGGAAGCGTATTAGCAGAGTGGTATTAGTAGATGAGCTGACTAGTTGCCATCTGCAAGCCTCTTGGCATAACTGTAGAAAATGGCTTTGAACTAGGCATTATATCTACTTCTGTGCCTGTGGAGGTTATCAGTGTCGCAGCTTGCTCTTCCTTGTTTCTGTCTGTGGCTGCCTCTGATTTCTTAGTATTAGTTCTTCGACCACCAATAATCAGAGATATCTCTGTGTATAGACAAGCCAATCAATCAAACAAAAAAAAGCTCCTCTTACAGCTTTTCTTTATTAGGTTTTCTGGATGAAAACCAAATACAGTAGAAATGAAAACATTCTTGCCTGGGCTGTGTAAGCTAAATAAACTATAGCTAACCAAGAAAACAAACTCTAACTTGAGGACTGTTTTTAAAGTCTGCTTGTATATGCCATGAAGTTGTTTCATGATATGCAGGCTTTTTATTTGAGTTTTTATTAAGTGAAACTGCTGGAATATTCAGTTGACTCATTGATGAACAGAGTTCAGAGGCAGGTGCAGATCTGAATAAGCTATCATATTGAATTTAATGGAATTTTACAAAATAATGGTACTTCAAGAAAAAGCGACTGCTCTGAGCCAGACATTTCACAGTTCAGCTCTGTTCCAGGCTGCAAGGAAGTAATGAAACTGGGCCTGTAACTGAGGTTAGGAGGCCTGTAACTCAACAGGAGAAGGCTTATTTGTCCTTGCAGCTTTAACTAACTTAACCAGCAGAATTTCTACTTGTATTTTATTTCTCATTCTTTCTGAGGGATAGATCTGGGTTCCTAAAACTTTGTTACAATGAGAACAATGTTTTCATGAAAATTCAAGTGATTTATCCTTTCTTCTTTTTGCTTAATGTCCTGAAGCAACAGTATCAATCGGTTCTGTAAAGTAAAGGTAGTGGTGGGACACAATGTATAAATACTTACGTTTCCCAAATGCAATATAGTTTATGTTATTTTTAATGAGATTAATGACTTTTTGCTTGTTTTATCTCCTCATTGGATCTATTTGATTTCTTATCTAAAAAATGCACAAAAATGAGCTTTGTATTCCTAGAAGTGGCTCTACAGACCACTCAATATCCAAAGATAAGGTTTTTACAAACCTCATGATCTAGAACCTTAATGTTGGCCAAGTTTGCTGTCCTTCACAGTGCCTGCATGTTACTCTCAGCTGGTGCTGTACCTCCTTGCCTGAAGATGAAAATTTGGGCCTTTATTTCAAAATCACGACAAGGATTTTGCAAACGAACAGGGTTACACATGCATAATTGTGAAGGGATGCTGTCCACCTGTGTGCATCATTTGTATGTTAGAACATTTACTAAGCATTATTGAAACCTGGAGCTAAAACACTGTTTCACTAGTAGCCTGTCTTTTAAAGCTGCTGAAGATCTGCTTGGCTTGGCTCGATCTAGACTTCAGAGCACCAACACATCTTCCAATGAATGCACTGTTTAGTGCAAAGCACCACAAATTTTGTTGAAGAGAAGTTGTTGGCCACAGTGCTGCTACATGTACAGTGCTGGAACGTGCTGTGATGGCTTTTCTCCACTGATGAGAGCTTTGGTGCACTTTTAGCATCAGGACCTGGAAGGCAGCATTCACTGATCCATGCTCCCATTGAAACTAACTATATGATAAATGATCTATTTAACCTTGCAGTCATGAAAACCAGCACACGCTTTCTCCACAACTTGCTCCCTTCTCCAGAGATGGTCTGCTCAATAGACACCAGGGCTATGAGCAGTGGTGTTGCTCACTTAGCACCCTGATAACAAGGGAAGATGTCCCTCTCTTTGTTTAAGTGTCGTTCCTCTTCTGTTTGCAGGTTATTACAGGTCTAAATTCTCTTTTCTGGCCTTCCAGGTCCCGTTGTAACACACGACATTACCAGCTATCACACCATGTTTCTTTTGGCAATTTTAGGAGGGATGGCTCTCATACTTCTAGTCTTGCTGTGTCTGCTTTTATATTATTGCAGGTAAGATTCACCATCCTGGCTACATAGTTCATGTTGGCAATAAAAGGGGTTTTGCGCTCATGATATTAAAAGCTTTTGTATTGAAACACGTTTAATTTGGGGGGTGGGGGGAAGAAGCAAGCAATCACTTGAAGAAGAAAGAAACAGTGAGAAAAAATTTCATACGTTCCTAGTTACGTACAGCGTATATAATCACTCATTGGGTAGGATGGTAGTTGAATGAATCACACACACCTGTACCTGTGTTTTCTGTGTAAGATGTTCTTAAAACCTCCTGTCAAACATGGGCATAGGTCCAAGATCTCTGTCATTGTACCTGTTAAGCATTCGCAAGTGATCTTTCTATTAGTCTTATATTAAAATGTGTGTTAAACTTCTATCAGCAAGTGTATATTAATGAGTGATTTTGTATTTGCCTCCTCCAGACATTTGCTCCAATTTGTAATTGGTGCTTGAGATATTTCCCAGTTGACATTACTTATTCTTTAATTTTATCTTTGCTGCTGGGATAAGCTTTTAATTGTTAGGTTACGTAATAAAAGCTCAATTCCCCTAATACTAATCACTGTTTTGAAATCTCCCATTAAGACACACTTGCTGCTCTTGTTTCTGTGTACAACAGTCATAAATGTGTAACTTCTTTTGTTACCGGCTTTTCTAGAAGAAAATGTTTAAGACCACGTCAACATCATAAGAAACTGCAACTTTCAACAGCGCTGGACACTTCTAAGAAGGATCAAGCAACCTCAATGTCCCATATAAATTTAATATTTTCACGTCGCGAGTCGGAATTCCCTGGCGGGTTGTCCGTTGCTAGCAATGGACACACTGAAAACTCAGGTGCAAAGGAATTAATCAGTGCTGTCCACATGGAGATGGTATCACCTAGTGGAGAAGCAGATATGCATACACCTATGCTCAAACACTCATTCAGTACTTCACAGGAGTTTAGCTCCCGTGAGGAGCTGCTTTCTGAGAAGGAGAAAGACAAGAGCAGAATTTCCTTGGATGACCTGACTCCCAGTGGGTCTCTAAGAAAAGACTACCATAAATCAGCAGATAGTTTTCCTTTAAAGACAAGAAAATCTACAGAAACAGCTGAAGGCTATGAGTCCCCTATCAAAGACGAATATAGGAGAAGTTATAATGCTATGCTGTCTCAGCCTTTATTTGAAAAGCAAGAGAGAGAAATTCAAGTATCTATGAACCATATTGCTACTGGAAGCAAATACAATATTCAGGAACAAATATACCCCACACCTTCTGCCCCTGAAAAAGAACTGCTGGACTGCAGACCTGCTGATTGTATGATGTCTCGTTCAGTTGATCATCTTGAAAGACCTACATCTTTCCCTCGACCAGGTCAGTTAATCTGCTGCAATTCTGTTGACCAAGTCAATGACAGTGTTTACAGAAAAGTTTTGCCTGCACTGGTCATCCCAGGTCATTACATGAAATTGCCAGGAGAACACCCTTTTGTTAGCCAGCCACTGGTTGTCCCAGCTGACCAGCAGATTGATGTAGAAAGACTTCAGGCTGAGCTTCCTAACCCTCACGCACGGCTTTTTCCGCACCCCCCGCAGCAGCTGCAACCCCAGCAGTTAGCATCCCAAGCAATATCTCAGCAGCATTTGCAAGATGCAGGTGCAGCTGAGTGGAGTCAACAAAATGCTTCCATGTCTGAATCTATTTCCATTCCTGCCTCACTTAATGATGCATCCCTGGCTCAAATGAATAGCGAAGTGCAGCTTCTTACAGAAAAGGCTTTGATGGAATTAGGAGGTGGGAAGCCATTGCCTCATCCTCGAGCATGGTTTGTTTCTCTAGATGGACGTTCAAATGCTCATGTTAGACATTCATACATCGATCTCCAAAGAGCTGGTAGGAATGGGAGTAACGATGCCAGTTTGGACTCTGGTGTTGACATGAATGAGCCAAAATCTGCCCGAAAGGGAAGAGGAGATCATCTGTCTGCGCCACAGAGTCACCCACCAGTGCAAGAGCACCAGCAGAGAGAGCGGAAGGTTTCAGATAGCACAGCTTACACACAACTTGTGTACTTGGATGATATGGACCAAAGCGGCAGTGAGTGTGGAACAGCAGTTTGTAGCCCTGAGGACAATGCTCTACGATGCCTACTAGAAGGCACTAGTAAGAGAAGTGGTGTGCAGTTGCCCAGCCTGCAGGAGGAAACAAGAACTGTGGATACCAAACCAGAGCCATTAACTAGTCCTGAACACAGAACATCAGTTCAAGATGAGGAGGAGGAGGAGGAGGAGGAGGAGGAAGATGACCAAGGTGAAGATAAGAAGAGTCCTTGGCAGAAACGAGAGGAAAGACCACTAATGACTTTCAATCTGAAGTGAGCTATTGTGAAAATCCACCATTCAGTGGAGTATAAAATTGCCAAATATTCTTTCTGTGGAAGTGCTTGATTTTTTTTCTTCTTTTTTTTGTTGTGGAGAGAAAAGAGAAAAACAAACTGTGGTGAGCAACATTTGAAAGAACTTTTAAATGCATTACTGTGTAAATGTTAGAAAAGAATTAAAATCATTCCTCTGATTTAACAGCTGCCTCCGGTGAGATAGCTGAACAAAGAGTGTGATTGTTATTCCATATACTTGATATTGGTCATCCAGGATGTTGAAAATACTGACAAATTGTTTTGGTTAGTTTATGACCTCAATCTCCTTATGAATGGGAGCTGGTAAAGCTTTTGTTTCGTAGGCCAATTTTATGTTGATAATGCTACTGAAAGTATCTTAAAAACAAGAGTTTGACACATGGTGTCCAATATTGTGCATTATCTCAATGAAAGGCTATGCATTGCTGCTTTTAGTAATATTTTGCTTATACTATGCTTTTCTTAATTTTACAAGTTGGTTGTAAACATTTTATGTCCTTTATTATAAACTACTCAGCAATTTATTTTAATGAAAAACTGCAGGAAACTTGAGTAGCATCCCTTAGCATTGAAGCCTTTTTATGAAACCAAACTGAACTTTGTGTCGACTAAGATTCCTCTAATTCTGGTCCCATTTACTCAAAGTGCCTTTTTTACAGTAACAATGAACAGTCCCTTCTTTTGCTAACTCCTTTTAATTGACCCTACTTGGGATTTTATAAACTTCTGAACTTCTACCTTTTATTTTAAGCTGCATGCCAAGAGTTCCATTTTGTGCTGAGCATTTCTCATTTCAATACAGTGTATTCTGTAGCTATCATGTATATTGTGGATTCTGTTTAGCCAGGATAGACTTAGAAGACATTTTAAAGGGCCCAGAGTAGCCAAGAAGATAGTTTCATTGACTGTATATATTGTTAGTTTCCTCTGGAATCATAAGAGCTAATCATGCTCATATAAAGTGAACTATAGACCGAGCAAGTGGACTGAATGTGTCTAGAAAAATTTTGAAAAAAAAAAAATAATAATAATGTACTATCCAAAAGTGCCAGAATGACTCTTCTGTGCTTTCTCCATGCAGAGCTGCTTGGTTATCCAAAAATTATAATTGAAAATAAACTGCAAAAAATATCTTTGTGGATTTTTTCCTCTGTTGGTGGTTATCACATTATGTTATTTAATAAGAAAAATACTTTGGTTTCGCTTTTGCTGTGCATATTTATGCTTGTGTGACTTACTTATGCAGCCCTCATGAAATTCAGTCAATACTGAAATCTAGATTCCTTTTCAGAAAAGCATCCTCCCTATCTTGATACAAATGTAACTGTTTACTTAAGTGTCACTGAAGACTTTGGAAATGAAATCCTGGTATCACAAAAATTCTTTATGGAGTCATGCTTGCTGTGGGACCAGTTTTCTTCCTGAGATTTCTCCAGGCACTCACACTTCTTGCACACTTCTCACTTCTTCATGAATTCAAAGAATGGAAAGTATGTGACTTCCACTCTTGTGGAATCCTTCCTATACATTCAGTTTATCATGTTTCATTGAATTATTTTTACACAGCATTAGCAGCAGTCACGCTTAAAAAATTATTATGTAATCTCTAAAGTGATTACAGAAAGCATTACATAGTTCCTATTTGATTTTTAATAATAAGCCTTGACTTGGATTCATTGCTCTTTTTTTCAGTAGATTTCAAGGTTTTCTTAGGAGGCCAATGTTGTAATTTCTGTCTTACTGAATGTCTTACCTGGGAGTCTAGGCTTGAGCCAGCAACTGAATCCCGATTTCTTAGTTCCCAGGCCAGTGCTCCTCTCCATCCACAAAGCCACAACCTCTGTTTTGTTTCGATTCATGTTTGGAAGTGGTATGTGTTGTGAAAGAAATCTAAAATAATATTTGTGGAGTGCACTGAATATTAAAGTTACTGTATTAGCAGTAAGTTATGTTGTACTCATCACATGCATTCCAGGTCCTTTCCTGTTCTGTTTGGAAATTTTGCTGCTGACCACAGGTGAACTGGCTCTGGGGTCTGGGTTACTTATTCTCGGTCAGTGCAAGGTCACTGAACAGAAAAATAGTACTTTAAAGGAATAGTATTTATCAGATGTCAGTAAGTTCTGGTAATACAGTGTGACTTATTAATCAGAATGCTGCATCAAGTAAACATTCTGGTTAAAACTTCCGCATACTAGAATTATTGTGTTATTTAATTTTCAGATTTCTGTTGTCTTAAATGTGTCAGTTTTACTTACATTCTTTTTCAGATTCCTTTGCAAAGTTTCCATCATTATTATCTTGTAAAGTGAGATTGTTGCTATTAAATTGCAGTGGTTTGTTTCTTTACTTGTGTTGGTTTTATGTTCAAAACACATAGTTTGATGGTTTGGTAATTTGTGGTCCTAATAGAGCAAATATATTTGAACAAACGCAATGTGGGCATTGTACAAATCTTTTTTAAAATAGCATTTTTTAAATTGCTGTAATATCACCAGCCATATAATAGTTTGATTTTGCAGAATATATAGTTTATGAAATGCAATTCTCAGTGTATCCAACACATCTAAGCCACATAGATCAGATGATGGGTTGAGATTAGAATGTGTCCATTGTAAAGACTTTGCTTAATATTACAGTCCAGTGACAAATTCTGTGTTTTAATTTTCAAAAACATACTGAGGAAGATGCTTTGATAAAATATAAATAAATGTTGTTGCTTATATTTTGCAGTTGCGCAGAGAAGCAAGTACCGATAAAGCTTCTAAAATAGAGAACAAAGTATAAGTTGAATAGGTCTTGGCATCAGCAGCTCCAAGTGATCTTAGCCATGTGGAGGATAACCTAGAAAAGCAGTTGTTTTCTTGGGGTTTGATGGCAAGTATTAGGGGGGGAATGCAAAAGATTGTAATCACAAAGCTTACAAAAGTAATGAAAATATCTTGGCCTTTAAAAATTACAATGAACAGGTCTTCAATTAATCTATCAGCAATCGGGATTTTCAAATGAATAATGAGTGAAAAAATAAAGATAATTTTTAAATCATAGATTTTATTATCTAAAGTCCATTCAGGTCCTAGGGCCTATGAAATGTTAGGGCTGTTGGGAGTTAATACACTTACTAAGCACCCATTCACTTCATGGTTGTCCCCCAGCTCCCACTTTGTTCCTGCTGAAATACTTTCTTCTCAAAGCTTATTCAAGTGTCTGTAAAGAACCTTGTCTTACTGTGATAATGACCTTTTATTATTTAAGTGCTTTGTCAGGATACCAGCATGCTAAATCCTCTACAAATACAAATAGGGGAGGGGAAATGGTTCCTGCCCAGACCATTTGCAACATAACACATTACACAAATATACAAAATCGTGGTACTGAGCTTAGATGAACACCTTACAAAGAAACCGCACCATCTGGGAATTGCTCATGATGCTTTTCTCTCTTACAGGAAGGATTGAGTAGGTTTAATAGTGTGAATTAAGCACCCTTGAAATACCTTGGCAGTATTTTCATTTTCTGCCCTTCATTCTATCCATGAATGCTCTGGAGGACCAATTTCATTTCACTATCCTAGACCAACATGGTTGAAACTGGCAAGAAATTGCATGTCCCATGTTGGGTTTAGCCTATAGAATAGTACAAGTGTCAATGAGCGAGTGTTGGATTAGGTATTTACTCTTTATCTAGGAAGGTCCCTAGTGGGCCAAAAAGGCATGATTTTTTTCTTAACTATCAATAGGCTTTAACCTGGGGCATGGTAGCATCCATCCGGTACATGCATGGACTTGGCCAAACGAGAAGTCGTCTGTTTCCTTTTCTAAAATGTATGGGTAACAGGTAAGTTGTGGGGTTTTTTTCATCAGTGCTGCCTTTTGGTTCTCTTTAGCATTTGAAATTCTTGAAGTTGGAATACCTGCCACCTGGTGGGGAACTCTTTCTCCATACATATTGTGTATAAAACACGTTTTATCATTTCAATATAAGCACAGTTTATGACTTCAATACACCAGGAGGCAGTTGGCACAAGATCATCAGTTGTTTCATGGGCTGCTGTCTGTGCAAGTGTGAAGATCCCTGTCGGCTCAGGAAACCCTGCATAGCATCTTGGCTGGGGCAGTATTCAGCTTATAACATCTTCATTTCAATCAAAATGTATCATCACTGATGGCACTGTAGTGTGTTTTAAGTGTAAATGTCCCTGTTTTCTCTCACCTCATCAATAGTACCTTGGTTTTAGGTTAAAATAAAATAATTGTAACTATTAATTGTTTCAAAACTTGAGAAAAATAGGAGCAACTCAATTGTTACTCTTTTTCCTGTTCTTCTGCTTACAGACAAACGTGGGCTGGCAGGTTCAGTGCTAACCGTATTCGTTATATGTGATATATGATACATATAATACGATGATATATACACACACATAATACTTTCATGATACCATGTTATTTTCATAAAATCATTTAGGTTGGAAAAGACCTTTGAGATTATCAAGTCCAACCATTAACCTAGGACTGCCAAGGCCACCACTAAACCATGTCCCTAAGTGTCACGTCTATGTGGTTTATAAACGCCTCCAGGGATGGTGATTCCACCACCTCCCTGGGCAGCCTGTTGCAATGCTTGACCACCCTTTCAGCGAAGAAATTTTTCCTAATAGCCAATCTAAACCTCTCCTGGCACAACTTGAGGCCATCTCCTTTTGTCCTGTTTCTTGTTATCTGGGAGAAGAAACCAACCCCCGCCTGCCTACAGCCTCCTTTCAGGATATAAGTGATATTTTCATTTCCAGGTTGCAAACCATTTGGAATTGGAGCTTCGGGCAGATGAGTAGGCAGCAGCCAAGTGCCATTTTCAGACTAGAGGAACATTTTTTTTTATGTTACTTGTGTAATTCCAATTGGTAAACTGACACCAGGTACTGTCTTCTATTTGGCAGTAATAACAGAAAGGGTATCTAGTTCTTTTTAGCAGTAATCCTCTGGTACCCACAGTTTTAGCTTGCAAAATGTGGCACCTGGTCTATTATCACTTAACTGAAGTACTTCTTGTTTAATTGATACGCTTTTCTTCTAGGAATAAACAGTGCCAGTTATTATGCTTGATCATTTCATATCTCTTCTGCCTTGGAAACCTACAGCCACAGGGAAGGAAAATGTAATAACAACAGGGAGGTATAAATGAAATACTTAACATTTATTTTTTTAATTCTGGAGAGGACTTTGTGTTCACGTGACTGGAGATATGGACTTCTGAATAAACCCAACTGAGGAATGGTCCTGCCAGGTTTGTATTATAAAGGTAGAAAATGGTGCTTGAAATACTGCTGTGGGATGAGAAATCCCACTTTCAATGGAATGGCTAGTCCTGCTGCAAGAGATGTTGGGCATCAAACCTGGAAGAAATCAATTCAAAGAGTTCCTGTTACAGTCATTGTTTTTTTAGAGTCTTAGTGATTTAGTGGTTGTATGTTTTTTAAGGAGGTTGGTGATTTAGTGGTTGTATGGAGTTTTAAAAGACCTCGGGACTGTCTTCTCCCCTGCCCTTACCAGATTTTCACCAGCACACTCCCAGCAGTGTTGGCCCCGAAGCTTCTCTCCCTGGGTAGAAACCCATTACTGTGCCACTCACATTACTGTTCCAGCTCTGGCTGCGGCATATGCACCACAAGCTACTCCAGGGAGATTCTGTTCCCTACACCTTTCTTCTGGAAGTTTTCTATCAATAAAGGAAGGGGCCAGAATCCCGTCCTGAACTCGGGAAAATCTGCATTAGAAGGAAGTAACACAGCAGGACGTTTTCCCATATACTACCCTTACCCACATGCTCAGGGCAGGGCCTTTCTGCTGGTGTCCCCTGCCCCTTCAGATGAGAGAGGCTATAGGTCCTACTTCCCTCTCCCATCTTCAGGAAATACCCCTTCTACAAACCCAGCCCCCTGATTCCACCTCCCATTTTGTGCCGTGCTGTCTGGCCAACATCGATGGGATGTACAATGTGACATTCTAATGACATTTTAGTAAAGTTACTTTTAGATGTTGGTGAGGGTGGCCTGTCTCAAGCTATCTGCCTCTTTGTGACTATGCTATTAGGTCTGCCTTGAACCTACATTAAATATCCTCATGATCCTACATTAAACAACTGTGGCGGTGTCCTCCCCCCCATCCTGACCTTTGTTTCTGTGGCAATGCTCAAGTGATAACCACCTGGGGGGTCAGAATGGATGTGTCTGGTTGCGATGGCTCAAAGTGGATTTGGGGGGGGGGGCAGATAACAACAATAGCCCAGGGCTAATTTGAACGAGGTGCCCACCTAACAGTGCTGGTCGAGGTCCAACTCAAGCCAAGTGTGAAAGAAACTGACTCCTGTATTCAGTATGCAGATGTGACTGAGTCAATTATCCACTCCATAAATAACGGACAGCCCAGGGCCTGTGGGGCTCTCCTGCATGGCAGCGGGCTGCACGGCAGGACCTCCCCTGGAGCAGGGACACCTCTCAAGATATTCCTCGAGGCTGAGATTCCTCGAGGCCGAGATTCCTCGCCGAAACAGTTTCTCGGTAGTGATTAATAGCATTAATAGGTGACTTAATAGGTGATTAAGAGCTAAACTTTGGAATCTTAGCTAAGTGGTATAAGAGATTGATTGCGCACATATAGTCCTTTAGATATAAACTGCTGACCGAGTCTGAAACCAAGTCTGGATCCAATCTCCCCTCTGAGGAGGAGTTCGGAACGCCAGGGGGTCCTTTCTGCACCTCATGGCTCAGTGGGAGGGTCTCCCTGACAGTTTTGTCTGACTCTGCCCTCTGTGCAGTAAATAATGAAGCGTTCCTTGCCATCGAATCTTGTTAAACCACTGTTGCATTTACTATCAGACTTGGTTAAATCACTGTGTTATACCAATAAAACTATTGCAGCTTCTCTCTTACAAGTGAAGTGTGTCACTCCATCCACGACACTAACACAGTAACGAGGGAAGCACAAAGCAGTTGCCAAGTTCTCCTATATGAGCTGTGTTTTTCTTTTGAGAGCTGGATTGCTTTTCTTCCTTGAAATCAGTAAAGTATACCTACATAAATGTGTGTGTGTGTGTGCACATGTATGTATATAAAGGCATTTAATATAAAAGCTGGCTTAAAAGCCCGTTTCAGCATTTCAACATTGAGTAATACCAAAGTAAAGGTTGCTCAGCTAGGCTGACTGGAAGAACCGGCATAAGAGCTCATAAAGGCTTGTATTAATTAACTTAATAGTCCTTGTGGTCTGACATTGCAGGGTCAAAGCCATGCCTGATGCTGAGTTTCTGCTGTGCTTATGCCCCATTACATAGGGGCATCTATGACATCCATGAGATTTATTCACTCTTGCCCACTAGCCTAGACCTAATGTCTAGATTTTGTAATTAAAGCTTGTCTACTGTCTATATTTTAAGTAATTTACTCTTCAATTGTTGCAACATTTGACAGAGGCTTTTCTTTTGCAGACAGTTGTCAACTACTGACAGATAAAATCTTACTGTAAAATTCAAAAATTTTGTATAGAAATGGAAGAGTTATAGTAGAGTCTGATTTCCCATTTTCTTCATAAAGAAGACACTGTGTCCAAGAAGAGACACTTCTTATTCAGTGCAATTCCCCATGCGGCAGGTGTGCATCCTGAACAATGCTGTTAATCTGCTTCTGACCCAGAAGGTATGCAGAACCTTTATTGGCATTATCCATTTATCTGATTTGTAAGTTAATGGGATACTTCCAGTTGGAGCAACCTACAGAACATTGGAAATTATTTTCTGTTGGCTATCATAGAAACGTGGGAAATACCACATCTTCCCCAGAAGTAACAAAATACAGTCCCTAAGCAGGTTGTCACTACAAGGAGCATTCTGTTCATCATAAAATACTATTCTCATCCATGGTCTGCTTCTCTTTAGACTGCAATCTCCCAAGACTGGAAGAGCACCTTTCCAAATAGAAGTGATTTATGCTAATGGAAATAGGTAATGAATAATAGTACAGTATTTGATAGACATATCATTTGTTTGGGGGTAGCCACTTTTAGGTTTCCTTCTCTGGACCTGAACTTTGAGAACTATCCTACTCAATATCCTCAACATTTCCAGACTGTAGTCTCCATTTCACAGTGTCTTAACAGTTTTAAATACCCTAGGGCAAACGGGACATGTAGGAGCACTCTAACAGTTCTACTCTGTTACAAATGCTCTGAGAGTTGCAGTCAGGCTGTAGCCTTTTCACTCTAGCAGGAAAAAAAGTACATCTGTCACAGGAAAGAGTTCCTCTATGTTTGGGGATAAAGAACTATCAGAAACAGACAAAAAGAAAACTGACAACTTTCATTTTGGAAAAACTCTGAAATGGTCAAGAGGTGAAGAATCTATCTATCTATCACTCCGTCCAGAATCAGGGAAGGAAACCATCTTGGCCGTACCTGCAGCCTCCCTGCAAAGAGCATATTGATATGGGGGAACTGTAAAAGGCTGATGGGATAACTGATTTAGGATCTGACAGAAGTAAATTGGATTGATTTGGAGATTGGACATACAGAAGTAATTGCTGAGTATTGGTCAGAGCTCCTGCAGCACCAGTGTCAACACCATCTTTGTCAATATATCTGTCACCACTAATTCTTATTCACCTATGTATTTTGAGAAGGGTCTGAAAGAGAAAAAAAACCCCTCACAACAAAACCTAGAAATGCAAAATGTATATGTATTTGTAATAATCATTATTTAAGACCCAGTTCTGATTATTAAATATTTTTCAATATAAAGCATGACTGTCTTATATTTTACCTTTTGGGACTAGAGACCCTAGGAACAGAGGAATTGTAATGCTGGAACCAGTCTGAACCTGTGCTTCATCTAAGTCTTGTATCCTGCTTCCAGCTATCATCAAAAACAGATGCTTCAGAAAGCTGGAGAAGAGATCTCTACTAGTGATAATAACCCCCACAGGATAACAGTCTTCCTATCCTTATCACTTACACCCTTAGGCACAAGGGTTTGTATTTATCATACACATTTTTTAATGCTATGATATGTTTTCACTATGCATATAAATGTTTCACCCTTTTTTAACGCTGTATAGACCACAGCCCTTGCTGATGCAGGCACCAACATGGAGAAGCAGATGCTTCACCACAAAAGGTAAGATGAAAAATAGAAGATGTATGATATGAGCTGCATTTTAAAACATAATTCAACAAAAAAAAAATTGAATGTCAGAGTGCAGCAGAAAGAGTGGGCTGTTTTGAGAGTGCTTGTCCCCCAGTTTGAATGCTGCAGCCAACACAAGCCAGCAGCAAGTGGGCTGTGGGAGACAGGCTAGGCTGCAGCTCAGCAAGTGTGGTATGCAGCAGGAGGTTAAAAAGATGTAAAGTGGGTGAGACAGACCATAAAGATCAGAGACATGATCTCACATGGATACAAGTGTACAACATAACGGATCACAAGCTCATTTCATTCCCTAACCATTTCTACCTATTCCATTGTTAGCTGTGACAACTATATAGATGTGTTTGGGTGCATTTGTTCAGTGTGTTTTGGATCTGTATTCTCTTACCCTCGCATCTCACCCAGGATTGAAGAAAGCAGTATTTAAGTTCTCAGCATAAAGAGCAGCCAATACAAAAAAAATCCTTGTGAGGTAGTACTAGTCGGCACTTGTATGAAGCAAAGTCTAAACATAGTTGTTTGCTCTGTATTTTTTTTTTTTTATATTTTTTAGGAAAATAGAGAAAACGCCAAACTGTTAACTAATTTTCAAACTGAATCAGTTTTGCTTCCAAGATTACAAAAAAGTTCACACCAAGTTTTTATTATTATTATTACTTGCAATATAAAATCCATTTTAAATTGTAAATGCTATGAATATTTCAATGTGGCGTGTTCTATGTGGTCAGTTCTATGACTGCATTAAAATTTCAGGTACTCTTCTTCTGCAGTGTTTAATACTCAGAACACAGATGATGCCGATAGTCTGAATGCCGTATGACATACCACTAGTTCACTGGGATGTAACTAATACATATCACTAGGCAGGTAAACAAGTCTGGATTATGCCTGGCTGCCTGAGGGAAACTGCCTGTGGCTGGCTGCCTTTATTCAGTTGCAGAAAAGCAAAGACAGGAAGGGTATGACCCTGACCACACACTATACAGCCTCACTTGATGGTTCACCCAACAGGTGAGATCTGAGAAAGCCCCATACAGCCTTGGGAGTTAGAGCTTCCCGATCCTCTGTTTCCGAGCACCAAGCTTAGATGGCTGCTTCCTCAGTAGCCTAGAGTTCTTTTGAACTCATGTTGGCCATTGAAATGCTCAAAGTATTTGAGTGTTTGTAGGGTTTCATTTTGAGCCCTGGATTTTGCTGTGGAAGTCAACTAGGAAAAAGTTAAACATGGCAACACCAAAATCCTTTTATGAATCTGGGCCTAGACTGATATACTTACGTTCAAGGTGGCTCAAAGCGTCTCAGAATTGTAGGCACAGGCTAATTTGTAGCCAAGACAGACCCATGACTCCATCTGTTATGGAAAGTAGAGGAGAGACAGAACCTGGAAAAAGAAGGATGGGGAAAGATCCAAGAAGGTGGGATTTACAGTGGCGTAGAGGGTCCACCATAGGCTGATCTGTTCCTTGGTGGCTGACAGTGGTGGGAGCAGGCAGGCAGAGCTACATCTGTGCTGTTTTATTGACCCTTCTCTCTTTCTTCCATTTTGTTGCCATAAGCAACTGGGTACTTTGGTTACATCTAGCAGCAAACCTAGAATCACTAGCAAAGCTCTAAGGAGACCTATGAAAATAACCAACCAATAAATAATTCATCAAATGCTGGGATTATTTTAATTGATTTCATGATATGCTGTGTAGTATTAAGTGAATTGTATCTGCTGATTAGGAAGTCTGTTTTCCTTTGTTATAAATGTTTTAGCTTTTGGGTAAAATGACTGTGCTTTCTTCTTTTTAATCTCCATAAAATAGCAGGCTTTTATCTTGTGTGTCATCTAGGAAGAGGTCTTTTTAATCAATTAAAAACAGTAAATTCACACCTTCACAAACCCAAGGTTTTTATTTTGTAAGTTTAACATGAATCATTTCTGATAGCTTTTGATGGTCTGCTTAGACTGGCACGAGTGTGTGGGTTATGTCTGCATCACTCATATGCAGCAGTCTGTCGAGTTCCCAGGCATACTCACCTGTGACAACACAGGTCTTGGAAGTATAGATGCCCACAGACAGCCTGTTTGGGCAAATCAGGTGCCATCCACACGGTTCACTGTCCTAACGGCACACACTCCAGTAACTCACTGTGGTTGAGCATGTAGGGTCCTGAAATTCAGGGGTACATTTTTTCAGCTTGCTGCTCTATTTTGGGAAGACATCTAGACATGTAATAGCTAATATTTATCAAGTAGTGCAGTTGCTGAGCAGTGTCTGCAGTGAATTTAAACACTGGGAATCTGGTTAATTTCAGAAATGCAAAGTTGCAGCAGAAATTCTCAGTGCAGGACAGGTGCATACCTCTTGCTTTTGGTCACCTTCTCTACTTGCGGTATAAGCAAAAGTTGTGTATTCATGAACCAAAGCACAATTCTGTGTTGTAATTTGGTCCCGTAACAGCTGAACCTGGAGAATAATCTCAGTTGTGCCTGTCAGGAGATAAACTGGGATATCCATAAGGATATTCTTCATGCATAAAATGAAGTCTAGAAGAGCAGCCATTCTGCAGCTATACTGCTCCTGATCCCCCTTCCAGGCAGACCTTCTAGCAGCGGACAGCAAGGGGTAGCTTGCTGAGACAGATTCATATTGCCTCTTTTATTGTCACGGTGAACTTCAAGAACAGTCAGGATCCAGGCTTCCTATAGCCCATTCATCTCAATGAAGTGAGGAAAACTGTGGTAAAGGATCGAAGATGGTTAAACCCCCAGTTTCTCCAACAAGGTGATTCAACGTTTAGTCATTGACATACTGTTCTTCACTTTCTCCTACACATTATTATGAGGGGAAAAAGATCATTAGTAATCACTGGATTAACTTCTCTCCAGGCTATGAGGCAGCTGTTTACAATTGGGTTTTTGTTGTTGAAAACTACTGAGTATTGTGCCTTTGTCTTGAGATTTCCTTTCTCTCCTATACATTACAATTGAATGAAGATTTACTCTTAAGGGTAATTTCAAACTGTGGTAACATGGTACATGCACTTCCCCTCTGAACTACAGCAACAGTTTGACATTGGGAGGTCATACCTGGTCAAGTGTTAGTTACAGACTCCATCAGTTTTGTGATAGTTGAGGGTAGGCCACCTGTCTAGATTTTTTTTCTCTCTCCCTTTACTCATTTGTGGAAGATTAACACCACCTTAACAATTTAGCCATATTCAGGAACAACTGCTGGTTTTAAAGATACATGTGCTATATCACAGTTCATTTTATCCGGAATGTGCTGAATATTTTCTAGCCTTATCAGTTTAGTACCCTTGAATTTTTGAGTGACTGCAGCTAGTATTTCAAAACTGTCAAGACAGAAAATACGTCAGATAATGGAACTCCAGCACAGACTGCAGTCACTGAACATTTGAAATAATCACGAGACATCAGAGCGTACCATGAGAGATCGATCATACAGCTAATAAACCCATACTCCATTACCTATTCAGAACTATCTTTCCCTCTGTCCTTTCACAAAAAAAAGGCAGAAGGAGCTTCTACAAGTTTGCCTGTGGCAGGAAACAAATATTCAGTGATTATTTGAAACCACAAGGGCAGCACTTTCTGCATGATACAACTAACTACTTGGTTAGACCAAGAGAAGTTGGGAGGATTGTTATAATTAAGTACATCTAACAGGGTGTTCCGGGCCTTGGATCTTTTATTATCATCACATTGTCTGCCTTTGATTCTTCGAAAAACTTCAGCATTTGAATTACAAGTTCCCGTACCAACTCGCGTGCTGTAAAGGACCAAGTGCAGTGGGACACAGTGGCTCAGGGATGATGCTCAGTACACATAGGTTCAGAGTTTGACTGCAAGGGCACAACTGGAGGGACATCTAGATGTCTTTTGCTTGGCCAGTGAGATCTTTTACTTGACATGTCACCTGCAACATCTGATAGAGCAAAACATTACACCACCTTAAACCAAAAATAGGAAAAAGTAATCCAAATCAGCACCTTAAATCAAAATGGGAAGAAGCAGGATCTTCCCCACATTAAATGACTTCCAAGAGCACAGTGGAGATGAGAAGTTACAACTGATGCATGCTATTCTCATGCTTTAATGTGATGTTTGGCAGCACCGCCAAACCAAGCACTCCCAAACTCTGAACCTCATCCAGAAATCTTGACAGGACCCTGGAAATCACAACAGTTCAAATAATTACTACAAGTGTGTCTTTATTTGTTTTCCTGGGTTCAAACCATTACCATCCAGCTCCAGTTTTTCTAGCATGCAGCTCGCAGGAATACAAAAGGCTTCGAGAAAACAGCAGGCGCTGCGAGAGCCGGTAGCCACGGCTGTGCAGGCGGATGGTCAGGCGGCCGCAGCAGCGTCTACCGTCAGCAACTTTGGCGTCGAAGTATTTACGGTGCGGGGAGGAATCACAGGGCATCACCAAAAGGCGCTCCGAGGCTGCCCCGGCCCCGCCGAGCGGGCCCCGCTTACCCGCTGCCCCGACCCCACGGCGCGGGGGCGGCCGGTGCCGGGCCTGCGCCTGCGCCTCGGCCCTCCCCCGGCGGCGGCGGGGGCCGTGCCGACCCGGTGCGAGGGACCGGAGGCCCGTGGAAGGCAGGGGGCGCGGGTCAGATGCCGGCTCCGAGGGGGTCTGTCGGTGGCTGGGCCCCGGGGCGGCACCGCCCGGGTCCGAGGGGCAGGGCAGGGCAGGGCGCCGAGTCCCAGCACCGCAGCCCCGCCTCAGTCCCCCACAAGGGCGGCGGGGAGCGGCCGGGCAGCCCCGGCGGCCTCCGCCTCCTCCGCCGGCGCCGGAAAGGACAGCAGCTAGAGGGAGCTCCTCCGACTGCATCTGCCCGTGCGCCCCGGCTCCTTTCATAGGCTCCCCCGCCCCCTCCCCTCCCTCCTTCCCCCGTGATGGCGGAGGACAGCGAGTCTGCGGCTAGCCAGCAGAGCCTGGAGCTAGATGACCAGGACACCTGCGGTATAGACGGCGACAATGAGGAGGAAACCGAGCACGCCAAGGGGTAGGGGCGCGCTGCGGCGGGGCGGGCGGGCACAGCTCGAGGAGGCAGCCCCCGTGTCTGCCGCCGCGGCAGCGGTGGGGCTGGAAGTGCCGCCGCGGCCGCCGGCCGGGCCGGGCCGGGTTTCCCTCGCCGCGCCGGGCAGCGGCGTGGGGGGCGTGCGAGGCGCTCCCCTGCCAGCGGGCGGGCGGCCTGCATGGCGCTGCGCGGCCCGGCTCGGCGCTCCTCCGCGGCGCCTGCGCGTGTGCCGCCCGCGGCTGAGGGGGCCCCGCCGGCGGCAGCCCGCGCCCTTCTCCCGGGCCGCCTCCCGTCGCGGCTGGCAGCGTGTGGACGTGTGTGGACCCTGCGGCCCCGCCGTGCCGCCCGGCTCGGCGCCCCTTGCCCCGCCGGGGGTGGCCTTCGCCCGCGAGAGGCGGGCGGCCGGGCCCCGGCCTGAGGTGAGGGGGGCGGCGGGGCAGACGTTCCCCGCTGGACGCCGGCCTTGCAAAGCGCGCCTTAAAAGGGAGGGTAAACGCTGTTTTGTTGTTCGCGCGTTTTCAGGGTCTGGGGACTTCCCTAGGGTTTTCTCGGCCGTTGGGAAGCGCCCCGGAGCGGGTCTCTGCTCTGGGGACGTGCCCCTGCGCTGCCTGGCTCGGTTCGGCGGGTCCTCGGGGCGGCCCCGGCGGCCGGCACCCTCGCGCGCCCCCTCATCTCCCTCCCGCTCCCCTCCCGGCCTGGGACCCGTCCGGGCAGCGGCCGAGTCCGTCTGCCCCCCAGGCACTCCTCCTCGGCGTCACCCATTGTCCGCAAGGAAATGTTACCTCCAAATCCACACGCTGGTGGAGAGTAGAGCGCGTGTTTGACCAAGGCAGCGGCCGGAGCAAACGCTGTTGTTCTGGTTGTCGCTCCCTCTCGGCAAATCTTGCGTCTGGGGTCTTCCCACGCTGGGGATCAGGCGCTGCCTCTGGTCGCTGGGGGAGCTGGCAGGAGGAGAGGGGGAGCTGGCAGGAGGAGAGGGGGGAGCTGGCAGGAGGAGAGGGGGGAGCTGGCAGGAGGAGAGGGGGGAGCTGGCAGGAGGAGAGGGGGGAGCTGGCAGGAGGAGAGGGGGAGCTGGCAGGAGGGACAGCCGGCAGCAGGGCAGCCCGTCGCACCGGCCGGCATGAGGCAGCGGGCCTCTGGCCGGGCACGAGGTGCCAAGGGGCTGGAGCTGGGGGCTTTTGGGGCAGCGAAGTGGGAGGAACGTGTTTTAAAAAATGGACTTAAGTTTACTTTTTTGAGAGGTTAGGAAATGCAATTGTGGAGAAGACGCTTTGTTGTCACAGCTAGGAGTGGCTGGAGTAACCTGAAATGGGTTAATTTATACGCTGCTACGCAAATACCTTCCTCATGAATTTCTGATTCATCTGGTTGAGAGCATTTCTGTAGGTGATTGATGTTTGAGGATGTTTGTCGTTTGTCGTCTCCTGCCCCTCGGATTTGCTTGGCAACAAGCAGCTCTGCATCTTAAACGTGGCAAGAGAAATCAAAGAGGCTTGGGAGGACTGACTTGTCTGAAAGGCAGGAAAGGGAAAAACTTTGATGCTTGCTGCTCTGTCAGTGAATTCAGTGCATGCACGTTGAAATAGTTGGGTTAAAAATAATTCTAGTAATACAAATCTGGGATATTAAAACGGGACACAATAGTGTTTAATTATCTTGGGTGCTTGGTTATGTTTGTTTTGCCTAAATAAGCCACAGTTGATGATTTCCAAATATGTTAAAGTAACACTGCTAAGAGCAGAGAGAGATTATTGCTTTTCATAGGAGCCAGCCTGTCTAGAATTCATTCGTACTTTATTCCTACTCCAGTTTTCTCTTTCTGTGTGTGACTGAGCTGTCGCTGCCCTCTGCAGTGTAGCGAGGCTTGCAGCTACACACTCGGAGTGGCTGCTGTGACAGTGAGTGCAGAAGCAGTGTGCAAGGAGCAGCTGGGGAACAAAGAATTGCACTTCGGTGCTTTCTATTGCAGGTTGCTGCTAGTCTACTCCAAGGCTCGCTGAGCTCTGGGAGACAACTGCTGTTCTCCCCAAAACTTGTTTTTGTTGAATATCCCAAATGTCTTTTAACGAGTATTTCACAGAAGCTGCTTTATTTGTCTTTGTATAAAAGAAAGTGAATGCTTCCAAGTAATATGTTCAGTTAAATTAGTGGTAGATCATTCCAGTAGAAAAAGTCTCTATGTATTTGTATCATTTTTCTATAATGTTTCTGATGCATGAAGTCTAATACTGACTTCTGAATAATTATATTTTCCTGTAATCTTTTTGCTACTATTTGTCTGCAGGCTGAAGTATTCAAACAAATTCCATCAAATGAAAAGAAAAATCTTACATTACAGCAAATTCAAAGATCTACTCTTGATCTGGGAGATTAACCCATGGTATTAGGAGCCTAATTATTCCCTGTTTTGTCCATATCATAGTATATTAATTTTTGTGGTAGCCTTAAAGTTTGTTTTCAGCTTTTAGATTAGGTTTTTTATACCTGCGCAATTTATGAGCCGTCTTACTACTTGAGACTATGACTGTGTCAACTGGTTTGCTAAATTCTGAATGGTCTCCATTGCTGCTGGTCAGTATTTAATCTCATGCTGTTTTAACTCTCACTTTTTTAGAAGAAGGTAGAGTGTGTTGCATGTCGGTCTCTAGTAGGATTGCTTTGTAAGTGAAGTTACTTTCAGCTGTTTCTTGCCATTTGAAAATAGGTCCTTCTAATACTGACCACAGAAAAACCGTGGGTTTTATATATATGTATGAATTTGAATTATTTTTTTAATTTGCTTTTTTTATGTGCTTGAGCACTGAATGACTGCAGCAGAAAATACCATTTTATAGCTCTCAACTGTGCAAATGTTTTCGTCCTCTGTTTTGCTCCTGTTTTTTAGATGCAGGATTATGTATGTTGTGTGACTCATTGCTGTTCTATTCTGTGTCTGCAGTTTGCTCCTGCTAGGTGCATTATGCTGTACTTGTTCTGTTTCATAATAAAGTGCTTACAAAATAGCTTTGTTAGTATGTATGTGGAAAAAATGTATTTATTGCACCTGAATCCACCCTACTGAGCCTAGCTTTGTAAGGTCTCTCAGTTTATACTAAATAGCTCCTTGTGCTCCATGGCAGAAAGGCTTTGGGCACAGAACATTTAGTAAACAGATGAGGAAAAAGTATGACCTTTAAACAACTCCCTCCCCAACCCTCACAAAGTATTTACTTTGAATGTTTTAGTAGTATACACTTTCGATTGTTGTTAAATGGCAACTTTATAATGAGCACTACTTTCAGATTCTCAATTTTTTAAAAATAAATATGTTTGAGGTACTGGAGGCAGCGCTCAGTGTTAGCATGTGAGATTTACATCTTGGTGTACAGCCTTACAGACTTGAAGGGGGAGGCAGAGAAATCATGCAGAGCTTTGAGGAATATTTCTTGGGTTAGGTTTTAAGGCATTGCTACCAGGTTTTCATGCTCAAAAAACTTGCATTTTCAAGTATCGAAGTGTATGCAAGTGAAAACTTCCAGAGAGGCTGTCAGTAACGGTTATTTGTTAGTAAGTGGAATTTGAAGAATATAAGCCCTTCTGGTCAGGAGCTTGTTCTCTTGAAGTGGTGGTAGTCTAATACAGCAATGGGAAAGCCCTTTACATCTAAGGCTCCATTTTCTTTATGAACCAACAGCCCTAGTATAAACAATACTACTTTGAAAATTTTTGGAGTCCTGCCCATATGCAGAAGATCTCATTTCTGTGATCAAAAAGATCTATATAATGTCTTCAGAAATGTAGTTTTGCAACCTCACTTACAGAGAGAGAAAAAATACCGTGAAGGCGGAACCCACCCCCCCAACAGGCCTCGTCCTTTGCAGCTTAAAAATAAGCATCTCAAGTACATGTTTGGTTTTAAATTTGAGAAATTGCTAACTTAAAATTACATTTCCATGTAATTTAAAACAGATGTTGATATTACAAAAAGCTCTTTCTGCTAAAGTAGAATTTAGTGTCCAAAAAGGCAGTTGAAATAACACTGATGAATATTCAGTGGGAAAGATAATCTCAAATCAAAACCAAGGGAGCCAAAACAGTTTGACCACCTGAGTAGGGTAACTGTCACGTTCCTCCTGATTCTTCCATCTCAGCTTTTCATGGTTTTGCTTAGAGCTCCACAAAGTTAAGTTTCTCTGCCTTTGCCACACTCCTCCCCAAACACAGTAAGTATCGCCATTTTTCAGTTAACCCTCTTCCCCCAAAACAACAAACAAAACCACAATACAGGGAGAAGAAAAATCTTTTTTCACATTTATGCAAAACACCAGATGTGTGTACATAAGTGGAAAGGTATGTGGGTGGGATCATGGGCTTGCATTTGTAACTTACAGACAAAAATCATAAAACTGTGGGCCTAAGTGACTGTCTCAGAGTTGTAGCCACAGCCTGTTTCTGTGGCAAAGTTTGGTCTCTTTGGGGCAGAATGAGCTCTTTTGGCTCTTCTTTTGCCTCAGCTGAATTGCACCCTGCTTTTGTGCTGTTCTTTCTTATTCATCAGACTGACAAAACTGTTATCGTGGGTGCAGTTAAAAATATCTGAGACCACATCCGTGCTTAAGTACACCTCAGCCTCAGTGTGTAGGCTTGCCCTTCTGTCAGTAAAGTGCTCCTGGTGTAAGTGTGTCTCTACTAGACTGACACAGTCAAAATCTTCCCTGACTGACAAACTCAAAATGCTGAGTATTTTTCTTAGTATAACCAGCTGTGGGCTGTGTGATGGGCTGGGTTGGGGCTGATGTGATGTGTGAAAAGGTTATGTTTCCTGACGTGACAGCTAGATATGGCATCAACCTGAGTTGCATATCCTTTTTCTGCTTCCCGTGTGGGACCTGTGCTCTCAGTTGTGTCGCTTCAACAGTAGCAGGGTAGTTCAGAAAAAGAGATTTCACAGTTAAAGATCAGCTTTCACAGAAGTTGGCGACTCCCCTCTGCCCCAAACTTCTAAGAGTGAGATCCGTTTCATGGTGTCATCATATAGGTGTATCTGAGCAGGCAAAGGAGAACTCAGATCTTAGTCAGCACACAAGACTGTTTAATTCAGAGAAAAGCTTTTAATAGGAGTCTGCTTTTAATCTTGTTACCTTTGCATATCCTTTGTGCTGTCATGTCCAGTGTAATTACTATAGGTTGAGCAACAAGGTTCCTCCCTTCCCCGCCATTCTCACTCCCAGTTTTAAAGCCTTTCAGTTCGTTTCAAGGCAGAGTGTGAGAAAGACAAAAATTCCTGAGATTATTTGCTTTTGCTTTTGCCCTGATTTGCTTGGTATCTCTGGCTGTAACTTGTGTTGGACAAACCTGTTTACTCAGTAGAAGTTTCTGCTTGCTGCCTGCTGCCAAATCTCTGGGTTGCAGGCGTGCCTAAGTAGTTGAAGGATAAATGGTTCTCTCTTTATATCTTCTTTGTAGATTTTATGAACAGTAACAGTAAAAAAAGACAGACCCAAACAGGAGACTATGCATAAATAATTGCCCCAAACGGTCTCTGAATAACCTGTCAAAGATACCAGTATTTATTTTGTCAGAAGTAGTGTGAAAGCTCTAAACCTGAAGGTCATAAGCCAAAGACTGGGATTTTGGAAGATTTAAAAAAAAAGAGTAGTTGTGAATGTCATGTATATTTTACAACAATTTAGTCCTGCCTCTTTCACAGCAAAAAAAGTAGGCATTTCTATATGAAAAAGACCTTGAGCTGGTCAAAGAACAAGCTAATATTATCCTGGTAAGAGTACCATTTAACTGGGGGTAACATTAGTAAAGCTTGGCAGAGCTGCTTTTTCTCCATAGCTGCCAAATTTTTTTTAGTACAGTCATTCATTATTTCACCAAACCAAATAAAACATTGACCCTCAGGTAATCCCAGCGAGCAGCATTCCCCTCTGGTGTGAGTGGGGCTGGCTCCTGCTGAAAGGCGAGAAGACAAGTGAGCTGCACCCATGCAACTTGGAGCTCGGCGCCTGCTGCAGGCATCTGTTCAAAAACTTCTTGCTGAAACTCATCGTAGACTTTTGTTCAACACAAAAAAAGGGCTCTTGGGAGTCAGCTCAAGGACACAGTGGCATCATGTGGTATCATTTATTTTCTGTATGTGAGATGTTAAGAGGAAAAGGTGAAAGTTTGTGGACAGTTCAAGAAAGTAGAAGAGTACCTCATTAAATTAATCTTGGCGAAGATGAAATCACTTTCCCCAGTATTTTTATCTCACTTTTGCCACAGATGGTAAAGTCCTAGGTCTTGTACATGTTTGGTTTTTTACTCTGTCACATTTATAACCTCTTGCCAGGCCTCTGGGTCTGTTCTGTGTTTAAACTCTGGACAAAATGTCAGTTTGATATACAGGCCTTCAAACATTTAAATTTTATTATTTTAAACTGAGAGTATAGACATTGTTAACAGAATTGTCTGGGTGATCTGGCAGTATCTTCATTCTGCAACAGAAAATTTTCTTCCTGCCTCACTTACACAACTCCATCTTTTCTTTCTGCAGACTTCTGGTAAATACTACAAATTCTCTTCTCTTTCCAGTGAGTGTATCTGATCTGTTACACTCTTGTCTGTTGAATAACTCCTTGGTCCAATCCCAGAGGGAGCTGCATTTATAACTCTTTCCCCTCTTTCTCTGAGAATAACTTAACCCAATGTAACTGTGAATGTTAAGGACTTCTCAGGCTTGATGTTTCACTACAGGCTGTTCTAGAGAACAGTCATGATCTCACGGAAATGGGTCTGTTTAGTTGCGTGTTTGATTACTTGCAGGCTTTTGGCTTCCAATTGGACATTTGGGTGTTTTGTTGCTCATTTCAGCTCTGAGAAGGTATAGGTGCTAAGACTGAGCATCATAATCTTGAAAGTGAGCATGTTATAGTGAATAACATGGCCCTTGCAAATGTGTTGTTCTCAGTTACTTAGTAATTTAGTTATGTTCTTGTGAGTTCTCATTCTTTTGGTTTACCAGTATCACCTCTTGATTTTTTTTTTCCCCCTTCCAGAATTAAAATAAACAATTGTTTGTTGTATTGACTTTTTTCTTTTCCAGTGAAAAACACTCAGGCCCCCCAAACACCACTGTCTGTCTTGAGCTCCATTATATAGGTATGGTTTTGCTGGGATATTAACCTCTTGAAGAGGATTCAGTGTTAACTGACTCATTGCCTCCTTATTTGCCTTCTGTCTGGGAGTTGCCAACACCTCCCACGCTTCCCAGATTCTAATCTAATCTTGATTCTATATCTTGATTATTTGTCAAATTAAAATCTTCTTAAAGAAGGAAGGAGTTGTATTATCAATAGTCAAAACATGTCAGAATCTGCAAGTGCAGTGTATACTTTGCTATTGCTATGTTTTGGGTTTGTTTTTTTTTTTTTTGACGACCCCATTGTATTTACTGTTTTAAAGCACAAATATTTGGTTACTTTTGTTTCTTACTGCATTTTCAGCAAGACTTTCATCACTTCTAAGTTAGAAACAAAATTCCTTGAAAACAGAATGTTGTTGTTTGCATTCATCTGAAATTCAGGTGTGCCTGATGGTTGAGCATGAAGCAGAAAAAAAAACTAGGCCACTGAAAATTACTGAATTTCCAGGGAGGTTACTTTCCTGAGTTCCTCTAAACTCTGTTGAATTTGGTAGTTTCATGTTTGTGCTGGCTAATAGCCTGGAGAAGAGCACTGGCTCTTATAGATGTCACAATTTGACACTAGTGTGTCAGAACGCCTGGGTGTATAGAAAGCCTGACTATAAAACCAATTAGAAAGCACTTGCAGGAACTTTTTCATCAGTGCTCTCAGTTCCCCCTTTCCTTCGCTTTTCCTTCACATTCAAACTGCTGTTAGATTTTTCATATTAAATGCTGTTTTTTCTATATTTAACTTTTTTTGAATTTTGAGCTCAGTGGTATTGATTTTTCTCATTGCACATTCTCTGAATCTCTGGCAGAAGTCCTGGAGGGGATTTGGGAGCGAAGAAGAAGAAAAAGAAGCAGAAGAGAAAAAAGGAGAAACCAAATTCTGGAGGCACCAAATCAGATTCTGCATCTGATTCCCAGGAGATTAAAATTCAACAGCCTTCAAAAGTGAGAGCCTGGTTATGTTTTAATTTGTCCTTGCTTTCTAATTTAATTTTAATTTGTGTGGTTTTTTTGCTCTTTGTAAAAGCAAGTTGGTAGTTCTGCCTTAACATGTCAGAATTAAGCAGATGGTTACTGTCCTGAATAGAGACAGAATAAGACCTGGTGTTTGCAGACTATGTGAAGTTAGCTGGAGAGTCGTCGTCATGACCACAGTGTGGTGTACTGTGAGAAAAGCAGAGGAGGAGGTGTTCTGCCTTTCTTTTTCAGCAGTTAGGACTCAAGACTAGTGACATCTTTGTCAGAGGGAATCTCAATCTGCAGTGGTAATGTTTTTAGATAGATGTTGTATTTGATGAGTTGCACTTAGCCACCATCTGACTTGGCTTAGCACAGTTTCAGTGACTTGTACGGCACAATGCTATCTCATGGTGAGCATCAGCAGTAGGGAGGGAAGGTGTATCTGCTATGCCAACCAGAGTCTCATTTGGGCAAACAAGAAGCATGTCATCTTACATAAAATGCAGTAATCGCTAACATGTAGATACAGACTGAAGAAACTTTTTGCCATCTGAAAGACCTCTGCTGTAAAGAAGACAACATTATGTGAGGGGATGTATGGTCTCTGTGGACTTTGTGATAAAATGGCATTGTCTGTGTGCATTTTGACTACAGTGTTGTGAATGAATGGTGAATAATGTGACATGGTGGCTTTTTAAATTACAGCTTTTATCTCAAGAGAAATCTGAGCCTGAGAAAGTTTGTAACATGATAAAGTTTATGGACTGTTGAGCATGTTGAAGTAGTTATATTTGCTTTATTTTATCAACGTGGAGAATGTTACACCATTATACCAATAGTACTATTAATCCTCTAAGATTTGTCAAGATTTGTCATCGGGGCTACCAACTGATTTTAGGGAAAAAGTTGTGTTTTGGCTCACTAACATACTGATAGATTTTGTGTTGTCCCTTTAGATCTTCTCTTGTCACCCCCATTGCTTTGAATGGGCACATTTGGCAGAAGGGACACTTTAAAATACGTAGAGAGATCTTCAGTACTTTGTGATCTCACCACATGTTTCAATACTGCGTTTCTAAAAGCAAGTGGCATGAATTGCTAATATGATTGTTTGCAAACCATAACCAAGTAACCTCACTCATTTACAATTGGAGTAAGGTAAATTTTAATGTTAACCTAAAGACATAGTCCATTGCTGCAGTATCTTGGGAGTTCCTTGGTTCCCTGCTGACCAAAGTTATTATTCCGTATGTTGCCTCTAATTGGATTAAAAGGAAGCTGCTTCACTTCCTATGTTTTCATGTGCAATATTTAGTCCTTGGCATGTTGCGGTCTTGCACCCCATTTCTCTGGTGCGATGCATTTTGCAAATGTAGAAGCCTATCCTTGTTCCAAGTTGTGTACTTAGGGTGGCACCCTTGATGACTATTTTACTCCTACAAGTTTAGCCACTTCGTTAGCAATGTTACAAAATTTTTTCTCTTACTGGCATAAAAGTTCTTATTTAAGTCATTCTCTCAAGATCTAGGCAGCTAAACTATTTTACTATTCTTATATAGCTTCCACTTTACTTGCAAATGCATCAGTGTTTGCTGTTTTTTCGCCTTCTTTGCTGTGTTCCAGGCAGACACACTCATAAGTAGAGGAGTTTCTCTGTCTTGGACAACTTTCCTGGTTTAGATTTCTCAAAAGCATCTTAAACTGCTGATTTGGATCAGTGTGGAGAAGTGTATTTTTCTCTGCTACTCAAGTGATACTTACATTTTGTATTTGGTGATATGTGAAATCTATTATAGAAAAAAGGCTTCTAGCATTTGCTTGCTCTTGGTTGAAAAGAGATTTACAAAGTATTTCAGAGGCGTGACATTATACACCTTACCTCTAAGAGAATATATGCAGGATCATCAGGAAATGCTCAGTGGGGCTTATGAACTCATTGGAAATTATTTTGAAAACAGATTTTGAGGACAGATGAGTTTGTAAACAGGTGTACCAGTCTGGAGATGAGAAGAACGGAACAGTGACTGTCCTTGGCTTCTCGCTCTCTTACTTGTGGTACTGGACTTCTTGAACATTGACGTGAGTGTAACCACAGCAAGAAGTGCTTATTAGCATTGTATGCTTATGACGACCTTTGGGACACTTCATTGCCCATTTCAGAAGACTGATTTCCCCAGTTGAATAGACTGTCCACACTGGCACAAAGTAAGTTTGCCAGATCTGCAATATTGCTAGTCTATTTTTCTAGTCACCAGTGGCCTACGCAACATAGTCACAGAATAATTTAGATTGGAAGGGACCTCTGGAAATCTTTTGACCAACCTCTTGCTTCGAGCAGATCCAATTAGATCAGCTTGCTCCGGCCTAGATCAGGTTGTTTAGTCTTCAAGGATGGGGACTCCACAACTTCTGTGAGCAATCTGTTACTTGTGGTTAAAACCCCACTAATTCCTTGTATCTAAATGGATTTTCCTGTTTTGCAACTTGTCTGTTGTTTCTTGTCCTATCATTGTGCTTCTCTGCAAAGACTTGGCTTGGTGTTCTTTACATCCTCCCATTTCCCAGCAAGATTTCTCCTAGTCCCTTAACTTTCTCTTCTTAAGGCCGAACAAACCAAGGTGTCTCATCTTCTCTTCGAATGTCATGTTCTTCAGTCCCCCAGTCATCTTGGTGACCCTCCATTGAACCCTCTCCACTATGTCAATGTTTTCCTTGTAATGGGGAACCCAAAACTGTGAGATGTGATCTTAGGGGTACCAGATAAAGGGGAAGACTTGCTGGTACAACCCAGTATACAGCTGTCCTCCTTTGCTGGCCAGCAAACTGCTGGCTAATGTTCAGCTTTTTGCTCACCAGGACCTCCAAGTTCTTTTCTGCAAAGCTGCTTCGTATCCAGTCCATGCTGTTCTCTGCCATTGCAAGGGCTTTTAACGTCCTAGGTGCAGGACTTCATATTTGCCTTTGTCAAGCTTTCCAGCCTGTCAAAGTAGCTTTGAATAGCAGCTCTGGGGTCCAGTGTATCAACTATTCTTCCCAACTAGGTATCATCTATGAACTTGCAAAGAAAGCACTTTGTCATGTCCAGATCGTTAAACAGTATTAACCCCTGGCTTCTCAAAATCTTCCTCCTTGCCTTCTTGAAGGTAGGTGTGACATTTCCCTTTTTCCAGTCATGAGAAAGTTCCACCAATTGCTGTAACGTTTTAATCTTTATAGATGCTAGTTGCAGTAACATCAGCCAGCTCCCTCAGCACCTTCAGATGTATCCAGTCTGTTCTTAGGGACCTGTGCATGATTAGTCTGCTAAGTGGTCCCTAACTTCTGCTGCTGTGGTTAATGGGAGCCTGACAGACTGTGCTGCCTGGCTCAGGGACACCAGAGGCCTGAGTTCAGCTCTTGTCACCAAAACTGAGGCAAAAAAAGCATTGTGTACCGCAGCCCTGTTGCACAACAGTGCTGTCTTGTGCTGTGAGGAGATGTTTCTCCTAAACTGAAACTAAACAAAATCACTCCTCTTTCAAATTCACATGAAGTTCTGCATAGGTTTTTCTTGCTTTCTATTAAAGGAAAGCAAAAAGGTTTAAAAGTAAACTTCTTAGGTAGGCTGACCTCTGAATGTTTTGCAAGGAGATTCCTCCTGATATCCCTAGCCATGTTGTATTTAGTACCTGAACATGAACTTTTTATTTTACATATGCTAGTAAGATCTTTTTAGACCCTAATATCTTTTTTTTAGAATTTCCATTTTCTTTTTCTTAATGTAGAAAAAACATTAGAGACTTAAAAGAAACATACAAAATAAATTACAGTATGTCTGTGTTTATATATGATTTCATAATGTACTGGTAAGATTTCAGAATTTATCTAGTGGCATTAGAACTATTTGTATCAGGCCAGCGTGTAATAGACAAATTGATTTTTATTTGATTTGATTGCGAACTTAATGAGAACAGTAACTTACGTCACTGTAATCTGGATCTAGAAATAAGGTAGGTTTTTTTAGTGTTGCTCTAAAGTGTGTAAATATGTAAATTCACAGCTACTGAGATGACAGGCGTTTAAAGCATGCTCACAGTAAAATTTTGCAATACTTCAATTAATGAAAGAAATTGCATAATGTTTGGAGAGTACAAGTTTTTATTATAAATAGAAAATTATGTCCTGCTTGAGCTACAGGCAGGGAGTTTCACTCCTTTTGTGACTGAGGATAAGGCAGTTGCCTGTCCAAATGAAGGTTTACATCATTACTACATGTAGTTTAGTGTGGTTTTTCAACGCATGAATCCTAGAAAGAGAGTGGAATATGGAAACAGTGATCCATTGATATTCAGAAAAAAAAATCTGGTTTGAAATCTCAGTGCAGAATTGCTTGAAGTTTTCCAATGCATTTGAGACTATTCCTTCAAATGTATTTATTGCACTGCAGTCTGGAAAAACCTGAGCCCAGGCATGCTGTTAGTGTGCCTCAGAATAGAACTTAACAACTTGGGAGATAACAAAACAAATACATAGATTAAAAAAGAGAGAGAAATGCCTTTAGATTCAGAAGTCTGTTACCATTTTCCTCTGTGCTTTCCCATGCAGATAAAAATTTCATTCCAGTTAAACTTACTCAGAGTGATCAAAAGTGAGGCATTAAGACCTCTGTTTAGAAATGCTTAGCCTCAGGTTTTATGCTTTTCAAATAAATACTCAGTAAAGATTTTTCAACTTTTAAGTGGATTTATTTTATGCATCTGCTTCTATCAGTTAAGATTACCTTTAGTTGTGAGCATTGGCAGAGTTGGCATTAGTGGCAAGATGGTTAACTCCTAGGTATGATGCAATGCAGAGAGGTACCTACCATAATAATTGCAAGCTAACAGAAAGCAGCTAAAATATAACTAAGGTTAAAAAGCAGATATTTGTACCAATGCAGTGTACCTGACATACTGAACCATAGCAAATCTAAGTATTATTTTATATTGTATGTGTAAAGTACAACTTCAGCTATCTCTGTGTGTACCAGTGGTATCTTTAGATTGTTAGATATCTAAACTGATTGTTTCATTGTATTTTACCTGGGGCGGGGGGTGTGGGGTGTGGGGGTGTGTGTGTGAATATAAGAAGCTTTTTATTGTGGTACTGGTATCCTGCCTTAACGCTGCATTGTTTGTGTTAAGAATATTGAAGTTTCATGGTTAAATGCAAGCATAACTCAAAACTATGAAGTATTTTGTGAAGTTGCTTGCAGTTGGCTTCCCACCCTCTTTCTTCCGAAGGTTATACCTAAACTAGCCATGATGAGACAAGTACATGAAAGAATATGTAACAGTAAAATAAGTGAACTTGTTTGTACAACTGTTTAAAGTAAATGTACACAATAAGCTTCCTCTTCGATTTGTCTCTGTGTGCAGAATCCAGCCATTCCAATGCAGAAGCTTCAAGACATCCAGAGAGCAATGGAGCTGCTCTCTGCATGCCAAGGCCCAGCAAAGAATATTGATGAGGCTACCAAACGTAAATACCAGTTTTGGGATACGCAACCTGTACCTAAACTTAGTAAGTTTAACTGGACCTGGACATAAGATCTGTCTTACTGACCTCTAAAAGAATGTGGTCTTCTCTAAGTGTGGTGTGTTCTCTAAAATGGGTATGAAGTCGGACTGTCTGTGGTAGAGATCCTTAATCTTTTGTGCAATGTGTGTGGAATTCTTGATGTTCTCTAGGAAAGTGCTTGGCCCCCTGCCTGCAAATAGAATGCAACAAAATACGGTGTTAAATCTCATTCTGATGTTCTCTATAAAAATGGGAGATGCTATTGAAGTAGCGTTCCTTTGTATATTGTAGGTCTGAACTCTTGAACAACAGAATGTAGAAGTCTTTTCCCCTTCAGGGAAAATAAGAACTCTTAAGTGCTGACAGAGGGTAAACTTTGATGTCATTTATTTATTTATTCCCCCCCCAGCAGATAGATTTGCTATCACAGAGATAATGACTCTCCTGCTGTAGGCTACACTGTTTTCTTGCAGCTTCAAGTGGATAATGGTGCTTCTCTCACATGTGAACACTTCTACTGCTGTGTGTTCATACACTTCCTCCACAATGTACACTGCTTTGAAGGTAGTTTTCAGAGTCCGTTCTCTATTCTTGGTACCAAGTGAGATGGGGAGGTGACCTCTCCTTGCTTTTAATTTTGTAAGGAATTTGGCAGATTACTTTTTATACTGATCTGATCCCTGATAACACAGTTGGTAAATCTTACTCTTTGTTGGAGAAGGCAGTTGCTGACTCTTGCTTTTTCTGAATTGCTTTCTGAATCTTGTTCTTCCCCCTTCATTATCTTCAAGTTGAGCAACTGTAACTCTTCAGCGCTGACAAAACTTGGGGACCACACAAGTAAAGCAGTTTCAGAGCAATAGCTGTCATTGTTCTGTTCTGCGCGTTTCTCTCCATGGCATTGGAGGCTGGTGTAGAATAAGCAGAAATAAGGTAGAGTCTAAAGCACAGGAGCACTCTGCTGTCTTTCCGCAGGGCAGTATTTCACTTTAATCCATTTCTATAGCTTAATCCACAGTGATCTCATTTCTCCCTGGCTTCTTTGCATAGAGAAGTCCAGAGCAGTGTCCTTGAATGCAGTATTTTCCACTGGACTGAACTGACCTGCCCTGGCTCTTCTCCATACAAACTATCCAGATACTTCTGTAAAACTAATGGTAGTAATTGTCACAGTAATCCTGCCCAAGTACTGGAAGAACCCAGCTGAAATAAGTTGATGTGCAAATAAAAAATAAATACTCTGGCCATGACAAAGGTTTTTCAGAGCTAATTCAGGTTAGTCAATATATCTTACAGCACTTCTACAGAGATGAGTCTCTCACTTGCCAGCCTAAAAGGACCAATACTTTGGCTCTAAAAATAATTTGTTAGTGTTGTTCAGTAGAAATATGCTTTGTTGGATTTGTCCATCAGAGGTTTTGTTCAACAGTGTTTATGAATTGCTCCTTGATTTTTTTTTTGTAAGTTTTTCCTTTATCTGCTGAATGAACATATTGGGAAGTCTTCACTATTTGGCATGCGGGATATGTTGATTCAAGGAATAGCTTTTTCCATAGAAAAAGCTGGCATCTTTGCATTAAATTAACTTCAGGATCCTTCCGCCTTCTAATTAAGGTTGTTAGCACTAGGTTCTTTAGTTAGGCCACGTCTGCCATGTAGTGGCAGTACCATTTAGGCTGTTGATACTTTCCACAGTTTGCATAGAAGTGCTGGTAATGATGATCTTCCAAATTGTAATGGCAGGATGGAAGATCAGGATTGCATGTCATTTGGGAAAAGTTCTTACTACAAAGGAACATTTGACAGTTTAGAGCTTGATGATGGTGATGATAGGGTTGAGTGTTTATGGGTGAGAATCGGGGGGGAAGACCAACAAGGCAGATGTGGTGGGAGCCTATTACAGACCATCCGATCAGGATGAAGAGGCAGGTTAGTGTATGAGGGAAAGGCCATGGATGTTGTCTACCTAGGCTTTAGTAAAGCCTTGACACCATTTCCCACAGCATTCTTCTGGAGAAACTTGGCTGCTCAGGGCTTGAATGGGTATACTTTTCTCTGGGTAGAAAACTGGATGGATGGCCAGGTCCAAGGAATTGTGATGAGTAGAGTTAAATCTAGTTGGTGGCTGGTCTCACCTGGTGTCCCCCAGGGCTCATGATTGGGGCCAGTTCTGTGTAATATCTTTATTGACAATCTGGATGATGGGATCAAGTGCACCCTCAGTCGGTTTGCAGCTGACACCAAGTTGAGCAGGAGTGTTGATCTGCTTGAGGGCAGGAAGGCTCTGCAGGGGGGTCTGGGCAGGCTGGACTGAGGTCCATTGTGTGAGGCTCAACAAGGCTCAGTGCCGGGTCCTGCACTGGGGACACAACAACCCCACACAGTGCTACGGGCTGGGGAAAATGGCTGGAAAGTGCCTGGTGGGAAAGGACCTGGGGTTGCTGGTTGACCTGTGCCAGCTGAACATGAGCCAGCAGTGTGCCCAGGTGGCCAGGAAGCCAACAGCATCTGGGCTTGTGTCAGAAAGAGTGTGGCCAGCAGGGCTGGGGGAGTGACTGTCCCCCTGTATTCAGCACTGGTGAGGCTGCAGCTCGAATCTTGTGTTCAGAATTGTGTCCCTCACTGCAAGAGGGACGTTGAGGTGCCGGAGCGTGTCCAGAGAAGGGCAACGAAGCTGGTGAAGGGTCTGGAGTACAAGGCTTATGAGGAGCAGCTGAGGGAACTGGGGGTGTTTAGCCTGGAGAAGAGGATGCTCAGGGGGGGGACCTTACTGCTCTCTACAACTACCTGAAAGAAGGTTGTAGCAAGGTGGAGAAGAGAAGGTCTCTTCTCCAAGTAACAAGTGATAGGACAAGAGGAAATGGCCTTAAGTTGCACCTGTGGAGGTTTAGATTGGGTATTAGGAAAAATTTCTTCACTGAAAGGTTGTCAAGCATTGGAACAGGCTGCCCAGGGAGCAGGGACATGGTTTAGTGGTGGACTTGGCAGTGCTGGGTTAATGGTTGGACTTGATAATCTTAAGGGTCTTTCCCAACATAAATGATTCTATGATTTGGCAGGTGCTGCTCCACAGAAGAGAGACAGCTTCTGTTCATAGTTGTATAGCGAGGGACCGGAGTTGTAAAGTAAGGGAGGAGAAGAACGAATGCTTTCATGTAGGTTTTTTAGGAACAAGTTTCGCATTTCATCAGCATCCCTTAAATGTCCTGGCTTTGCCATGCCACTGCTCCTGTGTAATCCTGTTGAGTTCAGGTCTGTTCAAATCAGTGGTAAACAGGATCTGAGCCATAGCTTGTTAGCTGTAAGTATATATTTCTCATGATGAGATCATGGTTCTCATGGCTAGCTAAATGCTGTGTATGTGCTGATAAAGAAAATAAAATAAATTGCTGTCCTGTGTATGAAATACTGGGTATCAGTTGAGGTAGAGTAGTTCTGTGCATATCTATAGATATCCTGATGAGATAGTTGTTAGTCTCTGTACAATTTGTGAGAATGAGAAATAGTGTAAACTAATAATACCTATTTTTCCAACATTTTTGAAAAGTTTCATGTTCCTATCACAGAATTATGAGGAAATACATTACATGAGTTCAGTGCAGTTTTGGGAACTATCAGGAAAGCTAGCAATGTAACTGTTCTTTTTTTTTTTTTTCTTTATTTTTTTTCTTCCTCCTCCTCCCTTAAAAGATGAAGTTATAACTTCACATGGTGCAATTGAACCAGATAAGGACAATGTCCGCCTAGAGCCATATTCTTTGCCACAAGGGTTTATGTGGGACACATTGGATCTTAGCAATGCTGAAGTTGTAAGTACACAAATTTTTGTATGTATCTAAAATCATTGAAACATTCTGATTGATGTGTGTTGGTAAATCTTTGGATTTTTGTGTGTGTGTTTTCAGCTGAAGGAGTTGTACACACTGTTAAATGAGAATTACGTAGAAGATGATGATAATATGTTTAGGTTTGATTATTCACCTGAATTTCTTCTGTGGTGAGTAGCAAGTTCCATATTCTGCTCTGGCTGGAGTGCAAAGAAGGGTGTTTTTATTACATCTTCTTAGGCAGTAATTTGTAATTATTTCTGTCGTCAATTCTAGGGCACTACGTCCTCCAGGCTGGTTACCCCAATGGCACTGTGGGGTTAGAGTGTCTTCAAACAAAAAACTGGTAGGATTCATAAGTGCCATCCCTGCAAATATTCGTATTTATGACAGGTAAAATGCACCATTGCTTTTGTATTTGTAAAAGAGTAACACCATGAAACAAATCTTGAGACTGGTATCCATTGCCATAGAGAACTTAAAAAGAGAGAAGGAGTCTCACTGACCATAAAGAGTCAGAAAAGAGTAGGAAAAAGAGTCAGAAGAATCCTCCCCTGCCAAAGAAAAGCTTGTCGGCTCCTTACAATGAAGACCAGTAATACATATTTAAGAAATTTTCTTATTGATGGATGATGGAGATAATAACATATAATTTTCTGGCCCTACTGGAAAGTGTTTAAAGGATAGTCAGTCAGTTGGACTTCCTTGGCCAGGTCTTCATACACTGACAATCGTAAAGAATTATGATACCACATGGCATGTGCTTGGCTGCATCTTGAAGTAATGCAATTGGTTAAGTCTTGATAGAGCTCTGAGAAAGGAGTGCAAACACCTTAGACACAGCTTGCATATTGCACAATTTGCCATTGCAGTTGTAATATCATAGGTTAGTATTTGTTGCAGGTGTAATTTGTCACAGGCAAATTTATTCTTACCTCAAATTCTTCTGTCACAACATGGAAAACTACGGTTATGCAAATGAAAATATGCAATGCGCAACTCTTTTTAACTTTTCCACTATTTAATGTCCATTTAGTGTGAAGAAAATGGTTGAAATCAATTTTCTGTGTGTCCATAAGAAATTGAGATCTAAACGGGTAGCACCTGTGCTGATTCGGGAAATAACCAGAAGAGTAAACCTAGAAGGAATTTTTCAGGCTGTTTACACTGCTGGAGTGGTACTCCCCAAACCTGTGGCCACTTGCAGGTAACCTAGGTGATGTTCATAATATCAGTTCATATAGCAGTCATTTTAAAAAACATTTTATGTAATTGGCTAGAAATAATAAAAGCTTAAAATTGAAAAGAAATCAAATGTTGTGTCCTTGACTAATCTGAAGGCCACAGTGTTTCTCGGGGTGTGGTTTTTTTTTGTTTCTTCTCTTCCCTTAAACAGCTTCTCAGACTAAGATCTAATTTTGGGTTTATTTATTGTATCTTAAATAGACTAATAGATGTTTCTGTTGCATGGCTTCCACCAGGTCAACATTGTATACCTGTGTCTTTCAAGTGGCCTGTTTCCCAGCTGGGATACTTCCCTGTTGCCCTGGTTGCTTGCCAGAGATGGCAGAGCATTTCTGGGAATTGTATGATTTGCTTTTTTTGAAATACTTTCATCTTTCCTGGGGAAAGGAGGACTTGATCGGCATTTGATAAAATAGGAAAACTATCACGTGAGAAGAGTTGTATGTGATCAAGTAGTATTTCATTTGCTTGGAATGGATTTTATTTCTACTGGGAAGAGTTCAGTTCCAGCAGTATTGCTTCAGCTGTCTAGCCTTCTGGAGGACAGGGTACTTTCTGATTTGAAATTGTTTATACCTATCAACACCAAAGATCCTGTAAATTTATGTAAGGAAGGATGGAGGGAAAAAAAATAAGCTATGCTGTGTTAAGAGTAACCATGGGTGTTTTATTGCACAATGATCTCCTAGGAAGGGGAGATCTTCAAAAAACTACTTGTACGGACAGGACCCTCTGCTCATGTCCAGGAAAATAAATGTTACAGTGTTAAGTATGGTAAGATTGTCTGGGCTATGGCAGGTACTAAAATGTTTAGCCTTCTGATTACTCATTCTGTAATAAAAAGCATTTGCTTAGGTTCGAAATACAGTGATAGCAGGCCTGTTTAAAAGCTACTGCTTGGATACAGCTTTTCCTTATCTTTTGCTGCTCAAGGTTCTTACAGACATAGTACAGGCTTGCTTAGAAACAAAATTTGAAGGGAGAGGGAGCAATGCAAGAAAATGTATGCAAGTAAAGCTGACACTTAAAATACTACTTAATCTCATTATTTTAATTTTATTTCCAGATATTGGCATCGATCACTGAATCCCAGAAAACTGGTGGAGGTGAAATTTTCACATTTGAGTAGAAACATGACTCTACAAAGAACAATGAAGCTCTACAGACTTCCTGATGTAAGCAGTATTACTTCTAGAGAATCCCCACAGTTATTGTGAGGCCCAAAATAACCTTCCATCTGTCTCTGACAGCACCAGCTTTTCTGTGGAAAGGCGGTGCGTGCAGGATGTTAAAAAAAATAATCTGTGGCGGATGAAAAAGACCTTGAGGGCTGTATTAAACAGAAGAGACTATTTCTGGAAATGGAGGTCTGCATATGGAGAAATTACAAAGTTTGACCCAAAAGCCTTAAACAAACAAACTGAAAACCAGAAACCTTGACTTCATAAACTTGTGGGCTTGAGTTGAAGGTGCATGACTATTCTTGGTGTGATTAATCTGATAAAAGATTACTGGAACAGAAAATCAACAGTTCATGTCTTAATTCTCAGAGAAGTCCCTCAGAACTGTCAGAGTACAGTGGGATTGTTGATCCACTCTTAATTCACAGATTTTTCTGTTCTGTTAGAGAACATTGTTTTCTGCAATGAGCAGGCTCAGCAAAAGACACCTCAGGATATTGTGTACTGTTTATTTGCATGGTCTAGCAAAAAAAAAAAAAAGTGTTCTGGCATAGCTAGGTCAGTTAAAAATATTTTTTTCTCGTGTTTGCAGTTAATAGTTAGGCTGGCAAAAAGCCTTAGGATGCATTTCCATGACAGGGCAAATCACTGTAAGTAGTCTAAGATGTACTATTAAAAAATTTCATTGCTGTAATTAATAGCCTTTAGAAGCTAGTCTAAGCTTTATTATTGGAAACAATTTCTTTGCTTGTAAAAGCTACCATTCTATTTGGAGGGATTGCAGAATATCCTTTAGCTGTACCATATCAGTAAACCTCTTTTTATTTAATAAACCCTCTGTTTTGGTTAAAAAAAATACTTTTTTTTTCTGACTCGAAGTACTTTGTAAGGATTAATGTGACTTTGGAGAATTTTGTCTGTTGGTTACATTTAGCTTGATGCTGCAGGTTCTCTTATTACTTACATCTTTGAGTAGTACCCTAAGCACTCTTATAAAGCATGTGCCATGGTTTGATCTGAACTCCTGCTGCTGTCAGAGAGACTCGTTTCCTGTGCTGCCTGCTGCACATGCAGATTCTCCCTTTGTGTGCAGGACAGCAGTTTTCAGAGCTTAAGCATTAATAACCAAATTAATTAGGTTTTAATCTTGCAGAGCTAAATATAGCTTCCATCAAATCTTGGAAGACATTTTTGATAGTCTAAAAAAGCGCAGCAGACAATTTCAAATATAGGTTTTGGTGGCACCTCTATTACTGTTTCTCATGGAAATAATGCATTACAATAGGAAAAGAATAGCTTGCTCACAATACAAAAGTGTAACTACAGAGAACTGTTAGAAACAACAGCAGTTGTACCCTAATCATCTTCCTTTATCATAAAACCTAGATTTCTGCAGAAAAGTAAATAATGGAAAACAAACATCTCATTCATAAAATTTAGCTGAGGCAAACATACTGTACGTAGATGCGCAAATAGAAAATGGGTGCTTTGAAAATCAGCTTCTAAAACTAAGTGATGTAGGAGTTCATATGCCTCAGCTGTTTATTTTTAGATTGGACTTGGGAGCTTCTCCCACGTAAAGTAAAGATTTAATCTTTATGCTGATGTTTTTTCTTTAGGTCTTGTGCTTTGCGTTTTTTTTTCCTGAAAAGGGTTTAAGTGCTGCTGAGGATCTTTATCCTCAGTTTCAGGCTGTTATCAGAAACAGTACTGTCATGCAATTTTGTTCATTCAGGCCACACTGTCCTGTCCCTCAGCACCAAACACTTCCTTGCATTTTAACCTCTTTTCTTGCTGTCCTTGAAATATCATTGCTGCTGGGAGCTCATCTTCTTTTAAGAGGAATTAATCATTCCTAATCACTTTAACAGTTGGTATTAAAAAGGTTTTCAGAAATAATAAATACTGTAATTAATAAATATTGCCCTCAATGAAGGCTGTGTTTGTGCATGTACCTATAGATTTTTTTTAAAAAAAGTTATTTTTGTTTCTTTTTTTTACGTTGTTTAATCTCTTGAGCAAGGAGCTTTCTGAAAGAGGTAAATTTTGACTGTGTTTGGGACAAGGACAGAAACATGTTTGTTTGTGTATGTTTTTCCCTGACTGATTGAGATCCTGAGCCAGGATACTGTCTTGAATATATGCCCAGTGCAGCTTGGTATGTGGAGCAGAGAAACAAATTTTAGCCCAGTTCTGTACACTTTCCCTCACTTCTGGAGCTGCAAATAATCATTTACTGGTGGCCATTCTGAGCATTTCTGGGGGATAAAGATGTTTCAGCCCAGCTGCTTCTCCTCCCACCTGCTCCAGCGTATGGCTTTAGAAGGAGGACAGAGTCTTGGAGGGAGCCGAAATTAACCTGTCATATTGTAGTTCATAAAGAGGTTGTGAGCGAAATAGGGCATAGGAGGAGTCGTGTTGATAAGTCAGATGATTACCCTTATAGACTCAGGGCATTTAAAAATCTACGTGATGTGCTGTTGTGGAGGCAAACCACAGTCCCAGGCTGGTCAGGAAAGCAGGAAGACTAAAATGTAATACACAGGCCAGAGCTGTGGCAAAACGTGCCTTGATTATTTTTTTTTCATCTGGCTGCTGACTGCCAGAGTATGTGAATAAGTAATTCACCCAGAATAATGCCTTTTAAGCAGAGCATAATCAGCTATACTAATTTCGGGTTTCTAGTAATCAAGCCTCTACCTGGCTGCTCTTGCAGTTGACATTGCAATGATTAAAGCGATACGTGCCCAAGTATGTAGCTCAGACAGATGAAGCAGGATAAATGAGCTCTGAAGAGGGCAAGCCTTAGCCTCCCTAAAAGGAAGTATTCAGGAAAGCTAACAAAAGCTGGGGAGAAAACTGTAATCACATTTGCTTTTTTAAACATTAATTGCATTGTACTGGAAAGCATTTTTTTCCTTTTCTGATGTTTAAAGTTAAGTAAATAACTTTATTTGTTAAAATACTGCAAGTTTTTAATTTCAGGCAGCTGTAAGTTATGAGAAGCTTTCTTATTAACAGAACAGCAATTGTGCCTGTATAGAAAGTTGAGTTAGCAAGGGAGTTTGCAAGTGTAAGAATAGGAGGATTTTTTTTGTTAAATAATTTCTAATTAAACTTTGTCAGCTGGCTTGGGTTTATAACTTGATTGTAGTTTTCCTAAGTTTGAATAGCAAGTTTTCTTGTCTTCACATTAACTTCTGATATGCAAGTTGCTTTATGTTTTGTTTCTGTGCCTGGGCCCCAGGTAGTTTAGAAGGTAAAAAATAAAAACTGACCTAAAAAAAAACCCCAAAAAACATAAACCCCAAAAAAACCCTACCAAAATGCATAAAGTCTAGGCTGTTGGCAATGGTATCTCTTTCTCTGGAGAAATAAAGCTGTTTCAATAATGAAATATAAAGATTTAAGTGCCTCAGACTGTCTCAATAATTAGAAGAGGGGTAATTCTGGTTGAAAGCTGTTTGTAAAATAGCATAATGAACTAGGTGGCTGGAGTAAAGTAGGCTAATAATGAATGCATTATAGCAAGTGGAGTGACTCTGCAACCTACTTTCAGCCTTTGCTGTGTATGCAGTTTTACATTCAACACCTTAATATTTATTCTTCTTTATTTCAATAAGGCCACAAAGACTTCAGGTTTGAGACCAATGGAACAAAAAGATACTAAAGCAGTACAAGAATTAATCAACGCTTACTTGAAACAGTTTAATCTTGCTCCTGTGATGGATGAAGAAGAGGTAGCCCACTGGTTCCTGCCTCGGGATCATATTATTGACACTTATGTAGTAGAGGTAAAACATGCCCTAACTACTTCATGAACGTATGTGAATGCCACTTAAAGAGGTTCATGTCCGCATCAAGTTTTTGAAATGCGGACAGTATGAAAAGTATGTGCAATAGGTAGAACTTGATACAGTGATTCCAAGCTTCGTTCTTTGTATTGCATTCTGTTAATGAGAAAATTGTGATAAACTGCAGTGCTCTTATAACGGGATATTTTAAAGAAGAATTTAGAAATTTCAAAATATCACTATCTTGGAAATATTACAGTAAAGAACCTTATTTATTTTTAAAAAACCCTCTTGCATCTGCATTCCTACATTTTTTTCCATAGAGAAATGACATGATAATAAGCAGTGGTCTTCAAATCCTCTTTTTTAGAAAAAGAGGAAAAATGATGCAATGACTGAGATAAGGATTTGTTTTGAATGCAGTATCATTCTCTCAGGTGTCTGAAGTTTCTGCCATACACCATTTAAAAATTCTTCATTTTTAAAACAAATTTTAGGGGCACCTGCTAGGGGAATTATGTAATTATGGTTTTTGATGGTCTGCTGCAGTAAAATATATTTTTTCCAGTAAAAGAGCATGCGTGTATTTATGTGTATGAATTTGTGTGTGTACATGTATAATATATATGTAAAATAGAGAAGTAAAAATTAACATCCTTTGGCACCATCATGACTTGCTGTTAGCTAGGAGTTCAGTTATCTTGAAAATTACAGTCTTTGTCCACGAACAAGATGAAGAGCATCTTCATCTTTTCCTACCACTTACTCTTTCCTCCCCATCCTGCCACTCTCACCCTCCATCCTGTTGGTCACAATACTTGCAAAAAAAGCAGTGCAGGGATAGATTAGCATTTGGACCGGAAGTCCCCAAGGCATGGTTGGAATAGCTACAATAAAGCTAGTGGAGAAAGATACTCTCTTCCCTGTGAGTCCCTGCTAAATCAGTTGTAAAGGTTGTATTTAGATAGTGTATTCCTTTAAAAAAAGTGATACGGTTATTTGAAAATGATCAGCACTAACATCCTTAAACCCACCAGCTCCTCACAGAAGCTGCAGGTTGTGAAGCTCGGCATTCCTACACTGCAACCTGAATTTGGGCAGGAGTCTCAGCTGAATTTAGAAATTTAACTGCTGCTGGAGATGAGAGGTCCTGCTCAATTGGTTGTCATTGTCCAAGCTTAGCTTTCTACTTTGTAGTGGGTCTAGTGCTCACTGGACTCTTCCATGGCCTAATTTAATCTATTGTCCCTCCTTCTTCCCCCACTCCTCTTCTTCCCTCCTTGCTCCCTGGCTTGGTTTTTTGCTTTGTTGGTGAGTTGAAGCCCACAGAAGACCCCACAAGCACCGGCATCAGCATGAGTGTGCCATTGACAGTGCCATTTTAACTGAATGTTGCTGTCTTCACTTGCTTGTTTTGCACTCTCTCTTGAATTAGTTTTTCACTATACAAAATGCAGATTTGTTAGTGCTTAAAATCTTTTTAAGACCTGTGTGACCTGAAGAAGTTTAGTGTCACATTTTTAAAGTCATCTTTGTAATGTGCAGAGCTAAAACCTTGAAGTACTCTATATAATTCCTGAATTAATATTTTCATCCTCCTTACTGAATTTAGTGAGTGACTTCACTTTTCTGTTATTTGTTAGTTTAGTTCTACTACAGAGTCTGTACCTGCTCTAAAACAATAGCTTTTTTGAATGTGATGGGTTCAACTCTTTTACTTTTTACTGTAGAAGTACTATCAGTTTAAGGATCCATGTGAGGTCCTTCATTGAGCTCAAAATAGTGAGCACCAGTCATTCAAAAATAAAGCAAGCGACAACAGGCATCTGTGTGTCTCCTTTGCCTTACCTTCTTGGAGGTATTGGGAGATCCAGTCGGAACAGGAGTGAAAATCTGGGTAGTTTTTTTGTGCTCAGCATGTCGCTCATAACCCATGTAATAATTTCCCATTTCCTGCTAATCTATACTTGAAGATGGTTAAACTTCATTAGGAGCATGAAATAGTAAAGTTTATGTAGGATGCTTTAGATTTCTGTGTAAGTACCTCTCTGATGACTACGAGTCGTACTAGAATTTCAATGTATTTTAGCACTGCTGTCTAGTAATAGATTGTGCTTGTTGATTAATAATTACTAGAGCTGATTTAAATATGTTTTGTATACCAGCACTTTTTTTTCTGTTTTTGGAAAGCTGAGATTATTCCTCAATGTGAGTGAGCTTCATCAGATTTATTATTATTTAATTTTTATTTACATAGGTGAAATAAAAGATAAATACTTACATATTTATTTGATTTTTTTTATTTATTATTATTTTAAAATATTCTTTTACAAATAAGTTACATAGGAAAAAAAATCTATACTTTTTTTTTTTGGAAGTGTGCTTTGTTAGCTTTGTTTATAGCAGGCTGAACCTGAGAAACAAACAAATGCTTTGGCAATTGGTTGCCAAAATGTTATTGGTATAATAGAGTAGAAAAATCTAGATGTTTGTCTCCTTTTCGGAAGTGATCATTTCAGGCTTCAGTCTCCCTTTGGTGTATTGGTACGTCCTTGGCAAGAATTCGATTTCTTTAAATCTTAGCTGAGATTACCTGTTACACCATAATACTTACAGCCTGTAAAACTGTACTGCATTTATTACTTGCCCTCTGTAGAACTGCCATGCTAGCCTAACCAATAACTGAGCAGTTACTTTTTATTAATTGACTTTTTTCTTTTTTGGTAGGGCTCAAATGGTACTTTAACAGACTTCCTGAGTTTCTACACATTACCTTCAACAGTGATGCACCATCCTGTTCATAAAAGTCTCAAAGCTGCCTACTCCTTTTACAATATTCATACAGAGACCCCCCTCTTGGACTTAATGAATGATGCACTCATTATAGCTAAATTGGTAAGTACTGGGGGGTGGGGTGGGGGGTGTTGGCTTCTCTCGCAAAACTGTTCTTAGGAGTAGTGGTGGCAAGATAAGAACTGGCAGCAATTTATCCATGCCATTGCATTCTGTTTTCTTTTGCTGTCTACAGCACAGAGTGCGGTTGATGTAACATATGAGAGAGAGATATATATATATATATATAAATACAAAACACTATGCTTGTTTTTCCTTTTTACTTTGAGTGATGTTAGGGAATGACAAGTGCATGAAGATTAAGCATTTGCAGTAGCTTGAACTGTGTTAACATCCAAGAGCACACTGATGACCATACTCACTAAACACCAGAAAAATGGAAAGTGTCACTTAAAATAGTTTCCCTCCGAGATGAGTTAGTAAGTTCTGTTAAATACATTTTGTTTGTTTAAACTATTTTTTTATTTCTACAAAATGTAAAAGTTTATTGGTGCAAGCTTTATCATTTTATCTTGTTAATAATTGCTGCCTGTAAGCTCTGTAGAATGTCATGTGGTAGCTTTTAAGCACACCTTCATGCATGGAATCACACAGATAGATGGTTTCATTAAATGAAAGGAAGAGACTGTAAATGAAGTTTTTAAACATAAAAATTGTAAGAGTTTAGTTCTGTCTGATGAAAAACTAACTTTCAGCCCTGAATCATCAGGGTTTCGTGGGAGTGCAGTGCAAACACCAATGGCAGTGTAGTCTGTGGTATGGAGCTGGGCTCGTGATGCACAGCCCAGCACTCCGAATGAATTCTGAAACCTCTTTAGCTCTGGCAATTCACAGCACCACAAAGGCTTCATCCAGTCCATGGTATCCATGCTAGCAACTGTTCCTAACATGCTGCAGAGCACAGGCATGTTTTCTGCTCCTCATGCTTGAAGCTTGCCTCTCCCAGCTGAAGTGTTGCTGCCGCACTGCTTGCAGTATTACACCTACCAGATGAGTGCTCAATGCAAGCAAGTGCAGCCGACCATGTTCAGAGCTGCCTTCACTGCATGTGGCACGGGGATTTCTGTGTTGATCCTGTGTGAAGCCAGTGGTCGTCTGCAAAAGCAGTATCTGCTTTCAGGCTGCAGGAAAGCAGCCACGCAGTATTCAGCTTGACTGTCTCAGCCATGTTCGTGCAGTGCTGCAGCTGAGCTGGTATCTATGATGTGAACTGCTTGCTGAGGCTTGTTGACTTATAAGCAGTATTGAGTTGAATAGCTGTTTGGCAAGGAAAACTCCTGGATAGTCATTGGGGAATATAGAACACCATTTCAGGCTCCAGAATAATACCAATGGATGTTCAGAGACAGATTTTGAAAGGCATTAAGATATATGAAGACACGGGAGGGTGGCTAGTATAATTTTTGGAAGTGGCTAAAAGTACTAGTGCTACTTATTCTTAAAAATCGAAGTGGAAAAAGGAATAAACATTGGTCTCCATTTGAAGTGTGGCATAGGGAGCTGAGCGGCTGGCCATTCAGTGTGCCACAGGTGGAATGGGTAAGGAGGTCTAACTGCAAGGCTTTGCACCTTCCTCTGTCTACATTTCTCTCTGAATGTGACGTGCAATTCTTTTCTTTGACATGGATCACCATGTAGTTAGAATACTAGCGTTTAGATGCCAGTGGATTGCCGAAGTACCTGCTGGGCCTGGCTGCATCATTGGATGCCTAATTACATTTGCAGATCTGACACTTGGACTTCTAGATGAGGAGAGGTGAGGGCAAAGGAAGCAAAATGATAGTGCAGTCCTATTCTCACAGCCTTTTGTTTACAAAGGTGCTGGGTCTGGCTGGGATGGAGTTAATTTTCGTCATAGCAGCCCATATGGTGCAGTGCTTTGTATTTGTGACTAAAACAGGGTTTGCACACCAGTGTTTTGGCCATTGCTGAACAGTGCTTGCACAGTCTCAAGGCTTTCTTTCACCACCAGTGAGTAGGCTGTGGGTGGGCAAGAAGTTTGGAGGGGACACAGCCCAGAAAGCTGACCCCAGCTGACCAAAGGGATATTTCACACCATATGATGTTGTGTTCCGTAATAAAGGTTGAAGGAAAGGAGGAGGAAGGGGGCAGGGGGTGGTCCTGCTTATGGCATTTTATCTTCCCAAACAACTATTATGCTTGTTTGAGACCTTGCTTTCCAGGAAGTGGCTTGACATCTGCCTGCCAGTGAGAACTAGTGAATTAGTTCCTCTTTTTGCTCTGCTTGTGCATGCAGCTTTTGCTTTATTTCTATCCACAAATCATCTTGCCTGTCTTCTGGTTCCTTCCAGCCCATGGGAGGGGAGCAAGCAAACTTGAGTGGGTGTTTGGCTCTTGACTAAAGACAGCCCACCACAGTCCTGTCTGTACGTTACTCCCAGAGAACGCACTTTGGAGGTCCACATTCAGCTCAGCAAATTACTCTCAGGGTGTGCATGTCGGTTTAATGTTGATTTTTATCTTCATATTACACTATATAACATTTTATTGGCAATTGGAGAACAAAATGACTGACCTCCAAAGCAAAACCCAAAATCTGGGTTTATGCACTTGGGCTCCATGTATTCTGCATGGAAGGAGTGGGATTTTGCAGCAGGATAACACCCCAGCATCCCCCCAAACCCTGAGAATTTTATTGTTGAAGGTGACACTAAGTTTATAGATCTAGAGCAGGAGAGAGCTTATAAACAGGGAAGAAGTTCACTTCTGAGTTTGCTCTAATGGTCTGGCAGAGCTGTGAGGCTGATGTTTAGACCCTGAATTAAAACTACATCTGTAGACTTTATAATTTATTTGAATTTTGAGTACTTAATTGCAGAGCTTCATTAGTGTGTCCGTACCTACAGTGTATCTCTATTCTACCCCACTTTGCTTCCTGCCCTCTGAGATTTCTATTAACTGTCTATTGCTAACATGGAATATTTTAAAATTTACTTCTTTAGATGCCAAGTGTCAAGTCCTTGCCACCTTATTTGTCTTGTTTCTGTGTGGTTTTCACAGCACGTTTACCTTAGCGTAGTTTCATCTGCACACGGAATGATCTTTGTGTAAGGTAGTGGGGAACCTTACTAAACGCACTGTCTGTGCTTGGTGACTTGCTTTTAAATAGTCCTGAACTTATGGGGAGCTTAAAATGCCCTTTAACCACCCTTTTTTCCTGATGTGGGGTACTTATTTAAAAGAAAAAAAATACATCTAGTTTTTGTACTGAGTAAAGAACGTTCCTTACCATCTTCTTGTGCTTAAGTAACTGAGCATTGTTGCTTTGTAAGTTATTTTTATCTTAGAGCATAGAAAGTCCTGCCGGCGCATTGCCTTTGTGCCATTAAGACTCCAAGATCTTAAGTCAGACTCCCTTGCAGTTAATTGCAAATAAATGGACTTTTATATGCAGACCCCAAGCCAACTCAGCTATTCATACGTGATGATTGTCACTGCGATGGCTTAACAAACCGTGGTATTATGTTGCTTTTTAAGAGTTCACAGTGAGTGGAATCTGAGTATGTCTGTGTTGCTGCACAAAACTCTGAAACTAATTGGGCTGTGTGACTGTTCTGAGAGCAGAATGGCTCTTGGAGTGGTGAATTTGGGAGGCTCATGGAAAGAGGGGTCGGTAGAGGGTGCATGAGTAGGGGAGGGAGAGTAACGTGAAAGATTGGAGTTCTAGAGAAAATGGCATTTCAGAAAAGGGCCAGATCACAAAAATAAATGACTGAAAACCACCATAAACTATTTATGCAGCTTTAGCTGGAATATGCCGTATGTGTTTTTTACAGTCACATACAATGTTTTGACAGACATCTAAAAGGATAAAATAATGGATAATGCTTTAGAGACTGTTCAGACCTTTACCCCTGAAAGTGGCTTTAAAATTCTTACGCTTCTGGAAATAATCTTCAAGCAAATTTGTGCCTTACGCTTCACTTATTATTGGGAAAATGTGTTTGTGTGTGTACCTACTTAAAAGGCAAGATTTATTCCCTTGTCTGTTTTTTCCACCTAATGAGCCTAGTCTCTTGGATGTTGTATGCCACTGTGTAAAGTATCATTTGTACATCATTTGAAACTTTAAAAAGTAAAATTTAAAAAATGTTTTGCTATTGCCAGAAAGGATTTGATGTGTTCAATGCACTAGACTTAATGGAAAACAAAACATTCCTGGAAAAACTCAAGTTTGGGATTGGAGATGGAAATTTGCAGTATTATTTGTACAACTGGAGGTGTCCTGGCATGGAATCTGAAAAGGTAAGGGAGAAAAAAAGAGCTTCTGAATTGTGTTAAGTATAATAGTACATTAATCTACATTGGCCAAAATGGACAGAAGTTTTAAAGTAACTTTTTTAATTGGTCATATTTAAGATCCATAACTGAGGTGCAGCAAATAAATGATGTTTAGAGTTATTGCAATACTTAAATTAAAATACCATATTTTTCTTCTTATTTTAGGTTGGTCTTGTATTACAATGAGGACACTTACGTTTCTAGAACTCTGAGGTCATCATTTGAGTTAATTTGATCTCCATAACTCTTGGAACCGTATTGTTCAAGAGGAGTAAAAGCACAACGTCAGTGATACTGAAATAGTCCATTAAACCTGAACAATGAAGACATCCATATGTGACCAAATTTATGCATTTTCAGATAGATCAGAAGGTCCATGAAACTCTGCTGTTGTCCATGAAAAGAATAAAAGCACATTCATTTAAGTTTCAAAGCTTAGCTTGCACCTTGATGAGAAGAAGGTATTTTTTTTTTCCACTCTGTAGAAAAGACTGTTTTGTACAAACTGAACTTCAGTGGTGGATTAGGGTACAAAAATATTTGCTATTATGTGGATGAACTGCTGCATTTCTATTTATTAAGTGGTGGTGTATGTTTGTCAGTGTAACAGAATGAAGGATACAAACTTGAGTATCTTTGCTTATTTACTTCACGTGGATATCATCATTTGGGGGAAAATCACGAAGTATGATACGTTTGTAGCTCTATGAAAGTCCTGGATGTTTTTGTAACTGGAGCAGTATGACAATGTACTGGTTTACCTAGTGCATTTGTTTCTCCATAAGCAACGCTGCCAAATCAATAAAAATACAGATTTGTACTTTGATCTTCAATAGATCAGTGGATTGATTTAACAGTATCGCACTGTTCAGTGCAGGTGTTATCTATGTTGCCGGAATGATAATACATTACTGTACTTAATTTACAGTTGTGGCACAAAACCTTAGTTTTTCCTCAGTAGAGTAACATCAGCCTGTGTGTAAAACTAAGAACTTTAGTAGTGCTATCAGGATATTTATAGTTTGAATGTTTTCAACGCTTCTGCGAAATTGCACATATTCCTTTGTCTACTTTGATTTCCTATGAAGTCTGTAATTCTAATGAAAAGTATCTTGTGTAAATACGTATTCATAAATTGTTCCTGGTAGTGTTTTTATCCTGACTTTGGAACAAGAAGGTTTGCTATATATGTGGCTGGTAGGCAGAAGAGAAATGCTCCACCCTCAGTCCTTGGAAGTTCCCTGTACTGCACTTCCTGAAATGTAAGAGGGCTGATCTTTGTTGTTGGGGGGAGCTCTTTTAATTCCCTCACAAATGCTCAGCAACCAGAGCGGCTTCTGAAGCACTTTATATGCATTCCAGCATAGTGTCATAGCTAGATATGATAGCAGTTCTTTCAGCTCACGGATGCTGCAGTAGCGTGAGCACCGAGAAAATCTGCAGTAAGAAGCTGTTCTAGCTGAAAGTGCCAAATTGTGGTAGTGAAGCCTCTGTGCTGTGAGCGTCTTTTGAATGTGACTTGAATATCTCATGAAATGCAAATGTCTAAACTTTCCTTTTAAACTTGCCTGTAATTCTGACAGCAGATTTTGCTGGAAGTTGAATTCTGTACCTGAAAACATCAATTTAGATGAAGATAAATTTGTCTGTTCTTCATAACTGCTAGCCCTACCCACCTCCTTATAGCAGTGGGGTTTTTCTTTCTTCCTGCACCTTTTCCAGTGTGTGAATGGTTTGTGGTTTGGCTTCTTGTCCAATTGTGGTGAGAGGATTCTGCCCTAGAGACAGTGATAAATACTTTCCCTTATAGCATTATAGCTCTGTGATTAAAGCATCTGACCTCCTTCAAATAAAGGAAGGGATTGAACGTGGTTTGTCTGACCCCTGGGTGTGCACCAGCTTGGGACCTCACGAATTTAGAAGGGCTCCAAAGGAGATCTTTCAGACATCCAGTGGTGAAGTTGGGCTTCACAGCTTTGGCCACTCATACCTGCCTGCTAGCAGCAGTCATAACGGGGAGTCCAAGCTCCCTCCGCACCATCTGTGTGAGGCCTGAGCAGAATTAAGTGGCTGAAAATGTCATCAATGGTGGCGATAATCTGAGGTAATGAGGAGGATTTAATCTCAGCTCTGTCAAAGACTGAAGTTCTTAACTCCCAAAAGGCAGGAAGGTGCCTTCCTGGCTGGGCATTCACGTTGGAGCCCGCCGGGATGAGGAGGAGGTTCACCCAGGGGCTCAGTGCATTCTGCTTTGGCTCTAGAGAGCCCTGGCCATCCTCGCCCAGCTGCTGCTTAGTGTGAGGTGGGATAGCAGGGCATGGCTCTGGCCTCAGGGCTAAGGCACTTCCTTGCCAAGAAGTGGTCATGGCCCAGCTCTCCCTAATCTGGATGGATGGTGTTGAATACTAGATGTGCTCATGTTCTCTGCCTTCCCTCCCCTCAAAAAAACACGGGTGGGAGAAATGGTAGGCAGACATTTTCTTTTCTCCTCTCTTCTCTGAAATCAGAAGGCAAATTGTCCCCGGTACTACGGTTTGGAAAAGTGTTGAGGCCATGATGGGACCAAGTATGTCCAGACAAAAGACATACTTGGGTTTCCTGGGCTTCCTGCCATCTGCCTTTCTCCCCTAATCTTGGGGATGTGAAGGAAGGAGTGTGACCACTCGTGAGCTCTCCTCTGGGAAAATGGTGCCCATTTTGAATCCAAGGGGTAAAATGCCTCTGTCTCATTTTCTGGCTCACACTGCATGCTAACTGAGGAGGAGGAGGGCAGCCGTGCCCCTGTAGAAGTTGCGCAGCGCTGCAACTGAGAGAGAACTTGCTGGGCTGGAGAGCGTGAGGGAGGTGGGCACCTGAGCCTGAGTGTTGGGGCAGTTCCTGGGGAGCTGTGTTTGTGAACCTGTGTGTGTTACCCAACAGCTGTTAATCCAACATGCTCTCCTCTGTCCCTGTGGAGAGCTCAAACCTTTTGGCTAGCCACGCTCTGCACCTCCAGGGCTTTGCTGGAGGTTCACAGCATCAAGAGGATGTGAATGTTGAAGGTGTCCCAGCCTGCACCCATACAAGACGACTCAGGAGATGGAAATTGTGACAACTCACTCTTGCTTCTTAAGCAGGTACTTAATGAAAGGTTATTATCCGTGCGGGTGCCACTGTCAGCTTCCGGATAGGAGAGGCTTCTGTGGCGTTTCCAAAGTTGGACCTGTCTGTTCATCAGGCTTGCTATGAACAGCTACCAGGTAAGACTCCTCAAAACCTAGCAGATTGTTTCACAAAGACTGGCAAACTTAAAGACTTGCTCCACCACTCTTCAAACCAGTCTTTTGAAATACCTGTAATTTCTTTCCCAGAGTAATTTCCCATCTGCTGAAGGGACACGGCTCCCTGAAGAGAGCTATAGATCCGGGCAGGCAGCAAAGTGCTTGGAAGATGGCTGCCGCCGCACTTAGGTCTTTAAAGGCCAAGATTTAAATGTTACAGTTCGCCAGCATGGGAATTAAATACACTAATACCTTCAAAGTTTTATGCTTTCAAAAAGCCAAAATGGGGTGTATGAGGGACTATGAAACAAGGCATAAAAACCTCACTTCCTTTTGTCACCCTCGGCCAGGGAGGGCGAAAGTTTTGGCATTAGATGTCTTGGTTTTGTTTAAGCTTCAGGGAGCATCATGCCTGCAGAATCATTGCTGCTGCCTCCCTTTGTAGCTGGTATTGTGAACTGAAGTCACTTCTAAATAAAACTAAAATACAGATTAATAAAATCTCTGAAAAGTGTAACGTCTAAATTCCGTTTTTAGGGAACAACAAAGTAACTCAATTAAGGTATTTTGTGTTTTTTTCTATAGTACCATACTGAACTTCAGCTTAAAATACAGAGCCCCAAGTAAATTCCTAGGCTGTCTGAACTGCAGCTCTATTCCCTTTCCTTCCTCCGACACAACTATCTCGCTAGGAAACTGTTCGTAGTCCCTAGTAAAACGAAAGGAAACTCAAAAGTTAGGTGGTATGTTTTCAGTCTTGTAGCAGTTACAGCTGTCACCTACTTTACATACAACACTATGCGGCTTATCTGGATTCCCTGGGAAATAATTTTAGGCTCCGTTTAGAAAGCAAATTGAGTTTTGGTTCGTTTATGTTTTCTCACAAGGATGTGCGTTAATAGTTTCTGTATGGCTGTATTTTTTCAAAATGCAGCGGTAGCAATTTGGTTTTGTTCTGTATTTGAAAACAAGCTTTTCCTTCAGCATAGCAGGTACCAGGTATTAGATGGAAGCCAGGTCTGCATACATTCTTGACCAAAACAAGTTTATTGTTCAGCAAACTATGAAAGTTCACAAAGGAAGTCCGCCTGTGCTGTTACAGCCGTTTACTTGAAACAAGCATTGAACCAGCTTTGAAAGAGTTACAACGGCATGGACCTTTGTTTAAATAAACTTTCACTTTCGGTATTGATTTGTTTGAATAATTATGCTTGACTCAAATCCATTTTGCTTGAAGCATGTTCATCTGTATAAAGTACAATGTTTGATGCTTTGCATTAATTCCAAAGATGTACTTCCTATGTCTGAAATTATTTTGGCATGTTCATTATTGATTTTAACCCTGTGATCTCCAACTGCAAAAAAAATATTTACCCCCAGGTAAAGACTGACACCCAAGTTTAAGCAGCATTTTTTATTGAAGCAGAAAGTACCTCAACTGAATGCAACATAAAGTTTACCTTGTATTCAAGTGCTTTGCACCATAAAGCCTAACAAGATAGTTCAGTTAGAGCTGTATTCCATATTGCATTTAAAAAAATCAGTTTGATATGAAGAGCGAAACTAAAACCAGTTATGCTGAAAAAGCTTTTTTCTTTTTGCGAGGTGGTTTCTTTATCTTACTTGGATTTGGAACAAGTTTCTTGATTTTCAAAGGCTGCAAAATGACATTTGAAAGATCCTGCTGATTGCTTTCCGTACACTTCCGCTTCTGGCCTGCGAGCTCATCCCCCTGCTCCTCTGCAAGCTGCTCTGTTTCCTGATTTTCTGAAGAATCTGTATGCACATAAGCCACAGATTCTTCAGTTCTGTACTGAAACCATGGCACTTCCAAAGCTGGTATCTTTGGAATTATTGCTTCTATTGCTTCTGTAAATTTATCAGACTGCTTTTTAAAGCCTAGCGCTAGAATGGATGTTAAGCCAAGAAGTGGTGCAACCGTTTCACTGAGACGGGGAACCTGGCCTGCTGGTGTGGCTCGACTTGCACTCAGCTGAATAAGGTGCGATGTGATCATGGCAGGTTTTGCAGACTTGCAGACCAGCAAGAGTAGCAGCTCATTTTTTTCCAATGCTTTTGTAACTTCATTCACTCCAATAGCAAGCTGTCTTCTGATACTTATGTCAGTCCATCCCGGTTTTTGTCGATGGTCTTCTGTTTCCTCTTCTTTAGGGAGTTCACTGGTGCTCGCATCACACTTTCTTTCCATTTGTTTTTTTGTCAGGGCACGTTTTTTCTTTCTTGGAGTCTCTATCTTTTTAAGTCCACTATGTTTAATCCTTTCTTCTAAGGTCTGTAGTATAAAATGCATATCTTCTCCATCTATGGTTTTCCACTGAAAAACAAAGGGGTTATCTAGACATGTTTTTACAGTGGTTTTCTTTGCTTTACGAAGCGTTGCTGTCCCTGGCTGAATTACAGACATCCTGAGGTTGTTTCGTGTTTTGCCACTCTAGCTGTGAAGGGAAGGAAAAGGGAGACATTAGTGCAAATGCTAATACTGGACTGTTTGCTGTGGACACCATTACCAGAAGATTCTCTACGGAAGGCAGAAGAGCAACATCACATCTCAAAGTGATACTGGCAACTACCACCCTCCTCACATTAAATCTCTGCGCTAACCCTTAACAAATCTTCCAACGAGGCACATGCTGTGCTGCCTTTTTTTTTTCTTTAATAAATAAACCCAGCAGACTAGACAGTAATGAAACACCAATGACAAGAGACCCTTCTGAAGCTGAATGAAAGCAGCTGGAGGTATTACAGATTTAAAGAAACAACAACAAACAAAACAACAAAAAAACTGAAAACGCAACCAAAAACCAAACCCCAGAACTACAAGCTGAAGGACCTCTCAGTTTTCACTGTTGTGCAGCTGTGTTGTAGCAGTATTATGACATGAAGGGGAAAAAAAAAAAAAAAAAGACAATCACAACATGAAACAAGCTCCAAGTTCCTGAACTGATTTAGGATTTTTAAAACTTTAATTTTCTTTTTCACTCTTTAATCAATGTCTTGTGTTTGTCTGCATTTAGAAGTTATGATAGAAATCTGCACACTGTCAATTTGTGCTTTCAGTGAAGGAAGGCGATTCTCTACAGGCCTCCAGAAAGTTCAGAAGGGGTCTTTTGTGTCACTTGGACCATGCCTTTAGGGAGGAGAAAAATTAAATGGGAGCAGAGAAAGCGTAATTCTTCTAGCTCTTACTGATCTAGTCCAGAGTAACGGTGAAGGCAGGCCTGATTGCAGGCCCTGGTAAGTTTGGAAGTCCCCACACTCCTGCCTGGTTTACTGTAATTACCATCTCCTTGCTGAACTAGTGGTACCGTCATTATTGCACACAAGCTTTAAGAATCAGCTCAGGTTTCAAATCAGCCGAAATACGACATGACTCTCTCCTCGGTTTCCTAGTTACCCAAGTAGGCACATGAACAGCATTTATGTACATCTTGAGCAGCAGCCTTTAGATACTCACAAGATACCATTTTGCTAGTCCTATCTGTTCTCTGTGTACTGGCCGTATGCTACCTTTATTAAAAAAAAAAAAAAAAAAAAAGGCAAATGCCATCTTCACTGAAATTCCCCCAACAGTATATGTACTGCCATAAAGCAACATCTGGATGAAGGGATTCTCCCTCGTTCAAACCCTCATCCGGAAGCCAGTAGGAGAAATGCATCAAACAGAGTTGTATCAATGCAATGCAAACTGTGAAGTTGTTACCCACTGTGAGAGTCAAAACCACAGGAGTAGTTTTCAGGGCTACAATTAAGCACTGTGCCCCTCTCGGTACTCCCAGGAGAGCCTAGGAAATGTCCCGCAGGGCCGCCCCCGCGCCGCTCCATCCAGCCCAGCTGAGCGCTGCGGGGGTGAGCACCGTGCGCCCCTCTGCTTGCCAGCGCCCAGGGTTGCATCAGGGATGCGAGACTGCAGATCTGCCAACTTGTTCCATCGGTCCTTTGGGGAGCTGCGCCCGTGCATTATCCCTTCTGCTTACCATTGCAGTGGCAACAACCAGAAAGTGGAAACAACTGAGGAATGGAAATGCCCACTAGAAAACTGATGTGTGACGGAGTTAGAAATGGAAGCTTATGACAGGTTAAGGGAAAAAAAAGGAAAAGCTCTGGGCTATCGTTTTTAAAAGCTTTTCATTGAGGGATGCTCTGATGACCTTTCACAAGGGGTAGAGAGCAAAGTCAGCAACAGACCTGTGCATGAGGACGGAGCAAAGCACGCGCGATTTCAGGTGAAAGACGGCACTCCTTTACAAAACGGGCACAGCCGCGGGACGCGAGCACGCAGAACGGGAGATACGGCAACGCGGCCAACAGCAGCCAGGCGGAGCGGGTCCTCCGCCCCGCGCCCCCGCCCCGCCCCCGCTGCCCGCGGAAGGGACAACCGCGGCCACGCGGCCCGCGCCCCCCGCCCGGCACGGAACAGGCGTTGCGGCCGCCCCCGGGCCCCAGCCCTCCCGCGCCCGGTCCGCGGCAGCCGCCTCCCCGGGACCGCCTCCCCCTCCCGGCCGCCGAGCGGCCGCAGGCCGGGCCGGGCCGGGCCCAGACCGGCGCCCCGCGGGACCGCGCCGCCCCCCCAGCCCGAGCGCCGGCGGCAGCAGGGCCTGGGCCGCCCCCGCGCCGCCGCCGCCGGCAGCGAGCCGGGCCCACCTGCGCCGCGGCCTCCGCCGGCCGCCCCGCTCCCCGCGCACACGCTCCCGGCCGCAGCACGCCGGGGCCCGGCGCAGCCCCGCTCCGCCCCTCGGCCCGCCCTGGGGCTGGCACAGCGCCGTCCCCGCCGCCGCCCTCCGGCCGCCCCCGGCTGCCGCCGCCCGTCGGGGCGGGGCGGCTCCACCCGGCGTGGGGGCCGTGTGCGCGGCGGGCCGGGGGAGCAGCGCGGGGGCGGCCGGCGAGGCAGGGGGGCGGGCAGGGAGGCGGGCCCCTGGCTCGGCCGGCCGAAAGGCGCGCCCCTAGCGGCGGGCGCGGTGCAGCGCGGAGCCGCCGGCTGCGGATGCCGGTGCGAGGCGGGCCGAGCTGCCGCGGCCGCCCGGTGTCCCTCCCTGGGCCGCCGCGCAGGGAGCCGGCGCGTTGCCGTCCGGTGGAAGGCGGCGGTGCGGGCGGCCGGCGCTCGGCGGGCCTCAGCGCAGGGGCTCGGTGTGAGTGCTGCCGTGCGGGGCTTGCGGGGGTGACGGCAGCTCTGCCTTGTCCCGTGTCTCCTAATGAAACCGCGGCCAAGCCGACAGGTGCTGCCGCGGGACCTGGCAGCAGAGGCGGGGCGCTCTCCCGCAGCCGTCCGGGGCGCGGCCACCCCGCGGCGGGCGGTACCGGCGCTGCCCCCGACGGCGGCGCGGGCCCCTCGCGGAGCTGCAGGCACGAGCCGGCGGGGGTCGTTCCCAAGTTTTTTTAAATCTCCTTTCACTTCCCGAAACGGACTCGTTGTTTTAGCGTTGTCCCGGCTCAGCTTAGCCGGCACGCGGCGGGAAGCGCTCTTTGTACCTGGGCCAATGGAAGTCAGCGGGCTTCGAAGTGCTGAGGCGCGGTGCGCTCACGGAGCCACGCACATGAATGCGTAGAGGTGTGACTATAAATAAGTTACTAATTGATAGAATAGATAAGCGGGGATGCGTTTTTTCCCCTGTGGTTACAGTTGTAGGCTAGTTTATCAATCCATTTCTTTCTAATGCTGTATTTACCACAGCACAGAAAAGCCCGGCGTTCGCCGGGTGCCTGGTGTGTGGCATCCCCAGGACGGCCGCGTTCTCCAGGGTTGCGGCCGGAGGATGCGGGGGCAGCGGGCAGCGGGGGCGGCAGCAGCAGTGAGCGCGCTCGTTGCGGCTCAGGTCACTCAAGAAACCCCTTTTCCGAGCGAACGGCTTGCAGACCTGCCGTGCCCCTGCGTGTGCGACCCAGCCCTGTCGCGCTGCAGCACCCCGCGCGGCCCGTGCTCGGTGCCCGCTCCCCGCCCTGGCGCGGTGCCGGCAGCTGCGCGGCGGTGCGTGGCCGCCGTGTCCTGCCCGGGCCCCGCCGCCGCCGCCGCCCCCGCCCCGCCCCGCAGCGCGGCCCCCAGCGGCAGAACCGCCGCGGCGCCGCCGGGGAAGGAGCGCGGCTGCTCGCGGGGCATCCTCGCAGCATCATGGCTCTCCAGGTAGGAGGGTCGGCACCTGGGGCGGCGGGCAGGGCAGGGCAGGGCAGGGCAGGGATGGCTGCGGTGTCCGTCTGCGCCGTGCCGTGGCGGGGACAGCGGGGCCCCTTCAGCGCAGGGACTAGCTGCAAAACCAAGGCTGCCAGGTGGCACGGGGGATTCACCTCAGCCTGGGGCGGTTGAATGACGCATTACTTCTCGCAAGTGGAGGGCGAGAGACATGCTGCTTACTTTGAACCGTTCGTAGGTCATGTAGTTTTTTGGAGCCTTGCCTGTTCGGAGCATGGTGAATTAACTCTTTGTCATGTGTGCGGCCGAGCCTGCTAGGGCTGGGTCGTGCGCGGGGTCGGTCGGCACACACCGCAGCAGCAGTATATGCACGGCTGGGAACCATGAAGAATTTTTAAGGGAGTCGTGCGTATTTGTTTAGGGGTGTACATCTGTGGAGCGGTACGTTTTGATGGGCTTGTGCTTTGGTAGAGAAAGTTTCAACTTTCTGCCCTCAGGCTAGAGAGGTCTTCCTTCTACCTTCTCTGACTATAGTTTTAAATAATTTTTGAGGAAACTGTCTTCATTGCTGGCTTTCAACCTCCTCTCTTTGTAGCACACTATGAATACTTCCCTTGTCTTGCTCATGCCCTGATGGATTAGGCTGTTTTTCTTCATTAGGCTTTCGATTATCCCTTTCACTTCAAGATTTGGAAGGCCTTTTATCCCGGTCTCATTATAATGTCCGTCTCAGCCCGGTTAGTGTGTGTGTGCTGCAAAGAGCGGACAACATAATGCTCTGACCTAGATGCAAGGAGCGTATTGCCAGTAGCTCAGCAATTTTCTTCTGAGCTGCAATTACGTCAAATGGCACAGAGGTTTCATTGTGGTGTTTCACGGCTAAGAGCAAGAATCCTCTTTCTTCAGTGGGTCAGAACTGCCAAATCCCAAACATAACACTGCCTTTGTTCCACTGGTGATCACTGAAATTATGGTTTGTTTTATTCTGCCTTGAATTCACGCTGGAAAATAAATTTTAATAGCCTGATGATTAAGCAGTGAGCCATAAATCACTCTTAGAAAGAGCTGGATGCAGTATGATATGGCATTCAATTTCAGTGTATAATTACACTTTCACATAAAATATCAGTGGTTGAAATATTACAATATTCTACGCGTTCTGCATTAGATATTACAGAGGTTTTCTATCCACCATCACTTTGGTTGACAGCTACCATCCATATCCATAAAACTCATTGAATCAAGCTGCAGGGGACTGAGAACAAAATTAATAAAACAATGTTTTCCTTAGGGAGGCTGTAAAAGATTTATAAGTTCTGCAAACTGGTAAAATAATTCTGCTGTAAATGAGGAATTCATTGAAGCTTTTTTCTTAGCAACAAGGGAGTATGTGATAATAAACTAATGATTTGTGCATTTGTCTTCAATGCACGTGTATATGCATATGTTTATGTCTGTATATATACGCTTTTAATTTGAGGAGTTAAAAGGGAATTTTATCGACACATGATTAGAAGGAAATTATATTTTTATAGGTTGCTCCTAAGCATGTTGTATAAGCCAGCAAATCCTAAGCAACAGTCTGTGCACAATGATTGGCTAGAGGGAGATGAAGAAGGAAATGTTTGGTATTTAAATTTTGTTTCTGCATACTTCTTGCTGTGCAAGATAAGCATTTGTGTATTTTTAAAACATTATCTTGTGATACTTGCCTAGAGATCCAAATAGAATAAAAGTATATGAAGATAAGAAGCTTATTAACTTAATGCTTTCCTTTCTTGATTTATTTTTTGAGTTATCTTTTGTCTTGTACAAGTCTAACACCACTTCTAGTTCATTCTTACTGTGGAGTTTAGATCAGAAAACAATTCAAGGCATGTGGAAAATTTCCACATTTGAAGAAGAAATTAAATTATCTGAAATACCTGTCTGTAGCCACAGCTGTTGCAACCAAGGCAGTCCAGCCACGGTTACAAAGATTCTGCAGTAGGGATTCCTTAGGGATTGGATCATACTACTGTGCACATCATGAAAACTGGGCCAGCTGACAGAAGATTTCTAAAGGTTTGTCATTTACTCATTTGACCTGAAATACAAAGATTTTCATTCTTGTATAATTACATGCATAAAATATTTCAATATTTAACTATTTCCTTTTAATATCTGCAATTTAAAGGGGTTTTATAACAACAAAAATAATTGGCTTGCACTTTGTGGCAAATACTAAAACTGTGTCTCCTGACCTACACATTGAGATATTTCACCACCAGCAACACAGCAAACCCATCCATTCATGAATATGTGGTCTGAAGTTCTGATTTATAAGTACTGAATCTACATCGATATTAATGTCACTATTGCTAATTTAAAACATTAAATCAGACTGAAATTATTTTGTTTAGCTAAATTGCCAGAAATATTTGTTGTTCCGACCAGTCAGAAGGCACAATTCCCGCTCCACAGAGCTTATTACTTCAAGATAATTTCAAATGCGCATTAGGTTTTCTTATTTAAAAAAAATACAAAATCTTTCCTGTGACTAGAGAAATGAAAAAGCGGCCTAAAGAAGCTCAGTACAGACTGCTGAGGTAATGCCAGGGTCTTAGTTAACAGAGCCACAGCACTCATGCTGAAACCGTTGTTGAATACATTGCTGGTTTTAGCACAAAGTTGTAGGCTGGTTTTGTACATGTTAAATATACATGTAGTAGCACATCTTGCAGGATTTACTGCGCCTCTGCAAATGCAGATCCAGCTCAAAAGCTAAAGTAATTATTGAAACCAGCACATAGCATATTTAACAGAAAAAATATACAGGCACTTAAGAGTAGTGCATTGACCTGGTGGGTCTGTGGTCAGTGTACAGAATCTAGTGCTCTCTGAAATGTCAAGGGCATGAAACAGGACTCCAAACTCTATGCTAAAGTCTGGCCTGAGACCTAGTGCAGAGAGAGAATAACGGCTATAGCCTTGGGTTGATGCGAATGTGGGATGTATGATGATTTAAGGAGTAAATTTATACTCCATTCTTGTGCTCCACTGTGTTTGAGAGTTGGGTATTGAAGGTGGTCCTGGCAGTAGCATGGCTCATCTCTGAGGTAAGTCTGTGCCAACTGTGGCTCAGCAGTCACTGAGGCAGAGAAGTGGAAATGAAGGGGAAGTGGGCAATCCCCCCCAGAGGGTATTCAAGCTCTGCCACTCAAGTCAGTGCTATGCAGTCAGGGCCAAAAGGATTCAGAGATTACTGCTGGGGTGTAAAGTCCAATGAACACCTTCCATACCTGCAGCGTGACTGTGAAAGACACATATACTATGTGCGTTGTAGAGGCTGCTTCCGTGAATATATCTGTAGATATCCTGACACTAGACAGTCTGTAATGTTTCCAAGTGTTCAGATGTAAAACTGCTGGAAAAAAGAGGTTTACTTATTTTAGCAGTGCTGACTCTACCAGCTAGATAGGTCTAGTTCCCTTACTAATAACATACAGTTTTGTTAAGCTTCTTTCATGGGAAAATACCTAGACTTACCACTAAGCCCAAGTGAGTAACTGAGAGTAATGATACTACCGTGCGTGCTATACTTAATGTTTTGAGCACACCCCTTGAGAGGAAAACTAACACTTTCTTTTCTTTCGTCAGGCTGACTTTGATGGTGCTGCAGAAGATGTAAAAAAATTAAAAACAAGACCAACTGATGAAGAACTGAAGGAACTATATGGATTCTACAAACAGGCTACTGTTGGAGATATTAATATTGGTATTCCTATTCCTGTATACTTCACATTTACTCCTATATCTTGAAGAAATCAAGCAAACTTAATGTAAATCTGCACAATAATGAAAGGTATTAATTTATTTTGGCAGAATGTCCAGGAATGCTAGATTTGAAAGGCAAAGCCAAATGGGAGGCATGGAACCTGAAAAAAGGTATTACACCAATTAAATCTACATCATGAAGTCATGTTGTAGATGGCATGAAGGATGGCAAATGAGGAAAGATAATGACTCCTACTTTCCTTTGCAGGTTTGTCAAAGGAGGATGCCATGAATGCCTATATCTCTCAAGCAAAAGCAATGGTAGAAAAATATGGGATCTAGAATATGCAAAATAATTCCCACTAGTAGCTATCTCTTCAGTAGCTAAAGAACTAACTGTTGAGAAAAATGCAATACTAACTCCTTATTGTGTAGTCTGACAGCAGAATCTTTTCAAGATCAGCTGTTTGACTGTAAAGGTTATTTACATACATACTCTATTTTTAGATTGTATCTTATTCTAAATTAATTTGAACCTAATAAATCAAGCTTTCTGTAAGAATTGTGGGTGTTTGTGGCCATTAAATTATATTTAGCATTTTTACAGGAGCACAGAAACAGAAACTCTACAAGTAAAATAACGTAGCAAATAAGGTTATGGAATGAAGTGGAGGTTGTGTGCATGCAAGGTGAGAAGAGGGAAAAGATCATGGAATAGTTTCGGTTGGAAGGGATCTTAAAGGTCATCTAGTTTCAACCCCCCTGCCATGGGCAGGGACACCTTCCACTGCATCAGGTTGCTCAAAGCCCCATCCAGCCTGGCCTTGAACACTGCCAGGGATGGGGCATCCACAGCTTCTCTGGGTAACTTGTTGCAGTGTCTCGCCACCCTCACGGTAAAGAATTTCTTCCCAATATCTAATCTAAACCGACCCTCTTTTAGTTTAAGACCATCCCCCCTTGTGCTATCACTACATGCCCTTGTAAGAAGGGCTGTCTTGCAGGCCCCCTTTAGGTACCGGACGGCTGCTGTAAGATCTCCCCAGAGCCTTCTCTTCTCCAGGTTGAACAACCACAACTCTCTCAGCCTGTCCTTAAAGGAGACGTGCTCCAGCCCTCTGATCCTCTTCACGGACCTCCTCTGGACTCACTTTAACAGCCTGCTGGTCATGCTTCTTTTGATGTGGCCCAGGATATGGTTGACTTTCTGGGCTGCAAGCGCACATCGTTGGGCTGTGTTGAGCTTCGCATCAACCAACACCCCCAAGTCCTTCTTTTCAGGGCTGCTCTCAATCCCTTCTCCACCGAGCCAGCATTTGTGCTTGGGATTGCCCTGACTCATGTGCAGGACCTTGCACTTGGCCTTGTTGAGCTTCATGAGGTTCACATGGCCCCAGCTCTCTAGCCTGTCAAGGTCCCTCTGGATGGCATCCCTTCTCTCCAGTGTGTGGACTGCACCACACGGCTTGGTGGTGTCGGCAAACTTGCTGAGGGTGCGCTCAATCCCAGTGTCCATGTTGTCGACAAAAAAGATAAAAAACTTTTCTTTCAAGAAAAGATGGAAAACTCTTATTTTTAAGACCCAAAGCCAATGTTTATTTTCAAAAAATCAGAAAAAATCCCCCTTTTAAATGATCACAGAGGAGGAACAGAACAACTCTTCAGGCATAACCACATGAAATTGTACAGAAAAAATGACTTATTATGAACTGCTGTGGACTAATCTTACACCTTCTGCCATTAATACAGAGGGAAATACTCATAGACCAGCATTTTCTATGCATCTTGTTATGTGTTTTATCAAGAAAATTTCATTAGAAGGTTCCAGCAGATAAAAGTGATCACCAGGAAGCTTGTAAAAGGAAATACCTCCACTTGTTAGATCATGCCAGGCTGAAAAAGATATTTAAAGTGTCAGAGAAACGTCAACTATTGTCATTTTACATAAATATTTCAAAGTTACTATTTAATAATTATTTTAAATCCTGTATCAACTGTTTAGGTTCATACACAGAGACTGCTCTGTTGATTTGTTTCATTTAAGGAGATCAAAAGAGTCAAGAAAACTTTTCATTAACCAATTCAATACAACAGGAAAATGCACAAGTGTAAGAGGAAAACTATTTAAGCAAAGTACCTTCTAAATCATATGGTTTGTCTTCAGATCCATTAAAGCAGGTAATATCACAAGAGAAGGAGATGTTCCTTTCTGCCTTCTCAAAACTGTGAACGTAAAAAGTAGCAAGAGAACTTTCCATAAGATGCCTATATTTGAGGTTTGCTTCCATATACAAAATAGCTTTTTCTTTCTCCTCCAAAACATACCAAACTTTAGAAATTAGACTGTGCAGAATCATCAGAGGAATTACTCTAAGATTCTTTGCTCCTTAGCCTATTGTAATTAGGTCTAGAATGTTAAAGAAGGAATGACCCAATAGGAAAAAAAGAGCTTCAACCTGCAATAAAAATTCTCACCTACAATAAATCACGTTGTCTGCTTATATGCAAGTTCTAACGTTTCAGGGCCTTATCGGCATCGGGCTCCTATGGCCAAAATGGGTGCCACATCCAAGAGGGTCCTTGTCTTCGCCAAGGTAAGAAACCTTAACCACTCAGCTACATGAGTTGTTGTGTAACACCCAGTGGGGACAGCAGTCAGGACAGAAGCTGGTTGCTCTCTAGATGCCTAGAACACAGGGATTCTTTGCTTCTGGTTAGGCTAGGGGGCCTTGGATCAGGAGGCTGAATGCAGTGATCCTGAAGCATGATCAATTGATATTATCAGCCTCAGAAGACAATAAAAAATGCTAGAATATTCCTTTCAGTGGCTACTAACTCTGGATCCTAAGCAGAACTGTAATTTTACCATGACATGTTCACTATTGTAACAACCGTAGTGCTACAGTAAGCAGTTTTTTCATCTAGGGCTTAAATACTAGAATATAAATGGAAAAGCACACAAAGGAGAAAACTACGTTTACTGTTTCATATTCTTTTTACAACAGAAGTGAGAACAAATTACAGAGAAAGAAAAAACCTGAAATGATCAGACAGAAGTAAAACGATAAAATACAAATATAAATGTAAAACAAAATTGTAAAACTTACAAAAATGTCTGAAGAACTCTAAGGTCTTCCTTGAAAGTAAGTAGCAGATGGTTCTTAATTTCTTCATTTTGCAGAAGCTCAGAAGAAGTTCCTCCTGAAGTCTGTATATATGTAAGAATGTCCTCATCTTCTGTATCATACATGGGTATGCTTTTGATGGGAAGAAATGCTTCAGACTGTCAGCACCAGACAAAACAGATCAGGTGTTGTATAGAATATACTTTAAATAATATTTTCATTAAGAATTGTTGTAGTAAATTTACAATGATTCTGTCTCCAAAATGTAATGGCTGATTAGTTCAACATCCACAGAGAATACTTCTTGGGAAGGGTTAGTCAACTGTGTTTGCTGAAAATACAGATTATGAGTGAGCCAAGTACCCTCAAAGTCTGAAACTTCTACAGACAAATAATTAATTTCATTTTGTTCAAAGTTTGACTGTCACTATTGAAATACAACTAATACAACAATCTATTTAAGAGAAAGAAAAGCCTAGCAGTGGGCACAAATCTGACTAATGTAGAACTGGAGAGACCAACCAATTATGGAAATCTGCAGGAAAAACAATTGCTTCCATGAAGTACTAGGTTATACTCAGGATTACTAAGAAGCCCCAGAAACAGAAGAATGGAAATAGCAACTGCTGACTGAGGACAGGAGGACTGGGAAAAAGCCAATTCATTGTTGTTTTCCTGAGAAAGAATAGCAGAACCACCAGAATCCCAGAAGAAACTGAGGACAGCTTAAATAGCCAACAGAGAATGAGGACAGAAGGAAATAAATGGAGAAACGTACTGAGGGCTGGTGCAGGAGGTTTATGAAAGACTAGATTAAGACAGTTACTTTAGATGTTACGGAGTAGGGAGTGGCATTTTATATTTTGTTTTGATTACTGTTTAGAATTAAGCAAAAGGCCACCGTAAATAATACAGTATTCAAAAAACCAGCATTAGGTTAAGGAGACTGTTCTCCCTAGGCTAAGGTAAGCAGCAGTGAATATTCTGTAACATGAAATTCTCCATCTGCCTCAGAATTCATTTCCTCTAAGAGAACAGAACATTTTTCTGTCTACGTTCAGAAGCAATGCTTCTTTTATATTAAAGCCACTCTGCATACCATACTATAAAATGTTATTTTTACTCTTGGTAGCTAATACGCTGTTTTGTTTCATACTGTTAATGATCCTGAAACTTACGTTTGGGGCATGCCCCCCTGATACAAAGAGATGGATTGGCTCTAGTCCATACTTTTCTTTCAAGTGTAGTGCAACTGCGAAACTAAGGTAAGATCCAAAACTGCAGTGAAAAGAGAAATTAAAGTAAGCAAAACCAGGTTTAAATTTTCCAGTTTTTACATATAACTTAAACTTCAGTGGTAACTGGATATCTTGAACAGTTACTGAAACCATATATGACATGTAAATTATAGTCATATTAGCTAATTGACATGAAGTGTATTCCTATACAGTCTAGTTTTACAAATCAGACTTTCTTTCTTTTACTAGTCTCCTTAATTTGCAGAAAGAACAGTTATTTTGAACACTTGGGACTAAGTGGTCTTCAAAAGCATGTGTTTTACAAATGGTTCACCCTCTGCATTCATATAAAGCAAGCACTAACACTAAACACAACTACAATTTATCAGTGTAAAAAAAAAAACAACATAACACTGCCATTTTTAGAAGATGTTGTGCCTGAAGTAATAAATAAATAAATAACCAGTCTTTGAGATCAACGGCATGCTTTAGGATGACTTGACAAAAGACCATTGCACAAGTGTATTTTCCTAAAGTTTTTGCAAATAAAGGCAAGTGACTATCTACTTCTAGAGTTCAAAGATAAAGCTCCTTCACCAAGGTATCTGAAAATATATATATTTTTACCTGTGACCAAAAAATGCAAATGTTTTTTCTTGCAATTCTTTTAACAAAACACTTGTAATTTCATTAACTACAGTTTTCATGTCTTTTGCAAAAGGCTCCTTAAGACGAGATTCTCTTCCAGGAAGCCTTACAGAGGATACTGCAGAAAAGGTGAAGGGTAGGAAAAGAATTATAGTTATTTCAAATAGAAACAGTAAAATAATTTTAATTAAGGTTTTTGATCTATTCTGCAGAATATATAGATTATTTAAGTTAAACATTCTTACAGTTGATAGAGCGTATTTGCTATTGGTACTACTGTCTTTTAATCCTGTGAGAGATCAGGTTTCCATCCCTTCCTTTACTCACAAATGTTGCCTTTCCAATTGATCTGATTGATAAATGCCTTGGCTCAGAAATCCACAAGGTCCTGATCTCAGCTGAGGTTTCAAAGCAACTTTATGACTATTAATAACAACAAAAAATTCATTAATTTCAATAATACTAAATTTGAGGGATGTGTAAAATATATAATTTCAAGGGCAGCATTAGAAAGTTAAACTATCAGAATCAGAATCATACAGTCCCTCTTCTTTGCAGGCTCTTCAGCACTGCATGTAGTAAAATGTGGAATCATAGTATAAATTGATGGCAGTTTGGAGTTATATGGAAGGATATATTACATGCTTTTATTATACTCCTTTCAAAATTGGGGATTTTCCTCTCCCTGTTTAAAACAGATCAGAAAAAAAATATTGATTTTCTAAAATCTCCTTGATATCATGCATACCGCCAAACTCATATGGAAGTAATGGGTCAGATGCAAAGCATTTTAGAAGAGAGAATAAATCGCTACCTAATACCACATGTAGCAGTACAGAAATGTTTGCATCTTCTATACTTCCTGACTGCACAAAGAGCATGCTGTACCCTGTGTTGGCAGTCGCTCCTAGGCCCTCTCCTTAGTATCTTCGCTGGAAATAGTTCCACTGGGCAAAAGCTTTTTTTATTATTATTTGTTTGGGTTTTTTTTTAAATGTCAAGGAAAATTTGATGTGACTTGTGCAACTGTTTACAGAAAGTATGAAAGCGTTTAGAGGACTGATAAAATTGCAACGGCAATGCTCTCTATAGATGCTAAATAATTATTTCTTTTTCTTTGTGGAAGGTCTGGAAAATGGCCTTGGTTCCTCTTGAAATATATCAATAATGAATCTTTATAGTGCTGATATAGTCTGATAGCAATGAGAATTACTTTACACTGTAACTAAATGTAATTTCACTGTCATAAATCTATAGTTTAAACACCAGTTTTGATACAAGAAGTGCAGAACCATGCAAACACTCTGGATGGAAATTCATCCTGTGCAGTCTCTCAACAATAAAAGTAGTTTGCATACCTTTGCTGTTAAGCTTGCTGGTGCCCTTTTTTAACTTATGTAATATGCCAGTATATTGCTGTTTCTGAACGGATAGCTTTTGAAGCAGTCAAACATACTATAGTCTTGTGAAATGTCGCTCTAAGAATGTAACTTTTTAAGCTAGTCAAATAGAATTTGATCCAAGGTGGTACAGAAACTTACTAAACTCAATCCCCTTATGGAAATGCTAATTCCTAATGGAATTCCTTTCTGGATAAGACCCATTGGAAAGAGACTGCAGTTCTTTCAAGAATGTTATATTCCATTCAAAAATTTTGTCTACTGTGTATTTCAGACTTGCTTAACTTCTGCTTTAACTACACAAATGACTAACCTTCAATTGAGCTGTTGAAGAGTTTGCCCCATTTTGCAAATTGAGAAGTTCCACCTCCAGCCCATGGAAAGCAAATCAGCCTACAGAGAGCATTTGGTCTTTTGTATGGACAAGCAACCAGCTTCTCCATTCCTGAAAAAACCCAAGAAAACAACACATCATTCTAGAACAAGACTCTTCAGGTATAGGAAAATTAGAGTGAATGAAGTCCAATTTGAAACAATGGGCTGCAATATTTTCTGTCATCAGAACTGCTTGTGCTACATAACCATCTGTTAGATATGAGATAATCTTCATGCAACAATGGAAACCAGTTCTGCTTTTATAAATGGTGATGGAATAGTATTAGGCAACACCCTTGGTTAATATTTTCTCCTATTTGAGTCACTAACCATAAAGAACTTAACAAGCAGCAAAATAATTAAATTGATACGGGATTTCAGGATGACCATTTAAAAACACAGGCTTTTAGAACATACACAAAAAGATAAGGTCCATCTAAACACCTAGAAAACATAAGGACCACGTAGTTCAGTATTCTCTCTGCCTCCGTGGTGGAGTGTCTAAGTGGATGGGAAACATCTATGAATTTCTCTTCCATGTATTTATCCAGTCTCACCTTAAATTCCTATGAACAGTTGGCATCTACAACATCCTCTTGCAGTAAGTTGTACAATTATCTTTGTGGGGTTTAATCCAACTCCTACAACTTCATTTGATGGACACAGGGTAGTACAGTAAAGAAAGTGAATGGTGCATCTCTCGGGATTTGCCACTGAACATTTCTGAGATCTTTTATTATATTGTCTCTGCCCTCAGTCAGCCTTTTTTTCTGACTGAAAAGGCCTGGCTTGCTTACGTATCCCTCATGTAGCAGTGCTTCCATATTCATGGCCATCATCACTGCCCATCTCTGGACTCTTTCTAATTTTGCTATATTCTTTTTGGCATGGTGGAGTAGCCAGAGCCACATTCAGCTTTACCACAGCAGCTTTAGTATGTTTGTTTATTGACTGACAGAAGTAACAGCTGTAGCAAGATTCATAACTACTCCTTCCTTCTTGCTGAGAAGGAAAAACAGCGTCAAAGATGTCAACTGCATTGTCTCTAGCATCAGAATCTGTCATTACTGTATGAACAAAAAAGCAATTCTCAACCATTTTTATTCATTCCTGATTTTCTTGTCCTTTATTCTTGCTGATTGAATTTGTGGACATAAGTACTGAGGTGACATCCTACTACTGCTAGCAAATCAGTCTGTGTTCTGTCAAAAGAATCTGGGAACACCATGTGAAACAAATACCTGCTAAAGAAAAATTAATTAGAAGCAATAGTGAAACAGAATTTTCAATTTTTTTTTCCTGCAAACTCACATGTTCTTGTTAAAAAGACTGAAAAAATAATAACAAGGGAATAACAAGCAGCAAAATTCCATTTCCAAAATGCTGCAGATCATTATGGGTATTATTTCTTGCTTTGAATATAGCTCAGTATATGCAAGAGCTGATTCATCATAAAATACACCTATGTGCTTACAAGCAGACTTTTTTACCTGCACAAAAAGTTTGAGAAATGCAACCAGATCAGAATAGGCAGCAATTCATGCCTATTTTAAAACTATATAATGCAAGCAAGACAGAAGAAAGTCTCCCCAAATGTTGCTGTGGCAATTTCTTGATTTTCAGATATGTTTAAATTGGAAAGTTTGTCAACATTTGTTGAGAATGACTTCAAAGAAACTACAAGAAGAGCAAACCAAAAAAAGGTGCATCAAAAATCACTGGGAGACAGTGTGAGCTTAAAAATAGCTAAAGGATAGTGGAGCCAGTGTTGCAGAAGACACAGTTCCTCTAGTAAATTCATTTAGCTTCAGTACCATTAGTCTCATTTACACAGTCATTTCTTCCACAAAAAGACTCAAAAACTCCAACATTTCTGAAGCTTATACTTTAGCTTGACAGTCAAATAAGAAAAATCTCTTCTCAAACTGATTCTAAAGGTGATACAAAAAATTCAAGCAGGATGAAGAAGCACATTTAGTCAAAGTCTTTAAACTATTTAAAAATACATTACCAGTCACTGAGAATCTTTCACACTTTCTGCTCATACATACAGGTTTGTTCCATCACCATCCAGCTTACTTTAGATGCAAATACCTGAACAGTTGGGAAGACCACCTCTGCCAGGAAATGACCGCCTGAGGGTGGATCCACTTCTCAGTGCTACACAGCAAAAAGCAGGAATCAGAATTCCTATGTATCACAGATACCAGAGCAAAGCCAGCTTTGCAGGAGAGGGCCTGTGCATTCAGGTGGCACAGCCACCTGCTTTTAAGGCTTTTCTAGGCTTACGGGGAGGCACCCACACCTCAACAAAAAAGGCAGGGTGCATAGCATCCCAAAAGGGAGACAGAAGCATCACGTCTTAGGCATGACACAGAGCATTTGGGAGCAATAGAAGGAAGGTGTGCCGCATCATTCCCAGTGATTTAAAAAGCACGGGTTAACATGCCCATGACAGTTCAGAAGTTGTAACAGTTTTAATACATAGAGGCCCACAGCTTCACTGAAGAAAAAGCCTTCAAAAAGTAACCAAGAAAAGCCAGACTTTTGTAAGAACTGTATTGAAAAATACAGCATTCACACCTCTGGTGGACAGTTTTGTAGGGATCTGAAAATGTTAATGTAGAAGACCATCACCTGATTTGAATGAAACACTGCATTTGGTTAGCAGGCCAGTTTAATTTCTACAAGCTTGAAGACACAGTGGTGCATGAACACCACACTGTGGCTACATACGATAATTTTATATTAGCTACCATATGATCCTGGTGACCAGATGCTATCAACAACCTAAAAACACCAGTGTATTTTGTAGCTGCATTTGTAGTACTAGGAAGATTGGCTTTTTTTTTTTTTTAGTGTTACTCTACCAGAAATATCAGTAACAATAATAATAAAGTAAAACTATTCAAAAGCAGTGACAAAAACTAAACAACCTGAGTGACAAAATGGGTTCTGATGCTTAACCTGAAACACATAAGCTGGACTACTTTGTAGTTTTCACATTGTTCTTCATTCTGCTACATTTCTTTAGATCATTTCTAGGATGCTGAAAAATCTGTGGTGGTAAGAGAAAAGCCTGCTGGCCCACCTAGTCAGTCAGTCAGTAAGCACTGCTCCTTTCCCAAACGAGGTCTGTAGTCTTCTATTCGCTTCTGATTTCTGCTTTCTTGGGGAAGCCTAAACCAACCCTTCTGACTGCAGGAGTTCCCGCTGGCAGGTGCGGGCTCTGCCGTGAGGGCTGGTCGCAGGCCTTGCAGCTGCTGCTTCAAAATGGCAAACATGGAAACTGCTGCTAAGGCTTCTTTCACAGTACTGTTACGTTGTAATTACCGTGAAGTAAGATGAGGCACACCTATGTTTGGAAGGTGCACAATTTAAAGCAGCTTACATTGGCTAGTCCTGACCTGTGCTGTTACGCACAATACTGCTTCTCCACATCATGTATCTGCTATCAGAAGCACTTGATTATAAGGTACAATTTATAATAAAGAACCTAATATGCTTTATTTATTCCTACCTCAGATTGTGCCAACTGTAAAATCTGACACCCAGTGTTAATGTTGTGGAAGCCAGCTGTTAAAAACATCAGGGCCAATAATAATGTTCCTAAAAGTAATAAAATACTACTATAAACAATTCTTTCCCAACTAAGGCTGAAAATAAAAAAGGTTAAGACTTAAGATTTTGAAAGCACAGCATTAATAAAATACTATGATATTTCCTTAAAAATAATGAAATTATAAATTGTATGTGTTGGTTGGTCTTGTTCACCTTCTAAATTTTTTCTCAGTATCAAAGGAATAGACATTTATTGGGTTTCATATGAAAATTTAATATTTTCACAGATTAAGTAGTTCGAGGAGATGCCACTCTCAACTGAAATGATGTTTGCCATTCCCAGGGCTGAAGGTAAAAATGGGCTTTACAGAACCAACTTTGGCAACTCAGTACTAGTACAGAATAGGCTAGACTAGACTATTGCAGTCGCAAGGGACCTACAGCGATCATCTAGTCCAGCTGCCTGACCAATTCAGGGCTGACCAAGTTAAAGCACATTATTAAGGGCATTCTCCAAATGTCTCTTAAACAGTGACAGGCTTGGGGCATCGACCACCTCTCTAGGAAGCCTGTTCCAGTGTCTGACCACCCTCTCAGTAAAGAAATGCTTCCTAATGTCCCAGTCTAAACCTCCCCTGGTGCAGCTTTGAACCATTCCCTCACATCCTCTCACTGGATCCCAGGGAGAAAATCTCAACATTTCTCTCTCCCCTCTCCTCCCCAGGAAGCTGTAGTGAGCGACGGCGTTGCCCCTCAGCCCCCTTTCCTGCACACTAGACAGCTGCTCCTCACAGGACATTCCTCCCAGCCCTTTCACACGCTCCTCCGGACACATTCAAGGTCCTTCACACCCCTGGCAAACCGTGGGCCCCGAGCTGCGCACAGCGCTCCAGGTGAGGCCGCGCCAAGGCTGAAGGCAGCGGGACCAGCACCTCTGAGGGCTGGCTGCGCTCTGTGCGCTGCCCCCGGGGCGCAGGCTGCCCCTCGGCTGCCAGGGCACACCGGTGACTGACACCCAGCTGCCAGCCAGGCCCCCGGGTCCCTCTCTGCACAGCCCATCTCCAGCCACTTCTCCCCCAGTTTATACTTGTGCCCGGCATTACTCCATCCTAGGTGCAGAATCCAGCATTTGGACTTGTTAAATTTCGTCCCATTAATCATAGCCCAATGCTCCAATCTATCTAGATCCCTCTGCAAGGCCTCCTGTCCCTCAAGACAACAGCACTCCTCGTTTGGTATCATCGGCAAACTTGCTAATGGTGCATTCAACTCCTGCATCCAGATCGTTGATAAATGGGTTGAAGAGAACTGGCGCTAGAATTGAACGCTGAGGAACACTGCTGGTGACCAGTTGCCCGCCAGATGTAGCCCTGTTACAGTGTATTACAACTCCATGTATTTCACTTCCTAGTCACTCAACCTCAAAGGATAAAAGTAAAGATACACTTAAATCGTTCTCTTAAAAACCACTGTTAGCTGCTTATATGGAGAGGCAAGCAATTAAGCAGTTATGCCATCCAAAGGAAAGCAGTAGTAAGCCAGCTCTCTAGGACAGTGTTGAGACAGAGACAGTCCTAAATGAATCGAAAATAGCATGCATCCCAACTTGTCATTACTCTTAAGTATGGCCTCAGAGAATAATACACAAATAATAAAACAGGAGTCATGCAGATGAAACATGAAGGGAAAAGCAGAATTTGCAGAAGGGAAGACTTTAGAGATGCATTAACAGGATCTCCTGGAGAGATTTGGAAAGATGAGTGACAAGACCTTACCTGGAATTCTGCCTATAGCACTGGTCAGCTTCTTCAAGAAAGGTGAGTTCAAACTGGATCTGATGCAGGGCATGGCTAGAAATGAGAGCTTATGACAGAGAATACGTTACTTTCTACAAATACACTGGAAGATGAGGGTGGAGAAAATGAGGACATTCCAAGTAATGGCTGCATGAATTAACCATGGCTAGAAATAAGATTTTTAACCACTAGACCCATACGATTCTGGAACAGCTTTCCAGAAAAGCTACCTGCTTTAAGATGGAAATTGGTTGTAGAAAATGTATGTGAGACAATGACTTGGTGAACATTTTCAGCACCATGCTTTTATTAGCTTGATGCAGGGATGAGTCTGTACATTTGTGAAGAAAGCCAGCTAGTTGCAATGCTGTAAGATAGTTTTGCTAACAGAGAACCAGTTTTGTTTAACAAATACAGAGTCCTTTTTATTATTATTATTATTATTGTACTTAATACACACTACATGCACTGAGTTAGTCTGCTAAGGTCTGCTGAGCAAGAAAGAAAAAATTAAAAAGTACTCAGAGAAAACAGGAAGCCTGGAGGGTCTAGAATCCAGTAGAAAAGCTGACTTTACAGTCTTGCAAAGAGAAATAAAGCATGGAAGTTACACGAAAATGGTCAGTATGTATATAGGGCTGGCCATGCGAAATAAAAAAGCCCACAAATGGACATTTTTGTTGCTGTCTCAGGAAGTGATGAACATGTGTCAGCATATCATTACCTGAAGCATCATAGTAACTGATACAACTGCTTCACTGGTACAACCAAGAAAAGTGCTTCTGAGAAAGAACAAAACTTCACTAGCACCAGTTTCCCCCCGTTCCTGTCCTGTGGTCACCTGCAGACACAGAAATGTACTGTGGCAGGAACCCAGCTGCCAAGAGGAGACCTGCCTGCACTTGCTCCTTGCAGCAAACACCAAAACTAGGGAAATGGTTTCTGAGTTCCAAAAGCCAGATTTTAGAAGAACCAAAATTAGAACAACAAATCTTCAGATAAAGAAATCTGGACAGGAAACAAAATCTCTCATTTGCTCAGCCTCTCAGCCCACGTTGCAGTCTTGAGACTTTTACCTAAGCATGCTCGGATGCACCCTGCCTAGGCACAACCTTGTGGCACTCCACAGAGCTCTCCATCTGATCTAGAATGCAGGAGCCTTAGCAATGCAGACTGCTGGCCAACCACAACCTCCTACAAGAATGTGGTGAGGCATACAAAATGGTAGGCAACAAAAACCCCCCATATACTATTGTCTCAGATACATCACACAGCTTAAAAACCCAATTTGGTCTCTAATTTTGGAGGCTCATTTACAGCTTTGGTACAAAGCTTACTCTACAGAAATGCTTTCAGGCAGCAAAGGCACCTAAAATGTTCAAGGCAAGGATCCAAATGTCAATACCTACTACTGTAGAACAAAAGACAAAACCAGACTGCAACACTTCCAGGCAGCAATACCAGATCAGATGCTATAATAAGCTACTGAGGCAGTCCGGACTGTCAATAAGAAAGCTGTGGAATAAGAAAACAAATGTTTTCATCCTTAGGTGCTCTGCTCCCCCTAAATAGAAGGAAACCATAAGGATTTTTCCAGTTCAACAACCACCACAGGTATTCTCAGCACAAAAGAGAGGCAGAATTGCCACTGTGGACCCCATCCAGTTTGTAAGCGAGTATGAAGACATATTTTAAGAGCCAGAAGCCAACCTAAAGTCAGAAATAAACATGTCTTTTCTACTTTCTTTAGCTATAAACTCTGACACTCCTGAAAATCTCTTTCAAATCCTTCAGTAGATACCACTGGGTTTGAAAGATCTGCCCATCATTTTGGGTGCTCAAGTGCTCCACAGTAAAATCAATCATATTTTAGAGAGACTTTCAGGCTTACAGTTGAAGTTTACAGCAGCAGCAGAAGATTGAAAGATAAAGGCAATCAACAACCAAGAATCCAACAATCCAGGAACTCCTAAAAAGTGTCAAGAACAGAATTTCAGGATGGACATGATGAAGCTAAAGCAGAAGCCTATCAACATCTATGCCAGGCATGTATCAAGCACTGAAGGATTACAACTGGATCCTGAAAAACTGAAGCAATTAAAGAAATGTCAGGAGCAAAGCACATGAATGAAGTACAGTGACCATCAGAGAAAACCAATGCAGATCTGATCTGAGCAAAGCATTAGGTCTAACATACAATAAACATATGAAGCAACTAAAGTTACAGAGAGAGGCTTTCAAAAGATGCCTGGGAGTAGTACCATACAAAGCCTTGGCTAAGACAGCCCTTCTAGACATATAAACGTGAGATTATACAGAAAAGCAAATGACTGTATCCCCCAGAAGGTTGTAATTCCATCAGTGCACAGAGTAAATAGGCAGTATGATGACAAATCATTAGGAAACAACATGAGGAAACCAATTGCTGAATGCTCTCAGGCATGTTAATAGCACAGAAGTGCTTCTGTAGGAGGATAAAAATTTCCTCATATAGATGCCCAGAGCAGGACCTTACACTTGCCTTTACAAGTTGTACATGTGCAGGCTGCAAACTCTCCACAGTGCAGCACAACTGGCTCTGTGGAACAGGAGTTACTCGACAAATGTAGCAACATAGGCACATTTGCTTTTGGAGGCTCCAAGAAAGCTAGCAAACTCCATAGTCCTATAGCAGTAAAACTAGTATTGTGAGGATAGTCAGATCTCAAGGAACAGTCTATTGCACTCTCCTAACAAGTGAAAACAAAAAATTCCTGTCTTTAAGAAGCAGTTTAAGTGGACAAAGCAGTGGTAGCAGTAGATAAATGTTCACTTTTTACAGAGCAGCTATCTTACCATAGCAGATTACAACTCCAGCTTCTGGAATTATGAGTATCTGGACACTTTGTGCATAGCTATATCAAAAAACAATCTGCAGGGTAAGAAATTATGACCCATCAGCTAATCTACAGAAACTATACACTGATGACCAACAGAAATAGTGATAGATTGAGACAGTGGTATTTTTTGTTTGTTTTGTTTGTACAAAATTGTACAAACATTTTTCCCTTCTCCCTCTGCATTTCTGTAAAGCATGAAGAGTCACATAGTTGCCAACACCCAGTCAACCACTGAAAGTGAACAGCGGTGCCAATTTGATGATAACTTGTGTGTCACTCAGAGCTAGATCTACTCTATCTGTCACAAAATGGGGGCATGGCTTATGCTTGTACTTCCACTACCATGCACAAAACTCTGTCCTAGAAAAAAGTGGGAAGACTACTATAAGCAACAGAACAGTACATTGTATCTTCAGAAACTTAAAACCAGACAAGGCTTGTTTTTCTTTCCTTCACATAGGCTGATGATGTATCTGTCAGCAAACGTTGATAATAAACTTGACAACAGTTTGGAGAACTACTACTTTGCAGAACTGCTATTCTAGAGAAGTAGCAGCTTCTGAAGGAGGTCCCCCCATCTCCCAGCCGTGCTGCTCTCGGCTCTTGGAGAGCAAGTGGCGGGCCTTAGAAGCACCAGTCAAAAGGAAGGTATGCAGGAAAAGTGAAAGGACACAGGATGTTAGGGAAGAGAGTGTACCAGGGTCCTTAACACAGAAGCTTTTCCTTGAGAGGCTGTAATCAGGAGGAAATTGAGTTTGGTTGTTACTCACGACTAGATGACATGAGAGCAAATATGCTGAGGGGCCTTGTGCTAAGACCTGTGGATATGTTTCTTTGGTATCTGATACCTTTCTCTTTGTAAAAGGGTTGAGTTCATTACCAGTTGCTATTACTAGTTCCTGCTTCATGGCACCACCTACAGCTGTCTCAGCATCACAAATAGACCTCATCTTCCCACTTCCATCTCTCATATTCTTAGAGCAAACCCATGGGACCAAAGGAGAATTTGGTAATACATATTTACCAAGTTAATGAGCAGCCCATGCTGTAGGCATGAATTAGCTGATGGACGGATATAACAAGATAGCCATAAAGCAGAGTCTGATCCTTCATGCCATCTTTGGCCGATACTTGATACTTTCATGGAATGATGGGCAGACACCCCCTCCTTAAAAAGGCAAAAATAGAGGGATTGTGAACTTTGCTGATGCACTGGTAGGTCCATAAACTGTTCATACAGACCCTCTGCTCAAGCACTTGCTAAAGCAGGCCTCAAACTGGCTAACACAGGTCACTCACACAAGCAGATAATAAGGTATGGAAACAAATACAAGATTCATGTAACAAATCAGTAAATGGGACAGATTTGTTAGTCACAGGATGACGTACAGTAGTATTTGATGTCAACAGCAGTGTAACAGCATTCAGAATCAGTGTTGTCTTTGCTGCAAAGTTCCCATCAAAATTAATGCCTTTGTATGAATAAACACAAAGAAGTCTGTATTTCCTCCTGCAGAGCTGGGGAGTCTGATACAGCTTTCTTTTGCTGAATAGAAAATAATCTACACCAAAAGGAACTGGAGAGGGTATCAAAGCTTGCATACAGTGTCTACAGGGACATCCAGCTGGCAATCACAGTGGTTAGGATGCTTCTGAAATCCAAAGCTAGAAGAATTGCTGCAATAGTGGTCACAAATCAAATCTAATTTGTTGCAAAATCTATGCTGAAGGCAAGTACGGGGAGCAGAGAAACTGCACGGTTCAGAGAGTAACTTAAGACAAAGCTGTAACTGAGACGCACATTTGTTGTCGGCTTTGTCTGATCTTGCTGATGATGAGACAATCCTGCCCTTCCTAGCTTCTGGGAGTACACATTTCTACCCTAATCTTTTTGTCAACACTAGCAACTACATAGCTATGTAGGAGCACATTGTTTATCAAGCTGAAAACTAATACTTACCCTGTTTTCACTTACATCAGTCAGCTGATCCCATAGAGTGTCACCATCCTCCTGTCAATAAGGAGAGAGCTTTTCATGACCTTTTTGCAGGCTTTGACCCACTTCAGCCAGCTGGAAAGGTGCTTGCTGAGATTACATATACAGCCACAAGGTTTGGATGTAAAAGACACATATGTGCTAACCTAATGGAGTAATTTGCCTTTAAGAATTATTTTACAGCTCTTACTGAAACAAAAAACTTGCAGAGTCTGTCTTACTGGTTTGAAAGACACATTCAGCTGATCTAATTTTCTTACAGGAAAATATATGCCACACACAAGAAAGAATTACTGCATGAATAAATCATCTTCTTTGGCATACAATCAGATACATATGGATTTATTTGAAATCTAAGCATATCTGATTAGGGAAATGTCTTTCTTTTTCTTTTTTTACAGGGCAGTTCTAAAAAAATAAAATAATTTCTAGATTGTCTTTATCTTTTCCCTACTTCTTTCTGTTGATCTTATGCCTCAGATCTGACTTAGACCCTACCACAATAAAGAAAGGATACATAGGAGTTTCTCTGCATAATCAAGATTTTCCTGGATTTTCACAAGAAACAAGCTTTTTTTTTATTATCTAAAAATTTAAAGTTAGATATGTGATCTGATAAATTAATGGCAGTCAAAAACTGCTTTAGAGTGTTCACAGTCAAAAAAATGTTTCTTTGTTGAACTATTGGCAAAGAAATGGCTCAGTGTGAGAAAAAAAAAAACCACTGAATTTTGTTTTAAGAAAATATTCCCTGGGAAGTGCATATTCTTTTATTGTCTTCACTTTCAGAATAAGCTCAAAATAAAATTCTAGGTCTATAAAGAGCTGTATAAAAGATTAAAAAAGCAATCATTTAAACCACAGAATAGTTTAGGTTGAGAGGAACCTCTAGAGATCATATAGTCCAAGCTCTGCCTCGTTGAGTTTTGAGTATCTCCAAGGATGGAGACTCCACAGCCTCCCTAGGTAACCATGGTGTTCAACCACGCTCACGGTGAGGATAATTGTCTTTCTATCTAATCCCTTGTTCTGCCTTGCATCTGCAAGTCTTTTGTCTTTTTCCTGAGTACAGCCAAGAAGAGTCTGGCTCTATCTGTCCTCTTCATCCTCTTCCATTAGATAGGTGAAGACATTATTAAAATCCTCATTTAGCACTCTCCTCTTAAGATAAAACCATTTCTCTCAACCTTTCCTTGTACACCACCCACTCCAGTCACAATCACAGGGGGGCCTGCCAGACTCACTTCAGTGAGTACTTCACTTTTTCAACATCTTTCTAGTACTGCAGAATCCCAAATGGACACAGATGTGGTATAGTAAAAACATTTTGGATTATTTTTCAAGCACGCTTTTGAGACATAAGCTTTCAGGGCATGAAATAGTAGGTGGAGAAATATTAATTGAAAAGTACAATTGAAAACACAAGCAACAAGAGAACAGCTTTTGCACTGACCAGCCACTAGGACAAACACAGGAACAGACTCAACAGCTTCAGCCTACAGAGAACATAAAGCCAAAGGTAAAGAAACACAGTGCTTGCAGCACAGGGCTGTTTTGACATTTCCCAAATGAAAATATGTTCTATAGCGCACAGTCTAGAAATCTATGAAATTAGTCTTTGTGAACTGCAAGAGCCTGGTATGACCTGAGAGGCTTCTCAGGTAACCTAGGCACTTGTAAAGCTTATATACTAGCCACATGCCATTCATGCATACGTGGGTTAACTGCGTGCCTGCAGATTCTGGAAGCCAAGTAAAAAGCAACCCCATCCCCAGACAGATGTCTACTCACAGAATTCAGATTTAAGGTAGTCCATTCAGCAGCCCACCATTAAGCTCAGAAGTGGACTAGGGAGCCTGGGAGTCAAACGATCCATTTCACTGGTAGGTACGGAGTCTTCTATTAAAGCCACTGGGAACATGGAAGCCTTGACAAGTCAGGGCATCAACAACCTGGTAGCTGCCAACCTGTAATAACAGGCCCGGCAGGCTGTAGGACAGGTAAGCAATGTCATTCTCTGCTGATTTTATCTTCACAACAGAAATGCGTTTTGTACAGCCTATGGATACCAGCATGTCTCAGCGTCCTACACATTGTGATCCAGTTGGAATTTCTTAATTCTGCAGCTGTATCAGTACCTTACACATTACTACATCACACACATACTTGTTCACATTCATCATTCACAGTATCATTAATAAAAGTAAATAAAATGTATTTTCCAGGGTAAGTACTTCAGCTTTTTAGAAAACAAGGTCATGAAAAGAGGGGCCCAGTTAGACGGAAAGCACACCTGTAACATGTATTGTAATATTTATTACAGGTTTTTTAGGATTATGGACTTGTATCCCTAAAAGTTTTTCTACTCAGGAAAAAGCAACGATCTGATATTGCATTTAGGAGAGAGCAAAATTAATAAATGATGGGAAAAAAACTCTAGGAAACCACGTTTCAGTAGCTCCCAGGTTCAGGAAACTACTGGTCTTTGCTTATTGAAAAATAAAGACTAAGGTAATCTTGCATCATTATACCTAGACAATGTAAGGTAGCGCAGAAAAGTATGGAGTATACTCAACTTTTTTCTCCATTGATCATATTTTTCCCAGCAACATATCAGAGGCTAACACTCCAAAGAGGTTAATGTAATTGCTAACATCTAAAAGCTGCTGATGAAAAAAGAAATAATTTATATCTTTACCAACTGAAATTCTGTTCTCCAGAAAACTGTCTATCCATTCCTTTACTTAGACTTGAAAAAAATTAGGAAATCATAGAGAAAATTTGTTGAAGACTTGTAGCTCATGTGCTCACAGTATCACCAATGCAAAACTAATGAAATAAATATTAACGATACCCAACATGCATTCCCAGTTTTACCACCTGGACCTTCCAGGGTGTTGAAACTGCAAATATAAAGGACATGTGTATGCTTCAAAGGTGAATATGAAAAGGAACAACATAAGCTCCCCTACTTTCCTACTGTTTCTGCTGTCAGCCTAGTTCTGCTATGGCACAGCTACATAACCATTGCTCAGATTTTTGAGGAAATTGTCAAACCAAGAGAAAGAGCCATGACCAAGTCCACAAAGTCAAGCCGTGAAATGTAAGAAAGGCAGAACTGGAGATAAAGAAGGTAAAGACTACTGAGATGGGGCCAGGCAGCAGCTCAAGCATCAAGAGGCAGGACATCAATGTAGAAAAATAACATCTCAAGGGAAAAAACGAGGTGGAAGATTGCAACATTAGGCACCTGCCACAGGGAGCAGTGAAAGCTGACCCTTTTCCATCCGACTAGCAAAGACCCTTAAGGTGACTAATATACTAATATTAAATTTAGTAGGTCACTAATCCTGGCCATCTTTTCTGTGTGTTAACCACAAAGTAACTGCTTTACATATAACTGCACATAGCAAAAGGTGGCCCAGGGAAGGAGAGACAGTGAGAATGGAAAGCCATTTTGGCAGCAAAGATATATAGCAACAGAGAAACAACCAGAAGGTGCCACTGCTGCAGATGGAAAGGCAAGAAACAAAGCCCTGTTCGCATAAGCTGTGAATGATAATGCAGTATAAAAATGCTAACATTTTGTTCTGAGCATGGCAGGTTATGTCACAGAAAATATTTTAAAATTGGTGCCGAGGCCATGAAGAAAGTGAAGAAAGATGAGGTGATCCCTATTATGCCATATTCTGTCCTCAGTCTTCCTGCTCTAAAAATGTACAGATTTAGATAATAACATTTCTTTTTAGGAACAGCAGAAGAGTAGGATTAAGTAGGAATTCAGCAGAGGAACAGTTTATTTTTGCTTTCACAGCACCTATGCTAGGCGTGCTCCTACACAGGTACAATAAGGAAGAAAAACAAACTTCCTATTTCCATCTCTACAGTCTGAACAGGGTATTAGAATGTCTTGGTGTTATCTAAAATGTGTGGATGTTCATTTTTTTGCTAGGCCCCAACTTAGATATCATAGCAATTCCCATAGCTATAACTACAGACTTTAAACCAACATTTAAAAAACTTGCCATTTGTGATGCAGAATATGAAATAGTAGTCTTTCTTATTTCCACATTACCAATACTTCAGTGGCAAGAATAACTGAGAGATTGTAGGACTGCAAGTTTGATATTGTTTTCTATCACATGCTGACTTTGCTATGCTCATTCAAAGCTAGACTTACAGCTGTGAACCGAATCCTGAACTAAACTTAAATCCACTTAGACACAGCAACTATTACTACAAACCTCTTGTTAAACTGCCTTTTTTTTTTTTTTTAAGTATTGCATTATACCTTTATTCTTTTGCGCAGGCTACTAATTAGATTTTTAGATGAAGATGTAATTGTCCTTGATTTTAATCTCTGAGCTGCCTTTGGACCTACGTGGGAAGAAGGATTAAGCAAAGATTTAGTATTAAAAAAATATGTGTGATGGGAACCTTTCATGAAAGAGAGGGCCATAGGGATCTGGAGTCTCCTATCCCCACAAGGGAAGAGGGAGCCGTAGGAGGCTGCAGTCCTCATACGGTCTATAATAGCAAAGACATCTGGAGCCTCATAGGGATGGAAGTAATAGGGTCTGCAGGGTTTCTGTAGGTCCCAAGTCTCTGCCTGGAGGCAGTGGTGGCAGGCATCAGGCTATGTGCTCCAGCCCTGTCCAAACCTTCCACCTTGTGTGCAGACTCTTACAGGATGCAGATAAGCCATCAGGGCAGGAGAGGGAGGTGTGTGCCAGGTTATGTCACACCAAACTGCTTCTATTACTGCTTCAAGACCTATCTAAGCTGCCAGTCTTTCACCAGGAACTCCCCTAGGTCTGGGAGCTCTCCAGAGCGGTCAGGGCCCCCAGCCACAGCAGAAGAGGGGAAAGTCCCTGCCCATGGAGGGGAGCCGTACCTCTCCATCACGCATCACCCATGAATACAGGCAGGTGACAGAGACCCCTTCAGTGTGCCAAATGGCAGTACTGGCAGGTGTCTCTGGAAGTAGAAACCTCATAAACATGGCAAGTGGGACTGGGCAGGCCTCACATGTCTTTCCCAGTACAAGTGGTGCTTCACCACGTGGTGAAGCGTTTGCTCCAGGATGTGAGGACCACTGCACATCCCACTCCCTCTCACTGCTGGTGGTCTGTGCCTGCCCCCCCTCCTGCGGGGCTGCAGGTCACACCACTCAAGCCTCTCTCCCACACCCATTTTAACGGCTGGCAAAGAAACACACTGGTCTGGCCCAGACCTGTGCCACGGAAACGTCCTTGCAAGCTCCTGAGCTCTTCCCCACCCACAACGCAGTAGGGCCACTTGCCCCTGGGCCAAGAGCCCCTCCGGGCCAGCCGGGGGGCGCAGCGGGGCTCAGGCCCGCGGGGGATGCGGCCGGGGTTACAAGCACAGCCGCAAGGGGCACCAGCCGCGGAGCCTTTGCCCTCATCCCCGCGTCCTTTTACTCAGCCCCAGCACGGAGCCCGGGGGGCTGCGGGGCCACGTCCCGCTCCCGGCGCCACCGAGCCGCGGCCACTCCGGCCACCGCCTCCCCGCGGCCACCGCCTCCCCGCGGCCACCGCCTCCCCGCGGCCACCGCCTCCCCGCGGCCACCGCCTCCCCGCGGCCACCGCCTCCCCGCGGCCACCGCCTCCCCGCGGCCACCGCCTCCCCGCGGCCTCCCCGCCCCGCCCCGCCCGCCCGCCTGCCTTCCGGGCCCGCTTGGAAGTGGGGCAGAGGTGAGGCAGGCAGCGAGCGAGCGAGCGAGCCGGGCGAGTAAGCCGGCCGGGCAGCGAGCTGGGCGGGCGGCCGGCCGGGCAGGCGGGCAGTGAGCGAGCCGGCCGGGCAGGCGGGCAGAGCCGGCTGAGGCGGCGGCGGGCCCGTCCAGGCCGCGGTAAGCGGCGCTCCGTGGGGCGGGCGGTGACCGCCGCCGGTCTCTTACCTTAGGGGGTGCGCCTCGGTGGGGTAGAGGGTCGTACGGAGGTTTCGGCTCCGCCCGACTGTTTCCTCATCCCCGGCCTCCCGGGCCTCTCCGGGGCAGCTCCCCGGCGCGGGCCCTGCTCGGCCCCGTCCCGCCCCGGGCCGCCGTCCCGCCAGGGGGGAGCGCTGGGGCAGGGGGGGCACGGCTAGGGCTCGGGTGGCGGCCGCGCCCCTTCGTCGTTATTACGACGGTGGGAGCCTCGGTGAAAAAAAAAGTCTGTGGGGGGCGGCGAGCGGCGAGATGGCGGCTGCCGGCCGGTTTCCACCTTCCCCAGTTCGCCCCTGGTCGCAGTTGGTGGGTGTGCCAGCGCCGGCTGGCTTTCCCGGGAGAGAGCAACAGGCCCCGGGCTGGTTCATGGCAGCGCACCCCGAGGGAGCATCGGTGGCTGCCTGGTCACAGTTTCACCCTTGGGTGGGGTGGGGTGTGTGTGTACACACACACAGACAGACACACACACCCCTCCTGTGGCTTCAGGCCGGCAAGAAATCCTCGATCCCAGGGACCCTTCCCGGATGGGTGTCTTCTACCCTGTAAATGATGGGGGGCAGGGAGGGGGAGAAAACAGTGTGGGGAAATGTATCATCCAGCGTCGGCTTCATTAATTGACTGTTGTGCTGCAGATCTGCATCATGGAAAAGCAAATGCTTGAATCCACTGAGGAGCGAACGTTTCAATACCAAGATTCCCTGCCTTCCCTGCCAGTACCTCCTCTTGATGAATCTTTAAGTAAATACCTTAATGCAGGTAATGACTTAATATTGTTATAGTAGCATGGCATGTGCTGCTGTTGCCAGGCTCATCTGAGACATTCTTGAAGTGATTTGTAGAGACAGCTTGTATCAACCGGTGCAGTTGCATTGGAGGATCCAGACAAGTTTAGGGTGCAAAAGGTCTTTCTCAGGTTCAGTATGGGAAAATAAGTGCCCAGAGCAACCTGTGTAAAAGTTTCCATTTTATCCCTATTTGCCTTTCTTCAAGGGAATTGGGCATGTGGGAAGGTTAACTTTTGGGTTTAGGTTTTCTCCTTCCCTAAAGTTTTGCTTTTGCTTTGGGTTTGGGTTTTGGCTTTTTGTTGTGGGTTTTTTCGTGTTTTTTTTTTTTTTTCCCAGTTCTGTCTGGTCTAACAAAAGATGCTTCTCCATCTACAAAGTTTGTTTTGCATAGTAACTACTTTGCTTGTTTATGACTGTTTGACCAGAATCTTTGTAAAAAACAGTTACTTCAAACTTTTTCATACTTAAATATTCTTCTTTCTTGCCACTACTATTAACTATACAGCAGAAGGAAAAGGCTGTGGTGGGCGTTTTTTTGGATAATTCCTGCCTTGGAGTGTTGGCTGTCTAAAGAAGATCACATAAGAGAAAAATTTTGAAAACAACATCAGTGCATATGTGTCTAGCTTTGTTTATGAAGCACAGATGACTGGTTGGTTCTTTATTGTGATTATCAGGCTTTGATATATTGGGGATGACAAAGATATATTACCTAGTGTCTTGAGATAACTTTCCTATGATTCTTCAATAATTTTTAGAACTCTGAGACATTGATCTTTTTTTCTGGAACATCTGCTTTGTGTCTTGCCATTTTACCTGTAATACAGGAATACTAACAGAGTAAGACCTGGAGTTCTTTTCTTAGGAGCAACATACTACACCAAAACTTTCCTTTCCCAAAACAGAAATCCTTCAGTTCACTTGGAGTTCTCTTTTATTCTGCACATAGTGGAAATGGCCCAGCTGATTGTAATAGGTTTTCTTTGGTGTTCCTTACATCGTCGCTTTTTGATACAGAATGTTGAAATGGTGGTTTTAGAGAAAAAATATCGTGTGTATGACTGTCAGACGATGTTTTCTTTTTGTTGTAGTGCAGATGAACTAAAGTGGTGCTGCAGTAGTACTGAACCTGCAATAACAGAATTGCCCTTTAGAACTTAGTTTTGTAAACCCAGCTGGCTGTCCCAAGTTATGGAGTGATAAAATCTGACAGTGAATTTGTTTGCTTTTGTTTTCAGATTCTGATCTGTGTTTTCATAAATACCTTATCACATGTTCCCCTTTTTTTCCATGCAGAACTTAGTTCCTACTTACTGTTCCCTGTACATAAGTCATTCTATAGCTTTGATCCTTATTGTTGATCTCCTTCAGTCTCACTGGAGGTTGGAGGAAAGTTATTCTAGTACTGTTTGTTCTGCCAGTCTTCCCTTCTACAGATTGCTGAACGCCAGAATGTGCCGTACATGATTCTAGACAGCAGCTTGGTGATTTTCATGGCTTAAGTTTGTAATTTGCTTAGTCTGTGGCGGTGAGTGAAGGAAAGGAGGTGCCTTTGGAGAATATTTCAGAACCTCCAGATGACCCTTAGTAGATACTGTGACTCATTCTGGAAACTCATGTCTTTCATTGGTTGGAGGGTGACCCCAGGCACTTAACATAAGTCAGTGTGCCTGTTGTTAAACCACTTGTATGTTTAAAGCCAGTCAACTGGAAAAGCTGGACAAAGTATGTCTCAGAAGGTGCCTTAAATAAGGCTTTACGGTAGCTACCTCTGCTTTGGATTCAGAATGACTAATCTTGTTTTAAAGGTGGCCATATCCGTGCTATTTAGCCTTTCATCTCGTGCACCAGAGGTTGAGACTCAGAAGCTTGGACTCAACCTGAGAGTATGAAACCCCAAAGTTCCAGGTTTCCAGAGGGTTCCTTAACTATGCAACTGAAGGTCTTTCATGTGCTGCTTCTTGTTCGTGGATGGAGCTGATCTCCTATGCCGAAAGGAAGACAAGGTCTGTGGGGCTGGGGAAAGTGGCAAGACAGAAGTTCCCCTGAACAGTGAGAAAGGCACTGAGTTCTGCTCCTTCCTAACAGTGCTGCTTCTACATCTGATCAAATGGTTTTAGAATCATGCAGGCTGGGGAGGGTTCATCTAGACCAGATTCCTGCTCAAAGCTGGTCTAGCTACAGCAGATTGTTCAGGCCTTGCTTATTTGGGGTTTGTATATTTGCAAGAATGGAGATTCCACAGCCTCTCTGGACAACCTTTCTGGTGTTTGATCACCCTCATGATTGTGGAAGGGGGAACAAAAAATAAACCAACAAAAAAAAAAAAGAAAAAGAACCCCAACCTCTATATTTTCCTTGTCAGAAATTTCCTGTGCTCCAACCTGAGTCCATTTTCTCTTGTCCTATTTCTGTGCATCTCTCAGAGGAACTGTGCTTTGTCTTCGCTATGCCTTTCCGTTAAGTTGTTACGGAGTGCAGCAAGGTCTTCCCTTTGCATTCTCTTTTTAAGCTGAACAAACTCAGTTCTCAGCCTCATCTCATGTGTTCCAGTCCCCAAGCAGTCTTACTCACCCCTTTAACTGTTGGACTAGATGATCTTAAAGGTCTTTTCCAAACTAAAAGATTCTATGAATAGAGACCAGAAACCAGTAATCTTGCTTATTTTCTTTCTTGTATGCATGCGCATATTGCTCTGTAATGACTTTTTAACTTTAATAACAGAGGATAATTACTCTTTCTTACGATATTGTGTGGTAATAAAGTCACTTTCTGTGAAACCTAGAGTGTTGGACTACCCTCAGTCTTGGGGAGGCTTTCAACTCCAGGTTTCCTGGGTGAATACTGTAAGCTGCTAAATTAAATGGTGTAGGTGGATGGCTCTGTCAACATTTCTTTTTTCATGTGTGGTCACAACTGAAGGTGGTGCAATTCAGGCTGCATCTAGATAAGGTCTAGATATGTTAGGTACTGCCTGAATGTTCATAGCTGATCATATGTGCTGAAGGTGCAGGTGGAATGCTGGTACCTTTCCAATCGTGGTGGTGTTGCATGTGTGGCGTAAGTGGAATTTAGGGAGGTCCCAGTGCAATTTAAACACAAGCACTGTATGATAATACTTGTAAGTGGATATTCTGTGTTGCTGTCTAAGGGTGTCAGCATGCATTTAAAAATGCATTTGTAGGTATCATTTGGCCCTTACTCTCCATGTTTGTCCTATGAAGCAGGGAAAATATCACTGGAACTTGAATTATACTGTTGTGGAGTAGCAGGAGTAGGCCAGTGTGTAGCTGAAGATGGATCTTTATCTTGCACCTTAGGACAGGTAGTGCAAAATACTAAAATTGCTTTTATGATTAGGATAAAAATTGAGTTATTTTTGAAAAGGAGTGAGGAGGACTTACCCTTGGTGGAAGAGGATCAGCATAGGGAACACTTGAACAGATTGGATATTAAAAATTCCATGGGACCAGTTGGGATGAGTCCATGAGTGCTGAGGGGGCTGGCCTTTGTCATTGGGAAGCCACTTCTGATAATCTTTGAAAAGTTGTGGGGACTGGGGAAGGTTTCTGAGGTCTGGAAAAAAGCAAACGTCACTGCTGTCTTCAGGAAAGGCAAGAAAGAAGATTTGGGGAAACGCAGGACAATCAACCTCACCTTAATCCCTGGGAGTCCCCCGCAAATAGTTGTGGAAACCATTTCCCAGCATATGAAGGACAAGAAGATGGCTGGGAGTAGGCAGCATGGCTTTTTGAAAAGGAAATCATGCTTGACCAACCTGATACCATTTTATGATGAAGTGACTTGTCTCAGTGGATGAAGGGAGTGTAATGGATATTGTGTTGTTTATATTGACTTTAGCAAGGATTTTGGCAAATCAGAAGTGGTTGGTTGTGTTTTGGTGGTTTTTTTTTAAATTCATCATAGATGAATTGGTAAAGTATGGGCTAAGTCTTCAGTCCACCTGACTCTCTACTACCATCTCAGCTGCTGGACTCAAAGCTTTGTGATCAGCAGCACATATTCCAGATGTAGGCCAGTCTCTGATGGTATACCCTGGGAGTCCAGTATTGTTTAACATCTTCTTTAATGACCTGGATGATGGGACAGAATGCACGGTGAGTTTGCAAGTGGTACAAAGCTGGAAGGAGTGGCTGATAGACCAGATGGTTGTACTGCCATCAGCGGGAGCTTGACAGGCTGGAGGAATGGACTGACAGGAGCCTCACGGAGTTTAACAAAGGGAAATGCCAAGTCTTGCAACCAGGGAGGAACAACTCCCCACACCAGCACAAGCTGGGCCAAATGGTTGGAAAGCAGCTTTGCAGAAAAGCCCCTGGGGATCCTGGTGGACCTGAGTTGGACATGAGCCAGTAGTGTGCCCTTGCAGCAGGGCAGGCCAGCAGCCTTCAGGGTTCCATTAGAAGGAACATTGCCAGCAGACAGAGAGGTGGTCCTTCCACTCTATTCAGCGCTGGGGAGGCCACGTCTGGAGTACTGTGTCCATTTCTGGGCTCCCCAGTACAAGCAAGACATGGACATAACTGAAGTGAGCCCAGGGAAGGGTCATGAGAGTGATTAAGGGTTTGGATTATCTGACAGATGGGAAGAGGCTGAGAGAGCTGGGACTGCTCAACCTGGGGAGGAGAAGGCTTTAGGACCTTTAGGGGGATCTTTGCAACATGTGTCAGTACTTGATGGGGAGAAGTAAAGAAGACAGAGCCAGACGTCACAGTGGTATCCAATGACAGAACAAGAGGCGATGGGCACAAATAGAAATGCAAGACATTCCTTTTAAAAAGAAGATGACTGTTTTTATTGTGAGAGTGGTCAAGCACTGGAGCAGGTTGCTAACAGGAAGGTTGTAGAGTCTCTGTCCTTGGAGATACTCAAAGCCCCAGAATCCTCAGCAACCTGCTGTAGCTGACCCCACTGAGATGAGGTGTTGGACTAGATGTTCTCTAGATCTATGAAGAAGAAAAAAGTAGTGATTGCAGGCAAGCAGTCATAGTTGTAGGAAGACACAGATGTGAGGAAGTAGGATTTTGATTCTACAAGGATCAGTTAAGTATTTGAGACCTTGCCCAGCTGAAACTCCATTGTTACTCGCGAAGGATATATTAGAGGTGGTACAGATACACAATCAAATGTATCCTTCCTTGTTTCTTAACAGCTGTAAGTAAATCACAGGGCTAGCACGAGCAAGACAGACAAGGAATCAGCTGACAGTAGTGTCCAGCAGCCTTAAAAATGAGTCAGACTTCATTGTGTAGGCACTGAATCAGCAGAACCCTACCCCTCCCATTCTGTTTGTCACTGACTTCGCAATCTAAGTATAAAGATAACAGAAAATACATTATATGCAAGGTGAATGTAAGAAGACGAGATGTTGAGACTCAGAAGCTTGGACTCAACTATATGGACTCAACTATATGGAATCAGACATCAGCAGTGCCTGTTAATGACCACAGGTTTCATGGTAAAAAGGCTTTAAGGAAGTTTTTTAGATTAAAAGAATGACTACTTTTGCAAATGTTTACAAAGAACTTTGGCCTGTATGGTGCGTGATCTGAGAGAAATCCAGAAGTATTTTAAAATACAAAATTTGGGTAGTAGTAACTGCCATCAGTGTCATTCAAAGGTAATCGTAATGTGGGGACAGTGAATGGGAATTGATGGGCAAGGTGCTTGTAGATCACGAATAGACTTTTGAAGATAAAGGCAAGTAACTTAAGGTTGGTGCAGTAGGGTGGCAGACACATATGGCTCAATATATTAATTTAGAAAGTTCCTGTAAATGTAATTAATCAGTGAATTCTGTGGCAGCTGTTGCAGAACTCATAGTATTTCCAGCTGCAGTTTTAAATATATTGGATTTGGTTATCTGTTTCAGGTTTTCAGCAATTGCTTTCATTTCCTAACATCTACATTTATTTAAAAGTATGTATTTATGTTTTATTAGAACACGGTGATTAATTTATGGAATTTTAAAGGTGTGTTCCCTTCAAATACTTGTTTTAGAAAAATAAATTCTGAGTATTTTCATCTACTTCCTTGCCCATGGATATGTGCATCTCGGAATAAATCTCAGTATACAGCTGTGTTTAAAATAAAATAAAAACATTTCCTTTTTACAGTGAAGCCTTTTCTAAATCAACAAGAATATGAAAGAACCGAGGATATAGTTAAAAAATTTGAAAATGGGATTGGGAAAGAGTTGCATCGGAAATTACTGGAAAGAGCTAAAATGAGAAGGAACTGGGTACGTATTTAGATATGTAAGAAATCATAATTCAACTTACGGAAAGTTGGTTGTTCAGGATATAATTTAGAGAGTCATTTAGCTTTTTTTTTAAATCTTAGGATCTTCCTCGTATCTGCCATTTGGCCAATGGATACGAACACATTCACTTACATACATGTGGCTTGTTTGTTTTTTTTTCCAAAGCTGAGCGGTTAAGAAAGCTCACTAACTGAAATTTTGTTACCTACCAGCCTTGGAATGCTTTGTCTGTCAGTTTCTTCTTCTGTCACCTCTACCCACCTCCCTCGCCCCCCCCCCACCCCCCCACCCCCCCCCCCCCCCCCGAAAAAAAGAAAAAGAGTAAAAGACAAAGGAATTCAGAGTATGTTCTCTTTGTTTCCTGAAAAAAGCCATGTGGTAGCATTCTAAAGTTGTCTTTCAACAGAGAAAGGGATCCGAGTTGGGGTGTTACCAAGTGGAGCTCATGAGAACCTTGTAAACCTTAACGTGACACACTCTGGAGTGCAGATTTCCAGACGATGATAGAAAAAATACATTATAAATTGTCTGTCCCAGATCCTCTCTTAACACAAATCTCCTATCCTTCCATTCTTCATGGCGTAATCTGTCTGATATTAGCAGCCGCAGCTGACATCTGCAAGAGTTTAAGATCAATAATATCAGGGAAGAACTCTTCATAAAAATTCACTATTTAATAGTCTTAAGCAGTATTGAATTTTATTTTAGGCTTGAAAATAGAAGAGCTGTATATGTTAACCTCTGCAGTCAGTTTTGAACCATTATATAGGAACTACTATCCAAAATATTTTTTTTTAAAAAAAAAGTAAAAGCAGCAGACAGTTGAACAATCAAGTGATTGTTAAAGAATTAATGACTAAAACTTAATTCTGATGCTAAACATTTTTCATTTTCAGCTGGAGGACTGGTGGCTGAATGTGGCTTATCTTGATCTTCGCATATCAACGCAAATACACTGTAATATGGGAGGCCCCGGTCCCTATATTGAACACTTCTGGCCACCAAAAGAGGGCACTCAGATAGAAAGAGCATGTGTAAATATATGGCACACTCTGAAATACTGGGAACTGTTACGAGAGTAAGACTTTAAGTAATTATTTCTTAAGAATTAAATTAAGAAATCGAAGATTCTAAGTATTAATGATCTATGTGTACTTCAGTCACAAAAATATGTTTACGTTCATTGGCATGTGTTCTTTGCAGTGAAAGATGGTTTTGTCTTACCTTGATTTGCTTGCATAATTATCATCTGTCTTGTTTAATTTTGGTGTATTTGTTTACTACAGAGAGAAGGTGGCCATACAGAGATCTGGGAGTGCTGTTCTGGACATGAGCCAATTTCGAATGCTCTTCTGCACTTGCAGAATTCCTGGAGTTACCAGAGACTCGATTGGCAGTTATTTTAAAACTGGTAAACAAACACAAACTGGGGGTTAATACAAGCAAATGATTTTATATTAATGGGCTAATGGAGTGGTCATGTTAACCATAGGGTACTTGCTTCCTCAAGCACTAAATCGGGTACTCATTGTTGAGTACCTATGTAAGGAAGCAAAGAAGCTATCTACTTTACAAATGTCCTTTTTGGTCCAATATTTAGTCCTTACTAAACAAGATTTAAAAGAAAGCTGTGCTTCAAATTGTATGTTACCAGCCTGGTGCCTATATGAAGTGTGGCAGCATTAAAGATTAAAAAAAAGACAAATTCCATGTGTTAAAAACGAGGGTGAAGTCTGTGTATTGTAGGGACAGAATTTCACCGTCATTACTAATTGCATCTTCCACAGAATGCTTTTCTCAAGTGTGCTCCCATACGTTCTGCTGGAATAGTTCTTACTTATTTTCTGTCATTGTGCTGTTTCTTGGCTTGGTCAGCATCTTCTCTTTTCAGTCTTGAAAGTACTCCATAGTGCTTCTTGAAGCCATTCTTTTAAGCTTCCAATGGTTTTCTGGGGTACAGGATTGAGAGCTAGAGTGAAAACGTAGTGGTTTTATTCAGCCTCCACTAACAAATACTGTAGTATTAGTAATCAACTAACTGAAATCGTAACACCACTCTCACACACGTTCTGACGTGGCCAGAGTTGTTCAGCAGTGTCAGCCTAGATAATTGTGGGAGGTGTGAGTTCCTAAGACTCAGTAATTCAAGAAGAAGGAGGCATTGCCTTGCTCCATAGAAAATATGTAAGGATACGATGAGAAAATGCAAAGTTGAAGGCAAGCTTCAAGGGTTTTTTGTTGGTATTACAATTGAAGAGTCAGTTTAAATACCAAAACATAGAAGAAACATTCAAATGGTGGAAACTCAGTGTGCTGTTACGGTCACACTTAATAAACAAAGCTGTTACCACTTGAAATTGCGTTCAGATTGCAGAGTAGGGCACCTAAAATTTAACAGGTAATGTCAGCTTGTAGTCAGAGACCATGCTGAAAGCAAGGACAGCCTGATCAGTGGAACCTGAAGAGGTGTTTGGTTCAACCTGCAGCAGACACCTTAATGAGAACAGGTGAAGAGCTCATTAGTTGTTATTAAGTGTATTGGGTAGATCTCTACCAACTGTAGTGAGATTTCAGGCACTTAATTCTAGGTATGTTAATTTCCAGACTTGATTCAACCCTTTGCTTTAGACAGCTACAGTTAGGATGGTGCTACCTAAAGTAACTGAATTTGATGTCATCCCTTCTAATTTTTGTTATATTAGAAATTAATTTCATGATCTATGAAGATGAGGTTTACATGAAATGACAAATTCCTCACTTTAGAATGTCTTTCACCAGGTATGTATTGAATTGTATTACCTGTTTTAAAAAGTAGGACCCTAAAGATAGGTAAAAACCTTCAAGACTTCAGCGGATGCCGACTCAGTTACATACTTGTGGTAAAGCAGCATGCATTTCTTCTTTTTCCCAGGGTGGAACACTAGACTAGAAAACATGTAGCACCGTGGCTCAGTTTAAGAAAATGTAGCCACGTTTCTTGGGATTTTAACATCTGAGTTTTGTCAGAATCTTTTCCAACTTTATTTAATCTTATTTCCAGAAAGATGGATTCAGTAAGGCAATGCTATGCAAATGTACCTGGCCCAGTGTGGGCCAGCATCATCCACGTTTCTGTATAATGGCCACATTGGTGTGTCAGTGCTCCCTTTTTACAGATCTGCGTGCGCTGATCAGGTCTGATTGACATAGTAGTGCATCTCGCATCTTGAGCTCTGTGGGTGAAACTGGTTGCATAAACACTGACAACCGAAGGACTCAATTGTTTGCTAAGTGTCTTAGCAGCAGGCTTGCTGCATTATATTAATCCCTTTTACAAAACAAACCAACCAACCAAACTCATGCAAGAGAGAAATGTTACTAGATCAACTTTCAGCAATCAAGACTGATGATGGCAGAGGGTGATCCTGCCTACAAGGTACACAAATGACATTTGCTACTAGATAGTGACAATGACTTGAAGTAATTAGTAGCAGTGAAAGTTAGGTACTTCTGTGTATTTTCTCTCATGGTTTTAAAATTGTTTAGATTTGCAGTAAGATAATGCAATTCGACTTCTAAAGTTATTTTTGTTCTTATCTCCCGTTTTTAACTGTACGAAGTCTGCCTTATTTTGAACAAAAAAGTCTGTAGGACTTGCTGAGTGTTTTTCCTGTATCTGTCATTCACTCTATCCTCATGGTTGGATTTTCTTGGGTTTTTTTTTGTTTCATTTCAGAGACTGAAGGTGAATGCCCATCTCACTTAACAGTCCTGTGTCGAGGTCGAGTGTTTGCATTTGATGCTATACATGAAGGCAATATGGTGACTCCTCCAGAGATTTTCAGGTTTTCAAACCACCTTGTCTCAAATAATCTGTCCTATTTAAGCTACCTACCAGAGTCTGTTCTCTTTCCATCCCCTTCACCCCAAAGAATTAGGTGTGAGAGAAGCTACAGCTTCTCTTCTACCTGAGGGTTCAGATTTGAGTACATCAGGGGTCCTCAAGCTATGGCCAGCAGGCCAGATGCGGCCCCCCAGGGTCCTCAGTCCGGCCCCCGGTATTTACAGAACCCCCCTGCTGGGGGCTGGGGGGGGGAAACCAAGCAGCCGCAGATGACTGCCTGCCACTGCATCCGTGCGCCGGCCCCCTGGTTAAAATGTTTGAGGACCCCTGGAGTAAATTCTTGTGTAGTGGATGGCAGCTTCTTGGCATGAAGCACTGATGATCATGTACTGTTGTAATACACCCACAGAACGTCACGCAAAAGGGCTGAATGAAGATGTTTCAGTAGGTAGCATGATTCATGTGGGAAGTTTCTTGGCATGGAATTATTAAAATTACGTGTAACTCCATTCCTTTCAGGACCATCCCACATTGTTAATTGTCTCATTGCTACTTAATCATTAACACAGATGAAGCACCACTTGCATATTGATTCATATCTAGTACACTTGTGGTTAATTTTCTCAGTAGTAGAGGGGCTGGAATTCCCATTGGTATACACTGATTGACTGCCTGCTAACTACAGAGCAGTACTGCAGTATTTCACGTCTTGGCATCAGACCTGTGACAACCAGCCATGTTTGTGGCTTTTTTCATGTTCTTGAGGTGCTGCAAAGGAACAGAGAGAAAGAATTTGGTTCTTTTAATACTAAATTTCAGTACTAGTGAAACTGGCAATGTTTAAACCTTTTCTGTGCTGTGTCTCCTATCTCCCAGTAGCATGTGGAGGTGGTGGCTTTTCTAACTGTCAGTACAGTTGTGGGCACAGGGTTTCCTACTGTGTTAGTTGAACTCTGATGTCACGGACAGAGACAGTTTCAGCATAAGTCTCATGTGATTGCTTTGGGATCTATATGCATCTACTTATTAAAGAGGGGTTGTGCATTTCTTCTAGGAATAACTTACTGCATTTGTCAAAGTGTTGCTTATAGAGCGCGACAGAAATAGTATAACTAAAATAGGCAAAAGGTGAATGGCCAAATTCCTGAGGCAAGACAAAAACTAATTAGAGAATTATAACTTTTTCTTTTTAGAGTCTGGTACTTTAATACTTAAATACATATGTTGAAATATCTTCTAATTTCTGTAGCTGTACCTGTTAGATCAAGCAAGTAACAAAGAAATCAACACCTGGAATACAGACAAAAACCCTAGAACGTTCTATTGTCTATAGGAAGGGGAGATTGATTTTTGCTTGGTGGTTTGTTTTAATAACCTCATCATGGGTGTCTTATTTTTGTCAACTGTGTAACTAATGATCAGTAATGAAATTTAATGGGCAAGAGTGCCATAACAAAGGACAAGCCAGATTAAGTGCCTGCAATTTGTGGAGTTTCTTTAACTGAATTTCTTTAAAAAACTGAATCTGAAAACTAAAAATTAGCTCCCTGTTGATAGCTGTTCACGGGGAAAATGCAAGGAAAAGTTAGGAAAGTAAGTATTCTTGTGTAGTTCAGTTTCTACATTTAGGATGTGTTGTAGCTACTGTTCTTTGAATTTCATGGTCTGTCTTGAGTGTGATTTTTGCCTTTGTATCTGATTAGTTCCTATAAAAGCTGCAAAGCTGCAGTATTAGATATCTGCTGCTCAGGAAAGTTTGATCTGTACTGCTGAAGTCTTAGATCTAGTTTTAAATGAAGTGCATAACACTTCAGGACCATAATTGTTTACATCTGCTGAGCTGGTAGCTGCAATTTGAATTAACCATTAGTGACTGAAAACAGAGCAGGTCTTCAGCTGCCCTTTAAGTCTGAGGGAGCCGATTTCTGCTTCCTGAAAATTCACATTAGCTTGTGAATGTGGAACCAAAATTCCAGCATGGCAAAAAAAAGAGAGATAAAAAGGATGACTTTATCTTCTCTCGTGTTCTTTGTTAACTAAAGTTTTTGAAATCTTCTTAAAGGCAACTTACATATATACAGAAAAGATGCCATAGTGAACCAGATGGACCAGGACTGGCAGCCCTAACAAGCAATGAAAGGACAAAATGGGCAGAGGTGGGAATACTTTGATGGTTGCTTCCTGAGAAAAACATTGTGATCACTGGAAATACGTAATTTCACTTAGCATTGTCTTTTTATGCTTTCTAGTTACGTGAATATTTGGTTGATCTTGATCCAAAGAACTTTACTCTTCTGGAAAAAATTCAGAGAAGTTTGTTTGTGATCTGCCTTGATGATTCTAGTCCCCATGCAACTCCTGAGGACTACACTGAGGTAGCTAAGGATTTTTGATAATTCATATCTGGTCTTTATATAAAAATTTCTCCTGCACATATGCAGAAGTAGCACTTCGTGCTCTTTCAGAACAGAGAAAATGAAGCAGATAAATATGCAAATAATGCTGCTTGTTGATCCATAGGAATACTTAGTTTAAATTGTTAGGATATTGGAAATGGGGATGACTGAAATCTGTCTTCATAATCTTTTAGCCCCCTGTCCTTCAGGATTCTCAAAAATATAGTCATCAGCTTGTTATCACTGTAATTTAAAAGCTTGGGTGTATAATCATGTTTCATCTTCAACTAGGTGATGTCTTAGGACCTTAGGAAGGTCTCACCATCTTAATGTGGGCTTGGTTTAGCTGACAGGTTGGCAGTGTTCTTTGTGGATTTTAAAACCTACAGTGAGTAACTTTTGTTTTAGCTTATAAGGCTGGGGCTCATAGGTGATCCAACTGTACGCTGGGGAGATAAATCCTACAACAGCATCTTTTTTTCCAATGGAACCTGTGCCGCATTCTGCGATGTAAGTTGATTTTTTTTTTTCCCTGCTTAAAAACCTTTCAAGTATTTATTTACTAAGTTTTCCCTTTCAGAGTATTATCTTAAATGTTTAATGCTTTCCTCTTTAGTATACCCTTGTTTACCAGGCACCTTATCTGACAAGTTTCCAAAAGCAGTCTGCTTTTGCAGTGTTTGATGTTACATCATACTTGAAATAAGAACATGAGATTTGAAATCATAATCTTATTTCTAAAATGATGAGGGAGTTCAAAGACAAAAAGTACATTGCGCAAGAAGGCTTAAAATTAACTCTTTGTATGATGTAGCTGTTTGAACAGCTGTTTTTTAAACTCGCGTTTTTTTGAAACTCATTATTAAATGGCCAGAAGGGCCTACATCCTGCCTAAAATATGCTTTTCCACAGCAGTGGTGTACTGTGCCTCCTCACCTGGCTGCAGAACAGTGGGTGCACTCACATAGTTCTGTATGTATTATAGAACTAGAAAAACAAGTCCAACACTGTGCAGTAAAGTTGTTGGTCTGCAGGAAAAAGAGTGGGGTAGGGAAAAAGAAATTTTATCCTCTTGTAGTTGTGCAAATAATGTGATACCTTGTCTTATATGATTCTAGCATTCTCCTTTTGATGCCATGGCTTTAATTACTATGTTATCTTATGCCGAAAAGACGATTATGGAAAACGAGGGAAAATGGAAGGTACCTATCCTTTTAACTAATAACGTTGAAAGTTAATGTGTCTTTTCTTATGAATAATACTTTTTCTTTTCTTTCTTTCTGTCTGCATCCTCCCAGGGATCAGATAAAGTGAGGGATATTCCATGGCCAGAGGAACTTGTATTCACAGTGGATCAAAAGATTATAAATGAAATTGAATGTACTAAAGAATTTTATTACAAAAAGGTGGATTTTATTTCTACTTTTCTTAATTGTCATAGGGGTTTTGGGGGTTGGGATTTTTTTTGTTTGTTTTGTGGTTTTTTTCCTTCATTTTATTTTTATGGTTTTGACTGGGTTTTCTCCCTTCTGGAGAACAGGGATGAATACGATATGCTAAATTGATGAATCAGGGGACTTAATGCCATGGTTAAATTTGTTACATTGTTGGTTTATGTTGAGTGTGTTTTATCTGAAGTGGACCAAGTTGTGATATTTTGACTTCTATGGCTTTTCCTCTGGTATGATAGGTATCTGACTTGCAGCTGGCGAGTTACGCCTTCACATCCTTCGGCAAAGCATTGATTAGAAAGAAGAAACTTCATCCTGATACATTTGTGCAGCTTGCCCTTCAGCTTGCTTATTACAAATGCCATGGACGGTAAGAAAATCTCATTACTCAGAATAGGAGTAAAAACCTAATTTCTTGAGTAAAGGGGTGGATCTGGAGATACTGGCATTGCAAGGCCACTGCATTGTATGTAATTTGCTGTGGTGCTATAAGGATGAAGAAGTAAGTTTTTTTTTTAAAGTAGGAGTTGCATAGGGCCTTATTTTGCACCATTGAAATTCACAGGGTTTGTGCTCTTGGCTTCCGGAAGGATTGTGTCCTTGTGCCCATATAGGGATCACGTGTGTACATATTGTGGAAGGGGGAGGGCAGAAGACAGTCCATGAAAATGTGGATTTGGGCTCTACTGAAGTAAATACCCAGTGTTTGCCCAAATGTGCAATGGGTCAGGGTTCTTTGATGTCAGATAGTTGCTTAGATGGAGAAGGAAGTTTTAGCTGTAGCAACTGACAGCCGTCAGTAAAACAGTGAGTCTTCTGAGCCTGTGAAAAGCCTTCCAAACCTCAGTGTCTCACTTTCTATAGCAACAATAGATGTTAGGGTTTGGGCAGAATAATATAGATAGTGACCCCCCCAAAATGCCTGGCTCTACGTTTTTTGTGTGTGTCGTTTTATTTTGTATGGTTGGTAAAAGGCAGCATTCTTCCTCATACTGGCATTTCTCTTTGCTGGCCCACTCTGATTATGGCTTGTGTAAGTCATTACTGACCTGGCAAGTATTGCTTGCTTCAGAAAAATGAGGGTTTCATCCTGTGTTAGTCACTGGAGATGCATGTCTCATCATAAGAAAGGTCAGTAGCTCTCAGTTTGAACACTGGAATAAATAAATTGTCTGACTAAAGTAGCCTGTTAGGTCTGACAGAGCACACAAGTATTTTTTATATAAGATGTATATTAAGTGGTAGGCTGTCATAGGGCTGCAGGTGCTTCAGGTAAAAGCTGGACGGGTGTCAGTGTGCAGCAGAGAAGGATTTGAGCCTTTTCCTTATGCATTGGGACACACCGCTTGTTTCAAGCGAATCTCAGTTTTTGAGATTTTGGGCAGTGTGGATGGTTTCTTTAGTAGAAATGTGTAGTGTAACTGAAGCTTGCATAATTTCAGCTTATTTATGCTAGAGGCTGGTAGGTCTGTAGTCTGCACAAAACAGCCACGACAACCCAGTCTTCTCAAGTTATGATTATAGCAGTGCCACTTTTTCAGTCTGTCTCATGAATGCTTGTAGAGTTCCTTTGTGACTCTTTCTCAGACACACTATTTAAAGAAAATTAGTGGCTTACTGATACTTGTAACTGAGCTAGATGTGTAAGATATTTGGCAGGACTTTCTTGAGAGAGCAAATAGTTTTGTTAAGTTAATGAGATACTCTTTCCTAATTTTTCTTCTTAGCCCTGGCTGCTGTTACGAAACTGCCATGACCAGGCGTTTCTATCATGGCCGCACAGAGACCATAAGACCATGTACTGTGGAAGCAGTGGAATGGTGCAAGTCCATGCTGGATATTTCTGACAATGTAAATACTGAAATCCTACTTTAATCATGGGTTTAGAAGGCCTGTCATTTGAACCGCTTAAAACTCATTTTTCTATTGTCTCATTAATGGGAGTTGGCCTGTTTCCAGTGAGACAGATTTTGAATGTTGGGTTGCTTGAAGTCTGGCTCTGGTCACTGTGACTGAGGTGAGCTGTCACGTGTGAACTTGTTTGGTTTTCTATCCTATTTATCTTTTGGTTTCAAGAATGTGAGTGTCTTCAGTTACATTCACGCTGATTTCCACCCCCTCCCCACCCCCCCAAAAAAAAAAAAAAAAGTAACTGGCTTGGAACAAACATATTCTGCTGTGCTGTGGAGTGATTCTGTTGTTTACATTTTTAATTGAAATCAGGAAATGTTAAACTAATCATTGAGTCTGAGAGCAAGATTGAAATTCGTTTGTGTCCTAGTGACCACAGGGATGTATTCCAGAGTTTGTCTCTGAATAGCTGAACTGGTGACCTCTTTTTTTTCCCAGCAACTACTCTCTGGTGCTTGGCTGGCAAAGCATGTCATGCCTTTGTTGCCAAATGAGAGCTGTACTAAAGCTCTTCCTGTTGTCCTCACTGCACAGTTCTCAGACCCTGATAAATGAAGCAAGGAGAAGTTTTTTGAGACAAAGGGCTATGTATCTTTAGGAAATTCAAAGGTTCTGTATTATTAATGCATCTGACAAACATACAGAAATATGGGTATTGGGAAGTATGTGTGATTTGGTAATTACAGTCTTCAAGAGCATATCTTCATAGTCTTCACTGGTTTCTTCTGCCCTGTGCTGCGCCTTTAAAACTCAGTTTTCTGGCCATTATATAAATCTGCTTTCCTACTGCGAATATGGATTCCTGTTATTTCCCTACTCTATTGGTATCTTCTAACCAATTGTCAGCCTCCTATGGGTAATACACATAGAGGCTTGTTACTTCCAACACTAAATAGCATCTCCAACTATCTTCCCATTGCTGGGGGGGGAGTTTATGATGAGTTCTTAAGGCTTAAAAAAGCATTGAATCTGTTCAATAGTACTGAAATTACTGAAATAAGATGCTTAAAACTTTACTTTTAAGGTACTACAAAATACGTAAAGTAGGTACTTTAAAAAAATAAAAACCTTTTGTCTCAACTTTTCTTTTGCCTCTTGTGAGCTTAGTAGCTTGATTTTTATCCAAATTGAGTGGCTGCTGTCCTTGTTTCACATTCTTTGCTCCAACCTCTCATGTAATGAATAAAAAAGCTAAAGGGTCCTTCTTAAGTAGTTAAAGAGCTAGTAAGATCTGAGGTCTTAGAAGTCAAGATCTTGGCCATCTAGAGATATATTTCTAGGCCTCCTTTACTAGAACATGTATTTGTATTCTGTTCTGTCTGGTTTTAATATGTAAGTTCCAATATAAAATCGAAAAAACCCCATTAATGTTGGTCAGAACTTCTGTCATGGAAGTAATATTTCAATCAGCAGAGGAAAATTTGGGAATGCTGTTGGCATCTGTATGTTTTAATTAGGGTCTCTTTTTGTTTCCTGTTTTTTCATCACAGATTTTTTTTTTAATCTTTTTATTTTTCTTGCCATGAAAAGTGATAGAACAGAATATTTCAGTTGGAAGGGACCTACAAGGATGATCTAGTCCAACTGCCTGCCTAATTCAGGGCATGGTGATCGTGTAAATGCAACCGCATCTACTAAAAGCTAGTGTGCTTCTAAACGGTGGTATTGTAGGAAGTTTCTGGGTTTGATTACTCTAGTTCACAGTGGTTGCTTTCTATTGTTACGGCTTGTTTGGGAAAGAGCATGAGGTTTAGAATCTTGTTGAGTGCAATAGTGATTCAAGTAACAGAGCAGAGATACAGGAAAAAAATGAGCAAGTTCTCTTGAAAAAGAAATTTGGATTTGGGAGAGAGTTTGAAATGTACCTTTCAAGTTCCTCCATTTTCTTCTGTCTAAAATTGCTAGACACTGTGAGGGGGAGAAACTTGTTGATCTGTGATTCCTGATGTGTTACTCATCTAAATTGTTTTTTCTTTTTCTTTTTTGTTTTTTTAATCCTGTCTCCACTACTTTACACAGACCTACCAACGACTACAGCTGATGCATAAGGCATTTGCAAAGCATGATAAAATGAGGAAAGACTGTGAGAATGGAAAAGGTACTGAGACCATATATTTTTGTTTTTTCTTGTGGGTGAAAAGGGAATGTTGCTGTATGCTAATACATCTTCTCTGTCTCCTTGTCTTCAGCCTGAGTAAAAACTACCCCTTTAACATTTTATACTTTAATTTCAGGGAAAGGAACTAAAACCTAGTCCTTGTACCCTTCCTTGTGCCCCAAAGACATGTTCACTTTGAATATTAAATCACTTTTTCTGCCCAGCTGGTGAGTTATCTGGGCAGGTGTGGCCCTGAAAGCTTTTTCACTTTGTCCGTGAAATTGCTAGTGGGCCGCTGTCACTGTGTGGAACTCTTCCTCCTTGGCTGAAATGGAAGTTTTCTTGTTTTTTGTTTTCCACAGGAACTGCACTGGGTTTATATTAGTTCATTTGCATTTGGGCTCAGTGTTGCAAGCTGAAAGTAATGAAGGCCTTTTAGATCAAATATTTGGGAAATATTTTAGTATGCTACGCTGTGAATCTTGGTTTTTAGTAGACTCAGTCATTTACCTGTCCTTCAGCTGCTATTTGAGCTTCCTGATATCCAGACCAGAAGCAGCAGAAAAACAGGAAATGCTGCTGTTAATGATGCGGTATTTGCATTTATTTGACAGGCTTTGATCGTCACCTTCTGGGTCTCCTACTCATAGCACAGGAGCAAGGACTGCCAGTGCCAGAACTTTATGTGGATAATGCCTTCACAGCTAGGTAATTTGTATTCTTGGTATCCCTTGATACTGAGGTCTTTGTTATATTGGCTTTACGCATGCTGGTTTCTTGATCTCTAAGATGAAATAATTTTTTTTGTAAAACTCACTTTGTTTTAAATGATCTTTAAAAATGCTGCTTTTATTTTATTTTTTTTACAGCGGAGGAGGTGGGAATTTTGTTCTTTCAACTAGTCTGACTGGCTACACAAGGTTTAGTGGAGCTGCACTCCCTATGGTACATCATGGCTATGGCTTTTTTTATGCAATCAGAGATGACAGGTAAGGATATAATCTCATTTGGGGCATGGTTCTGAGTCTGTCACAAAGGGAAAGGCAGCTAACAGCTAGAATGAGGGAAGAAGTGTCAGAAGAGGTTGAGAAGTGACGTGCATAAAAATAGAGGCATTAAAATTCTGGGAAAGCGTGTGTGGGAGGAAGGAGGAACAGTGGAGGTGAAGTAAGCACCAAAATACTGACAATATAGGCAGAAAGAAAAGAGTGGGGAAGGTGAAAGAAAGGAGGAACAGAAAAAGTTAACTTACTTTAAAATCAGCTTTCATTTTGGAGATCATTAAATGTAACATGTAAAGGTTTTTTTAAAAAAGTAGCACTTGGTTGAGATAGACTAGGTAGAGTAGAGGTGAGCAAACTGTCCATCTCACACATCTCTTGACCCCAACCAGCCCTCTTTCAGTAATAAGGAGAAGCTAAAACATTTGGCTTCAGTTCTCGTAAAATGGTAAGATTTTAAAAGATCCAACTTCAGCTTATTTGTCTTATGGACAACAATTATTGCTTCTTTATCTAATCTAATAAACTACTTTAATTATACTGTGTTGAGATAACTTGCCATTTTGTGATTTAGGTGTAATTCAGATGACTTCTTCCTAAAGCTAAATATGGATTGTGTGCAGATTTGATTCTGTTTGAGAATACAAATCATTTCTACCTGGATCTATGGCCCCATAAAGAGAACTAAATAAAGATTTACTTTTTATTGGGTAAATACAAAGAAAGTACTTTAAATCTTAAACTAGTTGCAGAGAAGAAATGTAACTTACAGTTTTACCAAATATAAGCAGAAAAGTTATGTCACTGTGTATGTAGAAATGGGTATTTAAATCAAAGTATCTAGTTTCAAAATCTGTCAACATTATTGCTTACTGAAGAAGGCACTAGGGATCTGAGTCCTTTTTGAATGTTGAGAAAGTATGTTTATGTGACAATTTTTGCTTCCAAATTTATGTTAACATTTCATATTTTGGGGCAATTTGTGTGACTTTTATCCTAGACCATGACAAGTAAGAGTGGTAACTTCATTGTTTTCTGTACTGACAGGATCGTTGCTACCTGTTCTTCTTGGAAATCATGTCCAGAGACAGATGCAGAAGTGCTCTGTAGAACTGTGTTCCAGTGTTTTCAGGACATGCTACAATTAACAGTTGCAGCTCAGCTGTAAGGTTGATAATGATGTAAAAGCGTTTGCAAACTCACAAGTTATACGTAGTACTTATAAACAAAATGCTACTCAAGAGTACTGTTTATATTCAAGTTTAAGACATTTAATGATCTATGTGAAGTCTGCCTGTTTTTACGGGATTTACTGTGGTAACAGTACCCATTTAAGAGTAATGTAGCCATTTGCAACAACAATGCAAGCAGTAGTACCTTATCTATGTAGAACTATGCAATATTAAAATATGCCTCAACAATGCAAATGTACTTGAGAGATGGGATGTTGGAAGTGGAGAGTTTGTGGGAGACTTGTATTTATGATTTTAGTAACACGTAGAATACTTTGTAGTCTACTGATACTGTTTATGCCAGTGGAGCACTTAATTGTGTACTTAAGAGTAACCATACTATCCTCTTAGGTGATTATGCTTCCTATTCGTAGTGGGTTTTGAAATAGAAGGGCTGCCTCCGTCAGGCTATATGTTATTTTATAAGTTATCTTTCATTTTTGCTGTTGGGATTATACCAAATAAATGTTGTATCCATGAATGGGGATGTTCCCACTACATTTGTAGTAGAAGAGCCCTATAATCTGAAGTATTTTGAAAAAGGAGCTCTCAATAATAAAAACAGAAAGCAGCATATGAGTTCCAGATTCCTCAGAGTTTTCATCTTCTAGTGATCTGTGAACATCTGCTGCTTTAGAGTAATAATACAGAATAAAAATAAGCACTGAATGCAGTTTGATATGATCCTCAGGATTTTAAGACTTGATTCCTCTGTTTGAGCAGCTTTGTATTTTCCTGTCATAGAAATAAAATTATTCTAAAAATCAGCTTTGTATTGGTGGACTATTTAATATGTAGCAACTAAACTTCGTGAGAGAGATAGGATCTTGCAGGCAGATTAACTTGAAATAAAGATTCTAAAGTACCAGTTGTTTTCTCTAGGTTTTGGAGTTTTGAGAGAAATCAGACATTATTATTTGTTTTACAACAACTGCATCCTCAGCTAACATGAACCCATCTTCTTGCCCTCTGGAAGCTCTACTGCTTCCCCCCCGCCCCAGTAGCAAAACCAGCTAGCCTTTTTATGTCCTTCCTCAAAGCCCAAAACTTTACTGAGTAACAGGCCAGGGTGTGTTATACTGTGTCTTGTTGCCTGAGGAAATAGTCTCATTATTTCAGCCTCATTCTTCCCTGCCTTTATTGGACTACTTGTATGTCCTGTCTCAGTTAAATCTGACAACCATTTGTTGTTTAATGGTTGACTTTAGATCTTAACTCATACAGAGTAAGAATCCATTCCTGTTTTGAAGTCCTGATAATAACCTGCTCTCTTTCTTGGACGCAAATGGCTTTCTGAAATCTCTGTTAGGGAAGCGTGTGCCTTTATGATGCTGTGATTTCTGTCAGATAAATAAGATTTTGGATCAAGCTATGCCTGATGACTTTTTGTTTTTTAAATAAGTTCTGTCTGACAGTTACAACCTTTCACCCCTCAGTGGGGTTAGTAAACCTGGTTGCAACAGTGACAAGGACAGTTTGTTTTGAACATTCATTTTAAACAGCCTCAAATCTGATGATGGGTGTAATTTTGCATTTATTTGCATTTCTTTTCCACACACCTACTGCTGCCTTTCTTGGAATTTCTGGGAGCATAGAAATCCTGGCAGAAGTACAGAAAAAGGAAAACTATTTCAGCAAGTGTATCACTGAGAAAATGTCATCCAGTTACCAGCATAAGCAAAATTTCCTGTTCAGCTGGGGTGGTCTGTGCCTTGCCTAGAGGAACTGAGGACAGATGCGTATCCAGAGAGAACAAAATTAAATTCTGTGAGTTGTTAGAGCTACTTGTTATGTGTTACGGATGCATGAATTCATGAGCATGGTGTTAATTTCCTTGTAAGGAGTAAAATATTTTTTATTCAGATTTGTTCTACTAAGTTTATGCTCTATGGACTATGCTGGAATGAAGCATAAAGTGTTAACCAGATTTTTCTTAATTATTTTTTTGATATGGATTTAGGAAAACATAATCAATGCAGAAGGAGCATACTGTAGTGGGGGCTCTGATTTCAGGTCGGGATGGTTAAGCTGCGCCTGTTGTCATAGGACAGGCACCATTTTATTTGAAGACACTGAGACTAAAGCAGGGGGGTGCAGAAATTGGCTGTACCTGTTAGTGCATTGGCAAGCCAAGAACAGGAGCCAGGTTTCTGCAGTGGTAGGACTGAGCCAGTTGCTAATCCAGATTCTGTTTTCCCCTACTCTGGGGCTGCATGTGCATTTATGTGGAAAGAGTCATACCTGGAATGGTGCTACAGGCCTGTCTGTTGAGAAACACACCTCTACCTTCCCTCTGCCTGTGAGTGCCAGCATCTTTGTGCACAGGCAATAGCAACTCTTTCTTTCCAGAGACTGCTTTTCTGAAAACATTCTTGGTCTCCTGCTGGCGTACATCTCTCTGCCACGATCCTCATCACTCACTGGAGTTCAAAGAGAATGCAAAGTTAGAACATATAGTTACAATCAGCCTGTAAAAACAGAACCCCCAAAACTGAACGGGTGAACAAGCTGTCCCCTTTTTCACTCACACTGCGTAACAGCAGCAAGCTGGCTGTAGGCTGAGCACTGTGCTTTTTCCTACCCTCAAAAAACTAACCTGTTCAGTCTCCAGTGCCTCTGTCTCCAAACCTTCTCCCTGTTTTTCTACACACATCCCTTCACTGTGAGCACCCCACACTAGGTGCTGCAGAGCTGATCTTTCCAGCACCTGGAGGACAGAAGAAGCCCTCCATGCCCCCAGTCCTTCACTTTGCAGTTTGGCAAGTCAGCGGGGCTTTTTCATGACTGCTGTGTAATCTTTAATTTGAGCAACTATGAATTTTTGTGCTGATGGAAGAGGGTTGGGTTCTTAGAGAAGCCTTGAAAAACTCCAGCTGTATGAAGCCACTGTATTGCACCCCACTTACTTATCAACCCTAACTAAAACAGCCTACAAGATCTACTTTCTCTGCCCTCTTGCTATGAGTATTAGAGACATTTGGTACTATGCCAGTGACACAAAGATCTATTTCAAAACTGCTAGAAAATCTATACCACAAAGTGTTTCCGCAGCCACTTCCTTTATTAGCAGCTTTATCCCATCTCTGCTGTGCTGATCTGGGAGTCAGATGTCCTCACCTCTCAAATAACAGTAATGGATAGTAGTCCCTAATCCCATAATTGAATATCACCCTTGTACATCAGTGAGAAAAATTCATCTACCACCACTTGCTCATGTAAGATGAGATATGTGTGTAAAACTATATACCACCACTCGAACTCCTCTTCTCCTCCCACTGTACCTTATCAGGAAATTAGCATCCAATTGTAAGTTTAACTGTCTCTGGTATGCAGAGGCTTATTTAGTCTAAAATAAAACATGAGTCCATATTTCTGCTTTATCCTCATGACTTCATCTAAAGCAGAACTAATGAGCTGTGGACTAAAGTCACCATCCTGTGCCTGTGGGTTCACGGGGATGTTGGACTCTTGGAGCCCGGATCATCTTTTCATTCTGTTTATCGCCTGGCCTAGGGCTCAGTACAATGATGAAATAAAAAATAATAGGCTAGATGTTTCTATCTTTACAAGAAAAATTGTATTTATGCGTACAAGAGACCAGGGACCCATTTGTAAGGAATAACTTGACTTGGCAGCTGTTTTTGGTGTGGGCTGATGAGATGAATCTGTCGTCTTGCTCTCAGAATGTAATAGAAGCTGTTAACTGATTAAGCACTGAGTAAGTACTTTTTCCAGTCTCAGAAAAAGTTATCTCACAGTTCAAGGCCACTCTCTCATTGACAAGCAGCAGGAACTAAATACAAACTCCAGGGAGAAGAGGCCAAAAGGACCCTCCAGCATCCCCACCTGTCAAGAAGGCCATCTGTACTTCAGGCTGCAGTTCAGTTTGAGCTACAGATGGCAGTTCTGCCTTTCACAGAGAGTCAGGATTGGGGGGGGGGGAGGCAGCTATCGGGGTTTGGGAAGTCCAGTGGTCACATTTTTCCCTGACTTTTTGAGGAAGGATACAAATCCTCTGAACTGAAACTCTGACTATGGATGAAACATGGATGTACGTGAAGAAACAGATGAAATATGAGGTCATTTTATTTGGCAAGTGCAAAGTTGTTCTAGGAATGCACAGCCTTCAGCTGCTTCAAGATTCAAGAAGAGCTTTTCAGGTTTTTTTATCTTTCCTTTACTTCATTTTTACATGCTAGGTGATGATGCAATGAAATTAAGTGGCTACCCTAAGCAGTGCTGCTGTTAAATTCCCAACAATTCACCCTTACTGTAATTAAACTAAACCTCAGTGATACCAGTAGGCTCTGGTCAAACCAATGTAGCAACTTCTCTCCACTGGATCTTGTTGTAGTAACTTGAAATGGCACGGGAAATTCAGAAATTCTACTTTCCTTCTACTTTCCCTGTGATTGCATAGAGAATATGGAAAATCCGTGTGTTCCTGCCCTTAATTTTAAAAAATATTACCAAAAAATAGTATTAGAAACATTGACAAAAGTGAGTAGCTACACTAGCAAACGTACAATGAGATTATTTAAAAGGGGGGGGGAAAAGCAAATGAATGATATTAATAAAATTGAGTAAGCATGTGTCGTGCACCTGCAGCTTACACTTTGATGTGGAACACTTACCATTTCTCCACTGCGTAGATCATAAAAATCTCTCAAGCAGCTGCACAGTGCTCTCTCCACAGCCACTGCTACCAGCAAGAGCCACAATTTGTCCTTTTCTACGTTACATGTTCAAGCTGCAGAGCACTTTGGCCTCTGGTCAGGTTGTGTAGGTAAACACCACAGCATTGAATGTAATGTTTCCACCAAACGTTTTCTGATTGAAACAGTAGAGATAGGTCAATTTTTTAGGCTAATGTAACAGATCATAAAATACTATGAAGAGCATTCATAAAAGAGATCAGCGGGAAGTTTTCCAAAGGATCAGACTTCATTTTTTCCCCAGGAATTAATATGTAGTGGGAACCTATTATGAAAACGCAAATTCTCTCCTAAATGTTCTACTCTGCACACATATTTTAATTAAAATTCTGTTCTGTAAGCACAAATTCTGACAGCTTCTCTTACACCATCTGTTAAACAAGCTTACTTTTTCAAAAGTAACAATAACTCTTAAGTGGCTGACTTCTGTCTGCTTTGCAATGATCTCGTTCAGATCCTTGGCATGTTCTTTGCTGATTTTTTTTCATTTTTGTCCTTTTAAGAATACCGAAAATAATGTATTATTTTTGATCAGTGCACAGAATCAATCCTTCTACTTAAAGATCTTTTCTAATTAATTTACTATAAAATGTAACATGATATATGTAATACGGATATATGCCTACACAAGAAGAAAGACATTTCATATGAATGAGTATATATAAAATGTAAATATAAACATATGCAATGACCAATCAACGTAACAGCTCAAATGTATGATAGTTCATCAGCCTTCACAGCTATTTTTCTTTAGTGTGTGTGTATGTGTGTATATATATATATATATATGCACATCTCTACACATACATACACATAAAAAATGCAAGGTTTGTAACATATATGTGATAGTTGTCTGGAATGTTTTGTCCTCTTTGTTATATAACAGGCCAGATGCACCCACATGTTCATATACATTGTTGATTACTAAAGTATGCGACAATCTATTATGGACAACTTGCAAATAAGTTATTCCTCAAAAATTTCTGGTGAAATACTAGAGGCCTAGTTATATGTTCAAGATCCATGCTCAGGTAGCTTCATGCAAGCAAATCTTGAAAAATTATCTCTGCTGCATCAACCCTATTTCCACTAGCTCTTAAAGATATTTCACCAAGAGACAGGAGAGGTTTTGGCAGGAGAAGATACAAAGCAAAGCTTAACGCCCGTTTGGTTGGAAGAGTCAGACGTGAAAGGCCTCACACGGTACTCGTTCTCAGTAGCTATGATGTGGGCGGGAGAAAAAAAAAAAAGGAGAAAACCAGGCTTGAAATAAATTGGAGGGGTATGCTGTGCTGTGCATAACACTGTGCTTACTTACAGGCTTCTCTCCTTCCTCTGTGCAGGAGGATGCTATGGAGGGTGCTCTTTCAAACAGCATGAACAAACGAGCAGCCGACATTTTGGCTTTGGCATAGCCTGGAGTGAAAGAAGTGTGTTGTCCTAATGCCATTGCTCCAAATACAACAGCTGAAAAACTCTGTAAAGATAAGGAGAAAAAGATATTGACATTGATGTGGCAAAGGCAAGAAAAGCTTTTATGGGCCAATTAGGGGTTTCTGATAACTACTCGTTAAGAAAGCCGAGATAGGATATGAACTGTCTACTGCAAACTCGGTGACTGTTTTCCTTGCTGAGAGAATCTGTAATTTGTGTGTAGGAAAGAAAGCAGCACTCTAGGCTTCTCCTCCTTGCCTACTTGTCTGGAGTTATTAGACATGAATGTTTTTTGTTTCTGTTATTAATTCATGAGGTGTGGTAGGGTGTATAGTTCCTTGCAGCTCAGTTTCTTCATCTATAAAACTGAAGTTATTAGCAGTGGAGCAGTCTGAGGATTACAGAGAAATTTGCCATTCCACATTTCCTTTGAGGGGCCCAGTGTTCCAGGCACAATCAAATCTTTGAGCTCAGGAGAAAAAGGAAAAAGGCAAATGGGAGATGAGAAAGAGGCATGAAAGCTGGGAAGAGCAAAGAGCAGTAGGAGAGGAGGTACGCAAGAAGGGATTCACTTGAACACATACGGGAAGGGAGGGCAATGCTGGTATTTGAGGAAGGGTTGGTCTAATCAGGGTAAGAAGCAGCTTTAGCTTCAGCAGCAATTTTTGCCAGGCAAGACTGTGGCAAGTGCTGAAAGCAAGCACGGAACGTGCGTGGGAGACAAGGTGGCTGTTGGCAAATGCAGACAGGGATTTCAGCTGCAGGGAGAAGAACAAAAGACAAGGTTAGATACTGGAGATAGGGAGAGAGGAAAGAGAAGGTTGGAAAGGTGCCAGTTGGTGGGAACAATTCACTGGAAACACTTGGAGAAGTTTTTTCAGTTCTGGTTGGGCATTTTCCAGATTGGGTGTTTGCTGAATCTTTCTCCTACTCTCCACTTCTCTTGTCCCAGGGCTCATAATTTCCTCACCTCAGTTTTGCTGGTGACTTGCTCCACTTACCTTTTAAGCTGTCCACCTACGCTCCCTACAGCTTAAGACATGTGATTCTATCATTAAAGAAACCTTGTTGGCCATGAAAACAAGGAATGGCTTTGCTTTGCCTGTCTTCATGTTGCCTTCCTTTTACCCTGATTACAAGGGAAATTGTATGTAGGTAGCTAAACACAGTCTAAAAGCATCAGTTATTTTTCATTTTTAATGGTGTAAGGAAAGAAAGGGAATGTAAGGGTGAAGAATGGAAGACAGAAGCCTTATTAATTTTTTCAGTTCTATATCCATGCTACCTATAGGAAAATCAAACATTGTCCCACATGGACAAAAAAGAATCCAAAAAACTTTAAAAAGCACATCTTTAAACTGTATATGTGCATTTCTTCCTAGATAGGCACCAAACCTAAAACACCCAGCATAATTAAAGTACATAATAGCTTGTGTAAAGGCTAAAGAAAATCCAAAGATTCATAGAATTATGGAATGGTTTGGGTTGGAAGGGACCTTAAAGATCACCTAGTTCCAACCCCCTGCCATGGGCAGGGACACCTTCCACTGCATCAGGTTGCTCAAAGCCCCATCCAGCCTGGCCTTGAACACTGCCAGGGATGGGGCATCCACAGCTTCTCTGGGTAACTTGTTGCAGTGTCTCGCCACCCTCACGGTAAAGAATTTCTTCCCAATATCTAATCTAAACCGACCCTCTTTTAGTTTAAGACCATCCCCCCTTGTGCTATCACTACATGCCCTTGTAAGAAGGGCTGTCTTGCAGGCCCCCTTTAGGTACCGGACGGCTGCTGTAAGATCTCCCCAGAGCCTTCTCTTCTCCAGGTTGAACAACCACAACTCTCAGCCTGTCCTTAAAGGAGACGTGCTCCAGCCCTCTGATCATCTTTGTGGCCCTCCTCTGGACTCACTTCAACAGCTCTATGTCCTTTTGATGTTGGGGGCCCCAGAGCTGAATGCAGTACTCCAGGTGGGGTCTCATGAAAGTGAAATAGAGGGGGAGAATCACCTCCCTCAGCCTGCTGGTCACGCTTCTTTTGATGCGGCCCAGGATATGGTTGACTTTCTGGGCTGCAAGCGCACATCGTTGGGCTGTGTTGAGCTTCTCATCAACCAACACCCCCAAGTCCTTCTTTTCAGGGCTGCTCTCAATCCCTTCTCCACCGAGCCAGCATTTGTGCTTGGGATTGCCCTGACTCATGTGCAGGACCTTGCACTTGGCCTTGTTGAGCTTCATGAGGTTCACATGGCCCCAGCTCTCTAGCCTGTCAAGGTCCCTCTGGATGGCATCCCTTCCCTCCAGTGTGTGGACTGCACCACATGGCTTGGTGGTGTCGGCAAACTTGCTGAGGGTGCGCTCAATCCCAGTGTCCATGTTGCCGACAAAAAAGATGTTAACTGGCGCTGGTCCCAATAAGAACCCCTGAGGAACACCACTCATTACTGGTCTCCACTTGGACATCAAGCTGCTGACTGCAACTCTTTGAGTACAACATCCAGCCAATTCCTTAGCCTCCAAATGGTCCATCATCAAATCCATGCCTCTCCAATTTAGAGACAAGGACGTCTTGCAGGACAGTGTCAAATACTTGGCCCAAGTCCAGGTAGATGGTGTTAGTTGCTTTTCCTTTATCCAGCTGTGCTGTAACCCCACCATAGAAGGCCACCAAACTCCTCAGGCACACTTTGCCCTTAGTGAAGCCATGTTGGCTGTCACCAGTCACCTTATTTTGCATGTGCCTTAGCACAGTTTCCAGGAGGATCTGCTCCATGATCTTGCTGGGTGCAGAAGTGAGACTGACTTGTCTGTAGTTCCACAGATCTTCCTTTTTTCCCGTTTTAGAAATGGGAATTATGTTTCCCCTTTTCCAGTCAGTGGGAACTTCACCCACTGTCTGGACTTCTCAAATATGACGGATAGCAGCTTAGCCACTTCATCTGTCAGTTCCTGCAGATGCCCCTCATCAGGTCCCATGGACCTGTGCACCTTCAAGTCCCTTAGGTGATCTCCAGCCTGATCTCCTACAGTGAGCAGTTCTACATTCTCCCATTGCTGCCTTTGCCTTCTGCAGCTCGGGCGGTGTGGCTGGAGCACTTGCCAGTGAAGACTGAGGTAAAACAGTTGTTGAGTACCTCAGCCTTCTCCATATCCCAGGTAACCAGGTCTGCCATTTCCTTCCAGAGAGGACTTACATTTTCCCTAGTCTTCCTTAAGTTTTTGCCCTTGATGTCCCTGGCCAGATTTAATTCTGTCAGGTCTTTAGCTTTCCTAACCTGATCCCTGGTGGCTCGGACAGTTTCTCTGTATTCCTCCCAGGCTCCCTGTCCTTGCTGCCACCCTCTGTAGGCTTCCTTTTTGTGTCTGGCCTTGTCCAGGAGCTCCTTGGTCATCCATGCAGGCCTCCTGACATTTTTGCCTGACTTTGTCTTTGTTGGGATGCCTCACTCCTGAGCGTGGAGGAGGTGATCCTTGAATATTAACCAGCTTTCTTGGGCCCCTCTTCCCTCCAGGGCTTTATCCCATGGTACTCTACCAAGCAGATCCCTGAAGAGGCCAAAGTCAGCTCTCATGAAGTCCAGGGCAGTGAGCTTGCTGTGTGCCCTCCTCACTGTCCTAAGGATCTTGAAATGTTGGAACATTTCATGGTCACTGCAGCAAGGCTGCCCTTGAGCTTCACATTCCACAGCAGCCCCTCCTTGTTGGTGAGAACAAGGTCCAACATAGTACCTGCCCTTGCTGGCTCCTCTGTCACTTGGAGAAGGAAGTTATTACCAAAGCAATCCAGGAACCTCCTGTATGCCTTTACAGTATTTCTGTTACAGAAAAAAACACATAATCATGATCATGTTGTATATTCATTTGTAGCAATCAAGAATGTGAAAAGTAACCTGTAATTCAAAGGAGTCCTTACTTTTTAAAAGTAAAATAATCTCCAGCTCTTTGTAAGATCCTAACCTAAGATACCATTATTCCTCTATGCTTCAGTTTCCTCTCTGTCTGCAAAAAGCACTGAGACTATTGGGACAGAATAAGAAACTGCTCTAAGAATTTGATCATGTATAATTTGTATTGTTTTCACCTCATACATTCATTAAAATATTTTCAAAATTATAATACAGTTGCAATTCAAAATTTTAACTGACACGTGAAACAAATCAAGAACTTTACAATTGCTACGAAGCATAAATCAACAGAAAAAAACCCCCACACCTTTGTGTTTTATCTTACATTGAATCAAAGCAAGTGAAAATTCAAGAGGTTTCAAATGATCTTCAATACTACTTCGATAAAACAGCAGAGTGAACAAATACAGAAACTGCTATGCAGGTCCACTTTCTGGTTCCTTCCTTGGTAAAATACAACTGATCTTTATAGGAATCTTACCTAAACATACAGGTAAACACTGCCTTTGGTTTGTTAAACAATAGATTCCCTCAGAAGAAAGGGCTTGTGATTATAAGAATTAATAAAGCCTTCCATTTCCAGACTTGCGGCAGCCAATAACAATATCAGGGAGACTTTTTTTTGGGGGAAAAAAAAAAAAAAAGGTAATTTAGAAGATTACCTAAACTGTCAAGAACATTAGCTTCAAGGGAAAGATCATCTTTAACTTTTATGTCAGAGCTGCGTTTGGAATGAAAGATTTTATGATGCACTGACAAAGATAAATTATGATTCAGTTTATTGGTGTTAATTAAGCTTGTGGACTTTGTCCATACATAAACTCAAATTTTCTGTCCTGAGTCAAAGTAACAACAGTTTGAATATTTTGTATGGCTTCTGAAGCAATCTGCATTGGATAACAGATATTCATCAGCAGAAAAACAAGATTATGTGGAAATTTTTTAATATAATCAAGTAAGTAGAATAACTGCAATAGAAGTATGTCTACAACACTGTTGAAAGCATAGTTGCAACATTTGTAGATATGCTGCTGTTACATATATACAATTACTGTGGATTATAGCGGTGAAGTTGAGACAGCATACATTTCAGCACAAACCAGCAATAGGAGTTTTTCTTCCAGTGGGCTTGTGTAACCTGTCACCAGGATGATGCCATGCAGCTGTCATCACTGCAGGAGCCCAGTCAGGATAAACGGAACAAGCCTACATCACCTGCAAGAGCATTTGGAACTGCAGGGTAAACATATGTCCAAGCAACTAGTGATTGTGAGCTCACCCAGAAATAAATGATCTTTCCCAGTGTGTATTCTCAGCATTTTTGGGAAATCAGCAGTCTTTCAAAGCTCCTAAAGGAGAAAATCAAAACTACTGGTCATTCCTAAAAATGTAGAGACAGATTTTCCTGGCCCATATGGCAGCTTGGCATCTAATTCCTATTAATTTTCTATCTTTGAAAATCTTCCTGTTTTGCCACAGAAGAAAAAATAGTAAAAGTTTTCCAAAAACATTAATCATGCTAGGTACCCAGTCCTGACTGAAAACCAGTAGAAGCTCATACCTTAATTTTTCTTAATGCTCCCCAAATATTAAGGGGATTTACTTGTAGTTAATTATATCATCAGCAAATCTTTTAATAACAATAGCTGATTTAGCCTTGGCCAAGAATCGATCAAATCAAAACTCAAAATGTAAAGCATCTTGGAAAGTGATTTTTTAAAGTATATTCTTGGAGCACTATACTCATTCAAGCTCATAATTTAGTTCCAATGTACTCATTTTACGGGAGAAGAAAATTTAAAATTATCCACTGTCTAGAAAGTCACCTAGGACCTGGGACTTGAGCTCAGTTCTTTCTCACGTATTGTCACCCACGTGATTTGTACACTGTGGAACCCCACTACCTTCACAGAAGCCCTCACAGTGTCTGTACTGCTCCAAATCACATGCTCGCAGATTGTGCCAGGAGCTAATTGACTCCATTAAGTATGTGTATGATGAATTCTGCTGCTCATAAAGAAGGCATGAGATACGTTTACTCTCTTTTATCTATGTTGTTTCTGCACTACCTTTTAATGAGAGTAATTTATTTTTATCTCTGGTGTGTGAAGACGGCATTTCTCCACAGGCAATTTTCCAAGAAGAGCCACTCTTGTAAATGGAAGAGCAGATTTTCACCTAGAGCTAAAAATAGATGCCTAGGGCTTGTTTTCCTTCAGGTGTGCTTGATATGTTGAGAGTGAAACATTTTGCTGAATTGCTATGGAAGTACATATGTTTTAAATTTTACCAGAAACTGGGGATCTGCAAAAAATTGGTTTGATTAATATAGTCTGCCAAAACCAGACATTCAAATCATCACATAACAATCATGCAACTGTTCTTACAAGTAGTCTCCAAGGAATTTGGCATGAGATAATGATAATCAGCTGTAAACAACTTGACTATGAGATAACTTTGAAATATTTCAGTGCATAATGCACTCAATAAGGTTACCTGTTCGGCAAAACTTTATGACAGTATTTTGAATTTTATCTTGATTACCTTATCATGTAAAGAAGAACAGGTTTCTTATTTTCAACACATATAGTCTTTTAAAAATTAGTATCTTTTAACTTCTTATTTTAATGTGTAACTGAACACCTTTAAGCTTGGGAATTATCAGCCTTTGCTGTAAATGTAGAAAATAGCTTGGAAGCAAACATGAATCTCAGCCTCCAACTCAGTAAGAAAAAGGCAAAGCCCAGCAGCTCTAAACAAAAAGAGCTAACCTCCAAAACCTAAACTATACCCATGCATTTAGCAGACCCTTCTTTCCACATCATTACTTCTATACAATAAGAAGAATAAATGCTTAGAAAATCTACAAATAAAAACCACAACAGACTAGGTAACATGAGGGGTAAGATATTGAAATAATTAAATAACGTGGAACACCTAACATAACTGCAAGTAAATGTTATCTGGCTCCCCTACAAAGACAAACATCATGTTTCCTTTATGTCTGTATTACTGATAAGAGTAGTTTTATAGACAGATAATTTTTTTTCTCTGCACAGCTACTTTAAATACACTTTGAGGCTGAGAAGCTTTACAGTTTCCTCACAACCTTTAATGAATTTGCAAGGTTGTTTTGGACTGTTTGTTTTTCCTAACAGCCAACCTGTGGGCTCACAGAGGTTTCCAGGTTTCGCTCCTGGTCATTGCATTACCCTCTCTTGCCTTTTCCCAACCACTCCTATCAGCCAAGGCTGGTAGATAGCCAGTGCAATCATTATATGATCTGCAGAGAGACATGGGAAATAACAACAATTTTAGCCAGGTCATACAATGTTTGCATTGGATATTTATTTCAGATGTTGTTGGGTCTTGTGAGACTTGGTGTCATTGTTTAACCCCATCTGGCAGCCAAAGCCCCACACAGCCGCTTGCTCACTTCCCCTGCACCAGGGTGGTGGAGAGAATCAGAGGACTGAAACTGAGAAAATACATGGGTTGAGACAAAGACAGTTTAACAGGTAAAGCAAAAGCCGCGCACGCAAACAAAGCAAAACTAGGAAGCCATTCACCACTTCCCACGGGCAGGCAGGGGTTCAGCCATCCCCAGGAAAGCCGGGCTTCACCACCAGTTAATGGTTACTTGGGAAGAGAAACACCATCATTCTGGACATCCCACTCTCCTTCCTTCTTCTTTCCTCAGCTTATATACTCGGTATGACATTCTATGGGATGGAACGTCCCTTTGGCTAGTTTAGGCCAGCTGTCCTGACTGTGTCCCCTCCTGATTTCACATGCCCCTCCAGCCCTCTTGCTGGCAGGTCCTGAGAAACTGAAATGTCCCTGGCTTAGTATAAATGTTACTTTGCAAAAATTACTGAGCTAAAACCCTCAGTATGACATCAACATTGTTCTCACACCAAATCCAAAACACAGCACTACGCCAGCTACTAAGAGAATTACCTCTATCTCAGTTGAAACCAGGACACTTGGTTAAATTCAAACATTGTAAGCCTCAGCTGAAAACTGTTGTAGGATTCATGATAAATAAAGTATGAGTTCATTCCTTTGAATTCTCTTAACTGTTGCATTTTCACTGGATTTATAGATTTATACCAAAATGGCTGGTAGGCAAAACCAAGTAGAATTCCCTTTTTATTTTAGCTTGAAAGGGCTAGGAGTAAACACCCAAAACCATTTTCTAATCAGCCCAGAGGCACAGGAACACCTCTGAGAAACTTTCCTAACGTAGATCATGGAAAGAGAGAACAAGTTCTGCTGTGCCCAGACTCCTCTGCACAACTGACCATAGCAATGAGAGGGACAGAAAGGAAGATCACACAGGTGCTGTTCTGCTTGGGATGTGTCAGTAACCCAGTCCCGACAAAACACAGTCTGTCCTGAGACAGCACATCTTGGGAAGTGACAAAACAATTCTCCTCAAAGTTATGAGATGAGGTTAACACCCTCCCTCTTTGCTGCCATGCTCACATTTTCCTCTGAAGCAGATTCCCAGGCTCCTGCTACCCTTCCCAGCTGAGAGGGGAAGGAATGAAAATCAGAGCAAGAAATTGCAGGGCATGGTCAGCTACACTGTCACCATAATGTTTTCAGGCATCTGTGTTACCGATGGTGTCTATACTGTGCCTTTTTATACTAATCCCACAGACAACTGCAAGCGGAGAGAAAGATAAATGACAGGTAAAAGAGAGGGTCTCTGAAAGGAAACAAGCTAGAAAGAAATGAAGGAAAGGAAAAAAAGTGGTGTGCTGGAAAAGTATAGGGAACCTGAATGCAGGCTTGGGACAGGCATAAGGGACCCAGAACACTTAAAATGCTTAGTATGCTCTGAATGTTACAAACTATTTGAGAACATAAATAAATAACTCACATTTTCAATTTTCAGCTTCGTATTTGCTGTATCAGCATTTTGTCAGAGCAATGCAACAAAGTAGACTTTGACTCTTTGAGGAGTATATTCTTGATCCATCACCAATGTCCCTATTAAGCAACACTGTAGTGCAACATAAAACCAGATAAAAATGTCACTGAACCCACATTTCCTGTGATTTCCAGTTCCTTCTTTTTCTTTGCATGTCCAGCAAGCATCTTCGTTTGAATCATTCCTGTTACGGCAATAATTGGCACCATGGCTAAAAGCAGACTAGTCAGCTGCCATCCATGGATCAACAACAAAACACTCTGAGTCCCAACATCAGCTACATTTTGGTCAATTAGTGTCAGTCTGGAAAAGAATAAAACCATTTTAAATTACTCTCTTCTTTATTTGAAAACTCGACTGGAAGTATTTGTTACCTAGACAATTGAGATCTGTTCACCAGAGGACATCTGAAAGTGCTTAATTTGGTCTAAATATTCTGTAGAATTGGATGCTTTATCTTTTAAAAAAATATTCTATTGTACAAATTGTTCCATCAGGTCTTCTGTATCTTATCTAGTCTTCCTGCTCTCTTTCCATCTGTTCATTCAGACTTACAGTCCTTGTTTTCAGGTTTTGCCCAAGAAAACACAATGACCTTTCATAGATCTTGTATTTTTCATATGTAGAACCATGACTTCAAGCTTGCCAGGTCCCCTGAAGCATGCCATTTCCTAACTTGGAGTCTGAGATATGACTATTTTTTCTCTCTGACCACTTTTAACTTGAAGCATGTGGAAAACTGGGCTGCAATGAGAGCAACCCTCATTTTGAGGCATACACTTAAGCACTTTGTCAATATTTGTAACATTTAGTGTGGAAACACAATGCTGTCTAGACATCTAAGCCGGTTGGATAAATAATTTTAAATAAAAGGACTCCTTGGATGACTCATTTATACTAGTGATAACAGGACTGAACATTAGTATGAACTAAAAGTGAGGATGCATACGTATATAAAATACCTATCTTACCTAATATTAATTTTAATATTTAATATATTTATAAATATACATATATTTAATTTTTAGATATTAACATATTCAATAAATTATTTTTTATGTGACACCAAAATAAATATTATTTAATAAATAAGATATTATTTAATAAATAGTAACAGCTTCCAGATCACTGTGTGTGCAGGATTTCTATCTATCAAATCAGTCTGTAACTTAATCCATACTAAACCAGATATGAAAAATACCAGTGCTTGTTACTTCCTTCACTTGTGAGGCACCATTAGCAAGTCTTGTAATTAATATTCCAGTGCTAATTTTAGCATCATCAAACCAGCTGTTCTACTGCATGAAACAGAGTTATTATAATCTTAAAAACTTTAGTGTGCACATCAGCTAATAGGTTACACAAGAGAACTTAATCACTTTGCATTACAATGGAATGAGACACACAATACAGCGTTCTTTCCATGTAACCATAAATGTAATAGACCTAAATGTTTAATAAACATATGGGAACACAAACCTCAAACCTAGGTTGTGTTAACAATCCGTATAACCTTTTTGCAATAACAAACACACCACCACATTATTTAATATTAACTGTAGCTTGACAATATTTTTTTGCATGTGAATTTAACATGTTTTTGACAATCAGATGCTTGCCAAATAGCAATACAAAGGCACCTGCCATTTAGGGACAATTACTTGGATGCATATTATATATCTGTAAAGACTAATACTATTTTTTCTCCTGTTACAAAACTAAAAATACATCTTAATTCTCTGTCACAAGTATTGTGAAATCTATAAGTCTGCTGTGAAGCACTTTGAAAGTCTGAGTGTTGCTGCAAAACCTCTGGTGTCTGAGAAGATGTGTAAAATGCTAGGCAGTGCTGGGAGATTACTCAAGGCTACCTGTGCCTCATCTGGAAGACTATTTTCAGGGAAAAAAATAATCTTATCAATCATATATTTTTGTATCTCATTAGCAATTCAGATAATTGGTCTGAGAGATAAGTGAATATAAACCACTTACTTGAAAATTAAAATGTCTGAATTACATGCAAAACATCTGTCTCACTTAAACCCAGGAAGTAAAAATAAAATACCTTTCCTTCATATTTGCCAAATATCAAACCCAAAAGATCATTATAATGAAACAATCTATGTATTTTTATTACTTTATACATACATAATTCTTAGCAGTATGGTATTTTTGTGTAATAACTTTGTAAGCTTACTGAAAGAACTTTTATATTCCCCATCATTAGTGTATAAATGCATAACCCTTAGAAATCAACAAACATGCTACATTTTGGTTTCTTGGTGTTCCGTTGAAGGTGACGGATTATTTTTAAGTGCAGTAAAGTACTGTATTCTTAAATAAAGTGAGAAAAAAAGATTTAAAAAAAACAGTTTCAAGCTGGCTGGAGGTTCACATAGCCAGGTGTCTGCTTTGGTGTTACATGATATGGAGAATGCACCACGTGTTGTTGCTAATACACAAAACCCTCCCATGTCCCACTGCTGCAGTACCCAATACCTCAACATGATGGCAGGTGGATGCTGTTCTCACACCAGAAAAATTAACATAATGACATACTCGGATCATGAAAACCTCACTGTTATCTTTAGGGTCTTTCAAGCCCTTCCTCCAGGGATCAGTTGAGATTCAGCATGGTCTTAAAGACCTCACTTTCCTCCTGGGCTAGTCAAAAAATTCTCATGGGACCTAATTTCCAAGGAGGTAACCTATAATTGCTTCCAATATAAACCAGAAAGAAGAGGCATCTGGGTCTCCAGTGAAAGGGGTTAGTGAAAGGGAAGCTGTTGCAGCTCAGGTTGGCTCTTGGAACTTCTCAAAGAGGAAACGACCCTCTGTGGAGACCAGGAGAGCCTCACTCAGCTGTATGGGTTGAAGAAATGATGATGTTACGTCTGTTTGGAAACTTCAGTTTCTAAATGGAGCTAAAGAAATCAGTGTGATGTCTTTATGGATATGATCACAGTATGACTATTGAAATAAACACAAAGACAATTTACAGCATGTAAACAAACAAGCATTTCTAAAGCTTAAAAAAACCCTAAATATATAATGCTTTTACCTGTCTCAGAATTGCTTTAAGACTGAAGCCTCATTGTAAGGATTTCTCCAGCTTTGCCAAATGTGAAACCCTGTTTGAGAAAAAATTCACACCAGTACAAAGAAAGTGTTGCTTGCTTGAGAATGTAACTTCATTTTCTAACACCCTAAGTTCAGGTTTACAGAAATTCTTTCAATAATGAAAAGTCTGCTCAGAAGCATTATCTCACAGCCAGCTCATCTTGTTGCTTTTGCATGGCTTTGCGTCACATCATATCTTCTAAGCAGGTTGGTATTGAATTTAAAAGAATTGCTTCTTACTCATTGCTGAATATGATCTCGTTTAGGTCATTATCCAGCTTGATAATTATATCTTAATTTTCAAGAATTTATTTGCTAACACAGCCATTTTAGACAATAGATAGCAAAACATTTAGACAAAATTAGTAATTATTCTCTATTCAGGATGTGTTTGAGTTATACGACTAATTACCTCATTTTACTATTGTTCTATAATCAAAAGAATTAGCTTGCTATTTAGGCTATTCACATATGTAAGTAATATGGTTTCATAATATTACTCAAATAAACTATTTGAAGTATCACAACAAAAAATTAATTTTACCTTCAGGGGGAAAGACTGTTTCAACAGAACTCCTGGGTGATTTTGTCAGTTTATGAGTTTTTAAGCAGACACGTAGGCTGTCTTCACATATTTTGTTAAAAAGTTACTCCCTCTAAAGCAGGATCACATTTCTTTCTTATGCCATTAGTTATGGAAAACACATGCAGGTAGGAATACAGAGACACTCACAAGCTGAACAGCTCTTATATCAAGTTCATCATCCTGTATTCTGAACCTTTTTATAAGTTTACAAAGTGGATTCTCTTTTCTGTCCAGTCATTATCGATCCCTTCCATGCTTCCTCTGGACAGCTGGTGTATTACCTTCTTCCTGTAACTGATCATCAGTTCCTGATGTCTGAAATGAAACAGTGTGATGCTAAAAATAGTTTACAGCCTTCCAGAGGGACCTTGACAGGCTAGAGAGGTGGGCCCATGCAAACTTCATGAAATTCAACAAGGCCACATGCATGGTCCTGCACATGAGTCAGGGCAACTCAACATGGATATGGGCTGGGAAATGAATGGATTGAGAGAAGCCCTGCAGAGAAGGACTTGAGGGTATCGCTGGATGAAAGACTTAATATGAGCCAGCAACGTGTGCTTGCAGCCCAGAAAGCCAAGCATGTCCTGGGCTGTGTCAAAGGAAGCATGACCAGCAGGTCAAGGGGTGTGATTCTCCCCCTCTACTCTGCTCTCAGGAGACCTCACCTGGAGGACATGGACCTGTTGGAGCAGGTCCAGAGCAGGGCCACAAAGATGATCCAAAGGCTGGAGCACCTCCCATAAGAGGACAGGCTGAGAGAGATGGGGCTGTTCAGCCTGGAGGAGGGAAGACTCTGGGGAGATCTTACAGCTGCCTTTCAGTACCTGAAGAAAGCTGGAGAAGGACATTTTACAAGGGCATGTAGTGATAGGATGAGCGGGAATGGCTTTAAAGTGAAAGACAGTGGACTTAAATTAGATTTTAGGAAGAAATTCTTTACTGTGAGGGTGTTGAGACACTGGCACAGGTTGCCCAGAGAAATTGTAGATGCTTCAACCCTGGAAGCGTTCAAGGCCAGGTTGGATGGGACTTTGAGCAACTTGATCTAGTGGAAGGCGTCCCTACCACGGCAGGGGGTGTGGACCTAGATGAACTTTAAGGTCCCTTCCAACCCAAACCATTCCATGATTCTATATTATCCTGTACTTTCAAATGATGATCAATTCTAAACAAAACCACCAACAACTCCTATTAAGTAAATGGAAGACTGATAAGAACTGAGCAATTTTACAAAGCCCAGTCAGGTACTGAAGTTTCATTAAGTCCTCTGTATACTCAGTGAAAAACTCCTGAATACACTAACACAAGGAGCAGGGGGAGGGGGGAAATTTTAGCCACAGAGGGATTCTTCCTTATTTTTTGTCATGTTAAACTGTTCTGAAAACAAAAAGGAAAATTAACTAAGTTAACTGAAAAGACTCACCAGAAAGCCCTTTTATTTAAAATGTAAAAACTGTAAAAAATGGCCTTAGAGTAAAATATAATCAGTATGTCAACAAGAAGAACTTTCAACATTAAGAGGGAGCCATGAAGAACAGGAGCAAGACTTCCAGCTGCTCCAAAGTTAAGGCCTCAGAGAAACCACCTGAGAAGTTCATGAGACAGCTTCTATTCAAAATAGACCATGGCTGAATGACAAAACTTCAGGAGCCTGAGTCACTAAGGTGCTGGTGATTTGCAAAAGTACTTGCATAAGAGTTTTAAGTTTTCACAATGGGGGTGGGAGGCACTGGAGCAGTTGACTTGGAGGGTGTGGAGTCTCCATCCTTGGAGGTATTCCAAACACAACAGGATACAGCCCTCAGCAACCTGCTCCGACCTCAGAGTCTGCCCTGCATTCAACGGGGGTCAGACTAGATGAGCCACTGAGGTCTGCTCCAACCTGAGCTATTTAATAATTCTATGATTTGGAAAAATAGTCTGAGAAGCAGTTAACCTCAGAACTTCATTTTTGCCACAATCTTCATTTTTCCTTTCTCACATACTTGAGTTTTAATGTTGTACTTTTAAAGAAACATGTTTGCTTAGAATTCCTGCAATTCACAACTCTGAATTAAAATTGCACATTTTACTTAATATTAATTTTTCTTAATATGAAGTTTAACACTCTTCAGGGAAGCCTTTTCCCCCCCTAGGGTTTCTTTATTGAGAAAATGTTGCAATACTGGAGGTGCCTTTGGGAGCAATTCAATCCAGTTAGATCAATAGCACACAATATGACAAAAGCTACAAAAAATTTTCATGAAAAAACTACCTGCATATTAACAAGCATGTAGTAAATTCTATTCTGTTCTATTAATTCATTTTGAGTCCCTCATTCTGTGATGCCACCACTTTCAAGTGCATCTATAAGATGTGCATTTTGAACTGTTGAGAAATTATGAGCGATAACAAGTGTATTATGCCCTTTCCATACCTGGAAACAGCGTAACAATGGTTTCACGCTATCATTTTCAGGTACATATAATATTTCCCATCTTCATAATATAGTTGAACAAAATATTTTAACTGAAATTTTTTCCTTAGAAATGGTGTTATAGTAAAGATCAAAATTGTCAACTGAGAAATTTTGAATTTCACAGTATCTTTCAGTTCCTCTGAGGTAAACTAAAGGAAAAACATAACTTAAATCAAATACCACAAAACATATTTTATTTGAAAATATAAATCAAGATACTCTGGTTTTTTTATGTCAGAGTATTCCTTTCCAAACTCAAATATCTAGAAGTTCTATTTTGAAACTCCCCCTTCCATAACTCCCAGGTTATATACCCAGTTTCCACTGAGAAAAGACTGGCTACCATTAAGCATGTTACTGACAATTCTATTTCAGAGCATTTCACAAATATTAAAAATTAATCACTTAGCAACTTTACTTGCTCTAAATTACTTACTTGACTTAGCTGAAAAATGTTTCTCTAAAATGGTACTTAAAATCACACTTCCATTACCCATGTTGGTTTTTCATCTTTTTAATTACTCACATATAATAAAATAAATCCTAGAAGTATGTAGTTTGACATGACAAAGATATTTTTACAGGCACGTTGTGACAGTGTGCACTTGGATAAATTGGTATTAATATCTAATGACCTAAAAAGTGAATCCAAGCTTTATATAATTCAGTTTAAAAATCTTCACTTAACATTTTGAACTGCTAGAATAATGGCTTAATAAATGTTTTACAATTAGGATATAAAAGAGAAAATGGTAATGTGTGGAATATTCTCAATGAATTTCCAGCTAATCCTGATACCTTAATATTGTCACATGATTTTAAGAACTGGAAATGACAGCCATTCAAACCATCCCATAAAAAATGGTATGCATTTTCTTGGTAGTCTGGAAACTTCACTGTGTTTGAGATGTTCTTATAAAGTTCAAGTCACATCAAAATGCAGAAGAAAATCAAGTTAAGGTCCTTCATTGTGAAAAGCAGAACACCCCATCCACAAAAACAGTAAAGAAAAGATTCAGCAGAGGTTTGGCAAAGCCTGTAGGGAAAAGTGGTCTGCTCTAGGTCCGATGTAAACCTTCTATAGGGGCAGATACTTAGCACAGTGAGGAAAAGGTAGGCAAGAACAGGACGGATGAACGCTTGGCACAGAACAGCTGAGCTTTGTCTTGCTTAACATCAGCAATCAAAGGGAGTCTAGTCAGAGCAAGATTTTCTGGCATGCTCTGCCAGAAATGTCAACAGGGACATTCATCTTACCATATGACATATTTTAAAGATAGCTGGGGGAGGTGAGAAGCTAAGTAACTTGTTAAAGCTAGCTGTATAAATTTTATATTGCAGCAGTCAGCAGGGATCCCAAAAAATCTCTCTCAATCAGCAGTTCTCTGCCCCCTTTACAGGGCATAGGTCAGGAGAAAAATCCTTGCAAGTGCCAGCTAGTGTAGTTTTACAGAATAGAGGAAATTATCAGGAATTATGACTAGTAGACAAAGACTCTAACTCTTGCTGAAATTAGTGGCAATTAGTCATCCAAGTAAAAATCAGGACTAAAAGATCTTTGAAGATAAGAATCTAGATTCTGTTGTCTGACTCTTCCAGATACAACCCTGCACAGTGGGTAGAGTAAGGTACTTCTCCTGAGGCAGAACGGCATATGGTGGAAAAATGTTTTCTAAATATCTTGTCCATAGGTAAGATGAAATGTTTATGCAATGGTGGGAATTCACCCAGAGCATAAGCATAGATGCATAGTGAGAGAGAAACAGAGGAGGGACAAACCAAACAAATATGATTGATTCAGCCCGAGGAATAGGTGGAAGTGTTTTGTAAACGGTTCATACACTTGCTTAGAGCAGACAACAAGAAATAAAGGTTTGACTATTCTTTTCAATTGTCTATGTGGTTTGTAAGTTATGTCTAGACAGCAGTCAACATGTAGCAGCTCTTCTTGAAAAAACCCCTGAGCTGGTTTTGATATACTTTGCTGGGTGTTAATAAGAACATAGCAAACATAGATCCCCAAAACTGTTTGGAAATATTTAGATCTTAGTCCATGTTGAGGTTTCTACTGCTCTAAAGATGAAAGCTTGTTTGGGAAAGCCTGCTGCAGTTCACGCCTACCCATAAAATCATTAACTGAATTCCATGGGCACTTACAAAAACATTTCACTACTGATCAATATGGAGCTTGTCCAGTACTGTCTGCACAACTGATTCAGTATCCTTCTGCTTGATGAGGGAACATCAGCTTTGAATTTTAGGATTGCGAACCAGAGCTCGGGCAATTGCTATTCTTTGTTTCTGCCCCCCGCTCAGCTGTGCCCCTCTGTCTCCAACCACGGTTTCAAACTTCTACAAGACAACCACACACATTTATGTTGGAATAATACTCAGTGGCACAGTCCTTTCGCCAAAGAAAGGCAGCGTAAAGAAAGGGCACATCAGGATCAGCAGCCCCAGCAGCATCTTCTCCTTCCTCTAAAACACCTGCTTGGATATACCTGCCAAATCATTTGTGTCCCTGGAATTCTAACGGTTCTTCAAATGCCCACCAAGTCATGACCTAAAGATTTAAAACTGGCATTCTTCCAAAAAGTTACAAGGAAGCTCTGCATATTCACAGCTCCAGGCATAGCATCCTCTGTTTACCAGAATCCCTTCTAAGGAACTATTTGGCACAAGAAGCTTTAGGAGAAATTATTTCAGCAGGACAGCTGGTTTGCTTACGTCGGGTAGCTTCATGATGAAGTCAAAAGCATTGGCTTCCTTGGTAGCTTTCTCAATCTCTTCCATGGTGACATCCTCACGGCCATAGCGAATGTTTTCTGCAATGGTAGTAGCAAATAGCACGGGCTCCTGATTCACCACACCAATGATCTCCCGCAGATATCTTACGTTTATGGTCTTAATATCCTGCCCGTCAATGGTAACCTAAACAAAAAGCAGCAGACAAAAATTTACTTCAGTGTTTTGGTCAAGGAACCTCTCTCCCCAGGCTGGCACATGCCTTCTTAGGGGAGACTGTACCATGTCATTGGAACAAGGCCGGCGAGGCCAGAACTAGACTTGCAACGACACAGAGCCGTCCTCTCGCTTGAGGTACCTTACCGTGCCTTCCTTGGGATCGTAAAATCTCTGGATGAGCTGAACAGTTGTACTTTTCCCACAGCCACTGCCACCAACCAGGGCCACTGTCTGGCCACAACTAACCTTGAGATTCAAGCCCTTCAGTACCTGTGCATGTAAGAAATGTGACCCAAAACATAACAGTATATAAAAACATCAGTGTAAATTTGAAGAAACTCTAAAGGCTACAGTAAATTTTTGCAAGGACCTCTAGATAAGAAAGAGGAAGGACTATATGTGAAACTGTGGAAGATGTGCAGTTTTGCTGCACTATGAAGACATCCTTCCTTCTGCTCATCCCTTCAAAATGTGGCATTTTATACCTAAATGAAGGTCTGCTTTCCATGCAAATGTACTGCTTAGTCTCAGAGAGGTGGTGAAGATGCCACATAGCAATTACTGCAGCCATAGAGGAAAAGAACTTTTCTTTCCTTCTTACACCTCTGTCGGCCTATGGAGCTTTTCTTTGTAGCTTTCTCTAAAACTTTAAGATGCAGAAAGACATTTGCAAACCTCTGTGTAATGAGATGAAAGGGAACCTTGCCCTGGATATTTCTTTTTCAGGTATCAAGGAGAAAGAGTTCAGAGTTTCATTTTTACATATTTATATGAAACCTCATATTATGTCATTACAAGTAACCCAGTAGGAAGCCACCATGAGGAGGTTCTTAGTTAAAAGAAGTAGGAGAGCGGATATCCCATTAAACTTTTCTCAGGACTATTCTTATTTCAGAACCATAGGGTAAAGAAAGCACTTTTCTTTCAGTAATACTAAATCCTCTAAAAATTGCCATTTTTATCAAGAATATTTTTAATTGTGAGATTCAGATGTTGTCAAAATGACCAAGTATGAACTGAGATAACCTAGTTAAAACCCTTAAGCTACTTTACAACACAATTGTAAGTCTTTGTTTCACAAGTTTTCACATGGTAATATACTTATTACAGTGTTAGACATTTACATGGAAGCTAGTCCTGGGAAGAGGATAAAAGCTAAGAGCCTGATCCAAAACCTGAAGCTGCAAATGGAAACATTTTCCTGATTTCAGTCAACTTTGGGCCAAATACTTTGTTGTCTACTGAAGTGAGAAGATTAAAGTCTCCTCACAATATTTTCTTACACATAAACATGTAAGATAAAAGGTGCTAAATAGAACAGGCCTACCTGAGGGCATTCTTTAGGTTTTATGTCCATGTTACCACAAGCTAATGTTGGAAAAGCAGCATAGATATTTCAAACTCTGCTAAAACGTAGCTGTGACAACAGCAAGCCTGGCGTAGCCATCACACACAAGCACCTGCTCAGTTTCCTGGGCAGGTTTTGCAGCCCTTGCTGGAGAAGTGTTCCTGCAGTTATCACATGCGACAAATCAACCCGGACAGGCTGGAGAGTTGGGCAGAGAGGAATTTAATGAAGTTCAATAAAGGCAATTATAAGGTCCTGCATCTAGGGAGGAGCAACCCCACGCACCAATACAGGCCAGGGGTTGGCCTGCTGGAAAGCAGCTCTGTGGAGAAGGACCTGGGAGCCGTGGTGGACAGCAAGGTGCCCATGAGCCAGCAGGGTGCCCTTGGGGCCAAGAAGGCCAGTGGGGTCCTGGGGTGCGTTGGGAGGAGCGTGGCCACCAGGTCGAGGGAGGTGATCCTGCCCCTGTGCTCTGCCCTGGTGAGGCAGCACCTGGAGTGCTGGGGCCAGTGCTGGGCTGCCCAGTTCGAGACAGGGAACTGCTGGAGAGGGTCCAGCGGAGGGCTGCAAAGACAATGAGGGGACTGGAGCATTTCCCTTATGAAGAAAGGCTGAGAGAGCTGGGCCTGCTTAGCCTGGAGAAGAGAAGACTGAAAAGAGATCTTATCGATGTCTACAAATAACTTACGGGCAAGTGCCAGGAGGATGGAGCCAGGCTCTTTTCAGTAGTGCACAGCACCAGGAAGAACTGGCTGAAAGATACCACCTCCTAACATACAGACTCCATCTGAGTAGCTTGTAGTAGGCATCTAGGATTGAGGATAAACTTTCTGAAGGAAGAAAGTGTAAAATCTGTGACAGACTAAGAATTCTAAAATCAACTCTGATGTACAGAAAGATTAATGGAAGTACAGCAAAGTCAACAGAGTAGAAGAATCAATAACAGGAGAAAGGAAATACTGGTATTGGATCAGAAAGAAAGTAACAAGGATGGAGTAATTGCATGAGTGTTGCAGTATATTGTAAAGAAAGGAGAGAGAGTGATATGGAGAAAATGAGATCAATTTATATCCAAATCTCTTTTGGGAATGACTGTAAGAGAGATTACTGGGATAGTGTTTGTCTCTGATAGTCTAGATTAGATTTGGACATGGACAGAGAGAGCAATTCAGTCGGAAATGTGTGACTGTAAGAGACACTAACATCATAAATACAGACTAAAAAAAATCAAATGGCAGCAATAGTTGCATAGTTCATGTCCTCTGGGAAGTGATAGCTGAGAAGTTTAAGTAATCACTGAACAAATAAAAGGGCTTTTTTTTTTTAATTAGTTTAAGGCTATTAAGTTAAAGCTGGTTACAGATAAAAATCAAGGATAAAATGACTGCAGGTTGAATGAGTTCATGTAATTACAGATGAACATACACAAAAAAAAAAGTCTGCAAAAATGGTTTTCCATTTTGTGGATCTTAGAAATTAAAAAGCATCGAGATGATAGTTGCACCAGCGATAGCTTTGAAACTGCAGTTCAGCCTCAATTTTCAGTAGAAAAAACCCACAAAAGTGCATGGTGCCAAAAGTCGAGTGACCAGTGTGAATTAGGGTAATTACCACATCTGACCTGAAATGGAAAATGGTAAGGAGGGCACCTGCCTTTTATAGTGATCACGAACTCTTTATTCTAAACTGGCAAACATAACAGTGGTCCAGCACAAAGACTTTTAGTGATTATTTTCAAATTGTGGATAGAGCCGCAGGACTGAAGGGTTACAACTGAAACAGTAACCTGAGAAATTCTAAGCTTTTATCTTGTCAAAAACAGCACACAAAGCTTGCAAACTAATTCTGAAGAAAATAATAAAATTAAAAAAATGAAAATAAAACAAAATCATAAGAAAATACATTAAATGAAATGTGTCATGAGTTACGAAAGCGAAGGATTAACCCAATTACTTTTCTTTAATACTGTTTTTTCCGGAGACACTAGCCACAGTAGAACTAACCCACTGGGACTTCATTAATGCCATCTAATGCCAATTTATCCTAAAGCCATAGGATAAATTACTAATTTAGTTAATAGCTGTGAAGTAATAAAAGAACAGTAAAGTAAGAAACTCTTTGAAGAAAAATAGCAGTGTTCAGCAGGGAGATGTAGTAACTAAGGGAGCTGGCAACCTGAATTGTTCAGTCAGTCTTGTGATTTATTATTTTTACTTGTATTAGTGACTTGGGCATGCAAACAATACTTAAGATAGTGAAATTTCCTGATGGTACAAAACTGAGAGAAACATTACAGAGGACCAGTGAGAGGACCAGGACAAAAGAATATCAAAACACCTTACAGAATTAGATACGCTGTGTTGGAGGATAGTAATAAGAGAAGTAGATGAACCATAATTATGTGAAACAAAAGATGACAAAAATAAAGAAAAAAGATGACTAATGAAATGGCAATCCTATAACTTATGAGAAAACAAAAATAACCTAATTTGGTTGGCCTAGCAAAATACTACCTAAAAGAGTCTATGTTTATTTCTATAAACAGCACAGGAAAGTAAACCCGTGGAAGAGAATTACTAAATAAAAGGTTCAGTGCTGCTACAGGAACAAATTAATATATAGGAACTGTGCACATACCTTGTTGGAAAGGGACACCCAATCTTCACTCAAGCGGTAGAATATCCTCCCTGCAGCACCAGAGTCAAAAAGCTTACCTGGTTTTAGGATGGAGCTTTTCCACTTATTAGCAGGAGGGCTAGATGACACATTTGTTTGCTATAATAGCAGGACCTGGTCCCAGTAACATGGGAGGTCCTTCCCATTTCTGTGTCACAAGGAAAAACCTACGTCACGCTCGGTGCACTCATAGCAGCAAGTGGCTGGCAAATAGTGCTATAAAGGTGAGTGGGAAAAAGAGGGGATGAGAGGCAGGGAGGTGGTTAACAGCAGTGGGTAACTAAAGAAAGATGCTGGGGTGAACTGGGAAGCCAGGTGTAGATACCTGAAGGGCTTATTTTAGCCACCTGAGGCAGGGAGCAGTGGCAGCCAGAGCATAAAGAGGGAAGCAGGTTACAGGATGGTATGTGTTTTCTGTAGATGACACAATTACTATTGAACTTTGAGTTTAAAAAAATTTTGCCAGTTTTTGTGGTCATGCTAGTTATCTTTAGGTAAAAGAGAAAAAAAGATGGCAAGAATGATGTTCCATAGTATAATACAAATAAATACATGTGTGTGACCGTGGTTTGTGACCTTAGTGTTATACTTGCCTTTTCTTGCTATGTGCCTGTCTTTTTGACTTGCAGCTCTCACTGGGTTTATGAGGCCTGTAAGATCAGATTCTCTTTGGGAAAGGGACTGTTTCTGCATGTCTCGTGATGTTTTTTGAAACTAATAAAAAAGAAGATAAAAGAAAAAAATCAGTAGAGATGAAAAAATGCAAAAAATCTTTAGCCACTATTATAAAAATAGCCAACATATGGAAACTCTATTTTCACCTTTCAATTTCTTTTTTCTGTTCTCCAAATGCTGCTATGGTTCATATTGCTGCCACAACTTCCTCTGCAGTAGCTCCTGCTGTTGCATATGCAGTTAGCTCTTCGTAGTGAATGCAAAAATTATTTGTATAGATGCAAAATATTTTAACTCTCCCATTCAAACAAAACCAGAATGATCTCAAGCGTTGTTCTGTTGTCTACGAATTCTTAATTTATTGTACTGAATTTACTTTATAAAGATTTATAAAACCCCATATTTAACTTACAAGGCAGAAATTTGATGAAGGGCATCATGGCAATGCTTGCATTGTATAAAATATATCAACTAGAAAAAATGCATGTTATCTGCTGCCAAAAAATGAGGTTGGATTTTCAGTTCTTCTATACTTTCATCACTGTGGAAAGTCAGAGGAGCTAAGATCCCTTACTCTTAGAAATACTTGCGCTACTGGTGTCTTGGGGGAGACAGTGTAACCATCGGGCAGTTCTGGTTTGTGTCAGGAGAATCAATTGCCCAACAAGCACAGGAACATTCATGCTCTGTGACACACGGTAAGTGGCAGATGAAGCTATAGCTGAGTATTTATGTGCTATGAAGTATTAGGGACTGCACATTTTAAATAGGATTGGGATTTTCTTCTTAGCTGAAAGGTTGGCTGGCCAGTATCACTGAAATTCAGTATCCGTTTGCTAGTTGACACTGATGCCCTTTTGCAAGTCCTAGCCAAAAGCAGTTACAATTCTATAGGTGAAGCCTGGTTCTCTCTGAGTGGTCTGCATCCACTTCTCACACAGCGTTTTCAGTAAGTTACTGGGAGCTGAGCAAAGGGACAACTGGGAGCAGAGTTCACGGTGTGCCGGCTGCCCAGCCATGTCTGCCTATGTCCTTGTGCTGTTCCCAGGGGTAATGCCCTCCTTGTCTTGGGGTCAGGGCCCACAGACGGGCCTTATCACAGGGAACCTGATTCACTGCAGGTTCATGCCAGGACTTACTGTCAGTTACCTGTGATGACCACAGCTGTGCCATTTTACTTCATTTCTGTATGTATTGATTTTTCTGACAGTACTTGGTTATTTTGGTGGTGTAGTTGTCATGAAGCCCAGTGGAGAAGACAAAGGTATTGCTTATTTACCCTTTCATTCGAGGGTGTGTTATACTTACATAAACTTTGCAGCAGTATAGCTGAGCCCACGGTGGAGGCATACACTTCTTCAGCTGCACTGGTGTCATCATACACCTATTCACACCTTCCTGCATGTGGGCAATGTCTGAATTCACGAAGAGCCAGACCACGTTTGACGTCTTACAGATACCAGATGGGATTATAGAAGCTATAGCTTGCCAGTTTATTGAAAACTCACACTTTTTGCCTACCTTTTCCCAGAGAGCTGATGAAAATCCCAGAACAGGACTAAGGGCCAGGATCACAAGTGATAATTTCCAGCCTTTTGTAAAACCAACTATAACTCCAGTGAAAAAGGTAGCCACTGCCTGAAAGAACTTTACCATTTTCCCCCCTGTTCCTTCATTAATCTTGGAGATGGTACCGAAAAAAACAAATTATATCCAAACAAATATGAAAGTGTGGAAAAGATAGACTCTTTGGATGCAATACAGTTGTCAGTGCTCCATCATGTTTCTAACACCTACAGTTCAACACAGCTACAAGTCTGCAGCCACAGAGGGCAAGAAGCACCATTCTCCAGTATCTGTGTTCCTCAGGCTTCATTTAAATGATCTGTACACATGTCAGGATCTCCATCCCTATAAATAATGGCATGGCTTGCAGAGGAGTTTAATAATGTACAATAACATTGCTCTGAGGGAAGTATTGCAAATTTTCAAGAATTAAAAAGTTATACCCAATTGGCAATTAACAGATATTTAATACTTACTCTACAAGTCTGGTATTAAGTTCACCTACAACATTTACATCAAACCATCCAATCCCCTGTCTCATTACAGCATGAAAAAATTATTATTTGCTGGCCAGCAGCCAGCATCCAAAATGAAACTTGAATGTAGGCAGCAAAAAGGATACCAGCTCCTCTTCCAGAATAATAATATGGATATATGAAAGGGAAAAAAAATAATATTGGAAACTGAATTAATTCAATTCCAAACAGGGTAAGCTGCCGTTTCTCTTTCTTCACTATAATGAATATTTCTGATGTTCTTTCAGAACCAATTTTCAGTTGTTATCTTTTGTTAAGTTATACAACTTCCACGAAGCAAAAAAAAAAAAAAAATAAAATTTTAAAATAATGTCTCAAAATCCATAAAGACATAGATTAAAAAGCAAGCTTAGAATTACATATTTACTCTTAAAAATAGTTCCCACAATGAAGGAAAATTCAGACAGGCATTTTAAAAATAGTTAAGTGATGATATAAAAATGAAAGTAAGAGGTTTCAGGATATACACTTTCATTTAATGAAGTAAAGATAGATACATTTAATTTTAATTGTTTGCATGCTATCATCATTTAACTGTTTTGTTTTGTCATCTTTGAGAAATGTTAGTTTGGCTTTAAAAATTGTGTGCAGTCCTAAGGAAAAATAAATAAATTAATGTCTAGGTACTGTTCATGCAATTACAACAAAATAAAGCTCCACACATAATACAGAAAAAGGAAGATCAATAAGGAAAGCTATTCTAAGTACTTTTTTTACAAATTATTAATGTAATTTCGTTCAAAATCCCTACTATTTATGGTTACTTTATAATACCATTAGTAACAACTAGTTGGAAAATAAAAATAAAAAAACATTGTGATTTGTTTTGTTCAATGACAATTGTTAAGAAAGTTATAGCTCTGGTTTTGTCAGCTGTTTTGCATGACAAATATACTCAATAATTATGTTTAGATTTCAGTTCTGGAACTGAGCCACATTATTTTTGTATCAGTAATCCCTAATTCTTATCCTACACAGTAGGGTTTGTACAATAAGAGTAGAATTTGCCATCTGTGATTTCATACTCCCTTCATGGAGCAGACCATCCCAGCTTACAAAAATACCTTTCTCTGAGGCTCAACAAAAAGACTAGGGATTTCTTTCCATTTCAGAAAGGGGGCATGAAAAAAGAGGAGCGAGGGCTTAAAGTTGAAACAAGGAAAATCTGGAAAGGTCAAAGGATGACAAAAGAAGAGATAGGATATAGGTAGACAGCGAGAGAAAAAGTTACAACTCCTCCAACCATAAACCTGAAAATTGCTCAGACGATGACAACACATGCCCCCGCAGCCTGTCTCTGAAAATAACTAGCGCTTAACACCTTAGAAGACTGTGAAAAAAACGTCAGACTAACATGAAACAGCTTGGCCGTGAGATGGACCAACTGTTGCATCTCAGTGCCTATTTCAATTTTACCCAGTCAGAAAATATTAAAAATGCATAGTAAGTTCTAATTTATACTAATTTATATTTTGTAGTTATGAGCTCTGCAGATTTGTTAGGCTTTATATAAAAATATTTCTTTTATCAGTTTTAAATTTGGTGTGTCTCAACTTTTTCCTAAAGCTACCTCAGATTCTGTTCAATGCGGGCTTTATTTAAACCTGAATAAATCCTAAGTCTGCTACTAGTTAAGCATGAAATTGAATTACTCTGTTAAATCTTAATACAGGTATCAATGAGACTGAAAACCTCCAAAGATCATGTAGTCCAGCCTTTTGTGGGAATATTTTGAAATCAACTGCTATACTTATATTTGCCTTCAGATCCATAATTCTGCTATGATACAGCAATATTATAATCCTTTCCATTTCTGTAACACTCTGTTTCATCTTCAAAATGCATTTTAATCTGTTTGAGAAACGAAGTACTTGGCGGGGGGGGTGGGGGGGGGGGTGGGGGGGAATACCAGTAATATTTAACTGAGAGAATGCAAAGCTGATAATCTGAAAATCTATATCCTGATGTGCTGTTTGAAACCAGATTGTCTTCAGCTTTTAAGCAGGACTCCCAGAGGTGTCCTCTGCATAACCCTTGGTAATATGTAATTTCAAAGCATGCAAATTTCTGCAGTTTAATTAATATAAACTAAACAGTAAAATGTATTTTAAAGTAGAATGAAATTTCACTGGGTATTTTTGCTTGGGTTTTAATACTCACTAATGAACATTGATAATCTGCCTCAGACAAAATAAATATGCTGATTTACTAGGGGGTGATCTTATAGGGTTTTTTTCACCTTTTCTGGAAGGTTATTAAGCAGTCAGTAGGACTAGGTTGGTTAGGACTGAGCAGTGAGGTTGGACTTTGCTCAATTTAAATAAAACTCCAAAGAGGAAAAACTTTCAAAATCTGGTGCACACCAGCCTTTTGCAGCCCCCTTGGAACCCGCTAGGTCTGCGAAGGCAGAAACAGAGTGCTCAGCAGTTTTGAAGAGCCTGATTTATCATTGTCACTCTTGGAAGCATTTGAGAAGTGTCCTCTTAACTCCTCTCCAAGGGAGTCTCTGTGTTAATATTTTAGTCATTCCTCATAAGGTTCACAACTAAGAAAAACACGATTTCCTGCAGCAGACCATCACACCACCAATGCACCATAAGCTGTTCAAGGGAAGGTGCTCTTGTTATCACTGTTTGGTCATCCATGGCCAAACTGAATGGGATGGTCCCTTTTGGATGTTTTGTGCCCAGAACACAGACTTCATTAGAAGAAAATGATACATTTTCCTTAATGACAAATGCTCATAAAGACTTTTTAGCCCTACTCTTATAATATGTTACAGATAATGCATGTGAGTTTTATAATAGGATTTAAACTACATTATATTTTATCTCATGAATTAGCTCACCTCCAAGTTTTATGGATGGCTGTGTTTATATCTGGAAAATCAGTCTTGTCTTTTCAGGGTTTGAAAGTGTTGATGGAAAAGAGATGGAAAACTTTAAAAAAAAAATTAAACCAAAGGAAGTTTGAACAGTCAGAATGAGGTTTAATGACATGAAAGCTCTTAGGAACTTTGAGGAACTCAGTGTTTCCTTTTCATTATGAGTTCTCAGGATGGCCTGTGAGGGCCTTACAGCAATGCAGTTGCAGGACAAGGTGGCAGAGGGGAAGGGGAGAGCTGCTGCAGGGGTGCTCTTGTTAGGAGAGGCAGAAGATGAGAAAGAAACTACCATGGCAGTACCTGAGCATTCACTTTTCAGCTTCCTACGGCCATCCTGTAAACCACTATCTGTAATTCCTGACACAAACGTTTCCTCGTCCCAGGTGTTCACTGAGTAAAGGCATGGCTTGCTGTCATGTTGCCAAAATAATGTTCTGTTAGAAGTGATGGCTTTTTGGTAAAAGTGACGAAACTCCCCTCTCTCTCTTTGGGGAGACATAACCCAAGGCTGTCTCCTTGGCTTAGGCTGTCAGCCCAAACTGGGGATGAAAGCAGAGGTCATAATGTGTTTCTACAACATTCCTTTTGTCATATTCCAGTAATTTTTGAGGTGCAGGATGCTTTTACATACTTTTTGGACAGAAGTTTAGAAACTGATTTTCAAGCATTACTTTTATAACTGTTTCCTTCTTAATACAGCAGTCTAGTTTTGAATATCTAAATGTAGACTCCACAACCTCTCTAGGCAACCTGTTCCAGTGTTTGACCACTGGAATAAACCGTTTCTTATGTTCAGATCAAATTTGACCTATTGCTTCTTGTTCTGTGTCTGCATACAATTGAGAAGAGTAATGTGTATGGACATACATTGTTACCCACAACGAGAAGTTCATTGGTGTGCTGTTGAGAATTATTTTAAGTCAGCTGTTCTCTGGTGTGGACATGCTAGATATATATTTTATTATAATTTAAAGAATCATAATAAACCTGACAATCTGGAACATATTGGGAAGAAATGGCTACCAGATCATTCGATCCTTCTTGATGAAACTTAGAAACAAAAGTCCAAATCAGTTTTCAGATACCTATAGCTGAAGAACAACTGTGGAATAGAAAATGGATTTTCTAGGTCAAATGTAATTAAGATAATAAGTTAAAGGTAAGGAATTTGCTGAGACCAAATAGTATAACTTACCTACTTCTATAAAGAGAGAAAACATATAATTTGAGGAAAAATTTGTATCAATTTGTATCACAGTGTTAAAGTATCTGTTTAATATGTGAATCCCCTAACATGGACTTCTTAAGATGACAGATTTAATGATTTACTCTATCTAACAGTAAATGAATAAAAAAATTATATTCAGATGCCTGAGATATGTAATGTCAATCCATAGGCTGGATTTCAAGTAATTAACCAATTTGTCAGTTATTTGTCATCTCTGAAACTAAAGTCAGTAGGCAAAACCACTCTAAATTTTCCCCCCTGAACCACGTGTGGTATTTCTTGCTGATATGTGGGTATTCTGAAGCTTCACATTTGCAATATACTTTGAGTATTTAAAGACAAAAAATGTGGATGAGAACAATAGCCCAAAATTTTTGTTGACAATCTGAGACAGAAGTTTGAATACCCTATTTTGTAGATTTCTATATGTGTTCTTCCAAAATTATAGGGCATCTGAAATTCAATGTAGAACAATAGTGATAGTGAACATAATACCTTTTAAAGAAGTAATTCACTCAGGAAAATGGCACTGAAACTTTATATCTGGAATCAAATTACCCAGACTAAGTGAAAACCTCTTTGTTCTTATAATATTTAGAACTATTTTAATACATGGGAAGACTCTTCTTTAACCTTCTCTTTTATTTTAATGTATTTTGTGATGAATAAGGTTAAATTAGGAAGAAATAACATAGAACACTGCATATACTGAGTTGAACAAGATGTACATAAAGAAGAAAAGAAAAAGATATTTCAAAAAGAAAACGCAGATTAATTTAGCTATTGTCTGAATAAATTAGGCCATCATGTGGCAAATTAAAGACATGGTCACAGAAAGAAAAATAATTGAGTAGTACTGGTGATAATAAAGAAAATACACACCTTCCATCATGAACTCAAAGGAAACTGGTGTGAAAGTTTAGACACAGAAATTGCTCCTAGCTTTTCATTTTTTCAGGACTAGAGAAATTTTGAAGGACACTTTAGAAATTCTTTATCAATGAAAGATTCTTGGATGAAAATTACATACATTTTTCTATCTTTAAAATCTCCTAGGTAATATGGAAGAATAGGAAGAATGAGAGTTAGAAGGAATAACCATGTCTTCAAATGAAAGATTTCAAATGTCTTCAAATGAAAGCAGAGAGTAACTAAGTTTCTGATGATTTATCAGGCTTCTCAGGAAATTAAATTATAAACAACTGCAAAACTAGATTGTTGTATGCTTCATTGAATGTGCCATTAACAAGCTGAACCTCGAAATATTAGCATTCTGAACTGTAATTCTCAACTCTAGCATGCAAGAAGAATAAGAGATACAACACGAGGTTGTTAATCTGGCCTGCTAGCAACAGCAACTCCAGAATGGGATGAACTGTGCCCTAGACTTCATTGGCCAGGTCTTTGTCAACTGTGCAGAAAATGAGCTTGCTCAGAAAGAAATGAGCTTAGGCTAATGGAAAGCTAACTTTCAGTTAGACGTAGTCCTGCCCTAGACATCTACAGCAACAGCATTAGCATACTGATCTTAGTTAACGGAGTACAGCTAGAATGAAATGTACACAGAAATAAGCACACAAAGACAAAAGAAAATGTACTCACCTTACAGTAACAGGGATTGCTAAAGATAGTTGTCCTCATGTGTTCTGTTCTTTTCCCTCATCTACTTTTGATATCTCTACAGTCCATGGAATTCACAGCAAAGGATTTGAAGTGGCTGCTGGTCCTGTTTCTTACTTTCTGCTTTCAGTTTACTGCATTAAAATAACTAGAATAAAAGATACTGTCCTGTCTTAGAAATACAGAATGAATGTATCACTAAACTACATTGTTCTAGGTATATTGTCTAGAAGCAAGACTGAGTACTTGACAATAACAGTTAGTTAGTCTATAGATATAATTAGAATGTGGCTTTTTCTGCACAAGAATGGATGGCTGACTGTTTTTACTGTGTATTCATAGGCAGTGTGCCACGTTTCTCCTCTCCTTAGAGTTGTCCTCTTCTTTCAGTGACCAAGTCTACACAGTAGATTGGATTTTGAGGGAGAGGAATAAGAAGAAGAGTTATAAATGTATAAATAGACAATACGTCTTGAGGAAGATATTAATTGTATGTCTGTTTGTACTATTAAGGATTACTCATTAACAAACATTTCAAGGAGATCTTTAGTGACTTACAGAAACGAATACCGCCAGGAAGATTGTTTTCATAGACAAGTATAACAGCAAGAAAGAGGCAATAGGTTCAAAGGATTTACTCGCAAGGAAGGAGAACCGCTTCCATTGAAGTTAGGCTGATGGGCAGTCAGTATCACAGTGGAAGATTGTTGAACATCTCCCAACACTTGGGATAGTTTGGGAAAAAACTTTGAGGCAATGCCTGAAGAAGCAACTAGTGGAGATCCAGAACTGATTTACAGTCATTTGGAGATGGTACATGGTCTATGGCATTGGTGAGAAATATTCCTTCAGAATCTTTTGATGGGAAAGAGAATGCTGGAGTTTATTTGTGCTCTCACTCTATGACAGAAATTACAGAAGGGCTTAGTAGTGAGGTAATTATTACATAAGGAACAGCAAATTGCCCTTGTAGGGGTAAGTATGCTGCAAAATGCTGGGCAATAGGACACTGTAGTATTCACCACCCTGATAAGAATTGGCAGTAAGGAAGGATTTCTAGACCTAAAGACTGTTTTTCTTCTGAGAGCTCTTTTGATTAATTGTTTCAGCAGGAGGGCTAGCAGAGTGGTGAACTTAAGTCCTTCCTGCTTTTTCTCACAGACAGTGGCATATGCTGCTTGGAAAGTGTTTAGAGTTGCCAACGTGGTGCTGATGCTGACATCTTTCTAAAGACGTTCCGAAGGTAATGGGGTAAGAGGCACAAGAAATGTGTGAAAACTATTGCTAGATTACCTTCTTCCAGAAAGATAAATCCTGCTTGAAACTGCTGCAGGCTCTCAAAAGAAGAACATGACAGGAAAAAAGGCCTAGTACTTCAGAATGACAACACACATGTATTATCATGTGGTTAGGGTCCTTATGATCAAAGATAGGTGCTGACAATTCCAACAAGGAGGTCTCAGAGCTCAGACAAGTGTCTTAAGACATCAAGGTGAACCAAAATGTCTAAGACCCTAACTGAAAAGGCAGACCTAGGAAGTAAGGTGTCTTATGCCCTGTAGAATGACACAGAAGAATAATGGTCCTTAAAGCAGAATGGTCCTAGGTCAGTCCACCTTTCCTTTTGGTCAAGCATTTGTAGTGTAAAAATGTATGAATAGAACATGGTGAAGAATACATTTTTGGAGGTGTTCCTGTCAGTCCTTTGGCTTTATGACTAAAAATTACACGATGAGGCACATGGTGATAGCACAATAGTAGTAATATGGTTGTTGTGGTCTTCTGAAAGGAAAGCAATTGTGAGCAGCTGCATAGTCATTTCAGCATTTATGGTGGATTTGGAAATAAAGATCCATTATCCTTAAAGGAAAGTGTTTACTCTCTTTATAGCCCTTTTCAACCAAAAGTGAGATGTTTAGCAATTATTATGTAAACTTCTGCGTAAATCTCAAAAAAGAGGAAATACTTCTTTAGAAATGTGGAAGAAAAGGATAGGGAAAAATAGATTGTTTGGGAAAGTTTCTACATTTGACATGAATTTTTGAAATAGATTTTAAACTATATGGCCAAAATTTTCAAAACAGATTTTCAGATGTCTGTGGCAAAACATTTACAGTGCTTGCCTGATTTTCAGGAAGAGCTAAATTTATCTGGTAAAACAACCATCTTTGACATTATACAATTCGGAGAAACAATCCAGTCATTACTAGTCCAATCATTAGAAGTTCTATCATCAAAAATTAAAAAGCCTAGTTCTAAAAGACTAAAATTTAGAATTTAGTAAAAAAAAAAAAAAAGAAAAAACCAAGCTAAATGTGTTCTCACTTGACTCTTCAGACTATAATGTTAAAGAATATCTATTACATTCTTCCAATTGCAAGTATAACTTGTTTATTTTATGGTGCAGACTAATAGCCTTATGTATGGACAAGAACCTTATTGTACCGATTGTACCGAGTAATACATATATAGAAAACAAACAAATCTTCTAGTCAAATTGGTTTGCCATCTAAGGAACAAAAGAAAAAACTTAAGTGATTCAAAAGGAATACAATGAGACTGCATCAATCAACACTCTGGAAGGTGTTATTAGTACACTGATGGGCCTAACTGCCTGTCAGGCTGTGTGTGTGCAAATATTTACCTGTAGATAAGAGATCATATGTATAAATCTCAGGGAACCAGAAATCGCTGTGAAGGAAGTGTGAAAGACTGATTAATCAGGCCAGTTTTAAACTTAAAACCAAAACTTTACTGTATAGGTACTCATTAACAATATACATTTCTAATAGTTCTTAATAATTATTAATCATTATTACTACATATTCAAATCAGTTAGTCCTTAACAATCATTCTAAATTAGTAACTAATATACAATATCACAGAGCTGATACCATGTAATTAGTTACAGTCCTTGAGAGTCTTAGTCATCAGGGTGATCAGGTTCAAGAGCTCTTCAGTGAAGGAAAAAATGCTCTCCCTCCCACTCCTCCAAGCCCAGATTCAAGATTTTCACCTTCTATAAAATATTGCAGTCTTTAGAGAGATCTTAGCCCTTGACCCCTAGGAGGTGGGGGGGCTTGCAGATACTACTTTCCCAGGCTACAGTGGTGACTTGCCTTGCCCATCAGTTGTGGGTTTTTTCTTATCTGCTGCTTCTTTTTCTGTGTCATACTTAAAACAGTCTTTTCCCAGCTTTTAAGGTTGCGACCGGTAACTGACCATCAGCGAGATACTTACAGTTCAGGGATATTTGTTTACTGCCTGCACCCATATTTTCAAGACCTTTGCTGTCATCCCACGCTAAACCACCATGTCACAACGAGACATCTGGCCTCAAGCTCCAGCTGACCTGCAAGTTCTTGTAACAACCCTAATAGGCCAGGAGTGACTGTGCCTTACACAGTGAGGATAAAGCTTGAGGTTTTTTCTCGCAATAGCAAAACTATTTTTACTGTGCATGAAAATGTTTAGAGGTTGTTTACCAGACACTCCTGCTTAGTGTGATTTTGACAGAATTCAAAGCAAGCTAATATTAATTACATTTGCCTTAGCATGCTTCTACTTTTATAAGTGTCAATAGGCTTCTGCTTCGGCCGCACAGTAGAGTTGCTCGAATAATGAAAACTAGTAGTGAGAAAATGGTACTTGTTTACTTAGTATTTCTTGTTTTCATAGGACTTACGGAAGGAAGAAAGAAAACCAAAAGTATCAAGACTGACTATTGATATAAAAATAATTACAGGGAATAAAAAGCAGTATTGAAATAATTACAGTGACAATTCAGAGATAAATGCTGCCTTTAATTTACATGTTGCATGACCCACTCTGAATGTTGACCAGAGAATAGTAGATGCCTTTTTCAGCCAGGAGCTGCTGATGGGTCCCTTGCTCTACGACCTTGCCATTCTGGACTACAGCAATCTTGTCAGCATTTTGGATGGTAGAGAGGCGGTGAGCTATCACGATGCAGGTGCGACCTTCTCTGGCTTTATCCAGCGCTTCCTGGACAATCTGCACAATAAACAAACCAAAATGTGAACTATTCTGGCAGCTGTCATGAGACAGCTCAATTGCCATCTGTGAAGTAAACTGTAATATGACAGTGAGGGAAAGGGGATATCTGTGGCTTTAGTTTCTTGTTTTAGAATTACCCTGTGTTGTCAGAGTCAAAACTGTGGCAGTGGATGATGTCATGATAGATAAGAGAATGAGATGGAACCAGGTTCATTACTGAGATGCGTGGCCATAAATTATAATAGAGGACATTCTGACTGGATATAAGAAATATTCACTGCAAAGATAATTAAGCACTGGAACAGGGACAAAAGAGAGCTTGTTGAATCTCCTTGGAGATTTTCAAGGACCCTACTGGACACAGCACCAAGCAGCCTAATTTGAATTTATTATTGGCCCTCGTTTGAAGAGGAGATTTGATTAGAGACCTCCAGAGGTCCCTTCCTTGACTAATTATATATGGGAGTTCAATCAGCAATCTTAGGCCAACTATTATCAATCATACTAGTTCTCATGATTTCACAGGGGATCTCACGAATTATGTTTTTCTTAAAGCTAGCAACAGCAGAAAAACACTAATAAGAATCACTGCTTTCTTTTCTTTATTTGTTGTGTTTATTATGCAGAATAAAATAAGAGATGAAATTTCTGTACCTAACTGCCAAATAATAAAGAAAACAAGGAATCCTGGAATTATTTAATGGCATTTTCCACTCAATCCTTATGGCTTTATGCCTAGAATTAATCAAAACTTAGTCCATAGGGTTTGAGCTTTTCAGATTATATTTGTTATAATATTTGCCTCATTGTTAGTAAGTATTTTTGTAGAATCTGTGTTGATTTTCTACAGGTAGATTGTACTTTTGTTATACCAAGATTGCAGATTTAAGATTAAAGTATTCTAGCAATTTTTTCACTGGGAGTTTGCATATTAGCCATGAACATATAGCAAGGACTGAAGATCAATGGGAGAAACAAGAAAAATTATGAAAGCAAGATTTGGCAGTTTCCCAGAAAAAAAGTTTTCTGGCAGCACCCTCAACCTTTTCAGCTTCTGAAGTTTGTGCCTCCTGATTCAATTTTGATAGCACTTTTCTAATTGAAGCCTGAAGAATTTCAGGCAAAGGAATGCCTTTGTCGTTGCTACTTTGATCTGTCTACTGCCATACAGATTCAAAAAAATATTTTTTTTTTTTTTTTGGCAATGAGGAGTAAGACCTTTATATTTGTCTGTTATTAACATTAATATGTAATGTGCTTAAAACACTGTATTTCCAGCTTTGGGCTTTAACCTATGGGAGTGAAAACTGTAAGCATAATAGAAACAAATACGGATTTAGGTTCCAGATTCCTGGCAATCCACAATCAAGTTACCTTTTCACTTTCTGTATCTAAGGCAGATGTAGCTTCATCCAGTAGCAGAATTTGAGGCTGACGTACAAGAGCTCGGGCAATAGCAATACGCTGTTTCTGACCACCAGAAAGCTGAGTTCCTTTGTCTCCTACACGGGTGTTGTATTTCTAGGAACAATATAATTAAGTTCAGATTATGAATGCAAAATTATTCTGAAGTATATTTAAGTATATCAACCCTGACACCAACCATCCATAAACTGCATATTTGATGCCAATAGCTCTCTAAAAACAGATGACCAGAATTGCTATCTGCCACAGATCTATAAATCTTTTACTAGGAGACTTCTTTGTAGCATCAGCCGTTTTGTAAATTCAAAGCAACAACCCCTCTAAGGTTGGAAGGCAACATTTTCAATCAGGAGACAGAACACCAAGCTCAGTGAAAGTTTATGACAATACTGGGGATCAAACTCTGACCTTTAACACTCCGACTTGGTATCTTAACCAATCAGTTGTTGTTGTAACCCATATTTATTCATCCTGAACTAAAAAATAGCCATGTATAAGATTGATCAGTTTCAGGCCAAATTATATACTATGTATCTATATATAGACACATACACTTATATGCTTTATCTATACTACAGTTTTGGACAGTTATGATTTTAATTTAGTTATATCAGTTAAGGTGGACCAGTCATGTAGGTCTGTAGGTCACTGTAGTATTTGAGGTATTATATATTTGGTTGCAAAAAGCATGGAAGTTTTATGAGCCATCATTATATAAACAAGATTTCTCTAAAAAGTTTTGGAAAAAGCAGAACTCTAAGTCACTAGAAATTAAGCACGACTTGCAAGAATCATGGACTTTGGCCTTTGTATTTTTTTTGAGAAATGCAAAAAGCAGCTTAACAGGCTGAAATTGAGCTGAATATTTAGAACATACAAAGCAGCTGTTGACCTCTTTGCTTCAGGAAGTTTTGGATACAAGTTGACATAGGTTAGAAATTGATTTGTCAAACCTGCAGAACTAAAATCCATCCAGAACTAAATAATAAAACATGATTTCTATCTTAGGAAATCCCCAAGTCACAAATTATGCAAAGTTAGATGAGAAACCAGGGGAAATGTGATTAATTTTTAGTCTTTTTGAAGACTTATTTGTAAATATATATTGCTGGTCACTGCCTGGGACAAGATTTTGTGCATGACAGACCTTTTACCTGACTCAGGATGTTCATTCTTACATTGTTACGTGTTGGTCATATACACACACACACACAGAGGGGGGTGTGTGTGTGTGAAAAACTTTCTTAGTAATTTTTGAACTGTAGGAATACTAGAAATTTAAATTCTGACTAGGTATAACTGGAAGAAATGTAAAAGAAACTTGTCAGTCTAGCAGAGTCCTTTACATATGCTTGAGATAAATAGGAACATAAAAAGAAATGTTCAATTCACTAAAAAAATCCCCACCCCATACTTCCAGGTCTCAGAATTGTGGATTTTCTTCCCAGGTATCTTAAAAGTTCAGGTCTCCACCTGACAATAGAGTCTCCCAGAGTGAAAATAAGTATGGTAAATGCAATTAAGAAAGGACAAGATTTAAAAATCAGTTTCAGAGAATTTTGCATCTCAGGTAATTATTCTATCCCAGGGAATCATAAATGGACACAATTTTTCCCTGCCACAGTAGGTGACCTCCATTCTAAGTATGAGAGAGAAGGAATAACTTACATCTGGCAGAGAGTCAATGAAGGAATGAATATTGGCTTCTTTTGCTGCATTAACAATTTCCTCATGTGACACTTGCCGACTGTTATCTCCGTATGCAATATTTTCAGCTATAGTGCAGTCAAACAGGATCGGTTCTTGTGAGACAATACCAATCTGAGCTCTCAGCCACTGGATATTTAGTCGCTTTGCACTTTTGCCATCAAAAAGCTGAGAAACAAAACATTTTAAATTTCAGTCACGTAGCTATATGGGGATTTGAGACTTATGGTAAATTCACATACAGAAGTTGTGCAATTGCAGCTCTTTCCTTAGAGTTACCATATTGAAAGCTCATACAATCCTTTCCCCTCCTTCTCCGCTATGTTCCAAAATTCTCTAAGGGCTATTATATAAGAGTGAGGATAGTCCCTTCTGCTGCCTCAGTCCTTTTCTTTGCTTAAAGCTTTAATCAGGATTTTGAAGACAGTTGAAAGACAGGATATACTAAAGCAACTTCAAAGGACTTTGGGCAAATTTCTTTCATTTCTGTCTTCGGCAGTAAAGCTTTCCCCCATTTGCACATGTATTCCCACGGAAGGAGCTGATTGGCAGTAGTATTCCATTAAAATAAAGAAAGAGTCAGGTTCACTCCTTCACACATCTCTAAGTCAAGCATCATATCTTAAATTTAATTGTAACGTACTGCCTGACAATGGACAAATTTACTTCTGGATTCCTTAAGATGTCATTTGCAGCCAGTCTGCTTTATTGATAACTCTGTCATACTTCTGCTAAATTTGACTACTGAGTTACTATAATTGTCTATTAGATAAATGTCAAGAGAAATATTTTTTTTTCTGGATAGATCAGTTTCATAATTATGCAGTCATATCAACTTGGACACAAATGTACCAGGACATTAAAAGGGCTGTTACATCTCCACTAGAATCACCTAGTGCATTGCTCAGGCTATGTGTTGAGTGACATGATCAGCTGGATAACTGAAGAACTACCCCTTTCAAAACATGGATACTGGATGTGGTTAATCTACCTTCAGTAGATTAATTTCCCTTCAGTAAACCACTGTTGGTTATTTATGGATACAAGGTCAAAAACATTGGTGATGAAGTTGCACTTGGTTAAACATACTTTTGGGGCACCTATGCTGCTTCTTTCAACACATCAGTTTGCTACACTGGACTTGTTCCAACCTCAGAAAAATCTTGCCCATTACACCCAAGCCTTATTTAAGTATTGCTTTATCATTTGTGCGTATCTCTGCAGAGACAAGTTCTGAACATTCTTGTTAATCTCACCTCATCCAACCCAAACCATGTGGGTTCTTTTTTAAGCAAAATCTCAGCACATTTTACAGCAAAATGGCAATAAACAATACGGTTATATGAAAAAAAAATTATGTAAATTTGCTGAATAAGTAGTGTGGGAAACCCTAGATGTACTTAAACCAAAATTACCAAAAGTATTTACAATCTGTCACTTGATGGGTGGGCATACTCTGAAAGATGTTTCTGACAAGTAAAAATAACGATAACAATTATTTTTGTCAATGTTCACTGTTTTAGGAAAAAACATAGATGGAAAGTTCTATTACTACATTACACAGAAGTAGATACGTGTATTTAATAACTTTTAAAGTTTTCATAACAAAAACTTCTCAGCAAATTTGTCCTAAATTCAAAGCCATCATTAAGGCTGTGGATCGGGCATATTTTTACCACACAGATCTTCCTTCATTAATATATTACCATGTGGGGTACAGGGACTTTCTGCATTATAATATTAATCCCTTTTAAATAAGGAACTCTGATGAGTCACTGCTTGTCTTTAACATTAAAAATATTTTAAAAATAAGATTAGAAATATGTTATACTCTAAAAGCACATCTTCACTTAACATGTTTACATGTTCTTACAAAAATACTTACCATTTCTCCATCAAGCGGATCATAAAATCTCTCAAGCAGCTGAACAACAGTGCTCTTCCCACAGCCACTGCTACCAACAAGAGCCAGAGTTTGTCCCTTTTCTACTTTTAGATTCAAACCTTGGAGGATTTTGACCTCTGGTCTGTTTGGGTAGTTAAATGCCACATCTTTGATCGTTATGCTTCCCCCAAATGTTTCCTATAATTGAAATAGTATCACTGTTACATCTTTAAGACAATTTGACAAAAGATTCGAATAGAGTTGCAGAAGTTTTGGGTTTTTTTCCCCCACTGAAATAAAGTTTTGCATTTGCTGGAATACTGACTTTAACTCTGTGGTCCAAATCTTTTGAAGCTGTAAATTCAAAGTACAGAACTGAACTGTTTTGAAAATGCTCATAATTCTGCTAGTTGAACTCCACACAAATTGTACCTTAACCAGATTTTCAAAACAAATAACCTTTAGTCCATGTGGGCAGAAGCTGGACTCACAATAGAGAACTTAGTCCATGTTGCATTTGGATAAGGTGTCAAGAATACTTTGAGATAAGGAAATAATCAGAAGGAAAAGAAAAATCAGTTTGAAGGAAGTGGGAGGAATATTGTCCATAAATAATATTGCCTGTTACACATGGCTTACTTACAGGTTTCTCTCCTTCCTCGCTGTAACTATCTATTGAGGGTACTCTTTCAAACAGCAGAAACAAGTGGGCTGCTGATATCTTGGCTTTGGCATAGTCTGGAGCAAAAGAGCTGGTTTGTCCTAATGCCATTGCACCAAATACAACAGCTGAAAATACTCTGAAATCAGGAAGAAAAAAAATTCAATAAAAGGCAATGAAGAAAATGACAATGCAAATGGGGCTGCAGTCAATTTTTTCTTTTATTCATTAGAAAAAGGGGGCTAAATTAAAAAGAGTAATGTATTAACCAAGTATAATTATTTAAATACTCATTTAGCCCCAGCAATTTGTTTTCACCCTCTTTTAACTATGTGAGATAAACAAGTCTCCATTCAAAATCCAATGTTTTCGTTACTTATTACCTCTAATTTCTGTAATGATTAATATTGATTAACTATATTTAGTCTCAACTGGGGCTAGAAGGAAAGTGGTCAATGGATGGTGAAATTGTTACTCTAATCCTGTTCTGCTGTTGCTGTGGTTTCCTCTCTATGGTTCAATGACCTCTGGCAGTTAGTGATTAATTTTTAAGGCACGAATGAAAGTAAGAAATCAAGCCTGTAACATGACAATGAAGATTTAATTTGCTATCACAGCTCTGCTGGAAAAAGTTTGAAGGGTTCGCAACACCAGAAAAAGGCTGAAAACTACACTATTATTTTTTTATGGTGAATGTAGATGTACCTTTGCAGGCTATGAGACTTCTTAGCCTGTTTAAAGGCAAAGTAAAATAAATCCATTAATTTTTATCTTCTCTCATCAGAGTTATATAAACTAATCCATTTTATTCTGCATTTAAACAGCCTAGAATGGCTCACATAGATTTGGAAGGGATTGCCTGACCTAACACTAACTGAGCTACTGGAAGTTCACTCACCCAGCTGGCTGGAGGTGTTCAGCAAGCAGATGGAATGCAGACACTTTTCAACATCTTACAGCAAAAATGAGCTGTGTTAACTGTCTGTAATCAGGTTGCCCACAAAAAATTGGTATGATTGGCCTTTCTTAGCTATTGAGGTCACTGATATCCATACTGGTAGAATCTCAATCTTTTCATACTTGTTTCCATAGGCCTGTATTGAGCTATTGACTCTTAAATTCTAAATTACATTTCTTCTTATTTTATATACGATCTAGAAGAATGGGACTTTGGTTATGATAGGGGCTCTTAGGTATTATGGCAAATGATTAGATAAACAGTGATTATAAACCCAAAATATAAAAGTAAGAAGCTAAGGATAAGCTAAAATTTCAAAGTGATTCCTTTTAATTTTTGTACCTGTCTAAATTAAAAATAAAATCCTCCACCTGACTATGAGCATGTACCGTACTCTACATACTGTTCTTACATTCATGGTTGATGCTTTCATTTCCCACATGAAATTGGTTCATTTAAGTGCACAAGCTTCTTATATGAATGTCATCTAAAATGATTTAGTTTTCCTTCCCTTATAGTGAACAGCATCTGCCTTATGGAATCCTGTTCTCCAATTATTTGACGTGTATTTTAGAGAGGATCTCAAATTTCTATTAATAAACCTGACATAGAATTAAAAAAGACACTGATGACCTATCTTAAAAAGATTTTTACAATATGATTATGCTTCAATGAACAGGTACGACTATGTCTTTTGTAGAATATACAGAGAAACTCACAGCTACATGGATGATAAGATTGGTGAGAATAAACAAAGTGACATAAGTAGGATACTGTTTCAACCTCTGGAAAACATAATTGTCCCAAATAAATACAGGAAAGGAAATCCAAAATCAGGTCTATCTGAACAGATCAGACTCTGTAGTCACCATGATTATCGGCTTTGTAATATGCTTTCATTACATTTAAGTACAGAAGATTGCGAAGGAGATACTTACAAAAACACATCTTTATACTCCATTAATCCATTCACCACTAGATAGGCACCAAACCGGAAACAGCCAGCATAGGTAAAGAACATCATTGCTTGCGAAAGGGAAAAACACAATCCAAATATATGTGCCTTCTTCACAGAATTTCTGTAAGAAATAATGGATATTTTCACAAAAAATCATACATAAATCCTAGTATGCAAAAACCAATTAATTGGCTTCAGATGATACTGTTATGAATGGGAAGTGTATTCATGCTTAAACAATACAATCCCTTGTCTCCTATTAGGCTGTGTCCAAGAGAAAGTTAGTTTTGATCCCAAAATTTTATTTACTTCCAAGAACAGCTTGTAATATGCTGGTGCATATAGTGCAAAAACAGCTGACACCATAGATGCTATCTATAATCATTGTCTTAGCGTCTCACAGTTTTAAAACACTTTAAAGTTCTGTCCATAATTACCACTTTGAAGATGTAAATAACATGTTGAAATTGTACTACTGCATCACATAAGAGTGGAAAAAAAGAGCAGAACTGTTAACTTACCTTCAGCCAAAGCCATATTTTTGTGACATTTTTTCTTTACTTGCAATTTTATGTAAACTGAATAACAAAGATATTAAAGTTCAATATTATATGCCTAAGAATCTTTATTTTCAATTTAATCAGTCAAAATTCCTTTCTCAAATAAGATGAAGCCTGCAAGTATGATGCAGAGATTAGATTTTGGATGATAAAACTATGCCTATAACTAAAAGCAAGGCAGAGAGAAAATTTTCTGTAACTATGAATGATACCATAAAGAAAAGAAAGAAAACTGTTTAATTTTATTAACACTAAGTCACAACAGTATGGTTCCTTCTAGAAAGAACCCAAACCAAAACATACAGAAGCCAGATTCACAAATATGTTTGTTTTTTTTTTTATTAAGAGGCTGTTGTGACTTCTCTTTTACATAGCTGATTTGTGCATTAATTCAGGATAACAGAAGGCCTAAGCTCAATTTTTATAAAATAGCAACTCTGCCTAATCAGTGGTTTAACGTGCACTGAAATATTAACTGAAAAACACGTCCTATCTCTTCCAGACAAACTGACCCATAGGGCAATAAGCTCTTACGTATATTAGAACAACATTAAGATGAAAGTCTTGGAGCAATCCCATCAATCCCTAATCATCAATGTCAACCCTGAAAATGGTTAGGCATCATCCTGCAAGTTGTGAGATACAGACTTGGAATCCAGCAGCCTGAAAAAATTCCTAACTAACATCTTTTATGTCCTGCACTATGCTCTAACCACTCAATTATTATGGTGGATGTATTAGCAGCACCCCTACTTCTCTCCCATCATATCTGTGTACATATGCTGGCATTTCCTTTACTTTTCTCATGGATGTCTGAAAAGGAAATATTTCATTCTAGAAATAAATCTTTAATTGACAGTATCTTTTTAGTTATTCACTTGAAGACTTTTTAATTTTTATTTAGAACAGGTATAATTATATTACTTTTTTTCAGCCGCAAACCAATAAGTAATTACACAAATGTTTTCGGTCCTATTCATACTTTCAAAAATGGCTTAATGCAGTATTCAATTTACATTAAAAGGCATTTAATTAAATATCTGGAACAATTCAGGTGGGAGGTTAGATTAGATGACTTGCAAAGCTCACTTAGAACTAACATTTTTCCAAACCAAGTGATACTGCGATAGAAAATACCAATATTATCACAGAAAATTAATTAAATCAAAGAACAAAAACGTTGGCTGGTGGTTACATTTGTTAATAAAATTATGTAAAATATTTACATTATATCTAAAGTAATTAAGTTTTACATTATATCATACACACTAACAAATATCAATGTTTGTCCAAGTAAATATATGTAATTTATTCTATAATTTGAAGACAGATTTTTAATTTTTTTTTTTAGCTTAGTTATTTTTATTATACCTGTATGGTACCTGCAAGCGTTCCCCATACATCAACTCAAATTTTCTTTCTCGGGTCAAACTAACAACAGTTCTAATATTTTCTATGGCTTCTGTGGCAATCTGCAATAGAAACACAGAAGTTTTAATCAAAACTTAAGATTAGGTTGCAATTTCTTATTCTAAGCTAATAATAAGATTCTGGTGGAATATGATATTGATTGTTTTATAATTGTTATTAAAATCATGGAGCTTTGTTATCAAAAGCAAGCATTTTACATGTTTGTTTTTACAACAGTGAGATTTTCTGATAAGACCTCTTTAATGTCCTCCAAATAAGTGAGGAAAAACCATTAGAGAGCAATGACAATTATGGAGTACATATTCAAATGTAAGAAAAATGGCAATTTAGCATTCAACTTCCAGTCCGCTGTGTTTGGGCTGTAATTGGAATATCCAGGTTACATATGGGCCTGGAGCCTAACTTAGATCTCAGCAGTAAATATTTGATCTGACCAATAACACCTTCTTTAAGCTTACAGATTCTTTAGACTTGAGTCATTTGCATACACAAAGATACTTAATAACATTTGAAGGCAGTAGATGTATGCCTACAAGGAAGCAACAGATTCAGGGCTTTTAGGTAGTCTGTTAAGTCTACGTAGATGCCCAGGTCTTCCTCAATGACCACACAATAAGCGTAGGAGCCTGTATGGTCAATTCAGTCCATATGCACAGGGTTTTGTTACCAAGAGACAGACAATGTTTTTTTAACATCCTAAAACTTACAGAAGCTCAATCTTAACATTATGTTATATTTTAATTTTAGAAAGCATAGACTAGATATGCATTTATTTTACATAATATGGTTACTGCATTTGGTATATTACATGGCTCATATTTTCCATAAAGCTCTTTGAGAACCAGTTCTTGGGAGAACACTGTGCTTCTCTGGACCTAGGATCCTGAAACTCCCTCTGTTGCCGGCTCATGACTAGAAGTCCTAAAAGTAAAATCCCTGTTCTATAGAAATCTTTCTGAACTGAGCATGTATTTACAGAAAAAACAGGACAGAAGCTTCAGGGAGAAGCATGAAAACTTAATAACTTACTGTACTACTACAGGCCTGTCAGTCTCACTTCAGTGCCTGGTAAAATCATGGAGAAGGTTATTGTGGAAGTTATTCAAAAACATTTGAGAGACAATGCAGTCACTGGCCATAGCCAAGATGGGTTTACAGGGGCAAAGTCCTGTTAACTAACTTAATTTCCTTTTATGACAAGGTCACCCATCCCGTTGACCAAGGGAAGCCAGTATATGTGGGTTTTTTTCATTTTAATAAGAGCTTTGATACTCTCTCACACTATTCTTCTGGACAAGATGTCTGGCACACACCTAGAGAACTCCATAATATGTTGCGTGAAAAATTGGCTGATGGGTTGGGCTCAAAGGGTTTTAGCAAATGGCATTATATTCGGCTAGCTGCCAGTCACTAGTGGGCTTCCATAGCACTCAATTTTAGGACCAGTGCTCTTTAAAGTTTTTATAAATGATCTGCATGCAGGAGTTGAATGTGCACTAAGTTTGGTGATGATACTAGATTAGGAGGAGCTGTGGACTCCCTCGAGGGTAGAGAGGCCTTACAGAGAGATCTAGTTAGACTAGAGAGCTAGGCAAATACCGACCATATGAAATTTAACAAGAGCAAGTGCCAGATTCTGCACTTGGGACAGGTTAATCCTGTTTATACACACAAATTAAGGGACAAGAGGCTGGAAAGCAGCCCCACAGAAAATGATCTGGAGGTCTGGGTTGATGGCAAGTTGAATATGAGTCAACAGTGTGCCCTGGCAGCCAAAAGGGCTAATTGTGTCCTGAGGTGCATCAAGCACAGCGTAGATAGGTGGTTGAGGGAGGTGATTGTCCTGCTCTACACCGCAAGGGTGTGGCCACACCTGAGTACAGTGTGAAGTTTGGGGCACCTCAATATAAGAACATCAAACTATTAGGTATGCCCAGAGGAGAGAACCAAGATGGCGAAAGGTCTCAAGGGCAGGATTTGTGAGGAGCGACTGAGGTCACTTGGTTTGTTCAGCTTAGAGAAGGTGAGGGGTCTTTTGCAGCATTAATTGCAGTCTACAGCTTCCTCAAGGGGAGGTGCTGATGACCTCTCTCTGGTGACCAGCAATAGGACATGAGGAAATGGAATGAAGCTGCATCAGGGGGAAGTTCAGATGGGACATTAGGAAAAGGTTCTTCACTGAGAGGGTGGTCAGTCTCTGGAACAGGCTCCTCAGGGAAGTGATCACAGCACCAAGCCTGTTAGAGTTCAAGGAGCGTCTGGACAATGCTTTTAGTAATATGGTTCAGTTTTAGGTAGTCCTGTGAGGAGCAGGGTGTTGGACTCAATGGTCCTTATGGGTCCCTTCCAACGTGAGATATTCTATGATTCTGATTCTATGAATAGAATTAAATTCTGTTCTGAAAAGTGATCCTGTATGTTATGTCTTATAGGACACCAGAGTTATGGCAATTCATCATGCAGTTCAAATGCCTACAATTTAAAACAGAAAAACGAATAACCTCTATACCCTGCTACTTTTATCTAAGTTATCTAAACCACAGACCTGAAAGGATTTTTCTTCATAAACTGCTACCAAAGATTTTTAAACTGTAGTACTGTTATCCGTGTTCTAAAATATAGGGATATAATTATCTTATAGCCTTAGTAATGTTTGTGCCACTGTTTAAAACTTTGCACACAACTAACTTATTTATTTGAATGTAATACACAATGTTAGTAACAAAGAAATGAAATAGGTTTTATTCTTCTTAGTTATATTGTCTCACCAATACTCACAGGAGTAGTCATCTTTTTTTGTTACTAACATAAGTTCAATGACCCTCTGCAGAAAGCAAATTTTCCAGGTAAAACCCTATTTTCACTGAAGAAAACTGGGGTTTTTTTAAATGGTAATTGAATAAAATGTCTGTAGTCTAGTGCTTGCTTAGGTTGCCTTGAGAGAGGAAATTCATATATTGGCAAGAAAAGAAAGCATTTTGCTTTGCAAAAAAAAAATCATATATTTTTGTGCTAATTTTTCACAATCTGCTGAATTAAGAAAGTCTCTAGTGCCTATTCCAAGAATTGTCAACCTTTTTCTGTTGTATATTACAACAAAACAATATGAAATAAACATTCAGCCATTAGAAAGAAGAAGCAGAAATGTAATCAGTTGAAAGGAAAGGAACTGCATCCTTTGGTTTGTATGAAAAAAAAACATGGAAAGATCGTTACAGTTTCCTGTGGACTTGGAGGGACAAAAATGTTTTTCAGCAACTTTCTCTACAAATGTGGTGGAAGGAAATAAAACCCATTTAGCAAATAGGAGTTACTGGGGGGGATGTCATATTAACACAGCTCAATTTAGGTGTCTAAGATACCAGTGTAGTCAATGGATACCTATTCAACAGAACTAGAAAGCAATTCAGCTGCCTATGCACTATATGCCTACCTGGTCTCATTCTCCAGGATCGCTGGCTTTAAGTGAGAAGGACTAATTCCATCACCCACATGCAGGTGGCTTGTGCCATTGGAGATGCTCTAGGATACTCAACACATTTGGGTAAGGAATGGCCGATAGAACATAGAGTAGACCCATACCCTTCTGAAATGGCAGCTGGAGGCCACCCAGATACTAGGGCATCTCCAATAAGTATAAGGGGACATTAGACTGCTAGCACATATGCAGATACATACATTTAAATACCAAATCTGAAGATTAATATTATTCCTTATGTGCATGGCCTTAGATAAGTTATTTTCTTTTCAACAGCTTTTAAAAACAGTAGGACATAGTAAGGGATTTTAGAAAAGCTTTACCTTGAAGAAAGCAATATCTGGGAAGTGATGAAATAGTTGTTCTGTCGCAAAAGGATTTTTGGAATGAAGTGGCATTAAATGCCTTCATCTAATTTCTTAAACAAGAGTCTAGCCTTCTTGCTTTTCAGTTCTCATCTTTCTCTTCCACTCAAGAAATAAAGGAATGGCAAACAGACTCAGAAACCAGTGGATATATACATATTATCCCTGCAAACATTAATAAGATGAAAGAGAAAAAAAAAAGAGCAGTATAATATATGTAAGACAGATGACATGCCAAAAAGGGATGAAAGGGAAAAAAAAAAAAAAAAAAAAAAAAAAAAGAGAATGTCAAAATGAAGAGGGTTGCACAATAAGGAAAACAGAGATGATCAGAACAGGAAGGAGAAAGAACGTGCCTGAATAGTGCTTAGCACATTCTGGGGCTTATCAATTATTAAAAAAAAAATAATATTGGTGAATAATGTAAGCCTTCAATTATTATTGAAGAAGTGTTATGCTCTGTAGGTCTACCAGTGAAACTATATAGAGCCTGTCTGTCTCTGGAAGTTACATATTATGATATGTTCTGTATATGGAAGTAATAGATCAGTCAACAATGCTTTCGTAAACATGTTTGTATACATTACACAGAAATAGATAAAATTCTCTAGACCCACCTTTCCTGCAGCTTCCAGCTCTTTTTTATCTTTCTTAGCATGCCCACTCAACATCTTCATTTCAATCATTCCTGCCACTGCAATGATCGGTATGACAGCTAGAAGTAGCAGGGTCAGCTGCCAGCCATAAACTAATGATATAATAATTCCAGTCCCCAGGTTAGCTATGTTTTGGGCAATTAATGCCAGTCTGACACCAGTTGCCTGGAGGAAGAAAAAAGACATTTCTTGCTAAAGTAACATTTTAAGTAAGGAGAGTGTTTTCACCTATAATATTCCTGATTCTTAAAACACTATTTCAAGTCTTAACTCAGTTTTGTTGTTTTTCAGAATAGGAGTTTCTTAAATGATTTGTCAAGGATTATCTAGATCATGTTTAATTCCCATATTCTGATTACTTAAATTTGCACTGCAGTTTCTAAATTTTGCTTTTGAAGCTGAACAGACTTTAACCATATCACATATTTACATTTTCAGCTAAATACTAAAATCTGTCACATTTTGTAAGTCATGCAGCTAGCTTTACAAGTCATCACACAGTGCCTAACAAAGAAGAAAATGAAATTTTAACTTCTACTATGGAAATAAAGCCAAAGATACTACAGAACTGCTCAGTTCAGAAAAAACCACATAACTTCATGTAGCAGCAAAAATTTACTTAAGCATACGTGAATAATTAAATTCAGTGCTCTGTATCCTAAATATTACGGACTCCTGAAAGTTCACAAATTACTTCTAAAGAATCTCCAAAAAGTAACATGGAAAAGGAAGTTTATTGCTACTATATCTAATTTTTTTTCATATAAGGAATCTGTATAATCCAAAAAGAGTAGAAGGTCATAAACTGAACAAATTTAGATACATATATTTAGGTAAATAAAGTATCTCTAAACAGACTTCTTAGATATAGAGATTCCCAATGTATTTGTTTAATAATGAAGACCCTGAAACATTAAACTTTTTAAAAAATGTCAACTTGGTAATTATTTTGTAAACATATATTACCATCATTGTTATAAAACACATCAGTGCATTCTAAAGCAGCTATCATTTTATAACAATTTTTAGTTGTCAAAGTCAAGACTGTTATCTAACCAGTCAAACCCAAGCTGCAACTTTACTACATGCTAACCCAAATACAAAAATTCCAAAACAAAATTTTACTTACTCCTTTCACTTGTGAGGCATCATTAGCAAGTCTTGTAGTTAATGCTCCAGTGCTATTTTTAGGATTATCAAACCAGCCCATGTCCTACAATAAGAAGCATCTTTCTTAGGACCAGTTTTTGGACATTTCATTCAAACCGCAAAGTAAAAGTGTTTGCCTAGTATAACCGAGTTCAGTGTCAGAAGACTGTATTTGGCAGCACATCAGTTCTGCGTATTTAATAAAATCTAATTTCTTAATTGCAGAATGAATATTTTTTAGAAAAAAAAAAGTGTATGCTTGTGGATGATCTGATGTGTACCTTGTCACTGCTGAAAAAGGAGAGCAGCCTGGGAGATTTCCAAACCCAAAATTTACCCTCCCCTTCCCCTGCTGAAACTCCTTGAAGGAGACATCTCTTCAGTCACACTCCTTCACAACTGCAAAGCTTGTTGTACATTGTTGTACATGTTGTACACTACATTTGGGGCCGAATGTAGTGTAAAGCATTTTCAGGGTAAAAATTCCCAATTCATTGCTTTGCTCTTTCCCAGATTGAAGAGGCTTATTTGGAAGCTGTGAGATCCCAACAAAAAACCCAACAAAAACCCCAAATAAACTGGTCTGTTTGATCAAAGTCAGAGTTGGAGTCAGGTACACCGTTTATAATTTATTCATCATGTGACCAAATATCTGATATAAATTTTCATGTGTAATATGCATTGAATGAAGACCTGATAATGTATTACAGGCATTTGTGAATTGAGTCAGTTGTAAGATTGCTCTTTCATTAGATTTTCAGTGAGGCTGATCTATAAATCATAGATTTCAGACTACAACAGCTTTCTGTCCACATTGCAAATAGTCTTGTTCACAAGAATCAAATTCTGTGTCTACATGTAGCTTTATGTGCAAGACACAAACCCCCAGAAATATTATAGTGTGTATTTGAAAATCTAAAATACTGATCCTGAAATTGTACAAGATTAAGGCCAATTTAGATAACTGCATGAATTACTTAAAAACATTATGAAATATTTATATTTTAATTCTCTGAAAGTGGCTTTAGATTTAAGTATACAATCTCACTACTGTATTAATGAACAACAATTATAGATTTGGGAACTATTTGAAAGAGATCTTCAATAAATAAATAAAAATGTACCTGTACATATTACACTTTAAATCAGACATCTGAAGTAAGCGTTACAATGTAAGCTGCACTGCATTGCATTTCTTTAGGGAAGAAAGGGCACCAGGAAAGAAAAGCAGGCAAATGAACACATAATGGAATACTACTGGTGCACATCAACTTGCCAGACCATAGTAACTTGGGTGTCCTTGCAAGGAGCACGTAAAAAGCTTTTGTATTGATTTAAGACTCTCTCTCAGGATACTTCGCTTAACCACATGTAACTAACTAAATTGGTTTCTGGACTGATTTAAAGAATCTTCTCTGTAGACAAGTCATAATATCATAAATGTAGAATGTGGTTATTTTATGATACCTATATCATTATTTTTAAAACCATGGAAATAAGAATATTTCTCTTTACCTGTCTAAGCATTGCTTTAAATGCCATGAATCGAAGCCTCATTGTAAGAATTTCTCCAGCTTTGCCAAATGTGAAACCCTATTTGAGAAAAGGTGAAATTTTTAGCATACTGTTAGATTGTGTTTATTCAATAAATACTTTAGATACATTGTCTCTACAATGTCAAAATATGAAATATTGCAGTTCTAATTGCATGAAGCAAATGGAAAATCAAGTTTAATATTCACAAATTCCAGTAGGTTCACAGTACAGACATTCAGTATTATTTCTCAAAAAAAAATACAGAGAGCATAACAGTATTTCCCAGCACTGCTTCATCAGCATGCTTAAAGGAAAAAAATCACTAATGAACCCTTTGACTTCATTTTTATCTGAGTTGACCTAAGTCAGATTTAAACAAGTGGCTTTTAGGTTAAAGACTTCGTAAGGCAATCGGGGTTCGTTGAAGTGAAACACAAATTTCCCATTGACCCAAATGGAATTAAGATTTCTTCCCTGGGATCCTAACATAACTATCAACAGTAATACATGAGTGATGTTTTATAATGAATTGAACATACTTCTAACCAGCTATGTGAATTAATTTAACAAGATACAAAAAAAGGAATACGGTGGTTACATTTTTGGGAAGATAACACTCTTCCTACATTTTAGTATTACACCAGTGTTTGTAATTAGCTTTGTTTAGCTTGCTACCATTTTTATGTGATTACAAATATTAGTTGTTTGGAATCTACATTTATGAAATTGAATACTCTTAAAATACAAACCACAGATGCAACTGTACTATGTGATACTAAGAAAAATTATTATGGCTTATTCCAATCAGCAAATATTTCTCCATTAACTGTGATCATTATCTTTGCTGTGCTCCTATACTGTCTGTAAATTTGCACGTGTAATTTTATGTGTAAATTTGCATATGTGACTTTGAAAAAAATCACAGAATAACATCAGAGAATGGGCACTATTTTCATTCTTACTAATCTGGGGGTGTTATATCTCAATGAACTCTTATATTATATGACCATCTATAAATTGAGCAAATCCGTTATAGCCATCTATAACTCGGTCTTCTATACTCAAGGCCTTCTTGCATGCATGTGCAATGAGACAAAACCATAAATAAACCAAAAGGTTTTTTCAAGAGACTGTTTCTACTGCCATCTCAAGGGCACTTTAGTATTTCACTGTGTAGGCTCATTTAATGGATAAAACTATACAGACATATTCAGAAATTATAAACCAGACTATATATGAAAATATTAAAATGCCAAAGTTTGCACCTGTATGATTACTACCTTTTTTTTCTGAACTGTGGCAGTGTTGTGGCAATTAGGTATGTCTAAGAATTAGCGTAAAGCTAAAATACTTCTTTTTTAAAAAGCTGAGATGGCTATAAAGATCAGTGAGAGCAGGGGATGAAGTATTACTGTTCAGCCATTAGTATTTGAGCAGGAGAAGCTGAGTATCACCATGATGGGTGTTGCTTGATGACCTGGGCCTGGGAATCTTTCGGGGGGATTCACATAAGACTTGAATGAGGAAGGGGTTAAGAGAGTGAAAAATTTCAGAGCTAAGGCAGAGACCAGTAGATTTGCAGTTACTAACAGATTCAAATAGGAAGGCTTGAGGGTGAGAAGGGAGCAGTATAATGTAAAGGCTGGAGAGGTTGGCTCTTAGGTGGAAATGGAAAAAAAGAGTGAGAGAATCCAGTTTCCTGCTGAGATGTGTTTGGTGAAGAAGAGGGGAAGTTCTAAAGTTAAGCGATCAGAATAGGTTGGAAGGTCTCTAACACCTGAGAAGCTCTAGGTCAAAAAAGATTCAGTTCAGTACAAGGACACCTAGAATGGCAAATGTGGGTCCTGGTTTGAGTTGGAGACATATTAAGAAGGTACAAATTTTTAGTATATTTTAGATCTAATTTCTAAAACATGACAAACAATTATAATAAAGATAAAATAAGAAAACATACCTGAAAAAAGAAAGTAAAAAAGGAAATGATCCCAAGTACTAAAAACAGCACTGAATATAAGTTGCTTTTTTCTCTTAAAACGTTCTTGTCAGTTTCTGAAAAAATCTATAAAATAATATTTAAAACAACCTTTTAAAATCAACTAATTATCTAAAACACTTCCATCTTTCTCAATAACTACGTTTAGTAGTAATTTTCACTCATGCAAAATTCGAGCATATGTTACATATTATATAACAAGCAAATTTCAGGTTGTAGCAAGATTTTTAGGGTTTTGTAAATTTCACATAATTCTTCAGATTTTTGTAATAGTGCTTCATCCACTCCTTAGCTTCATTATGCAGTGATTAATTAAGATCTGGTTTTATTAGAAATAAATTTTGTGGGGTTTATAGTATTTTGGATTAATTTATTCAAACTTACCCCTATAATTTCTGAAAATATGATTGCAAATGCAGGTTGTAAAGCTCCATTGATAATTGCACAGAAAGTTCCAGCTACAAAGTATGGCCATTCAGTTTTGTTCAACTTCATAATTTTCAGAAATGGAGCTGGAGGTAATTCCTCATCCTGAAAAATGGGAATTCTGTTAGGACAAACATGGATGTATTTGGAGAAATATGGAGAAAAAGAGAGATTAATAGTCAATTTCCTACTCCTAGAATCACTCAGGAGAAGTCAAATGTATATTTTTTAATAACATGAATAATTAACTGTACGTTTCTTGTTTGTTTTTTTTTTAATACAAGGAACAAAGAGACCTGTTAGAATATATCTAAAGTTCACTAACAGCTCTACAAAGATACTTACAAGTGAACTTGTTTTCTCACCAGGATCATCATTTTGTGCTCCTGGCTTTTTCATGCTTCTCCGAGTTGATCGTCTTCTCAATCCTTTTGTTAAGGATTCTTCAAATTCTGATTCTGATTCACTTGTTTTGGCACTAAGTGCATTCTGATCTTTTTCTGATAGTGGAACTTCAGCTTCTATTGCCTAAAAGAGGGAAGAACATGATGCTAATATTAATTATGCATATATTACTTTGAACTTTCAGCATTATCAAAGTAAAGGTTATTAAAGCAAAAGTAATTTTGACTGTTTCAGTGGAAAGAGATATGGGGAAAACAATATATAATACTACAAAGCAGATATAAAAATCTGTATTATATTTGAATAGACCTCTATCTTCAGAGCTTGATCCATATATAAGATTATCCCAGCTCGTAAGTGGATGTCAGGGGAGTGGAAGTAGCTGCTCTTTTTTTGTGAATTAACTCCTAACAGAGTTTTAAATTGAGTGTAAACCATTTGCATTCATCTTGGGATCTCTTTGAATGTGTTCTCAGTGGATATATTGTTTATTCATGAAGTGAGAAAAAATTACCTCTCTTCAGTACAGAACACTTAACAATTTACTTTAAATGTAATAAGGAAGTTCAGGATTGAACAAGTCAAAAAGAGATGTTGACTGAAAAATCTGAACAGTCTGGAAAAGAGCCCAACTTTTGGTGGTAGTTTTGCCAGTCAGTTTGACAGAATAAATAAATGTCTAACCACCACTGAGGTATTTAATAGTAACTGGATTCAAAGTTGCCTTCAACTTGTTTTTCTTTTTTTCCAGTCAGTTTTTATCTCTTACTGCTTTTTGTACTACCACTAAAGTATTTTTTTTGCTTTCTTTCCTTTTTTTTCCTGTTATTACTTTGTTTCCATTTCCTAATTTTTCCCATTATCACATTTGCTTGAATACAAAGTAATCTAAGGTGATCAAATGCATTCTTATAGTTATTTTATGAAGATATGTTTTAACTGGCCTTTTAAACTTTTTTTTCAGTCTGACATACTAAGATAGCAGTTTCAGTTTCTTTAACGGGCATTGCAGTTATGCAGTACAACACCAGTGACACAGGTGACAATGAAGCTCGGCTATATCACATGGGACACTGGGAAGTATCAAAGTATTTTGTTCTTCATATAATAACTAACAAGTTTTTGGTATTTATATTAATTTCCAATCTCTTTGACTTTGGTTACAAAACTTTAAAAGTGTACATATTTTTGCACTCAGCATAGCTGGGATTATTCTTCTCCTGTTCCTCCACTTCTTTTTCTTCTTTAGGAAGGAATTCCATATGAAGGACTATAACTAAACAGCTTAAAATATGGATGCTCTATTCCTCCAGTACCAGCTCCTGTATTTTACCTTTTATTATAGACTAAGAACAAGCAATGGAATAGCAGACTACCATAGGCAGTTGCCTTACATTAACTGCATAAAAGGAAAATACAAAATAATCTTTTAAGTTTAAATTCCTAGAGGATTAAAAATGTACTATCCTGCATTTAAATAGGTCTGGTATCAAAACCAATGGTGTTCTCTCTCAAATTACTGCTTTCCTTTTAAAGTACATATCTTTTTGCTGTTAAAAAAATATGCTGCAGAATTCCTCATACTTCTGATAGTATACAATAACTATGTGCATGGAATAGAAAAAAGAAAATGAGGCAACAGCTAGCAAGGAAAAAGTACCTGCATGTTAACAAGTTTGTAGTAGATTCCCTTTCTCTCAAGCAATTTAAAATGATTTCCTTGTTCTGTGATAACTCCACCTTCAAACACAGCTATAAGATCTGCATTTCGGACTGTTGACAGTCGATGAGCTACTACAACCGTGGTGCGTCCTTCCCTTGCCTAGAAATGACAATATATAATATAAAAATTTCTAAGTATATTCAAAAATTGTTCATCTTCATATTAGACTTGAATAAGACCTAAGGGAAACATTAAAATGGTTCACAGAAAAGTAAAACTAAAAAAAATAAATTTAAAACCAGATTTCAACTAGTACCTTAAAACAGAAATATAATGTTTAGTTTGAAAATTAATATTAGACACAATCTTTCACTGTGGGACATAAACCCATCAAATTTTGATCACAAATATCTAAACAAAATTATCAATAATTAGAATTTTAGAATGTTACAATGTTACAAACCTTAATATTTTAAAAATTCTAGAAGGTTTTATGTTTAAGCCCATAGTTGTGCATTTAAAACTTAAAATCTGTGAAGGATATTTTTATTCAGAGGCATTAGAAAATATTTCACAGTGACATTTTAAAAAATTTCATTGCATTAAGCTCTAAATCATTGCTGACTCAAGTAGCTTCACTGAAAACAAAGTTCTCTACAATTCCATGTGAAATACATTTCAACTACCTACCTATATTTGGATATTTATAAGCCTGTTGCACATAATGTATCAAATCTCACAGCTGGCCATTTTAATTACTAGACTGTACTAAAGAGATCAAGCAACTTTTAAATAATTGAAGTAATGATCCCAAGCAGTGGAATTTTGTTGGAACCTGGATGGAGTTCATCTTCAGTGATGTCCCTCAAGGGTCCATACTGGGACGCCTAATATTAAATTTCTTCATCATTGATGGAGACAAACGGGATTGACTGCACACTTGGCAAGTCTGCAGATGGCACCAAGCTGAGTGGTGTGTGGTTGATTCATTTGAGGGGAGGAATTTGAAGGCATCCAGAGGGACTTTAACAAGCTTGAGGAGTGGGCCCACTTGAACCTCATGAAGTTGAAAAAGACCAAGTGCAAGGCCCTGCACCTGGTTCAGGACAATCCTCAATATTAATATGGACTGGAGGATGAATGGATTGAGAGCAGGCCTGCAGAGAAGGGCTTGGGAATGCTGGTGGAAGAAAAATTGGACATAAGCCAGCAACGTGCACTTTCAGCCCAGAAAGTCAATGGTATCCTGCACTTCATAAAAAGAAGTGTGACCAGCAGGCTGAGGGAGGGGATTCTGCCCCTCTACTCCACTCTGGTGAGACCCTACGTGGTGTACTGCATCCAGTGCAAGACAGACATGGACCCGTTAGAGTGCGTCCTGAGGGGGGGCCACAAAAATGATCAGAGGGCTGAAAGACCTCTCCTATGAAGAAAGCCTGAGGGGCTGTTCAGCCTGGAGAAGGCTCCATGGAAACCATATTGTGGCCTTTCAGTATATAAAGGGGGCTTGTAAGAAAGAGACTTTTTACCAGGGCCTGTAGTGACAGGTCAAGGAGCAATGCTTTTAAACTGAACGAGGGTAGATTTAGATTGGCTATAAGGAAGAAATTTTTTACGAGGATGGTGAGATGCTGGAACAGATTGCCCAGACAAGCTGTGGATTCTCCATCATTGGAAGTGTTCAAGGCCAGGCTGGATGGGGCTTTGAGTAACTTGGTCTAGTGGAAGGTGTCCCTGCCCATGGCAGAGGGGTTCAACTAGATGATCTTTAAAGTTCCCTTCCAAGCCAAACCATTTTATGATTCTGTGAGTCCCTAGGTCTTCTACAAAGCTTTATAAGGATCAAAATTTATAAGCTAATGTGACCAATAAAAGCTAGACAAATAACTTCTCTATTAAATGTGTTTCCATTAATAATTCTCCTCAAACTGTCTTTCTCTATCCAACAGCAGCAGGAAGCATTACAGTACTCCAGCAGAATCCAACTGAATAAATTCAGAATACCATTTGGAGATACAGCCCCAGTATGAATACAGAGACTCCTGAGCTGCACCAGGGTTCAGCTGTCATTACTGAAACAGCTCTCCATTAAGAACAAGCCAAGCACCTAGAAGTATTCATGTTAACTAGAACAAATGTTTCCTGGGAGTGTTTCCTGCCAACTCACTGCTACAATAACTTAGGAACACGCTGGTAGTGCTTACCTTGTCTGTCAGGCTTCGACACACATTAATTAAGTAGGTAACTCACAGAAATACATGTCAGTAAGACACATAATTGTAGAGGGTGGTATTTACACCAAGACAATGTTATTTCAGCTTCATAATGCAGAAAATATAATTCCATCTTCTCACTTGAAACAAATTCCTCTCTGTAATACCTGCAGGATCTCAAAAAATCTCTGTACGGAGAGTATTTGCTAAATCCAAGTTTACCTTTTGTGTTTTAAGGGTCTCAATTACTGACAGCTCTTTCAACAAATGTCTGGAAAAAAGTAGATATTAAGCTCCTGCTTACCTGCTTCATTTTAGAACACTACTGACCTTGTCCAGTGCTGCCTGCACAACTGATTCACTCTCAGTATCCAAAGCTGATGTTGCCTCATCAAGCAGAAGAATTTTAGGATTGCGAACCAGAGCTCGGGCAATTGCTATTCTTTGTTTCTGGCCCCCGCTCAGCTGTGCCCCTCTGTCTCCAACCACAGTTTCAAACTTCTACAAGACAACCACACACATTTATGTTGGAATAATACTCAGTGGCACAGTCCTTTCGCCAAAGAAAGGCAGCGTAAAGAAAGGGCACATCAGGATCAGCAGCCCCAGCAGCATCTTCTCCTTCCTCTAAAACACCTGCTTGGATATACCTGCCAAATCATTTGTGTCCCTGGAATTCTAACGGTTCTTCAAATGCCCACCAAGTCATGACCTAAAGATTTAAAACTGGCATTCTTCCAAAAAGTTACAAGGAAGCTCTGCATATTCACAGCTCCAGGCATAGCATCCTCTGTTTACCAGAATCCCTTCTAAGGAACTATTTGGCACAAGAAGCTTTAGGAGAAATTATTTCAGCAGGACAGCTGGTTTGCTTACGTCGGGTAGCTTCATGATGAAGTCAAAAGCATTGGCTTCCTTGGTAGCTTTCTCAATCTCTTCCATGGTGACATCCTCACGGCCATAGCGAATGTTTTCTGCAATGGTAGTAGCAAATAGCACGGGCTCCTGATTCACCACACCAATGATCTCCCGCAGATATCTTACGTTTATGGTCTTAATATCCTGCCCGTCAATGGTAACCTAAACAAAAAGCAGCAGACAAAAATTTACTTCAGTGTTTTGGTCAAGGAACCTCTCTCCCCAGGCTGGCACATGCCTTCTTAGGGGAGACTGTACCATGTCATTGGAACAAGGCCGGCGAGGCCAGAACTAGACTTGCAACGACACAGAGCCGTCCTCTCGCTTGAGGTACCTTACCGTGCCTTCCTTGGGATCGTAAAATCTCTGGATGAGCTGAACAGTTGTACTTTTCCCACAGCCACTGCCACCAACCAGGGCCACTGTCTGGCCACAACTAACCTTGAGATTCAAGCCCTTCAGTACCTGTGCATGTAAGAAATGTGACCCAAAACATAACAGTATATAAAAACATCAGTGTAAATTTGAAGTACTCTTTAGAGTTTCAGTAAAAAATCCTCCATATTTATAGCAGAATCTGGTATAAAATAAGATTTATAAACACGTGAGTTTAAATTTTGCATAACTAATGATTTCAGCTTAATGTTCTTCACATTTACACCACAATTGGTCCCATATCAATGTATTATACAACACAGTTCACAATTACCCATATCATGAGCCTGTTTATATGACAGAATATGATTACTACCCATAACTAAAATATAATATAGAAACAATATGATGCAATATTTCTGTATTATGTTGCTTCACCTTTTTCTTTAATGTACAATTTAATGCAAATTAGAGAAATTACTATTGTCACAGTTAAAAGTGGCAGAATATACTCTACATTGTTTTGGAGGGAAAATAATTTTAGTAAACTTGAGGTAACCTTAACTTTTCCCTTCTGATTGGAATTGCTGGTGGGACTTTTGAATGGTAACATTTCATTACATGATATATAAGCTTTTTGTATTAGTCAGCATAAAACATAGCATTTCACAACCATGGAAGATAACAAAGTTTTGTCTTCCCTGGGCCTCTTACAAGGGTCAATGTAGGTCTCTGGTGCCATGTAATTGCTCTTTCATTTTATTTCCACAAATATAACTGGTATTGAGCTGTGTAGTGGGGCTGGAGAACAGTCGGTTTGCATGTGCATGCCATGTATATTTGATTTTGCCCATCTTCCTACTTAACCTGCTCACCTGATTAGTGAGAAGATACAAAAATAGGAAAAAAAGGAATAAAGTGGGTTTGTTTCTACTTTAAATGACAAAAGTTGTACCGGACTCTCTACAGCTTTCATTACTTTGCATAACCTCTGTGGTTGGAATTGATTATTGAAATGGGCAAAAACATTATTTTTGGCTAATTAGTCTTCTAGTAGGACTAGGCTACAATGAACTATGCATACCTGAATGCTGACACCTGCATTGTGGCTAAGTGCATTTTTCCATTCTAAACATACTGCCATGCATCGATGTACTTCTCAATACTTTGCAGCCCAGTGGCTTTGTTACCTTCTCTTTCTTACTAAATTTCTACCCTTAGCACTACCACTGCCCCTTCACCCTTAGTACCAATATTAGTGTGCTTTACAAGTGAAATATATCTGACTGTTTAGGAAAAAAAGGCATAGATAAATCACAACTTTTAGGAAGTCTTATTTTGCTATAATATTTATAGATTAAAACAAGAAGTCCAACATCTGTAATAACAACTGAAAATGTATTAAGCAGCCTCATTTAATCTTCTGGTCATAATGCCATATATAATTTAGTCTATAGACCATGTATAAAACAACTCAAATGAAACATAAATAAAGGTAACAATAATACAATATAATACTAGATAATAATAAATATATAAATATTTATATTATATTTATCTTCTTTATATCATTATTTATTATTGTTTGTAAAATTATTTCTATATTTATATTAAATACTTGTTATTTATACAATTATTATATATAAAGTTAATAGTAAAGATAATAATAATGCAAATAGAAATTGACCTAAAACCTGTGGATCACTGCTGTTTCTAACAACTTAAAGCAAACAGAAGAGAGATTGAGGACAGCAAATAAATCAATTTAGTGAGATAGGAAGTAACTTGCAGTCTTCATCATGTCTGTCAGTTACCTTCCTGCCCTTAATCCTGTTGAGAAGAAGAGTTAACTTAAAAATCATGTAGATTAAATTTAACTCATCATAGTTAATTTCTGCTTATTTCACCTCCTCATTTTTGTCTTTACTATAATTTATGAAATACTTACTAAATGTTTGGTGTACCCTTAACTTCCTACATTCATCTCTGAAATCATGGGGGAGAAATCTCTGTTTGTATTGTACCTGCATGAACTTATAAAATAGTCCATTGAGATCAATAGTTGTCTTTCCATTTATATTTCTATATGAAGAAAAATGAGGCACATTCACTTAAATCCCTTTCTTGATAGAAGGAAAAGCTAAAATATTTGACATATGTATGAGTAAAAATGGCTTAAAAAGAAAGCTCTGTGTCTTTCCTTTCTGCTAATCAAAAGTAAGAAAGATCCCCTGATCAAGGTCAGTGATTTTCCTTCAAGGTAGGGAACGAATTGGTTACATAGTACAAAGATACTCTTCATGAAAATATTTTCATAAATCATTCAAATGTCTTTCACCTCCACTGAATTAAGACTCTGGACTTATGACAGTGCTTTAAAAAACAAACTTTTTCTCTGTCTAGACAGACAAATATAGATTCTGATCTATATTCCATATATAATACATCCTTGATGGATCTGGTTTCTTTAACTGGTTGAGATATAGTCTTAACAGAGCTGCAATGCAGGCACTTTTGAAACCCACTATCTTATTATTATTACTACACACAAACACTTGGGTTAGATGCATAAATTTAGATTCTGACAGCAATAAATCTTTATGTTTCATTTCATAACCACACTGACTATAGTTTTACACAGAAAACTTCAGAAAACTTAACACGTTCAGCTAAGGTGTAAATAATTCTAGACAAAATCACTGTGATAGCAAAGTAATTTTATATAAATTAGAGAATCAACTTGGAATTGTTATATTTTCAACAAAATTTTGTTTATGTGACTTTGTTTTCCTAACAAATGATTCACGTTTAACTGTAATATGTAGCAAGTTTCATTTACAGTACCTCAACATCTGGTCTGGATGGATAATTGAAGTAAACATTTTGGAATTCCAGGTTTCCTTTTATTTGGTCTGGTTTGTGACCTGTCTCTGAATAATTGTCAATTTGAGGTTCCTGTGCAAAATAAAATATAAAAAACACTCAAAGTTATTTCCCAATGATTATTTTTTTTTTTTGTAAATGAGTCCTAGAATGCACCATTATTCTCCAGAGATATTAAATGTAATTGTAAAGCAATTTAGGTGAGATTTCTGAAACATGTAAATTGCATGTTTTGCTGCTTCATTACTATATTGATCATCTGCTCATGCAAGAATATTTTATAACTTGTCCATTTAAGCTTTTGCATGAATTTAGTATGTTGTCTTCAAGACTCGATCCACAGCTAGCCATAATTTGAGATTCATTTCACTGCCTGATGATTAACCTGAACAGATCATCTTTAATGAGCTGTTCATATATGCTGTTCATTTATAGCTTTGCCCTTTCTGCTGAAACAATTTGGGTGAGAAAGAGCCAATCCACTGACCATTAAGCAGAAACAAAGGTCTTAAACTGTCACTATTCTTTCATTCCATCTAGGCTGGGTCTAGAACTTGAAGCATGTCTTAACAATAATCCAAAATATGCAATTGTATTTTAGAGAGCTTCATCAGCTAGTAAAATCACAGATCCCTGATTTCAGACTCTCTGGGCAATTGAAGTACATATCCAAGTTACCAGGTTGTTTTTTATTGATTTGCCAACACTCACACTAATCGAGGTGCCAATGATATATTAAACCTACACTAGCTGCAATCACATATCTATATAGCACCATAGACATGCCTTTCATGATAATAACATTAGAGGATACTTCCAACTCCAAGTAATTCAGAGATCCAGTACTTTTACCTTTGAAGCAAGGACTGATAAGTCTAGAAGTCAAAGAGGAACTCATTTATAATAACACATTTTATCTACTTCTATTGTTCTATTTCTGCTTATTTCATACACTGTTATTTACTCTTACTAATTTCGTATCTATAAATAGTGCCTGTACTTAAAAAAGAAGGGTCTCTTAGTTTTGACATGAGTGAGGGCAAAGATACTCACATTGTCTATGATATTAAAGATTGCATAGGCAGCTCCTCTTGCACTAGCAAATGCTTCTATGCTTGGAGCAGTTTGTCCAATACTGAAAGCTCCGATCAATACAGAGAAAAAGACCTGGAAAAAATGTTTATGGTGACATATATCAATTTTCATTTAAGCAGAGAATTACATTTATTTATTTACATTAGATATCTTTGGATCAGGAGGCTCCATGCCTGTTAATGGAAATTTAAGGAATTTAGAATTGAAGGGCCTCTCAAACATAGAATAACATTAAGAAAAGGATTTTCTGAGATTCAGCTGAGAACTGAGTTCCTGCACAATGTTAATGTTGCAAACATACTGATAAGTAAAAAAGTGACTCAGGTCTGCAAAACCTGTGTCAAAAATTGTATAATTACACTTGATGTCTCAAGATTTATTGCACTAATTCATCATTTGGCAATAGATGTTCCAAAGACCAGAAAGTATATTGCATATTTTGCATTGGAACAAGGACAGATATGCAAATCACTATTCTGCTTTCCAAGTGACAGTGAAATAGAAGTATACAAATCCAAATGTCCATCACCAATAAAGGGTCCCTCTTCTGGAATGAGACTGAGTGCAAGCAAACAAGAAAAAAAAAAAAAAAACAGAAAAAGAAAAATTAGGTTATTTTCTCAGAGAAGCATAGTTTATTGCTTTCAGCTAGTATCAAAACAAAAGTAATAAAACCACACTGCTCAAAGATCATAATAACAGCCGGTACATCAGACCAAAGGTCCATCAAACCCATTATCTTTTCTCCAACAGTGCTCATTCACAACTGTGATACCTAATAAGGCAACATTCTCCCGTTCATGTTATAAAAACACCATTTCAATGAACTACAGCTTAGACAACAGAAATTGCAAATACTTTGAACTGAAAAAAATTACACAAAAGGGCATGAACCTCATAGATGTTTTGTATGCCAGCCTGCCTTAAAAAAAAAAAAAAAAAAAAAAAAGGCAGGTTCAGAAGAGCCAGTAACACATATCAGAGTGATTTTTCACAGACTACAGTGATTCATAAATGAAACAGAACAGGTAGTTTAAAGAAGACAAATATGTACATATGGTCTCCTAACTGGGTTTCATCAAGGTTAACAGTTATTATTCTTACCATATTTCTTTGATATTTCATACAAAATTAGAATGGTTGCTGCAACAAGAGAAGAATTTCAGCTTTGATTTAGGAGTTATGGTTTTCTTCCTTTGGTTAGATGGTTACATATTTTCTAGTATATTTTTCTCCCCCTCGATTTCTAAAAATACTGTGATTCCAAGCTCTTATGGTGCAAAATATAAGAAAATCATCAATAGAATTATCTACTTATACCACAAAACAGCTGAAAGAAAAAGTATTTGCTTCTGCATCCTGAAAATATATTCAGCCTTACAAAACTGAAAACAAATAGCAAGTAGGAAGGGTACTGTAGGTCAGTTTTTGATTGAAGGGTTTCTATATGAGTCTGATCTTACGGAACTCAGAAAAGATGCAGAAATAGTTGAAAATAATATATTTTATTTGTCTTGATGTAGATTTTGAGATACTATAGAAACAGCATGTAGACTTTTGAGGTAAGAATATTTTTGTTAAGAAGGGATGTTATTTTGCTGATTTTGGCATAGAATTCTTACTAAACTCAAATAAGTTCCTGATATACACCTTAATGTATTTTCTTTAGTATTTTTTACTATAATTGGGAACTTAGTCTTTAATACTTACTGTGAGAACATTGCCAATAGTGTAATCATCAGTTAAGACCAAGGTAGTTCCATACCAGAAGGCCAGTGCATACGATGCATATATCAGTAAGAAAGCAGCACCTATAGAAATATTAGCTGTAATAGCCTTTTTTATTCCAATCCGCTTAGCATCTTCTAAATTTTTACGGTATCTGGAAGAAAGAAGTTCAAAATAGACTCAGATTTGTACCATGGCACACAGCACCAAAAATTCTGTGGATGAATTATAAAAAGAACATTCACTTAGTACAAGTTATATAAAATATATAACCCTAAGAATGTACAAAGGTAAGCCTGGTAGTCAGGCACACCTAAAAAAGCCAACATCAGTCAACCTGGTATATAGAAAAGAAAAGGGCATCATAGTTCGGGGACTGGCATTCAAGTTCCTTAAATAACCTGCAGGCCAGTGAACTTTTATTGCGAACCATTCACGGCAGGCTTTGAGATTATAATAGCTTAAGACAAAAGGTTAAAATATGTCACAAGAATCATGTTTTACAATATAGTGGAAATAGAGATAGTATTTATTAGTACCTTTACAACAACTACTGAATAATCAGATTATAAAGGATACCATCACCTCTTCTCATGGGAGGGCCTTTTTTTTTTTTTGTCTAAAGCTCTCACCGTGTGATGTTTAAAGTGGTTTGTATGGTTTCAGAGCAGAGACAATTTATCAACTTCTTTTGTCACTTTCTAGAAAAATAACTACTTGTCTTTCAACATCTAGGGAAAGTTACAATAGCCTGTAAAGACCACTTCCTATTACCTCAAAATGCAGGAAGCACAAGACTTGCTTGTTTTGACAGACTTTCAACAGTAGATACAAGGAAATTTCAAAGCATCTGAAGAGAGTACTTTCAAATCAGCTGATGAAAGCAAACATTGCTCTTACCTTTTAATTTCTTTTGCCTGTCCTCCAAAAGCTATTACAGTACGGACTGCTGCCAGAACTTCCTCTGCAACAGCACCTGCTTTTGCATATGCAGCTTGTTCTTTGTCAGTGAAAGCAGAGAGAACCTAATACAGGATCAAATATTTTGACTTAAAAACCACAATGAGCTCAAGCACTTCATAATGGTTTTTATCAAGTTAACTTCCTTCCATTATGAAGCCTTTTGATTATATTACATATGAGTGCAGAATGTTCAATATCAAAATCCTTTTAAATTAATTAATTAATAATTACATTATTAATTCAATCAACTAATTTAACATCACCCATTCTCAACAACTAAGGGCTGAATTTTTCACTCTGCTTTCATCCCGTGCATGAGATTAGATGACTATCCATACTGAGCTGGTGTGATTCTCCTCAAGCAAATCTCAGCTCATTCTCATCTCTGTCTACCTTAGCCAGTGGGCTCGATAGTTTACATTAATTGGCCACATTCCATGAAGACTCTTAGCCAGCAGACATATGTAGCACATGCTTCTCTACTCCTACCCTTTTTGAGATACACTCACTCCAGGCAGAGAAGGCTTATATGATCTTCGAAATACAAGGGAAAACACACTATAAAAATCTGAAGGCTTCCAAACAGCAAATGTAAATCGCTCCAATCCCATGGTAATTTAGTACTTCTCTCACTTATGTCTATCTAAACCAGGGGTCCTCAAACTCTTTAACTAGGGGGCCGGTGCACGGATGCAGTGGCAGGCAGCCATCTGCGGCTGCTTGGTTTCCCCCCCCAACGCCCGGTGGGGGGGGTGGGTGTCTGTAAATACCGGGGGCCAGATTGAGGACCCTGGGGGGTCGTATCTGGCCCACGGGCTGTAGTTTGAAGACCCCTGGTCTAAAACGTCTTACCAAATCTGTTAACAACTCTGAAAAGGAACTCTGTGTCTAAGACTAAGACTTGGTCTAATTTGTTCACTTATTTTTCAGGAGGTGTAATTATTCCTTTCAACAGAATAAGTACTCAAGTGGATGAAGGTTAACAATTTCAGACTAGAAATGTTTATTAGAATCCAATAATACATGGATTCTAATCCAATATTATTAGAATCCAATAACACATGGATTCTACTCATGTATCTTGCTTCCTTTTCTATATAGAAGTATGCTATATTGGCAGAAACCACTTCAAATCAAACAAGTCTGTCCGATCTGTGGGAATTATAATATTCAAACTACATGAGGGTACTTATGTACAGTTCATCTAAAAGCTTATGTACATAGATGTTGTTCAAAGCTATAATTGTTCTAAGCAATACATTCTAACAGTACGAATTACAGATACATAGTTTATTTCATTATCACTCATTAATGTAAAACCTGACACTGCATATATGTTAACTTACTTTTGCCCAGATGGCTGCTGAAAGTCCCAGGACAGGACTGACCGCTAGTATTACAAGGGTTAATTTCCATCCTCTTATGAGGCCAACAATAAATCCTGTTACAAATGTTGTTATTGCTTGAACAAGCAATCCAATTTTGTCACCTATTCCTTCATTAATCTTGGAGACATCACTGAAAAACAAATTGCATCCAGACAGGAAGGAAAATGTAGAAAGCACAAGAAACTTTTTCAGTTTTGTTACATGGTCATCTGTGTAGAGGACAATCTTTATTATTAATTACTTCCAGACAACAATTTTCTTCAAGATAAAGTGCTATAAAGTGTGGTCAAGGAAATTTTCATATTTCTTGTGAAAATGTAATGTTATGAAGCTGTTCTTGCCAGAAAAGACTGAAATTCTACCTACAGTTTAAAGTTACTTTCACTTTGTTAATTCCAAATTTTTGGTCTGTTTGGAAACTGTGGGATATCTGGAAAGGAAAGATAAAGCCTTTAATGTAGACAAAGAGAAAGGAATAGCTTATCATGCAGTTAAAGTTATTCACACCGCTGGGGTCACTCGGCACTTAATTCAGTTCTCAGTGTGCACAGAAATGAACTGTGTTTTCCTGGGGATAATCTTATAGGCTGCGCTTTATTCATCCTCAGAGTTCAAGGGAACTTATCAAAATGCTTTTCTGATACCCCCGTGACAGTCCAGTGTCAGAAGTATTAGAAGTTCAGTCTCTGAGACTCTCCATAAGAAAACTCAAAAACTTCATTTGACAATGAAATAATTCAATTTAATTTCATAGTGAAATTTCATTTCACAATTAAATAATTCAATTTTAAAATAAAATTTAAAAAATGTTAAGTCATACACACTTAATAAAGTACAATAATACTGGGAAAGGCATAGTATACTTACTCTAGAAGACGAGTATTAAGTTCTCCTACATCATTTACATCAAACCATCCAATTTCCTGTCTCATAATTGCATGAAAAAAAATTTTTCTAATTTTTTTTATTTGCCGGCCTGCTGCTATGGTCCAAAATGAAGTTTGGATATAAGCAGCAACAAGAACACCAGCTGCTATTGCAGAATAGTAGTACGCATATCTGAAAAAGAAAAAAAGGCAAAATTATCTGCAATTGGTTTTAATTACCTTGCTACTTCATATTTAGCTTGATGCTCACTTCTGTTTCAGCCCTGAGTTACAGTTTGTATGCTTATACCAGAGTTTACACTTCTCTGTAAAACTTGCCAACTTTTCTATGTGTAGTATTTAACACCAGTCTTCAAATAGGCAATAAAGGAAACAAAGCTATTGTTAGACAGGAATTACTTTTTGTTTTTGTCAATATAACATATATTTTCTCATAAGATTATTTTAGATCTATATTTCAGATACAATACCCTTTTCACTTGTGTCATTTCCAAATACTCCACAACATTTTTGTTTTAACACATTTAGACAGACATAACCATATATATACCTATATCACACACACACATCATACAACATGCCTGCCTATACAAATATATTATGCATGGATGCTTTAAATATTTCCCAATTTGAGAATACAGGATAACTATATATAATTGCAAGTAAATGCCATTAGATCAAAAATTATTTTGCTCTCTATTTTGCTTATAACTGATATTTTACTGTTAAATTAATTCAGCTCTGTGCTATGAGCAGGGTGTCAAATCAAAACAAAGGAGTGTGTGAACCACTGTATTTTTCAAATGGGATCTGAATTTGAGCCATAGCTTTAAACTGCTCAAACAATCTAACCAGATTTGATTCAGAATTAACATCAGAATCAGTTACAGGTGAACTTAAACCAGAACTAAACCAGAAGCATGTAACTGAACTGATGCCCTGTTTGTAAAACATGACCAAAGCCAGTGGCTAAATATTTGTGGTGTATATTACAAGTAATTGTAAGACTGCTACATCTATATAAAAGTAAATAATTAGCAAAATACTTTAAAACTCTAAGGACTTTCATTCACATAGTAAATTATGCATACAGATTCTTTAGAACTGTAGCATGAAACTTCACAGGAGCAAATTGCAGAAATCTGTGTGCAAATGCTCTGCTCAAAAAAGGAGAGAATGGCTTTATAGATGAAACTTTTCAAATTTTAATTCATTCTTTTTTGTGGCTAAGATACCATACAGTTTAGTCAGGGACTTTGGAACTACAGTCATTATGAAATGAACTTTATCTAAACTGTTTAATAAAAATGAGTTAATGCCTAACTGAATGCTGGTTAGCTGAATATTGACCTTGATCATCTTCAGCTCCATTAAAACTGTACACAGAAACTTCCAAATTAAACCTAAGAACACTGCTTCAAAATTCAGCAGTAATTACTTCAGACAATTACTTTATGATGTTATATCACTTCAAAGAATTGTTTTATGCCTGGACTTTGTTTCATGAGAAACTGTATCAAAAGGGATTGATATCTTTGCCAGATTCCACATTGATGAAATATATTCTATAAATTCACTGCTGAAACTTAACAGACAGTAAATGCTCACTGCATTATAAAATAATGTTTCTTTTTCTTTTAAGAAATAGTTAGCTTTTAGGCAAACTGGTTTGAGTAACAAACACAACTAAGTCCATGTGTATAGATCAGTACTTCAACACACCTGTGTGAGAACTTTGTCCTTGTAAACAGTTTTTGTTATTATTTGAGCTGCTGACAACTGTTCTTGGAGAATCAAGGAGGGACTACAAACAGTTTCTTCAAACCAGTGAACACACTAACTCAAGGCTTTACCTAGAAACCTTAGAAAAGTGAACCTATTCCTGTACTGCTAATAAGTAATACATTCTTCATTCAACAATTTGTTTCTAAAGAGAAACTTGGGCTGGTTTTTACTAATATTCGTACTTTCAGAGTTCCTCTCTAAAAGACAAGGTGGCATGCATGATGTTTGTGGTTGATCCTGGCTAGATGCCAGGTGCTCACCAAAGACGCTCTATCACTCCTCTTCCTCAGCTGGACAGGGGAGAGAAAAATATAGCAAAAAGTTCATGGGTTGAGATAAGGACAGGGAGAAATCATTCACCAATCATGTCATGGGCAAAACAGACTCAACTTTGGTAATAAATTAAATTATTTTCCCCATCAAATAAGAGTAAAATAATAAGAAATAAAATCAAATCTTAAAAAGACCTTCCCCCCACCCCTCCCTTCTTCCTGGGCTTAACTTTACTTCTAATTTCTCTACCTCGTCCCCCTCAGTAGAGTAGGGCAACAGGGTATGGGGGTTGCAGCCAGTTTTGCTGTAGTTGTTTCTGCTGCTCCTTCTTCCGCAGGGGGGACTCCTCACACTCTTTCCCTGCTCCAGCGGGGGGTCTCTTCCACAGGAGACAGTTCTCCATGAACTTCTCCAGCATGAATCTTTCTTATGGGCTGCAGTTCTTTATGAACTGCTCCAGCGTGGGTCCTTTACCCAGAGTCCTTCAGGAACAGACTGCTCCAGTGTAAGTCCCTCACTGGGTCAAAAGGTCCTCCAGCAAACCCGCTCCAGTGTGGGCTTCTCTCTGTCCAGAGGTTCACAGGCTCTCTGCAAGGTCACAGCCTTCTTCAGGCATCCAGCTGCTCTGATGTGGAATTCTCCACGGGCTACAGGTGGGTGTCTGCTCCACCATGGACCTCCCTGGGCTGAGGGGCACAGCCCGCCTCACCAGGGGCTTCACTATGGGCTGCAGGGGAATCTCTGCTCCAGCACCTGGAGCTGCTCCTGCCTCCTTCTGCACTGACCTGGTGTCTGCAGAGTTGTTCTCTCATGTAACTTTCCCCCTCTTCTAACGTATGTTACCACAGAGGCACTACCACTGTTGCTGGTCAGCTCGGCCTTAGCCAGCAAAGGGTCCATCATGGACCTCCCTCACACAGACCATCACTTAGGGTTGTGAGAACAGGCAGTTCTCAACATTTAGATGTTGATGTCTATCTATATTCACATTTACGTTTCCTTTGTGTCAGCTTGTCTGTTTTCCAGTACCCTTTGTTCTTCAAGCAGTAGTGACTCCTAGACAATAGCCCACTGAGGACAATGGGAGTATTCCTACAGGTTTTAGTTGGGATGATGTGATGAGAGTTCAGAGATTAAAAGAACTCCAAACCATTAATCAAAAATTGTTCTCATTGGTTGTTGGTCTAAAAGACTTATGAATGACACATTGATTTACACACTACTCTTATGCTATAAGGGTCAGTAATACCTTGTGTAATTCTAGTACATCCTGCTCTTAAAATACAGTTTAGATATGCTTGAGTAGAAAAAAGAAAATATGTTGATTTTAAAACTGTCATTACTTTCATTTCAAAGCAGAAATGAAAACGCTAACACAAATATCTTTAAAATTAAGAGAAATTAATAAAAGCAAGTGACAGTTTTAAAGGCAATCCAACCATAAGATCAGTTACTAGAAAGGGTTAATTAGGCAGGTTGAAATATAAAGAGTAATTAACTGCTATAAGGAAACTAAATCGGGTATTTTTTACATTTGCAAGAATATCAGAACACTCAAATTTAAATGATCTAATTTTACATATTAACAGAAATTGCTGTTTATATGAGACTTTATAAAACTATATGCTGGAGACTAAGATCTTAGTGAATTTCAGAAAAGGTATTCCATAATTGCATATGTAATAAGAACAAGTATTTTTAAAGTTCCCTTAGAATAAATATGACAGACTTTAAAAAAGTTGTGCAACTAGGCATGACAACCCATGCATGAATTATTTTGTTCTGCAATTTTGCCTTCAAATTTGCTTTTAAATCACTGGGCACAAGTAAATTTTGCTGAAGGTATGTATGCATTATTTGCATTCATGTCAGAGACTAACTGACAGAAATCTGGGAGCAAGTAGCTGTGTGTCATACTCTCTTGTAAAACATAATTGCCAATTCCCTGCCAGTTCATTGTCCTTACATGCAAATTCTTCATTTCTCAGTAACAGCCTTTTCCTAACTAGCTCTTGCTCATTTATTTTGGGATAAATAACTTTTTTATTAGAAACTTAACTACTTAATCTAAATGACCTATAAGTTTACAGTCCACTGTTACCAGAGATGAAATGCACTTCAATACAAAGCAGCAAGAGTTACTACAGCAGATCTCTTATCTCCTCCTCCTTACAAAAGACAATTGCCTTGAGGACCACATCAGCATTCCTGACATGTCAGATGTTTTTCATGACATGTCAGATGTTTTTCACTACCCAATGAGGAACAGACTTCAGCCTGAAGAAGCCAAAGTGGTAGAAGAAATTGCACATGAACTTTAGACATCCTGCATAAACCAAGTCTATGGGCAGTGGCTAATAAAGCCCCTTCACAAAACACATCTGTTGGCAGCTGATGTTTCTGCTTATATGACCTTTTCTTTATGAAGCTTTGCAGCAGAAGAACCTACTGACTGCTGCCCTCTGCCATTGCCAGCTCTAGAGTGCTAGATTTAAGGTTGCTTATAATCTAACTCCATATTTTCTGTAGTCCAGATAATTTAGTTAAACTTGATGCTTCAGCAGCAAAGCAGGTACTATCTGGCAACTATACCTCTACTTTTTGTCAGTAAATAGGTCATAGTTCATATCATAGTTCAAGGAACTGGTGGATGATAATCAATATAATTTTTTAGCATAACAATTACTGTTTATAAACTCAGAGGAAGAGAAAGAAGAAGTAAGGAAAAGCAGATGGCATTGTGTCACAGAGCACCCCTGAAAAGGGGATGGGAACAGTGAGAGCAAGAGATTACAGGAAGTTGTTGGGAATGGCTAGGGATGTTCAAGAATCCTCCAGTGCCTCCAATAATCCCATGCACAAATCTTCAGTTGCATACATTACTCAAACAACCATTGTTTTTATCTTGTTTAAAGTATGCAAAACATCTGTGGGAGAAGAACGGCTTGACTAGAAAAGTGTGTCTACATTTAAAAAAGAAGTGGAAATACCAATTTCTAATTACCGTGTCATATCTTCTTCCAGCTTGCCAAGAATATTTGAAGAGGAATTTTCTGCAGAAACGTTTCCTTAGAAAGAAAGAGTAAATGCTTTTAATAGAGCAAGTATTAACAAATTTGTTTTCCTACATGCTGTTCAGCAACTTTTGGAGTTGCTACACCTCCTTTTGAATCAAGCTCATTTTAATGAAAGGAGGAATGTGATGATTTCAAACTTCTACCTATTCAAAAACAACAATTACACTAATATGAGGTTAGTCGTAACTCCACTGACTGCAAAACTATATTGGTGTAACTTGAGATTAAAAGGTATTCCTGACCATTAGTTAAATGCTCAGTTGGGCTTTTCCTTTTTTGAAAATATAGGCCATTTGTATAATGCCAAAACCCTTTAAAAATACAGGCCTAGACATTGACATCAAATCAGTAACTGTAGATAGCTTAACTTGTTATGAAAAAATTGGCTATAATGTTCGTGTTGGCCCTAAAATTTTACTGCCCCAATGACAAATGTCTTGAGAAGGCTACAGGTGCAGCATTTTGCATTTGCACCGTAAAAATCTGATAAAGTTACTGTACTTAGGAAGGAGTAAATCATAAATTACTTATTCTGATAAAGGCCTGTATTTCTGTCTTCTAGCAGAAGAGCTAAAACTGATGCAGGACAGAAAATAATCATATCTTATTCTTTCTGTATCATCATAGACTTATTAAAATGTTTAGTAAAATTTTATTAGATAATATTTCAGGCAACAAACCTGTTCACAAGCTTAACATCTAATGTGTGATGTTCAGAGGACAACGTAATCTGGTCTAATTGTGAGTTGGTACAAAAGTGACAGTATCACTCCTCCCTGTTGTTTCCAGCAGTGCATGCCTGCCCTCCTTTGTGTTTGATTTCATACTGCTGATTCGGCAGTTCAACAAATTGATCCAAGAGAAAACTACTACTTTCATTTTTGGTAGCAAATTTTCTGTTGAATCTACTTACTGATCTGCTTCATCTACTGAACAATAATTGTCAGATTTGATGCAAGGGAATCTACAGGAACTCACACTGAGGAGATGGAAAACTAGTCTTTTTGTATTATCACAACCACAGCAGTTGTTGGATGTGCACTGGAACCAATAATTTGAAAAAAAAATTAAAAATAAAACCTATTAATGCAGAAACTAAGAATTAGGAGCAAGAAAAATTCCATAGTGCATCTCTATTACAACAAACACAAGAACTGCTAATTTGCATTATAGTATAGTAGCAGGTCGGGGTTTCTGATATCCGTACGTCCCGCTCAAGATGCTTGAATCTCCCCGACTCTTTTCCAAATATGAGCCATTATTCTCTTCGTAGCAGATATGTTCTTACCTGGAACATTTGAGTCTCCAGAAGCAACAAAGCTATCAGTCATATCACCAAAAATTACCATTGCAATAGGGAGACTGCTTCCATGGGCTATTGCCAGGAGAGTTCCTAGTGTCATTAGCAATTTATCTGACCAACTGGAGTATCGAAACTGTGAGTGAGAAATTAGTTCTGTGTTATTAGAATGTTAATATAATGTTACGTTTATGAAGTCAAGAAAAGCTATCAGTTGTACACCTAGTGTTACAAAACTACAACCTTGCTTAGAAAATAAGTTTACAAAACAAATAAAAGGTACAGGAATAAATCCTTCTAATAAAAACACTTTTATACTATAAAGTCCCAAAACCAGAGAAGTATACTATTTTAATGCATCAATATCTGCACCTGAGTAAGAAAGGCCATATGAAAACAAGGTGTAAGAAATTTGCCTTTAAGTTTGCCGTTTAAAGTTCAAATTATAAGAAATTTAAATGGTGTTGTGATAATTAAGGCAGTTATAACTTTTACTGTAAATTCATTATTATGCAGTTAGAAAAACCGTTCCTAATGTATCAGACATTATCAAAACATATTGAAATTCTAAACATCTCTTGCCATTGAAGTTCATAAATTTTGAGCTCATATGTTACAAAATCATTGGCTTTATTCTGTACTGTAAAATACTAAGTTCACTGTTTTAAATTGTACTGGTATAATGTAACTGCACAGGTGCAAACAGGTATAGCAAAGCACAGAAACTGGGCATTAGCCAGCATCATGGGCTATAGTTTTATTTCTGTTATTTGCCATATCATTGCTGCACATTATGCACACTAAACCTACAAAATGTAAAACATTTACGGATTACTAAAAAAGGACCTAGGATTTACTTTGATTAAGCATTAACAGATTGTCTTTCTTAAAATCTACAAAAATTAATTTTTTTCTGGAATTTAAAGTACTTTTTAGCACACAATTTTTAATCATGTCTCATCAGTACTATGGAATTACCCTTTACTGTTGACTCACATGACTGAATATGATTAATGGGCTAATTTGTGTGATTAGTATCTGACTCAGGTAATTTAGAGGACAAGACCACACATAATCTTAGGTATAGAGATGCCCTTTTCATTGCATTGGGAGAAATAACTGAACATGGAAATCCCTACCTTTCACAAACAAAAATCTAGTACAGGTGTGTTTAGCATGATAACTTCCTAAAGAAAGACTCCTAAGAAACCATATGAGTAATAACAGTTTCTTCAATAAAACTCCATCCACAAAAATAACTGCTTGATTGCTATACTATATCCAACATTCTGTAGTATCAAAGTATTTGGTAGAGACAAGACCGTATATGCAGTACTCTAACATAATTTTAACCATTTTTTGTTTACACTTTGAAATGCACATGCATGTATATATGTACACACGTACAGAGAATAAATCTTACCAGTGTGAATGGGCTGACCATCTTAGCCTTTTCCACTTTCTTCTTCTTCTTCTTTTCCTTGCTTAAAAGGTAAGATAGTATTTCTGTGAAATATTGTTACTTTTTAAATATACTAAACCTAAATGCAATATGTTAATGAAATTCAATTAAAATCTAATTATTAAATAATTTTACAGGAAACAATTTTGTGTAAAACTTATGTGATTTATTGAGCATTTTTAGGATGTTTTTATTTAAACCTCCAAGTACATAAATAGCATCAGCCCCTGACTGCTGTAAACATAAGTCAAGCTTTTCCCAGTTCACCTCTCTCAAGGGTGAAACACCACCTCCAAGGGCTGGTAGTTCCATTATCGGATCAGGGAAGTTGTGAACTGATGCAATATATAGCTTTTAAAAAGGGAAAGAGGAAGATAACTTACAAATCAAAATTTGGCACATAGGGGATGAGGAATAAAAAAAATGTTCAAGGTATGTAAAATACTGATTCCCTGCCATACTTTCTTTACATACAAAATTTTTAGCTGTTGATGTAGCTGTACCCAAGATGTTCATTCTAACATCATTTCTGTCATATTTTAAAATTGTTTTTCAATAAACTGTAGTCAACACTGTGGACATTTAGTCTTTAAAAGAAAAAGCTAAAAAATCCTTCTGTGCCAAATGAATATGTCAATCAATGCTATTCTCAAGATGATACAAAGCTTTCTGTTATTAGGCTTTCCTGATAAAATAAAATAAATTTAAAAAAAATTAAAATATAAAATAAAATCTAAAGGAAGATAATGTAATTTTATAAGCTTCAATACAGAACATGTTTACAATGTTGAAGAGTACTTACGGTTTGTCTTCAGATTCCTGACCCTGGCTGGATGCAGTGATCTCATTACTATTTCTATCTGCAGCATACTGCTTCTTTTCATCTTCAGAATGCATTTTAAATTTATTCAAGATAACTGCCTGCAAAATAACACTTGACCAAGAAATATACAACCATTAAGCCAAGGACAGTAATCTCAATGAACATTTGTAAGAAAGAAGAATATAGAAACTTATTACAATCAATAAAGTTGTTAATGCCATACATTGCAAATGAATCCTTGCAATGGGCAAATATAAATATGTTGAAACAAGTCCAGGTGTTTTGAGTTTGTTTACAAATATCTCTATTTTGTGTTTGTATCTGTCTGATAATTGTTGGTCTTTCATTTAATTTCATTTTAATGATACAAGCATCATATTTTCTGCAGTTCAGTACAGATTTATAAAATAAGTGAGAAACAATGTTTATTTAAAGGAATATACAGTTAATTGGAATTTTCCTGATTTTAGTTATCAATGAATGTTATAAATCATCTCTGATTCTTAAAAAAAGTTTATTGACATACCGTGAAGGTTGTTCTTGGTTTGCATCTAGTCCTCTGAAAAATTATTCAAAAATCAGCAGAATTAATATGGTTAAGGACACGCAGCATGATTGGACTTTGCTCTTCTTACGTAACACAGAGATGATCAACAGCTTTCTCTTGTTTTTTTTCCCCACTCCCATTGCCTTGCCTACTTTGAAAAGCAAAGCGTATGCACTTTGGACTCTGCTTCCCTTTTTCTAAAGGGAATATTTAGCAAAGTCCTTAAATACACTCTTATTTCATTATCACTCATGAACACAGCCTGAATAGTCTATTCTTCTACCAGGAAAAGTTCCCCTTACCCACTGTTGGCTTAATCACGCCCCTGAAAACTCCTAGGAATTCCTCTTTACCTTATTAGAGATGGTGCTGAATGCTCCAGGTAACTGTTACACTTGAAGATGAATCCATTCTTGAATACACAGTGAAAATGAAAACAAACAATACAAAAGGAGTGTTTTATTCTTTTGCTTCTTTTCCCTTCTTCTAAGTCTAATCCAGAAAAAAATGACCCATCTAGCCTGAAAGAAAACAAGATTTTTCTGTAGTGCATACTGTTTCTCATTTGACTAGCTGCAGAACAGCAACATGAATTTCAGACTCAGTTTAGGAATAGTTTGGAAATACCTATGGTTAGCAGAAATCTGCTCAGTTAGTACCCTTCTGATTTTTTAATGTATGTTCAGATTCTAAATCGAAACGGACCATTTATTTTATTGTGGAATGCATTGTTTTTTTCAGTATGTGTAGGCATTACTTCAACGAAAATAGTAACAAATAATTTAAAACATTTAAAAGAAAGTAATTGCACTTCTTAACTGTTATTTCAATGTAAATAGTAAACTATATACATTCAACACTTTTACAGATGTAAAATCTATGAAAAGTTAAATAAAAAACCTTGTCCTAGAAGCCAAGTAGATTTATATGATTTTCTCTGTAGGTCTCCTACCACTTTGCTCTTACAAAACTTACTTAATCTGATAATTAGCCAGAAGAGATAATTTTTGTCCCTTTTAGTCATGCACGTCTGTAATCTCAAAATTTTGCCAAACCAAGTATTTTACAATGTTTTGGAATACAGAGTCTTATCAGAGCGAGGATTACTTTAGAGTTTACCATTGTCAGTCAGGCAAAATATAAATGGTTAGTAAATATAAGTATTATGTGCTTATGAAAAGTTGTCCTGAGATATTTATATAGACTTCTGTTCAGAGCAGTTAATCGGGATACTTTTGGGTTTTAACTTGTGTGCCTAAGTGCTTTGCTGAACTTGACCTTAACGGACTGATCCAATTATTTCAGTGGGACATGAACAAAGTTGAATAACAGATTCTAGAGAATAGTCAGTTAATTTAAAAAAGTAAGAGTATATGCAGGTCTTTCACAACTGTTTCAGCTTAAAGGGAAAATGGACAAAACTGCAGGATCTGTCCCAAGATTCTGTTATCTCATTGAAATGTCTTAATGCTATTAGAGCACCATCATGATAAGAAAGTTAAATAGAAATAAATCAGAATAGCAATTTGTACCAGAGTTTCTGCATAAAGTGCAAAGAAAAGAGTTTTACTGCCAGTTTTATCACACTAGGAGCGGAACCAACCAAACTGATATTAAAAAAGTGGGGAAACTGGGAAATTACAGTATTTTGCACCTACTTAAGTAAGCTACAAAATTCTGTTATTTCTGTATAGCTTCTGTACTTTGAGTTTCCAGTGATAAAGCTTCACAGTTGCACAGAACTGAAGTTGATTTGCATTGCATGTCTACTTCTGGCTGCATTCTTTCCTCTGACTGATAAAATGGAAGAAAAGGTAACTTGGGCACCAATATTTTTCACTTGTACCCCCAGGGTTTTATAATAGTCTTCCTTGATTCTGCCCAGGTTCTGGCTTGCGGTGTCATTCATGCCCATGTGAAAGAGTGGCAGTGGACAGTAGTCCGGGCTCTTGACGAATTGTGGCACCCTCACAGCAACATCTTGAACCTTAGCTCCCAGAAGGCAGCATACCTCACATGATTCCCTGTCAGGCTGGTAGACGGGCATTAACAGAGCCCCTTAACAGAGTCACCCACTACAAGGCACTCTTTTTTTTTTTTTTTTTTTGTTATCCACTGTGTGCAGCTGGTACAGTTTCTCCTTGTAGGCCTTGCTCATGGGTTAAAGTTGTTAGAGCTTCCTATCTGTTTTTAGTTGTGATGCTGGTGGGTGGAGACTGAAGAAGAGCCCTGCTTTTGTGGGTCACCAGGATCCAAGGTGCCTCGTTCTCTGTGGTGTCCACTACAGAAGCATTGCTCCAAAACCATCTATTTCTGTCTCAGCTCCTCTAGTACTATGCAGCCTTTCAACTGTTACCTGCAACTCTGCCACCTGATGTAACAGATCATCGTTGTGGCACACCTTATGCAGGTACTTACTTTTTCTCCAGGAGAAGGGCCTGGGCACTCGTTGCAACCTACCACCTATACTGATGTCTCCTTCCTTAGCAGTTCTATCTGGGTGGAAGCATCAGACATCACAGGAGGTTTCTCCTGGAGCACTTCCCTGGACCTACAAGCAGGTAGCCAACTGCCACATCCTGCCCTGCTGGCAGCACTCCCCAGGGCCATTTAAATCTGCCACGGTCACTCGGTGTGCCTCACCAGCTGAGACTGACTCTGTTTGGACACCTTTTGCCATGCACAAAAAGCCTTTGTAAGCTGAGTAGACGCAACTCAAAAGTATTCAGCAGTTACTGATTAGTTACTACACACAAAAGATAACCTGAATTAATGAATACTAAATTGAGTGTTAGTATGCTCAGTGCCCTGAATAAGAAACAGAAAAAGTCTTTGCTGGCCAGGAAGCTCTCAGTGAGGTGAGGTAGGGCTGGTTTCTACTGCCCTTGGAATAGATCCTCAGCGTGACTCAATTGTCACCTTCTAAATCCCTTCTTTTTCCTTAGGATTTTATTCCTTTTCCTATACTAAGCCATCTTTAGTCCAGGTTTAGTCCAGGGACTGTCAACAGCTGCAGCTGGTGGCAGAGAGGACAAAAGAGTTCAGGAAGAAGCAAACACACACTGCTCCTAAGCAAGATACATTTATCTAAGCTTACTACAATTGTCAGGCTCCCTGCAGACTGGTTTTTTTCACCAGGTATCATTTGTATTTACTGCTTCCAGTTCCTGGGTACAAGATAAGATTTTACAGAGTGTTAACCAGCTACTGATAAATACACAATAGCTAGTATTTCTTAAGAATAAAGGAATTTTCCCTCAGAATAATTTGTTTATTCTAGGAAAAAAAATATGGAGCCTGGCTTATATTTGAAAAAAAGTTTTCTTCAGAGACCCAGAAATGCTCAAGAGTCATAACTTATTCTGGTATCTTGTCTGCAAGAATTATGATAAATCTGTTCTCAGACTATCAAACATCAACTATTTTGCAAGCCACAGGCTCTCAAGTCACTAATGAGTACAATTCAAGTTGCCTCATCATTGGCCAAACAGCTGCATAGCACTTAAATTTCAGCTTTTGATAGCTGAACTGCTTTATCGTACATATTTCAAGCTTCTTAAAGCATAGAGAATTTGTCCTCCCAAGTCGGTAGAACATTCTCACTGACAGCTCTGCTATGTAAAAATCTAAACGAGTCCCAGTCCTAGAAAGACTCAAAAAAAAAAAAAAAAGTTTCCTGTCTATCTTCACAGCAATGACTTTATATACTTATTAAGCAGCCATCATAGGGTACAGTGTTATAGCGCTTGATATAATTTTGTTAATATCTATGCTACAATTATATTATTATTTTACTTAAACTTATACCAGTATTCTAAACCAAAACTAGTTTCTCACCCGTTAGAAATACCATTTTTCTCTGGTCTTTCTTTTCAGTTAGAACTACTTCAGTTCTGACAAGCTGGCATATCATAAGATCATTAAAACATATTTTGATTGCAACAAAGCTTATTGGTCTACTCCCAAATATTATCCATATAAAGGGAAAAACAAGCTTTTCCCATGTTTCCCACTGAAACTTTAATTTAGTAGACTCTGCCTTGCAAATTAAAATTTCATCTTTTTACTTATTTCTTACTTATTTCTAAGCATAAAATTTGTATAAAAGTGACATACCAGCAGTATGACCAATGAAATATAAGAAGTGCTAAGCATGGCCAAACTCATAGGCTAATATTAGTAAACAGAGACTTCCTGCCCAATAAACAGTAGAGAGAACGAACACAAAGTATTTAACTAATCAGCAAGCCTCAGGAGTCTTTCCCAACACTTACTCCCCTTCCCTTCATGGACTGTGAAATCACAAAATGGTTTCTTGTCTACTTCCCAGACAGAACGGGACACGAAGGCTGGAGGTCAGAGACAGAAGGACTGGGGGGTGACTCCACAAAAAGACAATGTTCACAGGGACTCTTGAACCACAAGGCTTAGGATAGTGTTCCAGCACCATCAGAGAAAATTGAAGGAACACAGTGATCTCTGCTCGTATCCCAATTTCTTCACCCTTTGCACTCTAGATTTCTTTCTCAACTTCAACCAACTCAGCCTTGAGTCACTACCTCTGCTCAGTTTTCATTCTGTTTGCACACAATGACACATGACCCTGTGTGAAAGTCATGAGAAAAAATGTAATTCCTTGATTGCTTTTTACAGTTAACAACAAATAATGAATGACTAACAGCTCATCCTGACTGAATAAAGTGTTCAGAGCAGCCCTGTTTTCCATGTCGCTGTTCACTGTGAGCAAGTGATTTTGTTAGTATAGAACAATGTTCAAGGAAGCAACTTTAATCAGCTCATTTAAGCACTTAGTCAAACTGTAAGAAAAGGTCTATATCCCTTGCATTCAGTGTCTGTGCCTGGCACAGTGGGAATGCTGTTCCAGTAGAAGTTAGAGATCCTAAGGATCCACAGGTTGCCCCTGTGGGCAAGGTATGCTTATTTAATATCACAGGGATTCCTCGGTGGGAGCATCCTCTGGAGTTCCTTGTATAGTCAGTACTATGAAGTAGAACTGAATTTAGATAACGGATCTGTTTTAAACTACCCCTGGCGAGTATCTATGGGACTTGGTGGCATGCAAAGCCTTTTATCTGACTACTAGAGGAAGTGATCTGGTAGTGATTCCACATCATGGGCCATTTGCAGAAGACATTAAAGCATTTTCCATGGTGTCTAGGGACAGATATATTGCTAGGTTGTCCCACATCTTTAAGACAGACTATTTCTGCAGTGGTCACTCATGGGGCAATCAGTTCATGAAGCGGTCCATTGAGTTGACAGTTATAAGCAGGTGTGACCAGAACACCACCAAGTCCTATAACCAAAACTCATTCCATGGCATGATGCACATGAGTGAGAACATACCTGCCTAGTTTATTTATGTCACATCTTGGTAACATATTAGTACAGAAAGGTGCCTATTACTGTATGTGACAGGAACAGGAAGAATTTCTCATACACCAATTCAATAGTCCAAATCTAATGTGTATGTGAAATATATGTTTACAAGAACAAAAATTATTTGAAATGTGGTACACTTCACCTTGTCCCAAATATATCTGACAAATTCTCTTTTGGAATACTGGTGTGGTGGGTCACTTCACAGGACACAATTACTTTCCTAATTGATTTTCACCCATATTTATATTTCAAGTAGGCTGAACTATTTAAGAGTGGTAGATCTTTCAGGAAAAGAATACATACATGCCTCTGTAAGGTCTAAAAATGAAGATAAGTCTATTGTGTCATGAGTGCATGTATGGTCTTTTCATATACTGGGGGTTAGATTGGGTGATCACACTTAATTTGTTACAGTTCACCTTGTTCCAGTGAAATCTGGCACCCACCCTGACAATTTTATTTGGTTCCCAAGAGATTGAAGACAGGCAGGCAGAATAATGCTTACTCCAGGATCACACAGTAAGATAATCCCAATAAACATTTTAACCCCAAGATTAGGTAGAAGTTATTATTCTGTTTCTTTTTAGGTGCCGCTACTATGGTAGCATTGAAAGCATCTTTTGTGCTAGCATGGTATTTGTAGTAGCTATTCTAATAATAGCTACTGGGTAAAACTGAGTACACTGATCTCCTCCCAACAGATCACATTGGATACAGATAAGGACTTGGTTGGTATGCCATATTAGATGACTCATACATTAATGTTAAACCCTGATAGGAAATAGAAGAAAGCAATAATGACATTGTTCACCCATGAAAATTCCCTTTCTTCTTCACATATATTCATATCAATATATGGAAAAAGAGGGGTGAATAACAGAAAAAATGTATATTTATCTTCTATACAAGCAAAATACGAGTAGAAAAAATGGCAAATGTTACCAAAACCCTCTGTTCTGCATCAACTTTGATCTAGATGATAATAAAAACAGTCAGACTTTTGTCTTTCTTTTGATCTGGGTATATAATACCCGTCTAGGGCATTGAAGAGTAGGTTCTCTGCTTTTGATTGCTGGGTTTACCTTATAGTTTTTGCAGTGAACCATTTAGTAACTTGAGGGAAAATCTTGAAAGCTATACTGTACAGATGGATTTCTGTACACTCAGAGAGCCCTTATACTTCAATAGCAGTCACCCAGGACACAACTATCATATATACATAATGAATATGCTAACATTTATCTATCCAGAATAAAACAGGGATATATGGGAAACTCAGCCCACAACTATACTAAAAATTCATGTTGATGTGAAAACAAAATAGGTTTTTATGATCCAGTTATGCAGTTACAACCAAAACAGTGGCAAAAATAGTACTCATAGCACTGGCTACTCCTGCTTGGTCACATTGCTCCTAAAACTTGGGACATTGTAACAATAGCAACTGACTTGACTGCAGAGCAAGCAGGAGTAATTGCTTAAACCTTGAGGCCACTGAATTCAGAACTTGCAAAATGGGACTTTGGGGCCTGAAGGATTAGCTTTCCTTAACTAGTAAAGATTGCACAGCCTTTAAAACACTACCTCAGAGTAGAATATGGTTATCAGCTACATTGCAGGAAGATTCTACTCTAAGAAATTTAGTAGGTGGATGTTTCAGAACAGTTATCTGAGCACTGAAAGGAGATTTGGCTTGCAAGTTGTTCCATCTAGAAGAATGCTTTGAGAATGTACAATCATATGAATCCTGGAAAAACTGTTGGGATTGGGGAAGTATCTGAGTTAATAGAACCACAGTGCCTTTCAAATAGCAGTGGTACAAGGACTAAGCAACAAAGATTAATTCTGGGATCTGTGAATCAAGCAGAAGCACAACAGGAGCAGCTGCAAATTCAGCTTCAACAAACGGACAAGGTAATGAAGGTAAGAAGGAATGCAAAGAAATCTCAGTCCTGTGGATCTGACAGGAAGTCTGCACATACTGTAATTTTCAGAAATATGGTCATAAAGAACACATAGCCTCCATTTAAAAATAAAGATCAAAAGGAACCGAAAAGGGAAAAGAGCCCTCTGTGAGTTTAGCGCTTCATGTAAAAACAGGTGGTAACAGTAACTGCAAAAGACCCTTGGAAAATGTGATAAAAAGCTTCCTTTAAGGAACACTAATGGGACTGCAGGAAAGCAATATGGTAAAATTTGAGGAAAATAGGCAAAGATATAAGAAAACAGGATAGAATCCATAAATTCCTTGCTGGCTTGTTTTGTCAAGCCAAAGAAAAAAAAGACAAGGAGGAAGGAACAAAACCTACAGAACATAAGAGGTCCCTCTCAGTGAAGCCATCGATCACCATCTCTTCCTCTCGATAACAAAGACTAGGCTACCTGCCCCCATCTAGTGGTAAAATTCCAGTATAACGAATGCAAATAGCCAGTGACAATATTAGTACTGGGTGGTCAGGGAAAGAACATTCACCACCACTAGTGCCATGGTGTGAATTGATACCATAGTGTCAATAAATACTCATCAATGAATACCTGTTCCAGCTGGAACTCAATAAAGTGGAAAAAAGATAAAATTTTTATTATATGCATGAATAAAGGATGGTCAAGCAACTTTTAAGATACCTGCCTGCAGTTAAATAGCTGTCAAGTTCAGGAGTTTCTTTTGAGTATAGGAATGGGAGGATCCCTCTTACAAACAGCAGGGAATTATTGGCACAGCTTTACTGAAACAAAATGGATTAGCTGCAGATTTTGCTACGGATGTTTGTGAATTGGGACCGAACAGTGGGAGGTGAGGGTGGAGTGATTCCTGCAAGTCATTGATGCTTTGTTACTAAGAATCCGGAGGAAGCAAAAACAGTGGATATTTGGGTAACAGAATTTCCTCAAGTTTCGTGTGTCTAAGATAAAATGTGAAAAAATAGCAATTGTGTATTAATTGAAGGTCTAGATTCTCCTTCCCAAAAATAATATCAACACCCACAAGAACCAGAGGAAGGACTCCAACCCACCATCAACAATTTTACTGGAAAGCAAGGTCCTAGTACAGAGACCTGTAACTTAAACATCCCATTTTTTCCAGGGTTAAAAGCAAGGGCAAAAGCCTAAAAGTGGATTTTTAACACTTAAATAGGGTAGGCACCTCTGAGGTTGTTGTTGTTGGAAACATACCTGAAATTCTTGTAGCACTAAGCAGAATATCTCACTGATTTTTTTTGTTACTGACTTAGCCAATGCTTTCTTTGCAATTCCACTAGCAAAGCAAAACTGGTAGAAACAAGCATTTACTTATGAGGGAAAGCAATATTGTTTTATCCATATAAATCAATTCTTTCAGATCAAATGTATCAAATGGTGATGAAATTACCATCAAAATGTGTCCTGTCATATCATACATCAATGATGTGTTAGTATGTTGAAAAAAGAACTGAAAATCCAGGAATACACATAGTATCATTTAGGCTGGAAATTACCTTTAAGATCATCAAGTCCAACTGTTAGCTTCAGGACTGCCGAGTCTACCACTGAACCATGTCCCTAAGCACCACATCTATATGTTTTTTTAAATGCTTCCAAGGGTGGTGATTCCACCACGTCAGTGGGCAGCCTGTTCCAATGCTTGACCACCCTTTCAGTGAAGAAATTTTTCCTAACAGCCAATCTAAACCTCCACTGGTGTAACTTAAGGCCGTTTCCTCTTGTCCTATTGTTTGTTACATGGGAGAAGAGACCAACACCCACCTTGCTATAACTTCCTTTCAGGTAGTTGTAGAGAGCGGTAAGGTCCCTCCTTAAGCCTCCTACTCCACTCTGGGCTAAAAGCCCCCAGATCCCTCAGCTGCTCCTCATAAGCCTTGTGCTCCAGACCCTTCACCAGATTTCTTGCCCTTCTCTGGACATGCTCCAACATTTCAACGACCCTCAAAGCGAGGGGCCCAAAACTGAACACAGTTCAGTTTGGTGCAGCCTCACCAGTGCTGAGCACAGGGGGACAATCACTTCCATTGTCCTGCTGGCCACACTATATTGGATAAATGCCTAAGTAGTAATCAGCATTATTCAAAACACAGGTTTTAAAGCTAATCATGACAGAACTCACTTGATACAATCTGAAGTGAAATATTCAGAAGGAGTTTTAGGTCAGAAAGGGAGGGTGATGCTGGGATCACCAAAGGATAAAACTATGATAGTCCATGACTCCCCACAGCAAAACCTGTGTTAGATTCACTTTTGGAATTGCTTACATTTTTGTGAGAATGTGCACTCGCAGAAATCGGTAAACCACTAATCACATTAGTGAAAAAAATCTCACAAACCAGAACAGGAAGAATAGAAAGAAGCAAAACTGCACTAGTTCAAACAGTGGCCATCCGATAACCAGATTCCTGTAAGCTCTTTCATGTTCAGCTGGCCACTACTGATCTAGACCTTGGGACTCTGCTGTTTCAGGAACACAGAAATAAAATAAAAATTCCAGACTTTGCTTTGAGAATCTTAAGATCAGAGGGAAAGAACTCTATTCCATATAAAAAACCATGTTTAGCATTAGCATAGGCAATGAGCATTGGGAACACATCATTAGAGCCATTTTGCAGTAGTACATATCACACACCACTGAAGTATATAATCACTGGAAGAGTACAGATTGGATATGTATGGAACCCTAGGTTAGCTGGAGGGACATTGGCTTTTATAAACGAAGAGATTTCTGTAGAAGACAAGATTTTATCATCAGCTTTATATGGTTTTCAACCACTGAAGCAGAACATAAACGCCCTTTACCTGTTTATGTGTCTCTCGCCAGATAAAAGCTCTGTTGCTGACTTCGTGACACAGGATATTCAGTGTGGTTCACAGCTAGGTCCAGTTTTTAATCAAAAGGATGGAAAATCCTCAATTAGATATGCTGCAACACCTGTGAAAAATAAAAAGAGCTATCTGCCTTCACTCTGCATGATCAGTACAGCTACAAGCTCTGCCGACGATGTTAGAAGAGGAACCTACAGGAAATGATCTGGCTTTATAAATAGTTTTAGGCCGGATAGATCAAGCTTTAACTGTTTGGCTACCAACGTGGAACAAAGATGACCTACAAACACTGAATGGAAATCTGGTAGTCTATCAAACATGGAAAGGAAATCCTGAACATAGCATGCAAGTCATGTAAAAGCATAACAAAAGGAAAAATTCAGAAGCAACAGTATTTTAATAGTCAAACAGATGCCTTTGCCAAGGTTGTGGTGGTCCCAGTAAACTTAACATTTGAAGAAACACCCATTTTGAAAACAAAACAAAGAAAATCATATCAAGCAAGGTATCAAAGATCTAGCCACTATTACAGCACAGAAATGAGGAAACAGAGGGGCAATTACTATAGAAGCTAGTAAACAGATGCAGCATAGAGAGCATAGTGTGGCCAGATAATAAACACTTGTAGATCAAAAGGACTATATACACTTCAAGTAGATTTGTTTCAATAGGTGCATTAACACAATCATGTAGGAGTTGCCTGAATGCAAAAGAGAGTATTAGAAGACAGCTAGCTGACCAAACATGAAGAAGATGGGTGCATAATTGCCTAACTTGTGCTGTGAATAGCCCCACTAAGAGAAAAACAACATTAAAACATTAGAGAATACATGAACCACAGGCTAGGATACAAACAGACTACACTAAACCATGTGTAGTCCCACCTACCATGCAAAATGAGATTAAACATTGTAGGCTAATACTAGATCCACTGAAAAAATGAGTTGAGGTAGTTCCAGTAAAAGCTACAGCTAAGTCTACCAGAGTGCAACCATTTAACATATTTTCCAGATGGGATTTAAACTAATAAATTAATTTGGAGCCAGGAAAATATTTTCAAGGGCAAACCATCATGGAATTACATGGAAGCCTGGGAAGAAAGGTTCCACATTGCTGGGAACTCCCAGTTCAAGGTGAATTGAATGCTGCAACAGGGCTATAAAAATAGCACTGGGCAAAACATTGAAAAATTACAGAAAAGCTTGGTTTTTCACATCATGATATGCTATCCTGTGAGCCACAACAGCTTCTCAAAAGCTCACGTGATTTAGAGCTCTCCCTGGGAGAAAAAAAAAAGACTGCCTAATGTTTTAACTGAAGAATGGATACAGACCCTATCTAAACACTGGAAAGAGATTAATGTTGTTATGGCAACTCAACTGGGAAGGAAAGCTCAGTGCATGTATAAACAAACAGGAACAAACCACTACTCTGCAGAATGGCAAGGAGGATGGAAAGTAATGTTCCATATTTTCCACTCAAGTTTAGTCTAAACTGTAAATGGGATGGACTAGCCCCAATTGTGAATAAAGCAGGACCTTACGCATATCGATTAAAACTCCAGGATGGAAAAATGTCTAAGTAGTTCCAGTTTCAATTTTAATCATGGGAAGGTAAATAAGTTAACACAAAGCAAGAATGTTATGTTATAGATATTGTTATTAAAATTTAACAGTGAGTAAGGCATATGGGAAATCTCACCAGAATCATTGCCAGCAGAAAGACTATTAAAAGAAGCAGCAAAAATTAACGGCTTGTCTTTGTCTGAGTGAAGTTGGCATATTTTTATTAATAAATTAAGTTAGGTTCAAAATTATGAATATTTGGGGAGCAGCAAGCACCCTTCTTGTTGATAACAGACCCTACCTCTAGTGGCAATGAAAAGCTCTTTTGTGACAAAGTTCATGAAAACTTTGGATAAATGTCTCTACCTCTTTAAGATTATGGCAGACAAGTGTGAAGGCTAAACTATAGCATCTGTGATTCATGACACCAAAAATAATTTTATGATTTTAACAAATGTCTCTAAGGGAATGTGTTATGGGGGCTTGATGCAGCATACAAATTTAACTTGCATATTTTATTTCTATTTACTTGGCTAAAACAGCCACACCAACTGAAACACTAGTGGAAAACACCAGATACGGTTAAACCAAGTGTGAAAGCCAGAAGCCAAGTAGAAACTGAAACAAAGAAGGTCAAACATGTTCAGTTCAGAGTTTTGTTGTTGCTGTTTAACTTTTTAAACCAAAGATTCCAGCTGACAGACAAGTCACAGTTTTTGGAATACAAGATACGATTCAGTGGCAGCAAATTAATAGAGTGCATAATACTGTGAGCAAAGCATTTACTTCGACTTTTCCAAAGCAGAACAGATATACTCCTTTTATTAAAGGGACATTCACAACACTGACCCAGAAATGGATTCCGTATGACTGAGTACAACATATGAAGATGGTTTAGGGGTACTATTTCAGAAGGAGTAGAAGTTGCAACCAGAATTCTGGACACTCATGTAGAAACTTTGACTAGTAAGTTATCAAAAATCAGGACATATATGCAACATTCAAAACTCACGAAGTAAATATAAAAATACATCTTTGAATGTTATTTACCTGAGATTTAACATTGTCATATACAAATAAAAATATGGATAGAAGTAGCAAAAATGTTAGTTTTATAGAAAGAAAAGTACTGGAACTAGGAAGTTGTATGAACATTGTTAAACTACTAATAGCGTAGTAGATTCTGTAAACAATCACCAACACACAAGTTATGGGACAGTCAGTGTGTAGGATGGCCAAAGTTTCAACCATTAAAATGGGATAGAACTGTGATTTCAGGAGAAATGAAGGCCAAGATACTATACAGGAGGTATAGAGATGATTGTAGAACAGCACATGCACAATCCACATTGCTGTTATCTGAAGAGATCTATCAGTCACTGCACAGAAGCTAAGCAGCATTACTGGTGGTATATTAAGAATGCAGAAAGGCACTGTAAGAAATGGGTCTATAGCCACTGAGGCCTGTCATGTAGGAATGCAGTCTGAAGAAGCCCTCCCCCCCCCCAATATAAACAGAATACTGCTCCTCCAATAGCAGTAACTACTTGTAAGTGGAGCCAATTAGCAGTTAATGATCCTAGGTTCTATGACACCAGATATGGATACACGTTATTGTTTCTGTGTCTGTTTCAGTAGGAATTGCCAGAAAACCATGCTCCATGTAGGGAAATAAGCATATAATAAAATATAAGAAGAAATAAGAACTGTAACACCCAGAACACCACCAACCTGGGACTAATTTGAAATCTTTGTAACAAAAATGTTAAGGCATCACAGCGAATAGAGCAAGTAGGTAAAAAAATTTTATGAATACACACCAAGCAGTGAAAGGACATATCACTTTGGAGAATCAACAGCCATTAAGATCAGGAACAGATGCAGAAACCCTGATTCTACCACAATATTTTTAGAGGATAGTCAAGTACTGGTACAAGAATGATGTGTTATTTTAACCATAAATCATCACCTGTGTATTAACTAGCTGTCTTTTTGTTACAGCTCATAGCATGTCTTGTAGTGTGTGACAGAAGTTCCTGGGGCTAATCTGTAGTTAAACAATTGCAAAAAACCTACACTGATTTTTCAAGAAAACCACGAAACAAGGCTAGAGCAGGGTAGCACTCAACCTTCTTGCTCTGAGGCAGTACCTAGCCCTGAGCCAGCAGAGCTTGAGACTGGGTTCAGAATAGAGGCATAGGGAACAGAGTTTCCATCCCATCATTGACAGGAAGCATACCATGGAAATAGGCTTCTACAAGTAGAAGTATACTAAGCACAATATAATCAATATTTGCTTGCCTTGATCCCAGACATAAGCACACTAAAACAGCAAACCCAGCAATAAAATACAAGCATTTTGTAACACAGCTAATTATACGAATAATGTGGAACCACAAAGGGACAAAGACTTTGGATATAGTTTCACAAAAAAAAGATTCAGAAAAATATATGCTAGTAACAAAACCTGGAAAATAAGAATGAAGGCTGCAGAATAAGCAGGAAAGAAGCCTGGCAAAATCAGAGCAAGTTCTAGTCCTGAAAGTAAAAGGTTAACTATTGGCAGTAGATGAGATCCTCTGCTTGTTTTGATTGGGAAGGGGTGAGGAACATTAAAACATCAAGGATGACCATGGAAGAGTGGGGAGAAAAGTCATCCACTTCAGTTCTGTCCTTACTGAAGGGCTCTTGAGCCTGGCCACCTCAACATCAGCAATTCAGGCCCTCAAGAACCACAGCAATCAACACAGCATACACATCAGTTGCAAAAAGGGATATACTGTTCCTGGATGTATAGGAAAATTATATATCAAGGTTTGACTTGCACATCTGTGAACTGAAAAGATCTTAACATATTTTTATCATCTACCTACCTGATCAAATGAGGCCACCAAGTGGCAATGTAAATATTCAAAATCACAAAGGAAAAATGTAATACTTTTTAATAACATAAGAACTTTAGAATATGCAAGAAGAATAGTCAAAATAAACAAACATTGTTTATATTTATGTGCCCTGACAATCTCATTTATCATTTGCAAGCACGGATTTCAAAAGCTGTCTTCCATTGTTTAAGCCACAATGCCTTCAAATATCGCTTTCCTAATCATTTCAGACAAGCAATCTTAAACTGACTTGCACTAAGTTTTAAAATCATAGATTGAATCCTATCCTAAATCACAAGCATGCATCATCTTTCAGTGTCTACTTTTTCTTGGCCAACTCTACTATCATGATGTCTTCTTGTAGAATTCGGGTATCGTTCCTGTTCTCCTTCTGTTCGTGACTGTCACTCAAGTATGCTATAAAAAGGCCTATGGTACTCTCCTTTCCTCAATTCCTTGCACTCCCTCCACAGAATTAAGTATCAGCAGAATGCCAAAACAGAAGGTGGATGGAATTCCATCTTCTAAAACACCCTCAAAACTTTTCTTTTAAAGCATCCTGTTTTCCTAAAGATTTCTTTAAGACTTAAAGATAAGCAATAATGCTGAAGTGCAAGGTCTACAAATAATTTGACAAATGTACTGATTCTGAGAATTCATTCAAGACAGATTGATTTGAAAAAGTGTAACTAGAACTCCAAATGGTACCTAGCGGGTACTGTACCATCAGTACAATGAGATCGGTAAATCAATATCACAGATATGCAGAGGATGCTGGCAAAAAAACCCAAAAAAATCCCAACAACCCACAACAAAACAAAAAAAGCTAAAAACCCTTCATAACAAACCATGAACTTTAAAACAGCAAGCATGTATGCCTCCCACATATACACAAAGCTAAGCAACTGATGGAAATCCATGGGATGGGCTCCAAACAGCACTCTGAAAAAGCAATAGTAAAATATGTCACATCTCATACCAATATGTGCCATAACAGATTTGTGGTTTGCTCCTAACCAAGGAAGTCTTACATGATATCTTGATATCAAGGTTTTCTCCTACTGCAAATCACAAGCAATGTCAACTTGTTGCAGGTTAACTTCAGCCAGCACCTAAGCTACACACAGTCCAGTGGGATGGGAGAGAGACTTCGAAGGGCAAAAGAGAAAAAAAAAATGCGGGTTCAGTTCCAGATAGTTTAATAACCAAAGCAAGGCAGCGCATGCAAGCAAAGCAAAATAAGAAAAACATTCACACCACAGGTAGATGTTTAGCCATTTCCAGGAAAGCAGGGCTTCATCGTTTGTCACAGCACTCTCCAAACTATCAAGCTGCAACAAGGTCTTTTACCATCTCACACCAACACACTCTTCATGCCAGTCCCTCTACTGCCTTCTCCTCGTCTCGTCTCATCCAGGGCATACTCTCTCTTCTCTTGCTTCTTCCTCTTTCTGCTTCTTCCTCGGCTGCTCCCTCTTCGTTGGCTCTCAACCACTTAACAGAACCAGCCACAGCTGCACCTTATCTACATCGGCCAACCCACCGCCCCTGAAGCCAGCCCACAGTTGTATATTATCAATGCTAATTAACCCAGCTTCATTCCTCTACAATCGCTCATAATAGTTACTTAAGATGACAAGTGCTGTAATCTCAAATGTCCCCGCTTCCTTATTCTGTCCCATCAACTCACACAGATGCAGCGTTGTCATTAATACGGTGTATCCATATTATGTATTCTGTATTCAGAAACCTTAGAGCTGAAAGTACTTGGAATAATCCTACACGGCAACTACCAGCTGTGAATCAAAAAAATCTTAGGCTGGAAGGAAGTCATTTTTCTACCTGCTCACAGCAGGGCCAATTTTGGAGTTAGATCAGGCATGGCTGATTCTTCATCCAGTTAAGTTTTGCATATCTCCAGGACAAACATCACAGAGCTGCTCTGAACAATCCATTCCAGTGTTTGAACATCTTTGCTGTTAATATTCTTTCCCAATATCTATCCCTTGCTGCAGCTTGTGACAATTACCCCTTGTCTGTTTGCTATGCACTCCTCAGAAAAGCCTGTTCCCTCTATCCTCCCATTAGGTAGTTGAAGGCAGTAGGATTTTCCCTTCACCTATTTTCTCACAGACAGGCATCAAAAATGCAAGAGTTAGTATAGTAAATTTCCTGAGCTTTCTTAAGTTTAAGGCAGCTGATGATATTAAATTTATTAATCTTTTAAATTCTTTTAAAGTCTTCTGGAACCTTTTTACAGTTCCTTCTTTGATAAGACAGTAGTAGAAGACAAATTACATTTGAAAGAAAGCAATGATATTTGAGAAAATTCTTGTACTGGAGGACTAAAACTAATCAATATTGAACCCTAAGGCTTGATCCAACAGATAAGCCTGATATCATCTTAAATGTCTTTCAAGTATAAAAAAGTTGTAGTTTCCATAAACAAGGCAAAGGAGAAGAACAGAGAAGATACTTTGCTTTTGATATATCTATAGAAAAGTTCTCCTGTTGTTTGGGGTTTTGTAAAGCATTGATAATTATCCAGTATTATTTTTTCATAATTTCCAGAACAGACCATGCAGCTGAAATCACTCATCTGCAGAGTGATTCTACTTCACCCTCAGCTTGAACTTAATCAAAAAATTACTCAAGCTGCACGAATCTCTTAATAGTAGATACAAAGACAACAGTCCTCAACAAAGACTCCGAGTAGCACAGAGAAACATGAAGACAGGTTCTTTATTTCCAAGTCAACAAGTAACATTTTCAACATTTTCCTTTGATTGTCTGAAAGAAAAAGTAAAGAACAAAAGCTTGTTTCAATCTCATTCTAGTAATTTCATACCCCCAAAAATTGTTACTCTTGCTTTCAGAGCAAAGAAAGTATATCTTCATTCAGGTTTACCTGTGTCCCTACTTCTTTTATGCTGTTTTTGGAGAGGTAAGGAAGAGGCAGGAAGCAGAACAATGAACTACCTCCTAGTGAATTTGAATTAGAATGTGTTTAGGAAAAAAAAAAAACCAAAACACCCAAGCCAGGATGAAGCTTTACCTTAAGGAAGGCAAAACAGTTTACCTACTATGTGATACAAAGTTCAAAGTTGTTCAGCTACATACTCAGTGGGGTGAGGACACAGCATGTCAAGTAACTTGATAATATTCGAAGTTTTGGTAAATGGTAACAACACTTGAAACAATTTATGCAATATTTTCTGACAAAAAAATTCACTTGTATGTTACTACATATGAAAACATAGCCATCTAGAAGGAAATCTACTGTTTAAAGTTCCTGTGTCAACACAAATCCTCTTCAGGTAACGTAATTGGCAGTCAATAAGTGAATACAGTTCTGTTTGACAGCATCTCTACGAAATAGCTGCATATCTGCAAGTGACACTCTCCAAGGAAATCATAGTCCAGTGGGGGTTTGCATGTGTATAAGTAGAAGTGTTCCCATTTCATTAATAGGAATGGAGAGCTTTGACTAACAGACACATTTAGGAATATCACGTGCACAACTCAGTAGAATAGTTGTGCCACAACTTATGTCACCATTCATCCTTATCGCACACAAATGAAGTTATTCTTTTAAGCAGAAAGGGAACTTACTCCCCTAAAGGAAAGAAAACAAAATAATCCATACAGCTTCATATCCCCTCAACTATCCAGGAAAACCCACTCCTTCACACCCCACAAAACACAACAGATGTACTGCTAGCTTTCCTTCGAAAGTATTGTTTAATCCCATCTTCCAGTGACTCAGGCTTTGTTTTCTTCTCTGTCTTGAGAATGAAACGGCATCAAGGCATAGCCCTGTAGCGAGGGCTCTTCCAGGCATGCTCAGCAATAACGCCTTTGTTCGGAGCGGGGACCGGCGCCTCTGTTCCGGCTGCGAGAGCACATTACCATTTCGCTCACATATTCCCGCAAGCGAGGCCGCTGACGGTTACCTGTGCCGTAAAGCAGCATCTAACGGGTCAGAGCTTTAACTCGCAGCCACCGCAGCCTACAGCCCGAGGAGTTCTCGCATCCCAGACAGCGACTCGCCAAGAAGCGAGAGAACTGGTAACGACGCAAAGACGACTACGATTCCCGCAGGGCTACGGGGCTTACTGGGGAGCCCAGAACCCTACAGGCACGTACCCAGCGAGGGGACACGAAGGTGGATCAGGGGAAAGGAGCGTTTGGCGGACGGGGAGCGCAGGGAGTCTCCCACAGGCGGCACCCCCCGCACCTGGCGGGGCGCGCCCGGCCCGGGAAAGCGCCCCCGCTGCCCTCCCGCCACCGCAGGTGCCGGCGCCGCACCCTCCCCCGGCAGCTTCCGCTGGCGGCGCGCGCCCCTTTGAAGCACCGGCCGCGCCGCCGCGCCCCTCCCGCGCGCTGATTGGCTGGCGGCGCCGGCGCTCTGCGGCGCCGTGGCCGCCCGGAGCGGGGGGAGGGGGCGCGAGCCGCCCCCGCCGCGGGGACCCCGGCGTCTCCTCTGCCGCCCTGCCACCCGCCTCGGGGCGCTGCTCCCGCGCAAGCCGGGCGGCGGGAGGGGGAGCGGGGCCGAGGGCGGCAGCGACACTGGGGCCGCCTCCTCGTGCGGCGGCGGCGGGCGCAGCATCCTCGAGACCGAGAGGCCGGGAACAAAGGCGCCGTGCCAGCCCCGGCGGCTTCTCCAGCCCCCAGCGGAGATGGCGTCCCTCGGCTTAGGGGGGCTCAACGTCCCCGCCCGTAGGAAGAGCGTCCCGTCCCGCAACGCCGCGGTGGAACGGCGGAACTTGATCACGGTCTGCAGGTAAGCGCCGGGCCCGGCCCCGCCCTGCGCCGCCCGAGGGGACCGTGCCTCGCCCTCCCGCCGCTCCGGCCGCCGGCAGCCTGGCCTGAGGGGACCGTGCCGCCCCCGCACCGCGCAGGTGACTCGCGGTCGCTCGGGGCCGGAGCGCGGGAGGCAGCTCCCCCGCAGCCGGCGGCTGCCCTGCGGGGGGAGGCCGGTGGAGGATGCCGGCCGCGGGGGGGGGCGCCGGCTTGCCAGGGGCACGTCGCGGCGAGAGAGGGCGGCGGTTGCCTCCGCCCTGACTCAGCGGCTGCGGGAGCCTCCGGCTGAGGGGCGCTCCCACGGCGGCAGGGGCACACCTGGCGGCGCCGCCGGGCGCACCGGGCCGTTACGCTGTGAGGCGGGAGCCGTTTGCTTTCGCACCTCGGCTGCGCTCCCGGGCGAGGCGTCCGCCGGAGCCAGGCGGGGCGGGCTGAACTCCCGGCGGCGTTGAACGGAGGCGTTCATCTTCGTGCGAAGGGAATTGGTGGGTGTCGATTCCTCTTAAATGGATGCGGCACGGCCGCCTTTAAAATTTAGGTTTAATATGTTATTGGACGTGAAGTGAAACCTAAAACTGTTTTTGCAAGCCGCTGTAGAAGCTGCTGGCCGTGCGGTCTGGCTAACGCGCCGCTGCCGCAGCAGCGGTCCCGAGGAGGCTGTGTTCAGGGGATATTTTTATCTCCAAAATCTAGATCAGGAGACTGCAGTACAGGCTAGATCCAGTACATTATATTTTTTTCAAGCATCTTAGTGCTGAGCTTATACAAGCTCAACAATACTTGCTATGGCTTTTCATGTAAGCCTTTCCACTGCCGTCGTTGTTGAATCCATGCAGCATTTCCAAGCGTGCAGTACTGACCCATTACATCATGGCAAACTTTTAAAGACATGAATATATGCTGGTAGTGATGACTCTGTTAGTTCGTTTGTTCCAATTGCTAAATCTTTACGTTATCAGACCAGTTTGAATATTATCTGGAGAAGGTCTTCAACAGATTCATATTAGCTATGATAATAACTTTAATACTCACAAATTTTAATAACATACCAGGACAACTATTAGATAGTCTTGTACCCTCACTACTTCATGCTGCAGCAGTATTTTTAAAAAGACTTTAGGACCCCATAGTTGTCATAGTCTTTTTTTCCACCTTCCCCTCGCTTGGCCCCCACCCTCAAGCTTTTATTGTACATTGGTAGTAGGCTTTACAAAGTGTGAATTGTATCATCTTGCTACTGAAAGGAGTTTCCTTCAATATTCCTTCAAGTCCTAGTATATTCTGCCTTTTCCCAGGCTTTTATGCTTACCTCTACGCTTACCTCAGAAAAAGAAATGCAACAAAAACATAGAAAAAGGTTTCTATCAGACTTGCTGAAGCAGATCAAGTAGAAGTAACAGAAGTTTTCAGTTTCACTATTGTTACCAAGACACAGATATTGCCAATCTGCAGGCTTGGGAAAACACCAGTTTTATCAAGTAATGACATAATTTTACAAGCTATGAACAGTTCTTTTTAAAGGATTATATTGTATTCTACACAGTTTGTTGTTTTTTTCTGCCCCCTCATTTGAAGGGAACTCTTCTGTACTCTGTGCTCTTACATTTTCTTTTTCAGTTTGTTTTTTTTCATGTCCTTGTCCTGCAGTTGAAATGATGTTGTAACTTATTTAAAGGTGCTTAGAAATCTAAGGGAATTCAGTCAAGCACAATGAAGCAAGGAGCTACTGCAGAAACTACTTTCAGTTGGTGTATTTGTATTATTTTCAGTAAAACAACTTAATTTTGCTTCATCTCCATGAAACCTGAAGTTCCTAGTTTGTGAATACACCTAAAATTTGGAAACGGTTATGAAGAAAATGGAACTGCGTTATTATGATGTGCATACATTTATTTATATTTTTATTCTTCTGCTAGTCTAAGAATAAATGTTTAAAAATTTTCCCAGCTTTACTGTAGCTATTAACACATTTTCTAATACTGAAAAGTGTTATTGTTAGGAATAGTCAAATTACTATCAAAACCAGTAGGATAGTAGTCCTTTCCAATCAAAATCCTATGAGAATGTGAAATAGTTCTGGTAAAAATAGCACCAATGAATCGAGTCAATTAAATTTGGATGGGTGTGGCTTGCTAACCAGTGAGGGTGAGAAACCACTATGAAGATACTCCTCTGATTTACCATGTTAACAGTCTGATAATTTAATGCTATGTTTGTCAAAGCTTCATTATAGCAGATTTTTACTTAATAGTTAAGCCAGGCTTTGGGTTTTTAGTCTTTTCTTACAGTGGTGATCTAACTGCTCATGCAGATGTGGATAGTTTCCTGTATTTACAGCTAAGCAAGGAATAGTTTGTTTCCACTAAAATACTGAGTGGCACTGTAGCCATGGGAAGTAACGTAGTTAGTTAAGTTCCATAAACCAATTGAATGTGAAAATGCATGGTTATGTTTGTGCAGCTGCATAGCCATGGTTTAAATTGCAATAAGGTTTAGGATTTTTTTTTTTTATAAGTAATATATTTTCTAAGCTCTGTCTCTCTCCCTACCTTTTTTTCCCTAAGGTTTGATGCCTTCCATTTTCCAGTAAGTGACGCTGGAGTTTTGAGGTTGTTTACCTTGTTTGAATCTAGTCTTCCCTAAGATTTATAGATCAAAGGTCCACAAAGATACAGAACCATGAAGTGAGGGTCATAGTTTAAATACAGCATTTTAACACAGAATTGAACAACACTCAGGAAATGTATTTTTAAAATAGTGACTCTGGTATTATGCATAAGAGCTTTTGCAGTGACGTTGACCCTTACCTGAACTACCTGGTTTCATGTCCAAGCCATGTTTTCTACTATAAGGGATATTAGTTTGAAATCTCGGGGATTGTTCTATACTAATAATTTATGTTCTTTAAAATGGCATTTTAATGACATTTCCCAAATTGCAAGCCAAATAAATTTGACAGAATTCTTCCATTCATTTGAAAACTCAGAGGAGCATGAATCTGACAATGAAAACTGACAAATTCATATAGCAGTCAAATTTTCTGCCTATTTGTCTCTTTTTCATTAGAGGCTTATTGCTGTTTAGGAAATAAGCCTGGGATATATCTACAAAAGGTTTGACTTTGGTTTGAAATTATTGAAGAAATTTGGGAGACCTTCTTATGCATCTGGCAAAACTGGAAGAACCTACCCCAAAAAGACTGCTATAAATCAATCTTATTCAAGAATGTTTCCCTCTTACATGATTTGGAAAGTCTTTCTAAGGTTGGAGAATGCTGCTGTTTCTGCATCTTTTTTTTGCTCAAGGAAGACTGGATTCGTGACTGAATCTGAAAACATCAGAGTTCAGGAAGGCTGTTTAGAAACACCGATACTGGAATCTCTCTAATAGCAGATACCTTATGGGGGATGAAAAAAACCCCAACAAAACCAGCCCCAAACAACCCTATTGTTGTAGTGATAAAATGGGAAATAATTGGATAAAAGACCTTTTTAAAGAGTCTTGAAGCAACAGGTATTGGAGCTGTATTACTTGTCTGTTCCTACAGGCCACCCAAAAGTTCATCTTAGAAAATTTTGTTCTCAAGCCACTCTACTTGCTCATGCCCTTTTGTTACAATTTCTCTGTTAACCTGTGAAGTGTAGGTAGATTGTTGTGTGGGAGTGCAATGCTGCTATAGCAGTCCAGTGGAGAGATGATGAAGTTGGGAGCAACAAAGGGAAACAAGAAAGCTGCTCTATCTCTGCCTACTTAGACATTTTTTCTTCATAGCTCTTGTGTACATTAGACCTGAACTTTTCTTTCTTGACTTTCACTCCCCAAGTGGTTCCACGTAACTGTACAACAGCATGGGCTTTTTTTTTTTTTTTTTCTGTTGGGCTGTATACTGGAAGCAATGTATGAAGCATCTTTCATGATTGAGTAAAATTACTTACCCAGTGCTTACAGTGTAACCTTTTTTCAAAGACATCACTTCTACATACCTTAAATCCTTTTTCCAATCTGTGTGATCAGCATGGTGAAGTGTGACTATCTAACACGCAAAATGTGCTTGTGACTTTTAACTTGCACTTAGAATTATGTTTGCCTCTCTGTAGTACTGGAGAAAAAAAAATCAACACAGAAGTATTTGCCTACAAATTTTTTTAAATCTCCAAAAAAAATATATCCAGTCAATGAAATTTTGCATGGTAGCACTGTTATCTTCCTGGTCAATGGAAATAAGGTGCACATACTTGCACTCCCTTTCAGTTCCTCCTAAAAGCCAATTTCAGCTAAACTTGACATAAAGGTTGTTTAGTCTTTTGGTAAAAGCGTAGAGTAGAGAGATGGGAATTAATATTTCTATGGAGGGCATGGTGGCAGTAATATGAGCACTTAAAAAGACCACCATTAATGATGATGAGCTGTTAGACTGTCATTTCTAATCAGACCCTAGGTATTTAAAAATTGTGTCCTTAAAACTAGATAGATTTTTTTTCTTCAATTACAGAATGCTTTAAAATAATAATAAAAAAATTATCTGTGATTTTTAGAAGTGTGTGTGAATTGCTTATAAGTGGTTTTTCTTGAATGTCTGTGTTTCTGAATGTGTATCATATACAACATTAATCAGTGAACTTTTAAGTAGGACACTGAAGAGACGAAAAGTAGGCATAGCTATATATTATACTTTACTTTGTTTTGCAGTTTATGGATGACAGTGTCTCTGAGTTTTAAGATTATATTCCTATATATAGTCCAGTACATTGTATTGCTAACTTATATATGTACCCGTGAGTGAATGGTATGCTGCACCTTCTGTTTTTCAGATCTGCATGGCGTGGGAAGAGCCTTCTTGTTACAGTTAATACCGATTTAGTCATGTAATTGCTATATACATTTGTCTTTCAAAATTAAGGGCGTTTTTTTAGATAATTTCACAGCTCTGGTATAGCTTTGAGGAAGCAGTCGTTACTGCCATTACAGTAGTCAATAGCAATGATACTGACTAGGTAGAAATTTACTGTTGGCCATGCATGTCTCTCACTTACTCAAAATTGGTTGGAAATGTGGAGGAGTTCAAAACTGAGTCATAACTTGGCACTGCAGAAGAAGCTTCCTCCCCCACCCTTCTTATTCCTAATTCCCATCCTGCCAGAAATGCTACAACAATAGAGGCCTGCAGGAAAGGTAGGATGGGGAGTCTTTATTCAGAAGTTTACTTAGTATAATGTAATTGAGTTGCAACTCTTGAAATATATATGTCAATTCATTTTGAGCATAATTAGTTTCATTTACTAAATGAGCATCAGGAGGCTGTGCTAACTCCACTAAAAAGTTATGCTACTTTTACAGTATGGAGCATTTGAGAATAGTACTGCTGGTTTAAGGAATCACATTCCTCCTATGCCTATATAGTATACCGTTTCTTCAGCTGTGCTGTATAACTGTTGGTTTTGAGATGCTGTGAAGCATGTTTATTACGAGTGTATCCATATTTAAGAGTCACTTCACTCATCCTGTTAAGTGCTGAAAATCTAGATTGGTTCATAAGCCCCATTAAAAAGTAGAACTGGCGTAACTGAGAGAGGGAACAGGGTGCTCAGTTTGATATGAGCAAGCAGAGTGAGAACTTCCTAAGCTGGTACTCTTGAAATTTGGGTGTTGTGAAAGCTATCGCCTCAGACGGTGGTATGGCTTCATTAATGCAAATAAGGATAGTTGCAGAAAATACAATAAATGCTCAAAATAAGTGTTACATTCAAAGTTGAGAACATATGAAACTTGCCTTGAAACTGAGAACTGAAGAACAAGGAGCAGAAAGGAAAATAAAAATGGGTTATGATTAAAATGAAGGCAAGAGAAAAATAAATTTTTCCTTCATTTCTTGGGGTTTTAACTGTCTTTTTCTTAATAAGAATGAAACTGTTTAAGTGCAGGTGTAACTAAACGCAGCTAACTGGCTAATTGACTAGGTTTTTACACTTTTTATTGTTTTTATACACTAGTTTTTTATACTTTTTACAGTGGCTTCATTCAGCCTTTCCAATTTCAAATGTTAGATAATTTAAATTGATAATTTTAAATTTCTGACATAATACTGAAGTATTATTCAGGGTTTTTTTATTATTTTTATTACTGAAGTATTATTCAGTAATTAATCAGTATGGTGCTGAATAGTGAGTACCACCATTCACAGGGAAATCAGCCTAAGTTAGTACACAGTGTTAACGGTGCATAAAAATTGATTGTTTTACAATATGTTTGGATTATTCTTGCATTAGGATGAAATTACAGTGTTCTCATAATAGGATAAAGTTTATACTTCTGACTCTTGGGCATGGATTTTGGGAATAAAAGAAGCATTGAAATGTCAGGCAAAAATTGTGATGTTTAGGATTACAAAGAAATTGGATGCTTTTGAGTGCTTCTTTTTCTACAGCTTTATTGAAATGGAGAAGAGGAAAATAATTAGAAAATAATTAGCTCACTACTACATAAAAAGTGTAGGGATTTTAGTTTTTCTTTTTGTTTTTCAGGCTTTATGCCTAAGACCAATGATGATTGTATTTCTAGACTATTTCTTGATGTGGTATGTGTTTGTGTTGCTCTGACTGAACTTGAAATCATCAAGGTGGTTTTTTTGGTTCTTTGCTCATTTGGTTTATACAAACTACTGTCCTGCTATAGAGGACCAATAGCTATCTGTATAATCTATGATTGTTCTGTGCTTTTGCTCTAGGTTTTCAGTCAAGACTCTGATTGACCGTTCCTGTTTTGAGACTATAGATGATACTTCCCCTGAATTTAATAATTTTGCAGCCATTCTGGAACAGATTCTAAGTCATCGACTGAAAGGTATGTTAATTAACTTCCTTACTGGTGATGTTTTTTGCCATGAGAATCTGTTCATGTGAAACCAGTGTTCATCTGTGGAAACTCCTTGATGCTGAATTAAAGTGTTGGCTTTGTGTGCGTTCCTGATTGTTTGCATTGCTGTGGAAAACTGAAGGAGATGGTTTTTGTGAAACATGTTTCCAATGGTCTTGTTAAAAGCCTTCTTGGGTGGTCATTAAGCAAGTGGATGTTGCCATGGTGCTGAGCTCTGTCTGCTTTTTTGGTTTATGATAAGGCTGTGTCCTAAGAGTCTGAGTCTGAAAGACAATTGCAGTGTTTTCAGTTTTAACAGAAGTTACAGAGAGTATGTCTGTGGTGCTGCTCCCTTTTCTTTCTCCCTTCCCTGCCTTTGTTGCCACCTTTTCCAGGTACTGTGTTTAGGTCCCTTCATTTCTGTCCCCCGCCCCCCTAGTGAAGCTAGTTTTTACTATTGTAATGTAACGGATCTGGATTAAATGGCTTTTGAGAAAGGCCAGTTGTTGGTTTTCCTCTTGTATTGGAGTCGGATGTTGTTCTAATTCAAGAAAATGTCTGTTTCCATTTTCTGATTGTTCTAGAGGAAGCTGCTTTGCTAAAGGAACTCAGTGTGCCTTAGCAGTAACAGTCAGTTGAAAAGGACTTTGGAAGCTTCTCATTCCTCAGTTTTGTGTACAGTTTCTGAAATTGAAGATTATGAAGGACATCATAATCATCTAAATATAGACATGTAATCTGACAATGTACTCCTTTTCATACTCTTGCTTTTTGATATTCATAACTAAGCTTTGTGAACAATATTGTGTGTAGGCAGACATTTGAGTAGCACAATTACTACCTGCTGTCATTCTGTCAGAGAAGAAAAAAAAATACCACACAGTGGGGTAGAAACATAGTGTTTGTCACATTGTGACAAAAATTATTTGAGTGATTATGGGTACTTAGCAACTTGACGATGAAGGGAAGTTGCTCTGTTTTTCTCCTTCGCCCCCAGCTTCAGTGATGTTTGAGCAAAAATCATGATATTTTTTTTGTTGGTTTTTTTTTTTGTTTCTTCAGAGTCTATTATTCAGGACAGGCAGTACAGAGAATCAATCTTGATAGATTGGCAAATGGGTTGCAGGCAAATAGAATTGAAAAGTAAAAACTTATTTCAAATAAGAAATAGAGAAAATCAAAAAGCGGAATTGTTGTTTCAGTCTCCCCCTTGTAATTACTAGTATGATTTGTCTAAGTTTGCAGAGTTAAATAAAAATACAGAAGAGGGGTAGCATTGTGCATTGTATTGCAAAAGAGGAATATTTTGGTAATAAGCTAAATCACTGTAATTGCTTTTTTAAAAAATTGAATGGGAAATTGAGCTAATAAATGTGCCGTGACAATTCCAGTTTTAAGAGGGTATATATTACACAACACAGGGCTTGAAAAAAATCACATTTTTTGATGAAAATTACTATTATATTCTGAATACGTTCCTCGTGTCAGAAGGAGCACACTGAAGGCAGACTGGAGATTGCAGTGGTTATATGAAATGTTCTAAAGCAGGTGGAACATACCTGATCCTTTTGTCTATGGTAAGATAAATGGCTTTATTGTATCAAAGTTGTCAGCATAATCCCATGGCAGTGTAGTTAAAGAGATGATTCAGATTTCAGTTTGTGTAGACCTTTGCTTAATCTTAAGGCCGTAGCAAATAACAATTCTTAATCTTCAGCTTCTTTTGGAAGTACTGGGTGAGGGAGGAGACTTTAAAAAAAAGTCCTTTACAATGCAAATTAAATAAGTTTACTTTTATTAGAAAACATTTATTAGCAACTGTCTTTTCTGGCATTTCATATAGCATGTTTTTAAGCAAAGTATTGTCTTGATGGAGTATATTGACTGTTGCTACTTACTCGTTTAGTGTTCAGGCAGGACCCAGACAAAACAAAATGGAAGGAAGAAAGGATAGCAATTTTAAGGGGAAAAAATGTTCAACTACAAGGATTAGAATTCTGTGCTTTTCCCGAAACCGTTGCTATTAAGAATTCTGAAATAATAGTTCTCCAAGCCTCATCTTCCTGTCTGTTCTGCTAAAAATGCCAGTTACAGCAATATGAACACCGTTTTAAAATTGATTTCTGATACGTAACTGATCTGATGTTGCTGGTTCTGAATAACAAAAGGGTCATGAAACAACATTCATAGTGGTTTGGGTGGTTTTGTTGGTTTGTTTTTTTCTTTTCAGAACGATTGGAGCATTTAGTTTGGAAAGTACCTTAGAAAGTCATCTAGTCCAACCTTGTACTCAAAGCAAGGCTGTTGCAGATTGCTCATGCCATTTTCCAGTTGTGTTGAATATCTCCATGAGTTTTCTTAAACTCAGTTCAGCTTGCTATAGGATTTTATTATCCTTACACACCCCACACACCTCAACACCAGCCTCCCTTACTTTGTGCTTACCTTTCTCTGATATTGCCTGTGGTCTTCACTGGATCCTGTGGTGAGCCAGATCAGGAAGTCAAACAGGCAGAAAACTAATGACTTTCCCCATGGATGCCCTTCTTCAACCCAACTGCTCATTTTCTTAAGAGTGGTTTAGATGTGGGTGTTTGCTTAGTAAGTAAATGAGGTCAGCATCAATATATCAGCTCACACAAGAGATCTGTGAATGCTGCTTGAATGCAGGTGTCTGATCATGTGATACAGAAGACTTATTGCGTATGGCACCAAAATAGGAACATAATATGCCATGGCCAAAAGGCCACATCCGTACTACCTTACAGTAGTTACATGTGCACCAATGCCAATAAGTAGCAGTCAAGAATAGGCCACTGTTAGAAAAAGCAGTCTGGCTCACAGCCTGTTGTTAATTGCTCTAAGGAAGAGAAAGAGAGTTTGGGTGAACTGTATTAACTGTCTTCAGGGATTGCAAGCTGTTGACTGCCTTTTGCTCTAGAAAGTGGAGAGATGCTTATGCCTGTACCGTGTAATACTGTATGTATATTATATCTGGTACTCCCTAGAAGAGCTGAATTTATTGTGAGTGAAGAGTAGACCAAATATTGTAATGAGGAGGATATAAATCATGTGTTCTTCCTGTGAATAAAATAAGCTGTGTGGCATGCCTGCTGGCAAGATGTGATACTGCTGGACAGGAAGATTGAAGATCTTGAAAAGTAGGAGAGGAGTAACAGAAAAAAGATAAGTGACTAATTAATCTTTTATTCCCTCTCAGGAATAAGAGTTTACACTGTTTTACAATACAGCAGAGAGTAAGTGATATTCTGAGTCAATACAGAGACAATGTATTTGAAGGTCTCTGGATCAAATAAGACCTATAGTCCCAAAGGGATTTTACAAATTTGTGTACATATGTCTGTGTGTTTGATAATTTTTAAAGCAAGCTGACTAATTTCAGAAGCCTTCCCCCCCCCCCCCCCCCCCCCCCCCCCCAGATAGTAATTTGGAATTAATTTCTACCTTAACCATTCTGTACTGTGGAGATTAAGCTGTATCTTTTGTTGTCGTCTTGGTGGTTTCTTGTTTTCACTGCTGGCCACGGATTTTTCAGCTGTATTTCCTCTAAGTGTCCTTTTTATCAGATCAGCTAAGTAAAGACAGATAGTGCAGAAATGGTAGGGGCATCAAAAAGTGTTCAGCAACAGTACTTGGGATTTGATCACAGGTATATCTTAGCTGATTTAAAATCTGAAGTCAATTCAAAGGGTTGTATGTATTGTCTTTACTATATCACAATGTTTTACAGTTTTCTGCCTTTTTCTATCACTTCAATTTTAACTGAGTTAGTATAGAAGAACATTAATAACTATTGTAGATTTTTATGGCCATCATCTGAAACTTATTTGTGAAAACTGTTGTCATGTTGTATGTATTTGTTGACTTGCTATGTTTTTGTAATATCCTTTACAACAAAATGTGTTTATATCCAAATTGCTAGCCAGTTTGCATGCTTAGAAATAGTTTTGATGTATAAATTAAGTTCTGTCACTGACATGTATAGTGCATCTTGCTTGTGACTTCTGTAATTTTCACATCATAGTTACTATAAGCATACTTGTCATCTATGCACTTAATTGCATTTACCACCATAATGACACAAAATGGTGTGCTGTACTGTGCTACTTTGACACTGCCACAACTCGTGTGCCTTTTTTCCTGTATGTACATTTAGACAGTTGTAAACATGTCAAAAACTTCTGCTAGAGTTGCCCATGGAAGCTACTGATCGATGTTATTCCTAATCTTTAGCGACTGTGGAGTTTGCTTGCTTGCTTTAGTTTTTTCTTTTAGAAGACTTGCTATGAGTAGTAAGCTTCTAAGGTGATCAGTACTGCTTTAGTGGAAAGTTAAATGTTATAATTCTTTCTTTCCTCACTCTATAAAATGTTCTAGTTCCATGCATCATCAGTAGTCTGGTGGTAGTAATGGTAAATGGATGTACTAGTGATGTCAGTGGTATATGGTCAGTTTTTGCACTTCTTCATAGTAAGGTGAATTATTAGATAATTCATTCTGAAGCAGTGAAAGACTTTCCATCTATCTGCAGTGCACAATTTATCTCTTCCAGTATGGGTTTTGTTTTACTTACTTACTTTTAGGAGGGGAAAAAAGCACTACTAACTGCTATTTCACAGAGTCTCTTTCGAAGCAATGAATATTTATGTTGTATTTATTAATCAAAATTCCCTGAATTGTAATAATTCAGGCATAAGCAGTGGTTACAAAGGGAAAGGGTATGAACTGTGTCTGCAGAAGACAATTTGTACTTGTAGGGGTAGGTGACAGGTGAGGAGGCAGGCTTCGAGTGAGTAATACGCAGTTTGTAATGTGGCTTATCCTGAGAGACAAATCTGCTGGATAAAATAGTTAAGGTAATGGCAATATAATGGGGGTGAAAAAGATAGGTTAAGGAAATAAGAGCTGAAGGCCCTACTGTCAAGAAAAATACAAGGTCTAAGCTTATAGCTAAAGTGGCCTTTTTTTTCGTACAATAATGCTATTAACAGAATAGCTTTTGTTACTAGATTTAACATTTATACACACATAGTGACCCTATTACTGGTTTTGGCTAAAAAGAAGTAGTAGGGCTCTTGTATAATTTGTGGTTTAACTCATTCTTCTTTCTCCTGTATGTAGAAAAATCGTAAATGAATTTATAATTGTCTTGGAGGACTGGGTTTATGAATTACTGTGATCTTTTTTATTTTTAATGCCTCATTTTGTAGGCCCAAAATAAAAAGGTAGGTATCACAAAAATTCCTCAATGGACCAGCATGCCATTTTATTTTGAACAAGTTTTATTAAAAACTTTTTTTCTTTCCAGGATAGAAAAATTTGTTGCAAACTAACTGATATAGGGAAGTCTGTAGAAAACCTGCCTGTACCTTAGAGCATCCTAGTTGTTAATACTTTGCAACTGTGGAACTTTGTAGATGAGAATTTGGAGCTGTGACTGAGTAGGAATCAAACTGTTTAATGTCTTATTTGTGAAGAATTCCTTGGGCATGAAAAAAGATCTGCAACAACTGGTGTTGTGGATGTTTGTATCTAGTTGCCAGACTGCAGTGGAAATGGGTTGATACAAATAGGCATATAGCAGTATTTAAAAAATACAGTGAAATAAATTTTCACAGTATTGTTTCTATTTGCTTTGCAGTTCTGTAGGCAAGAATTAAATTAATTTGAACAATGTAATACTAAACCTGCAGTTTCCATGCTTGCTTATTTTTGTTTGACTGAGAAAAACAATAACATCATTCCTGCTGGAATAGCTGTCATCTTCTGTGTCTATAAACTTCCTGGCAAAGATCACATAGGCTTTGTCCTTTGGACCTCCCAGGAAACATGTTCTGCCAAAGTACTTAAGGAAAGAGTAAAAGTTGTATACTAAAATCAGCTTTCCAAGTGTATTAGGATCCTTTAAAATTTAAATATGTTATTGGAATCATAGAACAGGCCAGGTTGACAAAGACCTCAAAAAATCATCTGGTCCAACCATTTGTTGGAAGGGGAGCTTAGATGAGATTATCTAGCACCCTGTCCAATCACATTTTGGATATCTCCAGCAATGGGGACTCTACCACATTCCTAGGAAGTTTTTCCAGTGAATGGTTGCTACTACTGTAGAAAAAATCTTTCTTATGTTGTGATGAAACCTCTGAGTGCAACTCCTATTGGTTGCCCTTTGTCTTCTCCACGTGGCTCCTTGTAAAGATAGAGCTTCCATCCTCTTTGTAGCCACCCTTTAAGTTCTGGAATACTGTTATGTGTTCCCCTTTGAACATTCTCTTCCCTAGGGGGAAAGACCTAATGCCTTCAGCTTTTCCTCATGGAGCAGGTTCTTCAGCCTGTTGAACATCTTTGTGGCCCTCCTTTGAACCACCTCCAATTTGTCCATCTCCATCATTAATTGAGGCACAGCTTGACGAGCACTGAGTAGTGGGAACTATTTCATTCCTCATTCTTGTGTACATTGAGTGCATCGAGGGCCAAACAATTTCGTATCCTGAAAGCTTTTGAAACTGTAGGGAATATACAGCTCAATATCTTATTTAGTAGTTCTTAAAATACATTCTCACTATTCTTGGACAGTCTTTCCCAACATTTTTCTGTTGGATTATAGATAATAGAATGATTAAGGAAGTTTTTCTTCAGATGTCTATAATCACTAGACTGTCAAGGTTTACAATTGTAGGGAGAAAAATGGTGAAATATAAAATCAGTTTACAAAAGGCCCTGAGCCAGCTGTGAATTTCAAGTGAAAACAATTCCTGCTGAAGTCTGAACCCATCATAGCCTTTCGCAGAGCTGACTGCAAGATGAGAGCCCACTCTTATGTCAGATATATTGTAATTATGGCCAGCTTGTTTTGTTGATCAGTGTAAGCCAAGTAAGTGCTGCGTGCTGATATGTATTTCTGTTATAGAGAGATTTTGTTTTTAAATTATGTGGGTTTTCAGGTGTTCATTTGTAAAAGGAATTGCTTTGAATTAGTGACTTAGAAAACTATAGAGTGAAACTGTCTGGTTTTTGCTGAATATATTCTGTCCTCAAGATTCAAGTTTGAAAAAGCCACAAAAATTGTTGTGTGATATGCTTGCCTTTATTAGCTGGCACTGGAATTGCTGACACAAAGATATCTTCACACTTAAGTTGTATTTAATTTTGCAGGTATAATCCCCAGGGCAGAAATGTTCCTGATATGGTAAAGAATATGAAAAATATCTGTAGCTTTTTGTGTTGTTAAAATGAAGTTGAATTTTTGTTGCTGTCCACTACACCTGGCATTTCAACAAAGTAGTAAGTTTTCAAGAGTGCTTACCTCAAGGAAATTCTTTTAATTTAGTACTTAGAGCTAAGAAGATCTGAATCTACAGTAACTGAAAAGCATTTTGGGATTTTGTTTTTCCTTTGGCATATTGAGTAGTATATATTAATTCTTCCTGGTTTCTTTTCTTTTTTTTTTTTAGTTTAATATGTCTTTTATCAAGCTTTGAATTTAATAAATAAATCTACGTGGTGATATAAGCAGATGGACCACAAAGTCAAGTTATATGCACACTCTAGGGGGAAAAAAACCCCACCACTTGAATATCTTAAGGTCATAGGGAACAGCTCTTTGACACTGTTCTGCCTATGCTTGGGGCTAAGATAAGTCATGCTAGGTACAAATATCCTTGTCATATTTTTGCATTTTATTTTCAGTATGTATGATTTGCAGTATCAGTCCAATATACTCTTGAAATGTGAGCTTTCTAACAGCAAAAGAATTAGAAGCCTTTCTGATAAATTAGTAAAGCTTCAGAAATACAAATCAAGATGAAAAATAAAATTTGCTGTAAAATAAGATCTTATTTTATGTGGAGAAAAGGTTTTCCATGTATGTAGTAATGTCAGTCACCAGAGGGCAATGTTCATCTTACTTTTTACATACCTGTTCACAGGTACATGCAGTTCAGTCTGAAAAATGAGGCTGAACTGTTGCTTCTGTGATTAAATGTATTTTGTGTGGAGGGCTTTCACGTCATATGTAATTTTCTCTTTAATTTTCTAACTGCAATACATTGCAAGCTGGAAAAAAAATATGAAGGATTTTGGTTAAAGCTCCCGAAGAGATATTGATTTCCTCAATTCATATTGGTCACCTTCCCAAGGGAAGTTCTGTGTGTACTCGAAGTAAATTGTGACTGCAAAACAGTTTTGATCATGCATCAATTTCTTCTTCAAATAAAGCACATTTTGATAAGTTCCAATCTGCTCCTAAATTAAGGATAACACTACCACAGCAAACAGCGATCCTTTGTATTTATATACTTTAAAAAAAAAAGAAAAGAACAAAACTCTTTACTGGACTGTATTTGTGAAACACATGGTACTACCCAAAATAAGTAACAGAAATTCTTCTTGCATCATATTTTTAAGTCACAACAGTATGTGCTCTATTGTGATTTAAGAGTCCTGTGAAGAAGTCTCGAGTATTATTATAGCATACTAACAAGTTAAAAACAAACAAAATACACATATGTACACAAAACATCCAGATTTCTTTTTGTGTGTAAGTTTCAAACCAGAGTGACCTGCATAATGCAATGTTACACCTGTGAGCCAGTTTCCAGTAGGAATTTATGGACTTGCTAGTATAAAATCCTGTTAATGCAGACAACCTATAAGAAACTATTTTAATTATGTTTATCTCCCATAAGCAGAGAGAGAGGAAGGTCCATAAATCTTTACATATCTTGTATTTTTATTTAAGGTCAGATCACCTGGTTCGGCTATGAAAGTCCTCGTAGTTTCTGGGACTACATTCGAGTAGCTTGCAGAAAAGTTTCTCACAATTGCATCTGCAGTATTGAGAACATGGAGAATGTTGGTTCTTCTAGAGCTAAGGTAGGGAAAGGAAAAGGTCAAACTGACTTTTTTTATTACATTGTTCTGTGTAAAATATAGCTGACATTTCTGTACCCAGAAGAAAAACGTATTGCTGAGTGTACCCCACAAAATTTTCCATTGTTTGAAATAATCATTTTTTTATACATACCTAGTAAATGTTTACCTTTTAAAAAAACATATCTAAATCTGAATGTGTTTCCTTTTAAATTTATGTTATTCAGTGGAATAAATTTCAAATTCTCCATTTGGTGAGCATGTTGTATTATAAAATGATTGCCTTCACATTTCTGAACATATACAGCATTTTCAAAAAAAACTGTGTGTTGAGGGAAATCAGGCATGCCTGCAGGAACTTAAGAAATACTATTTTAAAATTTTAGAAATGTGATTTCCCACCCCAACCTAAGAATCATTTGATTTTGTATATAATTTATGCGCTAAAAGAAAAGGTGTGGTCAGTTCTTGAGTTTGTTGTTGAGATTGTGCAGGAAGCCTTTAACAGATTTATCTGCTAATAAAGATCCATAATTTCAAAGGATCTGTATAGAAATGACATCACAATTTCTGATTGTTGATATGTTGAAGTTAAGTAACAATTTAATATGTTTATATGCATATAAACTGAATTAGAATAAGCTTTAAACTGACCTATCATTAAATCACAAGAGTGAGATAGATTAACATCTTAGGAAAAAAAAGCAACAAAAACCACCAACACCAAGAAAACCCAAAAAAACCTGTTGGACAGAGATTACAGGTTCTTTTTACTAGACTGGGATGCTTTTCAATAGCTTGTTATTTCTGCAATTGTATTTCTATCCTTGATTGATAACTGAGAACCTTCTGACTTGAAAGTGTAAGTAGTATGAAAGGATGCCCAAATTAATATTCTTAGTTCTTCTTATTCCTAAATAAACTGAAATCAGTTGTTGGAACAAGATTCCAAACTGTGTTTCATGGCTACTTTTAAAACCCCATAGTTCCAGACTTTTATTATACTCTGAATTATTCACGGTGTTACTGGTGAGGTGGAAATATTTATCTTATTATATACAAAAATTTGGTAGTTTTTTTCAGGGACGTGACTGTGTTTAGTACAATTTAAACTACAGGTATTTATATAACCACAGTTTTCCTCAATAAAAGATGATGCTTAGATCAAGCAGCACCATGAATCTAGTAGATCTTTAAGCAGCTATTCTGGTGATCCATAGCATTGTAGAACAGCTTATTTGCTATGTCTACTGTTGCTCCTTTCTTCTTTTGTATAGACTCAGTTTTAAATTTTATATAGCAGAAATATCTCTAATTTGCCCGAGAGCTTTGAAACACTTGAGATTCTATGACCAAAAGCTATTGACTGGTTTTCCTATTCAGAATATTCCATGCTCTTCTAGCACTCAGTGTGCTGGAATAGTGGACTGATAATTTAAGTCATGCAGCTTTTCTTCTTGCTTATGCCGAGATACAGAAATTCACCTAATCTGGAGAAACTATTTCCAAATACTTCGTGGAAGTATCCTGAACTCATGTTCCAGAATCTGATGATTGCATTGCTTATAACTATTTCTGAATTCCAAGATTTTAATAGATATGAATATTAAAATTCAGTAGGTAAGATGCAAAGCTATTTTCTGAAATACTCTTACAAATAAATTAATTTTTTCTTTTATTCTGTGGAAAACTCCATACCAAATAGTAAACAAAGAAGTTAATTTGTGCAGCAAGTGTGGAGAGTAGTATAGAATTTGTAAAGGTGCCTCTGGAAGTATTTTGGATGTTCATGTGTGAAAAGTTGGGATGCATGTCAACATAAATACCAATGGTATACATCAGTTGTATGCATCTGATTTACTGGTGGTCCGAATGGGCGTCTGCTTCAGCCTGGAATCTGTTAGTAAGAGTTTGCCAATGCTGGTTAGCCCTACTTTCACTGGAACTGCATGGGCTTTAGTCATTAGCTAAGCAGCATCAGCAGGGCTTGGCTGTTTAACTCATGTTCTAAATAACTGCAACATACAGGCAGCTATCCAGATAAACATCCTTTTAATTTTAGTGCACTCTCTGTTAAAATTTTTGCTGTATTGTTGTATTTATGAAAGCAATTTTTTTTTATTTAGCATCTGCCTATCTTATTATAACTTTAGTTTGATCTAGATCTATATAAATTAAAAGTAGGATTATAATTTACTACAGGTGGTTTTGGTAAAAGGTCTGTAGTGATAATCAGCTAGATGTCAATAAGCACCAAATATATTAAGTAGAAAGATGCCTGTACTCTACTTATATAACTATTTGTAAGTTGAGAACATTACAAGAAATGTTCCTGTTGTTCTCAAACCGTCATAACGTATCAGCCATTTGAATGCCTCTTTCCTGTAAACCACAATCCTGTGCACTAGACCTGTAAACATAGTGCGACATACATTGCTAAAAGTTATTTTTGAAGCTATTGCTGCTGTTTATAGAACTGTTTGAAGGAAGCTTTCCTTTTGGGCTCAAGTTTCAGGCCACTTAAATTTCATTTCATTCCTGGGTAAGATGTGCACCTTCTATAATGATGTCCTTACAGAGATGAAAAACTAATTTATGCAAATTACATAATAAAACTATGTCACTGAGTTACAAGTATTTTTTTATTCATCCCACAAATATTTGAATGAACACAGAGAATTAGTTCTTAAATCACCCTGAGAGTAGGTTACTGCTGCTTTACAGTGGAACCTATTGAGTGCTTCCAATACCGTTGTCTTTAAAATGAAAAGGTTTCTGCCCTAATCTGCTACCATTTATGCACATGAGATTTTCAAAAGGTTGGAGTGGATAATTAAAGCAAAATATTTTTTCTTTTTTGTTTTCCTTTCAAATTTTAGAGAACTTTACTTCACAATAAAGGTTATTTTTAAGAATGTATTTTCTGTTTTCATTATTACTGTAGTGAAGTACATCTTAGCAACAATTCCTGTTAAGTGGTAATTTTTTTAATCAGCTCATTTCCCCCAGGTAAATCAACTGGATTCATTTTCAGATGTAAAATTAAGTGTTCCATTCTGTATTATTTAAATACTTGATATGTGTTTCTTCTTGCAGGGTCGAGCCTGGATCAGAGTAGCACTTATGGAAAAGCATTTGTCTGAATACATTTCCACAGCTCTGAAAGACTTCAAAACAACCAGGTCTCTAAGACTTTTATTTTTGCAGTATTTTAGCAAATGTTGCTTAAGTGAGGTACTTAGGTTTGGAAGTGAATGTTCTGCTTCATTTGTATAGGAAGGGGTGTCACTAGTAAAAGAGCTGTAATCTGGTAAAAGATATCTGGAGTTGTTATCAATTGATTGGATTTTAGCATGGGTAAAACTGCAACATTGAAAATCCTTTTGTGATTTTAAAAATGAAGAAGTAAGTCTGGAACTTGGAATTCTTGAAAGATCAAAAAAGGAGAAAATTTCTGTAAAGAAGGAATTAATTCTGAAACTGTAGCGTGATTAGGATAGAAGACATGATGTTCCTTTCAAAATTAGATGTGGTTGACAGAAAGCCCTAGAGACTCAGTAAAAAATAATTTTTATAGGAACTTTTCTTGAAGAAGGGAATAGAATTCCAGGAACCTTTTGAGGAATACAGAAGAACAGAATTAGTGTTCAGGCATAGGTAGGATTCTTCATGTAATATGAACAATGTGTAACGTTGTTGTTGTACCTTCTAATGGTAACAGCTGTTATGGACAAGAATATGCGTTGTGATAGAAAATACTCTGGCAATTTTGGACTGGTTCTAGATAATACAACTATTATATGATACTTTATCCTGTAACAAGTGTGTCTTGTAGACTTATGGCGAAGTAATCTAAATATGAGTGAGTCTGTAAAATGTTGTAGAACCTTATGTTGAAGTCTAAAAGTTTTATACATACTGAATGGACTATTTCAACAATAAGAATTTTCTATATAAGGACTTCTGTTCATTTACAATATTATTTCTGTTTGTAAAGCCATTTGTCCACAGATCCTAATATATTTTGCCAATATTAAGGTGACTTTGAAACACAGCTAGGTAAACATCCCATTTTATTGAAGTTTCCAGGCCTGTTGTCTTTATTTTACCCAGATTTTTTGCATTTACAGTAGACAAGAAGCTCAAACCAAAGATTTCTGGAACAGATTTACTCATGTTGCCTCAAACTGAAAAGTCACTTGGGTTTTTGAGGGGGAGATGAGGAGGAAGAGGAGGGTCACAAACTATGTAGTTAAGTAGTACATTCTTTGTCCCTGTTTGGTAGTGCGGTTTGTTTGCTAGTGGATGACAGTGGTATGATTTTATTAGAAGTTTCAAATTCATTTATTTGAACATGTTAATGTTTAATGTATTTGAATGTGCTTTCAGTGATATAGCTTTTGGAAACAACCTCTCCTGCATTACAAACATAGTGAGTGCAAAGTTTGTTTTGAAGTAATATTTTAAATACATCTAATGGAAATAAAAGTTACAATTTCAGATCTCAGTAGTGTGGATTTCAAATCCACAAGCAATAATGGACACACTCTTTTCCCATGTAGGATTTTAAATATCTGATAAGTGGTTTGATTTTTTGATGATACTTTGCACTACTTATTTAGCATTTTAAATCATGTATTGTGCTATAGATATATATTTAATAATTATTTCTATGAAGTACAGATACCATACGTTACACGTGTGTATGTAGAATATGAGATTCATCTATCATACTGCTAACTTTTTAAACCTCATTGTGTTTAGGTGCCTGATCTTAGGACTAGTCCTTTAATGAAGCAGCACATTATTAGTGCTGGATCTGCATCTAACACTTGGAGGAGAGTTGGAGTAAGCATGGGCACACAGTTGTTTTCCTAACAAATTGCTCAGCACAAGCTTTTAAGTTAGACTCTTCTATTGTGAGAAGTCAACTGCATAGCACTGAAAGATTTGTGAGTTTTCCAAGGGGACTATTGTTTTGGCTAGATTACTGTAGCTGGTTTAAGGTACATTGCCTCTATCGGGCTAACATCTGTGTCTCATCATTACAAGTATGCCCTGTCTCTTTTTTTTTTTGTGATCACTTCCTCGGCACCATTTTACAAGGTAAACTGAACACAGCGCAGACTGGTACCTGGCAGTGATTTTACAAATGCTAGGGAAATGGTTTGTAATCTTGTACTGGGAACATTGCTGTTAGTTCACAAGTAACAGTAACTGTACTGAATCAGACTGTAAAGTCCATCTAGTTCAGTATTTTGTCTCAATCAGTTTAGCCCCTGGTGCACTTCCCGCAGTCAGAAAGTAGAGAGCCATGTCTGTACATCACAGTCTCAGTGTCAGGACTATAATCTCTGTCTTCCCAGAGGAAGTCTTCCAGATTTCTTGCTTCTACTGAGAACATCCAAGGTCTTGGACAACTTGTTTCCTTACAGCAAATGGATGTCTGTTATGAAACTACAGAAGTGGGACTTCTGACAGTGTGCATTGTAATAAAGTTCAATCTTTGGAGCTCTGCCCCAAAATGTGTCTTTTACGAATGTTTGCCATACAGCCAACTCGAGCTCTTGCTGAGCCATCCCAATGCTTTCATACAGTTCTTAAAACCAGATGGAGCTTTTGGTAGGGCAGCGTTGCTGGTATTTGTCTGAAAGATAAGTTGCATTCAGTGACCTGGCACCTTCTTGCAATCATATATTGCCAGAAAGTGTAGGTGCACTGTGTATCTGCTTCTGGTAAGTGACCTTTCAACCTTGCCTTTGGTACTGAACAGCTCTTGGGTTTCCCTCTTTCCACATGTAATGCTCAGGTGAATTTTAGTGACCTTTCTGCCTTTGCTGCTTCCAAGACTCCTTTAACACAGAAATTAAAGTTGTGTGCTACTTTGCTAAACGGACCAAATGCCTTTTTCACAAGGCTATGCATCACAGTGGTGGGTCCTAGTCGCCTGCCCTGTGCATAGAACTTTTCTGTCTGGAAGTAGTTTCTGTGGTAGTTGGGTAGAGAAAATGAAAATAAATGGGAGAATGGAGAGGTGGTGAGGAAATACAGATTTAACAATTGCTACTTTATTCGTTGCTTTTTCAAGCAGCCTTCATAAGTCTACATATACCAGGATACATGAAATGTGTTTTGAGATCAAGGTATGGAGTTTTAAAACTTTAGGCAATAAGTGTTTTACAGTTAGAAATGGTGTTAAGACAACGCTCCTTCTTCAAATAATGAAAATTTTAAATCTCAGAATAACTGGATGCAGTGTGCATCTTGCCCACATGCAGTATTTTAAGAAGTAGTATGCTACCTGGAATAGAGCTGATTTGTGAAAATGTTTTTTCTTTAAAATAATCAACTACTAAGAATGAAGAGTGAATGCTGAACTTTAAAAGAGCTTGCAAGTACAGTTGAGACACACCTATTTCTTTTTCATATGGTGGAATAATTATTTTTTATATATATACATTACACAAATTCTTCCTTTCAGCAGTAAAGTATAAGATATCTTCATAATTTTCTTTGTATTTTGTCCATCCTGTTCTACTATTTCTTAGGGCAAATATTGTAAATTCTTTTTGCTCTTGTGTAGATTTTTATGTGCTCTAAGATTGTGGTATCTTGTACTGTGCAGTCTATTGGTTTGCTTTATTTGAAATGCAATATGAATGCGCCTGGGGTTCCTAAAAGTTGTTTTTATTAAAACTAGGTTTCTTCAGTTTTTTGTTAACTATAAAAAACATTATTATTTGAGAGAAAGTGGTATTAACTGAACTAATTTATTTTTTATTGAAGGCGGTTTTATGAAGATGGAGCAATTGTTCTTGGTGAAGAAGCAAATATGCTTGCTGGTATGCTGTTGGGACTCAATGCAATTGATTTCAGGTATTATATTTGCATGCTTCCTTACAAAGTGCTCAGGGAAAGTACTTATAAGTTGATGCATTATGGTAAATGTTGTTAGATTCCCTTGATAGTTTGAGAGACAAAACTTAGGTGGCAGGGAACAAGGAAGGTTATTTTTAAACTATAAGGAAAATTGTGTGATGAAGGACATGGTTCTGCCCTGGTGCTCAGTGACAGTATTGTAGCTACATATGTAGAAAGTGTAGGTATCTAACTTTAGTGGATCTAGATTTTAAAAGCTTGATCTACAAATGACCATTTAATATTAATTTGTGTTACACTTAATTGCAGCCAAACTGTGAAGTACCATCAAATTGTTTGAATTTACCTTTGCAATCTCTAGCTAGATTGCTAGATTTTTGTGTGCTTTGTTATACGATTAATTCTGTGTTTTGGAGTAATAAAGGTGCAAGCGTGCCCTAGGTAATATAAAAACCATCTTGGTGTGTGTATGTATGTGTAGATATATATATATATATATATGTAAAAGAAATATCAGCAAGGTATAAAGACTACAGTGCCTATGAAAAGATCAAACCTGGCTGATGCAGGGCCCTACTAATATGCCTGGTTGGACATACCTAGCCTCATACAGAGCCGCTGGGGAAGGATTTCATAATAAAGCACAGGGAAAAAGACAGTGATAATGCTTTTCTTAGGTCTCCTGGCAGTACACTGTTAATATTTATCCTCCAGCAGCATTAATGCTTGTCACAAACCAGTTTAGGAGATAAACTGGCAGAAAACAGCACGTAGGCTCATGGGATGCACTGAGTGATTGACTATTGCAAAAAGGCCTTTGGAGATTTACTCATGCCTATGTACCCTTATACCAGTTCTGAGGCTTGCTGGACCATTCTGTGAGCCAGCTGAACTTGTTAGAGATTTAAAAAAACATACCCAGTATGAAGACAGGTTTTGTTGTTAGCTAGTTTAGTTCATGGCAGTATCCTATTAGTGGCAGAGATGATGGGACCATAAGGCTTAGAGAAGAGAAGGAATAAAAAGGATTGAGTAATATCTTCCCTTTCTAGTGGCAGTGAGCATTTTGTTCAGCTGCCTGTGGAACTGCAACTGGATGCTAAAGAGGAAAAAAACCCTAAAAATTCAGGTGTTGATGGCTGAACTAGCTCATCATGGAGTCAGGTGTGTTCCAGTATCACTATAAGGAGGGGAAAGGGAATGGGTGTTGAGGTTTGAGAAGATAAAAAGAAAAAAAAAAACAAAACAAGGGAGAGGTTGAAAATGCAGGATAGCTGCTTTTGCCAGCATATAGTCATGAGATTGGCTTAACTGCATCCTCAACATATGTTCTGGGGGAATGGAAGTGTGCTGCAAGATGGTAAGACAGCTAGCCTTGTGTACAGCAAATTCAAATCTTACCAGATTTTATTAGTTTAAACTTTACGCTATTCAAAATTAAACTGCTATTGTATTAGCACTATACTAGGAAGGACTATAGCTATACATGAATAAAAGCATAGTGAGAGTAGGTCTGCAGTATGTAAAACCTTCCATAAATAACCATCAATTGACTGTGTACCTTGCATAAGCTTCAGTGGTACATATCATACATGCTACTGGTATGAGAGGTTAGTTGTATGAATGCACTTGTTCTTCCTTTGTCCTCTCATTTCTAACGTAGGCATGTTTATAGGTATCTGTTAACAGTATTCAGACTAATAATTGGTTCTCATTGGAGATACTTAAGTTTTTGCCAATGCAGCTTTTAAGAGTCTAGAAATTTTCTGGACAAAATAAGAACAGTACTACAGGAGCATTTTTATTGTGCCACGTAAAATTCATAGTATTGTGGTTTGAAAGCTGAGAGGCTGTAGCCATTCTTTGCATGTTATATTTGAGATATTTTTTTTTTTATTATTCAGTTCAAACAGTCTCTTTTAAGTGCTGACTGTCTTACCTATGTGGAACTGTAAATAAGACTTTGGGGTGGAGATGGGGCAACCCAAGTGAAAGCAGAATCTAAATTCCTCCCTGCTGCTCTCCCACCCTGGCCCTAGCAATGTGGAATTATGTATCTACTCAAAGTAATTGTAGTTTTGCAGGACTATGTTTTGTTTGCTTTGCTTTGCTTAGGGGAAAAAAGAACCTTTCAGATATACTTTCCAAATACCACTTAAGTGACTGCATTGTCAAAAATGTCACTTTGCAATTAAGTTAGCAAAAGCTGTGTCTTACTAGAATCTGGTTTTTGATGACATAGGAATGAAGGACATGAGCCTTGTGGAAGCATGATTGCTTTTGTCACATGATAATTAAACATGATTCAAATAGAGTTGTGTATATCCAGTACAGAAAGAAGACAGTGTAGATGAGCTTTATAAAGCTACAGCCATTCAAGAACATTGTCTGAAAGTTAGTTTCATTAATGTTCCTCATCTTCCTGGAGTCCAACACCAGAAAGCATATGAAAGATACTGAAATATTTTTGAGAACTGATTTTTGACTTAAAAGTTAGTAGGATGGTTACAGAAGCACTCTGCAAATACTTTAAACGAGCTTAAATACCAAAGATTCCAAGCTCATCCATAGCTCTGCTTTTTCTCTTGCTTCAGCTAGTTTTCCTTTTCCTGTTATTCCCTTGCAATCCATCTCTTATTTTCAGAATTTAAAAATTAAGGTTTGTAATACTTGCCCTGATCTATTCCCTGATTATGTGGAATTTGGTGGGGGTTTCATTGTCCTATAATATGCTCAGTGATTGTCATTTAATATTAAACAGTCTAGCTCGGCTGAGTAGGATTTTGCTGTGGAATGCTCTAGGCCTTTATTATTACAAAAAAATTAAGAAAAATCAAATTTCACTTTGGTAAGATTCAACTGTCACTGTCGTTTAGTTTTCTTGTTATAATTTCATCATTGTTTTTCTGTTTTATCAGTTTTTGTCTGAAGGGTGAGGGATTGGATGGCACCTTTCCAGCTGTCATAGATTATACACCGTACTTGAAGTTCACCCAAAGGTACTTTTTATCTTTACACTGCTCTTTTAATTTTATTTTGTTGGCAAAATTTTACTTTGTACTGGGCCTCTTTTCATTTCACATTCACAATAATATCCATATCTAAACACAAACCTGTACACTCAGCTACCTTGCTCTTTCAGACTAGTGGAATTATTGCATGACTCATCAGAGTGAGTCATGCTAACTTTGTTTACTTGAATTAGAATCACAGTTCAGCAGGAAACAAACTTTTTGGTTCCTTTTGAAGATCGCCAGACCAAGTTGTCCTTTCTTTGGGGCCTTTTCTGTGTAGCCGTAAACTTAAAAGTAGTTATTTTGTAAATAAAAATTATATATGCCCTGGTAAATTGTGAAATATAGAGATACGCAGTATGAGCAGTTAGCAATAATAGAAAATCATGAGCAGTTGTGCATACAGTCTAACCTTCCAGCTACATTTTGTTCCTCTGGTCAGCCATATGGTTAATAACAAAAAGAATGATCACTATCTAACAGATCAGATGGAAATCTAGCATCTTCAAAAAGCATGGGAATTAATGGGATGTGTTCTGTTGTTAGGTATGCCAAAATGAAGGAAGCAGTTGGGTGTCAATAGTCTTGAAGATGTACAACTGGATATGAAATACCCTAGATATTCTACTAAAATTCTTATTAGCTTACATGTTAATGACAATTTGCGTGGTTCAGTTAAAGCAGAATTTGCATCATGGCAAGATCATCAGGTTGTAGGAATCACTACTTAAGAAGCTAGTAAATGCTGTTGATGTAGTTGAAAGCATAGCTGGAATATTTCAAATGGGTATCGGGATAAATAAAAATGCTTGTCTTTGAGACAGATGTCTGAATTCTCTGGCATACATTGATTCTGGATGATGTGGAGATATTTTGACAATGAATCTGCATACAATGTACGGAGATACTTATGTTCTGTGAAATAACATGCACATGGTCTTCACTATAACCATAACTATACATTCTCATTTAAATTTATCGTAATTTAATTTAATGACAATCACTTTTTAAGTTTTCTGCTTTTTAGAAACAAGTAAAATCTATTGTCAGATACCACTCTTTGTCCTGAATTTATGAAGGGTAGATTAAGTCACCATTTCCTTAGCTTATTGCAATGTGTATTCCAGGATACAGGTCCTTTGTATTCCAGGATAGTATCCCACATACAGTTGTCTGACTTGCCTAAGACAACTTGACTAAGATCACAAGAAAATTTTTGTCCCATTCTTTAGGTGCTTGAAATAGAATTTGTGTTTAGTGATCTGTCCTTTCCCAACATTTTGATTCTTTTTTGGTTTACAGAGCTTTGAGTATCTTTAAGAACTGTAATTTCAAGGGGAATTTGCATTTTAACAAATGCAGGTTTTTCTCTTGACTAATAAATACAATCCTTCAGTTCTGACAGTATCAGCAGTGATGAAGAAGAGCTAAGAACACTGGGCAGCAGTGGCAGTGAAGGCAGTACTCCAGAGAACATTGGTCCTCCATTCATCACGGATGAAAACAGCTGGTACAACAAATGCAAAAGGGTAGAACAGAAGTACCGGCTTGCATTGGAACAGAAGGTAAAAGATTAGTTTTGTGTGGGGGTGATGGAGCCAAAGCTCATCACCAGCCAACTGGTGATGTACCCATTTAAGTAAAGGCAGAAAAATATATTAAATATTATTTAGGTCCACGTAAGTGGTCTTAAATTTTATGATCCTCAGAGTATCTGAGTATCTTTGCTCACTGATTTGAGAGGAAAAGATGTTTGAGGATGGGGGTGTGGGGGAGAAAATAATAATTTGGAGATCAGATATCACAATCTAATGTAGAAGCTTTGGCTCCTTTTTCCTATCTCAGTGTATCTCTGAAGCTGTTAGGTTGTGAACTTGAAGTGAACACAACTGTCCACATGATTTTTCCTCTCCTTAGAGGCCACAGAGTTTTACTGATGTACGTAGACTGCCAGTTGAAGGCTTTTATAGCAATAGTGATGTTAAACTTTAACATTTAGCCCTAGAGTAAACAAAAATGATTAGCAAAGTAATCAGTCTAGGAATTAAAAGCAAAACTATCTTCTCAGTGATACCGAGAAGGGTTTTTAGAAAGTATAAAGTTTTAAGATGTGCTTCAAGCTAGAATGGGGCAGGAGGAAGTGTGTTTGTATTTGGTTTTAATAATTTAGGTAACATATTGAATGTTATTTTAGAAACCAAAGGTAGGTTCTGCCTCTACCACCCAAAATACTGTAAGTTAAAGGTGAAGTGAAATACATGTCCAAACTTTTTTAGTATTTTAATATTTTTAAAGGCAAAGTGCTTGTCAGCTTTTGATAATACTATATTACAACTACAGTGAAAACAATGTGTATTAGCTAGTGGCAGAGAGAAGGGGGAAGACTGTTCACAGACACTGAAGAAACAGTGCACAGGAAAAGAAAGGGGGAGAGGTCAGGAAAAACGAAAGGAAAGAAAAATAAAAAACATGGTTAATGTTTTTAAAGAATTTATTAGGGTTTTTTAGTTTTCTTTTTTCCTAATGTCAGAATTAGATTTTGATGAAACTCTGAACACAGTAAACCACATGAAAGGCTGGAACTACATAAGGGTGCTTGGAGGTGTAATTATTTCCTGTACTTTAGGGCATTAGAATCACAAGATTATCTTTCTGCCTTTCTAGTTTTTACTGTACTGAGGGGGAAATAAATAAATAAATAAAGAGGGGCATATGGGATCTAGAATGGATATTCTACCAGTTGGGACTCAGTACGTTCACTGTGGCCGAAGTCCTGGTACCAACTCAGTCACATACACGTTTAAATTCTAAGAATGATTGCTGGTGTGGTTTTGGCCTGGGGCAACTAGCAATCTGCCATATTGTTTCAGGTCTCAGTTCGTGAATTAGTGTTTGTCAGTGATCATAATAAGCACAAATAAGCAGTATGACTTGACCATGGTCCTTTGGAACTTAAGTTTAGTTTTAGTACAGATATAGCCAGACTGAGAGAATGTACCCGAGAACGAGTCCTGGTGGAGTTCAATTCATTAGGGTAAACATAGCTAGTCAGTGTAGTCAGTCTTAGTACAGAATGGGTAGAATCAAAGTCAGTTTATTGGATGTAGGAAAACCTAGTTAAAGTTCTTCTAAGTAACAGTGGAAAAAGTTAGACTTACTGTGGGATAATAGATGTGCGAGGTATTTTTTAAAAATATGCATGCAATATGTTTTTTCTATTTTGGGTCCCTTACACTTCTTGGTTTTGAAATACGACCTTAAATGTTGGCATCCAGGTTGCTGGTACAGTCTTCTCAGCCATTGTGGTATCGCTTTCTGTATAGAAGGAACTTGTGTTCCTTCAGGCTCTCCCTGGCACAGAGGACACTTTACCTGCTTTTGTACAACAAAATGTGCCATTCAAAAGGAATCTCTTCAAATACATAAACAAAATTAAAACTTTTCCCTCACAACCCCAATAGTACTTGAAGTACAGGAGCATATTCAAGGATGGCATTTCATCCTTATATCCAGACAAAAACATAGGATCAGTTTGAACTCTGCTCTTCCTAACCGCTCCTGAAGACTCAAATATTTTAGGGTTTAATGAGGCAAGTGTCATCAACTCCAGAGAAGCATTGAAGAGAATGGGTGGATGTTAATTTTTTGTAGTTAATTTCCAAGGATACCCCAAGAAGGGGTACCCCATCAAAGTTGTGACAGACATCTATAGCAAAAATACTGGAACATGGTGTCCAGACCCACTAGCCAGAATAATTAGGAAGCTGTACATCTGCAAAAGCACAAAGATCTTCAGTGGCTGTGACAGCAGATGAAGGTTTTGGTTTATTCATGAGTCTTAAGATTCAGAAACATTTTTATTCCATGGGAAGTTATTTGCTGATCTGATACTGAGTATTTCAATTTTTTTTTAGCATTACCATTTTAGTGAGTCACATTATAGTAGCATTGTCTTAATGAACTGCAAGCTTGTGTAGACAGTTAATGTAGGGGTGAATTCAAGTCAGTTTTATGATAACTCTTTGAAAACTTTGTTGATTTACTACAATTTTCAAAATGATAGCTACTCTGACAGCCATGGACACTTTCCTAATTGCCCTCCTTTAGAATGCCTACTTGACAATTGCAGCAGCAAAATAACTTTTATTTCCACAGACAGAGAATTTTCCGTTGTCTAATTTTCATTTGGGATGTGACAAATTTTTATATAATTCGCTTTGACTATACTACATGTGCTCTACAATAACTTGAACAAATGACCATTAAGAGGTTAGATGGATCATGGGATAGCGCTCCTTTCCAGAGTGCTGCCCTCCTTCCCTTTTTAGGACCTTTTTCATGGCAATAAGTTGCAGCAACAATTGAGTTGCACACAGTGCAATAGGTACCAGTTAATCAGAGACAAAGTGTTTTCTTTCAAACAAAGGGGCTTTCTGACATTTTGTGTGTTGGAAAACTGGATGTTTGTGACATGAAGACCAGTTAAAAATAATGTATTTGTAGTAACTGATACTGTGAGTCTGATGGATCCTTCTTTTACTCTATGGTCATTCACTTTACGCAAACAATGATAAATTCCTTTTCTTCCTTCTAAGTATGTATACCGCAGTCATTAATAGCACAGGTGAATGATGTTTACCAGGGTCACAATATGACTAGCAATTGCATTGCAGCTGAGATAAAGGTATCCGTGTGTTCTGAGTTGTTTGAATTGTAGGATAGAGTCAGGTAGTACTTTAGCAGGGTAAATCCTAGCATTGCTTTATTGTATCAACATTGCTGTGCTGGTTTAGACCAGGAATCCTTGCTTATCCTACTATCCAATCTTGGATACTTGCCCAAAGTAGATGTGGAGGGAAGAATAAAACCAAAGCAAATATAAATGTGCTGGTTTTCTTCTATTACTTTCTTGGCCAATCCATATCAGCTGAAGGACTTCCTGAAGATGGTAAGGTTTGTCTGTTTAGTAACCCATGATGGATCTCTCTTAAAAATATCCCCTTGACCCCATGTAAATTTTTAGCATTCAAACCATATTTTTGGCAAAGCATTCTGTGTATCTACCATCTGTTGTGTGAAAAGCTACCTCCTTTACTGTCTTTCGAATCTGGCTCCTACTAGCTTGATTTCATGGTGCTTAGCTCTTGTATTTTAAGAAAAGTACAGTCTCTTACTTCCTGTCCTCTCAAGGCCGCTCTGGAAATATGAGTTTGTCTTTTCCAAGTTGTCTCTTGTCCAAATTAATGATTCATAGTTTACACATTTGTTACTTATGTGGAAGTTTCCCCTTCCCAATTTTGGAATGGTGTAAACTGTTCACTTTTGTGTAGTAAACCTCTAGATTTTTTGTGTACTGTTTATACTAGAGTTTTATATGCTTTCACTGGTGGGATGATGCATCTCCATGTTGTTATCAATAGAGTTATTTACTATTCATAGTATTCTGTTTCTGATACTGATGCTTTATATCTAAAACATCTTTGTAAAAGGTTTGATGTTTCTGGGAGGCAGAAAATCTGTGTATATCCTAATGAATCATTTAGTACTTTCAAAGCACTACTTAGAGCTCCAAGGAGTAGCTTAACAGTCAAGAAAACAGTAACATTTGACGGGGCAGAATCAGGCCTACTGAAAAGCTGTGAAGATTCCTTGGAAACTTGTACTGGGACTAAAATAAATTCCTATCAAATATAAATATATCTAGTGGCTAGAACTGTATGTAGTAATAGAATCACAGAATAGTTGTGGTCGAATGGTACCTCTAGTGACTGTCTAGTCCAACTCCTCTCCTCAAAAAAAGGTAGACTAGAGCAGGTTGCTCAGGGCCTTGTTCAGTCAGGCTGTGCATATCTCAAGGATGTGGATTCCCTTCCTGTCTGGACAACCCGTTCCGGTGTTCATTAGGGGAAAAAAATTAAAAATAGGAAAAGTTTTTTCCTACCTTTAAATAGTTTCCTGTATTTCAGTTTGTGCCCTTTGCCTCTTTTCACTAGATACCACTGAGAAGGGTCCGAGTGATTCCTCTTTACACCCTGACATTAAATATTGATACGATTCTCTTCCTCCCGCTCTTCCCTTCTCCCCAACCCTGGACTGAGAAATTCCAGTTCCTTCTGCCGCCTCTCATATGGGAGATGCCCCAAGCCTCTAATAGTCTTCGTGGTGATATTAGTAGCATGTTACTACTTTTAACAACCTCTTTTGATTTTTGGGTTTCATGTAGGCACCTATGAAAGTGTGACACATTTTTCCACAGACTTCAAGGAGTGTGCAAAATTTTATGCAATATAGACTTATTGTATCCAACTTTACCTAAGAATTGATAAGTTATTAACATCTGACATGCTGGGACTCTGCTTGAAGAAGAAAGAGATAGCTGCTTAGTGTTGTAAGCAAATGTGTAATTTGGGAACATACTTTGTGACCATGTGTCATCACAGTTGCTGTTAAATACTCACATTGTGGATTTTTGTAGATGACTAAGTAGCTGGACTGTGATTAGGACTGCCCCTATCTTTTATAGTATCAGTGGGAAAAATGACAACATAAATGCACATTCCAGTTGTACATGTCCAATGTTACTAAAAGAAGTGACCTTCATACCTTATGCTTTATTGTAGATTAATATTTATTTCAATAACCACCTTCTGTCATTTTAATGTATGATGTGGTATTGCAGTTTTCATAGAAACTTTAATGTTGGATATGTTTTTGTAATAGTTCTGGATCCCTTTCATTAAGTATACGGTTCCATAGAGATACATTCTACTCTTGTCCTTACACAATTTGTAACATCCTGCATCTGTTAATTTGTAGAATTCTAATTTTTTTCTTGTACTAGTGACTGTTCTCTGTTTTGAAAAATGATTTAGTGTTCCATGCTGTCTCATTCCTGCCTCATTATTTCATCCATTATTCTATTCTTCCACAGGAATATAAATAAGTACATTATTTTTTTTATACCTATTAGGAAATATCATACTAAATTATTTACTAATCTGTTAAAAAATAAAAAACCCTTCACCCTACAACAAAACCAAAGTAGAACTGTATACATCTTAAACCAGAAAAATGTAAACATACATAATGAAAAGGCTTTTTTGATAGTGTGTTCTTTAAAGCTTTCTAACACTTACATTTCCAGGGTTACCTTGAAGAATTGGTACGACTCAGAGAAAACCAGCTATCTGAATCTGTCTCACAAAATAAACTGCTGTTACAAAGAATTGAAGATATGGATCTAGCCCATAAAATGGAGAAGGAACAGCTGGAATATATCATTGTGGAATTGCAAGACCAGTTGTAAGTTAGTATAATGGAGAAAAGTTATTAGAGCAGTATTACATAAATAATTTAACTTATTTAACTATACAATGTGAAGAACTTCTGGTCCTGTGGAAACAAATCACACTACTTAAAGAAATTTATGTATTTTACGTTTCAGGGGGGGTGGTGTTCCTGGCAAGTCGTGTATTCAGAAATGGCTCCCCTCAGAACTGCAGTAATGTAAGACAGAATAATTCTGAGATTAAATTATGGTTTTTTGAGATCTGAAATAGCTTACAGTAAACTTGCTTAAATTTTTAACACATTTTATAAAAAATATTCTTTATATTTTATTACTTCCAGCTTTAAGGCTACCCTTAAAAAAATATTGGAAGCAGCTTCCTTTTGAAGACTATATTTAAAATGTTAGGCAGGAGAGGATGAATCTATACAAAGAAAATAAATACTTTTATTTTATTTGCATGTTGTTCAGATGCAGTAGAAGTTCATCTGGTAGTCCTAGAAATACTCAAACTGATGAAACAGTTTGCTACTCACCCTTTCCTCAATGCAAGACAAAATCCTAAAACAACAGGAGAAGGCTTAATTTTTTAATAGCATATGTGACTTCTAGTATGATAAATAATCAAGTATATTATGAAACTTACATAGTTTATGCTCCCAACCTTGTTTGTTGGGTAGGGAGGTACTGTCCTATTGAAGAGACACTCCCTGGTAGTGTTTCAAGACCCAGATAGATGGAAGACTTACTGTGTGGTGATTAATTGCAATGAGGCTGCTATAGTATACATCTGCAGTAATAGTATATTCCATTCTGTTCATAACAAATACAAGATATACTATTTTACCTTCTCTGGAGTAATTTGTATGTGTTTGGGCCCTGAAGTAAGATCGAAGTCATCTGTGGCCTTTGAAACAATCCAGGATGAAGAGAAAATAAAGATGGCTTTGGGGTACTTTGGTTCTCTCTGCCTAATGTCTCACAGAGATACCACCCAGAAGGGTCTTTTCTATGCAGTAAAAAGTACTTCTAGTTTGTAAACAGAGTTGGTTTGGGTTTTTTTTTCCTCTTTCCTTCACTTCTCTCTTGAAGTAGGTCATTTTATGCCAGTACTTGAAATGGATTTTATAAAAATCCTCAGGAATATGGAATTTACATTTTAATTATGCCAGTTTCAGAGCTGAGGAAGAAAAAAAGATGGTTTTCCAAGTCTTTTTTTCTCCCCCACCCCACAGCTGCTGATTGCCTGTAAGCTTTTGAGATGACTGTTCTTGAGTTCTTTGCTGAACTTACTGATACAGCTTATGATTCGTGTTGTACTTCTGGCCTCCCTCATTATTTGGAGGAGATGGGGGGAAGGTGTGAGCTCATTTTAAACCACTCTGATACTTGGAGATTTTGAATGTTCAGACCTGCTGTTAATTTTTAGCTGAGCTATATGCAATCAAACTGTTCTAAAGATCTGTCTTTGGAGTTTGATTTTGTTTACCTGCTGTTAATTTTTAGCTGAGCTATATGCAATCAAACTGTTCTAAAGATCTGTCTTTGGAGTTTGATTTTGTTGGCTGGCTTTTTTATGTAAAGGCTCAAATTGTGGAGCAGTTTCTGTTGTATCTTGACAGTGTGTTCTTGTATAGCTGTTTGTGAGACACTGCAGTCAGGAGCCTGAACTACACTGGATATTTGGAGGGAGAGGTATAATTTTGCATTGTTATTGCTGTGAGTGTAGCATGCCTGTCAGATGAACTCTTCTTAAAAGTGTGTTACGAACTCATAGTTCCTTACTGAGGAGAGGGAAACCTAGCAGGTTTCTGATGGTCAACGCCAGTCATAACATCTTTTAATCATTCTTTCATACTTGTTTTTTGTTTTGTTTTTTGTTGGGTTTTTTTTTTGTTGTGGTTTGTTTTTTTTATTATTCTGACCAAAAGTGAGCTGGCAGCAAAATAAGTGGTATCACTAATGTGACTGTAATGAGGCATGACTTTTGACCAATTACTTTTTATGGTCCAGCCATTTTAGAATGGTGTTAGTGTAATTCTAAAACTTAGTGTTTTGCTACCCTACCGTTAGTAGCATTTTGAAGTAGTAAATGTATTCTGTAATCTGTTTAAATTCTTATCAGCACGTAAGAGCAAGTGTGGGATTGTAATTCTGCCCAAGGCATACTACATTACTGTTTGTAAAACACTTTGAGATCTGATTTAGGATTATTTGCTGTGTAATGGAAACTATTATAAATAAACATTCTATATTTTCTTTTTAACAATGCTTTTCTATTCCACTGGCTGTTGTTGTTGTTAAGGTAGCAAGTTCTACTGCTTCAAACTTATGTTGAGTAAGTATTTATTGATGTTTCAAAAATAGTATTTCACAGGCATGCAAGTCAAAATGTTCTGTGTGTATTCTCATGGATTTGAGGAGAATCTGAGTCTCTCTAGGTCTGCCTCCCCACCTCGACCCCCCCCCCCCCCCCCAAAAAAAAAACAACAACAAAAAAAAACCAAAAAAAAAACCCCAAAACAAAACAAAAAGTGGAGGGTGGGGAATGAAAAATCTGACTTTCTTGGCAGTATAGGTTGTTGTTGCCAACTTGGAAACCAGGTAACACTAGTGATAAGCAAGGCTTCCAGGTTATAAATTAGATTACCCACAAAGAAACTTTTCCGTATTCACATTTAATAAGGTAGTTTGCTGTCAAGCATGAAATATGGAGATAGGAGGCTGGAGAAACTTGGAGGTAATTTTTGATTTACAGCTGCTATGCAAAACTTAAGAATCCTGAAATTTGTTGAATGTTAGCTTTGTCTCATGTGCTTGAGTATCCAAACCACAATGAACAGCAGAGTTTTGAACTTAGTTAAAAGCCATTTCATGGATCTCTTGAAAACCAATATCTAGAAAATAGTGAAGCTGAAAATCTATCAAATTATTCACAAAAGAGTAACTTTTTTTGTGTGTCTCGGCTCCTGATTTCTTAGTAATATGCCCACCCATCTGGGAACTGGATGTCTCACCATCCTGGCAGGTGTCTGGTTCAATCAAGTTTGAAAAGTTTGAAACTGCAATAGACTATCTGATCATCAGTTGGACATGTTTAAACCAATGCACAGCTGATCAAGAAGATGATTCAGACTGGATGTTAGGAAACCTTTCTGTATCAAAAGGGTGGTCAAATGCTGAAACAGGCTTTCCAGAGGTGATCGATGCCCTGTACTAGTCAGTGTTAGAGGCACTTGGAGATAATGCTTTTAATATATACGCTTTTGGTCAGCCCTGAAGTGATCAGGCAGTTGGATCAGATCATCATTTTAAGTCTCTCCCAACTGGAACTATTCTGTTCTATTCTAACAACTTGCTCTTTCACCACACTTAGAGCGTCTCTAGATGAAGTAATTGCCTAGTGATATGTGTCAATTGTAATAATAATGAGGCATATTCATATACATTTCATGTACTTCTTTCAGAAGTGTTTGCTGTCACTGGGACATGTTTTTACCTGGGACTTGTAGTTGAACATTAGGGAACAGTGCTTTTGGCTCTATCTTCTACAGAAATAGTGTATTTTTACAGTGAGGGTGGGGCAGTTCTTAAGGCCTTAAAGTGCTTAAAATGAACAGCTCTTCAGTGCTTAAAAATAGCAGCTCATAGGAGGACAGCCAAGAGAAACCTGTGATCCATGGCATGCCTAACTGAAGAAAACAGTTCAAATTCTGTAACATTCAAAATGTGATGGAGAGGGATCCCAAATCATCAAGGAACTGTATCCTGGAGTATTCAAAACTCACAGAGGCAGCCATTTCTTCCTCCTCTAAGATCATGCAAAGAAGTGTTGAGTGCTTCTTGGAACAGAGAGACACTTGATTGTGTACCACATCAGTAAAAAAATTCTGAGCGCACACCCCTCATGTAGATATATTTATTTATTTCTAAATTATATACATGTACTTCTGTACTATTATGTACATTATAAAACATACACTAAAATAGAAATTAAAAAGGATGATATAAAGGTGAAATAAACAGCGATTTATTTTCTTTCATTTATTAACAGTACAAAAATTATTTTCTTTCTGTACCTCAAAGGACTGTCTTGCGCATCCCAGTTTGGAGACCGCTGCCTTGAAGGACTAGTTAGCTTTGTCAAAGAAGTGATTGGGCAAAATCTGGAGCTATTTGCCCACAACATCCTTGCCTTAAAACTTTATCTCAGCTTAAACAATCCTTTTCCCCCTTAGGGTGAGTCTTAGTCTTTTGCTTACATACTACCTGTGTCTAAGGCAAACTCTGCTTATTTTGCTGCTTTAAGGTTCAGATTCTGCATCTGAAATTGGTATTTATATATGTTAATTATCGATGTATGATTACTGGAGAGATTCCATCAATATTCTGAATAGTGAAAGCTGGAGGAGAGCTTCTTACGAGGCATGTAGTGATAGGATGAGGGGGAATGGCTTTAAACTGAAGGAGGGTGGACTTAGATTAGATGTTAGGAAGAAATTCTTTACTGTGAGGGTGGTGAGGGACTGGCACAGGTTGCCCAGAGAAATTGTAGATGCCTCATCCTTGGCAGTGTTCAAGGCCAGGCTGGATGGGGCTTTGAGACACCTGGTGTAGTGGAGGGTGTCCCTGCCATGGCAGGGGGATTGGAACTAGGTGATCTTTAAGGTCCCTTCCAACCAAAACCATTCTATGATTCTGTGACTAATTCCCTATGTAGTGACTCACTGATGTTACAGAAGCTAACCACTTTCACAAAAAAGTCTTCTAAAATTAAGTGATGAGGTTTTTTACCTTTGTATACAATGCTTTCCTTAACTTAAAATACTCTTAATCTTTTTCCTTCTGCTGTGATATTTGTTGACAAGACAATAGTGATCTCCATCATTATTACCAACGTAGGTTTCCTCCTGAAGTATTTTTCAGGTTTTCAGGCTGATGTGCCTGGTATAAGATGGTACAGCCTCTTTGTCCCAACTAGTGCAGTATTTTAATTTTTTTTTTTCCAATTTATCACATGTACTGCAAATTTATTTCTTGGATTCGGTGGCTATGCTATATTTTATACCAGTCTGTTTTTTAACGCTCTCTGCTGTTTCTTCCTGTATTGCGGTCTTGTTCTGGTTGTTTTTTTTGTGGAGGAAAGGAATGTTAAAGCTCTTCCGTCTTTGGAATTCTGTCTTCGGTTATGGCTCAAATAAGACTCAAAATTGCAGGGACACTCATGTCTTACATTGTATTAAGCCTGTCTGTATAATTAAGAATTCTTTTATGTTCTAGTAAAACTTAAAGGTAGATTTATTTAATTTGTCTGGCTGTTACTTCAGAATTAGTCAGTGTTTTCAAGGCCCAAACAGTACTTGTACTCCATTATTAATATTTTAATATAGCTGTCTGATAGGTTCAGCAACGCTGCAGTTCCTATTTGGATAATACAAATGTATTTGTAAAGACAGGAAATGACAGTGTAGTTGCAACCCTGAGAGACTGTTTCAGTGACAGCCTTTAATTACAGTAAACGTTCTGTGTATGCTTCCACTCCCGAGTTGTACATGGCCCGTCACTTACACTTCACTCTTTCAGGCACTGACTATTGGAGTACTCTGTCCACACAACTATTTTTTCCCTATGCTAGCACTGCACTGAGCTCAAGCTAATGCATTCTGCCTTTCAGAGAAGTCCATCAGCTCATGCTCAGTAGCACCTGAACATAGCCACAATAATTCTGAGAGAGCAGCATGCCAGAGTAAATACATTTTAAAGTTCAGGCAAAATGAGCATTTCAGTTTCAAATCCACCATGTCCTTTCAGATCCCTTAAGGAGTACTTAAAAGGAAGATTTACTATATTCTTTGTAGCAAAGATGATTCATTTCCAAAGACTGATCATGCCCCATTTGGTTAAATAACTTGCTTACGAAAATAGTATCAGTGCTTTTCCTTGCTTCAAGATTCTGTTTGTAAATGCCCTAGAGCCTTCGGAGTGCTGCCACAAATATCTGCCCAAGAACAGGCAGCGGGATGGTCACAGATGAATTCATAGAGGATGTAGGCTGTAACTGTGCTGCCAGGGGTAAAGCAGAGAAAGAAACAGAAGCAGGAAGGGTCTGAGCTAAGGCTTTGAAATTGATCCTGTGTCTCCTTGTAAGTAAAACTTTAAATGTGGGTTGCCTGGCTTTGTAATCCTCGCTCAAAACCTAAATAATCTGAAGAAATAGGAAAGCTAGATGACTTTTTTTAGCACTCTTGCCTTCATTTTCAGATAGTTTTCTTGTAAGACTTTTTGTTTGGTTTGTTTGGGTTTTTTTAAAGAAACTGAATTCCTCAACTCCTAAGTACAGTAAATCCAATTTGTTGTAGCTGCTTTATTTTCTCGCTGAGAGAAAGTGGGAGATTAAATTTTAATCTTTGATCTTCTTGGTGAATTTCTCTCCTAGAATGTCAAAATTGAGAATGCTAATCCTTCTTTCCCTTTAAAGCTTTCATGGATCCTTGCTATCAAACCATAATTCACATTAGCCACACTTCTATTTGTAATGCTTCATATATGTCCTCTGTCTCCCTCTCAAGTTTGCAGCAGCAATTTTAAATCCTTAGTATTGCGGTCTGGTGTGGTTTCAGCTCCTTCTTTTCTAAACTTGTCTGTACTTTCTTTTTTTTTTTAAACAGCATAGAAAAAATATTGCATATTTTGATAAATATTAAAACTGTTTTGGCAGTATTTGGAATTTTGTTTTTGTGGAATTCTTTCTTTTGAAGTTTGCTGTACTATTGTACTCCTGCTGATAGACAGCAAGAAGGCAAGTTCAGTTTTCAGTGAGGTGGAAATCTGTGAATACATGGGAGTTTCCTTTTTGCTTAAAAGTCTAACTAGGAAAAGTTCTGCTGGGCATAGAACATGGACAGACAGACTCCTGCAATTTAGAGTGGAGCATACAGAGTGAGGTACAGCAAAGGAATGTACAGAATTAAACAAAATTGCAATCAAGCTTCTGACATGACAGAGGACATACTATTTTTAGAATCCAGGGGGATTTTGCATGGGTTTATTGCGCAGCAGGAAGCCAAAAGCTTCTGGATTGATAGCAGCCTGAGGAAAAGGACTTAATCTGCAAGATGCAGTAGATAGGGTTTTGTTTTTAAACCCTCATATTTTAATCTCTCATTCTGAACTTTTTAAAAGTGGGCTTAAAAGTTTTATTTTAAACTAGACCTTAAATTTTAAAAAAGTTAAAAGCTTTTTAAGTTATTGCTGCCTTCAAGGACAAGTTGTGTTGGTATATTTATAGCAAAGTGCTGGCTGACTCCAATGTGAAGAATACTCATTTTGTAGGGAGTGTGTCCTCTGCTCTCTTTTTCTTTTTTTCCTTTCTTTTTCTCTTGATAAGTTAGAGAATTATAGGGACTTTCCTTTGATGGTTTTGCATAGTTAATTACATTAGCATGGCAATGTATCCCCTTCTGAGCCTCTACTGTGTAATATTAAAATCTGGTTTTATAGTGACATCCTTGCTCTTTTCGACAATATCTATGCTCCTGTAGATAAAGGCATTGCATAGAATTTGCAAGAAAGAAAGCTCTAAGTTACTTGAACGTTAGTGTTTCATGCATTCTGAATTTCAGAGTCTTTATCCAATGTAGAATTCTAAGATTGGGAGCAGGGGGCAGTAGGGCATTTCAAAATAACAATGAGAAGTATTGAACGTTTAAGGGCCTCAATGCAATGCAGTTGCAAATGATGCACATTCCCAGTAGGAGAGCATATTGTATGGATCATGGAGTTTTTCCCTCTTGTTAGTATTACCTGAACTGTAAAAAAAAATAAATAAAATAAAATACTTGCTTTGGTATAGTAATGCTAAAGAACCTATTAAAAAAAAAAAAAAAGTTTTCCTCTTTTAATTCCACAAAGAGAATTATCTCATGTCTAGAACAGGTGAACCTGAGGCTTTGATTTCAGAAAAGGGTTTTAATACCTTGATACTGTGGATGGAGGGAATAAAGAACATCAGGTAAAAAATAGGGTAAGTCAATCATGGTGCGTAATCATTAACTGTTGGAGTACAGTCATAGAGACTGAATTTGATCTCTTTGTGCTTTACTCATTTAAATAAATAAACTTGCATTATCATTTGCTTCTGAGAGTCCCAATTTTTCTTGCTTCATTTCTTAACCCTCATATTCATTTACTGTAGATTTTCTTCTATATTCTGGAAGTTACTGACAGGAAAAGCTACTATTTGATAGTGCGTATACGTGAATGAGAAGTTGAACAAAAGTTGTTTTTATATTCTTCTAATACATTTAATGCAGTTTACATGAAGTTCAATACCAAATTAAATGGACTTTAAATGACAACTAGTAACAATATAACCAATTTTTGTAAGGCTGGAAGAATAGTGCCAGGTTAAAATGGTGAGAGGCTAGTTCTGTATTTGCAAAGATATTACGTTATCATTGATATACAGACACAGTCTCTCTGAGATTCTTCAGACAAAAGAAATATCCAAATTATCCCAAATTTCAGTTTTATTTGACTATATTTACTGGTTTAAATAGATCAGGTCAAGAAGTTGAGTTTCATCCAGTAAAAACGAATAGAAAAATCCATTTTCCACTTTCAAAACAAAATTTAAAGTTCTTCTAAAATACAAATAGTGTGCACACACACAGATTCACAGAAATGTTTGGAGTCTTTTTTGAATTATGGATGGTATTTGTAAATTTAGGATACAATTTTCTTTTCTTTCTTTGAAATCCAGTTTTAATGCTACAACTTGTCATGGTTTTTTTCAGTGTTTTGTTAAAATAAAACACAGTTTAAATGATTTCTGAAAAGGCTTAAAGTAGAAAAAAGTGAAATGTCTGAAGTTAAAACCAAGAAAATACAGTATAGTATGTTACCTGATTTCTTGAGCAAGAAGCTTTTATTAGCTGCCTTTCTATTTGGATAGCAAGTGATTGAGATTTAGACTGGTGCTTTTTCTTTGTCATTACTTAACATAATTAAAATTTTCAGTATTTTGTTATCCAAATTATAATTTAAAGTATGCTTGGCAAAGATTTTCATTGCCACCTGTTTTTTCTTCCCATGTATCCATTTCTACTGTTCTTTTCGGGGCGCAGGGGGGAGATTTCTGTGGGGGATTTTTGCCCCCTCTCCCCTTGGATCACATTTTCGTCCTGCATATTCTTCATTCTGCAATTGTCTTAGACTTTGAAGCTCTGTCTTACTGTTTGCGTAGTTTGGTAGTTGTATTAATTCCCATTCAACTACTAGGAGGAACTTACATTGTTCACAGTTTGCAGCCCTCCCCCCCCCCCCCTCGCATTTTTTTTTTTTTTTTTTTTAACCAACATGGTCTTCTATCTTTCAAAGTAAGTCAGGATTCCCTTATTCACTTTTTTTTGTGATTAGAAACATGGCATTCTGAAGGAGCTTGTATGCTGGTTTTGGCAAATCTTTTTCTATGTAGAAGATCCATCTGCTGAAACTCATGCTGGCTTAATATGTGAGTGGAAGTTTAAAAAAGTGGTTGTACTGTCACCCAAAGTTTACCCAACCATTTTGCAGTTGGTATTGCTGGTTTTACTGAATTAAAGGAAAGCATGTTAAAATGGCAAAAAAATAGACCACTGATTTTGGTGAAGTTTTCTTCATCTGCTCTGAAGAAAAATCTTGGTATTTTTCCTTGCCCCCACCACCTGTATAGAAGTGTTCTTTTAAAAGGGGTTCAGTTATAGACATATAACTTGTATTTACATGACTGACATGAAAAAAAATAATCCTTGAATGACAAGCTCAGTTTGAGAGGATATTTACTAAAGGCAAGTTTGGTAATCTGTCAAAAAAAGTCATTTGCTAAAAGCCCTCCATTTTCTGGCAGACAAGAATTGATACTTGAAGAACTGAATTAAAAGCTGTTCTTTAAGTTGCTAGTCAAGTTCAGTATTTTTCCTGTTTTCAGTCAAGATTTACTATCTGGGGAAACTGAAGTCTTATGGGTAAAAAAAGTCTCACGGGTAAAAAACATCTCACGTTATTCTCCTCCAAAGGAATCTGGCCTTGTTATTTGTGCAAGGACATGAAGAGTGTCAGTCACACACTGCAGTGTGTGTGTATTTTAATGAGCACATGCAAAGTTACCATATTGTAGTGTGTTCTGGTCCATTCTTGAGGTCTGTCTTCTGAAATAAAATCTCCACAGTAATTACACTAGAACTCAAGAGTCAAGTTGCTGGTATTTCTGCCAATGCAAGTTTAGCCAAGTTACTCCAAAGGTCAGGGAGATCAAAGGCTCTATAAAGTTGATGACAGTAATTTTATTACTGGAGGATATATTTCAAGATCTTCAGGCAATAAAAAGATTGCTGAAAAAGTTTCAAGGGGATCTATTCTGTGGCACAGCTAGTACCGTTGCTGTGTCACACGAAGATCTGTTGGCCAGTCAGAGTAAAAAAAAAAATGTGGTGTGGTAGGACATACGTGCTTTTTTTCACTGCAGCAGCTGCCATTAGAAGGTCTGCTGGGATCTAACTGCTCTGGCATCTAATTGGGGAATACTGTGTCTGTGCACAGGGCACAAACCTGAGGGAGGTGATATATTGCAGCATCAAAGTCTACTGGTAAGTAACTCATTTTCATACCTGCTGATCTAATTTCTCAAAGTCCAATGACATACCAGTCCAGACAGCTCACTGTCTTGCTACAGTACTGACAGTTTGAAAATTTCCTTTTATTTTAGAGTTGCTTTTACAGATTTTAGTTATGTTCATATATGCTATCAATTTGAGTTTGCATTCCATATTTCCTGTCCTAAATAAAGGTTTTTAAAGCTTGTTCTTTCTTATTCAAATGTTTTTATTTCTTTTCAGCTTTTATTTTCATTTTTACTTTTCACTACTCAGGTAGTTCTTGAACTGGAGCACTCATCTGATATAATTCCCTTTCTTAGGGAATTAGTCTGTTTGGTTTATTTCCTGTCTTCATCTGCTGGTAGGAGGGCAAATTGCCAACTGGATTGGCATTTTCTGGATTTGGAGAAATTAAACTTGCAGGTAAGAAATTACTGGTTTTTCACAGGTATAATTGGAAACAGAACTGACTTATTATTATTATTATTATTAAAAAAAATATCTGTAAGTGGGTCTTTCAGAATAGGCTTCCAGTGGCATTAATCTGGATTTGTTCCAGGGGAAACTGGAAATCCAATCTAGCTAAAATGAAACAAGAAATCTTATGTGGTTACCAAGATAAGGCTTTTCTGTATTAGGTTGGACTAAACTTGAGATTAATCTTTATTTACTTGTTTATTTTTAAATTTCCAGAGGTAATATAGTTACAGTATGGCAAATGACCAAAGATAAGCTGCTTTTTATATCATTTTGGTTTTGCACGCAGAAGCCCCACGTACAGGCTGTCTTTTGTCCCTATACCCTTCTACAAAGGAGTGAATCAAGTCAGGTCACATTTTCAAGATGCAGAAGTCTTAGATGTGTTACTTCAAAGGAGTAATTTCTTATCCTTTTGAGAGGTAGCAGAGTTCCCAAAAGCAGTGCTAGGGCAAACAGAACTGTTTGTGGGGTTACCTTATGAATTCAATGAAAAAACAAACCCCCCAAAAAAACCTGACACCAGCTTTAAAAAAATAATTTAAAAAATTTACTGTTGCAATGATCCATTTTCAGAGTGGTTCCTACGTGATTGTACCAGAACAAGTGAAAGGGCAGCATACTGTGGAGCAGGGATGGAAATGAACAGTAATTTTTCAATTGTATTTTATTATTATATGCATACCATACATAATTGTAGTCTGCTTGTACTTAAATAACCTCAAAATAATAAATCATGAAATAAACATATCAAATAAAATAATAAAAGTTGAGGACATTGTCAAGTAAATATTATGGAGAACACCTAACAGACAGGGCCAGTGAACTCTACTACAGAAGGACGTTTATTGGAAGATTTCACTAATCTCACTTTTCCCTACTTCTTAAATACACAATTAAAGGACTGAAAGTCAGAAGCACGCAGAGACACTTCTGGGATTAGCTGTATAAACCTGATGTTAATACTCTGCTGTTATTCTTGAATAAATATAAGTAAATTTACAGGCCTGGAAGGAGTGTATGTATCTGCACATCAAGCAGACACTTAAGCCTAACATGGGAATACGCTAGTGTTGATGAGTTAATGAATCCTCTGTATTCTTTTGTAATAGGTAGGAATTCATTAGCAGGATGTTTTTATTGAATACTGTTTCCTTTTTTTTTTTCTTTTTTTTTTTTTTTTTTTTCCTAAGAGGAGCTTGATTTATCTACTGGTTTCTGATGTAAAGAACAACAAATATAAATGTAAACCAAATATTTGTTGGGTTTTAATGATGTCTTCTAGTTTTAAGATGATGATCTCATCTTTTTTGCTGCTTGTTTTTCCTACCAAATTATTAGTTGCCGTAGTATTTTTAAGTTTATGGAGGTTTTGAATTTACGGAGTTTTCTTTTTTTAGATATTAAATAAAACCTACCACAATCTAAATGTCATAACTTAGACAGGGTATACTGGGCTAACATGGTGAGACTGTGTATAATGTACTTATATATGTGCATTATGGAAAAATCTGTGCTGTGAAGTAATAAAAAGGATATTTGATCATTGTAACGGCAGTTTTTTGAAAATGTTTTGTCTCCAGCGTCACTGATGCCCCACTCCTGTAATAAATCCCAACAAGCATTTTGCTGCATTTCCCTTGTTGCTTTTCAGTATGAAAATAACAATTCAGGAATTCCAAAAGAATTAGAAATATTCCTTTTCTGCCTGCCATCTCTTCCTATTTTTATTTTTTTTGTTAAGTTTTTCAGAACTTTAAATATGATATTAAGTTGTCTTATAAAAATACTTGTCGGGGTGAGGACTGCTCAGGGCACAAATGTTGGGAGCAGGAGAAAACTGATTGTTTTCTTTCTGCAGATCACAAAAAGAGAGCTTCTGCTACTTTTTGCCAACATGATTATAAAGAGATGGAAATGGTTATAGGTAGAGAAGATACCAGTTGTGGATGGTAGCTCACAGGTTTTCAGACAACCAAGAATTTTTTCATGCCTGGATTAGGTGAAATACCATAAATCACTTTAACCCCCCCTTGCTTTCTTACATATTCTCCTTATTCTACATAAAACTTTATGCACTCGGCAGTCTTACCTTGTTAGTCTGGTACACCCTTTTCAGCCATATCTCATACGCTGCCTTTCTTTCATTCAAAAAAAAATGATAAAAATCATATAATGGCTTATTAAGATCCACTGTATTCTCCATGTACCAACTACCTTCCTGAGATTATTACATTTGGAAGCCGTTGGTTTTATCTTCTTTTTGGCTTTCAAGTTTTCTATTTTGACTGAAGAAAAGGAGTTAACAGCTTGTTGTATATGCTCGTTGTCTTGTTTTAACTCAAACTTCATTGTATTTCCTACTTTATTAACTTCTTTCTATAGTAAACCCTTCTGTCTCTCTTCCTGTTCCCTTTTTGGGATGTTCTTACTCCTGTATTAAATGGCTTGACATATTGTCTCCAAACCTTAGCTTGTATCATCCTTAAATAATCACAGCTACAGACCAATAGAACACTATCTTACTGAATTTTATTTAAAAATAGACCTGCATACTTGTGATCTTCGGTGTTATTCTTATGATGTATTATGGATTTTGTTCCATGTAAGTTACGCTTATAAGTTATGAGGTAATGTCCTTCATAAAACCTAGCCTTTGAGTCTTGATCTACAGGTGTTCGGGTCATTCTGATTTTCAGTTGGTGTTTCACACCCACAGTTCATTCTCAGGAACAGAAGCAGTAGAATAAAGCTGTTTGTACATAGGCTGTTTCAATTCAGTATGTTTTACTACAGACCAGCATTTTATATAGAAGCTTATCTACATTACATTACATTATTTTCATGTGAACTTTTGGTAGCACTTTTGAAATATCTCCCACTCAAGGTCCAAAATGTTCAGTAGTTCCTTTGTGTGTGTGTGTTTAAATAACAGAAAATATGCTTTTTACATTTTATTCTTGAATATTTTGTGAAACTTGCAAATTTCACAAATACCCCTATTTACCATTTGTACCTCTAAACGTATTCTTCATTTCTAGTTTTTGCTCCGTGAAGACTTTATTCTGATTTTCCCTCTGAAAACTTTTATATGCCAAACTTCTTTCACTATACTAGCAGATAAAGAAGTTTTAATAGTAATATTGTGCTTTTGGTTAAACAGCATAATTTTCATTGCGCTCGTGAGCATTAAGAAGAGTCCTACTTCAAACCCTGCAGTATCACAGCCTGGAGTTGGCCAGCACCAGTTACTGTGTTTGTGTTCTGAGGAACAAGAGTGCTACTGTAGAAACTCAGTCTGCCCTGGATAAAATAAATTGTTGTTGTTTGAGAGCTCTTAACTTCTAGAAAGAGCTCCTCTTGTCTGACCAGGAGCAGGACAGTACTTGGTCTTGTGCAGCATTTTTTCACACTGAGTGTTTTGAAATCTCTACTTTTTTTTTCCTCATTAAAACTTGATCATATTGCCTTTTTTAACACCTTTCTGTAGTAAATGCTTTTGTTTCTGTTTCTTTTCCTCTTCCTATTTTTGAATATTTGGAGCAGGGTCATTTTTGCCTCATGGTGATTAAGAGTATGAGGATGCTGTGTGCTGTGTAGTCACGGCGCTTAAGGACATGGTTTAATGGCAGACTTGGCAGTGTTAGGTTTACAGTTGGACTTGATGATCTTAAGGGTCTTTTCCAACTGAAATGATTCAACGATGCTGTGCAGTTTAATACTTTGACTTTTAAAATAAGTCTGGTTAATAGGCATAAATTGATACTGCCTTTGTTTATCTTGAGAGAATTGCTGTTTGCAAGCAGTGCCTTTAATAAGTCTTTGCTATAGTGGAATCTCATGATACTTTAAAAACGGCTGCAAAAGAGCGAGCAGCTGAATAATCTAGAAGGCTAAAAAAATAGATGGCAACTACCAGCACCTGCTGTGAGTATTTTGTCTAACTTCTATTGTCTGTACTGCTATTTTAGATATACTGAATACTGTGTTTGGACTGATTTTATATATTCCAAGTTATTTATAGATATTTTTAAAGATTCAGAATAAAGCATAATAGTTTTAAGAGGAGAATAGTTACTTCTGTGTCCTACTTGATGCCTGGTTTTCTTCCTGAGCATGGTAGAGTGGTTTAAGTAGTGATATACTAGAACTGTCTTAAAATGTTGTTTTGCTAAAATCCCTCAAGCTGTTTGGCTAGTGTTTGATCAGAATTTCTTTGCACACAAAGAAAGGGTGAAATGTTAGCTTACTACAGCATAAAGATGTGTGAGAAAAGCCTCAACACAGAAACTTTACATGTAAAATGCCGAAGTTCCACTATTAGTAACTTGTCTGTAGATGGCGTGAGTTTGTTGTCTTTGCTCAGCGTGCTTGTTTACTGATAGGTTAACACTGCTGCTCAGCTGTGGTGATAACGTACAGGAGTTGTCCAAAGGGAAATTTACACGTGCATGTTGTGTATGAATTTGCACTTAGTTACTGTGTGTATAGTTTCTAATATAGACTGTGCCCTATTATGAAACTTCTATAAAAGCATACAAGAACTCCTTCTGAATAAGGAGGGGATGTAGTGTAACTGATTAACCTCCTAAGAACTTGCTATGTCACTGTTTAGGTTTCCTCAAATCAGCAAGCCTTTAACAGACCTGTTTAATGCTCGATGTGCCCCGTGGATTAAGGGGATTACCTGGGGAAGCGAGTACCATAGAAGATATTTTAAAGTATTGAGAGGTTTGGGTTATCAAAGCGGTTATTCCTGTAGACCACTTAGAAGAGGATGAGGAGGGACATCTTTGGGTAGGAAAGTTTTTACCTGTATGAATGCTGGGGGAATTGGTCCTCTTGAGAAAAGTTTCTTGCAAATAATTTTGTTCACTGCGGTGCATCACCACCTTCTCTTGCAAAATTGCTGTGCATCTGTCTCTTCTCAAATTCAGCTACTAACAATTCCTTACTGAACTTGCTTTCCTTACCTTGTTTTGTGGGAAATTTTGGCTCTTTGAGTGGTGTTACGTTATTGTGCCCTTCCTGAGGTTCTTGTCAAAGCACTTCAGATACCACCAGAATAAAAACTTCGTTGTAAAAATAGACCTGTTGACAATGTTATCTGTGAATTTATATAAATGTATGCATACCATGAATAGTTATTTAAATTGCTAGACAGTTTGGCGCTTCATATAACAACATGGCATTTGACTTTGAACTGAGCGCATTCAGTACAGAGATAGATAACTTTAGCTCTTTGCTTCGGGCCAGAGATAGTCGAATTTGTTGTAAAACAGCATTTTATTATTGCCTACTATTTCATGGATTGGAGAGTTTATGGATTAACAAGCAACATTACTTTTGTTTCTAGAGTTATTCTACAGCAGTATGAGGGTAGATTGGAGGTTGCCTTGTACTATTGGAAAAAGACTGACCTTGTCTTGCAGCCTGGAGAACCCTATACTTTCCTTCTTTATGACTCTTGGCAGATGATTTCCAATATTGGCATGTTAGCTTCCTCATTTCCAGAATTTTAGAAAACTGGTCTGCTTCATGAGAATGAGGCAAAACTAATTTGAACATGTAAGGTACTCAGTTAACACATTTTCTGTAATTTAGAAACATAAATTACTAGAAAATGGAAGGTGGTAGAAAACAGAATAACTGTGTGCTATATTTTACCTGGAAGCATATAATGAAATCACCATGTCTGGTTTTTAGTTCATTCTGAAGAAGTATTGGGGGAGGAGGAAGGGGAGGTGTTCAAACTGTGAAAAAAATTGGGGAGGGGGAAAAAGGACATCACATTCCTGTAGTTGGTTTGCAAAGTAGTTGTCCTGTTAATAATCATGATACTGGCAGAAAGAATCTTTAGAACGCAGTTGCTTTTTTACTGCTTTTGCAGAAAGCTTTTTTCTGTTTCTAAGTAAGTCTCAATAGGTTTCTAAGTTGCTTCCCCTAGGAAAAATGAACAGTTTAAGATGCTTTATGAAAACTGCAATCTGGTCACTTGAAGCAGAACATCATTTTGGTCACGACCATTTGCCCTGGTTTTCTTTCTGTACCTTAAGGAATTGTATTTAATAGGCTGAAATTTACTGCTTTTTGTATTCACAGGACTGTGCTAAAGAACAATGACTTGCGATCAAGACAAGAATTAACTACTCACCTCACCAATCAGTGGCCTTCCCCAGGAGCTCTGGATGTCAATGCTGTTGCCTTGGACACTCTGCTCTACAGAAAGCACAATCAACAATGGGATGAGTAAGCTCAGTATTTATTTTGATTCACCCCTAGAGGAACAGGGAAACTAAAGTTAAGCATTTCATTTAGTATACTCTGAAATGTATCCTGTTGGAATTACCTGTTACAATATGCAAGGATCATCTGGCAGAAAAAATCAGTTTCTCTCACCATAAAAATTTTCTTTAATTAAAAAAAAAGGAGGAAAAAAAGGAAGTTGTTGCTTTAGGAAAAATCAGTTTTAAAAAACAAAAAATAGCATTTAAGAGAAAAAAGCTGAACTGCCTAATCTTTTTCAGAAAACTTGTTAAGGAGAATTGAAGATATATAGTTAGATCTTTAAATGTGTTACTATTAAGTATTACTTGCCTTGCAGGAAAAGTTTTCAAAGTCTGGACCAGCTTTCAGCAGAAGTTAGTCTTTCTCAGTCCTCTCTGGATCCAGGTCACTCACAGGATGGGAAGCAGGATGGGATGAGCCTGTTAAACGAAGGTGCAGAGCCAGTCTGGTGGCTTCCTTTTGTTTTGTTCTTCATAGCTCTGATCTTCAGTCCCTGTGAGATGCATTTTCGGTGTGAACAAACTTTGCATTAAACGGCATATTTTTTCATTGTTAAATTGTTTGTTTCCCTAAGGACTATACTTCAAATAAGTTTGGATTTTTGAAGATGCCCACCCCGCATCCCCAATAATTATAAGACTTTGTACTGTATTTAAAGCTAAGCTTCAAATATGTTGCCTATCTTCCTTCTCCATCGCAGAACCAGCTACAAGGTGGATCTTCTGTCATCTTTCTGCTATAACTAACTCAAATCTTTGGAGTTCTTTAAATTTCCTTTCTACTTTCTTAGAATAAAGATTAAAGGCACTGGATTTGCAGCTACCACTGTCATTCTCGAATCTTGCATTCAACATTTATCTGTGGAGATGCAGCCTGACAGTGTCCCTGTTAGAACAGGGAGACGAACATGATGTGAACCATGCTAGTATATAAATGTAATACACACCCTTTCAGAATCTACACTTATCAAAGTTTGGCTGCTCCATCTTGTGGGCAATTGTGAAAAGCAGAAAAATGCTGGAAGACTTATGAAATAGGAGTAATTTGGGTACAGAACATAAATTGCTATAAAAAATCCTTTTGTATTTCATCAAATATTAACTTTAAATAGACTTGACAATACAGAGCCTTAGCAGTTCATAACTTTTAAAATTTCTTGGGTTTAAAGTATCAAGGATGTAAAACTTAGAATTTTTTTTAAAACTGTAACCAGTCTTTAAATTATTAGATTTAGCTTTATATAGCTTAGAGAAAGTGAAATAGAATCAGCATGGCTGCTCTGAAGAGAGTTCTGTGCAGATCTACTTTCAGCTGTTGGGGCTTTTTTTATAATATTAATTGTTTGAAGTTATGGATTGTTTTATCTTCTGTAAATAAAAACGTGGCAAAACTGCTGATAATAATAGTTTAGGTTTTGATTTCAACACTGTCTTTAAGGGTAGCATAACATCTCACTTCTAAATTAGTAATTTTCATCAGTACCTAAGTTTAAATATTTTTTTTTTTAAGACGTGGCATGTGTTCTTGCTGTTAAAATACCTCTGATCTAACTGGGTATGGGAGTTTTAATTGAAAGATTAGAAGTAGTAAACTTTCACGTTACTAGTAATCCCACTCACGTAGTCAGATTTTTAGCTTCACACTTGTAGAAATCAAGGGCTGTGCCCAAACAGTGTCACTCTGCTTTTTGTGTATTTTATGTCCTCCAATGGAATGTAGTTTTCATGGGAATAAATATTTTTATAAAAGTGAAGAATTTTTAAAAGTCCGAATAGAGTTCATTTTTAGAGAAAGCTATTCAGTCACTTGAAAAAAAGTTCAGCAGAGGTGAGACCCTAAATCTACTGGAAACTGCTGATAGGAACCACAAATGATGGAAGAGAACTATGTGTGACTTATTTTTTTTCATAATGAATTGTTGGGCAGGGCATGGTTTGGGTAGTTTGGTTTTTTTCTTACTACTTTCTTATAAAAGTAAAACTTTTCTGTCAGGAACAGGAGACACGATTGTAAGAAATGCTACTTTATAGAGGTGATTTTAAAAAAAATCTGCTAAAGGGCTTATGAGTAAAAACTTGTATCTGTGACCTTTTTAAGTTCATTTAAACCTCTAGTTTAAGGTGATCTTTTCTATTCTGCCAGTGAGCCAGGAGGATGAAACAGGAAGATGCTGGTAGATGGTGTTCATTATAATGTCGCCTATTAGTGGAGTTGGTTTTTTCCAGTGGTTGGAGCCTAATGCACTTCAAATTACCAAGGTTTAAAAACCAAAACATCTTTATTTTTAAAGAAATATATCCTGATTGCAGTTACATTCTACTCCTTTCTGAGAGGTTTAAAATTAGATCCCAGGTACTGCTGTGTTAATAACGTCATTTCCATTTATATATAAAGGTACTGGAATAAAAACAGCGCTTGAATTAGTAACTTCAGTTCCCCACGTAGTCAGTGGAGCCTCTGAATATATCACTCTGTAGCAGACTGACTACAGCCCAGCATGTAATGCACAGGTAGGGATCTCTACCGCCTGGACAGGGAACGTGTGGCATAAATCATGCGTCTTCCTAATGGCGTTTATGAAGTATGTGTGTGCGGAAGCAGTATGTAATTCATAATAGTGCAGGTGAAACAGCTGGGGTTTTCTCTAGTCCCCCTTTTTTTTCTTTTTTTCTTTTTTTTTTTTTTTTTTGTGGTCAGGTCTTCTTGTGCTGTAAAAATTATTAGCTGAATTCTTTTCTTTTTTTTCTTAACAGGGAAGGAAGACACTCCATCATTGCTTGGTCTTTGTGGCTCTCTTACATCAGTAGCAAGCTACAAATCTCTTACAAGTCTGAAATCAAGTGAATATCTTGCAAGTCCCACAACAGAAATGACGAGTCCAGGCTTAACACCATCTTGAGATACATGCAAGGGCGAAGAACTTTGTGTTGTATGCATTTGGTTTGTGTTCCATAAAATGACTTGCAATGAAGACTACTAGTTCTGACTTCAAAAATGAGCTGCTTATTTTCTTTCTTTTCATGGTTACCTGTTTAATTCACAAATTCTGTCAGTTTTCATTCCCCTTTTTTTTTTCCCTGAAAAGTACTTCTCAGATTTTCTGTTTTAGTCTTGAAATATTTATATATGTCCTATACCTGACCAAAAACTTCAATCTGATGCTTATGACTGATTTTTAAAATGAAACAGTTGAAATCAGTCCCCTGCTTAATTGCCATGACTTCTGTTCCTCCTTGCAATGGCCTGGCCCTACTCTAGCCACGGTGCTTCTCTGCAGTGCTTTAAATATCTATCAACTCTTGCAGAACAGACAGGGAATCCTTAATGCCAGTCTTTGTAGGCAAATAAACATTTTACCTAAAAATCCAGCTTTTCATCTGTGTATGTGAAGTAGGATGTCAAATAGCATATTTAACCTATCACCTGCTCTTCTCAAGTTGACTCAGTGTTAGATTTTGCATTCCTGTTAATAATCATGGCACTTAGATGTCTGAATCACACTGAAGAATCACACTGAAACACTTACTAATTCTTGAAGTTGCATGTGAATAATAACTGTAAGTTGATCGTATAAAAATCAAGCATACTTAGCAATTTGTAAACATTGAGGAAACTCACTAAATGCTTTTGAGTGACTAGAGTCAAGATAATCAAATGTTATATGAGAGATTTTTGGTTTATTGGCCTTGCTGGAAAGATGGGGACTAAGGATGGTGGCGTGAGCACCTTGGGAAGTTTGGATTGTGTGTTTATTGGCAAGATCCCAAGGAGACTGTAAAAGGGGACACAAAGACAACGTAGTGACAGTATTCTCATGTTAAAGATTTCTTGTGTTCCTGTATTAGTGCAATATGTATTTTTCTTGATGAGGTAATACAGCAGAACTTATGTCAGTTTTCTCAAATTACTTGCCATTGATTTAAATTACTGATAGCAGGGGGTGGGCAGGGAAAGGGAGATGTTTTTTAGATGAAACTAACTTTCCAGATTACCCAACAGTTTCAAAGTTTGCAAATGAATTTTTGAATTGCAAACTATATTCTTAATTCTTTGTAAGATACAATGAATCCTTTATCTATGAATTTTGCTAATCAAGGTAATGCTTATAAGTATGATTAGTAACTTTTTAAACAAAACTTAAATGCATGTAAGTACATTGTATTTATAAGTGCTAGGGAAAATGCTTTTTTGTGCCAAAGAAGTTTCATAAATTGTTTACATGAGTAGCTGCAATACAAGACAGATTTTTAATTACTGCTTACTCTAGGTGTTTACAGTATGTCACTACACTCTGTACAGTTTCAGTTGATTTGTGTCTTGTAACAGTACCTTGGCACTACTACTATAATGTGGTCATTTTAAGGTGGGCTTGAAAGAAAGAGGATTCATTCTTACTTTTACTAAAAGCTACAGGAAATGCTTAGCCTTTGTAAGGATGAGGCTACGCATCTCTGGAACTCAAGGCACTGTTGGATTTAGCTGGAGGAGGTTCAAGATACATCTTCCCAACTTTCTGGTCCACAGTGCTGGAGGTCATTGCATCCATGGCAGGGTAGGCAACTACTGATGCCATTTTAATGCAGATTTTGAAAGCAGTTTAGCAAAATCCACCAGACCTTGTCTTTCAAGCCCTCATGTACCCACCCAGTTATTTCTCTGTAATAAACACTGACCATTAAATCCTTTCATACACTGCCAGAATGTCCATTACTTCATGGAACTTGTTATTTTGTTATCACATTAAGCACATGTTCTCTCTTGGCAGTTGAGTAACATTATGAAATACTAATTTGTAATTAGAGATGCATTTTTACTGCAAATACAATGAGGGAATCCAGATTCCACAAGTCAACATTCTGCGTCAAGGTACAGTGATGTAATTGGTCTTGTTTGCTGTTCAACACTCTCCCCCGTGTCAGTATTTTGGAGGGGGCTATAATCATGATCTTCAGTCATGGTCACTGCTGGCTCTTTTCTTGGAGCTACTGGTACGAAATTCATGTGTCATTCAACTGAAGTCTTTTATGTAGTCTGACACCACTGAGTTTCTGGGTGTCATTTTGTGCATGGGAAATCAGTTACATGCGTCTTTCTCGGTTCTTAACATTAATAATTTAAAAAAAAAAAAACTGAAAAATGCCAAAACTGTATGTTTTGTTGCCTTGACGTTCCATAAATGTTGCATGTAAATTAAAAGTTTTGCATCATCACTAATTACTAGTTTTTGTCTGTTTTAATGGTACAGGAGAAACAAATTACAGTATTACTGAGCTTATAGCAAATTCTTTCCTTGCAAAACAGGGAGAGTTTGTGTTTGTTGCTGTATTTCATTCAGTGTGGTCCAAAATCTGCTGTTACTGCTTTATTTCTCTTAGGCCATAGTTTGAGTTTCTAGTGTAAAGTTATTTTGAAAAATCACAATGGGGGACCAGTGTAAAATATCTCCTCGTGGCAGTACCCCTTGCCTGCAGTGTATGCTATAACTTTGTTCCTAGTGTCTTTACAACTAGAGCGTTTTTCAGTGTGAATAATTTTCACCAAGGCCAAAACCATACCAGAATACCTTCTTGGCAGTAGAATAGGACTGAAGTCCATTTCTCGGGTAAAGCACACCCAAAAGCTGGTGTCTGAATGACCCAGCTACTGAGTTGCTTTTGTACCAGCACACCCTCTCATTATAATATGCAAAAAATAAAATTCAACCACTATTAAATGCAAGAAAATTCAAACAACAGAAACCAAAATTCAACAGCGATGCATGAAAGAAAGGATATAGGGAGGGTAATTAAAAAAAAAAATCATACAGAGGAGGCCGATTCAGTAAGCGCAGTGCCTATGGGCAAGTGAGATGCTGCAGTGTTCGTAATACGGGTGTGCAGCACGCTGCAGCAGGCAGTGGCTGCGTCTGTAGCAGTACGCTAAATGTGCTCTCCCCTCAGGCTGCCTCAGCTGTGTGTCTAACTGGCACGGAGCCACGCGTGTTCATGCCAGCAAGCCTTGCCTTCAGAACGGGTGATTCCACACCAGCCGTGTGTGGAGAATGCTCCCCAGCAGGGAGCCTGGCCCTGCTTTGGACCTTTGTGACAGAGACCGCTTGCACCTCCTGAAAGTACGCAGGAACAGAAAGTTCCTCTGGAACACCTGTACAGGCAGTTGTCTTCAGTGCCTGGGTATGCTTTGATTTCTTAGGCGTATTACCTTAAACTGAAGAGCCACTGCAGCGCCTACCAACATAGTCACTATGCTGTCTGGGTTTCTAATGAGCATGAGGTACTTTCTCCAGCTTGATCTTAAGCAGTTTTCATTTTAAATAAACCTGAGAAGCAGCTGAAGACTACTTTATAATATGCATTTACACAAAACAGAGCTACAACTGACAAACACAGACAGAATTAAACACATATTAAGCAAGAATGATAAGCATTTATTGAATTCATTCTGTATCAACCTCCTTATGGAGGAATAATCATATCATAGAATTGGAAATGGAAAACATTTCCTAAACTTCCTTTTAAGTACCCAAAGAAAATGTGTAGTCAGACTGAAAATTAACGCAGTGGCTATTCTTCATTGCTCTGTCCAGCCTCAATTTTTTTCCCCCCTTTCAATCATCACTGAAGAACAGTCAGCAACTCTTAATTTCTTTTTCTTCACCCTTCCGTCTTCTATTTTCTTCTTTCTAGCTGTCTGTGCAAGAGAAGTCACAAAATCTTCAATGATAATTTAAGTGTCATGTGTATTTTCTTAGTCTTAAGAAAAAAGCAAATTTATCCTTTGTGAAGCAGCTAAGAATTAATTTGTATTTAGTTACCAAATATAATTGCAGAAATTCACTGGAGATTATACAAAACACCTTGACAGACTCAAATTTGGCACAATTTTGACCATGCAGCTGGATAAAGGAGGATTACAGATGTTGGTTCATTTTTTCATTGAAATGAGAGGGAAAAAAAAGACTCCATATTCCTATGTGCTGATCATTATGGCACAAGCAGGAGCAACTTCAAGCAGCTGTGGAATGGCACCTGCCCAGCAGAGAAAGCATTCACTATCATTTGTTTTCAGACTGAAGTGCTGCAGTACCATTTACAGTCACAATGTACCGATAGCACAGTGATAGTGGAGCAGTGCCCAGCTGTGACGCTACCTGCCCACGTTCCCCAAAACACTGAAATTACTGACTGTGGGTATTACCACTGTCACGACCTCGTGTGCTCACCCCTGCCATCCTGCGTGCCCTGCCTGCCTCAAGGCCATTCTGTCTCTGCCCCTTCTGTCTCTCCACAGAGCACTTTGACCTGCGGAGCTCTTCGCTCCAGCACAGAAGAGGTGGCTCTGGGGGCTGGCTGTGTGCCCTACCCCAAACGTCAGTGCAAACTTGCTGCTCCTGTGGGACAGGTAGAAACTTGTGACCTCTTGGTTGGAACAAGTGGTTCAGGAAGCCCTGAATCCTGAAATGGATAAAGTCAAGGAGGAAAGGGCTCAGGCACCGCTGGGCTGTACCCTGTGCCATAGGTATGTGTCTCAGCCCTTCAAGCCAACTGTTGAGTAAAAAGTGTGTATCCCCTGCCACTATCTCTTAAGATCCACAGCACCTTTGCTAAAATGGAAGAATGCCGCCCACATGTATAAATTATGGAATTTAGGCATCAACTTTCCCGCATTACAAGCAACCGTGATCTTGTCAGTGGAGTTTAGAAAGTGATTCAGTTTACGTAGACGTAGGAAAATAAGGCTGAATCCACTTGCCTGCACACAGCCATCTACTTCCACTTGAAATGCAAAGACATCTGCATGGAGCTTGTGCAAATGATGCACAACCTATGGAAAACTCTCCCTTTGGAACAGTATCAAGAAGCCAGGCAGAACACCCCCAGTCATCACACCTGTGTGTGGGCAACTGAACTGACAGTAGCTGATCAAGAGAACATCTCTATGCTGTTACTCACGTATCAAGACTTACATGTAAGTTTCCTAATCTATGAACAATGTTCCACCCAAAATGCCTGATAATATTGATACTTGGTGATGCCTTTCGTTCTGCTGGCATCAGTGCTCTGGAATACGCAAATCCCCAAGCTATGTCACCACTGTACAGCAAGTAAAGCTATCTAACCTCTTTCAGCAAACACAATTCTTCCAAGTCTTCCACCAACTGTATAGCCATTCACAAAAGGAACCCCAATGTACCAAACCAGCATTGTCAAAACTGACAAGTATTCAGGATTTGGAATGTCATTTAAGAATTAACTACTACAGGCTTTTATGTTAATGTAATTTTAATCTCAGTATCTTGTCATTTCCTCCTTAGGCTGCCAGGGTCACCATGATAGCACGCGTGCATTACAAAGGGCTTCTGTGCACGGCCACAACCGCGTATGGCCCCCACCATTCAACAGAACAGGACAACAGCAGCCTGGCCTATCAGGTAGACTTGCTGGCAAAAGAAAGACAGGGGAATCTCTTCCCCTACAGCCTGGGAGATGGGCGGGGGGCGCTGAACCGGTACACCTAAAGTAAGAAAGCTTAGGGAGGTGAGCATCCTGAGGTGGGCACACAGGAAGTCAAGAGCAGCTTTATATACATTCAAGGCTGAATTTTCAGTCTCCAGTTGTCATACGTATAAAGGAGGATATTCAAAAGCAAACCACTTTAAAAACAGTTTAGTTAAGAAGTGACACTGTTTTAGTCTGGTGATATTTGGGCTAGTAAATTATTGATAGAACTATCTGAATGTACATATTCACCAAAGGCAAAGTTTCACCCCCAGGTAAAGATTTACTTTTGTTTAATGAATGACAGTAGTTCTTCACAAAAAGATGTGAACCAGTAATTAGAATTCTTGAGGATGTGTAATCAGCTTGAACATTCACACTCTGAATATCCCTTTTCACTGTCATGTGAGGCTGGAAACTCTTATTCTCTCAGTTCCTGTCACATGGTGGTGATCCCTGACTGCCTTTGTCCATACTCAGGTAAAGACTGGAAGCACCACTTGAGTTTCCTCTTGATCCCCACTCAGCCACAACAGAGGAAAGGGAGAGAAGGTAGATGGTGCAGCTGTGAACGAGGGGTCTCAAAGAACTCTGTTAACTGATAATCACAGCACAGCATACATCTGCACTCACAAAATGTTACATAGTAACCTCCATATTCATACCGACTTGGATATGAATCATGGACTGAGCAGTGTGAAGCAAAACTTAGAAGCATTGACCATGAAATACATTTCTTTGAATGCTGGAAGAATGTTTAGTTATAGGTAGCTTGGAGGAACAAGGAACATCATACCACTCCATCATCCAGGGAAAAGTACTCTATTTTATTTGATATGGGCTGAAATGACTGCAGACATCTTGCTAAACACACTGATGTTTATCAAGACAAACTTGATAAAGATGATGAGCCACAGTGAAGCACAAGCATTTTGGCATGTAAGATGTAAAATACAACTTTCTGTGAGGTACAAAAGTAAACAAAATATTTGTGCGATTGAAATTAAGATTTTTTTCCATCTTTAAAGACCAAAGCAGTAAGTTTTTATCAGTGACTGACAGCTCTGTGAGTAAGTTATTTTCAGAACTAATACAGCACAGCAGCAACTTGTGGGAACTTCCCCAAAATAATTCACCAAAACATTTTTTTTATATGTAACAAAAGTTCTTGGCATGAAATAGCAATTAACTCTCAATGATTCTTCAATACTTGCTTTCTCTGGCAACAATGTGACAACATATATGCAATGTATATATACTATACACTTGGAAGGTTACAATTAATATCACAGCTGTCCCATATATTCTCAGACCACTGACAGCACAGGAACACTAAACCTTAAATACCATTCAACTGAAATCACCATCAAAAAGACAAACTCCCTAATATTAGGATACCTAATTTCCCTAAATTAGACTGAGATTTGATGGATTAAAATATGCTTAAGACCAGACATTATCACTGGGCCTCAAAAGATAATTGAGCCTGACAGACCACAAAAAGGACTCACAGGAAGAAAAAGGCAAATAGCTTTAAAGGAGACAGCTCTGATGGACAGATCCACTGAGGTCAAAGTTGCATGGGGAAAAAAAAGACATGATTTATTAAAACAAGCCTGACTTGAAAAAAAAATGGAGCTTTCACAGGGAGTCGAGAAACCCTGAAAGGTCCTAACAAGATTTGACAAAAAGACACTTGAGGTGGAAAAAAACCCACCCAAAACAGAAAATGCCATACTAGTGTTTTACAATTTCTCCAAATATATGCTGTACTAGTTAGTTTGTATGTTTATAATCCAGCTTCAACAAATTTACAATATAGGAAGGTATAGACAGAAGACTGGAGAAAGGACATAACTAAATCCAATGACTGAGCAGCACATGTACATACCTGACTAACTACATGGGGAAATACAGCTATGGCTTTATCCCTGGAGAAGAAAAACCTGTCAAGGAACAGAAAAACGTATTGCAAGACTATGCTCAAAACTTGCAGAAAAATCAAAGGAAAAATATTTTACATTTCCATTATGTATAAGCAGCAATAATTTGAATATTAGTTTTCTACTTATATATAAGCATCTCTGTAATTTTTTGAAATTAAGAGTATTTGCGCACTATTTTGTAAATAAGCTGAGTTTCTAAATGACAATAAATCTTCTAAATCCTTCTTATGTGACATGAAATATATATTTCCTCTTGTTGCAACAAAGGGTTTAGGAGCATGTAAATAATCTGCACAAAGATAAATTCCCAGCCTACAGCCCATAAACTGTAGCACAGCAGAATAATTAATCTGGCCTTCCTCTTGCTTCTGTCACTCCTGTGAAAAAAATCCAGAGGTCTGTCTCCTGGTTGATCCAACATTCACAGCCTACTAGTGATGACCATATACCCTGGCAAGCTCCTCATGCAATAAACAGTGGCTAACTAGTATTAATGCTACCATTAAATATTAATTCCTTGAACAAATCCTGCTGTATGGTTGTATAGGCAAGGTTCCATACCTTAGGAACATGCAGTATCTAAACCCAAGGAGCTTACATACTCCTAGTATCTGCAACTAGCCAGGACAAAAGAAAAAAGAACAAAAACATTTCAGGACATAAAATCCCCAAATAAAGGCATAGCTTTAAAATGTAAAGGCACGTTGTGCATATGTACAGTTGTAACTTTATTAGTTGACACTGAGCTAAGCTTTTTACTTGCTCTACAGGAACATTATTTTTTGCTATTTTCACTAAGTTCCAAACAAAATATAAGAAAGATTAAGCTGAATAAAACAAGATTTGCCTCTCAGATGCTAACAACTACTAATTGGGGGGTGGTGGTGGTTTCTTTTTAATGTACTTTAACCTACAAAATCACTTTAAATATACTTTTTATATATATAATGTGTATATATATATATAAAAATACATATATTTTTATATATATAATTTTCCAGAATAGCATATATAATTTATAAGCAGTGACGGGGTCGTGATGGCCGGAGGCAAAGCCCTCCTCAGTAACAACGTGCAGCACCCTCGGCCAGGCCCGCAGCCACTTGTCACAGCCCACACGTCCCCGCACAGCTGTGTCCTGCGCCGGGCCCGTGCCCCGGCCCGGGGGAGCCGTGCCCTCCCCGGCCGGCCCGCACCGCGCCTCTACGGGCGGCAGGGTGGCGCTGCCGGAGCTCACCGGACCAGGCGGCTGCCTAGGAGCGCCCCCGGGCCTGCCGGGAAGACCCTGCCCCGCGATTTCTGCCGGGAAGAGCGCCCACCGCTCCGCCGATCCCTGAGGCGACCCGAAGCGAAGCAGGGAGGCGGGGGGTAGCCCTACCCCCGCAGTAACGGCCGCCCGCCTCCCCTGCCGCCCTGCCCCTCGCGGGCGGAGTCCCGCCGCGGCCCGTCGTGCCTCCCCCTCCTTCCTTCCCTCCCTCCCTCCCTCCGCCTCCCTCCCTCCCCCCGCCTCCCCGCCGCGGCCCGGCATCCCTCAGCCCGCCCCCGGCGCGCGGCCCTAGCCAGCCCGCCCTCTCCCGCGTGCGCGCGCGCGGGGCCGACCGTTGGCGAGGCGCGGCCCGCGGCGGGGCAGCGGCCGCCGCTGGGTGCTCGGCGCGTGGAGGCGCGAGGCCTCGCGCTGGCGGGAAGCCGGGTGAGGCGGCGCGGCACCGGCGGGGACACGCTCCGGCTCCCGCTTCGGCGGCTGCGGCGGAGAGGGCCGGGGGCGCGGGTGGCCGGGCTGCGGCGGGAGGGGCGGGCTTGGAGCCGCTGGGGGAGGCGGGCTGGCGCGGGGAGCTTAGCGGCTCTGCTGCCCCCCGCAGGTGTGCCGGCGGCTGGAGAGCAGAGGAGGATGTGACTTCGCGGGAAGATGAAACCGAGCGCTGTGGAGACCACCGCCAAGGGAGCGCCTCCCCGTAAGCGGCGGGTCGCTGGGGGTGACCGGGGAGGGGGCGGGGGGAGCTGGTGCGCCCTGGCTCGGAGCTCGGGGTGGGGGGTTCCAGTCTGTTCGAAAGCCGGCGGGATCGCTTTCAGCGGCCGCCGCCGCCGCCGCCTTCCCGGCTCTCGTGAGATGCCGGCGGCCCGCCGGGTGCTGGGCTGGGTTTGGTGGGTGAGAGCTCTTTGCGCCGGCTTTGTTAGTGGCGGACAGTCGAAACCACCTTTGCGTGGTTTGAGGAATTGAACGTAAAAGCGTGTACCTGAAAAGGCAGCTGGCGGACTTGCTGTCTGCTGCAAGCTGCTGGCAGTGCAGAGAAGCCAGGAGCAGAGCTGAAATGCGCTAGGCCGCTGCGCCGCCGGGCAGCTCTCTGCCGGTACCGGGGTGGCCCCGGGGTATTAAACCGCAGTCGCTTTGTGAGGGAGACTCTTCACTGTTACTGCGGTACTGCTGACTCGCTCCGATCTTTTTTATTATCCCTAAGAAGTTTAATATGTATTTTCCAATCGTAACTCCAGTATTTAGTGTGTTAGTTTTTGAGCTGGCCTGGCCATCACGTGTGTGTGCTGGATATAATACCATATTCGATCCCTGGTCATGTTCGGAATTTCACTTGCACACGTGCAATCAATCTTCTCTGTTCAGATTCTGAATCAGTTAACACTATCCTAAGATTCCCCATTTCCCTATTTCTCTAATTATACAAATCTGACTGCTGTTCCTGCTTCACTTACATGTGTGTTCAGAATCCTGCAGCGTGAGTAGTGGTTCTGCTCCCTCTCCCATCTAAGACCATTTCAGGGAGGGACTGTTTTGCATGTTGGTTTTTTGTCTCCAGAAGAGGCCTGCTCACTGCCTGTAGCAGCTCTCATTGTTTCTTCTGAGCTTCTCCAGAAGAGAAGCAGCTAGAAGTAGGGCATCAGGCAGTGGGGAAGAAAAGACAGTGTAAAACTAATGATGTGCAAATCTTGGGTGGTCCTCTGTCATTGTAAATGGATTCCTGTGGAAGTATGTATGAACAGAGAAGGTACAATTACTGTCACCTAATAATGTTCAGGTTTTCAGCTGTGTTTAGCTACAGGGACTTCATGGGTTGTGTGTTGCTTCTGTGGATTTAGGACCCCTCAAAGTATTCCTCTTTCTTGTACTTGTGCAGCCTCCCCTAGAAATTACATCTTCATGTCAACAGTATTCTTTGGCAGCAAGCTACACAGGGTTGCCCTGTTGCACAGAGAATCAACTCCTGTTTTTCATTTTGTAGCTGACTCCCATACCTCTTCTACTGGAATAGGCTGTTTAGCCATTCTGTGTTCTTGATTTTGTATATCTGTATTATTCCTCTAAATCTCTTTTGCAGGTTGTATTTAAGCTGTGGCTGAGTACTGCATTTATGAAGTGGCATAAAAAGTTTACCCATTTTATTTTCTGTTTCTTAGCAATTTCTTTTTTTTTTTTCTTTTCTGATTGCTGCTCAATATTGGGCTGATGTTCTTGTAGAACTTTACCACACTCCAAGATCTCCTGGAGAAGTGAGACTTATTTCTCACTCAGACTGAATTTTTTTTATTTGCTTATTAAAATGTCTAGCCTAACAGTTAGGTCACATGGATAGCTCTGCATTGAGCATCAGGAAAGTTCATCAGCACAGTTTAATTGCTGTATGTGATTTCTTAGTTTTAGAGTAAAATACACTGGGACAGAAAGAGTGTTCATAACTAGAAAAGTTTAGTTTTCCTGGGTCTCTGGTAGATGCTCAAAATTCAGATAAATAGTAGGATCTAGGTCTTGTATTCTTTGCTGTTTCAGTTACTTTTGACTGTTTTTTGTTATGGTGAGTCTATATTAATCCTTTCTGTTTCAGATGAATGAGACAGATTCTGTTCTAAAATAGTGTTCTTCTCAGTGACTGTGCAAGTAGCGTATGTAGTGTAGTAGATCGCAAATACTTGCCAGATGGGTGAGAAAATTGATGGTATTGTATAGCAACTGAAATAAAAAGTCCATTTTAGGATGTGATTTTAAGAAGACACCTTTAAGGGTTATATGTAGTATTATTATTAATGATATACTGGTTTTGACGTGTTTAGCATACAGCTATTTTTTCCAAATCCTATATTGCATGGAAGATTGCCCTGCCATATCCATAACTTAGGAATTTTCCTTTTTAAAAAGTAAAAACCAAACACAGTTCATAAAACACAGTTCTTTTAAATTCCCTTTTCTTTTTGCAGCAAATGGAATGCAAGCAAAACCAGAAAAGATAAGATCTTCTCTGAAGAATGTGAAAAAAGATATAGGAAAACCAGAGAAATATAAATACAAGCCTCTCACTGGGAAGGTGTTTTACCTCGATATTCCATCAAATGTGATCTCTGAAAAAATAGGAAGGGACCTCAAAGAGCTAGGAGGGGTAAGTTAATGAGCAGAGACCTTTATGAAACTAGAAGAAAACTGCGCATGTGGAATGCCTTTTCCATGTTTTTTTATAACTGCATTTTAATATTATTTGTATTTTATAAGTGATGGAATTCTCTTTTATGCTTGTCTTAAGCTAATTGTTTGTATTAAACATTATGAACAAATTATTTTGGTTTTTTTGCTAGAAGCTGCTTTGCGAATTGTAACGAAAGTGTTTAATATAAATGCTTGTTTTCATTTGATTATTAATTTGCTTAAAATTTTATCCAAATTAAGTTTTATTGTTTGAAATGATTTTTTTTCCTGCTGCTTCTGACTATATTGACATGTTTACACATTACTAACAAAAGTTGCTGAACTGAACCTGAAAGAGATTAGAGGAAGTGTTTTGCATATGCTTACTAGAAGTTGGTAACTTCAGTAAGTACTTTCTGCACAGAGTATGTTAATGAGTATTTTTAAATACTCTTATTTAAATAATAAATTCTGTAAGCATCTTAGTACTTCCCCCCCAATTCTCTCTTCTGTATGGAAGAAACACTAATACAAGCAAGTGCATGCTATGTTAGTAACACTCAAGCAATGCAATTGCTTAGTCCACTTTAAAGTTGAATATTTTGAATTAGTGTTGAGGAATCTTGCCAGTTAAATGTCCTGTAACCACAGAAGCAAAAGAGATCTGCTTAAATTGCTAGATAATACTGAACGTGGCTTTGGCAATACTACTTTGACCTCAGAGCTGCACTGAGCAGTTTTATGGAATTGAAACTTGTAAATCAAGATGCTGTCTGAAATTATAGTAGAGGCAAGGAATAGCGATAATGTGGTTTCAAGTTAAATGCATCTCCTTTACATTTAGCATTAAATAAGTGCATGCTATCATCTGTCTTTCTCCCTAAACCAGAATTTTAGAAATTCATATGTGAAAGGTAAGGTTGCAAATAAAAGACTGAAAAGGAAGGTTTTCTGTTTTATTCTGAGGAGTATATGCCTACCGAGGTGTTCAACACCCTCAAGTTCAGCTGCCATGTGTGTTTTGTTGTTTCTTGTGTGGAGTGCATGCAAAAGTGCCTATGTCCCCATTTCTGTAAAAGGTACATAAAGCGGAATTGGAAGGCACAATTTCAAGCTTGCTGCCTGTGTGATTTGTGCTTTCCATACTGATTAGTAGAGAAGAGGAAAACACTTTTAAGCTACATAAACTGGCTAGAAGTAACAAGGTAGATAGAGCTGATAATCACACAACGGTTGGTAGTAAAAGACTGAAGGAGCAAAGTGGAAGAGAATAAGCACAGCAAACCCACATATTCTAAGATTTCCATATTCAGCAAGACAAAAATCTACCTAAGTCTTCTACCTTTTTGAGAAGTATTACGAATACTGTAGGTGTGAAACATAACTAACCTGAAGTTTTAATTGTTCTACTGGTTCTAAACTCAGTAAATTCATAGCTGCTTGCAAACTCTTAAGTTACATTTATATAAATGTGCCTTTAAGTTTGGCTGAGCAATTCTATGTAATTTCTGTTGCATATATAAACTCTGATTTAGCTTGAATTCTTCTGTTATTTCTCAATGCAGTGTTTGAATTTTTCCATTTGAAAAGTGTTACAGGTAGATAGTTCAAAGAATGACAATAATCAAAACAGAGCTTGATAAAGATTACAAGATTAAAAAATTGAAATTGGAATTTGTGACTAGGACTACAGCTCAATTGTAATAGTCATCCAGATCTTTAGAAAATATCTTCTCATTAATTCAATGGTTTTTAACTATTCTAGAAGCTTTGTCACTTTAAAGTATGCAATATAAAATTGAGTTACTGATTTATTGTCTTGAACTAATTATTTGCTTTATATCTTTATATTTAGAGAGTGGAGAGTTTCCTTAGTAAAGATATCAGCTATCTGGTGTCTAATAAAAAGGAGGCAAAATTTGCACCATCTCTTGGTCAGATTTCTCCTGTTCCTAGCCCAGAATCTGCACATAATGGAGGAAATAGTTCACCTCATCCTAGCAACCGAAAAGATCGACATGACAGAAGTTCATTTAAGATAGGAGATACAGTAAGTTTCTTAATAATAGAACTGCAAATCAGGTACAACCTGTGGGATATACTCTTATTTTTTTCCTATTTTGTTTTCTGAAGATGGCAATATATTCCTTGGGTGAATAAGGTGGTTTTAAACATTTATTTTTTTTAACAGGTCAAACATACTTTTAAACTAGTTCAGGCTAACTTGTTAAACCTAACTAACTTAAACTAATTAAGCAGTTTCAAAAAGTAATTAAAAAAGGAGCCTTTTCTGCAAATAAGCAGACTACACTAAAATCTGTTGTAATATAGTACATCTGACACAATTAAACATTGACATTGTTATGTTTGACAACTGAATCAATTATGGGTAGGCTTGCGGTGTCATCCAGTGAATGGTTCCTGTCTCTTTAGCAACACAGCCTATTAAAATCTGGCTGCTGTGATGCTGTTACTGCAGGTATCTACAGAAGCACTTTTTGATAGTAGTCCAAGGAAATAATTAAAATTGAACATTATGAATATTAAGTTTTTCTGAGCTCTTTCTTAGAGGATCATGTTAATTGCAATAGTTAATATTTGAATTCATGCAGGTTTACGTGAAGTTTCTTACATGGGCAAGTCTTACGCCCTTTCAAAATACAGTTAGAAACAATTAACTGTACTAAATACACAGTGCTTATTTAGGAAGTTGACTGCAAGCCAGTCTGTGGGATGGTTTTAGTGTTACATTGGTGAGATCACCTGATTTTGGAAATAGCCTGGATAGGTAAAGACATGCTCATTATGAATAAATGGCATACAGTACAAAAGGAGATGCACTGGTGAGAGAAAAGATGGGGATAAGACCGAGGCTATGATTATATTCATGACTGTTAGCTTAATCTGGCACAGGTCTAGCTGGTGAAAACTCATGGTTTGCTGTGTGTCGCTGGCTGCTTGTTCTGTGTTGTTCCAGCACTAACACTGCTTCAGCCATGCAGTGACCTTCTTTGGCTGAAAATAAGCACTTGTTCTTTTTTTTGACTCTTTTTTTTCTTCCCCCAGACTGTATCAACCATAATCCTGTGAGGAAGATGTGAATTAATGAAAAATAGCAGTACAGTGAACAAAAGGAGATTATCATAGCTGAAATATGTATTTGTTAGCAAGTTGTAAATTGTCTTTTTTGAAATGAGTTCTTACCTGTTAAAAATGTGTTTCTGTTTTAATATAGGTAGGTATGAGCAGAGGAAAATCCTTAGTTGAAAAAGCAATCAAAGAGCAGGTAAGCCAAGTAATTAACAAATTTGTGCTTGAGAAACTTCAGGTTTGCTCTTCTGGAAAACAAGCAGTAGTAACAGTGATCTTGGAGTTCTAAGAGAGAAGTCCCTCATGGAATGCACAGGCAGAAGTGAAGGGATTGTCCTAAGTAAAACTGTTAGGTCATGCTTTCTGGGTGCTTCCTTAAGAGTTGAAAGTCTGTAGAGTCTTACGACTAGTATTATCATCTAGCTAGCATGTATATATATATGTGTGTGTATATATATATATATAAAATAGCTAATGTTTGAGAAGTGTTCTTGAAGTTAAAGTGAATGTATAAATTCACTGTCTTAAAAATCTTTCTACAAAATGTGACAATAGAGAACAGTTTTGGCTTTTTGAAAGGTTAAATACAATCTTTTGATAGTGAAGTGCTGTGACACAGAGGAGAAGTCAGTTGAGGAGAGCAGTAGTCCTTTGGCAAGAAGCAAATCATCTGCACTTTGATCTCAGCTTTTCAAGTACATGTTGTAATTATTTGACATAATCAACTATATATTGTTTAATATTACTAATATAATTTATTGTTTGCAGGACTTAATCCCCTCTGGTAGTATACTGTCCAATGCTTTGAATTGGGGAGTGAAGATACTTCATATTGATGGTAAATATTGTTGTTTGATGAAGCCTAACCTGAACTTGCAATGTTCTTTTAATTATTTTGTTGAATTCAAAATACTAAAAATGACATACTACTTCAAGCATACAAAATAAACTCAGCTGAGTATAATTCTCCCTCTTTTTGCCAGATGTTAAAAATTACATTGAACAAAAGAAAAAGGAGCTCTACCTAATCAAAAGAGCAGGCAGTTCTTTTAAAGATGTGGTAAGTGGCTCTTTGCCATTTGTGAAAATGCAGTTTGTTTCATTAACTGGGAAAACACAGGTGTATGAAATACACTGCAAGGCTGTGAGCCTTACAGATTTTTTTTAATAAAGTCTTGCTCATGTTCAGTTTTTCCCAGACCAGTGTGTTGTATGAATTAATTTCAAAAACATTTGAAAAATAGCAGTATTATTAACAAATAAATCCCATAGTAGCATTGATTAAATAATGTGTAGACCTTTACTCTTGCAAAGGATATCTAAGAATCAGAAGTACCCAACTGTCTGCAACTTCCATTCTGCCAGCTTCAAAAATAATAAGTAATAAATTTGTAGTTTGGTTTTAGTATAATGTAGATTGTGGTTAAATTCCCTTGTATAATTTTCCCTATGACACAGTGTTTAGAAACCCTTCCCTTTTGATGGACCATTTTGAAGAATCACAGTTACATTTCCTGAAGAAACTTGTGTAGAGAATCTGTCAGTTGCTCAAGTCAGCATCTTTTCGTTCCTAGTCTTTTAAAAGAAGTAGCATAAAGTATCTTTGAGCTATTCTGCCAATAATGCAGTCAGCATGTGAAAATCTTGATTTCTCCAGATTTCAGTGTCCCACTATCATACACTAAAACTTTTAGCTGTTTGTGTGCTCTGTCTGCACTTGCTTTGTAATATAAATTAAACATGTAAAGTTGTACAGTTATCTAGTCCAGGTGGGGATCTGTGATACGTAAATGGAAACATACCATCTAGTGTATGTTACGGGTTTTTTTGGAATGCAATATTGACTGATTATTGAGGCCACATGAAATCTCCTGCTAGATCATCTGTGTGTCAGTGTTTATGGATAGAAGGGGGTGTGTGTGTTTGCAAGTAGTCTAAGATACAAGTTTGTACCTTTACCAGAACCAATTACAGCTAAATGCTGATACTTGAATGTAAACTTTACTCTTTTCTGAAAACAAAATACTCCTTTTAATTTTAATCTTAATTGCTTTAAAAAACAAAACAAAACACAAAACCAACCTGTGTGAATACTTTCAAATGAGTAGATTTGTTTTAATTGGAAGATGTTTCTGTCTGCAGTTTTTGGTGGCAGTTTACAGCTTTAGTTAGCTAGCAGTGTTGTAAAAATGTTAACTGTATTTAAGAATCAGCTTTCAACCATGGCATGATATTTTGGGGGAGGAGAGAGGGTAAGGGTATAAATTTACCTTTGTGTGGTTTTCATCTGATTTTGGGTTTAGGAAAAATAAATGTCTCAAGGAGAACACTTTGTGTGTGTGTGTGTGGTGTAAAAATACATATATATGTATTTGGGAAACATGTCACCATACTTCTGAAGTACTAATGAGCTTAGTTTCCTGGAAAATTCATTGTGACTGTGTATGAAGTCATGATTAACACAGGCAGACCCTTGTAACTTAATTAGCTACAGCTAAATCTTTGAGTCAAGTGCAGAATAATATTCACAGAAATTTTATGCCTTCTCCTTTTTTTTTTTTTTTTTTTTTCAATAGGGGAAACAAATTGCTGCTCAAAAGTCAAGAAGTAAGTATTTCAGAATTTGTAGAGGTTTCTGTTTCGCTTTATTTTCTGAATGCTTAAAAATGTACTGCAGTTCTCATCTGTTCAAGTGTGCTGCTGCGTTCTAGTTTGTATGTTGAAGGAAAGCATGTAGAAAAACTATTGAAATCAAGAGTTTGTCAAAACATGTAGATAACAAGTTCTAAAATAATGTCTGTTCAGTTACTCCGCTACTGGAGCAGCTTGCTGAATGAAGAAAAGTATTTCTCTCAATTCCTTTTTCTTCCCCCCGTTGAGCAGGTAGACTGAAAAATCCATTTGTCAAGGTGGAAGACAGAAGTTGGTAAGTGTTGTCTTCATGCATCAGTAATATGGTTCTCAAACAGTTAGTAAGCCTTAAGGAAGTAGCCTTCAGATTTCAGTTCCCTTTTGGCTTCCTGACTTTAGATGCCAGCCATACTGTCCTGTTATTGTAAGACAGAATTTTCATGTCTGCATGCTCTGCATAGCTATTTGTGTTTAGCCACTGAATGAGATTGAGCAAGTAGTAGTATGGTAGGGAACATTTACGATAGGTAACGGAAGTGAAAAGTTAGTATGCATCTCCAGTTTGTAGATCATGAGAGTGGGTTTCTTTGGGTTACGTTCTGCCAAGAGCCATATGAATCAAAAGGAAACGTGGAAGCTTTGAACCTTGACATCTTTTCTTAGATCCATATCCTCTAGACCAAAACACCAGTTAAACTTTGTGCTAAATTCCAGTCCTGTAGTCTCAACTCAATAAAATTCATCTCCTGCAGAGATTGTTTAGGTGTAAGGAAAGGGAAGTTGTTATAGTTAAAATCATCCCTTGATTTAGGTTTATTTTCCTGTTCAATCATTTCTTTTTTTAAAAAAACCGAAATTATTTCAATATCCGCAGTAGCATGAAATCTGATACTTTCAGCCTTTAAAATTTTCATATCTTTCTGGTCCTGTAATCAATCAGACCTGGTTGTGTAAGGAGGTACCAGTTTGCCAGAAGTGAGAGAAGAATGAATTATAAAAAATGTGCAGTTCTGCACAGCATATTCTGTACTTTACATTCTGAACTAACTTCTGCTTTATGATGATCTTCATAAGCTCCAAATTCTTTGACCTGATTTCTTTGACACTTTCCTAAATTAAAAGAGAGATCTAAACCTGGTCTTATACTGTGAGCTGGTGTAGTAGGCATGAGGGGCATGAGAATAGGGGGAGAACTGGACAATCACAGTTCTAAGTACAAGAAATTGGTATATAAATATGTATGAGTTTGACTTCTGAATATAGCTGGGTACTAAACATCTGAAACACTTTTAAATGTTTATGTAACTTAATGTTTTTTAAATGTTTATGCAATGTAAGTAACAGTTTGGAAGCAGAACAAGATGCTTAGCTGTCCCTATTATGTTTTTCCAGACTTGCTCTTTTTCTTCCGCCTGGGTAGCTTGTAACAGCAATGTGGGGAAAAAAAATCAGACTGAACTCTGCCATCAGCATTTTGGTCACATGGTTCAGTATGTGAATTTTGGCATGTCCTATTTTAAACATTTTTAATATATTCAGATCACTGGTACAGTTGCTAGTTCTGAGTGCAGTGGTGTACAGGAGAATTACCTTTCTAGAAAATGAAAAGGTCAGATTTTATATTTTGAATGATGTATTGATTAAAATTTTTCAAAAAGGGAAAATGGTAAAATGGGAAAAAAATAATGCATTGGATGTTGGGAACTGCTGTAGCTACTTCCACAGGAACACAGTTGCACAATCATCCAAATTGTTAGTTTTATTGGTTACCCAACTCTCAAGTTGGGTAGACATAGATAGGCAAGTAAATAGGCACGAAAGCCATACCCCAGGGAATATGTGACACCTATGGAAACTCAAGGCAAATCTATTTTGAGAAAGTATCAAGTTTATAGGAAAGAAGGAATTACTTGTTCTAGGATATTTATCTGCTTAGCATTCTATGTACATTAAGAGAAATACTTCTTTTCAATATTTTTGACCTGATTGTAATTTGTGCTGTTAACTCCTTTTTTTTTTCATTTCTGATGGTTCTAATGCATTGCTGATGGTTTCAATGTTTTGTCTAATACAGCCACTACCGACCATTTTATCTGCAGTTACCCAGTTTTCCAGTTCTGAACTACTGTGTCCCAAAACCGTATAGTCCATTTGAGGTGGATAGGAAGCATCCTGCTGGTCAAAAGCAAACTCAGTCTAAGCAAAGGTTTGTTGAAAACTTGTAATTGAGGAGTGGATAGAGGAGAGGGTGGTTCTCTAAATTAATCCTAAGTAATTGTTTCCTAAAATAAGTGCTCTGCTTCTAATTTTGTGTGATATTTAATACTAATAGCCATGTCTGAGCTGATGTGTTTGCCACACTGTAGCTGTTCGTGTCTGTCTATCTTTCTGTCCCCTCTTTACCTGTCTTTAGTCCTTTTTTTGGACATACAGATGCATACATCCAAAAATGTGGCCTTGTCCTTTCAGTGTGGGTCAGCATAAGATATTTTTTTCCTTTCTGGCACTGGTTTCTTCTTTGTCCTCATCTTGGATGTCATCCAGTAAGTATTTGACAGGAAGTGGATTACTAAGTCATCTTTTGATACTTTTTGGTATAATGCTAAAGTAGGCAGAAAAAAAAAAAATAAACCAGTGACTCACAGTGCAAAATCATTGTTGATAAAAAGTGCATGTTGTTGATAAAGTCTAATTCATAGAAATTAGACTCTGCAAATATGGCTTCAACTCTTCAGAGATGAAAAGTGGATGCCAGCTGCCTAGTAGAATTGCAGTTGGTCTTACGGCAAGTGTTTATATGATAGATTTTGGTATTCAGGGTCTATTTGAGCACTCCAGGTGCAGTTAGAACTTTCAGTAAATCAATTTTACTATTTGAAACTACTTAGGGGAGTCTTAATTATCTGGTTTTTGGTGAATCACGCTATTGTTTTGAATTTCCTCTACCTAGCATATCTGGAGTATTAATGATTCTTTCATTGATTTCTCAAATTGATTCACATGAGAGGCTAAAGATATTTAGGTGAAAGTAAGCTTTGCTGTATGTGGAACTTTGAAGTGTTAAAAAAAGGGAGGAGAATATTCCTTTCGTTTATATGGATACAAGGAATATGATACATTAAAAAATTCACGAGTTACGTTTGAATAAATATTCCTATTTAATCTTTCAGGCTGGCACATGCCAAAGAGGGATTTAGGTGGGAGATTTTTTTCATATTCTGCACGTAAATGTGAGGTATGTCAGTTTCAGGAGAGAGTAGGGGGGAGTGCTCACTTGTTTTATTTTATCTGGGAGAAAACCATGTTGAGGTGAAGTTGTCAGTTCTGCTTGGTTCTGTGTTGGGTAAGACCTGTAGATGTTACTCAATCTTCAGATGCTGAATTCTGTTGCTTATATCCTGCTTTACTTGTTTGTTGTGATTTTTACAGTGGTAAAGAGGGAAGGTGGAAAGGCTGGTGTAATAGGTGCCACCTAACTGTGTACGTTTACTGTCCTGTGGAACCCAGCAAATGCTGGGGCAGGCATTACCAACTTAAGATTTATTGATTGAAAGCAGTATACCCTTACTATGCCGAGCAATACACTGCTATGCTTTGTAAGTTAGATTTTCAGGACAGGTTTTTTTGACGTAAAGTCCTGAGCTTACATCTCTGCACATGCTTAGTAAAGTCTGTCAGAATGATTTTTGGCTAGACAGGGAGATGGCACTATTCCTCTGGAGTAAAAGGGAAGTAGACACTGGTTTTGCTTTAGCACTAGTTGATCATCTTTAGGTGGTTTAATAGTGAATTGCAGGAAACAGTAGCTCTCCCCAGATGAGGACTTTGAAGGTTGTGGAGCAGCTATTGAAAACCTCTTCATGTTCTAATCTCCAGGAACAACTTTAGGTTCATTTCCTCATATTTCCACTTAGCCTGTGCCTATAAAAACAGGTCAAAACAGCATTTGGTCAGCATATTCAAAACCTGCCTATAACCAACAAATGTGACTGTTCTTTACTTTTACTGAAGAATGAGAGGTCATCTGTTAGACCAGGTGGTTTTGCTGCATGTTTTATTGGCATCAGAAATACTGACAGTGGATGCAATGTTAGAAGACTTTCCTTTTTTTTTTCTGGTTTGATTTTATCAAGTCTTTTCTTTTATCAGCTATGCCCAGAGATTTCCATATGTCCTATGATTTGTCAAGTGAGGGTTTTTTGGTTAGCAATTTTGCATTGTTTACTCTGAGTCAGTGATAGTAGTACATCTGTACTAACCTGTATGTTTTATGCTTACGTAGAGTTCTACAGGGTCTGGCTGTCTTTTTGCAGTAAATAATTTTCTTTTTTTTTATCAATATGTAATTTTTCTCTGTTTTTCCTAAGCATTGATTAACAATGTAAATAATTTGAGGGTAAATAAAGCTTTTGCTATTTTTTTTAAGTGAATAAGAATGAACGTGCTGTGAGAGGCAAGTATAGAGCTCAGCTCCATATTTGATACTCATTAATATATCTTTTCTATTAACAGAAACAAAATAAATAGTGAGAAGGACTGTGGAACTCCTGTTCAGCTCCCTCAGAAGGACAAAAAAAAGAGAGGATATTGTGAATGTTGTGGGAAGAAATATGACGATCTGCAAATAGTATGTGAAATGTCAAGTATATGCTTTGATACAGTTATTAAAGAAATTTCTCCACCCTATGCATCCTGTAGTGGAGCCTCAGGAAGAATCTTAGTTTATTTGGCACAGTGGAAAGATGCAGCTTGAGCTGGATGCCTCTGGAGAGGGACCCTGAATAAGGAAATCCCTGGGCAATTATACCCTTACAGTCTTAGGTTTTCCTGCCCCTCGTGTGACGGTTCAGTCCAATAATAATATTAAGGTCTCGGGTCTCCTTGTTCTTCAGTGGGTCTTGTCATTGTGTCTCAGCAGACTGTTTCTTCCCTTATCTCTGAGGTGGCAGCTTCTGCTGATGGGGGGTAGTGGCCTTTCTTGATTCCTTATCTCCTGGCGCAAACCAGCTCTGGGCCTCCTTTTACTTAAATAGGCAGTTTCAGTGTATTAGGTGAAAGTTCACAGCTTGTGGCCTAAGGCTTCAGCAAATTTAGCTACTAATGCTAAGCAGTTAATTCCAGCTGGTTTCAGTCCAGTATTCCTTAACAGCAGTCATATTTCTTAAGTGTGGTATCAACAGTGGTTTCTACTTGCTAGTTTAATGTATTGTGTATCTTAAAAGATTTTTCTGAATATATCTCCTAAAAAGCAGCGAGTGGGTATTTTTTTCGCTTGTAGGTTTTAATTCTTGATTGCTGCTTCATTGTATGATACCTGAAGGCACTAAGTAGTTCATGTCTCAGAGACACTGGTAATAAATGAATGATATTTACTTACTCCTCTATATTGTACTGATGACTTGTATATTTATATCTGTAGTATTAGATTTGTTTTCTGTTTTTTCTTTTAATTCCAGCATCTTGAAAGTGAGCAGCACCAAAATTTTGCGCACAGCACACAGTACCAAGTTGTTGATGACATAATCTCAAATTTTGTTTATGAGTTTGTTGAATACAAAGATGATGCCAAAAAAATGAGAAGGTAAGTTACATGTTCTAAAATTTAAATACTCTTGAGTTAAAACATTGAACATAAAGATACTTTGTTCTGAAATTGTGGATTTGGTACAGAATAAATTAATATTTTTTGCTCTGAAATCACTGAAATTTGCAATGCAGTTGTATCTGGGAATTCAGTTCTATAAAGCAGAAATTAGAAGTGCAGATGGCATCACAGGAAAATGAGAGTGAAAGGAATTGCCAAAATTTGTCCTGCCTATCTTTCTGCCTCAGAAAAGCAAGATCTGCTGTACTAAAATATTGGTGACAGGAGGACAGCAATGTCTGGACATCTTGCTCTACAAACTTTGTTGTCATTCTTAGTGGCCTAAGAACAGCAGATGGTAGCCTTCTCAGTCAGAATGACCTTACCAGTGGAAAAACTTTTCCTAGTCTAATCTAGGTCTTCCAATCTATACTAAGCTCTCATGGCTTCTATCCTGTCTGTGCTGGACAAAGAAAGCAGATTTTCCTTTCTTCATAGCTCAAAAGCTTAAATGGGAGAGAAAGACATGTTTTATGTCTTGGACTGTAGGCATCAGTATCTTCATTACTTGAAACAGTAACTCAATTCAAGATTGCTCTGATTTTTTGGAAATTATTTGGAAGATAAGGAATAAGTATTTTTTTTAAAAAAAAAAGACAAAGATATTCTTAGTGACATCAAAGGAAACGCAAAGAGTCATGCAACTGCTAGCCTAATGAAGGCAGGCCTTTATTCCTTTTGTGATTTAAAAGTACTCAAGAGTGGTTAGGTTTGAAATACTGTGTCAAGAAAATCATATAACTATGCTAATTTTGTATGTATATATCATAGAATATTTGTAAGTATTTGTAGAAATTTTGCATTATGTTCATTAACTTTTGTTCTGTATACTACTGTGAAATTTTACTGAAATAATAGACTACTTTGTGTATTTTTAAAACAATTTTATGAGTTGCAGAAATCAATAAGAGAACATCAAATTCAAATATAAGGTGCTCTGTTCCTGTAGAAATAATGTGTTGCTACCCTAAATATATCTTCCCTTTAAAGTAAAAGCAAAAATTGCTTTGTCAGTTCAGTTGATTTTCTAGAATCACTTGCATATGGAATTGTTACCCGTGTTTTTTTGAAGTGTTCGTTACTGATTTTAAACAATTTAATTGTAGGTCAAAATGTAGTACAGGATGTTTTTCTTCTATTACTGGAAAGATAACTAGACCGGATGAGCTGAAAGAACAACTGAAAAAGCAACGCATTTCATTGAAAAGTTACTTGTGGAAGGATACAGCAATGAGGGCGCTCAAACTGGATCACCAGCCTGCAGAAGTACAACTGAATTCTGTACCAATACCTACCCCTGTTTCTGGATCTGTCTGTTCAGTTCTTCATTGCCATCTGTCACAACCTTCAGAACTAAAAAGGAAGATCAGAAATAATGATGAAAATATTGAAACTGATTGCTCCTGTGCTGCAAACTTAAGAGAAAATGTGGTATCATCAAATTTCTTACAGCCACCCCCTCAGAAGGATAACAATGCATGCATGGAGAACTTGCCTCAAGCTTATGATCCATTCAGTAAAGAAATACTGGAACCAGAAGTAAATAAAAAGAATTTACAGTGTTTTCAGGAAGGCATGTGTACTTTATATTCTCAGACTCCAGTTACAGATTTTAGTGATAAAAACCTATCACAGCCAAAACGAAAATTAAATAATGCAGTAGTTCTACCAGCAAAGTGTTTGAAAAAAACAGATGCCAATCCTACGTTTGTCAAGAAGCATCGTGATTTATGTGATAATCATCAACAGATGCAGCACATTGTAGTTCTGGAGGCTGAGGTATCTGATACTGCTGTAAACAAAGAACTTAATGAATTGTCTGCCAGCTCTGCACACAGTTCACCGCCTGGAAAGCTGCACAGAAAAGTAAAGCTTTACTTGGGAAGAAACAAAAGAGAACTCCGGAAACAGGATATGGAGTTATGCTTAAAGTATACAGATGGACTGTCTGTTTCCGAAGACAAGTTCTTGTAGCTCACCAGTGCAGGCCCTACCAGTATCATTTCAGACAAGTGAAAGAAACTCAGAATTTGGAGGTTTTTCAGGTTACACTGTAAACATCAACTGGCATGAAAGCTATGTGGGGAGGGCAGAATATAAATGTTAGGTGGTTATTATTTTCCTCTTCATCCCCATTTGCTGGATTTTAATGCTGCTTTATTTAATATAATGATTTTTCAAATAAACTTGCAAATTTAAGATTTTATTCTTGGAGACTTTAATCGTTGTATTATATGTACAGATGGTTTGGCTTTCAGGTTTTTTAATGCAAAAACTTCTGTATATGTAAGTATGAAAAATAAAACTAAGGTGTTTTGTTTGGTTTTCTTAAAAGGTACTGCTTTATCACAGCTAGTAAAAGGCTCTGACTGCAAATTTGGGGGTAAATTAATTGCCAGGCAAAACGAATAAGTGTGATGTAGCTGCATTTGGATGGAATAATTTTCTAAAATCATTTATTATGGTACATTCTAAATAACCACATTATAAATAACTGGATGTTCCATTGTAAATAAGGCAGTCCGTTACTTATGGACTACTGATGTTTTTGAGATTTGGTTGGTTCCCTTCCCATTCCTTCTGCTGCTGCTTTATTAGAGAATGCAAAACAAGATGTATGTAATCACAAAGAAATAGTATTAGGAAAGCATGTTATTTTTTTGCCTGCTCTGACATAATTTATTATTAGACTAAAACTAGCTGTGTTTTGTATTTCATCCAATAGGAAAGCAGTAATGTATACTTTTATTTTTCTTTTTTTTAAAAAAACAAACACAAAAGCAACATAGCAACAACGACAAAAAAACAAGCAATGGGTTTCTGATTGACTCTAGTAACTTGTTTAGTTTGGGGTTTTTTTTCTTTCAGAGTGACCAGTTGGTCTGACTAGCTTACAGGCACAGTGACAGACACAAGTGAGAACAGAGAAAGATTTGAAGTACTGACAAAGTTTTCCCAGAGCTGATGTCTTTCAGAACTTCTGTACTTGTAAATCAGTGCAGGGCGTGGGTATGGAATTACAGGAGGTAATTGCAAAGCTTTATTAGTAAATGTAAGTGCCTTAAGGTCATGTAAGAGTTTTAAACCAGCAGAAAATATTCCTTGCTTTTTGCATAACTTGTTTGCATTTTTATCTGTTGCCCATTTAATATTTGCAAACTTACTCTGTCAGTGTTAAAGTGCTTTCAGTCATTGCATACTGTTGTCTATCCTTATAGGATATTTTCTACAAGGAGTAGGTAAAGCTTGGTGTGCAGGAATGGGTGAAGAAAATGATACCAAATTACTATCCTTTAAAGAACATATGAATTGTAAGCTTAATGATGAAAGTAGCTGCCTAGGCTGTTGCTGTCACCCTGAAGGTGACATTCCTTATTCCACTGTTCCTGTACTTGCCTGTAGAGTCTGGTAAGAACTGCTTTTGGTCAACTCTGTCTTACTGGTCACTTCTGGCTTGATTTATAGTTTCTTCTGGTCTGGATTCACATAAGAAAATTCTATAGAAAGCCATTACAGAAATGAGCAAAATTAACATTTTAAAAAGGAGTTGATCTTGAATATATGTATCCATAGATATTTTTTGCCTGTATTTTACCAATATATAGTGTTTAAGGCATGAGGCTTTAAAGTAGAACATTGAAGCAATTATTTTGTTCTTCATTTTGAGTGATGCTTTAGTGATAAAAGGATTGTAGTCTGATTTGGTGAATGCAATCGTATTTTAGGAACAAGTGTTCATTTTTCTTGAGAATGTTTTTGGTTGGTTGGCATTTGGGTGAGGGTGGGGTTTTTTGTTTTTGGTTTTTTTTTTGCTTTTGATTCAGTACTAAAGTTTTAAGCAAAACTTGCATTTTTTTCGCCTAACATCACAATAATCTGTCAGTACGTACCTGTTGCAGACATCTCCCTTGTCCCACCCAGAGACGCGTATTTTTCTTGGTGTGGTGGCCTCCATCTGACTGGAATGTATATGCGTGGCTATTTGTATATATAAAAAATACTACAGTAGTTAAGGGGAGAGGTAGTCAGTGTTAGTAAATTGACTTGTCAGATAATCACTGTGTATGTTTTGCAGATGATTTGATGCAATACTAGAACATGTTAGCTCAATGGGCACTACAAAGAGGAGATTTAAACACATGGGAATCTGGCTTTAGAATCTTAAGGGGAAAAAACTAAGAGGTTTGTCATTAAAATCGGAAGACTACATATGAAGACATTGCAATGCAGAACAAGATTGGAGAGTACACTGCTACTCGTAGCAAAAAGCACTTCTAGTCCTAATGCAGGTGATGTTTACAGATGACTAGTCACATTAGTGCTTGCTGAGTCCCCATTGTGTGTAGTATAGTCAGTGTCACAAACCACATAAGCCCATTGAACTGTTTCTAAAACAGATTTATTATCTTTCAAGCTTGTTTAAAAAAACCCCTAGTTTTTACAAAAATCCAAAAGGAATGATACTACTATTTGAGAAAAATAAATATGAAAGGCTAGGTATTGGGACATTTATCCATCTCTCTTGCTTGCTCCCAGAGAAGAGAATGAATATTTTCAAAGTATGTCAGGGATGCTGAGAAATGCCAAAACAGTTCAGACAAACACTACCACAAGTACCTGTAGTCACTAGAATAAAGGTTTAGCATTAGAAGTGCATTGTATCTGTTAAGTACATCTTTTTGATCGTTACATACTATATAATTAGTTTGAATTCTTCATAGATGCATTGATTTCTTCTAATGCACTTCTGGATTTTCTTTTTGTGAATTTGAGAAGCTCGTGTAGGTAACATATTCTATTCAAAACCAGTTGTTAGTATACTAACACTTGCTTCCTTTTTGTGGTGGTTAGAGAAACTTGGAGCTATGTTCCTATACTCTGCAGCATGCCCTTACACACAGCATGGGATTCAAGATGTTAATGCATCCAAATCTTCAGTTACAAAAAAAGGTGAAAGCTTTAACCCTTGTTCTGAACTTGTGCTACTTCATTTTAAAGTCTGAATGAAAAAAAAAAAAAATCCTGTGGGCTTTTACATTATAAAAGTACTCTTAATAAAGTGCCTATTGTATAGTTTAATGATCTTCGTTGTTTCTCTTTTATAGGTGTGGCAAGCATGTTTCTGGAGAAGTGGACTATGTTATAATCTTCAAAATGCTGAAACAGAAGGTGCATGCACACATACCATCACTGAAAGCCTGTGCAGACACTATTGGTTTGGTACCTCCGTGTAAAGGTGAGTTGTAACTTGTCTACTCAGACCCACTTTATTTCATTACCATGGGAGAGAGCAAAATTATTTTCAGTAAAGACTTTTAACATGGAAACTAGCTATACAATACAATGTTGAAGTAGTAAGATGCAATGGGGTGGTAGTAACATCAAAAGAAATGCAGGTCTTGAAACCTGCTTTTAGAAATAAGGCATTAGAAGAACTAGTGTATTACGTTGGTTACACCCCCATAAGGTTAGGTGTGGTATCTTTGCAGTGGATGCCCAACCGCTGCATAAGGCTTTGCTCCCCATTATGTGTTTTATCTAGAACAGAAATGTTTCTCTTCAGGTAAATTTATGGCATGGCTGAGGGGATAGAGTTTCCAAGGGTTGGGAATGCTTGTGTGCATGCGCACATGCGTATGTGGGTACATATAGATACTCATATGGGTGTATGGTGATAACGGACTCTGAAACCACGCACATCTAAGGAAGTTCTGCGATAATGTCAGAGTTGCCTGCACTCGGGTAAGCCCTATGCTCGGCAGCGGGATCTTCAAGCAATGATCTCTGTTGGCCAAGATCCGACTACAGAACACTGAACACGAAGCAACAGGTAGGTGACTGACAAGCTGGCCTCCCCCTTTGGAGTTGGGGGGGGACGACACTTAGTTACAACCGGAGGACCACTGAGCATGTTAACGTCGGTTCTGTCCTTCAGGGGCTGTCATTGTGCACTGAGGTGGTTGAATCCATGTTCCACCTCAAGCTTGCAACTTTGGTTACCCATTCATGCCATCATCATTCTGTGTTACCTGCCAGCCTGCATGGCTGCAAGGCATATGACTCCTTAGATGCACCTGTCGGGGGTGGGTGTGTGCCTTCACCCTGTGCTCAGAAGAGCCTTGGCTGTGAAGGACTCAGCTAATGTAACTGGTGAAGGTATCTATGAAGCTCTTGTGGTGGTCTCTTGAGTGCAAGAATGATGGGGGGAAAAATGGTGGCTGCTCTAACCGACGTTACAGTGGGGTATGTGGACAGAGGATGGAAATATGAATCGCCCTGTACTCCCCAGCTGGAGAATCTCTGTGAGCTATATGGCCCATGTGACCTCTGGGCCAGTGGCTGATGAGCACCAAGGGCTGATGAAGGCTGCCCATGCTGGGCTTTTTGATCACATTGATAGCTGATACCACAGTAGCATCAAGTCACAGGCTGTCTTGGTCTTCCACTGAGTCTACCCAAAGGTGGAAATCACTTCCTTGCCCAAGTTTCATTCTGTAGATGTTCTGTATCTGAGATTAAGACATGCAATTAGATTATTAAGAATTATGGGAAATTCCTGAAACAGTGAAGTGTAAAATAAAACTACAATCAAATGTGAACGAGCATTCATATCATTCTTGTGTGACTAGTTTGGATGTTACTTGCATGACAGCAGGAGATGGAGTCCCCTTTATCCCTCTTGTTTTTTCTATTTTGTTTATCCCTCTTGTTTTTTCTATTTTGTTTATCCCTCTTGTTTTTTCTATTTTGTGTCATCTCATGAAAATATATTTCTGAAAAAGAAGCTATTTTTTTCAATTGCTTGCTGCCACTCACATTTAGCTGTAACCTCTGTATGCCTCTAATCCCCTCTCTCAAAGACAACAGAGGGGAAATTTTAGCAGCCAATCAATCTAGAACAACTTTACAGCTTATTTACAGAGAATATACGTAAGTGGACTAGAAAACAAATGCCAAAATTGATTTCTTAGAATAACTAGTCTTCTGGACCATGTAAGGAGATTGTTTATGCTATTAAATGCAAGTATAAGTAAAGGTAAATGCCATTAGTAATTCCAGCCAGTAATAATGTCACCTGATACCTGTAGCAGAGTGAGGGTAGGTGTGAAATGAGTTCGTTAACCAGATTAACATCTCTGAAGGATGTGAGATTAATATTTGGTGGGTTTACCATGTGTTCTGTAAATGTTACTGTTTGGTTTCTGATATTCAACAGTGTATCCACTTTAGAGAATGCAGCTATCCAAAATAAATGCTGAGCATCCCAGATATAGCACCATAAAAAGATTTGGGATGCAAAGCAGGTGTTTGGGTTGAGTCCAGTTTCATGGGGATAAAGCAGCTGCAGATTTGGGTGGCTGTCAGATTTGATCAAATTTTTTTTTATTGTTTTTATTTTGAGCTGAGGGGGGATCTTAAAGATCTAGTGTCTCGAATATTCTTTGATATGTGGAAATTTTGACTTTAGAACCCAGGCTTTCTCTGTGACCTTCAGAACAGCTGTGCAATGTGGTACTCCAGTAGAATAGAGGTTGAGAGCCACACCATGGAAGTAATTTGCCAAGTGATGGTAGTTGCTTGTGTGGTTCAAGCCACCAGCTAGAGTAGGAATTTGGAGGTGGGTCTCACATTATTTCAGGAACAGGCACACCATCCCCAGATGTCACTTGGGGTTCATCTTTCAAGTACAAGGTGTGCAAGCAGGGTACTTGAGCCTCAGAAGCTTCATGGCCCTTGGAAAACGACACTTTTCTGGCCACAGAGATGCATGAATCTCATCCTGTAACCTGCATTCAGATTGGTTTAGCTCAGTAGCTGTTTAGCTTGTTTCTGAGGATAATTTTAGCAAATAACTTGCCTGACATATTTTAGGGGTTACTACAGAAGATCTAACCTGGAGGCTCCTAAGTGAATGCAAGTTTTCTATGTTGTAAAACATGCATCAGATCTCTGAACGTTTTCTGCTTTGCTGGTGCCCTGATTTCCAAACCACTTGCCATGAAGCCAAATGATTCTTTATTGAACAGAGATATAATAATATTTATCAAATGAAGATAAATAAAAACCTTAGCTTTCTTTACATCACCTGATTTTCTAAGAAACTCATGGTACTAAACTCTACTTGTAGTTACCCAGCCCAATCTCCTAATTCCCAGAGTGGTGAGCAGCAGTAACAAGATGTGTGAAAAGGATCCTGTGCAATGACTAGATGTGGGATGAAACCAGCACCAAAAAACTTGTATTTGTACACTCGGAATGAAAGAACTAGACAAAGTCTGAACCACTTTTATCCAAAACGGGCTGTTCATCGCTGCTTGTCCAGTTGTTTTTTCAGTCCATAAGAGCTTCCTGTCCCTCTAGATGCTGAGAATTTTGAAGGTAATTCCAAAGTACAGCCCAAGTAAAGACTTCAGTGGACTAAATACTTGTTGAATGAAAGCGTATTTCTACTTATCAGCTTTGGATTTACTAGTTTTAATTCAGTTGACTTTTGTCTTACTTGCGCACTGTGCTGCCAGAACAGAAAGCACCAGCTTACCTTCCCTGTACTATCTATATGACATTTTACTGTGTTTCTATCCATTCATCACCATCTTGAATGATCCTAATCTTTCCGGGTTTTGTCACTGTCTTTCTCTGAGCCTTGCAATGTCCTCATAGGCAGTGGCCAGTGCAGTGCTCCAGATCAGACTGTACCTCCAATTTAATGTCAAAACGGATTCTGTGTGATAAGCTCTCTATTCAGATGACAATTGCATGTGCTTCCTGTTGCGAGGTGGTATTCATGCTCTGACCTGAGTAACCAGCAAGGTCAAATGTTTTTATGTACGTTAGTCAAAAAGGTCAGTGCTGTATCAGTCATGCAGTCAGAATGCACTGTTGACTGTAATTGGATGTGTAACTGGTACTGATACAAGCAAATCTAATTACCACGTATTCAGAATGTAAGTGTGGTTTTCACATGGAAACATTTAGGGTGGTACACTTACGGTAACAGGTGGCCAGATGAATAGAGACAATTACAAAATATTCATAGATCTGCCTCTTATCAGGAAAGTCTTACTATGCTTTTTATAAACTTTTATGACTGAATGTTGACCACTGAGAATGTGTTTGTTAAAAAGTGCCCTAGTTTGCAGTTACAATCTGGTATATTTGAGAAACCAAAAGTTGCAGTATGTTGGGAGGAGAGTTACATTTTCCACAGCATTATGTTGCTGTAACATTCTTTTAACTGGAGTCAGCGTTATTTTTCTGTCATGTCTATGCATACACAGGGCTCCACTGTGTATCCCTCAAAGCAGAAAATGTAGATTTCATTGGAATTATAAAAATACAAAGCAATTTATGTAGGTTTTTTAGCATTTAAAAATGTGTTACTCTTTCAGCATGTTAAAGTGGGCTAATTTCTTCAGAACTTTAGGCAGTTTAAAACTGTGAATCATGATAGCAGTCACTACTACTTACCATAGTGGTTACACCAAAGCTTCAGTTTTACAACCAGGAGATAAATTCCAATAAATTAGAAGTACAATGTCAACAGAGCTGTTTAGTCTGTGTATCTGCCTTATCTTCTGTGGAAAGGAGAGAAGTAACACTTGGATGTTAAAATTAAGTGTTCAATTATGACTTGTAAGTAATTATGCTTCAAAAATAATATTTGGAATACCTATGGTAAATCAAAATCTGAATATCTACTTATCGCATGTTTTTTTCCACTTTCTCTTGATCCTTTGAAATAATTGGCATATGCTTTTCAGGCTTCATTTTTCTGCCATTGTAGTTCAGGTACAGAATGTGCTTGTTATGTTTGGCAAGTCGTGAAGATGGGTTGCAACATAGGGTAGAGCTGTTCTTGCTCATTCAAAAGAGAATTGGCCTAAATTTTCAGTGTAATAAAATTCCAGAGACCGTTAACTGGCAAGAGAATGAACATGGGAAAGTTGGCCTTCGTTTGCAAACAACAATTTCTTTGGGCATCCCAATATAAGAAGGATATCAAATTATTAGAGTGTGTCCAGAGGAGCGTGATCAAGATGGTGAAAGGTCTTGAGGACAGGACTTACAAGGAGCAGCTGAGGTCACTTGGCTTGTTCATCTTGGAGAAGAGAAGGCTGAGGGGTGACCCTGTTGCAGTCTGCAGCTCCCTCAAGGTGTCTAGCAGAGGGGGAGGTGCTGATGACCTCTCTCTGGTGACCAGCGATAGGACATGAGGAAATGGGATGAAGCTGCATCAGGTGAAGTTCAGATGGGACATTAGGAAAAGGTTCTCCACTAAAAGGGTGGTCAGTCACTGGAACAGGCTCCTCAGGGAAGTGGTCTTGGCACCGAGCCTGTCAGAGTTCAAGGAGCAGCTGAGCCAGCGCTCTTAGTCATACGGTTGTTTTAGGTAGTCCTGCGAGGAGCAGGGAGTTGGACTCAGTTTCCTTATGGGTCCCTTCCAACTTGAGATATTCTATGATTTCCTGGAAGAAGAAGAAAACCTGCCCCCTGATGTGAAAAAGCTTATTGCTCAGAGGTAGACCATCTGCCACAGTCCTGAGCAATGTCAAGGAGCTTCCAGTGAAGTAAGAGCAGGAAGTGAGTATCTATGTTCTGTGCCTGATTTCCAAAATGAACCTGGAAAAGGGTTCATTTCATTTCATAATCAATAAATTAAAACATTATTTCTCTGAAGGATTAATCCCATCAAATCATGCATTTTTAACCACTGTGTACAATGAAAGGGGACTTCAGGCATGCTGATCAGGATTTCCTTCATTGTGATTCAGATCCTCCAATGTGATATAGAAAATTCCTGCAATTTATTTAAGCCTTCTCTTTTGAATTAATCTTCAATATTTATCATAGAAGTGCTTTCCTAGCCAAATGGGAGAAGGATATAAACAGGAGAGGTTTGCAAGGGGAGGGACATGAAAACTTTTTTCAGCTCTGTTTTGGCCAATTGCTTCTAGCGCACATACTTTTAAAAATGCCTTTATCTTTGCATTAGTTCGCTGTATTTCTAAAAAACGTTTTAAAAATTATTCTTAAAATTAGTGAAGGGTTTGATCAAAATAGAGTTGGCATACTAAAAAAGTCCCAGATCTATGAAGCTACTCTCATCGTACCTCACCACATCCCCTGAGCCTGGAGATGTGCATTTGTAGTTGTTGGCTTAAGGCAGCCGTGCCTTGGCTAGTGCATCTTCCATGTGTGATATCTACACCGAACCTAGATGATGGTAATGGCACGAAAAAGAAGAAATATATGAGGTACAGATCCAAGAAAAGAGTGTTTAACTGTACTGTGTATCTACTGCGTAACTGGTGTAATATATACCCAATGTCATGAATTCTCACAGGAATGCTGACAGAAGCAGCTGTGGAAGAGTGTGCCAGTGGGGACAGTTTGGTCTTACTGGGAATAACTGTAGAGGCTGGCTGCACCCTGAAACGTAAGGATTTACAAATTTTGAGAAAAAGGTTGAAACATCATATTGTAGTACTGATTTTTTAAATTATTATTTTTTTAATAAATAGCACTTTCTTGTTTTCTTTACCTATCCCACCCGTGGTTGTTCTGATACCCTGCAGCAGAGTTTTGTAAGCTAATAATCTGCTGTTTCAGCAACTGCTTGAGGATTTAATGGATACTCGGAGGTAATATTCCATCTTGCCTGTAGTGTATGACTGCAGTGTAAGCAGGGCAGCACAAAACTTATTAGCCACTTTCTCCTTGAAGTTGATACAGGCTTGCAGATGCAATACTGTGCTCCTACATTGTCTGTCTTACTCCCATTCTCTGCTTGTTGAACCATCATTTTGTCTGGTTTTATGTCATGGAAACAAACTGTGAGAAACTGAGTTTCCTTCACCTGTCCTCTAATTGCTTCCCTTACTAAGATACTCTATGTAAGCAAGGTAAGACCTACAGAGAGATCAGGCCCGGAGCCCTGACCCTTCCCAGCAGTGGCTCCCTGGGAGCGTGGTCCCTGTGTGGGGGGAGCCCACTGAAGGCAGCCTGGCAGCCTGAAATGCGCGTAAGAGCAGAAATGGAGGTGCCAGGTGTCCTGGCTGTTGCCAGTGCAAGCAATGCCATTAATATTGATCTTCATAATGGTTTTAAGATTACGGCATCAAAAGGTTGCTGGTTGGCTTTTTTCCCCCCTTCATTTACTCTTCCAAACTATAACGAGCAGCAGTTGCAGTGCCCTGTCCTGTGATGCCACCTCCTTTATCGCTTACCACTGGGGCAAACCTTGCAGCCGGGGGTCTGACCCCGCAGCCTCTTGCCAGGGTCGGGAGGGAGCTGGGAGCTGCATCTGCCCCCGTTCTGCCCTGACACTCCTGCTGCCCTCCCGCCTCGCCCTCACCGTGCGCCATGGCATCCTCGGCTTCGGAAAACGCCGGGGAGCGGGGGGGCCTTAGACAACTGCCGCTCTTGTCCCGTTTTCAACACGAAACGTAGTTGGGAAAGGTGGGACGTGCGGGGTGCTGGCAGGCGGCACTGCTGCCCGCGGCCTCCCGGTAGGTGGGAGTGTGGAACCGGGCTGCGGCTGCGGCCAGCCCTGGGCCGCGGGAGAGCCCCGGGTGTGGGGCGGCATGGCGGGGACCCCCGGCACTTCTGCCGCTCGCTCCGGCCTCTGGCTCGGTCCGGGAGAGCGCGTTGTAGCGTGACGCGAATGACGCCGCGTCGCGATCCTTCCCGGCTCTGTCCCCAAGCGCCGCTCCAGTGGAGAAAGCGAGGAGGGGGTGGAAATTTAAGGAAAAAAAGGTCATAGAGAAGGAAAGGGAGGTTTCTCTGGAGAGGAACGAGCCGCGGAGGCGAGCGGGGCCGGCGGCGGGGCGGGGCGGGGGCAGGGAGCGGAGACGCCCCGGGGCCCCGCCCGGCGGCACGGGCTGGTGGCGAGCGCGCGCCGTGCGGGGTTCCCCGGGCGGTGCGGCAGCGGGGCCGCCCCACGGGGTGGGGGCGTGGGGGGCAGCTGCGGGCGCTCTGCGGTGTTCCCCTGGCTGCGGGGCTTCCCCTCCGGTCCCGCGCCGGTCCCTCACGCCCTGGCAAACGACTACATTTCCCAGCACTTCCTTCTTCCGAGCGGGCTCTGCGGGGAGCATCGCCGGCTCTCGCCATCTCCTTCCCTCGCAGGGGGCTCGGCGCGGCGGCGGCGGCGGGGCGGAGCTCAGCTCGCAGTCCCGGCCCCGCGGCAGCCGCGGCCCCGCAGCGCTCCCCCCGCCCGTGCAGGCGCGGAGCCGGCGGCGCACGGCGCGGCGAGCAGCGCCATGCGGGCTGCCGCCTGCCTCCTCTCCCTGGCGCTCTGCGCCCTGCCCGCTCCCCCAGGTGAGTCGCGGCCGCGGGGCAGCGCCGCCGCGCTCGGGGCGGGCAGGGGAGCGGGGATGCTTGCGGCGGAGCCCCGTGGAAGCGGCGGGGCCGGGGGCGCTGCGAGTGACGGGTGCCTCTCCCCTGCCCAGGAGGCGCCGGGCCGGCGGCAGCGACAGCGACGGCGGGGCGGCGGGGCGAGAGCCGCTTCGCGGAGCGAGAGAGCATCAGGCCCCTGCGGCTGGTCTCCGGCGGCGGCGCGCGGCGGCCGGCGCTGAGCACGCGGGTGCGGAGCGGCGCGGCGCGGACGCAGGTAGGCGCCGGGCGGGGGGAGCCGCGGCAGCCCCGGCACCTGTCGCCGCGGCCTGGCGGCCCCGCGGGGCGGCGAGGGCCCCCCCGGGCGGCAGCCGAGGCGGTAGTGCGGCGGCTCTCCCGCACCCCTCCCGCGGGTGGGCCCTCGCCGCGGTGGTTCGGGAGCGGTGCCCGGCGCGGGGCCGGTTTTCCCGGGGGAGCGCTGGGCATGCCCGTCCTGCGGCAGCAGCGCCGGGGCGGGCTGCGGCGGCCCCCGGGCCCGCCGGTCCCCTGCCCGGGCCCGCCGGTCCCCTGCCCGGCCGCCGGCCGGTGCTGCGGGCGGAGCGCGCTGCTCGCGGCTGCGGGGGCTGGGGGAGCCGCGGGGTGAAAGTTGCGGTGCCTTTGCGGCAGCTGGGGTTGGGTCGCTGCGGCTTCATTCCGGTTTCTGGCTTGAAGTGTGGGCGGGTGTGTGTGTGTGTGTGTGTGTGCGGGGGGCTCGGAGGCGTTTTTAAAAATAGAGGCTGGAAATGGGAAGGGAATTGCTGGAAATAGAACGCGAGCTTGGCATCGCGGTGTGGCTGGGGTACCGCTGCCCAGGCGGGGTATGTTTCAGGTTTCCCTCACGTGAGGACCAATCCCTACAGCTTTTAACAAAGAGCCACCCCAGTTCCCTTTAAAACGCAGCGATTTCCATCTCAGTCACTGAGCAGCGTATCCGAGGTGGGCCATGGGTGTTAGACCTAGGACAAAACCACATCGAGTCTGTGCTGTTGTAGATGAAGAACGTAAAAAAATTGCGCCTTTGGGGAAACAGCTGACATCCAAGATGAGTTGCAGGCTTCCCTTTCCTCCTCTTCCAACTGACTGCTGTCCATTTAAGAAACAAAATAGCTGACAATATTGTCTCGGATTTCTTTTTATAATCCATAAAGTTTAAGCACTGATAGCTTGTATTCTTTTTGTGTCACTAAATAATAAAGGCTCTCGATAGTATATGTATTTGCCTCTGAATGTAACTTCACATAAAGATTTCTCAGATGTGAGGGCCATATTTACAGTGCAATAAAATAGGATTCTGCAAGTTCCAGATTGGATGCTTTGTTTAAAAAAAAAAAAAAAAATCCTCTCAGCATTTTGAAGGCCCTTGAACACCCAGAAGTTCAAGTGCTTTGTGACATGTCCATTTAAAAAGTAGTAATGATTGCATTTGGATCTAATATTAAGATTCGAATACCGGTCTTACAGAACAGGTCATTAGTTAATGGGCTTTGCTTCTCTGAATGTCTCAACTTTTGTTCACCAAATCCTATGCTCATGAAGAATTTTCAAGTTATCCTCATTTAGTTGTTAGTATTAATGTTACTCCAACCAGAAAAAAAAGTGACACTACTGAGTTAAAAAATGGTTAAATGTTTACTTCACAACAGTCTTCAGGCTAAACTGAGCTTAAATTTGTAAAGCTGTGCATGCAACTACAACGTTTCCTCCTGATAACAAGGTTCCTTCTGCTGCTTAAAATATCGACAGTCTCTCTCCCATGGTATCTGATGGCTGTTACCCACAGAAGGATGCCGTCACTGGTAGTGATTTGGAGGAAGAAAATTACGAAGCAAAAGCTGGCCAAACCGCGTGGAGCTGTGCTGATTTTTTGTGTTCCTTGCATAGGGCAGAGTTACATCCTAATTGCAGGATACTGCATCCGTTTCCCAGAGATCTGAGTCAGCTCGGCAGTAGTGGACCAGCAGCACAGCTGCCTTTGCTTAACTGAAGTTTTGTAGAAGCTGCCTTTAGGAAGGTATTTTTGCAGTAACAGTGTGAAGTGTGCTGAGTAATCTAGTATACTGACTGCCCAAGTCTAACATCCCATAAAAAAACCAACACCCTTACCTCTGCCAGAATGCTTGTAAAAGTTATGGACTGAGTTAACTTTTATGGTTGATTTTGGGTGGCTGGTAAAAGTCACACGAAGTATAAAGATGCAGGGTGCTGGATTCTGCTCACACATGAAGAGGCACCCATGCCTGCCCTGAAGAGTTAACAGTCAAAGATCTGTGGCATCTAAAAGCACAGCAGATGTGCCCTCTCCATCAATAACATTTTCACGTGTCTTTGTTTTATGATTGAATATGCTCTGACTGCCTCCATGCCCTGTTCTATCCATTGCTAGTAGTCTTTGGACAGCTGTGTTTCAGAGTTAGAAAAAACTGGTCTTGAACAGAGATTTCAAACCAAAGCTGATGGCCTTGTGGATTAGTTTAGGGAGGATGCTTCTTGGAGGAGGTTAAGGCATTCAAGAAGTATCTCTGATGGCTGAAGGACAAGCAGCTGTGTCTAGAAACGCAAAGATACCTGAATGGGATGGTGCAGTCAGAGGACTAGACAGTGAGGCTGTAGCTGTTGAATTAATGTAAAACAATGTAATTGTGTTTTGAATTGGATAAAGATAAAAGGAGAGAGAGAGATAAGCTGGAGAGAAGGAAGTCGCATTAAATCGGATTGGATTCCTTTAATTCCTTGATGAAAGCTTTAGTTGCAGAAAAGGGCAGAAGTTGTACAAGAGGGATGCAAGCCTGAGTTTGGAATTACACAAAGGGAAACTAAGATGGTCATTCAGGGTACAGCTGAAGGAAAGCGTTGCCTTTGCAGATCAGGAGTTTCAGAACAGGCTTAACGATGCAGGAGAGTATTATGAGAAAAGGAGGCGAAAGAAGGGAACCGAAGGCAGAACTGACTGGGAGGTAGTTTTTTTTCAGCATTTTTTGAGGTTCTTCTCTAGCAACCTCCTTTGTTTTGGGGATTTTGGGGCCATTGCCATAACTATTAATGACTTCTCTCTTTGATCTATTAAATAGTAAAGGAAATAGTCTATGTACTCATGCTAGAAACCCAGAATATAATTGCTTGAGAAACAAAATCAGCATGTTCCCAGTTGTAGCAGTCCAAGATTGCTGGACTCTGGAGCAAAGCACGAGGCAAATGTTGTAGGCTATTATATGTTCATGTAATTAATGTTTTAATGTACAGTATGTAGTGGACATTGGAGAATTCACGTGACTTTGGGTTTCTGCTTTTAATTCCATTGCAGAATAGAGTCACTACCAGTATCCGTGACGTTCCTGTATCTCAGTTTCTCTGTTCCCCAGAGGGGGCCTATTAGCAGCTGCACAGCACTTAATCTAAAGAGTAATCAAGATATATCTGAGAATATGCTAATATTAATATTATCATTAATGCAACCCAGGATCTTAGCAATGGACACTTAATTTGCTGTTGCATAAATAAGCCTGTTAGATGATGAATGTCCTCTATGGCAAGGACATTTAGTGAAGGCTAAGCTAAGATTTTTGTGTTCAAAAGAAAGAAAGCTCCTACTGTGGACATCTGTAAGGAATCTCTTACCTCCACACCTTGAGACGTATTTTAATTTGGTATTTTAAGAAGAACATGGGAAATGACAAGTCTCTTAGTGATTTCCTTTAGTGAATACTGTGCAGGCATGTTCTTCATTAAAATGTGTGAATGTGTAAGCATTCGTCTGCACTGCCTGCATTTGTTCTTCCGCCTGTGAAGGAGACCAAAACAAAGCACAAAGTATGCCTTTACAAACTTGAGTTTGTACTCTATGTCAGCACCTGGTTTGGAGGACCTTTTTCTCTAACCATATTCAGTGGATCAAATGTTGTGGTTGCGAAGATGAGATTCATTTTTCGGCTGGACATTGGAGTACCAGACCTCTACATGCCTTCACCCAACAGATGCCTGCCTTTAACTTTTACATGTAACTTAATAGTGATCTTGCTCTCCTCAGCTGGACACTGCCAGTCAACACCAGCGGAGAAGGGTCCCAATTCTCCTTTGAGGCCAACATTTTGTGGTCATGCTAGTAAGTCTGCACACACAGTCTGAGGGACAACATTGTTCCTCTTGTGGCTTTCATTGCATTACTTGTTTTTGATCTGTTTAGGTGTTGCTATGGAAATTTGGGAGATTTGCTATGATTTTCAGTGGGAACAAGGTCCTGACTCAATGATCTACAGTGGACATGGATTCACTCATCTCTGCTGGCTATGAAAAACATTAATAGTATAGCGACTTCTGTTTCTCGGCCTGTTTTTCACTTGCTTGTCGCCAGTTACGACGAAGGTATGCTGGATTCCTTCCGAGTGAGTAGAAGGGCTGAGCTGGTTGTAGGGAGCTGGTGTGAAGGGGCTCCAGGACTGAACTGTCGGGAGACAGAAGTATGTGTTGTTTGTAGTCCGGAGTGACTCAGTAGTTTTCAGCAAAGTATTTATTTGTCTTCCACAGTCTGTATTTCCAAATTGTTTGCGACCAAATTCCATATTTTGATTTGGGAGCATGGCTTACAGATTTCTTAAGTAACTGCTTATTGCTAATAATCAGTTGCAGAGAAGCTCTGCTCTGTCATGCCGAGCTCGCATAGCTCTGCTTGAACTTGGAGTTGAAATCTACATTAGTTATTCATGTGTTGCCTGGTCTTTGCTATTGGATTCTCTGACTTCTTGGCTTCCTGCTCTAGTCTTCAAACAGGACGTCCCTGTTCTTTGCAGGTGCTTCTGAAACTGCTGACTTTATTTAAAAAAATCTCACTTTCTGTTCTGATGCTGTCAGCTTCTGTTGGTATTGCAAGTTCCCATGTTGGGTAGCTCAAACAATTAGTCATTTTTTTTTGTTGAAAAATGAGTTCTAGCTGTTGAGGGGCTTATAGAACATCTCTAGAGTTTGGGACTGATGGATGGTGACTGTTGGAAAGAGAAGTGTCATAAGAAGTTGCGGAATTTTAAAAATGCTTTTCTGCCCACTTAATCAAATGATTGCTGTGTCTTGGAGACACTTAGGTGCAATTTTTGGTCAGCCTATCGCAAAACCAAAGGGAGAGGAGGCTAAACTGGGACTGAGGCCGTAGTGAGTAATAACACCAGTCTACTGCCAGATTTGGTTTTCTTCCTGCCATGTTGCCTCCCTCTTTCCTTAAGGTTTATAAGGCATTAGGCAAAAGGTGTGTGTACTTTACTGTGTGTTGAATGTATGCTGTTCTGCAGTATTAATGTAAGGATAAGATACTTCGATCTAGCAATATTTTATGAATGTGTGAATGATAGTTAAAATACCAATACTCTTGATGCAGGTCCTGCCTTCCTGAAGAGGAATAAAGGTGCTGAAAGCCAAACCTTGCTATAGATTGCCATGTGATGCAAGGGTATTGAGTGCCCTTTGATTTCTGATGTAAGAGGGACTTTCAGATACACCTTTTTATAAAATATATGTATTCATAGTGTGTTCTAGTATTTTATAGGCAAAGAATATTTCAGATTTTTAATTTATCCTTCTTTGCAAGCTCATTTCAGGGAAAGTCTTCCCCTACTTGGTAATGAGATTTGTTATGACAGTAAATGTGTACGTCCGAAAAATCATCCAGCAAAAAACCTCTGGTAGCTGCAGCTTCTTCAGAGTTCATGTTGCAGAAATACCATATCAGGACTCAGATTTTGAGGGGTGATTAGGAGACATAGGTATCTTTTGAAAATCCTAGTCTGGGTAAAAGGACTGCATGGAAATCTTTGTTCTGTGATATCTTCTTATTGCTTTTGCTGTAGCAGAGCTGAAAAGAGAGATATTCCAAAAGCTATGGCTTAATCTCATAAAACAGGCTTATATACAGTCATGAAGGATCTTAAAGGCTCAGGTGTAACAATCCTTATAGAAAGTATTTTCCCCAACATTTACTTGTTGCCGTGATCATTGTAGGAACTGCAAAGCCTGATGGAGAAATCCTTTCCAGCTCTGGTAATCCATGTATCTGTATTCGCTGCTGATCTGTGTTGGTGCTCCTTAGTGCACTGAATATTCTTTGTGCCACTGTTTCACTGAGGATATTTGTTTTGGGACCCCTGTTGTGGCTAATGATCTGCTGTAACACATGAGTGATGCAGAAGTGTGTTGCATTCCAAGCGGCATCATGGTAAATCTTGCTGAGATTTACCCAAATTATGGAGGAACTACATTTGAAGTTGACATTCACTCTGAAATGTTTGCCACAAGAGCATTATGTATGTATGCGTTTTTCTGTTATGGTAGATCTGGTACTATATTATTCTTCTGGTACTCTGGGTCCCTTTTGTAGTCTTCTCAGTAATCATACCGGTCTTTAAGGGACTCAAGACTAACAATGTTTCTTAGGGCTCTGCTTGGTAAAACATTATTGAGTTCTCCTGTCAAACACTGCTTAAAGGTCAATCGAACTGTGTAAAACCTTCAAAAGCCTGATAAGGTGCAGCTCTCTAGATTGTGGGTCCTTCTGGCTAGTGCTGTCTCAGTGTTTTTCCCTCCCAGTTCAGCTCTGCTGAGGTTTGTGGTCCTTCCACTTACTATGGCTGCGTCCTGCCAGGTTTCTCCCCTGGAGAAGATGGGGATCCTTGTCATCACTCACATGGGTTTGAGACAAAGCCATTTCTCCTCCCTCGTAGATTGCCCTCCTGCTTTGGGGGAAGTAGCTCACCAGGCTTTTGTCGGATGATCTGGTTGCTAGCCCAGGCCCACGACTGCTCTCTGCATCTGGATAATGGTGGATGTGGAGCGTGAAGTCCAGTACTACCAGAGGATCAAGCCCACCGCTCTTGGACACAGGATTGTGCTGTCTTCCTATGCGATATCTCTTTCTCATTCATCTACTGATATGGTTCATTTTTTTGGTCCCTAAATAATCTTTTTTCAGTATTGTGTTTTCTAGAGATGGTGTAATTGTTGGCTTCTTTCATGTTAACTGAAACTACTATATTTACTGTCTCCAAAAGTCACAGCGGCTCCCATCCTCTCTCGTTTTGACTGATTTACTTTAAACTACATCAAATTTGCTATGATAGTCTGTGGAAAACTTTCAGACAAGAAAGCCTTCTGAGCCCTTGTAGTCGTCTTCCCTTTGGCTTGCCAGTGGCCTCCTGGGTGGTGTATGGATATGCTTTCTGAGGAGATGTCTTCTGGAGTTATAGAGGGCTGTCAGATGGTGTTTTGCTCTTCATAGCCTCAAATGCACCCTGGTAGTACTCCTCTGAAGCTGTTGCAATATTTGCATTCATCTGAAGAGGAGAAATCATTGCTGCAGGGATGAACCGTGCAGCGGCAGCTGTGCTGAGCCACAGCCAAGCATGGAACCATGTCTCTCTCCTCAGATGGAGGCATGTTCAATGCAGAGGAGAGCTTTGCGCACATCAGATTACATCTGTGCAAGCTTTTTAATGCTTTAGTGGGATGACTGTGTGAGGGAAGGCTCGTGTCTTTTCCCAGGAACTTTTATCATGTGAACGTTGAGCAGCAGAGGTGGCTGAAGAGCTGTATGTGAGTGCTGAGCGTGTGGACAGGTGGGTTCTGCCAGGCTGTGGTGTGCACTTCCATGGTGGGGGTTGGCTGGTTGGGTAAGTTCAAGTGGAAAACCCACGTCATCTGACATTAAAGATGTGGTTATGTAGACATCAAAGAAGTGGGAAATGATGTAGAGCTGTGTAACTGTTGAGTCGGTAGGAGTCCAGCTTGAAAACTGGATTCAGTTAAAAGAAAGTTAAGAAGCACAGCACTGCTGCAGGGCATTTGCCATCAGACAGTGGAATCTGGTGATTCGTCTGGTAATTTCACCAGCTCTTATTTGTCTACCTACACCAAATTCACTCTACAATCTCTCTCTCTCTTTTTTTTTTTTTAAATGAAATGAATGTTACCAGATCAGAAAACTGTAGCAATTGACCATGCTTTAGAAAAAGCATATCCCAGAATGTAGCATTAATACAAGCTTTAGAAAAGGTTTGTGTGGGTAATTGCCTTTTAATGGTGCTTTGATTCAGAAAGTGTATGAGTGTGGAGGCTACAGCCCTGACTTACAGCTCAAAAATTGGGCAGAAAAATAGCGGTGTGTAGGAACATAGTCTGTTCCAGAAATGTCTCCTTGGAGTATTTCAGCCCCTGAAATTCTGTGGGAATGAAAAACATTCATCAGCTGTTTCAGAAAATATACAGTGAAAATGTATATTCATTTTGATCTCCTAAGTTGTACGCAGAGGACAAGGAGTTTGGAACTGTGCTTTTCTCATACTTTTCAACTTTAAACAGGACTTTGATACTTGAATGTAGAGGGTGGGTCATACTTAAGAAGTGTTTTCTGTGGAGTTGATTGAGCAATGTAGTGGCACGCCTGAATGTCTGCAAGTTTCGTCAAGCTCTTCGTAGCCTGTGGTGCTGACAGAACGTTAGTAAACTTTCTGCTGTTGCCCAACCATTTCTGGGAAGAGTTAGCCATGTTGGTAGGCTCTTGGTGTCAGAGTGCTTGTTACTTCCAGTGGGAAGAGCTAATCTTTTGGAAGCTTTCTTCTGTATACAAACTAAATGTAAGACCAGTTGAAAATGTTTGGAATATGTTGTGTTGCTGACAAATGTTGTATAAAGGAGCAAACTTAGTGTGCACTCTTTATATTATGTTTAAATGCTTTATTTGTAACGTAAAGGTAGTGTGAACTGGTTTTTTTTTTGCAGATTCCTTCAGTAGTAGAACTCTGTTCCTTTGTTTCTGAAGCCTACAAGAGATGCTGAAAAGCAGGCCTTTCTCGAAATGTTACTGATTCCTTTCAGAGCTTGGAAAACATGCAGCTAAAAGTGACCTCAAGGTGCCATCTGCTTCGGCGAGGGAAGTGCCTTGACTGTTAGATCCATGGAGCCTTCCTTCTTGCCGGAGTGGTGTCCTTGAGACAATAGTCCTTTGTGCAGCTGAATGACGCAGTGATCCAGATGGATTCATCCTCAAGTGCTGCCTGCACTTGCTGCCCTTATTGTGTGTTCCCTCCCCCTGCAGATGCGTTGCGCCTCGGTTGTTTGCCCCTCACGCTGCAGCTGTGCAAGAGTAGTGGCTCGTTTGGGTTCTGCCCGCTTGAAACTGCCAGGCATCCTTGGGACGGGGGATATTCCATTGACGAGAGATTTTCCTTGTTTGAATCCTTTCCCTCTGACCTCACGCTTCTTCACAAGGAAGAAGATTCACCTGCACAGTCCAGACCTGTAGCATCTAGTGAGATAGATGGGACACATTGCTCTACTGCTGCTATTTCTAGCACTGCTCTTCGTGTTGCATCTGACCCTTTGAAACCCATGCTTGCTGTGGGGGGCAATGGAAACTGCGGTGTCCCTGCGTCATGGAGCTGTCTGTGCTGCTCCCTGTCTGGTTTTAGAAGTGTGATCTTCAACAGTCATCACAGTTTTTGTATGAATTACGGTAGGAAAACGCTCTGACCTTTGCAAGTTTTCATTCATGACTTTCCTTTGTTGCGTATTTGTAACCCAGTACTTTATCAATTACCCTCGTAGTAACATACTTGGTCATACTTTTCCCAGATATTAGTCTTTGAGGAAGAAACTCGTCAAATGCATTTGAAAAACAAGAGGTTGAGCAGTCACCAGTTTTTCTGGGTTTGCCCAATAGCGATGTATTTAAGACCTCTTGCACATTAGTTAAATATGACCTTTTATACCTGAATCTTTGCTGCTTTTCTTTCAGAAAAAGGAAAAGGATCCAAAAAGGGAGTATGACTTCCCAAAGGTTCTTGTGGTTCCTCCATTCACTAGGATATGAAGACTTTCACAACAACAGAAGTTACAGTAATTGGTCTCATAGGAAATAAAAAATTATAACTAAAATTTTCTTGAAGTCAAATTAACATCACCCTCTATACTTAAAAGCACAGTGAGTGTAAGACCTGGTACCATGGGATTTTCCTGGTGCTGGAAACAAGTGTTAGGTTGCCTCTTGGGAAGCAGCATCTTGCCCATTTCAAGTACTTAAATTTGTCCTTTTAGATCTGTGAGATCAAATGGTAGTTTGTGCTAAATCTGCTGGCAGTGACAGCCTGATAGTTTTCCTGTCTTCATTGCTCCATCATTTAACCTTGGGTGAATTTTTGAGGGAGATGAAGTGGAGGCAAGGAAGGATAGCAAGAAGAGAAGTTTTCAAGGGAAAATAAGAATTATTTTTCCTTAGTCAGTTTATTGTAACTGTTCAAAGATGCTCATGGTTTTGGAGTGCCGGGTGGAGGTCTAGGGTGAGATGTGCGAGCAGATACAGCCTAGTCCATTGGAGCTTGGCATCACACCTCTGCAGAACCTCAGAAGGATCCCTGCTGCTACCCGGGCATTGGATCTGCTGTAGTGACACCTGCGTAATACATTGCATTGCTTTCTGCTCAGGGCTGCTTTATCTTGGTGCAGCTCCCCTCATCCATATTTTTCTGGGTACCTCTTTTACTTTACCATATTGAGTAAATTCAAACAGCCTCTGATTTCAAATCCATAAATAAATAATTTAAAAATATTTATTTTTTTTTACTATTGAGAAGAATAATTACTGGCATTTTAGAGGTACAAGTAGTCCTTGCTTCTGACTCTGATCTCATAGATACTATGATGTTTATGCGGAGAAAAGCTATTTTAGGTCATGTTTACGACTTTGTCAAGATCTTCAACTGCTGAGAGCTGGCAAAACCCCACCGAAGTGAACTGAGCCATGGCACCACACTCCGGCTGATGGTGTTTAACTCTCCCTCTGCCCCACCCTCATTTGGCATGGAGAACAGGTCTGTGATCCAGGATTAAAAAATGAACACGGACCTCTTAAAATCTTTTCTTATTTCTAGGCTTTCCTCAGAATAAATAACTTGTTTACTAAATGTACCGCAAAGATGCAGCTGTAAAAGCCTTTTCATCGAACCATGATTCTATTCTGCAGTTTTTTCATTAAATAACTCGCTCCGCTCCCCCCCGGAAGCCCCATAGATATTTAGATTTACACAATGGCTAAAAAGAGAGAGCTTGTATGAAGAATGACAAATAATGATGATTAATATGTTAAATGAGTGCCTATAAATATTTTGAGAATGCTAGGGCAAGTAAAAATGAGATTTTGCAGTTCTTTAATATGCTGTGATATGTGAGTCCAGTTCAGTGACACTGACTGTTGATTAAAACTAGATGTTTGCAAATGGCAATAGAGAAGACCTGAGTAAATGACGTTGCATCTATAATTTATTGTGTATTTTTAAAAAAGATTATTTGGCTTGGAGATATTTATTTTTATTATTAGACCTAGTGCCTCTGAGCAAAGTTTTTATTTTTTTTCTTCCCATTACAAGTAGAAAAGTTTTTGAACACATTTCTTATTTTACATACCACAAGAATATACTGCGTAACTCTGGATTTATTACAACACAACTGAGGCTGAAAATAATCTTTTTGTAATGTGTGCATGTGCTTATTAGCACTATATTCCTTTACAGTAGCATAAATTTAAGTGCAACAATTATTTTCAAAACCACAGTTACCAATTCTTTTTAGATACATCTGCATAAAATGTTTAATTTTTCATTTAATATCATTGACGTATTTATTTTGATTTCCCATGGACTTACTCGTGTCCTTACTGAACTTCAGAGACAGTCATTTTACACACTTAAAGGGTTGTTAACAAGCTAATGGTTTCTGTTCTCCTATTAAAATGGGGTGGAGGGGACATTAAATTCATATGTAAGGAATCTCTTATTTTATAAATGTGACTGACTCCCAGAATGTCTGCTCTAAAACCTTGTTGTTCTTACAAGCTCTGAAGCATAGATTTTCTTTTTTTGCTGTAACATTCTGTATTATTTTCTCTCTTGATTCTCTTGATGCTTTTCCTTCAAGTCTACAAATTTGATCAGAATCTTCTAATTAGAAACCACAATGCTATAAATAGTAGTAAATGTAAACTTTTTTTACCTCGAAGGTCAAGTATATAAATAGGATTTTCTCATCAATTTTTTTAAAAAGGATGTTGTTCTCTTTTGATAGAAATTGTTGGTATCTCTTCCAGCAAAACTTACTAAGAAACATCTAAGTGCTTTATGAATGATACTTCAGAAGTAAGAAACATCTTTTATGAGGAATTGCACGTTATATCACAATATAGTTTGAATTCTCTTTTTCCTTATTTTAATGAGGAAAAAGATTAGTCATCATGTTAGTATGCTGCTTTCAACACCCAACTGATTATACACTATGTGAGGAAAATTTCTAAAATACTTCCTTTTAAAATTCTTGTTACTTTGATTATTAAAGAAAGTGTGAAGTCTGTAAATATTTCAGTGCTGGTTAAAATATTTGACCTATTTAAAATGAAAGTCTTCCAAACGTATTTAAGGTTGCCTACGGTACAGTGCTATGAGTCTCACCATTGACCTGCAATGATATGTGTTGGTCGCGGTTCATGTATGTGTGTTCCCTTTGCAGGTGCTTATTCTTCAGGGCCAGTTTCTGGAGAAAGCTGATCCCCAGCAATGGTGCTGAAGGGGCTGTATCAGAAATTATCGTTATTCTGTTGTGTTTCTTTGTAATAATAAATAGTCATACTTGCTTACTGATTGTCCATCTCCTCTGTTACTGCAGTGATCCCTGAGGCACGGAGCAGGTGATTTAAAATAATTGGAATTGCATCCCTCTTGGTTTGGCAGGAAGGTTTGCATTCCACTTTTGTTTTTCTGGGATTCAAGCTTTTAATATTTGTTTTAGATAAAATATCTTTGTGCTTAGTGATTTGAAATAATCCTTTTCACTCCATTTACTTTTGCTTCCTTTCAAACGTTCACTGAGATGCTTAAACTTCGCAAATTTTGACAGAAGTTGGCTCTCACATAGGGGCATTAGATGCATGGGATGCTTAGTGTTTTCTGTAGAAGAGGCTTGCAGGGTAATATGCTTTATGTGGTACTAGAAATTGCATCTGCAATACTGCAGCTAATTTCAGAGTTGTTATCAATATTTTCCTTTTTCAGTTGCATGACATTAAAATTTCAGGACTTTTTGATTGTGTCGGAGGCATGGCACTGCGCTCTTCCATTAAGTCGTTAGGTTCTCTTTTCCTGGCTCTTGTTCATGTTCTGCATTGAATGCATCCCTCCTGGTCTCCAAGAACTCCCTGTGACTCAGTTGTCAGCTGTTGATGTGTCATACCTATGGCTGTTGAAAAAGCCTCAAATTTTCTGAGAAGGTTCTTTGGTTTGAGAACTGAATGACATAATTGATTGTCTTGCTTCAGTGGTTCAGAGGAGCCTTTGCAGGTGTCTGTCTTGTCACTTCTACATGAATGAGGTGTTATAGGTGGAATAAAAGTACTTATTTCTTTGCTTTGGGCTCTTTTATTGACGAATGTCTGTAAGTGTAAGCTTACTTTTCAGCTGGCCGTTTAACCTATTCACTGAGCAGGCAGGCTTAAAAATAGTGTAGAGCCAAGACTTTTTAAAATACATTTCTTTATTTTGTGGTTCTTAATTAGATATTCAAGGGAATTGTTATCCTAAGAAAATGTACTGGCTTGCACTCTTAAGGTGCAGGTTTTTGTTAGGCTGAGTGAGATATTAGTTGTCATTGAACGGGGGAATCTCTCTTCCTCTTCATTCTCTCTTGCGCGTCACCTACAGCTTTGTTCTATTGCATCTATACAGTCACAGCATGAGTAGTTCATTTGGATCAGCTTATTTGTCCAACAGAAGATGGATCCACTCTATTAATGATTAATTTTCTGATGCTTATCGGACGTTCTAGGCAGTCACATGAGTCGACAAGGGAGAGCAGGTGGGAACACGTGGCCTGGATGGGGCAGAACTGCTCATTTTCAGCAACAGCCCACAGTATGCAGTGTTGTGGTGTTTTACAACCACGTATCGGAGTTGAAGGAAGGGCTGCAGTTTCTGGAAAGGGCTGAGTTTGTCTGGCTATCCAAAATGTGCATCTTGGTGTCTCAGTAGGTTTGAGATACAGTTGAGATATGCTTGATTGCCCTTGAGCTTAAATCTAAAGGTAAACTTCCTGGGTTTGCACCGCTTGTCTTGGAGGTGGTTACATCTCTGTAATGTTTTTCATCTTCATTTATTAATAAGCATTTTTTCCCTTAATTCCACGTTAACAGCTTCTGTCAGGGAACAACTGTGGTCCAGGGTCACCTCAGAAATACATTAGCCTTGTAGTTGTTTATCTTAGAGACATATTCAAGGAAGGAAATTTCCCAGACCAAATCAATATGATGCAATATCCCTAGCATTTAAAAACCAAACCAGACTGAAAAACCATAGTCATTTTTGCTTTTATAGTGAATGGGGTGAATACATTTTGATGACAAATGCTACATTTAGTATATGTACATTTAGAAATTTAAGTTAGGCTTTTTCTATTCTTTCTTACTGAAAAATTCTCTTTTGGTACCAGCATATGGTCATGTAGAAGGCTCAGTTATACTGTGTGCAGAGATCTAAAGATGGCATATGTAGCTGTGTTAACAAACAAAAATTAAAATGCTGTAGAATGTTCTTTACGTTTATTAATGTAATGATGAAAAGTGAACAACTGGGCTGCCATTACACCTTTGGTCAGAAATGGTTGTTGTGGTGCAGGTAGGCAAATGAAGGTTAGTCAAGGTCTGCAGACGTGCTGCAGTGGAACAAGGAAATGACAAAACCAGCATCAGCCCCTTGTACCTTACTTGATTCTCAGCCTGTCACATCCTTTTTGTGAGCAGCAGCCTAAAACTAGCAAGACAAGATGGAATTTTAAAATCATTCAAAGCAAACTCTGCGGCCTGAGAGTTGGGAAAGAAATGCAAATGCTAACATGATAATTTGTTGATTTTTTTTTTTTTCTGTATTTGTGGCTGCGCTAACTGCTACAGGGCAAAACCAGCTAAATGATGGTCCTACATTTGGGTGTCCATATGTGCTGTGGGTATCCATCGTTGTAGATACCAGCTGGCTGTGTCATGGGTCACTTGGGACTAGCTTCTGTTTTATTTTTTATTTTTTATTTCTTTAGGCTTTTTTAGATAGTAAGTAGACTTTTAATATCAATGGTAATTAATCACTGGAATGATTTACCCAGTTAAGGTAAACTGTATGTTATATTAAGTTAGTTGGTCAAAGATTATATATTTGTTCAAAGGAGTTGCTCTTAAATGATCCAGAAATTACAAGAACCACTTAGCGAAGACCGGTGGCCTGTGCCACAAAGCAGGTTGTATGTAATGGGGATAGCTGGAAGGATGTCTGACTGTGTGAATTTTATCTACTGAGGGGGCTTCTAAGAAGCTTTCCAGCTAATACTGCAACCTTCTGAACTGTGATGTAAATATGTGGAATTCCTCATTATGCACATGTAGGTGTGCTGCAGTGGCACAGCTAGGCAGTTTTATAGAAGGCACTCAGCCTGAGCATCCTCTAATGAGAGAAGCTGCCTTCTGTTTTTTTTTTTCCTAAAGGAATCGACTGTTTGTAAATATGTATTCATGGTTATTGTCTTTTTTACTTATTAATACTTATGCTTATAGATGTAGACATAAAAAAATTTCTGCTGTAGCACAACTAAGAATGTAATAAACAAAAAAGTCATGATTCCCTCAACTTTCTGTGTCCTTGCTGCTGTTCTTTTCCAGGGAAACTGGTATTGTCAACCCTTCTGGATTTAATGGCTATTGAAAGCCTGCCAGTAGTTTTAGAGAGAGGGAGAATTTGATGATTCACATTATCCCATCCTGTCCTGTGTTTCCCAGAGTTTTCAATAAATCATTTGTTACATTTGTACCAGTCTGTATTGTATTTATTTAGAGAAGTGTAGTTTAGAGTTGTAAGTGGTTCTTCAGTGTTTCCTCTTAGATTCCTCTGTCTACATGCTTCAAATCTTAATGTGCAGATTTCAATGGAAAGAAAATAAGAACAAAGTTGAAACTGATCCAAAATGTCTGAAAGTAGCTTTTCTTATTAATTAGTTAAATAACATGGCTGTTCCGTTTCTTGGGAGTTTTCAGGTCTGGAAACAACTGTTGCGTTTCCATTGGATAGCTGAGTGTTTTCTTCCACTGCTACTAGAATAAATGTTCTATTTCTGGCAGATCGAGTTACAAAGTTTTCCAGTGTTTGTCCTCTATAGGACTGAATGAAAGCAATTAACTCAGGGAAAATGTATGGCAAAAAGAAAGAAAGAAGGAAAGAAAGAGATGTTTCTCTAGCACCCATTTTTCATTGGTTTTAGTGACTGCTCAGGGGGCTCGTGTTTTGGGAGCCTTTTGGAAGAGATACGGGCTACAGGGTGGTGAGTCAGCTTTACAGAAGATGCAACTAATCAGATGTTAGACCCCTGCTATCACCTTGCTATATAGGCTTAAATTAGAGTCTGTCTGAATGAACAGTTTCTTTCAGGTAGTGCCAGTGAGATTTGTGAATGTATCCTGGTCTGACCAAACCAGTAGCATCGAGCTGTCTTTCACCGGTGTGTGTCCAGAGTCAGGTTAAGGAACCAGTAACGCATTAGCCGGGGGAATTCTTCCACTTAGGGTTTTGCCCAGAATGGAAGTTCAGAGAGCCATTGCCTATGGTGTGAATGGGCTGAGATGGGGGATTACTCCCAGTCATGGGCCACATTGTTGGGAATTCTTGAATAAGCCTTGTACATTCAGAAAACAGATCTTTATTTGTTATCATGGACTGCTTTGTCTGTTTCGGTGCAGTTTTATTTGGTTAATGGTATATTGTTCCTTAGTAAATGTATTTAATTTCTGCATTCATAAACCTGTACGATATGTTTTGTTGTGGCTGAATACTAATTCCAGTCTTTTCAATATTGCAGTCTACCCACATTGCTCGAGCCAGCTTCCAGGTTGATGCTTTTGGATCATCTTTCATCCTAGATGTGACGCTAAACCAGTAAGTAATGACTGTATGTTACTCCACATTGTTCAAGACCTGGTGGCTGTGAAATGTAATTTTCCAGTGGAGGCTTTAGAGGCTGTATTACAGCAGAAATGCTATTTCTAGGTATTGAGTTCATCTGTTAGTAGTATATTTTAAATTCTTTTGTTATTTTCTCAGGTACTCTTCTAGGCTTTGATACTCCTATTGTTACTACTCAGTAGCTATTGCAGTGTAAATAATGTTTCAGTCTTATAATACTTTCATTTGTCATCTTTCAGCTTACCATAAAGGCAAATGACTATACTCATGTAGAGACTTCCTGGATATTAAAAGATGGATTTGCTGAAAACTGGTAGCTGTTAGCATTCTAATAACCTAGTGTAAAGTATTGGAGAGACAGCAATTGCACAACAGCTAATCCTCAAAAAAGAATGAGATGGATAGTTGGGAATGAAGTTTCTCCGGATGTGTTTACGGTCTTTTGGGAACAGAGGAGCATTATAAGGCAGTAGCACACTGTGAACTCCAGTCTACGAGGAAAGTTTGAACGATAGTAGAGTTAAAGTGAAATCTGGTGTAGCTTTCAGTAAGGAGTTTTTGAAATAACCTGTTAGCACAGGTGTTTTAAAATAGGAGTTGCTTTGTTTTTTTGCTCTGAAGTGAAAAGATAATAAATAATATAGTAAATAGAAATGCTTTGTTAAGTAATCTAGCTCCTAATAATTGATGTTGCATGGTTTAGTGTAAGAGTTTGTGCTCAATTGCTACAAGTTTTTCTGCTATAATGATGAACCTTTACCATTTGCTATGGGAGACACTCAAATTTCAGTTTTTTTCACTTGCAAACACATTTTAAACACTGGCAATTTCTTTATGTGCACTGACGAGTTAAAAACCACATGTGAATCCTTGCTGGTTACAGATGACACAGGCACTGTGCTGCTGGAAGGAGAGGGAAAGAGGCTGGCTTAAAAGTATGATTTTATAACAAATGCATTTTAAAAGAATTCTAGAGGGAAATTTTTCTGCTGAAAAGCACCAAATCCTCCACATTGAAATGTTTGTTGGAAATAGCAATTTTGTATGCATGTTTATACCTTAGTGAGAGTACGTTGCACAAACCTATTTATACTTTGGCTGTCAGATCAGTGGTGTGGTCACAGTTTCTGAAAGATCAGGATTGTCCTTACAGTATGAATTTCAGGTCATCTTAAAAGTAAAGATGTTTATTAATGGTATATGAAAAGGATATGATTCTATGAGCTACAGCAGTTCTCTGTGGGTGCATTCTTTGTTTACACACATGTACATATGCACATAAACACACACACAAACACATAAGTTTAAAATTTGATTTGTTTTGAGCTGGATCCTATTTTTATGTAATTCTTTTATTGTCTTTGTTATTAGACCAGTATTGGTTTGAGTAAGACTATCAGAATGTATCCTTATTGTTCTTAAGAGTGCCATAACCCAACTTAAATATGAACTTTTCTTGAGGAGCTATGCTTTTTATGATGTGAAAAAAGTACTCTCACAAATTGTGGAAAATGAAAACAAGAAGGCAGCAAGGAAATCAAGATGCTTGGCTTCAATCATGGTATTTGAATCAAATTTAAACTACCTGTGAAATAGCATTTGCAGATCATCAAACAAAAAGAGGGGCAAGTATACCAGAGCAACATTTAAAATGTATTCATAATTATTATTATTCCTGTGAAAAAATCTGTTTCATTCTGTATATATTTTTCTTCTGTTGCAATTCTTACTATCCATATTATATTCTGTATGTATTTTTTAAGGTTCTTGAGAGAAAATCACTATTTTTTTTGAGAAGTGGTTTGCAAATTTAGCCCACAGTAGCTTTATAGTCGAAAAGTAGTTGAATTCTTGTAAGGAGCAAGGTTCAAGTTCTTCTCTGGAAAAAATACCAGCTTAATATTTATAACTGAACCCCTGCTAACACCAAAAGCGTGCTGAAGCAGGCCCCTGTGGTAAAATTAGCTCTTACGTGTAATACACATTTGAGGACTGTTAAAGGAGGTATGGGGGACAGAGCGGGGGAAAAAGTGATGTAAAATACATAGGAGACTGACAAAGGCAGCAAGAGGCTCTCCTTTCTGATAACCTTTCTTGAGTCTCCATGCTGTTTAAAGATTGATGTATACAGCTTGTACATCCGAAGATAAGTGAGGAGCATCTCTAGTTAGTGGTGGCCAGTCACAGTGAAAGTGTTCGTTCTTCCATATGGTTCCCCAATTTATGGAAGAAAAAAGTTAAAAATTATAGTAGCAAACAGAGAGCTTTAAAAAAAACCCAGAAACTAAAATATGCCTCTGCCCCCCTAATGTCTGTCTGCAAATAGATTTTCTTCTTTTGTTGTTTTCTTTGTGGGCATTGTTTTCTCTATTCCCTTCAAATCCATCTTTCTATCTGACAAACTGTTGCTCTGTTTCCTCAGCTGCATTTGCCTGTGCGTTGTTATACATCCCCCTGTTACCTACCTTTTTGTATTTTGTATTCTGTTGTGTTTGTGTATTTCCTATCTCTGTTCTTACTCAGCTTTCTGAAGAGTCACACACTGCTTTCTCTTCTTTTTCCATCAGGGATAATTGTCTCCTCTGCCATCATCATAGGTACCACTCAACTTTCTTGTTTTTCTTGCAACATTTTTCTTGACAACTTTTTGTACACTCACCTTTGAGGCTGGCAGAAATGTTTATGGTCTCCTACTTGTCTCTCTTCCCCCATTACCTGATACTCTCTGTTTTATCTCTCTGCTTCACTAAAGGAGATGCTACTGTTGAATCTGGGTGTTCGCTGAAGCAGCTTTCGTTTCCTAGTCCCTTCCTCTGCCAGCTCTCACAACAGTGGCTTGCAACCAGCAGCTGATCTCTGCAGTGGGACAAGCTAGGAAGGTACAGGAGGTGGGCAGGAAAATAAAAAAGCAGACCTTACACTGACCCTTCAGACATCAGCAAAACTGAGGCCCAGGAAGGGAACGTTCTGCCAGTCCTGGATGCGAGTGAGAGGAAGGAAAAAAAAGATTTCCAGCTGGCATTACAATTTAATTTAACACTGAAATCTGCATGCTTTCTTCTTGCTTGTTTTGGATCTCAACCAGTTTTGAGTGCGTATTTGTTCACATTAAATGCAGATGTGAGATACACTGAAACATTGCCTTGAATGATAATAAAAAAATAATAATAAGCTGATATAATTACAATGCAGTACAGTTTAGTTTCAGTTTTTGCAGTGATGGTGGTATTTTCTCTACATACCTCACCATTCGTTCTCTCTTCCTTTCTTCTGCGAGTTGCCATAGTGTCTCTACAATGAGGTTTTTTTTAAGAGAGTGTTTCTTTTAAAACTTTTTTTTTCCTGTTCAACTGGCAGAAGTATTTACAAAGGAGCTTGCAGATCAAATCAGTTGTATTTTTAAAAGGTTCAATCCCTGACGCAAAGGTTTGGGGTGTATTAGTTGCCTCAGTGTGTTTATGAATCCGTTGCCTTGGTGTCCTGCATCCAGTGGAGCTGTTTTCGGTGCCCATTTTCGTTATTGCCGCCTGCAGGATCAGCAAACCCAGGGCCTGATTGCTGGGCTGCACAGGCAGGTGCTGCTTGCAGCCTTCCCTCCTCCAGCATGTGTCCGGCTTTGGCCATGGAATTATAGAATTGTTTAGGTTGGAAAAGACCTTTTAAGATCATAGAGTCCAACTGTTAACCTCGCACTGCCCAACCTGGAACTTTGCAGGAGCTGTGTAGTAATCAAATATGCTTATTTGTTCGTTTTCTTAATTCCTTCCCCTTGAAGCTTTTAATGCTGAGATGGCATCTGTGGCTTAGCAAATGGCTGTTTCTTTTTTTGTGCAGAATATTTCTTCTTAAATGTAGCCACATGTCCATTTACACTCTCACCTTGGGCTGTAATTACGCAATTAAACAGCAGAGCTCACTAGGAACCTGTGGACCACGTGGATCTGTCTGAGGGGACCTGGGCCAGGGTGTGTTCATCTGCCTGTGAAACAGCAGAGAACTAATGGCGTGATGGCCCAAGGCAAGCTGTGATCATGGGGTTGGATCGGGCAGGAGCATGCTGCAAGTTGGTTAATTGGAAAAACTACAGCAGCTATGTTTGTCTGGAGCGTGGAAAGGCCCCGGCATGGGGTGACCACCTAAGGTTCACTTTGTGGTAGCCATGTTGGGCAAGAAGGATAATCAAACTGCGGCACTAAGTTGTCCTTCCTAGCTGCAGCATCATCCTTCATACGAGGGCTCTGGTGTCTCCTGTCATGGAGACGAGCAGAGAGCGTTTCGTGAGTCTGAGTCTGAATCGTGGTCACTTCTGAGGTGCAGGGTGGACACCAGCTGCCCTGCTCAGGAGACTCTTGGCCTTCAGAAAGCTCCTGGGAACACCTGGCCACCTGCGTGTGCCCTGGTCCATCATGCTGTAACAAGAGCAGCCCTCCCTGATCATGGCTTTTTTAGTGAGGGTGAACACACTGATAGCCTGAGATCCTCAGGTTCGTGGTGATAGGGAAGTGCTCTGAAGGGTCACAAGCATAAATAAGTATTTCAAGCTTATATTCAGCACTTCAGGACTGCTCTGTCCTTCCTGGTGACAGTCACTAGGATGGAGCATAATTGCCACCTGCTTTCTCTTTTTGCAACACAAATTTAATTCCTCTGGTCCATGTGTTAGTGGAAAATAACCTACAAAGAAGTAGTAGGCTGGGCCAGGTGTGCTGGGAAACCCTACCCCTTCAGGAAGCTCACACATCTTCTGTTACTGTCAAGCACCTGACTGTGTCCCAGAAGAGTATCAACACTGTGTATAAATCGACGGTCACGACGATAAACTACCCTCACAAGGCTGAGAGATTTCAAATGAGGCAATTTTTATAAATTCTGCAATCACTTTATTCTCTATGTGGAAAATAAATGCCCTTTTCTTTTAGTTTATCAAAAGGTAGGCAAAACCAGAGAAGCTTCTTCAGAAAAGATTGATAGATATTTTGTATATTTCAGTCTTAATTTAAATTATTTCTGGTAAGTGCTACTAACAGGCAGGTTCCTGGCTCTCTAGGAATTGATTATTTTGCCTTGTCACTGAATGGTTTTTGCAGCTTCTGCTGAGAAGGATACAGACATTCCTCGTGCCTTGTGGGGAATTTTTATTAGGAATGTCTTTTAACTAGAGTTTTGTAGACCTTACAGAATCAGTTCATAAACTTCATCAAAAAATCCTGAAAACAGAACCAAAATAAAAGGCAGCTTGACAGACAAGTGCCAGGTTTTTCAAGAGACAAACTGCTGAAACCTTGCCTGTAATTTCTCTTGGCAAATGGTCTCCAACACTAATATCAATGTGTCATGTAAGCTGTAAATGAAAAACATATTCCTAAATTTGCTCTAAATTGTAAACATTTGGCTGCATGGAATTCAGAAAGATTAGCTTCCTGATGTGGTTTAAACAATGCAGTTACACCGTTTGTGACACTTAGAATTTCTGGTAAGTCTGTCTCCTGCGTTGCCCCGGGGGGTCTCGCACTCCACCTGGGCACCCACAGGATGGGTGTGCGGTTGCGGGCCTCTGTGTGATGTGACGTGACCTGATGGGTCGTGCTGCTGGGTGTGGGAGGACCCGTCTGCCTTTCCTGATCAAAAAGTACTCCGTGCTTTATATCTCCATTACTCTTGTAATGGCTCCTGGTAACAGCATGTGGTAAGTGATGGTCAGATCAAACCTGAGGAGGAGTGGTTCTTCCTTGAAGCTGTTTTGGGTCTCCCTAAAGTTCAACTCAATCCCTTATTAGGTATTATAATGAATACCTTGGCTGCACACAGTCCCAGTTGTTCTCATTAGCAGCTGGAATTTATTGGGATGGAGGGAATTCAGGCTCTGTTCGCTTTCCTTATTCATGCCCTATGTACCCAGGCTAAGGATCCCCATTTGGGTATGATCACATTTTGGTAATTGATTCTTACTTAAAATAATGCTGCTGCTTCCCCCCCCCCCCCCCCCCCCCCCCCCCCCCATATGAGAGTGCTCTGAAAATTTAATTATAATATACCAATTTACGGGTAGCACTATATAGACTGAGTTCAGCTTTCCTGAATGAGCTACTGAATCATGTTCTGCATTATTTCTGAATTATTTGTTAAGTCCTCTTTCTCATGTGCTCTGTGATCAGAACCCCAGCTGACCCAACAAGATTGTTCTTTCACAACCCCATTTTGCAAAGTCATTTCCTCCCTCTCCCAGTCTTTGATGGAAAAATTGGTATGGGCATAATGGCAAACCAGACTTAAGAAACACTTTCTCCCTGATACTATTGCTTAATTTCAGAGGTTGATTTTGCTCTTTGGGAGGCAGTTATTCTGCATCTCCATTTGTGTTAGCATGCTTTGCTAACACATACTTTGTACAAACTGTTTTTTAATGTTTTATAGGGGTTTTTTTTAATCTTTAAGGAAAAATGGCAGTTCTGTAGAGATTTCTGCCAACTAATTTCATTTGGCTGAAAGACAAAGAAAGGTAAGACAAGCATTTAAGGTTTTATTAGTCTATCACTAAACATATCCTAAGGCTAGGGAAGGTGCCTGGAATTATGCAGTTAGACCTACGTAGCATTATCACTAAGGGTTCCTGCCCTTTGTGGTTTGATATTTTTATTTTTTTTTAGTTTTGTGTTGAAGTATGGGAATGAAGAATTTGTCAAAATATGAATTGCTTAAATAGATAATTACCCTCAGTGATAAAAGTTTGAACATTGGTTTTAGACTAAAAAAGCCCTGTAGCATTGAGTTTTCCTCCCACCTTGGTATGTATAGCAAGCATATCAGCCTTCTTTTTGTTATATTAAATAGGTTCAGCTCCTGGATCTTTGATAAAATGGCATCTTTTAAGTCCTTTAATAATTTCTGTGCCTTTTTGCCAACCTCCCCGGTTTATCAGTATCCTTGCTGGATTGTAGATTCAGTACTGCGTTTTGACAGTGTCATATATAAAGGTAGCACAACTTCACCATTCTAATCAGTGCACGTGTTTATGTAGCTCCCAAGATTTTGTTCTCTTTTTCTTTCTTTTTTGTTCTTTTTCCTTCTTTTTTCTTCTATTTTTTAAAAAAACTTCCATCTTCCAAGCTTGGAATTGACTTTTTAGTAAATACAAACTTTTTTCTTTGATCTTACTGTATCATCACTATTACTATTATTGAATTTGTAATCCTGTACAAGAAAAATATCAGGTTACTTTGACAAGAAAAACTTTCCATAAGCCTGTGTTGATTATCTGTAAGTTTATTACCTTGCTTTAGTTTGTTTTGTGGAGTGTCCTATTATGCTTAAGACTTCTTTTGGAAAGGTTAAATTGCTTTTGGTAAGTCCATTACATTTTATTTCTTAATACTGTAATTTAGTTTTAGGTTAACACATTTCTGTTACAATTATTTCTCTATTATTGTCAATAGGTTTTTTTTTTGTTGATTTAGCACCAACTACTGGTAAAAGCTGTTGAAATCAACATGTTTGCTACTGAATTAGGTTGGATGGGGATATGGAAGGTTTCAGTGGTGTCTGTGAAATGCTTCCAAGTGCTTAATAGGTGTTCTGGTTAAAATGAGAACAAAAAAGGTAATTTGTTTCATTCATCTATTATTTCCAAGTATGTCACTGTAAGGTAATCCTAAGCACCTGTGAGAGAATTCCCCTGATGTTTCTGAAACACTTAAAGCTCGATGGTTTGTGACTTCTGAGGAAAATAGCATTTGAAGATATATGCGTATACAAAATCTGTGCATCCCCTCTAAGCTACTTTCCTAGCTCATTAAAAAAAGTTTCTGGAAAGGTCAGTCCTTTGTTTTCCTCTGAATGGATGTGATAAAGAATATTTTACTGCTTTTAGGTAATTGCATTCATTGGAAAAAATATTTGTTGTTTTAGAGTAATTAAAACATATGGTATTATCAGCACTGAGTAAATTGCATTTCCATGGTCTGAATTTTTTTGACACGAAATTACAGAAAATGTATTACTGTGTATTTGCGTGTGTGTGTAGGAAAACAATTATCAATTATTCTGGCAAGATATTACCATTCTATTACTATATTTTTTTCTTTCTTGAACCTATTTTTTTGATTACCAGTTCACTTAGGAGCTATGTCTCTTACACACACATATACAGAGATACCTCATATGTACAGATCAATCGTGCTATATTTAGCATCTTCTTTAAAGTAAAATGGCTTAAACTAGAGAAAGAATCAAATGGCTTAACGTGTTTCAGTGGCTATGAATTTATCTTCTAAGTGCCCAGTATCTCCAAAATGGCAGTAACTTTAACAATCACATGACCTCTAGCCATTATGGAAGACTTTAAAATTAAAACTAATTGTATTTTTGGTTTAGTCTTTAGGAAGTAACTATGATAGTCAAAGTGTAATTTCTGGATTTGCTGTTGAAATGGAATTACATCCTCATATGCTAACATTAATTTGGGTACCAGAGCTTTTACTCAAATGTTTTGGATTGTATATACGTTACTGCCACTGCTGTAAACAATACAAACCAAACCATTGACCTTTCCAACAATTTCCATATTGGGTTGTGGTTTAACAGGTAGAATGGGATTTGTGTTTACAAAAGCAAGCAACAGCCATAGAAGTTGGTCTAATAGAAGCAGTTATCTTTCTGTCACTTAGATTGTCAGACCACTGTGGCTCCAACACTACGACTGTCTTATGAATTGTTACATATAAATACTAGTCAGAGTAAGACATATGAAGAGGGTAGTAAAGAGGAGAATGCTTGAACTGGAATGAGAATAGCAGGTATTTTCTATGCTGTCATTTATAGGGCATCTCCTCTGAGTCGGCAGCCTTCCTGCTGGTACAGTTCCCTTCATTTGCCTCTCTCTGTCTTGTCCAGCTGCTTTGCCCTGATTTTTACTTTCTCCTTGAGAACTCATTTGGCATCATGACCTTCTCTATGTGTGCATTAAAAATAGCACTTACAGAAGCAAAGGAAGTGCTGCGGCCCTCTTCACTTGGGGCTCAGGTACTTTCCTCAGCAAAGCAGTGAAGTGAATTGGAATCCCCTTTTCTAGACAAGGAGTCAAGTGATGCACGGAGCTAGGATTGAAGATACAGAGAATGAAAATGGAAATTATTGGGCTTTCTGGGGGGAATTGGAGGACCTAATGGATGGCTGAATAACCATCAACGTACAAACTCACAGTCTTTAATTCCATGAGGTCATTATGTGAGCACTAGGTTATTCAGCCCTCTTCTGCTCGGGATAGTAGTTCTACTTAAGAAATGTGGTTTCAGTCCAGAGACTGAATCAACAGGCAGCATTAAAAAAAAAGTTGTTAACATACAGAATGTCTTCGCAGGCAAATAACAGCGCTTGACTTGTGCACATGAACTCTATTGTATCAAAGCAATGTACTCATTTGCTTGCTTTGCAGTATGGATTACGGAGATAAGGTACTACCTGTGAAGTCTACAGTCATTCGCTTCTGTGGCATTGTGAGATTTATGTTGCATTTGTTTAATGTGTTTTCCTGGTAAGATTCAAGATGGGTGTGCTGATGTTTCCTCACTCAATGGCTGGAAACAGGCTTTTTTCAATAGACTTTATGGTGTGCAGTCTTTATTGTAATTGTTTTCATTTGGTTTGGGCCTGCTAGTGGCAAAACCTCATTTACAGACAAGTGTGTCATCTTAGTGCAGAAAATTTGTTTCCTCGAAGAAAACCACGAACAAACCAAATTCTGCACTTTCAGTTGGAAGGCTTTGCCCACATTGCTCCAGTTCTCTTCCTGGCTGCATTAGCATGAGAAGCACACCCAGTGTGATGAACCCTCCATATGGGGACACTTCTTTCCTCTTCCAAAACATGCACAAAAATCAGGTTTTCAAATCCTGGAGCACCAATTAGCACACGCAAATCTGGTAGGAAACTACTGATCCTGCCCATCACCCTGTTTCCCTTCTGGCCAAGGCCGCCAGATGCACTGCTCACCTGTTGGGGTTCATTCATGCCTGTCCCACCCTGGGCCGAGTCAGGCTTGTTGCCTTTTGTCAGAGGGTATCCCCCATGGAGGATGGGTCAGAATTGTCGACAGGCGTGTTGGAAGTTAGTTTTGATAGGCAAGTTTCCTACTGGTGAACCTTTCACTTGCATATAACCCAAAGATACTGTTGTGTCGACACATTGTAGGTCACGGTTGGCTTGGCTGTGTAGCCTGATCCTATATTGGTTCAAACAGCTGGACTCTTCCGATGCTTCCCAGGCCTTTGGACTTCACAGTCTGTGATTCACTGTTACTGTGATGCTTTAGTAATGCCCCATCAAATTTCCTGTTTTTTTCAATTATATGATAAAAAAATTTCCTTTGAAATATCTTATGATTTGAATGGAACTCAGTATGTCTTTCAAATTCTTCAAATATGTAATTGCTTCCTATTTAGTATTAGTTCTTTATTGTCCAAGTTCCATTAGAAACAGTAGTAGTTGAATGAAGCAATGAAAGATACCTTACTTATACTGCTTATCAAATAGGGCATTAAAATCTGTGGTTTATGGAAATGTGAAAATTTACTTTGCACCAATATATTAAGAAGTAGTGTAATGAAATGAACTGTCAGATAATCCTAACAGAAACACTGAGGCATGTAGCTGTTTTATGGTATGTTATTGAAAAGAACTCTTTTTTTTAATCCCTTTTCTGTTTCTTTTCAAGCATTTCAGTGAAGGAGGATGAAATGTACTTGTATTACCATAAAAATACAAAAAAAAAAAAAGTAGGCCAGAAAAGATCCCTTTATCAATTGACTGAAGAAGTGGTTGTATGATAATAGTTCTATTTCTTCAAAAAAATAAATGATGAAACAATGTTAGAGAGTATTTATCATGTATCTTATGTATCTTCATTCTGTTCCATTTACTTTATTTCTGCAATCTCAGAGGAAATAAAATGCTGTCATTTGGTGTGATACACAGTGAGATGAAGGAGAAGAATTATCTTGTACTTTTATTAAAGATGACCTTCAAAGAGATACTTCTTCTAAATTGGGCTTCTGCCCTTTTTTGAGATGTAAAAGGTCAAATGAAAAAAATCTCCACAATTTTTTGCTCCTGATATTTCTTCCCTTTTTTAAAGAAGTAAAACCACTTAAACCCCAGCTTTTTAAGAGCCAAATTTATTTTTATGCCATTGGTGTTTACCTCATATCAGATTTCCTTGTTCTTGCTGAAGAGTCTATTGTGGAGGGTATAAATGTACAGGAAGAGTTGCAAATGTGTGGGATGTACTCATCCCCTAAAGTAAACCCCCTCCTGATGACATAGTGAAGATTGGCCTAAATATCCAAGATGTGAGATTTGCCTCAGAAGAACAAAATGAAAGCATCCATGTCCAAAGGGCATGACAGGTTTTAAGCCCCTGGTTGCATGTTATCAAATATACTATAGTGACAGTTCTGAGACTCTGGAATGTTGTGGAGATTACTTAATACATCATTTTAAAAGAAAAAAACCCACCACCTTGTCTTTTTGAAGATTGTGAATATTTGCTATCTTTTGGTTCTCCTAAGCCAGTCAGCCAAAAATTTACATCTTACAGATTTTTCCCTCTACGAAGCAGTTCAGTTAGGGCAAAACTGTGCCTTTTCTCACTATAAACATGGTACTCATCGTGGCACCCATTCAGTCTTCCTTTCACAGACACAGCCTTGGCGGTGACAGTAGAATTATAATTGTCTCTCTGCTTGTTATTGCTCTTATAGGGAATCACACTTTCCACTTGGTCTGTCAAATTTTTATAGTAGTCAATGAAGTTACGCTGAGAGAAAAGGAGAAAAAATGAGCTTGATGTAATGTTTGTATAATGGAGTTATGCATGTTTTCAGAGTAAAGTAAGGAAATCAGATGTATCTCCACTTCCTAAAGGGACAGCTATTTCTAAATGTCACTGAAGGTACAGAAAGCTTTTTGTTATGTTCATGCCACGTGTTTTAGCATCACCTTTGTTTTTACTTAATTGTCAGAAGCAAAGGAATTCTCCCAATGACTTTAGAGACAGGAATCCATCCCAAGGCTTCAGATTATCAATGCATTTCTGTGTATGTCAAGTGGCCAATTTGATTACAGAGGAAACTTCCTAGAAATTAGCCAAGGAATAAATGTGGTTTGTTTTACTTCACTCTGCAAAGTTACTCATCAGTAAGTGGAAATCACAAAACATGAAGCTGCAGAGAAACAGCAAGAGCAAGCTGAATATGATACTGTAAAGAGCTGCCAAGTCTAGCTAAAGAGATTGATATAAATACATTTCCAGTGTTAATGAAAAACGGTGGCTGGAGCTTTTCATTTATATATGCATAGCCTTTGCTTTGGTACAAAGTAAGAGGGTTTCTTTTGTCTTTCTCTTTTTGGAAGAATTGTTAAATCTTACATTACAATGTATTTTCTGGGTGAGCTTGCTGATCTTTAGCCTGTACTTATCCATAATCACTCTTTGATCTTAATTTCTTTTTTTGGTATAAGAGGATGTGTTTCCCTTTGGTGGTTTGCCAGAACATCACTGCTAATGGATTTCTGGTGTGCTAGAAATTTTACAATAGGAACAGATATAATAATGTTCTGATGGTTTGCAAATATGTGATATGTTGCCACTTGAATTAGGCAGCTACGCTTTTTGGGTCTTCCCTTTGCCTGTCTCCTTAGATAGACCGTGGGAATTCAAAAGGTGCAATTCATCACTTCTTACTGAATGTGCTTATTTTCCGGTTTTGGTGGTATGGTTGGGATAGTTTCGCAGCTGGGCATCTGAAAGACTGGAGCTGATACTAATGAATTCCTGCTGTTCCCTTGATGACCAGGTTCTTGCATGTGTGTTTATGGGTTTTGGGCTGTGAAGGTCATTTGAGTTCACCTTCATTGCAGTCCTGCTCTGTCTAGACAGCAGGAATGAAGCACTTTAGGTCCAAGCGTACAGGTTTGCTGGCTGATGCCATTTCAGCCCTTCCCATCAAAGTCTTATTTAAATTAGCCTGATAAGATCTTAATCATATTTGAATGCAGACCTTCAGATACTGAGTGTTGGATTTCACTGGTATAAAAACTGGAATATGACCTGTTTACCTGAAGGGCAAAAGATGAACCTTTCTTTATGATTATGCTTCTAACAAATGAACATTTCATGCTGAGGTCCTGTGTGGCTTGCTTACCCCAAGAGCTTGATGGATAAAGCTGCTGGTACCAGATTTCAAGGACATAGTACAGAAGGGGGTTGGTGATAGATGTGTGAAAAGAAACAAGATGATGTTGAGGTAGGGAGAGGTGGTAGCATTTTAATCTTTTGCAGTATTCATGCCAACACAAATATGGTGAGATAGTAAACTTGCTTTACTAAAAGTATATCTTTTGGGTTTGGGGCTGCATTATTTCAGTGCTGAGACACTTATTGTGAGCTTTCTGCTTACCTTGATTTTCTGGAGAGGCTAAAGTATTTTCTTACAGCCTGAATACAAATTGGTGCTGAGACGTATTCTTCTACTTCCCTACCTGAGGTGTGTTGAACCACTTCAACGATTTTTTTCTCTTCCCTGGTAATCTACAAATATTTTACTTTTTGTCTTTTCTGGGACAAGAAGAAAATGCTCAGAAGGAGAGCATGACCCATATCCATGCCTTTCTTCTGTGGAAGCAGGTAGGGTTGTCCCCACTGCCCAGCCTCTCCTCCCTGCAGAAGCAGATGCAAAGTTGGGCTAGAGGGGGGTGGATTAGACCTCAGAGTTGTAAAGTGCACAGCAGCACCAAACTGCCATCTTGGGACCTCCTTTGTGTTGGCACCATGTATGCTGAGAACTGAAATATTGCCTGTGTAACAGTGGTGGGAACGGTGGGGAAGAAGGTGAAGACATGTAACTTTATATTTAGTCTTTGGGATTGCTTAATCTTTCTGGAATTTACACTTCTACATTTAATTTGCATTTTCAGAACTTGTTTCAAGAAGTGTTAGTTCCCTTGCAGGTACATACTAGCATATAGCATAGGAGAGTCTTACCTTTCATAATAGTTTCCAATAACCCAGTGCATAAATATCCCTGTGCCTGCGCAGGTTTGAGTGCTGTGTGATACATTGTGTGCTTTAAAACCAAATTTCCCTGAGGCACTGTTGCATTTCTTTTGAAGTGACATGTCAACTATTTAAATGTGACTTTTTTTCTTTGTAAACTTACTGAGGGTCTTATTCCTGGACTCATCATTGAAATAAAGTAATAGGAGTTTGTCATTAACTGAAAAGTTTTATATTCTTTTCCTCTTTCCTTAAAATCTCACATGTTCACTAAAACGAAGTTTTCAGGTAAGTACAAACAAGAGAGAAAACTTCACTGAATGTCTCCTTAAGATGCAGTGCAATTTAAATTTGAAAGATCCTGAGCACTCGCTACTCCTATTGACTTTTTGGACTTTGTACAGAAACAGGTCTTCAAAAAAAGAAAAAAAACATAGAGCAAAATTTAGATAGTCTATCCATATGTATTTATCTTTGATTTGTTGTGATAGCATTCATGTTGGTCCATGCTGTAATGCCAGTGGTTTAGACCAGTACAGTATACTAGCTAATGCTGTCAGAGTCCAGAGATGTGTGTTAGTTGACAGTTTTTCACAAATAGCACAATGAATTGCATTACTAACTTCAGTAAGTTACTCTGTGCTTTTTAAAAAATAAACCTATATTTATACACACACATATACATACATATATATATGTATATATACACACAGAGGGATATTTCTGCCCTCCCTCTCTCTTTATAGATAGGTCTGCATTTAAGGCTTGTAATAAGTAATTCTTGCACAGCTCCTGTTCCTAATAGTAGCATAGAGAGACTGTTACAATAGAATTGTCTAGACATTGTCTGAGTGTGCAGACAGTAGAGCAATGTAGGTAATGCAAATTCTGGACTTGGTTTCTCATATGGGAGATGTATTTGAACACCTACCTCCTAGCAGGATTCTTTCAAATTTTGGTCCCGCCCTGCGCCCCAAATGAGCAGATTGAACAAGAGGTACTTTGGCACTTCAGAGGAGTGACATCTTTACTACTTTTATTCCTTTTGCCAATAAATTCTGAAGGGTGGTTGCTTGTTTTGGAAACAAATACTCTGTTTTTATTTTGGTTTCAGTTCTTGAACCTTGATAATCATGCAGATAATTCATAAGAGCCACTCACATTTCTCATTGAATGAACACAAGAAAAACAAGGCAATTACTGCTTGGTTCTTGCAAAGTCTGTCATAAAAAAGGATTTGGCTTTAACTACATTGGTTTAGGACAGTATGACTGAGATTATTATTTGGTTGTTGGTTTGTGTTTTTTTTTATATTTTATTCTTTCTGCACCTCTTTCTGTTACGGAGAAATTAAAGCAACAACATGCAGACAACATGCTGACACTTTACTGTGCCAGCAGATATAATAAAAGAATCAAGCTGACCTTCAGCAAAGAAAAAAATGTGGACATTCTCAGTATTTTTTGTATATTGAAAGCAGCTTTAAGCTGTTTACAGAATCATTTGCAGGTTACTGTAAATCACCGTGAACATAATCCCTTCGCCCCATGTTGCTGGTAACATGAGTTCCTTCCTACTCGCACTGAGAGAAAGAAGACCACCATGGTGCTGCCTGATTGAGGGTGTGAGGCTCGGGGGAATGCCTGAGGAGTGAGCAAGGTCGTGAGTTGCTGTCCATACTGTTGGCCCACTAGTCCTTCAATATTTCTAGGCAGAAATCTAGTCAGCTGTGTCACCCCAGCAGAGATGCTAATGGAGTAGCACGTGGGCTATGGCAAACTAAATTATGCTCCTGCACTTGTGCAACTACTGCCTTTCAGTTCTGCTTTGTCCAAACCTAACAGTTAGTTTTCAGTTATGCATTTCATATTTTCCCTATTTAGACTTGTGTATAGCATAAAGTAAATGTTGTATGTCAAATTTTGCCCTTGGATAAACATTAGTAGTTCTGGTTGACTTCAGCAGGAGCTGCAGGCAAACATCCTAAAAAAGAACTTGGCCTTCGGTCTAAAATCCCTTTCACTGCATCCTATATTCCAGGAATGCGTATCTCTCTTGTTTTCAAAGTACGGCAGTTACCAGCATTGTTAACAAGTCTCTTTCAGTTGTCCTTGGAAAGCCAAACAGAAGGAGCTAAATACTATATAGGAATAAGAGGCCAATGTTTGAGTACCTTTGAGGTTCCAAACTCTGAGATCAGCTGCCACCTAACCAAAGCATTTAGAATTGTGTAAGTGTGTGTAGACAATTAATACCCTAATCAGAACAGAATGATCTTAACAGCCATCTGTAGAAACTGCTATATATATGCTTACTGGGAGAGGGTAAGTGTTTTGTGTAGTTTTTAAAGCTGCATTTTTTTTTCATTGTTAATGTATGGTAACTATGTAGTCCCATTTTCCCTGGGGTTTCTGAATGTAGCTAACAATCTCTGCTGTGGATTACTGTTGTTACTTAAGGGAAGAGGCAAAATACCAAGATGGGGGAGGCACCTCAGCTGTCAGCAGGGGAGCTGGCAGAGGATCATGTCAGAAACCAAGAAACCTTTCTCCTCCTCTTAGACTATATGGCAGCCAAAATGTTCCAGGTCACTACAAAGGAGCCATGAGACAAACCAATTTAAATTGCCGTCAGAGGAGGGAATAATCAATACACAGAGAAACCACCTGGAGAAGCTAAAAGCCTGAAGCTGCATTAGGTATTTCACAACAGATACTGATAGTAATTTCTTGCTGTTGTAAATGGGTAAAGCCGGACTGCCTGCTTGATAGTAAACTGGGAATGGTGTTGTCAGCAAACTGAAGCTGGAGTAAGAAATGTTTCTGTGTTTCTACAAGTTTCCTCATTTAATGGGAGGGAGAATTCCCAGTACCTGATGCAGGACTTGGACCAAATTTGCCACCCCAGTGGCTGGCTGCAGAATTTGCTGTTCAGGCACGATGGTTGCTCAGTATGTATAGCAAATCAAAAGCTTTCCTAAAGCCCAGTGTTCAGAGCATTGTCCTGTGATGCTGAGAAACCTGATTTTGAGGTTTCTTCTGGAAGTCAGCCTAAGTAGGGATTTTTAAAACAGGTCTGCTAGCTGCCTTGTTTCCTTAGGTGTTTATTATTGTGTGAGAGTTGATACTGGGTAGATAATAAATTGAGATAGAGAAATGCTTCAGTAATCTGTGGCAGCTGTTCAGCGATTAAGATGGTGTCAGCATCAGTCTGAAGAACAAGGATTTGCTGGTATAGTGACTAAGAATAGTTGCATTAAATTAGAGGGTGTGGACAGATAAACTCCTGTTTATGAATTACTGTTTTTTTCCCTTCTTTGCATTTCCTTACAGATACCTCAGAGATGCACTGAATTGTTATTAAAACCGTTATCCTGTTTAGCAATTTGCAAATAAATGGTCATTTATTTGCATAATGTATCCCAATTGTATAATGTAAACATCCCAATTTGTATAATGAATGGCTAATAAGATTATTTTAATGTAATATCAGGGTTGGTATTAGTGGTGTGCATGAATGCCACAGTTTGTACTTTCATTGACCCTTGGTATAATAAAAAATGAGATATTAAGGATTTTCTCAGGACAATTACAGAATCACAGAATGGTCAGGGTTGGAAGGGACCTCTACAGATCATCCAGTCCAACCCCTGCTAAAGCGGGTTCACCTAGAGCAAGTTGCACAGTCACATCCTGGTGGGTTTTTAATATCTCCGGAGAAGGAGACTCCACAACCTCTCTGGGCAGCCTGTTCCAGTGCTGCGTCACCTCCAAAGACATTTTTTCTCATACTCAGATGGAACTTCCTGTATTTCAGTTTGTGCCCATTGCCCCTTGTCCTCTTGCTAGGCACTACTGAAAAGAGTGTGGTCAGTTAGTCTGTTAACAAGGGTTTTCAAACAGAGTTTGTATTTCTGGTAAGGATCCATAGAAGCCTTTAATGCAAGACTCAGTGATCTTGTCCAGCCCCCTTTGCATAAAGGTAGTTTTATCCCTTAGTACAAGTTAAATGTCCTCAGGGTTACTTTTTTTTTTTTTAACTGCAAAATGTTTTAAAAAGTTTTTAAAAAATTTAAGTTTTTCAAAGACAAAAAAGATTTTAAACACAAAATGTAGATATGAAAAAAACAGCATTAAAATAATGCCAGCATCCCAAAAGCGTCAAGCTGAACATCCAGTAAGAAACCAGGAGAGCTTTAACGACCTTTGAAAAAATGTCACCTTTGTTTTTCAGCCAGTGACCAGTTCTGAATGAGCAGGATCTTAGAATTTTCAGCTGACTCTTCTCTTGTCCTTCAGTGAGGTTTGGTTGATCAAGTATCACACAGCTTTTGATCTTTTTCAGTATCAGTGCACCTGTGCTACAGAGGCAGCTGATGCTGCGGTGTTGATATTGTCATCGTTCTTTTCACGCTGGTATTGCTAGGTCTCAGAAAGCTTAGAAAATGATTGCTTGCTTTTTCTGTACTTGCTTTTACTTGGTGCAAATATTTACTCGTTGCTGCTATTGCTTCTTCCATTGCATTCTTTCTACTCCTATATTGCTCCCATTGATAGACCTTTTCATTATTCAATTATTTTATTTTTTTCTTCCTCCCCTGTTGCTTTCCTGGTATCACTCTGAGCCTGGCTGTTTGCTGTTAAACCAGACACTGTTTTCTGTTTGTCAACAGTTAAATGCAACACTTTGAACAGTATAGCTGGAGAAGCTTTAAGTTTCAGCGTTTTTCAGGTGCTCTGTCTATGTGATAAATTTTTCTTGAGCTCCGTGATACTGAATGTGATGGGTCTCTGGGATTAGACACTTTTCAACTTCAAGGAGAATACTTCATGCAGGAAAGTATGCCCTTTAGTCAGGTGGCCCTTTGAACTCTTCCAGTGTGAGTACTGCAGTTATTTGGCTTGACATCAAGAGCAGCGTGACATTGCTCTAACAGTCTCACAAGTGATTTTTTTCAACAGTACTCCTCCTCCTTCTCTTGGGACTTTGCCTGACTGTTGTCTTAGCTTGTGCGCTGCATTGTCTCCTCTCACATATGACTGTTTATGTCCAGGACATCAGGCCCGGTACATTTGTGTCCCTCAACTTCATGGCACATTAATTTCAAATTGCATTTGCACTTGAAAAGAATGAACTGTCTCCATGCTGGAGACACAGTGATCTGAGTAACCAAAGGTTTTTTTTCATCTTACCCTAACCTTTTGCTGAAAGTTTTAATGTGGTTCTCCTAATTTGTAAATTTGCCTCTTTTCCTTTTATTTTTAACATGTTATTCTTTTTCCTGGCATGAACTCATGGAGCTACTCCTCCAGCCATGTCTCTTCTTTCTCAGTGACTTTCTTCTCTGCTTTTTCTTCCCATTTAAAATCTTCTGTCTTCCACCAATTACCAAACGTGATTCATGAATTTGTTTTTAGTTATTGTTTTGGAGTATTTTTGTATATGTATATACAGTGTTGTCTTAGTGTGTTTTATAGTACTGTTCTCTCTTCTCTAAACAAGAATAATATTTTTTCTTACCTCTTAGAACTATGCAGCTTTTAATGCTGGTTTTTTGGGTGTCTGTACTTCAGAGATCGTTACCAGCAGTACTTTCCTTCAGCAATCCAAAATTAATTTGCAGGTACCATGTGGTATCCGTGGCACTACAGGTGTATTGCACTCTCTACAGATATTAGTCCTGTACCATTACGCTAAAATACTGCAGATTGTATTTTTGTATTCAAAAAATAGTGATTTCAAGGTGACCATGTAGGTGTATTTATACACAAACATTGTTTTTTCCATTCTCTTGTGTCCTTAGTGTCTGTTAAGCTTAGAAGCCGCGTGGCATTTTCACTGCATGCTCTTGCACTGACTTCTGCTGCCTCCCACAGTTTGGGGGGTGCCTCTTTAAGAAGGGGGTGACTGAAAACTTTCTGCAATGCATAAACATCAAGTCATTATCTTGGCAGCAGCCCCAGCGATTTAATCCTCACCACTCTGTCTTGAATTGTCCCAGGGTCTTTGTCAGCAGCTTGATGTTGATGTGGGGGTTTCTTCCTCAGCAGTCTTGGGTTTATTTGGAGTTATTTTTATATACTTTCAAACTGTTAGAACACTCTTGTTGCTATATATGGGTTTATTTATACAGTGATTGCTTTGTTTTCTTATGCCTTTACCATTTAGGCTATTTGCCATACAGGTTCTACATATTACACTATACCTGAGAGAAGGACTACCTATCCCATGTTGAATTTTGAGGTATGTGGACTGCTGGCCCCCTGCTTTTTTTTTTTCTTCTTCTTTTTTTCTTTCCCCTCTGCTTTCTTCCTTAGCAATAAACATTTACAGACATCATTTAATGTACTGTCTAAAATCAGTATGCAGCTAAACTCTAGAAAAATGTTTTGGATGAAAATTAACATATGTGTGCTTGAGTTAGTCTCTCTGGCCATGTGGAACGGTCTTCAAGTTCTGAGGTATACATAGTTTTTAGTGGAGCTCAATGCTGCTGCTTTTATAAATGGAAGATTATTAAAGTACTTCTAAGCTTGTCTTCTTCTGAACTTCTATTTACCGATGAAATAAAGAGTCAGGATCATTGTTGATTTTAGATGGGCCTCAGATACTTCTGATTCCTTCCCGTGTATCTTTTTTGTCTCAAGTGCCTGAGGAAGGCTTGGTGCTTGCCCCAGTTTGTGTACTGTATGTTTAGTGTGTGCGAGAGCTTCTTTCAGCTGCCTTGGCAGACCACCCACCCTCCATGTCTAGTGGTTGGTTGCAGTTGGAGGAAGAGCAAAGGTGATCCACTAGCTAGAAACACCCCATGGACTTTGCAGTCCCCTGGTCTACTATGTGCTTCACTTACAGTGTTGGGCAAATCGCTTCATCCATCGTAACTCAGCCCCCATCTGTCAAACAGGATAATAGTTGATCTGTAACTTGAAAGGGTGTTGTGGGCTTTAACATGTTAAAGTGTAAGGTGCTCGCCTAGTAGGTGAGCTCAGATCATGGGGGTTGAACGCAGAACTTCCAAACCAAAAGGCTGTAGCTATATATATATATATATATAATGTATATATATATATGTCCCTGGACCTATAGTGGTAGTAATTTGCTGTCTGAGTGGTGCACAGAGGGTTGTAATATGCACCCTCAGGAATGAGCTATCCTCAGGTACTTTGATGGTGCAAATGGGTGGGCATATGCCAAAGACAGCTAGTAAATTTAAATGAAAACAGGAGAAGGCTCAGATGTCTCGCATGCTGAAAAATCCACAAGAGAAGTGTTGTGGCTTTCAGCTCACTGCTTTTCCCATTTTCCCTTGGTGGGTTAGAGCTATTTTTAAACTCAGTATCTTTTAAATAATGCATAAGTTAACAATAGAGACTTACAGTGCTGGGAAAAAAACTTGAATGAGCTTAAAAAACTCAGAAAAAAACTCAGAAAATCCTACCCAGACTGCTTCCAGGAGGGTCTCTGGGAGGAACATTTGTCTGTTCAGTTTCCAGATGTCTTTTGTGAAATTCCTTTTTTAGAGCAAACCTCCTGTCTTTGAACTGAGATTTTTCATTTACAAAGTGCCTTTCCTCAAAAACCAGCTGAATAAACACTGTGATGAGAGAAGTACGTTGCTTTGTGGGCCATATGTTTTGACATAGAACGGCCCAGTTTGGCCGTGCAAGTACCTTAGCACCTTTATATGTCAGGAGAAAGAGCGTCAGGAAACCCCGTCTCCTCTGGGAGCAGTATGCATGAATGGTTCAGCTGAGCCGTGCAGCTGCAACTAATCCTGTTTTTCCAAGCAGTGCTAGATCTGTGCTCTGTGGCTGTCCTGTGCACAGGCAGCCAAGCCACCGCAGCTCATGTGTGCATATGAACGTACAAGACCTGAAGCGCTAAATGGCTGCCCCAGGAAAGGTGGTTGGCAGGGGTGGTTACAGCCGAACAGCTTTTGCAGCCTGTTGCCAGTGGCCGTGCTTTGTCTCTGTAGCTGGCACACATCCGTGGAGAAAGGAGCAAGGGAGAGTGGTGGCTGGGAACGCTGTCACCACCAGCCCAATTTATCTGACCCCTATTGCTCTGAGAAGAAAGAAGTTGCAGGGACCGAGCCTCTGGGCAGATTAATTATCCTGGCAGTCTGCAGATTTGTAACCTCTGTGGTCGTGAGGACAGTGTAAGCCACAGGAGCCTGCGCCTGCGTGTGAACCCTGCCAGCAGGCAGAAACTGCAGAACTGATTTTGGTTCTTCTTACATGCTAACCTCAAAGTGTTAACCTCAGCTGGGCCAGAGCTGGAGGATGACAGCTGCTCTACTGTGCTCAGCCAGTGGCACAAGCCATGGATTTAGAGATGGAGCAGGACTGCGAAATTAAGAATGTGCTGGGGATTTGGGTCTGCTGCGTTTTTCATGTCATCCAGATCCAGTTTTGCTAATGAGACCTCTAACTGAAGGAAAGGGAGAACGTCTGTTTTCAGTAATCTCTGTTTGCCTTTGTTTCCTAAAAAGTGAACTCTGATGATCTTAAGGGGAAAAGAGGGAGAAGCACAGAGTATTTAGGGATCTGGTATCAATCATGTAATTTTATTCCCTTTTGCTTGTGTCAAATGCTTTTATACCATCATGTAGACAGTAATAAATATTCATGTGGGTGGAAAGATAGCACCCCCCCAAGTACATTTGGAAATAATTTGCACTCTAGTTGTCTGAAAAATTACAGTTCCGTGCTGGTTTTCAGACACATTAATACTTTGTGAGATATTTTGGGTAAAATGGTTAGCTAATTGGAACTGTTTCATTGTAAAAATTCTCTTTTCTCTCTTGAAATTTCCAAGAATCTCTAATATGGAAGATTTTACTATTGATTGTCTTCAAAAGAGCAGAGTTACTGATAAGTGTCTGTTCTTAAGACATTAGTGTCTTAATATTAAATCAATAAAAAGTGTACGCAGTATGTTAGCCATAGTCCAGTAATTGTTGTAAGAGATAGAAGTAATCATCAGCCTGATACCAACACAGGAAATGCTTTTAAGAATAGTTGTAATCCATTTTTGTGTCACCACATTGAATTTTTAACTGGGGATTTGGGTTGTCGATTGACGGTGAAAATTTGTGATATCTGTTTAATCTAGAAAAAACTAAACATAGTGATGTGTGTAATCCATGTTGTTTTTCAGGATATTGCTCATGGTTTAGTGTCAAGGGGAGAACCGTAAGTTTTAGGATGAATTTCAGCGGATAGTTAGAGAACCTATTCTTTGGGTTACATATTAACAATGGGGAATAAGGGCTTTAGTTAAAAATCAGTGTGCCAATTACAGCGCACTTTGTGGAGGTTGTGAAGAAGGGACTGGTTTGACTTCATCCTGCGAAATATGTAGTACTCTGTTTTTGTAGTATTGCACGTATGCATCTCCTTTGGGTGCACGTATGCATCTCCTGTGAGCATGTGCCCATATATACCACGGTGTGTGCATGGGCACTTCAAACAGCGGCAGCCAGCATCGATAGGCTTTGCCTTTTACGGTCTCACAGGGGCACGTGTGCCTTGCCTTGCCTTTCCACATGCTGCGGGCCTAAGGGCAGAAAAGGTGCAGTGTGCTTCCAGCTGCGCCCCTCATCCAGCCTTGGCAGGGGACCATATTTTAGGATGTCCATATGGTCTGCAGCTGTTCCCAGAACGTCTACTTTCCCTACCCCTCCCCTGCCCCTTTTCTTCTCATATTCGAGTCTTTCAGAGTCTTTCTCCCTCTTTAAGCCTGTCACCAGAGGTTAAGTGACATGCAGCAGTCTTCTGGCCTCTGCCCTATGGCCTGCATACAGAAGTGATGCTCCACTTTGACTTTTCCAGGTTGTCTGACTTCAAATGGAGCACTAAAGGTTGTTTAGGTGCACCACATCTCCATGTTGTACATTATTTGTAGTATTTTATTCATTTTTCAGACCCAGAAAGACACTTTAGACCAAACTCCAAGTTTACCTTGAGGAGGAGTCCTTGCCCTCAGTTTCTAGTCCCAGAGTACAGGGCTGTGCGTGAAAACTGGAAGAGCATCGATGTCTTCAAACTTGGAGAGGTCTTTGTCTGCGAGGATGTTCCCCAAGAAGGAAAACTATCCCCAGGGTCTTTGTGAAGGCTTTCTTCGCTCTCTCCTCACTTCCCAGGCTTGGAGACCTTGCAGCCTCATGGCAGCATTGTCTGTTTTCAGGAAGCTTCTCTCTCTCTCCAGGGCATGGTGTATGGAACAAAACTGTATCTGAGCATAAGTGCGGTGGATGGTCGTATGCTGGTGCTTGAGCCTGTGCCCCAGCCCTACTTACTCTGCTAGGGGAGATTTCATGTGGCACCTCACACCTACTGGTTCTGGCTTTTTCAGTGGTGCTGCCGGCTAACGACTCTGAGCTGGAGGGATTTCTTTTACACACCTTTTCTGTATATACATACACTGTATTGCATAGCCATTCCTTTTTTTGCTTATGACGCGTTGTTAAAAATGTTAATTAGTCTAATTTAGATTAAAATAAAACCTGCTTTTGATGTATTTATTTTTTAAATGGAAAGTCTTCTCGTCCTTGAAGATTTTTGTTGGTACAAATCCACCTCAGAGTCCAGGTCAGTTCTGGTCAGGTCATGGTAGAAATCTTCCATCTGTAAGATAAATGTCTGAAAGTATCAATTTTTTTCTGTTGAAATTCTGTCCAAATAATTTTTGAAGTTGCGTGAACTAACTGTATTGTGAACTTCTGAAGTAGGCTTGCCAGTGATAATCTGTGTTATCATCAAAACTGAAACAAGTAATTGCTGTAAAGATAAGATGTTTTTCTATCAGAAAAATAATGTGTATGTTTGCCAAAAATTTACCTAATTTATCAGTTTTCATGACAAAATAACAATAAAGAAGCTTGGAATTTTTTTTGGTGATAGTTTCTTTATTTTCTTGATGGATAAGAAACAGTAACAGTGGAGGAAAGGAAAACAAAAACATTCTTTAAAAATATTACAAAAGCTCTTGAAGTCTTGGCTTAAACCAATATAATTTATAACATTTTAAACATTTTCTAAAATTTTGATTTAACAAGCTAGTTTACACTTGTGCTTATTATTCTTTTGGTTGTAATCTTTGTCTGCAAGCCGTCCTTACTCTTCATGGATGAAATACTGCATGCTGTGTTTCACTATTTAGTGTGTTGCTATTACCCAGTCACTGACTTCTCTTCGGTCATGGTGTAGGGTTCTGTGCTGCGCAGCTCTGGAAAACGTGAATTTGACACAAGAGTGATATTGTGCTTTTGGAAATGATATTTTGCAAGTCTGGGATAGTAACTCATGATTTTTTCCATGTCCTTTTATAAACCCATATCAATAGCACTGCTAAAATACGTACTTGTATCCTGACGAAGTTTCTGGGGCTCAAGTGGCCAAGTAGCAAAGAATAATTGCTTATTTTGAATTGTTTTCCAGTGCTTTACAACAAGTTGCTCATTCAGGAAAGATGAATCAGACTCTATTTTGGCGTGTTTCTCTTACTTGAGTATCTTTGAAGATTAAAAAAAGGAATTGCTTGGGGGAGAAAACTGATTTGGAAAAAAACGTTAATACACTCTTCCTCATTAGACTAAGGGGTCTGGTATTTGTGTGTTGAATTACCACCAGTGAATGGAAACTGTCCTGATAAAAGTGCAAAGCATGTGTGCTATTTGTGGTCCATTTACAGCATGACAAAGATGGCAACAAAGTAGAACTTTCTGAGCTTTCACTGTATGATACTTCCTGTGTCTTAAAATACACTGGGGAATGAAATGAAAGGATTTTAGGGATACAAAATTACAATACTGGACAGAACTATATCAACATGCTGCGGGCAGAAACATTTAAATACTTGGTTGGTATTTAGATGGGGGGGACAGGGATGGGGACAGGGATGGAGAATGATGCTCAGATATCCTAGGAGGCTTCCTTTGGCTTCAGGGCATAACTGGGTCATGGTGGCAGTGGGAGGAGCTGGGAATGGGGTGACTCCTGGGACACTTAATGAGTTTGCCCTTTGCTTCTTTCTTTTGCAATTTCAGTTTATTTGCAGTTTTAGACCTTTTATCACCTTTCTGAGGTGATGGTGTGATAGCATAAATAATACTGAGTTCTTTCGCCGTCATTTCTGTTGAGTGTGAGGCTGGGGTCCTGCCTTGCTGCTGAAGGAGCAATTCCCGTGCTCTACTGCACACCAGTGCTTTTTAGTAGCAAATCTAAGTCTACATTTTCTGAGTAACTGTCACCTTCCATTTCATTTTCTGTGAATGAAGCTAAAGCACATACATAGATTCAGGCGGGCAAACCCGTCTATGCTTACAGTCCCATTCTTGTAATCTGAAATATGGCTGGCATGAGTAGTGTCTCATTTCAGAGGGCTTAGTTCTTTCAGGGGCTGAGTGCCCTTGATTTGCACTCATTTAAGTGGAAATTGGGCACCATCACTTTGTGCATGCTCAGATTGCAAGGACTGAAGTACAAACTTTGTATCTTAGAACAATATCATCATCCTGTGTATAAAGAAAATTTCTCTAGCGGCTCTTGATATCTGGAATAGCACTTCCATCTTCTGCTTTTCGGTTACCTCATTCCAAGATGAAAATATTTCCTCTCTTCACCTTGTTCCTAATGTGCGCTTCCTGCTGATATTATATACTGATATTATATATTAATTCTGCAAATGCATTATTTAACTCTAAAGAGCATTTGAGGCTGCAAGCTGTTAAAAAGGGAAATAACTCAAGCATCCTTTCATAAACTAAGTGAGAATAGCTTCTGAAATAGCTAGTCTATTTTAAATTTGTTTAAATAACTGTTAATTTTATACTATTATGTATATGGATTAAGACTTTGTAGAGAATGTCTTGTTGCATTGTAGGAGTTTCCTAGTGTTTCTGATGTTAAATTCAGCTCTGTTTGAGGAGATTTTAAACTCAAATATTTCAATCCAAAATACAAATCCATATATATTTGGATAGTTTCTGTATTATTTTTCATGCTTTCTGCAATGAAAAGCTGTAGGGTGTATTGTACCAAAATAAAATGAGTTTTGCAAATGCTGGAATTCTGCACGAGAAATTTGTCTATACCCCAGAGATTGTGCATCTCAATGCAGAGAAAGCCATCTGTATTTAGAAAAGGGTTCTGCTCTGTTAGGATTTCTTTCCCTTTAAAATACTTCATAAGATAATGTAAGGTCAGTAGATTTTAATGATGACAGGCACTTCTTGTTATGAAGAATTGGTAGCAGGTCTTTGCTCTTTGTAAGCAAAAATACTAAGCTGTTGTGCAAAGCCTGAGCTCTGTGGAAGGTGATGGTGCAGGTGTTGGAAGAGCTGGAGTATACCTGTTCTGCAGTGGATCACTCATCATTGATTTTTTATTATTAATTTTTAATGTAATAAATTATTATTGATATAATTGGGTTTAACCATGTTTTCCCACAAGGTAAATTTCCATGAAACGGGCATATCTCAAGGGTTCCCTTTCACATTTTTATCCTCTTGTTTTGTTTTATTGCTTACATATTTTTGGCCAAAAATATCAGTCTTGAATGCTTGATCCATATTCTGTTGTTTAAGTAGAAATGGACTGGTTTTTGAAAGTGCAGCCTATTAATACCCTCTGCTTTGTTAACAGATATAATGAATGCTTAGCAGCTTGGAATATCTCATGTGTAGGCTCTTGAGAGAAAATGTCAATTTGGGAATAAAGAGGGTAGAGAACTGATAGTATGTCCATGAGACTTAAAGTGAAACCTGTTGTACCTCAGATTTGCTGACGTTTTTCAGTTAGTCTTGTCTTTGTTTCCTTTGGTCCAATGAATCCCTTGTTTGGCACAGAGTGGAAATGATGGAATGGATGCCAACCCAAGAATACTCTGAAAAGCAATGATTAGGGTACACATCTTATTATAGATACTGCAGTTATACTCCTTGATCTGAATCAAGCAAATCAAGGCTTTGAATGTGAGTGTACAGAGTTGTGCAAGTCTTTGGCTATATGGAGATGTGTTTTGAAAAAAAAAAAAAGATTTTGTTTAAACTGCTACATTTCTGATTAAAGTCTCACTGTGGAAAAGTTGGAAGAATTTTTTCAGTGAAAAGCCATTTGCTGGAAATTTATGACCAGCGCTAGTTAAAAATATGTTTTTAGGGCGTCTGAGGTGTCACAGACATCTTTCTATCTGGTCTTATGCTCTGATTCTCTTAACTGCTATGCAGCATAGTTGTTTCTACCTCTGCACATCACTGGTCTGAAAGCAAAACAAATGTAAATGGGAAATAGGCATTTTACTTTTGAATTATCTTTTCTGTAAGGCTATATATGTATTTCTGATTATGGCAATCAGTGTTTGAGATTACATCACCTGTCCCCAAACACTGATAGCTATATGCAGAATCAATTAGCTTCTAAGAAAATATGCATCAATGTGTATGTATTTGTGATTTAAGAAACAGCTATATTTATTTTTCTAGCTTTCAGTGTAATACTCATCTCCAAATAATAAGATAGGGCTGCAGATTTCAGTCATACCAGCAGTGTTTAGCAGATGTACTGAAAATATTCCCATGAAAAAAAAAATTACAGGATTGATTAATTGGTAGTATCATTGTAAATACGTCTGCCTCTATTTCTGTGAGCAGGAAAAACAAATCTGGGTTAGATATATATATAAAAACATACATACATATATACATACATAGATATATATATATAAAACCCTGTAAGAGTCTTCTAACTTAAAAAACCATTAGCATCCTTGGAGGTTGGTTAGCTTTAATTTATAGTTTAGCTCAGCATTAAATTCAACAATACTGTGTGGTGGTTTTGGAAGGCTTTTTCTTGTTCTGCTAGCCACATTAGCCTCCCTGATGACGGCTCATCAAACACTGTAGAACTGGAGTCTTAAATCCAATTTTTATTGTAAGTAACGCATGACATGTTAGAAGGACTATTTTTAGAAGCATAAATAATTTAAAGTATTGAGCAAGATTCTAGAAGCATGTAGTAAGGAGGATAATAAGGTATCCTTATACATTTTTGTACTGAAAAAAAGACAATCTTGAATATGTGCTTGTCAGTGTGAGCTGTAGGTATAAACAGTGGTGCCATTTATCTAAATTAACATTTGCAAAACCACACATGATGCTCCTTAAGAACTGACAAGCACTGCTGTAAGTGAGAGGCTCTTGAGCCCTGCACTGAGGTACTGGTTTGTATTTCCAGGGGTGTTCTCATCAGGCAAGATGAACAGAGGCACCTAAATTAGGAGGCAGATCTTCCAGGATCTCTGTAGCCAGTAGGGAGAGCGTGGGCTGCAGCAGAAGGTGGTCGCGGGGCAGGAGGCTGGCAGGAGGGCGATGTCTTGCCTTCCTGAGCAACTGCTCTCTTCCTCTGCTGATTGTGTGGAGGGGAGCCCCTAGGGACCAGCCTCGCAGTTGGGTTTACCGTTTCCCCATGGCTCAGCAGAGTGAAGAAGGCGGAGATGATTTCCTTGTCTCTTTAAAATGTCCTTCTATAACTGCTCAGCTGCAGAGGTTCCTCTAGGACACCAGGTTAGCTCAGGATGAGGACAAGTGAGGAGCTGGAACAGTTCTCTTGTTAAAACAGCGTCAGCACATCACTGAGATGCCAAGCAAAGATGACAGGAGATTTGAAAGTAGGTTTCTTGTAGAAACGCTTGGTCAAATTCAAACTTGTTGTTCATTGAATGAGAAATTTAATTAGAGGCAGCTCCACACTCAGACACAGATCGTAGCTAGAGCCATCTGTGTGTGACTATGTCCCTGGCAGATGGGATGGCTTTACAGATGCTGGGTGTGCTCCTAGCCGCAGACCCCATCAGCCAGTTGTGTTTTGCATCTCAGTTCTGGATGTGTGAGTGGACCAGTGGGTGGGCAAAACAACAGGAGTGCAAGAGGGATGGTGGCACTCAGAAGTGATGCTGAGGTCTGTATTCCCTGTCCCTTTGCCTAGCAGCAACGGCACTTTTGGCTATCAGAGGCCTTGTGGTGTAGTGCTGTGAAGAAGCCATTCAGGGTTACTGCGTCAAAGGCTCTGAGGGGGAATACGTTGCGCTCTTCAGGGCAGTGCTTTTGTTCTTTCAAGGCTTTCTACCACACTGCTATATAGCATTTAAAAGGGTCTGCAGCTGTTCTGCACCTTTAGATGTTCTTTTTTTTTTAATGAACAAACATCTGGCTATTCAGTTGCTTTATGAAAATTAACTCTAAAGAGACTTACCTTTTCACCTCAGTTACATTCAGCTGTTCAGAGAGACATGGACTTGGAGCTCTCTGGAGGAAAACAAGGCCCATGACAAAATGGCAGAATGTGTTACTGCTCACTTCTGCAGCTGCTAGAGTTGCTTTCATAGTTGCACCTTTTAATTCTTCTTGCACTGTTACTGCAGTGCTTTGCTGTGCCACATTCAAAACATAAATGTTCGATGCCAGATAGTTGCCAAATTGCAAAGAATACCATTGTTTGAGTCCTACAGATGTGAGATGGCTGGTGCTCAGCCTGACCTACAGAAAACACAACAATCTTGGAAATAAAACCTGGGACAGGTAAGTAACCTCTGAATGAAGAGGTTAGTCTTTTGAAAAGTGATAATTGGAGTTGGTGTGCTCAAGTCTGAAGATGCCTTTCCATCCTGAAGAGAGTACTTCAGGATAAAAATAGGTAAGATTAATAGATAATAATAAATAAGATACTTCTTAGAAATCTATTCTTATTTTATAAATGGGTATATAATGTTTCTATCTGTGGGCACATCGTGGCTGAAAGATGAGAGGCTACAGGAAAAGAAAAAATAGTCATAAGGATTTGCATTATGACAAAAATAAAATTTTGACTCTTTGCTGGCACCATAAGCCCACTTCAGAGAAATTGTTACGGCAAATGTTCTGGGGATGTAAGGAGATTGTGATTTAGATTTAAGACACTATGGAAAGAATGTAATATACTTGTGTGTCCTTTCATCCTGCCAGTTTTTCCATCCTGGATACGTATCTTCTGAAATTTAAACCATTGTTTAGGCAGCATGAGAAGTTGCAGGTAGTTTATTTTTGAGCATGGCTGAATAAAGTATGTCAAATTCTGAAAATCATAGAATGGTTTGGGTTGGAAGGGACCTTAAAGATCACCTAGTTCCACCGCCCCAGCCTTTGGCAGGGACACCTTCCACTAGACCAGGTTGCTCAAAGCCCCATCCAGCCTGGCCTTGAACACTTCCAGGGATGGGGCATCCACAGCTTCTCTGGGCAACCTGTGCCAGTGCCTCAGCACTCTCGTAGTAAAGAATTTCTTCCTAATATCTGGTGTAAATCTACCCTCTTTCAGTTTAAAGCCATTCCTCCTTGTCCTATCACTACATGCCTTTGTAAAAAGCCAGCTTTCTTGTAGGCCCCCTTTAGGTACTAGAAGGCTACTAGAAGGTCTCTGTGGAGCTTTCTCTTCTCCAGGCTGAACATCCTCAGCTCTCTCAGCCTGTCCTCATAGGAGAGGTGCTCCAGCCCTCTGATCATCTTTGTGGCCCTCCTCTGGACTCACTCCAACCAGGTCTGTGTCCTGATGTTGGGGGCCCCAGAGCTGAACGCAGTACTCCAGGTGGAATCTCACAAGAGCAGAGTGAAACGTCTGTTAGGACATTGACACATTAGTTGGCATGCAGGATAAAGCAATTCGGTCTGCATTTTGAGTCGAGAGAGAGCATGTAGTCTGCTGTTTTCTAATCGTAGGAATTTTGAGCTAGAATTCTCCAAACAGACAATTCTGCAAACAAGGCGGTGGATTTGTCCTGTTTGAAGAGAGGATGGACATAAAAGGTGAGAATAAAGGGACAGAAAAAGGTGTGGTGAAGGAGCATGAGAAGACAAATAAATTGGGTGTGTAATGCGTAGGGTATTGCTGACAGGTGCCTCCAAGGGATATAAAATATATCCTATATAAAAGCATATGGAAATATAGCATATAGAGGGTCTCTGTGTGTGTGTGTATTATATATATGTATGTAAGAAATGGATGGTAGCAGCAGAGCACCAGTCAAATGAGAACTTCTGCCAATGCTGTATGAGTGAACCAGCTACAAAGTTCAGGATTTTGTTTATAACTTTTTTTGCCAATCAGTGCACCAATTTAGGTGCATATATGAATGCTGTTAGTAGTGCCAGGGATTTCATCCTGTTCCTTTTTTTACTACTTAAAACCCAGCCATAGTTATGTCACTTGTCAGTGTAACTGTCCCTAGTACAGAGTTTGGTTGTCATTGAGGAATGTGAAGATGGAGAGTCTTGTATATAGAGGAGTGAAGCTACTGTTAGGGTAGGAGGGATGTGAAACCTATGACACTAAAAAGGGGAGATACTTGAACTTTGCAGGTGTTTTGCTGTAGGATTGTCAGTATGAGTTGAATCATAGCCTTATCCCTGCAGAAACAGATGGAAAACTGTCAAAGCTGCATTTTCAGACATGGATCTCCAGTTACAGATGTGGAGCAGCCTCTGCAATGTATGCAGCTAGCAGGGTGCTGCTGACCACTGTTGCTCTGTACAGCTGTTGTAAGTTACGTGATGTTTATATGAACCATATATTTAAAAGCAAGCCTGTGCTGATATGTGGAAAATAACTGGGATCCTATAAGCACAAATATATTTTGTCGCAGAGTTTCAAGAAATTACTTTGGACAGAAAGGTAATTTTAAAATATCAAATTACGGTATTCATTTTACCCTAAGGAGCAGTGACAGTGATTAAACACAAAAGAAACGAAACTGTGTCACATCAGTGGTTCATCTGTCCTGGCATTGGCAATGGGAGATGATGTGAAAGAGTACATGGGCTGGGCCACTTTCAGGATCCATTCCACTCACCGCCTCCCCTCAACATCCATGGCTCTTTGTTTAAGGATGCCAGACAGCAGGCACATCTCTGTGTATGCCTTTTAGTAACTGTTTATGAGCCTTTTGTCCATAGTAGCTTCAGTCCCTTTCTGGAATACCTTCTGATACTGTCTGCCTGTACAGCCTCCTGTGGCAACATGTTGCAGAGATACACAACTTGTTGCATGACATAGTGCTTTCTTTGATCTGTTTTAAATTATTTTCTAATTTCATCAAGTACTTCCTTATTTTCCTAATGTGGAGTTAGGTGAGTAACAGTTTTGCGTTAATTCTGTCTATGCCCACATGATATTGTGAACTTCTACCATATTCCCCCATCCTCACCCCATCATCTTTTTCTCCAAATTGAAGAGCCTTTTGAGTTTAGAGGGCATGATTTACTGGTAGGTAATACACAGGGAAGTGAAGGAACCTGCTGGGTCATCAGCAATTCCAGAGCCGTCTGGCAAGCCAGACAAATCTGACTTGGAATAGCATTAGGAAATGGATTTTTTTTGTCTCTCTGAAGCTAGCTGTTCTCTTGCAGTTGTATATGCTAAATGAAGATTGATGATTGTAAGTTTGGGGAGCTGTGATAATTCCTTGGACTGTGGTTAAGTGATTAGTGTTGTCTCAGAATCTGGCTCCTGAGGATTCTGTGGTTAAGGAAATCTTGTCTTCCCACTCTTCGTTAATTTTTAAGATGAGCCATGAATTTTATTTCACAGAGCTTTGTGTCATTTGTCATGTGTGGATATTCTGTGATATTTTCCTGCTAATGCAGACTGCTTCTTCAAGAGACTTCTTATCTCTCTTAACTGTGCATTTAAATTTGTTTGCATAGTTTCAGACTAAAACCCTGACTCACCCACAAATGCAGTGGAGACCTTTGACTGATGATCTACACAAAGTTCTGTGCTATTAAAATGGACATTCTTTATCAAAAAAGAGAAATGAAAGTGCTACAGCAGGTACCTGTAATTTCAGTTTCTTGCTCTTTAATTTACCTGCCATTGTAGATACTTTTCACCTCATGACTCATTTTTCCTTAGCCCCTCTACCGATATAACAAGGTTTTTGGCAGTCTTTGTAGTTTCAAGTTCATTTCCATCTTCTTGAAATTCTAGCAGATTTGCTCCATCAGAATAGTTTCCAGAAATTAATTAGTTTCTAGGTTTCTAAGGTTTACTATCTTTAGCATTAAAGCTATTTTCAGGTATACTCTTTTCTAAAGTTCACATGTTTTGGGGGGGAATTAATCTTCACCATTTTTTTTGATCTCATTTCTGAAACATCTCAGGTACTTGAACACTTGATGCATTCATTAGATTAACAATAAAAACAAACTTCTCCATAATTTTTCAATCCGTATATGCTAATACTCTTTAAATGCATAAAAGTGCATACTGTTTAGAAGAAATTATTCTTCTTGGTGATTACTAAATAAGAAATTCTTGGGGCATGAGCAACATTTCAAATTTCAGGATAAAATAAATGCAAGTTCTAACAGCAAGTAACCATGAGTGTAAGGGGGTGATTGTCCTAGGGTGCTTATAAAAGAAATGACAGCACAGCAGGGGAAAGCTTTGCTGTCATTAAGAATGCACATTTTGGGGTGGATGTGCTCAGTGTTAGTGCAAACTGTAAATGTAACCTTGACGAGATACTGACTTCTTTGCTCATCTTTCTTGGCATCATGCAGAAGCGGGAAGCAGCAACTTGGAAATACTTGTTTGTAAGAAGTGGTGATGGGCTGGGGAATAGAGGAGGAATAGGTATGTGTCCCGGGAGACCTGAGGACGGAGGAGGTGGATATGGGGATGGAGAGTTTGGGAGGAGATGATGAAACAGGCAGGAGCTGCAGCAGCTTTGCCCCCTTTGTATTCCTATTTTATACAGCTAAAGTTGTTTTTGTTTTTTTTTATTTTATTTGTCTAATCAGATGCTATTTGTTGCCAAAGTACTCTGGGAGTAAAGCAAGGCTGTGCTGGCAATGAGGTGGTTTGCTGGACAGTCCCAGTTTACCTGTTACTGGGCTGGGAAGTGCATATGTGCAAAGCTAGTGGTGATGCTGGTTCCCTTTGACAGCGATTTCCTGCATGGCTCTGGTCAAGCATCCCCCAACGTGGTGCGTTCACCATTTGTTCTAGTGACTGTCCGTTGTTCTTCGGGCAACCCATGAGCAGGACACTTGGGATCAACCCTGAAGAACTCTGAACGTTTATGAGTTGTCCTAACTGCAACACAGGGCAGGACGTATCTGAAATGTGTTGCGATGAAAAAGATACTGTGTTTCTACAATATATGGCTCTGTGAATTTACGGCTTTCTAGTACTGAGGAAAATGCGAACACCTACTTCCTGAGGGGCACTATGTCGAGGACTCAGCATTTGTGGTTTGTGAGTACTTTCAGAGAGCATCGTGGAAGTGCCCATGAGTACAGAAATAATTTGTGTATTTGCTCCAGGGCAAAATGATGTATACAGTAACTAAAATTTGAGGGCAAATCTTGAAGAAAACTATCAAATAAAAATATTTAGTAATGTCCATTCACTGAATGGTAAAGGTATCCTGTGCAAAATGTATGTGCTTGTATTTAATAGCATAAAGTTATGTTGGGGCTACATTGAGATGGCTGGTATTTTATAACACTTCTTAATTTCACAGTTTTTCTCCTTTAATATCGTGTTTGCACACAGTACACAAATATGAGCAAAGAGTTGGGTTGAAATGTGCTTGAAACCACAAGTGAGTTTACTTGGGAAGTGATTTTTTCCATATAGTATAAAACAGCTTGACTAGATGAAGAGACACATTAACTAGGATTAGACCATACTAGTAGATTTGTGCAGGAAAACGTGTAGCCTGTGCCTCTTGTGTGCTTGCCTTTTCCTTTTATTATTAATTTACGATCTTCTCAAATACTAAAATTAACTGTATTTATCCTGACTTTAAAAGTAACAAGTGTACGAATGGCATTGAGGAAACTGCTTTGTAGTAGTGGTATGAACATGGTGTAAATATATCTGCTGAATTTAATAGGACTCCTGAAATTTCTGTAGGAAAAAGAAGTAATTTTGCCTGAAGATACACTGGTGTAAATTATTCATCAGCAAAAGCAGAGTGCAGTTTTATTGACACTTGCATTGCTGTCAGTCCTGTAAAGAAAACTAGATAAGGAGCCCAGTGAGTGAACCTTGCCCAGGCTGCTTTCAGTTCTGGTTAGGAAAAGAGAAGTTTAGAGCTAGAAAAATCCTGGTTCATTTTTCTGCCTGTCAAGAGTCTTGCAAACAGCTGCCGTCTACTCTTTATGCTTGTTAAAGTCTTCAGTTCATTCTTATGGCATCTTGAGTAGCACTGGCTCCCCTTGGATACTGGGAAGAATCTGTGTGTGAGCGCAGCTTCCTTGTTAGGGCAGTAGATTAAATATCCCTGTTGTCTAAAAGAGAGGACTGTAATCACCTTCCCTCCAGCGGCAGCAGGATGAATTAACTGCTGTATTGAATTTATGCTCTTTGCAGTGGTTGTGACACAAAATGTTTTAAAATGCTTTATTTAAAAAAAAGCATCTTCCTCACATATCACATCAGATTTTATTTACTTATTTCAGTATTCGTATAGAAGAAATGTTAATATTGGTGCAAACAATAACAACAGTAATTTGATTATATTTAAGTTGTGATAAAGAAAGGATCTGAAATTGTGATTTCAGAGCTGTTTTCGGTTTGTCTGTTCTTACTTCATTGGGGTAGGGAGCTATATTCAGGTTTCATTAAAACAGTGAAAAGAAATGTGTGGTGATATGACTCAGTGAATGATTAGTTTGTAAATGTCTCTCTTCTTAGCTGCAGAACATTAATATAAACTCTTATTTTTTTCCCGCAGAAAATAGAGGCAGTATCTGTTAATCATTATGTGCCACATTTATAGTAATTCCTCATAAAATTTCCCATATGGTCATTTAGATAGAGGAGAACAGACCGAATTACAGAGATTGAAAAGGATGGGCCAAGAAGTCCGTGATGTAACGGTAGATGGACAGTGGCACCATAGAATGCCTGCTGGCAGTGAGAGCTGGATGTACTTGGGGTACAGTTCACTTGCATAAGGTATGTCCAGCATCAGGATGTGACCACACCAGCACTGAAACTACTGCTGTTGCTTTACAGGTTTTTCCTTGCAGATTTTGTTGTGTCCTGTCTCCTTTTTTTATGCTAGTAGTAGGAACCATGTGCATAACAGAAATTTAGTGAAACTAAGCGAATGTCTTCAACCTGCTTAAACCTTTTTCCATCAAGGAATGAAGCCAATCAGTAAATCAGATGCATCTTTTTGTAAGCCAGAGCTGTAAGACTTGATCTCTGATGCTAGAGGTGGAGGCCCTGTGCAGGGCTGCGGAGTTGCTCTGCAGTTTGGTGTCTGCACTGGGGTGCAGGGCAGTTGCTGTCGTGTCCTGCAGGCAAATTAGCTATTAAGGGATAAAGGGACTAAGTGCATTTTCAAGTCAGATGGCATTAGGGATCAACAGAGAACTCCTGGAGAGGAAAAAAATAAAAAAATGTTAGTATTTGGAATAAACTTAATCAGAGATTCAAGTTGTGTATCATTGTCTGTTACTGAAATGTGAAATTAAGCTTCAGGAAGCATTTGTGATAATCTCTTGAGGACTCAACCCATTCGTAAGTCCCTGATTTCTTTTTGGAGAAAGTCTTAAATAGTCAGTAGGAGTAGACACATTAAGAAATTACATTCTCCTCTGTCCCCTTCATGTTAGCAGCAACAAGAACAGAAAAGCACAGTAAGAATATTTTAAAAAGGGGAGAAGCTTCAGTTTGTGCAGACAAGAACTGGCTCTGTTTTTCTGAGTTGTTTTTTCCTTCCTCTAAGTAGGCACTGTGAAAACTGCTGCTGTATCAAAGAGAAGCTACCTAACTCTGATTGATTCGTCCATTTGGCTAACTTAACAGATAACAGTCATTAAATTAACTATCCACATAAAAAGGAATTCAGCAATTCTTTTGAGGGGAAGGAGGGGATGAGAGTTTTAGAGCTGTGGCTATTGAAGCGGGTAGATTCACGGAGTATGGAGATAGCTAATCCCTCCTGGAGTGCAAGGAAAGATCATGTATGAGCAGAGAGAAGGTGTTTGGGTAGGCACGAGGATAAAGGAGAATTAAAATGTCCTAGCTAGTCAGGTACGGAAATCTGCTGCTAAGTGGCTTTTTTCAGTTTGTCTTTCTGCATTTTTTAGTTAGCTCATGGCTGATACTGAAAATGTTTTATTACCATACTGTAATGCAAGGTAATGCTAATTGTCCCTTGTATTCTTCCTGACTGGCAGATAGAAACATGCCTTCTGTTCCCTCTCTAGTTTTCCACTTTCTTTGTGCTTGTTTCATGATAATAATCAACCTGCCTTCTCTTTCCTGGTGTACAAGATGGGCTGTTCTAAAACATTACCTCCCCTAATCACTGCTCCAGTATCTATTACCCCTGTTAATAAAAGGAGTCTTTCAGCACTTTTCTTAAAGCAACATGCTGGTAGTTTCCCATCTTCTACAATGATCTCCTTATATGAATCTGATTCCCTCCCTTTTCCCTTTTTTGAGGGGGGTAGATTCCACTTTTATAATTGAATTATAATTTAGACCTTTCCCAGGTTACTTGGTAGAGGATGTACACCACGGGGGAAAAATCTACTGCTTGATGGGAAGTTTCCTCATCCTCATGTGCTTGGTACCCAAACAGAGCCTATTCTTTTTACCGCAGCCCTCTCAAGTGTGGTGTTGCAGGAGGCTCCCTTCTCACAGCTTGCTTCTGCAGCGTGGGTTAGCATTAGTTGTACAGTTGATATGGCATCTTTCTCTTATCAGTGTCTCCATCATTTCCCCAAATCCGTTGTTCTCTAGAATGTCTCCATATGTCTGTTGTCAATTTCCTACTGGCATTCGACCCATCCAGACCTTTCAGCTGCTTTCAGCTAACACACTTGTCCTCCTTCTAAGTAATGCATCTCAGCTCAGATCTCTCATTTGATGTCCTTGTCTGGCATCGTATTTGGTCTGCAATTTCAGGTGTACATAATAGAGCTGTGGAGGCAGAAATGAGGGTAAACAGAGAAGAAATGATGAAGAATTCCCCCAGTGACAAAGGAGACACAGCAATGATACCAGGTATCATGAAACCAGCCATTTCTGTCATTTGTAACACTGATATGCCAGCAAAGATGCATTTTAGTACTGTGATTATGAACTTCTTTTATTTCTACCATCATTAAGGTTTTAATTCTTCCTATGGCCTCTGAAGAGTTCCCTATAATTTCTGCTGGTTTTCTTCTATAACTTTTAGGCATGCCATCTTCACAGTCTCTTAAATGGAGCGTTAACTTTTGTTCAGAAGCTGGTGATGGGCATTTTCCTTCTTTTCCTGAAAATGAAAGTTTCTATTTCATTTCCAGGGATAATTCCCACTTTGTTATCCATTTCATATTCAAAAGTAAATCTGTTGGCTTTTAAAAAATCTTTAATGGCCTCTTTTTGATTCTTTCAAGTTGAAGTGCTTTATAATCTGGTTTTTCTTTCTGTTTCTTTAAACACTTGGCCTGTTCTGTCCTCTTTTCTCTTGCCACCTCATTTTCCCCCCTCTTTTTGCTTCCTAGAGCAGCATCTTTCTGCTGGGGAACCCATCTTTCCAAAGCTCATCTGTTTGCCTGGGTTCCCAATCCCGGCTTTGGTTTGGTAAACCTCATATGCAAATGTACAGTTAATTCAAGGTAGAATTTAATTGCCTATACATGTATGATTTTGGATAGTTTCCTTAGTTGGGGCCGCCTTCTGTATGAGAATTCCCTCAGCTGCTGCCTCCTGTGTATAATTGTTGTGACTGTTTGGGAGAGCTGGAAGAGCAGAGAGGAGCTTGCTCATTTTTTTTTGTTCTGGCTGTTATGCTATTGGGTCTGTATGGGATGGACTCATATGGTTGTGACTTAAGATAATGCTCCAAAAAATGCTGCTGCTGTAAACAAAACTACACTACTTGATTTCTGTACATTTTAAAAACAACAGACCTCTGAAAACAGAATTGCTATTATTAACATAGCTGGTTTTTCCTTGTAAAAGCCACAGATCACATGTGCTTCTTTCCTGTGAAGTGTTTTATTTTTAGGTCTTAACATATGCAGGTTTTTGCCGTGCATTTTCAAAGAATTTGTATCAATGCCTCAGCAAATGTTTCTGAAAATCTCATTCTTCAGTGTTGTCTTTTATAGTGTAGGTATTTTTTTACTGGAATTGTTTACATCCTTTGTGCTTCTAGGATTTTTTTCCCCACAATGTGTGTTGAATTTTTTTTTCACGTGCAGATTTTCTTTACAATTGATACCAAAACTGCTACTTAAACTGACAAAGATGGGTTTTAAGAGAGATTGGCAGGCAAGCTAAATTATTCCAATTTTATGTCTACCATAGGAAAGGGCTGTACAATTTATGTTGAAATGCATGTTATTTTAATGCTGATTGCTCCGTGTCTTATGTTGCTTAAATAATTTTCATTGTGTTTCACAAGTGCTTCAGTATAGCTTTCTGTTTGTTTTAAAGTAATGGCTTTTATTAAAATGACACAGTTCTGTGCCTCACTGTTACTGAAGACAAAACATTATTCCACCTATAAGATGATTTCATGAGAGAAGCATATCTTTTGGCATAAGTTTCCAAGACCGCAAGTAACTGTGAGGCTGTAGCTTAGTTTATAGTAGGGCTGATGGCATTATTTGATCTGCAAGTGTTGTGTTTTTTTATATTTTCCATGCAGTGAGTCATAATATTAGTACTACTAAAGCATAACAGGACATCATCTGTGGCTTTTTCTACTAATAAAATATTCCTAGACGTGTCCTACCTGCCATGTTACTTAGGTAGGCTCTAAAAATGTCTTTACATTTCAGACCTATCATCTGTTTGTACACTCTGGGCTTGGTCCCCAGAAGCTGTGCAGGCTGGCGACCCCATGGCGTTTCTCTTCCAGCCAGGCTCATATTGGGAATGGAGGCACCTGCAACAGACCTTGAGAGGCAGGGGGATGCCAGCAGCTCCCCAGCCATTTCCAGCCCTTCTGTCCCAAAAGCAGGGACTGAGCAGGACAGCGAAATGGATGGACCTGTTTAGGAATTGTTCTCTTGGCCTACTCTGAAAATAAATACAACTTGAACAACCTGGGTGTGTCCATCAGAGGGGTGGGTGGGTGGGAGAAGAGCAGCTGACTGACCACCAGCAACCCTAGAGCTGGATGCCAGGGGACCCTAAATAACCACCAGGAGAAACAGGACCCTGCCAGCGTGCAGGCAGAGCAGTCCAGGTCAGGTCAGAGAGGTGTGTGGCCAACTGCCCTATCCCAGTGGCCCAAGGCAGATGCTGAGATAGAAGCAGAAGAACAGAATAAGCATGTATGAGGCTTCCCCAGAGTCCTTTTCAAGCACTCCAAGATTTTCTCAGTCAGGTACAATTTCTGTGCATTCGGCAGCCCTCAATTATGTCCATAAACTTGTCCATTCCCAGCTTGAACCAGTACAGACCTCCAGCATCCATGCTTTCCTGTGGCAAGAGGTTCCACATTGTAACCAGGGGCTGTGCCAGAAAAGATCTCTTTTTATTAGTTTTGAGCTTACTGGCCTTTTCTATTACCTCCCTAGCTCTTGCATTGTACAAGGCAGAGAATGATCAATTTCTGTTTTCTTATGCCAGACGCAATTTCCAGATCTTGGAGAACATAACGTGATCTTCCAGAACATAAAGATATTAACAGCAGTATCTTTTAAAAAGCAGTAATTTTGTCAGACCCATGTGAGAAGACCCTGTGCTTCTCCTTGTTAGCCCTGCAAATACAACTGTAAACCCTCTCTCTGAGTTAAGTTATTCTGTTCGATCTCTGTCTTTTGTACTGTATGATTACTTTAATATCTTAGATTTTATAATCTCTTGCATCTTCCTTGGCACAAAACCCTTTGTGGTCAGATAAGGATGACCTTAGATTAAATGAGTCCCCCAGAAATAACTGAGAGTAAACCTAGAGCCCTAAGCTATAGAACTGGCTTTAGTAAACATGTGGAAGCATAGAACTTTGCTGGAAAGTGAAGTGAAAGCCGAAAACTATGTATCTAAAGCAAGCTAAACTAAATACATTTTAAGAGAGCATTTGTCTAAATTCCTGAATCTGGAAAATATTCAGACCTTATGGGAGTCTTTGAGCTTCCCCCAGGTGGATGAGTATCTTAAATATTTAATACTCACTTCTAAGATGAATTAGAGGATTGTAATCAGTAACTCAAACAGCATCTTCTAGTTGCCTTTCATAATGGGTTACTTGCCGGCTGCTGTGCAAAGCATCAATAAAGGTATATGGGCCTGACCAAAATTAAGGGGGTACTAGAGGTTGAATCTGGGGGCAGTTGGTCGTGCTGGTTCTGCGGTGGCCAGAGGAGTTGCTTGCTTTCTTTCTCCTCTATTGACAGCTGTTCAGGTATGTTCCCTCTCTTGCGTCAGTCCTGGAGCTTATTGTACCTCTTTACAAAGGACTTCAATTACCTAATGCAGCAAAACCGTGGGTTTGTTGAACCATTTCAGTGTACTCTGATGAGTGCCGATACTGACACCAGGAGTGTCTTGATGAGTGTTAGTTCTGACACTGAGAGTATTTCGATGAGTGCTTGTGTTGACACAAGATAGGTTCAGCACTTGCTGCTGAGGAGCCGCTGAGACCTCCTGCCTTCAGCAGCAACCAGCTGTGAACTCCCTGTGACTGAGGAGACACCACTCCATGGACAGTTGTCCCATGGGTGCTCCCGTTCAGAAACTTACTAGCATCCCTCTTTTTGTTGCCTCTGTTGCTTACACTTAGATAAAAAGTTGTTTGTTTTTTTTTCTAACATCAAGTTTTCATTGAGTCACTGACAGTCCGTGTACATTTGAGGTTCTGCCAGTGTCTTCTGTAACCTAATTAGCTACCTTTACATCTTGGTGTATGAACTCTGGTGCACTCATATCCCCTCACAACTCAATTTTTCGCTAGACTTCAGAAGCTTTCCATTCCCTGGTTATCCCCAGAGCCTCTCTGTGCTTCCAGGTAATTGAACTTTTTAGCAAAGCTGTCCAGTACCTGTCTTCAGTATTTGAAAAGAGGTCTCCTTTGGACAGTGGTATTAATCTTACCTCAGTTTGACTGGAAATACATCTTCTTTGATGTATTCTGGGATGACAGTTGTGTTTTTCAGGAAGACACCATATTGATCTGGCAAATCATTTTGCCAGAAACAACTGCAGTCATGTCTCTCTCCTTTGTAAACCAGGCCCTCCAAAACAGCATAACAGAAATTCCCTCCAGCCCTTAAGTGCATAAATTTGCTGTTTGTACAATTGAATTTGATCCTGTTTCTAATATGAAGTCCTGAAGATCATCCAGCTCTTTCCTGTGGGAGTTTTTCAATATTCTTCTTTATTCCCCATGCTTTCCAATTAGCTTTATCAGCATATTTAACTAGACCGCTCCTAGCTTTTGTGCCTGGGTTATTAATGCAGATACCAAGCTGGCAGTTTGCAGGGCTGATACTGAAGGACCCGTGCTACCCACATCGTCCTGCTAGGGGCTTGCTCTGTGCCTATGTGAGCTAAAAAGTCTGTGGCCCTTCTGCCTGTTTAGCCAGGGCCAAGAGCAGCACCGGGTGGCTGCTGCCCTGGGTGCCACTCAGCTGTCCTTGCCCTCGACAGCACGTCAGTTCACCTCTAGCCTGGGTATTTTGTTGTTTGAAGGAGAAATGTTTGATTTTGCCTCTTTTGCTGAGAAGGTCCGTGCTCGTTGCCCTCTGTCCCATCAGTCAGAGTGCCTGTCGCCATGTTTTCTTTAACAATTCTAAATCTTTTCCAGTTTAATCACCTCTGAAGTGGGACAATAGCAAATCTTTATACAGATTTCATCTCAGTAAAATTTTACAGTCTTTGAAAATGTTGGGTGAAGTTTCTGATGGAGATCGTCTGCTTGCCTAGAGAGTAACTTACAAGAGAGAGGATTTGACTGGGTTTAGCGTTGATGTTTCTTAGTAAATACAGCATGCCTTTAGCTTATAAGCATTTGCCTCAGGTCTGATTGTTTTTTCAGTGTTTGTTCCAAAGCCTTGTGTCCTTTTGAGGCTGGGTTTGCTGTTGCCCGGAGCGTTTCCCTCTGGCATTGCTGCAGCTGCAGGGTCCCCAGGGTGGGCATGAGGGGGGGTGCGTGGAGGCCTGGCCTGGCAGCCCCAGGGCAGCCTGGTGCCCACCCGGACACCTGCACTGAGCCTGGGGTGCGGTGCAGCCCTCTGGCTGGTGGCTTTGCCAGCCGATTTAGTGTGGTCCAGGGCTCACCATATTGGCATTACAGGGTCATTTCACTGCTGTGCCATTGTGTCTTTGGGAGTCTGTCAGAGGCAGCTGCCATTTTCCCCTCAGATGCAGCCTGCCATGGGAGTGACTATGAGAGGCTTCTCATCATTTCTCATCCTTATGCTTTTTTTTTTTTCTTTTTATGAAAGTTCACCTAACTTCCATACTGTTCACTTTTAGCAGCAAATAGAAGAGTCTCTTGAATTGAAATCATTGTCAGTGGCTGTTTGTGAACCCTCTGTGAAGAACCCACCCACTCACCCCTTGGTTTTCCTTGTCCTGCCTTCTGGTATTAAAAATCAATGTGTCCCATGCACTGTGTAACTCTGTTGGAAGCGGCTGTTTCAGTGATTTTTATGAACATTTTAGGAAAAGTATCCTGCAGGTTTTGCCCTTTTCAAATGTAAATGTTTAATCAGTGCTTGCTGTGAGGGAGTGCAAGAACACATGCACAAGGCTTATGGTTCTTTTTTTCTTCTTGCAGTGACCTGTTGTCTTCTGAGTATCTTGAGAGGCATATTGAGCAAGGTGGCAAGACAGTGGAAGTTAAAGTAAGAATTTCCTTCTTATGCTTTGCTTTTTTTAATTTGCTTTGCTTTTGATCTTAATGCAAACTCACTTATTTTTTTGAGAGATATCTGATTTTTTAGGTGATTTGTTTTACTCTTCTGAGGCAAGCATGTTTCACGTCTTCTAAGATTCCAGCTTTTTAAATAAGAAACTTTATTAGCAAATTAATACATTGATGTTTATATCAAAATTGTATCTATTAAAAATGTATACATGGTAGCTCTTTTTTCTAGTAAATAAAATTAACTTTTGATGCCTATTGAAGAAGATCCTTCTGGTTTGGTAGCTAGCATTTCCTCATTGTACTAAACCCCAAGTGTGTTGGTTTTAATGAGAATAGCAGGATTTATTGTATAATGTTTCCAAATATCTAGTCCATGTCTCAAATGGTGGATTTCTTTCTCTGGATATTTGTTGGCATGATGACGACAAGGTCCTCTTTGTTGCAGTTGTCTTCCGTGAAATGTCCCACTGCCTTTGCAGGAGTGTTTTGTTATTTGCGTGGAACATGGGAGAACTTTCTTGAGAACCTTCTGTTTGTTAGAACAGTATTTTGTAGATGTCAGGTATAAAATTGCTTTAGGTTACACAAAATGTGCATGAATGTAATATATGCTGTGCATAATAGAAACTCTTCGAATTCGCCTATCAGGCCAAATTTTGTTCAATGTTTACATTTTATTAAAAAAAATCCGAAAGTCTTTTACTAAATCTGAGATCACCTAAATACTCTGGAACAAATGCATTAACCCGTGTAATGTGAAAGCGGAAGTGGACAAAACAATCCTTTAGCCATTGAGTAGCTGAATCCTTCAGCCACTGAGTAGCTGAAGATATGTTTCCTTTGGTTTTATCCCTTTCTGGCATTTGCAAACTTGAAATCTGCTTTTTTTACTCTCTGATAATAGTCTGCATACATTATCAGACTGAGGCAAACACAGAGGTGTTCTATTAAATTGTAAAGACTAATTTCTCAGTCAGCTGTGCTCTGCAATCAAGAAGTCTTGACTCAGATTCAGAATATGACTCAAAGCAGGAATAAAGATAATAGCTGATATTAATAAGAACAAAACAATCCATTTGTCTGCATCAAGGTATATAAGCAAGTTAGCTAAGTTAATCTATCTGAGTCCCATCACTGAATTAGGACAAATCTGTTTCTGATGAGTAAGCCTTAATCAAGCAAGGAAATGTTTGACATCAGTGGCTCTTCTCTGTGAGTACTCTTGAATTGCATGGGGAAGAGACAGGAGGATCAGGCCTTTCAGAGGAAGGGTCATGAAGTGTCTTCTGGGCAAAACATCTCCCAGTCTCCAGGGTCCCAGAGATTATTTCCCCTTCAGTTAGTTGCTGTGCAGGGTCATGGTATACCTTCAGGATGGCTATCACTGCTTCAGTCGGTACTCTTTACATCTGCTTTAAGTAGAGAACTGGTGTTGCTGCGTTGACCCTTGATGCTTGAGATGAACTGAATTGGGAATGGAAGGGTCACAAGGATGCACTGCAAAGGCAGGGCATTGCTGCTCAGGTGATCTGTTTCCTTCTCCAGGCTGCTTTGCACCTTGTGCACTGAACCCAGGGGTGCAGGGGTGGCTGGGGTGCATGGGGGGCTCTTCTACCCCCTCCTTACCCACCTCTCTGGGAGCTCGGCAGGCAGCAGGCCTATGGAAGCACGCCAAGAAGGTGGATGTGTATTTTTTGCTTGTTTTGCTGCCTCTGAGTGCCTGGGATTAGAGGAGAGGGGAGCAGCTGCTGTGACACGTCTGGAAGGGCCCATTGGCCTCAGTCATGGGCACGTTTTCAGAAAAGTTCAGATATCAAAAGATTTTTGGAAGAATGCAGGCTGCTGAGTACATTTCGGTGCCAGACACTGAGTGAGGCTAATTTCAGTACCCAATAGCTGTTTAAAAATAAATCTGGTTCCCTCTAACCAGCCAGTATTTTTCAGAGCACCTGTAAATGCCCTGGAGAGCCCTGTTTGTTGAAGAGCCCAGCAGTATCTGTTTTGTATTTGAGAAACTGAACTCTGGTTTTATATCAAATGTTTTGAAAATATTACTGGGAATACAAGAATTTTTCATAATGGTGATTTAGTACCTTGAGTTTCTATGGAAATCATTCACAGTAACTGGTAAAACCACCTTGAAATCAGTACTTACAATAGACACCAGGCAAAATATAATTATTACACTAAATTTTAGGGATTGTGCAGATTGCTCAGATACTTACTTAAAAATAGCTAGTAAAAGGGTTCAGTTTATAAATAAATCACAAAATATGCACTATGCTACACAGCATATTCCTTAGCAGAAGCAGGAGAAGAGGTATTTCAGAAAGGACCCAGGTTTCTGTCAGTTGCTTCAACATGCTGCTTTTCACCCACCTCTCTGCAATTTGTCTTTGGCTGTAGGCAGAAACAGAGGCGGCCTGGCAACATCTCTCTTGCTGCTTTGGTGGGAGAAAGTGAGAGAAAGAAAATGTCTATCTGCCATCCACTGCCAGCTGCAGGCTTTGAGCAAGCCTGTTTATACAGCAAAAGTGCCTCCTCTGTACTTGGCTGCCTCAGTGACGTAAGGAGAGGTGTATTTTAAAATCCATGTTTCCCCCTTGCATTTCCCAGTGCAGGAATACTGCACAAACATGCAAATTGGCAGTGCTGCAGTTGTGCCATCGGCAATATGGGAGAAGACAGGAGCTTTGACTTGCTGCAGGAATGCAGATATATGTACACTCAGCAGTTTAGGAGTGTTACAGGCATGAATGTGTCCGGGAAGCAGATGCCTGCCTTGGCTCATACGCAACGTGGAGTTGATAACTACTTTTGCCACTCCTCCCCCTCTCCATCCCCCCCAGTAAAACTTCCTGTGCTGTAAAGTACATATGGATCTCCTGCCGTTAGTTAGGATGCTTCAGAGAGGAGAGGGGGGCAGGGAAAGGGAGGAAAAGGGAGAAACATTCAGATCATTAAAAATACCACTTTGAAGGAGCAAAAGGATTTTTATATGGAGGAGAGTTCACAGTTTAACACAACTTTTTATTAGAAGAGAAATTTGAATGACATTTGATTGCTGCATAATTCGTTAATACATTGGACCGTTGTGAAGGTGGAACATTACACATGTTTTTGCAGGGTGCCAACATTTAGCAGCTGCAGGAGAGAGGCTTCTCTGTTATAAGTCCTTGTTGATTTGGCACAGTTAGGCAGCACCTAAGACATTCTTGTTAAACCAGCAACAACATGCAGCGCTTAAGAAAAACAAAAGGAGGTAGATCTTTGAATCATTTCAGTGTTGTTGTTCCCCCCCCCAATCCTCCTTTAATTTAGATCATGCCTCTAACTGCTAGGAAAGCAGCAGTATTGGCCTAAATTCCCTCTGGTAGCAAAGAGAATAATCAATTAATAAGAAAGAGAAAAACCCTTCATGCATTGCCTTTTCCCGATTGTGTCAGTCCAGATCATCCTATGCTCACAGCACATAAATACTCAACTTGTGTATACTTAATGTTGCCGCAATATAGCTCTGTGTCCTTTTATCTTTCTTTCTTTTTGGGTTATCATTCTGTCACTGATGCTGTCAGTAAGATGAAAGGAAAAAAACAGCTGTAGTGCTCAGTAATTCACATTGCTGGGTTTTTCTCCCTCAGAAGGAACTGCTGATATCTATTCTGTGACATTTTCTCATATAAAGTGTTTCAGTTTTCCTCTTTGGAGAATGTAGAAATAAATGTTTCTGCCTGTATTCCCTCAAAACGCTGGACAATTCTATGGGTTCTTAGAAAATTCCTTTCTGAAAAAAAGTAGACAATGAAAATAATTTAGCTCCCAGTCAAAGAACTTGCACAGGTAGAGTTGTGGTAAACAAATGTAATAAAGTTTTGATGACATGTTTAAATATAACTAGAAGGAACTATATTTCATAGGCAACCCTAAGTTCTTAAGTTTGGTGGTATAAACACAATATGTGTATTATGGGCACAGTATTACAGCAAGAGTGCTCACAGCATAAAAGAACATTGCTTTTTGCTTCTACTTCACAGCATGTGCATAATCGTGACATCAAACAACACAGTTAAATTCTAGGTACTGTTTTTCTCCATTGTAGGTGTTGACAGAGAAACTTTGGCCAAACTTGCCCTGTGGCTTAAGATTGCCTTGTGGCTTTGTGTCGCCAGCTGTGCTGAGCCATATTGCTGGCCCCTGTGGTGCTCAGCCACTGCTGTGCGGCAGCGAGCGTGGGCAGGGCAGTGCCCAGTGCCCTCCTTCAGGCTGCCCGCAGCCGTCCTCCTGAGCTGGGGTGCCCTGGAGTGACCTTGTGCTCTGACGTCGTACTAGCAGAGGTGCTGTTATTGCAGTTAGGGGAATCAGGGTTGTGGGGAAAATGCATTTTAATCCTGCACAGCAAAGCAGAGCCCTTAGTTTGCAAAAATAGTCATTATTTCCCTTTGCTGTGTGCATTTGTTTGGCTAGTAGCATGCGCAAAATGCCTGTTACTGTAGCTTACAGCTGTCATAATGCCTGTGCATAAGAGGGGAAAATTACTTCATTGCCCTGCTGTGATTAAAGTCTTGGCTTGATGTGTATTTGAAGGGCTCTTTAAATGCCCTTTTAAAGGAATATAATATAGAAGGGAGAAAACCACTAAAATCTTGAAAGGCTAGAGAGGACCGGGGACCCCTGACATGATGGGTATTGCATTTTCTGTTAAGCTCCCTCCTTCAAATCTTGTCTGCTTGAGGAGGAGTTAGGGTACAGTCCCTTGACTGAGGGCAACATCTGTGTATGTCTTAGGGCCTGTATTTGATGAGACCTTACCCTAGAGTAACATTCCAACATTTTGCTGTATCACCACAGGTTTGATCTGTTCAATTGTAAGGCCACTATCATTTGCAGTGTGGCTAGTAAAAACACGGAGCCAGTGAGCGGGTAATTTTTATCATTGACTTACACGTTTCCAATTTTATAGCAAGGTGCTTCTACCAGCATCTTCCAGTTTTAAGGACATCCACTGTCAGAGCTCCGTAGAAGAATCTCTTAGTTTTTCTTCAGCTTTTGATAATTCACCATTTTGTAACCAGAGGAAGGTGTTTTGACTTGCCAGAAAAGCCTGTATGCTAAACAGGCGTTCCTGTGAGGGATTACATTTTCCTCCTGAAAACTGGAGCACCATTTTGGCTGGCAGGAAGGGGTGGGAGGGGAGTGCAGAGAGCCTCTGCCCTGGGACGCGGGAGCCTGGGGCTGGTCTGGAGCTGCGTGTGCATGTACCCAGAGCTTGCACAACCTGGTGATGAGCCCCTGGGTGAGAAAAGAAATTGGAAAGGAACAAATCATAAATAATGCAGGAATTATATATGACTATTTCTGGCAGGGCTTTTTCCACTGTGTCCGGAGACTAGGGAAGCTGTTAGTACCAGAAAAATCACTCTCTTGCTTGTTTGAGAGAAAATTTTGCATAAGGGTTCCTGTTATGTCATCAGAGCTCCTCTCCTCCCTCAACAGAGCTCTGCTTGCCTCATGGCAAGTTATTAAAAATCTAGGCCATAATCTACTTTCTACTGATAGCAGTAAACTAGCCAAAGAAGAGCTGACAGGGAGTCTTTGAGTCTGACACAGTTTAGCAGGGGATTCCTGCAAGGTTGATCTTCAGACTGCTCTCATAAAATATTTTTATTAATGACTTAGGCTAAAAAAAAGAAGTGTGTGTATATTAATGAAATTTGCTAGCAGTACGAAACTGGAAAGCATTACAGTGCACAGAAGGATCAGATGGAAAACTGGCTATCTTTGACCGAAATGGGATGAAATCGGATAGAATAAATGGCAAATTCTTTCACTTAGGGACTAATCATAGGTGTTTTTGATGTATGATGGGAGTTCATCAATTGAAAGTTTCACAAGGGGAAGATCAGTGTGTAGTAGTGGAGCAGGGAATGACTGTATGGTTCATACCTTAGAGGATGCTGCCATCGCAAAGGGAACTGTGGTCTCAGAGTATACTGGTCAAATGGCTTCCTGTAGATTTTGGCTAGAATTAATGTTACTGTATGTGCCCTGATGCTTTCACAAAATTTTTAGATTTCTGTGTGTTTTCAGTTATTCTGGACATTTTTTTTTTTTTTTTGAGTCAGTGTCATGCTGCCACACTGAGTTGATAGGTATTGAGAAATATCTCACTTGCCTGTTTTAGCATTGTTTGAATTGTGAAGGTAATCTCTTTGGAGGTTAGTAAAACATAGTATCCTTTGGGGGGTACCAGGGCAAGATAATCAGCCATCACATATAATGCATTTGCCTTACCTAATGATCCTGCAGGCTGGCACTGTTAATACACATTTGCATTAATTTATTTTTTTTTTTGTATCTGTTTATCTCCTTGCTATTACCAGCTTACTTTCTACATGCATCCTGCTACTGAGAAGGAGGAAATCAAAAGTGCAGCTTTCAGTATTAGGAGTCTTTCCCAGGCCATGTTTTTGAATATGCTATGCTAGAATGAATCTCAGATAGTGACTCATGTAGGATTTTGCAGGTTTAATTATCTTGTCTTCCTTTTCTTTGTGACAAAAAAAAAAAACAAAACAAAAAACAAGTCCTGTGTTTTTTGGCTAGTCCTGGGAGGGGAAAAAATTGTCAGAAAGTGGAAACCATCAAAAGCTTAAAACATACATCCCATTGTGAATGTGAGTCCTAGTGATAAAGTCCTGATTCTGCTGTAGTGAGAAGCTGGGTAACTTTCAGAGGGAAGGCAGCAGTGCAGTGCTTGAATCTGCAGAAAAGTCCTACCAGACTTTGTGCACCTCATGAGTTACCTTCCATGAGCTACACACACAACATACATAGGCAGAGAGTGGCATCAGCCAAGTGTTCTGTAAACTCTGTGCAAGGACTGAGTATAGCTAAGAGAAACTAATTATTGCTGTAACACTAAAGAACATTAAATCCCTGTGTAGATGCTCTTATTAAAGAATAAAAGTATCATTTTGTGTTTAACTTAATCCCTTTGAAGGGCTGTGAAGCTAAGCAAATGGAAGCTGCTGACCTTCTGAAAGAGTGCTCCATGCAAGACTTCAGCGTACTTTAGCCTGACATCTTTTTTACTTGATCTTAACTTCTGTAAATAGTTTTGCTGAGACTCATCTGTTGTTTCTTATGGATACTGAGCCAGCACTGTATTATATACAGTAGGTTAATGTTTCTGGACACAGTCTCAAGCTCTGTGAATTCTCACTTAAAGAGAAGTTTCTGTCATTCAGAAATAATAAGCCAATAAGGAAATCTAATTTTTTCTCCATTTTACTCAGAACTTTATCTTCTGACTGACTGGTATCCACGTAGGCGCATGCCAACATCTCATCTTCTGTGTTGTGTTTATAGTAACCTTGTACATCATGTGCTTATAACTTGGCTTCAGACTCGGGCTAGGCTGATGAGCTGATGTGACAGATTAGTATGAGTAGATTATAAAGGATTTTCATATAGTCCTTTAAAATATTTATTCTCTTTTCCCTACATACAGGCAGCACTAATGGGGCAAAATGACTGTCATTAAAATTACTTGTATGCCGTGACTCAGACACACTAGGCACTGCTGCAGGAGCCAACTTAGAGACATCAGAATAGACAGGAAGAGGTAACCAGCCCTGTTCTCCTTTGCCTCATCTTTATCCAGCAACTGATAAATAAAATAATTTTCCCTAAGACCAAGGTGTAAGGCAAGGCAAGTCAAGAGCCTGTTTACCAAGCAGATGCCAAGGCAGCTCCCAGACCAGATGGTGTTGCGCTGGCATGAGCTTTCTTTCCACACCCTGCAGCTATGCTCATGCAGCATCATCTCTCGTAGCTACTGGGCAGTAAACACAAGCCTCATTTGGCCTCTGAACTGGGAAGCTGGGCTGATAGCACATGCCATCTGCTCCAAGCGCCTACCATGAGTCACCAATGGCAGTTGGAGTGAGTCTTCTGTGTGCAGGATCCTGTCACATACACATGTGTCTATGTTTTTTAAGAGTGCTGCCAACAGTCTTTAAACATGGGCATTTTGTGGAGAAGTCCTAGAAGTGGTGATGCTTTATGCTAATTTTGGAATCCATATTTCTGATTTCAGAATCTGAAATAGCATTATAACCTGATGTCACTACAGCATGTCAGCTCTCAGTTGTGTGAGTACGTGATAGCTGTCCCCCTAGAAAGGGCGAGCACCATTCACATTTTCAAAACAGTTGGCTTTCATGAGTCTATAGTACACTGTAGCTACATCCAGAGACCTACTCTGCAAAGAGGTGATGCCAGGGTCCCTGGAATTGTTGCTGAGGTGTGTAAGGGCTGAGCCCAGGGCTCTGCTGCAGAACAGCACAGTCCTGCCAGCCAGGCCCCTGCCTTTGCTGAAGCACATGTCAATTAGAAGAGATTTTCTCTCGATGCAGTTGCACATGTGAAAGTGCCATTTTGACTTTTCTATTTACAAATAGAAACCCATCTGTAACGAGTCATTTTCTGCTGTAGAAGTCAGCAAGAGGGTGAGCATTTTCTTCTGTTCCTTTTTCTCATGCAGTCTTAGTTATCATTGGTTCAAAACTTGTACAAGCATCAATAATTTGTAAACAGATCTAAGTGATTGCTAAGGAAACAGTATTAAAACTAGTGACCCCACAGTGGGTAGCGCTTTAAAAAGCTAATCATTATCTGGCACTTCACACAATGGTGGTGTGGTCATTAGCTGGCCTTCTGGGAGCTTTCTGCTGCAAGGAAAGAGGAACGGTGTTACTAGGATCTGAACTAGATGAGCAATCTTCTTATCCTTTGGTGTTAAAATAGGAATATGTTTCCTTGCGTGTTAAAATAGGAATATGTAGCTGCTGGAAGGAGGAAGTTGTTAGTTTTAGGGTCAGTGCTCGAGTGTAGCGTAAGTTTTAGTGGCTAGCACCAATCCTAATTGCAGAAAATTGCTTACTTGGAGATCTGATTTCGGGTGTTACTTGAAAGCAGATGAATGTGCATCCTTAATTTTCCTCCCCTGGGAAGGTCATAGTGTCTCCGAGGTGAATAACAAACACTGTCAGTGTATGGTCAGCAGATGATTTCTTCACTGAGACTGCAAAGAAGAGTGAACCGCCACCATCACTGACTGTTGTGGCTGTTTTCTTCCTTCACTTGTTTCCCCCCTTCATTGTGAGTATCAATGTACATGTTTTTCGTCTCTTTTGTGTTTACTCAGCAGCTGGTGCCTCTCTTGGCAGGGACAAACTATCTTAAAGGACACAGGTGGAAACAGATTTTACTTGCATTGCTAACATCTCTGCCTTCTCATTTTTTAGTATCTTTGCCACTCTACCTGCCCAGATAGGCTGCAGGGAAACTTGGACTGACATATGCAAGAAGGGTTGCATGCTGGTTGGTGGGGAGCTGTAGCAGTTCACAGCGCAAGATACTCCTAATTCAGGATTTTTCTATAATTATCCAACTTAAACATCAAGATGAAGATTAAGTCATAAACTTACCAGTGTCATAATGTTTTGTTTTAACTGACCCTGGTGTCATTCTGATATTTTTTCTTTTTTGGTAGGATGTTACTGCATTTGTAGCTACCCAAATCAGTAGACTTCTTATTAAAGATTTGTATATTCTGTATTGCTCTTGGAAGTCACGGTAAGGCTGAGAGGTTTCATGACGGAAAGAGAGCTTACTGAACTGAAGAAACGAAAAAAAAGAATGCCATGGGCATTGGCAGAAAATTCGCCTTGCATCGTGCTAACCACAGCATGAGCAGTGGCTGTGTGCCTTGAGGAGACAAAAATATTGAACTTCTCTCTGCTATAGCATTAAGACTGCCTTTGGGTACGGCATGAGTGTATGTGTGTTGCAGGTCTGTGTCACAGACATTGTCACCAGGCTGACCTTGTCACATAGGAGATGTTATTTAGCCTAATTTTCTCCCATTGACTCGACATTGGCCAGGCTTGGTCTTAGAGCAGGAAGGGGTAAATGTGCTGCTCTCTCTGAGGCTGACATAGGTTAGAAAAGCTGTTTTATTTTCTCTTTATATTAACACCAAACCATTCCCCAGTAGCCCACAGAGGCCAGTGTGGAGGTTTGCTTTGTTGAGATGGTCCATTATTGTCTGCTTTTGACAGAGCAGAGTGGGACTCTAATAGCTACAGAAAGCCAGTAGCTTTTCAGAAAACACCCTTGATGCTCTGGATTGAACTGTTGTTGGTAACATGTGCTGATTTCAGCTCTTGGAAGAACTCTTAATTTTCATATATGACCAGAATATTTTTAGGAAAAAAAGATATATTTTTTTTTTTTTTAGTTTCTGTCTCGCTGCTACAGATACCAATAGAGAAGAGAGACAAGCTCAGTCCTTCAGTATTTCTAAGAGCAGAGTAAAAGAAGGTAAATGTGATGATCACGTTTAGTCTCTTGGTGGTCTTAGATCTCCCATATACTGCAATTCTTCCTGCAGTACAGTGTATTTGATTGCAGCACCTGCTATAAAAGAGCTTTAATACTGAGTAAAAGAGTCTCAGCACTGCAGGCAAGCAACAACAGGAACCTCTTGTCCAAAATTGCATGTTTGAAAAGAAAACACTGACCTGTAGAGCCCCTTCAGTTGTCCTGACTTTCAGTACAGAACCAGTTCTAGACTTTGTAGCTTTAAGTGCTTCTCTCTTCACAGGTTTTGTGGACTGTTAAAAACCAGACCCCCAAAAGTACAGTACAGAATTGGCACCCTCCCCACCACGTGCCACATGTTGCTGGCATGTTTTATCTGCTTGCAACACCATTAAGGGGTGCTAAGCAATCACTCCCAGAGCCGTCCAGTGGTACTGCCATCTGGTTTCACTGCAGCACCTCTTATTTCCTTGCTGAGATTATAACAATCCTCAGGACTTCATTTAGGAGCATCCTGACAGCAGGATTTCTTACACTGGGAGAGTTCTTTCCAGAAAAACAACCATCATACCACTAGTGCATCAAGTACTTGAAAAAAGCGATTTTTATTTAAACCCCTTAAATTTTATTAACTGGTTTGAGGTGACTTACATTATGTTGATAGGAATATAAGTCTGTATGTAAAAAATATCCCCCCGATGTCAGCATGTAGAAGTAAATGTTTTATAGTGATAAGAATCAGTCCCCAAGACTAAGAAGATCAGTCATATTTCTGTCTCCATCAGAATTACTGTGAACTTCAGTAGATCAGTGAGTTAAGTAATTTGATTAAAGAGAGTAGAATTTGTGTGTCAGAGTTGTGTTTTTCCTAGGCAAGAATTTGAGCTCCTTTTCTTATATTTTTCTTTTCTAGATCTGTATGCATAAAAATTTGTTCATGGATTTGTTATGGAATAAATTAATTTGGAGCTACTATCATGAAGCATTTATTTGATTCTCATTAAGAAGATCAAAACACACTTTTGAGCCACAGGCTTGGATTCTTAGTATGAAAAAATGTTCCTTCTGGTTATAAAGACATGGTTTTGCAAACTAATGGAGCCTGAGATTCTACTTCTGGAACATATTAACTACATTTTCTGAGAAAAAAACCTAATTTGTCTAATTATTTCAAATTCCTTCCACAGCTAGAACTCTGTACAACTCCCTCCTGATAGTTTTTTCAATATTATTCCCATGTTAATTTACTTACTCCAGTTATATCTTTTACAGGAATACTACTGCAAAAGTTCTGTTTAGAGAATATTTTATTGCTTACAAGGTTTTAGCTCATCCATATAGTTTGATTGTTGGTTTTGTTACTAGATTACTGGAGTCTGTTTGTTTACTTTTTATTCAGGAAAGACCTGAAAGCCTTAAGTGGTACTGTGATCCTATAGTGGGGGACATCCTACAGACTGAAAGAAAAATCTCAATTGAAGAGATCTTAAAGTAACTAAGATATAGGAAGTAAGTAGGTATAAAAAAGGAGAAAAAAATAGAGACAATGAGCCAAGGTTTTGGGAAAAACAGGCTAAGAGGTAATCTGTCTAAAATCCCATGTAACTTAAGGTATTGGTGGCAAAAATGCATGAGTGCAAAGCAGAAACGCAAACCATCTCCTTTTCATTTGTATTCCATCTGAGTCCAAAATGCTTGGTGGTCCTGAGAAATGCTGGTCCAAAGGTGGTGGATCATACATCTTATGCCAGACACCCCACTGTAGCCTTGTGTGGAGGATCAGCCCTGGAGCTTCTCACAGACATGAGCCGCGTAAACATCAGCACAGCCTGCTTGAATATTATCTGCACGACACCGGTACCATTTTTGTGCAGACATCTTAGTAGAGAGGTCCCATGGTGGGTAGCACGAAGGTCCTCCTGAAGGTCAGTTCGGTGAAGGTGTTCTATATCTGTACTAGATACAGAGAGAAGACAACACCAAGGTGGAGAGCAGCAGGAGAGGTGGCTGCTGTCACTGCAGCAAGTGGAAGGAAGAAGTGGTATGTAGAAGACAAGACATAAAGAGACTGAAAGAAATTGGGCTGGGGTGGGGGTGAAAGTGACACTTAATGAAAGATATGGCACAGGGATTCTCCTCACAAGAGTGAAGCAACAAGCCTGCCAAATAATGCGAGGCTCGCAGCCTGTCCTATCAGGTGTTGCGTTTCTCTGTGGTGCTGCTGTTGCTGGTCATGGCAGCTGCGAGCTGCCCCCGGTGCGCCACACCAAGTGCTTTGGGTCCATGCATACAGGAATGCCCTAGAGAAGATTTTGAGGAGGAGCTAATGATTTTCAGTGGCCAGGTTGAGAAGCAACGGCAAGCACCCACACTCTGACAAGCAGGCTCCTGTCATCTCTTATGGAGAGCACATCAAAACAGAGGCACCCTTGTAGTTGCTTTCAAAAATAGTTTGCGTGCCTTGCAGAAAACAGAACAGGGCTTCCTGCTCAACCAACATATTTATGTGTTTTCTTACCTTTTGCCTGATGTTGATAATTTTTTTCATTTTTCATATTTGAAAAATAAAATAGAAAAGCATTTAATGTCAGATGTCTAAACTGACTGTGCTATGCATCATGCAAGTGACTACTGGCTTCTGAAAAAGCAGTAATTATACTGCCTTTCCTTCCCTGCAGTAAATGGACATAAATGTTCATATGACTGGGTACATTAGGCTAGGTGGATTATTCATACATGTGGTGGTAGAGAATAGAAATAGTAAAGTGTTGCTATTAGAAAAAAAAAAAAAAAGCAAGCACTGAAAATCATCTTCATAATCCTTTAACTAACAGTAGTGCAGTAATATAGCATAGCTGAATTTGGCAAGGCGTCAATAGGTAAGTTCCTCTGCAGGGTAGAGTGGCAGTGAGAATTTAAGAGATGCTTAAATTGTTTTTCTAATTTTGTGTACGAATATTGACAACGTACAGTACTGAATACATTCAGTGCATGTGCAGTAGGGCTTACTTTGCTGTCAGTGTGACTTCTGTGAAACTAAGGGGGGATTTTTTGAGTAAAGTCTGCTGGATTTGATTTTAAAGGTGTATATTTTATTTGCAGAAGAGAAGAGGCAAATATTTGTTTTCATTGTATTGCTTTACTGCTTCGTTATACATAAAGTTTCCATTAGTTTTGGAGCACTAGTGAGCACTTCTGATTTGTTCTGTTTTAATCAGGTATTAGTATTATTATTTGATAAGCATACCTTTCTCCTCAGAAGCAGGGAATTGCCTTACCCTCCGAGCAGAGTTCATCTTGTCTGATGTAGCCATGTGCAGACCAGGTGTTGAGTCTAAGCCCCGTTTCCAGCTTTTTTCCTAGTCATTGAAGAAAGATTGGCACTTCTGGAGTCATTTGTCTCTGAAATCTGTCTTGGGATGCCAGGGATTTCACACTGAAAATACCTTCATTTGGTGTAGAAAGTTGAAATGATGATGTTTGTTTGGCTACCAAACCATGGCTAAAAGGAGGTGGGATGATAGTCAATTCTTGGTGCCATGTCAGTGGTTTTGCCATGTATTTATGAAAAATCAGTGTTTGATGGGATGGGCTGCGATACTGTGGGATGTCCTGTGGATTTACAATCTCAATTTCCAATTTCAGGGAGGAGAACATTGCTATTATCAGGGAGAAATTAGAGGAAATCCTGTATCATTTGTTGCCTTGTCAACATGCCATGGATTACAGTAAGTCTGCTGTTTTGTTTTTACTGGCCTTTGATTATTAGTCCTCTAAGCAAAATAAAGATTATAGTAAAATAAGTGCCATTTATTTTACTACTAGTTTTTCACCAATACTATGTACTCAACAATCTTTAGAAAAGATGGTTCTAATTTGAACCTTGCAAAAGCCTTGTTTGCGTGTTTTCAGAACTTACTGACAAAGCATGCAAGTTTCTTTCCTTTTTTTTTTAACTGAGGACGTATGACAGTGGCCAGTTACTGTTTTAAGATAGTTTGTTATAAAGACGGAAGAGTAAAAGTAGCTGAAAACATCCTATTCTACAAGAATAAAAAACACCACCAGTATTGACATGATTGACATGAACCATTTGGAAATTATGTTCTTTTCTTGTTGCTACAATTCTGTATTTTATCTTTCTTTTCTACTCTCTTTACAAAGGAAAGTGTCGTTTTAGAGTTTCTCTTGTCCTATCCATTTTCTTCACAGAATTGCTGGCCTTAGGCTGTGTGCATGGGATAATACTTTTGATATAGTGAAATCTTGGAACATCTGCAACAAAGGATATAACATTGTGTAATAATAATTTTTTTAAAAAGTGCATTATTTTATTGACAATATAATTAAAGTTTCTGTCATCTGAACGTTATGTGGAACTGTGTGTTGACTGTACAGCTTTTGGACCTGTCTGCTTTTGGCACTACTGAAGGATGCTAGTCAGGTTTTCCGAGCAAGTAACTTCAGTGTCTATTGAATCTGGGAAGTAGGGGATCTCAGTGTTTTTGATACTGAGATCAGCTTGAAAAGTCATGGCAGCAAGTGTGCCTATGTGGAGATTACCTGAGCTTTGCCTTTTTCTGAGGAAGCAGAGCTTAGTTGGTGGAAATAATCTTCAGCTTACTGTCCATCTCCAACTATTCGGTAGTTTTGGTATCAGACACATAAGTATACATATTTAAGTAGTGTCTTTCTTTTTCATTTGCATATTCTTTGTTAGGAAGGGGGAGAATGCATGCAGAAGATTTGTCATCCTTGTGTTTGTCTGATTTACAGCTGTGTTTATCTCTTTTTATGATTAAGGTTGAGCAGCTGAAGAAACCTGAGCCCAGTTTCAATATGGACAGTGAGCCTAAAAATAGTAGCATCCTAATGCATCCTGAGCCACTGCATGGCTTCCATTAGCAGTGATCCATTAGGTCTTGGCCCCTGCTAAGTCCTAGGAGAAAAAGCAGGAAGGAAGGAGAGGATGCGTGTGTCCTTTCCCGCCCTCCCTTTGTGGGTTTGTTCATAAGACTGACCCTCCTGCTGCTCTGTATTATTAAATTGCCTGATACTCAAATTGGTCTCTTCTAACACAGTTAGGTGATGAAAGATGCATTTTTCCCCTGTATAATTCAGCTCTCCCTGAGAGGTATCATTTTTTCCCCCCTTTTTCTGATACAATAAAGTTTCAGCAGTTACCCTTCACACAAAATACAATATGAAGCTTACTATAGCAGGCCGGTAATTCCAGCATCCAGTATGATAAAGTAATGTTTTCCTGAGCTGTATTAAACTCACATTCTCTGCCACTGCATTGCCATCGTTACAACTAGCTCCTCCACAGTCGATTTTAAATGCTAAGTAATTACTAGAAACTTACACTGGCAATCAGAGCTCCTTAGCTCCCGCCACAGTTTGGAGCATCTCGCTGGGGTAAAGGAAGCTGGGGACCGTTATCTTCTTATAAGGTCTGCAGGGCAGGAGCTTTGCTTTCATGAATTTTAGGAGGTGTGTAAGACACAACAGATGCCTATAACAGAATAAAAAGCTTCATATTCCCAAAGTTCATGCTAATATCCTCTTACTTACCCCTAGATCTTGGCCAGTAACAGCAGAATTGTTCATATATGTGAGAAAATCTTGTGGGTTTTTTAATCATAAATTATGAGTCCTTCTGTTGGTAGTGTCTAAGTTGTGGACTTCCTTTTATGAGTTAAATTAATTGTATGACTGGCTGGCTGACAGAATAATCAAAATTATGAATTTCTTCTCTTAATCAATTTAGTAATGAAAAACGTATCTCTGCAACCTTAACTCCAAGTGAGCCGTTTATTTTGGTTGGGGTTTGTTTGTTTGTTTTCTGTGGGATATGCAATAACCACAGTTCCCTATGAGTTAACACAAAAAACTTTGACTGCAAAACGCAGTGGTTGCTGGGATGTGAATAACTGTGATCAGGCACGAGGTGGGCACCTGTGTTTCAAGACCAGTGGCACAGACACCAGGTTGGTCTATGATTTTGCTGCCCACTGGTGGTGAATATAAAAACCGCTCTTATTACTGCAAATCAGATTTTCACAACTTCTATTTGAATAATATGCACACTCAAAATCCAGGATTTTAATATGGCCCGTGTTTTGCTATTGCTTTATAACACATCCGTGAGCATGTGATTTGTTCACAGAGCACTGGACTATTGAAGTCAGTTGGAAAAGAGGCATGAGTGCTTTGAGCGGGCAAGTCAGATCTGTAGGTCAGCCGTGACTGTTATTCTTGACGCTATTGAGTGATTTGATCAGAGGTCAGTGCAGCTGGGTGCAACCGTTGCATGAGAAGCCATTTGCTGATAGCGCTTCGTCTTGCAGATTGTGCTTAAGTAAAATTGCAGTTAGAGGGAAGGAAGTTTTGCCTGAAAAATTGCTGCAGGATGTTCCCAAATCTCATTTTATTCCCAGGTACAGAAGCTTTGGCAGGTGCTAGAATATTTATTTTAAGATGTGTAGGCAGTATTTATTTCAAAAGAGTAGGCACAGGTAATTTGAAAGGTGAGGCAGCTTTAAATTGTAGATATACTCATGATCACACTTGATATATGTTATACAGCCAGTAACTCTAGGTACTTCTGTGAATGTCAAATGGTTAACCCCAGAAGTGAATGGTATTAAGAGAAGTATGCTCATTAATTAATACCTGTAATTGTTTCCAAGCTTAAAATATGTTTATATTTATTAATAGTTACAAAAGGAATGACACTGTTTTACTGACTGCATCTGGTCCTGTGCAGAACCAAAATTAATATCGCTGTTAAAAAAAAAAAGCAAAAAAACTGCATAAGAAAAAAGAAAAGTATCTGGTTTTGTTCTTTATAATTCTGGTGGAGGGTTTTTGATGCCTAAAAGTTTGCTCAAGAGTAATCTAAATAAATAAATGATTTTGCTTTCATGCTGCTGTTGTCCTGTGTGCCAAGTTTGAACTTACAGTTTACATTTATGGTCAAGCTTAAAGCTTTTAGTAGTGCCTCTTTGAAAGGTACGTGCTGATACAGTCTAATCCCAACCATGCGTGCATGCCACTGCAGCGGAGACAAAATTATATTAAAAAATGCTGATTTGATTGAAGAACAGAATGGTAGTGATATAAGAAATGCTCTTTGGCTTTATGCTCTTGCAGGGTAATGTCTGTATCAACACTTTCTTCTAAGGTGCAATTCAACCACACTTGTGCATCCTGCATTATGTTAAAGACTAAACCTCAGTACACTCTTTACCTTAGTAAACTAGACGTAACACTTAATAGAAAACATCCTTACAGGAACAGACCACACCTTTTCTGTACCATTGAGTGGTAACGTAAAAGCATCTGATGTTACTGTCACAGACTATCTTCACCTATTTAGAGAGCCTTAACAGTTCAGTTTGTTCTTCATTTCAAGTTGAATTGTGTGTTGGAATTTAGTATGGAAAATTGGTGACTGTATGTGGGCAAGCAAAGTGACATTTTCTTAGATATGTGGCAGTGTGCTTATCATGAATGACCTTCAAATTTCTGTGGTTGAGGAGATTTTATGCCATTAAGAAAGAGACCATGAGTACTTTTCCACAGCCATGGGAGAAGTTATAGTCCTCTGTATCTCTTTTCACCACAAACCACTGGAAGCCTTTCTGATGGGGTTTCCTGTCTCCTTATCGTGAACATCACATAATCTCCATATTGGTATGTTAATGTGTATACCCATTAATGTTTAATGGAAATACAAACTAACTCAATTCAAAAAGAAAAGCCATCTATCATAATTATTATTGCTGAAATGCCCAAAACAGCCCTCTATGCCCAAAAGAGTCAATTATGACCTTTGTAATCAAAAACATTAAAACCCAAGGATCAATTCAATTCAATAATATTTGTATTCGGGGGGAAAGCTGTATACGTTCCTAAAGACAGGTGCCTTAGTTACCTGTTGCAGGTAGCTCTCTCTTGCATGGCAGTGGGGGCTCTGAACTGGATTTTCAGGTGGATAAATTAGCCAATATTTGTGGCCTTCGCATGTGTTGTAGAGAAGCTTTGGGAAAGAAAGAAGAGTCTGTATCACCAGGGAGAGAACATCTTTCTAAAGTGAAGAAACAAAAGATTGACTCAGAATTATGTTCATTTCCTGAAACCATTTTTAACTGCTTCCTTTTCTAAATATTTAAATTTTTAAAATATATGAACTTCTTAAACTTACTTCCATGTTGCACTATATTTGTTTATTAAATCAGTATTTACATTTCCTGCTCTTGACAGTGGGATGTTCTTTGATGGAAATCATACTTACCTTATTGAGCCAGATGAAAACTACACTTCAGATGTAAGTAGAACTTAATTAGTGCTCCTGTGTTGTTTGTTGAATACAGACATTCATGGGCACAGGGTAGGCATAAGGCTCTGGGAGCTCATATGGGAGTCCCCATCATCACAGACAAAAATAGACCTCCAAAAATTAGATGGTGGTACGTGTGTACTGTGTAATGTGTAATGCTTGGATGTAGAGCGTTGCAGCACCAGAGGGTGATGAGGGTCCTTTGGCGCCAGCTGGAGAAGCCTCTCAGTGCCCTGTCCCCTTCTCCAGCACTTCCTGCTCTGGATTCGTTAACATCCCTCTCCTCCTGTTCCAGCCTTTACTCTAGTTCTGGAGCTCCCATGACTCTCATGAAAGTTCCCTGGGCAGCTCTCTTAGCTCTAAGTGTGCTCAGCCACTCAGATGATTAACTGTGGCATTAACAATCACATCACAGTTGGGAAGAGTGTAGAGTAATGGTGCCTTGCAGCTTGCATGTTCTCTAGTGTAGGTGCTGGATAACAAGGACCTTTAGAACTTTCTATTTAATGCCCATGAGATGGATTAGTTTATAATACATGCAATGATTTACTATTTCAGGATGACTTCCATTTCCACTCTGTTTACAAATCCAAGTTGTTTGAGTTTCCTTCGGATGATCTGCCATCTGGTATGGTTTTTTTTGATATTCATGACTTACTGACTTGTCTTAGTTTAAGGCCAAATTCGTTAAACATGTTTGATAGATAATATTCTGATAGTATACTGTTTATTTGTATATCTCTTCTTTTTCCTAATTAAATAAAAAAGCACTGAAAAAAAAAAAAGAATATGAAACACTGAAAGCACTGGAAAAGAACCTGAAGCACTGAAAAACCCCTGATTCAATGAATGACACCTCTCCTAGACCTTCATGTTCTGATGTATGTTTCTCTTAACAAGTCATGTGGTCTCTGGACTGCATTATATGCTAGTAGTTGTAGACAGGAAAGGACTGAGGTAGCCTAAAGATGTTGAGAATAAACCCCACGTTGCCAGTGGTTGACAACTCTTAGTGGATTTTTCCTACTTTGAGATAAAGGGTGAGTACCATGGTGTGAGCAAAAGACTAGGAGCCAAGAATTTGCCAAACACCATTGCTGTTCAGTGACTCTCTCATCTTCAGTCCATTAAGCATCTTTCACAGTACTGGCTGCAGTGTGGGTCATGTATTTCAGTACAAATTAATTTGGAGGCAGAAGCAGTTTCAAGTGCTTTGTAGTGATGAATCCCCATAAACAGTTTATATTGTGTGTGGATGGAGAAGAGGTTCTTTTAAAAAGATATTCTTCATCTTGGAAGTTGGCTTGATATTTAAAGCTAAAATTGCAGTATTCGTGGCATATCTGCATTCTGTCATGGATTTGCCAATTTTACAGATGTGTTTTCCTACTCTAGAAAATATATCTTGGATAAATAAAACTGTTCTTCATAGACACTGTCATTTTGGTAGAAACCACCTTGGATTTCTTCAGGAGAATTACAGACGTCTAATCATCTTGTTACAAACTGTTTGTCCTATGGTAATAGTTGGATCTGGGATCTTACGGTGCTGTGTACCGCACAAAGGTGGGCCCTTCCCTGCAAAACAGTGTGTGCAGGTTTGCTAGTTGTTAAGCAATTAGAATCATTCAGAGAGCTAATGAGAAAAAACAAGGGAAATTGCTACTGTTGGGGCACCTTGATTTCAGTTCTGAAGAAGGAATCTTTTAGTCTAAACAAAATTAGTATCCCAGCCTGGTGCGTTATGTCCTCTGCTGGTGATTGCCCAGGCGAGGTGGAGAAGGCATTGGGATGGAGGGGGTCAGGACAGAAGGTTCATGCAGTGTGAGATGTCAGCATCTGTATCATGAAGCTTCCTAGGTATGTGCACCTTAGACACATACCATGGTTACTCCCTGTACTTGTCAAGATGGTAGTGTAATGGCAACACTTTATTTAGCTTTAGGCCGAATAATAAAGTACATCTTTTATCACACTTTCTTGAGGATATGTCATTTGAAAGGTTGGAAATACTGCAACCACTGCTGAGTTTAATATGAATCTTCTGTCACAGGTTGTTAAAGTAGGAGACCGCTAGAACTGGTACTTAGTAGGTATCTATCAGGTTTCCTAATAGTGAAATTTTATGTTTTCAAGATTTTAGAAAAAAAATATTTTCTGCTTTTAAATGATGAAAAGCAGTTAATTGCAAATATAATCCACCAGTGTCACCTCCACCAAAGCTTCTTGGTTTTCAAAAAACCTGTCAAAATAGAGCTACAGGGTTTTTTTTTTTTTGTTTTGTTGGGGTTTTTCCCCCCATAAAAATCCAGATACACTTGTGCAGTTTTGATTTTAATGTAGATAAGAAGTAAATAATTGCTGGCTTTGCTGTACAAGGCCCAGCATGTGACATAATGGAAGATGTTGCCATTGGATTGAATTAGAATCACCAGGTTGTAGAAAAAGTTAAAAGATTTAATTGTGGAGTGCTAGTCTTAATTATACAAGGTAAGATGCTAATCTTTTTTCGCTTTATGTTTTAGCATCCCCTGTATGGAGAAATAAACTTTAACTCACAGCCTGCTTTCCCACATGCCCATGCTTGTTATTGTAAGCCTGTTTGGAAAGGTTTTTCTGAGGTTTATAGTGAAAGTTTTGATAGATGTAATAGGTTATATCCTCATTAGGATTGCCAACATTTTTCTTTGTGATTATTCAATTTATCTCTGTCTTTAAGTCATCCTCCATGCATAGCTGCAGCTCCAGAGGATGAGGGCAGCCCACACCACCTTCTGCTCCCCCACCCTTCTCCCTGTGCCCACAGGTGCCCTATCATTCATCCCTCAACCTGCTGCACACCCTGCCCCACCTTCTCTTTCGCTCCTTGCACATGCTGCCCCACCAGTGTTGCTGCTTGGTACTGCCTCTCCCTGCCAGTCTGGACAGTGCTGACTGTTGTCTTGACTTTTTGTTTTTTGTTTTCTTTAAACAAGATTTGCAGTTAATTGTATTTGCAGCTAATAATGTTATTGTGATTGATTTTTAAGTACTACAGCAGAATCATTATTATTAGTAGCGAGCACTGTGCTAGGTTATGTCATCAGTATTTCTTACATTCCTTATTACTCTCCTAATTTATCAATTTGCCCAGCCTGAGGAGATCTTCCTTGATGTCAAAATTTTCTTCTTTAAAAGAGTCTGTGTGTAAGCTAAGATTTCCACTCAGCACTGTGTTAGGAATGGACTGGATGTATCATTAACTCCAGTATTGATATTAGAAAGGAAAAAAAAAATCATGTAACAGGGATTATTACTCAATATCAGTGATAGTAAAAGCACACACATATACCACAGTTTGATAGCAACATACTTTTTACATTCTTTTAGTCCTTGGATATTAAAAAAAAAGAAAAAAAGAAAGCTATCCAGAAAAGAATTCATTGTACTGTACTTTGCAGTGGTCTGACAATGTAATGAGGACTTTAAATAAGGAAGGCTTGGATGGATGACTTGGCATGCTTAGAGCATTTGACTTCATAATTTAGTTAGACTATTTTTTCTCACAAACTGTATTGAAACGTACAGTGCCCTGACATGGTCTTAGATAACACTGTGCTATTGAAGGTGATGTTTTTTAAATAATGCATAACAAATGTCTTTTTGAGATTACTTGAAGATGTGTGTAGATGTGGCACCTAGGGACATGGTTCAGTGGGACTTGGTAGTGTTAGGTTTACGGCTGGGCTCAAGGATCTTAAAGTGCTTTTCTAGCCTAGATGATTCTATGAATACTCATTATACTTTTTCAAGGTAATATGTTCTCATCAAAATTCCCCCTAGGCTTTCTCAGCTATCTACATTTCCTGTGATTTTGTTGGTCATGTTCTTTTGCCTGAGGGTCCCTGGCTGGAAATGCACCCTACATGAATTCATCAAGCTTGTGAATTATAGCACAGTGTTAATGTGTTACGTTAATGGCTGCATCATTTCCCTCTAGAGATGACTGACTTCCGATGGTGGGTAAAAGGGTCACATTTGCTGGTAAAGTTATCTGAGACCCTGTATACGTATTATAAATTATTATTTTATTGATTGAAAAGTTGTATTTTTACCAGTTTCATTAGTTTCATTTAGGTGATATAACACCTAAAATGACTGGTTGAGAGCCAGTTGCATAGCATTAGAATACAGACTAAATTAATCAGCATATGTAAAGTATAATCAAAAGCAAATTTGTTAAAAAAATTTCAATATTTAGTTTCTCATCATTGTGAGCTCTAGAGATTGCAGGTATTTAAGCAATAAATAGGGAACCCTGGATTTGATTTGATTTGATTTATTTTAGGTCCTTTTTGTAAAGAAAATCCTCAAATGCACTGGTGTAACAATCAAAACATTTTTAAGCAAAGGGCCTATGGTTTTCCAGGCCCCTCCATAAAAAGATATCCTCAGACTTCACATACCAAACTGACAGTATCTAAGTCCAAGATTTAACCATGAAAATACCAGTCAGTCATGCTTTGCTTTCCTGGTTTGTGTTACCAGTAACTAGCCACTCCTGGTTAAGATTAGCACTTATGTCTGGTAATGTTTTGTCAGATGGGCAATTCAGCTTTGTGTTTAAAAGTTTTGCTGATATGGCAGCCCTGTCAAATTCCTATCAGCATTGGTTTTAATCCTGTTGTTTGAACCTCATGCAGAAACTATAGAGTTAATGTACAGCGGGTGGGAGGTGGAGCTGTGAGAACTTACGTTGGCTCACCAGTGAAACTGAACTGTTCAGGATTTTGTAACACAACCAAAAGTTGTGCACAAAGGTATGTGAACTGGAAGTCCCTTAATTTACGCAGATCCTATAGTATTGTCTACTTCTCTGCAGGAATACTGAAAGCAATTTTCAGTTCCTGGAGACTGAAAGGATGTCCAAAGCTGCAGAAAGCACAAAGGAGGGAATGCAGTCAAGGGAAAAAGACATATTACAAAATAAGTAACTGCAAATGTTTAATTTAGGTGTCTCAAAAAAAGATCTTTTGTGGGGTTATGTGAATGGTAAACATGTTTATACAAGGTAAAGAAATTTATGTTGTATAGGAAAAAGTGAGGCAGGGACTATGGATCTAAAATTAAAGATGGAAAAATACTTCTTGGACATTTAAAAGGGTGAGAGCAAATAAAACTTCTTAGTTTATAATGTGTCCCTTTCCATGAGCAGCTAGTAATAGATTTGGTGGAAGGGATTTGGCAAAAGAATAAACTACTTGGTGCTTATGATTAGAGGTTTAAGAAATTAAAGACACAGTGGGATTAGCAGGGAGGAATATTGTATTGATAGCGAGCATTGCCAAAATCTCTTAAGGTTTTGCCCAACTCTAACATATTTTACTTTGTGAATATAATCGTCTTAAAGCATTAATTCTTCCTTCCATGCTCTTATTAATTTAGGTAGCTATTGCAAGAGCTGTGTGAATGTCTGCTGAATTCCCAAAAATGTGATTCACTCCATGGAAGTGCTGTGTTAATAATATTACATGCCCAGTGTTGGTGAAGTTTTGGCGTAGAACATCTGCTGCGCTTTCTGAAGCGTGACACCCACAGATCATCTGTTTCAGCAGACTGAGATTATCACTAATAAGAGTTTTTGATAAGAACCCTGTTACTGGGGAGCATCCGTAACGTTGCCTCCTTTCTAGCTGGAAACTTGAGAAAATGAGTTGTTAGTACACCTGATGTGCCAAAGAATGCCACGCTACTGTCACGCGGCATCAAGGTCACTAATGGTTGGGCTATATTCTTGTAAACATTCAATGTATTTGCCTGTGTTTTCTGCTTAGAGTTCTGGCAAATGAATACTACATCACAGAAGTTTGTTGTAAAGCCGAGACACAAAAGAAGTAAAAGGCAGGTATGTGCTAATATGCTTGTTCATAAGTACTATGCCGTCAGGTTTGTTTCGTGTCTGCTGAATTAATTTGTCCAGGTGGAGTCCTGCTGCTACTGCTGGTTTGGCACGAGCCCTTGGTGTCAATACAGCTGTTACAAAAAGAGGTATCTTAACGCTGACCAAAACATTGTTGGGTTCTCCTGGACATTGCCTACCTGAAGAGTTATAAAATTGTTAAACACTGCTAAATTGCAAATGAAAAAGTAGCTAAAATGTTTTCTCTCATTTTGAATATAGAGTTTTATCAGAAACTCCCAATTAATGAACCGTTTATGGTTTGCAAAGTAGCTACTTTATCTCACTTGACTTTGATTTAAAATAAATACTTTAAACTGAGAGTTCATTAAAGTGGGGGAGCCACTAAGTGCAGATGTTTGTCTGTACCCTGGAAAGATTGCAGCAATTTTTTGCATTTTAGGAATGGAGTTCAAATGATGGTACAGGTTAAAACAGAGCCAGGTCAGGGGAACTGAACAGTGGAGGCAAAAATGAAATACTGAGAGCAGTGGGAGGGGGAAGATGGCTTTAACATCTCTTAACTAATGCACGCCTCTCAGAGGCACAAGATGAGTGAGAAAGATATAGGAGAAATTCTAGAAGTCATTCTTGAGGGTCTTATTTTATTATATCAGGTGGTTTGCTAGCTTTCTATAAACTACCCATTACTCTGCATTTTTAAGTCATAATGATGTAATAACTCTCCTGGAAAACCCAGGAAAACAAGGACACCATGAAGCAGCACAATCATAAATGTTTCTAAATGCAAAGTAAGCGTAACACAGAGGTGGATACCACATTCCCTGTATGAATTGAGCAGTGTGTGAATAAATAATAGAATTGTTACAGAGAATTTTCATAAAGAATGCAGGAGGGATCCCTTTCTCCATGGGGAAAAAAATAGCTGACACATGCAATTTTTAGAGCTATAGGCACCACTGAGTATTCTCTTTCTTTAAAAAAACCCTAAATTTGGGATTAGATGGGTTGAAAGACTTGATTTCAATGTTTAGGGTCATATGATGTCCTGGTGGAGGTGAGTTTTTCAAAATGATTCAACTAAGCACCAGAAGTTTCATCAATATCTGAGACCAGAATTAAGACAATAGAAAAATGTATGCAATGCAAGTTTGGTTTCTGAAGTAACCTCTAGTTGCCAGTTACACTGTCTGTACTTGTTAGACTCTCTTATATTTGTGTTCTCTTGTAGGTTCGTCAGATTCCACGTAAAGTTGAAGAGGAAACTAAATACATTGAGTTAATGATTGTAAATGATCACTTAATGGTAAGACTGATGCACTTCAACATCTTACAGAAGTTACCATTAACATCAAATTATCTTAATTGGTCCGTAAAGGATAACAATAGAGAACAATATATGGCCAGAATAAATTCAGTATGCCCTTAAGAGAAAAGATTACGGTCTCATTAATCATTGGTGAAGTTGCTTCTGAATTTTGGCAAGGTAATTTCACCAAGACTGCAACCAACTTGTGTATCAGAAAGAAGGGTCATAAATTAAAGCTTTGTGTTATAAAGTAACTAATGTCAGAGTGACTTAAGCTGATGATTTTCTTCCTGGCTTTCTTGAGCACTTATCTTTGTTATAGTCACTCAGCAATCAATAATGTAGTTATTGCAATTGTGCAGCAGCTGTTGACAATGGGGAGATTAATAGTGACTAGATTTTTTTGATACGTCCAAATCAATATAGAGAAAATTATTTTGTTAAGCTTGTATACTTTCTGTGGGAGAACATAAATAGGCTCTTTAATGCAGTGGAAAGAGACATAATAAAGATTAGCGTATTGAAGAAAAAACAGCTCGTTCAAATGGGAAAAGGGAGGAACAACCCCACGCACCAGTACAGGCCAGGGGTTGACCTGCTGAAAAGCAGCTCTGTGGAGAAGGACCTGGGAGCCGTGGTGGACAGCAAGGTGCCCATGAGCCAGCAGGGTGCCCTTGGGGCCAAGAAGGCCAGTGGGGTCCTGGGGTGCATGGGGAGGAGCGTGGCCACCAGGTCGAGGGAGGTGATCCTGCCCCTGTGCTCTGCCCTGGTGAGGCAGCACCTGGAGTGCTGGGGCCAGTGCTGGGCTGCCCAGTTCAAAAGGGACAGGGAACTGCTGGAGAGGGTCCAGCAGAGGGCTATGGAGAGGATTGAGGGATTGGAGAATCTCCCTTATGAGGGAAGACTGAGACCTGGGCCTGTTTAGCCTGGAGAACACTGAGAGGGGATCTGCCATTTTGAGCTTTACAGTCCTGTCCTGTTTTTTTTTACTAAGTGTAACTTTGCAATTTTTGGTATTCCCCACCCCCACCCCCCCCCCCCCCCCCATCCCCACCCCCCCATTCCTGCTTGAAAGCATGCCTTTCCCACTCCCTAGTTGCTGGGCACTTCTTGCCCACTAAAACATGGATGCGGGCGCTCTTGGGCTTACATCCCTAAAGGAGTCTCAACTATGGAAGTTGTGTTGCTAATTTCTGTGTTGGCATTTGGAATTAACTTTAAAATTGCCAATAATAAAGATAGTGAAGACAATAACATTATGTTCCTGTTCCTATAGTATTTTTTGAGTAAAGATATTCAAGTAATTTCCAAACAGGAATTAATGAATCCTCACAGCAGCTGTTGTAAAGTATACCAGTAATGTGCATTTCTGAGCGATTTTCTACTATCACTTGTTAACAACCCATTCAGCACAGGAGACCGAACCTTGTGCAGGGATTTTACTGTTGATGTAGTTGCTCTTTACTTTGTACCTTTTTGGAAATGGAGCTTCTTTTTTTGAAGCCTGTGTATGTAACTTCCCTGTGTTTGTTTCACAGTGTAAAAAGCACCGCTTGTCAGTTGGCCATACAAACAGCTATGCTAAATCAGTTGTGAACATGGCAGATTTAGTAAGTATCCCTCAAGTAAATGTTCTTTTACGTGTGAGATGATTCTCGTGCCAATAGATGCAGGAGTTGTCAGTTCATGGTATACCTAATCATAACATATGTGAAGATCACAAATTTTCATTTAGAACCACAGTCAGCCACATATAAAGCCTTTGTCTAACATAAAGCACTAGAGATTTCTTGTGGCTTCAAACATCCTGCTGGATCAATCCCTTGAGCCTGAGTTTTAAAGAACACCTTAGATGTGACAGTTTTAACATGAGACCCCTATGTTGACAACCTGAAACCCAGAGAACATTAGAATACACTAAAATTTCTCCAGAAACAGTGCATTTTAGTAAATAAGTTAGAATAGGGACATACAGATGGATTATGTGGATTATATTTGTGATTTACTGCTTGTGCTAAATTGGATGAGCTGCTGGCTCTTGCATCTCACCCCATAAAAGTATTACTAGGGAAAAAAAAAGAAAAAAGCGGTTCCCACTCATTCATAGTATTTGGTGTGGAGTATTAACCCCCAGCCTTGAAAGGATGGCCCTTTTTTTTTGTGATTCAGCCTCCATAGGGTTAAATACTCCTGTAGAGATGTGTAACGATGAAAACTGTGGTTTTATAGATCACTACTGTAAGAGAGCCCTTGTGTATTGCTGGGGTGAGCTGGATGTTATAAAAGACCCATTAATTCCAAATCTTTGAACTATTTGGAATGGTTCTATAGTAATTTTTCAAAAATCCCATCTCTCTTCCATGCATCTCTGCCTGCATGCATCCTGCAAAAGATCTTTTTGCAGGCTGAGATAGCTGAATGAAGAACTAGACCTAAAATTTAGATTTTGCTTTTTTTCCTCATGTTTGTTGGTTGGTTTTAAGGGAGATAAAATCACCTCAGAGAACCTAAAGTGTGCTGGAACAAGCTAAATATTTAGTTATGTAAAAATGCAAGCTATTACAAAAAAGGGGTAAACCTTACATTTATTCTATTTGACATAATATATTTGTTCATTCTGTTAATGTGCTAGATATATAAAGAACAACTTAACACCAGGATAGTATTGGTTGCCATGGAAACCTGGGCTACTGATAACAAGTTCACCATATCTGAAAACCCCTTGGTGACCCTACGTGAGTTTATGAAATATAGGAGGGATTTTATCAGAGAGAAAAGTGACGCAGTTCACCTTTTTTCGTACGTAACCTCATGTGATGTTTTATTACTGGGTTTGTTTATTTATTTCCTTGGGGGTTGCTTGTCACAAGTGGCTGATGCATCTGCTTTCTGTTGAGTGTGTAACCTACAGTATTTCAGAAAATAATGTTTCTGATGGGGAGGTGGGAAAAAGTTAACACACAAAGTGCCTGCCACTGCAACTAGAGGTTTAACTCTCATTTTAATTTTTAATGCTAAGCCCAAACTGCATGTGCTGTAATCCTTGGTTATTCTGTGCAATTACCTACTCCTCAAGTGCAGCTACATAGAAGGTGATGCACGGTTGGTTCCACCTCAGAGGTTGGCTTCTTTGGCAGTAGAGCATGGACAGCTCCGTTGTGTTACTTAAAAGCAGAACACTGGTTTTGAAACCAGTGAGGTTTCCTGCTTAAAAAGCACCATGGCCTGCTTCACTTTGTTGAATGACTTGCATGCTGCAGGACTACTGAAGTGTTTCAGATCCTCAAAACAGTTTGTTTTCTGGAGAGATATGTGCTATAAGAAGAATAAGCTGGGAGGAATGTTATTTTCTCTAAATATCTTAATTGTTTTGGAAGTAAGATTGATAGAATATATCTATAAAAATAGAGGAGATGTTCATGGCTGAAATTGTTCTAAATGAGTCAGGCCAGTTGAACTGCTCTGTTGGAGTCCTTATTCCTCTCTGCTGACTGTTGTAGGAGCCTATATGAATAAACTTAATCTGAACACCTCACTTCCACATGACTCTGGTAGGGTGCCAGGATACCAACCCCAGTATCCACCCTCTAAGAATTTTTGTGCATGCTTAACTACTGTTGTTGACTTCTGCTATGAAGGGAAGTAGTAAGATATGCTTGCAGATTTTGGTTTCTCTGTGTCTCAGTTCTTCATCTGTAAAATGAGAATCAGTTTTTTTCACGTCCTTCATGTATCTTCTCTAGTGATATTGTAAGGTCTTTGGGGGGAAGTCTTGTTCTTATGGATATTTGTGAATTGGCTAGGACAAAGAGGGTCTTACTTGCCCTGTGAGTGGGACTCTCGATACCACTGTAATTCTAGTTCCAGTGCTATCCACAACACCACTATCAATGGTGTCTGAGGTATTGCATTCATAGATTGTTTAGAAATATCAGTTTCTGAAATTGTGTCTGTGAGTGAGAGATAGCTCAGTTGGGAGGTGAGGCTGGCTGCTGTGATGGTACAGTGGTTACAAGTGAACTTCCACCTTCAGCACAGTTAGCCCGTTGTATTGTTTCTTGATGTTTTTCTGTTTTCCTTTGAAAAAAACAATTTGCGCAGCTTGAATAGATCAGTACTCTGAAGTGGAGCAGAGTATATTTTGTCTCCAGTAACTGGCAGTCATGCTGACATAGTCAACACCAAAGTGATGATTAGTTTTAGGCTCAGAGTGCATTTGTCCCTTGGATGAGATCAGCAGCAGCTCCAGGGAGTTTCGCCTGCCTCTGCATCAGAGAGCTATTAATCCATGCCCCTTTGAGTTTTAACACATCAGCATTATCAAACTAGACACATGTCTTTTTACTAGTCCCACATGCATTGGCAGCATGGTGGCCTCTCCTGTGCTCTGTCTGTAGCACATGCCAGAAGTCGCTTGCTGCCATATTACATCAACGAACAAAAGGCTAGTGAGATTTAGGTGGTTTGGCAAAATAGTCCCCTTCTTCTTATGATTTCTTCTATTAGGTAGTCTGAGAAGGAAGAGATAATTTGTCATGTGAGGTTTGTGAGTGGTTATCAGTCTTTCCCATTTTGTTTTTGCATAGTTTGTTGCGTAGTGGTGGCAACCAGCATTTACAAATGCCGGTTTCTCATGAGGAAGTCAGAAGGGTGAATACTGGCATGGATAGATGCAGAACTCATGGACTGAGCAGGGTAAACTTTCTTTTCTTTTCCTTTTTGTCAAAGGGGGAGTCGATTTCAGAGCAGTCGAAGTGGTGTAGCCCACACTGGTGGAATCTGCTCCTTGCTTAAAGGTGGAGGTGTGAACGAGGTAGGTGGGGATACTGGTATGAGCAAAAAGTGCTGGAAATTTATCTGTGCAGACATGTTTCTCAAAATACCTTGCTGCTTCTTCGCTGATGCAGGCTTTTAGTGCAGCTCTATAGAAGGGATGTTTCAATGAAGAGCGATGAGTGAACAAAGTCAGATATGGATTCAAATACACTTTTTAGCAGATTCTGCAATATCCTGTCATTCATACTTGCAGCCACAACAGCAAGAAAGAAACAGACTTGCTCCTAACTTGTCCATAAGCCAGCATTTAGTTTTCTTCACTTGTCCATTATCTATCTGCTCTTAAGTAAGAACTCTAACACAAGCATCTGATTTTGCCTTTTATTGCCTTGAAATGAGAAAAGCCTCACTTGTATCTGAAATACCTGTATGTAACTGATTACTCTTCCTACCTTGCTTGTTTCTTTCAGTTTGGAAAGCCAGACTTAATGGCAGTTACCCTGGCACAGACCTTGGCCCAAAACATTGGCATTTTCTCAGACAGAAGAAAACTTCTAAGTGGTAAGGTTGTTTGCTTTTTCACTCTGTCTCAAGAGAAAAATCTTAAAAAGTGGAGGATCTTATCAGTGTGTCTCTGATAGGTATTTTTTTCCCCATGTTTCTCACATGTTGGAATATTTTTATTTTTCTTGTGATAAATACCCTCCTGCCCATAACTGCTAGCAGCACTGGTGTCACCATTTCATTAAAAATAAATCATAAAGGTGTCTGCCACTTCCATTCATTTCAGGGAGATTGATGTCAAACCCACAGGCCGAATGGCTGCTTTCTTATGGCACAAAGGTAGAAACATGTTATTAGACCTGGGGTTGTCGAGGAGCTGCCTCAATCCCGTTACGCATGATGGTTTTAACAAAAAAAAATTTTCCCTTCTTGCCTTGATTTAATTCCTCTTGCAGATTGCCGAAATTACCTGTATTTGCCTACTGCTAACATTTCTTTTATGTAACGTTGGCATTCAGCTTCTTAGTAACCCCTATTTACCTGCAATGTTTTAATTCAGACCTCTGCCCCGTCCCCCGCTCAGCAGGCACCTCACCCTCCCTGCTTCCATGTTATATGAAGTCCCAGCTTGATATGATTAAAATAATAATAAAGTTTTGAAACAATTTAGATGATGGAGTGCTTAGTTTTTGGATCATGTGTAGTTATGTGGCTTACATTAAAAAAATAAACTATTGAGTATTAGAACTCTGCTTAGGTGAACTTTGTTTTCAGGCATTGTAAAGACAGTATATAATGCAGAGATATAGCTACATGTAAAGGTTTTTGCGGTTTATGTAACTTTATTTTGAAAAATCTTCAGAAATGCAGGATGGATGCTCTATGCTACTGACATGTTCACTTTTCATGTTCCAGCTGCATACTATGAACCTGCTATAGGGGCATGGTAAAAGTGAAAATTGTCAATGGTGATTCTGCTTCCCTTTCCCATAGCTGAGGAGAGGAGCAGGACACTTTTGGTGGGGAGGGAGGAGAATGCAGCTATTGGACAGAGCCTCATTTCCTTTTTAATTGTACTTTTAAAATGGAAGCAAACTGATATTCATGTATTACAGTAAGGAAGATTGCAGAAAGAGAAAGTATACATACAAAGCATATCTACATAAATAGGCACAAGACACATTTTTGAAAGCGGAGGGCTGTGACCAGAGCAAAGCAATCCCAGGCAGAGGGGAGGGCTGCCCTCTGCCTGCTGGGGAGTTGCATGGGGAAGGGAGGCAGGCAGGGAAGGGAGGGAGAGTGGAAGAAGCTGCTAGATTGTGCTGTACTGGCTTGTGTTTACTGACCATTTTATGTGGTTTTGTGTACGTTATTGTTGGTTTGGGTCGTCCGCCCCCCCCCAAGTGAAGATTTCCCCATTCACATTGGCATAACTGAAAGAGAACTAAAAAATTACAAGAAGGGTTAAAATTACTCATTTTTTTTTTTACTCTGAAAATTTGGGAATCAAATACCATGACACAGGAGAAGGCAGAAGAGCTGACTCATGATTTGCAAGTGCTGCAGGCTGACACTGCCATTTCCCCTAACTTCACTTTAAGAGGAGAGAAAAACAGGACATATTTTTCAAATCTCAGGATTGCATATCATGTATAATTTTTGAAAGAAAGTTTGTCGGCATGCCCTGATACACTTAAACTAAGGTGTGGAATAAACCAGCACATTCTCAACCTGTATTTAAATATGAAATGGAATTTACTATAGTGTGGTTTTTTGTGAAAAGAAATGTGTTATTTTGGACTCACAAAACTCATGATGTAATTTTTTTTATTGTTGTTGTCAGGTGAGTGTAAGTGTGAGGATACGTGGTCTGGATGCATAATGGGAGACATGGGGTAAGGCATTTCACTAGAAGAAAGTCATGTCCTTCATACAATGACATAAAGGAAAGGTGTGAAAACATTTGCCTTTTGTGCTTCAGCAGAATATTTTCTGTGAATCATTTCTCGGAAAGTAAGGTATTAGCTGTATAACATATATATAAAAGATACTTTCAAAGGAATGTGAGACTAAGTGAGTTAATGAAAGGATATGTGAGGATTTTTGGAGACTGTTTGTTTAACTCACGAAGCACAGGGCTCAAAACCCAAGCTGGGTCATTGCAAAGAACAGAAGAATGCTTAGCTTCTTTTCTCCTGCAAGTTTTCTATTGAATTGTGGGAGCAAACAATGACACATCCTACTTCTTGAAATCCTATTATCAAATTACTTAAGTATGTCTTATTTTCAGTGTTTCTGTTGGATTCCTTTAATATATATCTATCATTTTTTACCCCTCAGTTTGTGTGATAGCGTTAGAAAAACTGCTCCCGTTGGAGGTTGAGGATGCTTATACCTACATGTAATGTCACTGGAGAGATTTAATTTAATGTCTAGTGAATCAGCAAGTTTTTCCTGGTAGATGAAATCTGATGCTTTCTAACATGTGCATTCAGACCTTAATTCTTCATATTGAAGGCCTGTCTTCTGTCATGTATATGAATTAAATGTAGTCTAGTTTTACGTATGGACAGTGCTCCAGATTTTTAAATTAATTTCAAACTGACCTGCAAATTTTCACATCTTTGTGGTCAGAACAACTTTGAAAAAAGAAACATATTTTATTCAAAGCTCTTTGGAAGTATGAGTATGTGCCTTTTTCACCTCGTCTACCTAAAAACATACTAGGTAGGATTTTTCTGATTTTTACTTTGTTAGAAAGCCGACTGAGAAGCATTCTTGATGCTTGTAAAAGGGATTACTTATCTAATGGTCTTTAAATACTTTATCTGAAGTCCAAACCTTTCAAGTAATTAGGTACACAAAAAAAGCTTGTATTTACCTAGCTTATTGATGAAGGTAGGTGAATCCCATATTCATTGTAGTCTTTAGACCTAAATCATAACAGTAGAGATGGAAAATGCCCATTTATGTTTTGCAAGCCATCACTCTTGGCAATGCAGGATTACTTTGTGTAGCACTTCTGCTAATATTTTGTTATTCAGTGATATGCTGATACAGGAAAGCCCTTGAGACTCCCCAATCTGCTTGAAGCATAAGTACTTTCATGACTAAGGACCTAAATATAAAGATGACTTAAGTTACTTTGGGAAAAATTCTTTCCCTGTGGAAAGGATCCATGCAAAGATTCTTTGAATGAAATTGTTTTTAGGTGGTGCACTTTGCCTTAGGTTGTCACTCTGAACTCGAAAAAAATTTGTTCAATAGGACACATGAGAGAGGGAAGGCAAAATGTTAGCAGCATGTTTTATAGTGGTATAAATCTATTATATAAAAATTCTGTGGGCCAAGAGAGCAATTTCATCTAAGAAGGAAATGAACTATAAGCAATATTTGTCTCCTGCAGTATGTACGGGAAGAAATAAATGTATTTCTGATATCAGGCCCGTTAGTGGAACAGGTTGTGCTTTTGAGAACTACACACTGTGTACTCAGATTTCTGGTATTTGGCATGAAATAAGTTAGTAAAATATTTTAGACCTCTTACTTTTCATGAGCTCTGTGTCATTGTTGAAAGTTCATTGTCATTTACTAAAATACTTAACAAATTAGAGTTACAGGGAGATAGTCACTCTGATTCTGAACAGTGTGTTTTTGTACTTTTTGAAAAAAGAAAATACAGTGTAAAAAGCACTGTAGAAGTAATCCTGCCACCTTATCTCTGTTCAGGTATTATCTTCCAAGCAAGTTCTCCAAGTGTGATATTGAAGAGTATCATGAATTTTTAAACAACGGAGGTGGAGCATGCCTTTTCAATAAACCAACCAAAGTAAGCATTACTTTATTATTATTATTTCTATTGTATTTCTAATTTAGATGAAACTGAGAAGAATGGAAACGTTTGGAAAAGATAACGCCTGTAATTTTGATATTTCTGCTTCTCTCTAAGTTCTAAATTTTCTGGTGACATAGGAGTGAAGTAGCTGATTTTGGTTCGTAGTGGTTTGGAAATTATATTTAAATAAATTTGTAATAAGTGGTTTTATGTCCAACAGTTCCCACAGGCTTTGATCTAGAACCATCCCTCATGCGATTTGTTTTGAATATTGTAAATACATTATGTTGCTGAACTTACTTGCTGAGGTTGCAAGTGTCTTGGTAAATTTTTGCACAGCTTGAATTCTAATTTGTTTGAACTGATGCCTTTTGGTACAAATCTCTGGAAGCTGAAGTAAGAATGCTTTTATTTCACATCTGTCCCAAGATGAAGGAAGGTAGGCTCCTAGAGCCTCTGCAAGGGGTGCACTGCCATGCAGCCCAGCAGCTTTGCAGGCACCAGCAGTTACAAGTGGTTGTGATATTCTCCCTGTTTGGAGAAGACAAAGTTTTTACAGTGGCTCTCAGAACAGAGTTGGAAAACTGGGACTAGTTTTTCTAAAGCCGGAAGAGACAGAGCGGTAGAGAAAGCCCCAAGGAGTAGGGGGACAGACATTAGGAGAGCCCATGGCTGCTGAGTGCCTGTCACACTCTCATTCCCCAGACGCTACCCACATCATCTCTGTCAAAAGGGTCTGTCATCCCCTGAACTGCATGTGCTGTGGGAGAAACGTGGCTGGAGAGAAGTGCTCGTCTTAGCCCTGTGTTAGCTCCTTCCACGCCAACACATGCTGCTCTGCACAGCCCTGCCTTGTGCTGGGTAGCCCCCTAGATGGGGAGGGCTGGTGGATCCCTGCAGGCCCCTGTCCACCTTGCTTCATCTAGCAGGGTGCGTTACCTCCCTAAAGGCTTGGAGGCAGGAGGGCTACAAAAGCATTGGGACCCACTTAAATGACTGACTAACCCCCTCCAAATTTGCCTCTAAAGTATGAAATCAGAGGTCTTGCTGTACAAGTCGTGCAAATCAGGAGAAGTAGGGAATATCTCTTGAGACAGTATTTGCCTTTTCTTTGCTTCTTTTGTCTCAGTGTTGGCCTGCTAAACGCTTGTATTGATGTGAAGGATGCAAAGAGTATGGAATGATTAACTGAGACATTTAAGGGAGATAAATACAAAACAAGGCTAAAGAAACTCATGCACTTCAACAATGGAGGATTTGCTGCAGGGTTTAGGTGTATTCCTGCTGCATTTACTGAAGCATGTGTTAAAATGTAAAATAATCCGGATAATGATTTTGACTCTTTACTATATATGTTTAATGTTACCGTCTATTTAAGGAGGAAGCAAAGGAAAGAGGCTAAGGCAGAAAGACAGTCCAATGTGGAAAAAAGACTTCATAGCTGAGGTGGTCACAGTTGTAAAAGAGAAAGTCAATTCTGGAGTGATGCATATTCCTCTGGAGCAGCTGAGGAAAAACTGCATCTTCCAACAACTACAGAATTTTAATAAATGTTAGAGAGGGGGGAAGAGAAGGCATCAAATCTGATTAAGCCGAATCTGCTTATTTCTCAAAGACCTCCTTTTCATGGAAGATTGTGTTATTGAAAGTGGAGAGAAAGCACTGTAATTCGTTAATAAGATGTAAGAATTTCATTCTTTAAAATGTATCTGCATCTTGGAAATTTGTTTTTTACCAAGAAATATCAGTGGCTTTATTTCATTGCTGAGTGAATTGCTTCCACAGTGTAATGTGTCTTAGTTGGGCTTGTTTCGGTGATTAGGTTCGTTTGCATATCTGTCACTTGGAGAAAAAAAACAATTACACCCATCTCAGTCTAGATTGGCAGAAGTTACAGTTTTTACCAATGGCAGGTTGAAATGTGAAAGTTAGATGTGGAAGCCAGAGTGATTTAGACTTATTTATGTATTGTTGTTTGTGTTGGTTTAAAATTATTGTTAGTGGATGTCTGCCTAATTCACAAGGCTGTCAAACACATGTGTTTCCTAGCAAGGGCGGTGAAAAACAAACTTACTTGTGCTTTTCAAGAAATATGAGATAAAGGAAAACTAATGTGACAAGGTGCAGTGTTTGACAGTGCTTCACCATAAGATCAGCTGTGAACCCAAAAATTACATCAGTGACTGCTGGAGCAGACTGACCGTATGCTTTTTTCAAATGAATGGATTAATTGCATGATTTTGGGGGAAAAGTTATTGAATTTGCTTTTCATGATTTTTTTTTCTTCCATTTCGTATTTAACTGTCCCTATATATTGCAGCAGACGGACTCAATGTTTCAAGGCAGAACCCTGTGCTACTGCCATCTACTTGTCTGCATTGTGCAGGACACCTAGAGATACTGAAGAAGTTATCTGGAAAAATGTGTAGGAAACAAGCAGTTTTAACAACTCTTTAATAATTCTAGAAGACAACTGCTTGATTACATTTAATGTTAAATCCTATATATGCATTTCATGCTGCAGTCAAATTTCCATTTTAATAGGGGGATCTAATAATAGCAGGTCAGTCTGTGCCACAGCCCTCAGGCTGGTTTGTGGCACAGTGAAGTACATGGGGTGATGCTCCATCCTGTGGGCTACTGGTAGAAAGGCAGCAGCTGGAGAGAAATGTGCTCTACACCATAAGCAATGTCCTTGTGCAGATGGCTCGTAAGCAGAGTGGTTTCTGGAATGATCCTAGTTTAACTGGAGAACAATCCGCAAAACTTTAGTCTTGATGACACACCTATATGCTTTTCTCATTTATGTAATAAAAAGCTACTGTTAAGTTTTCTTGTGGCCAAAGGAAAAAGAATAGTTTATTTTTGAAGAATTACATTTAGAAATTTTAGGAAAACAATGAAACTGGAAAGAACAGAGTATAAATGTCCATTAGCAGAGAGCATCACGTGGTTCCTGTGTAAAAAATGGTAAATGAATCTTGCCTCTGGGAAATAAAAATACTACTGCAAATATACAAATTCAGACATTTTAAGTTACAGTTTAGTGGGGAGGCTGAAAGGAAAGGGAGGAAGCTCAGCAGCTATACTTTCTCACTTGCCTGTGACACACAGACTTATGGAAAACTGCTGAGAGTTCTCAACTGTGGTAGAGGAAGAGGGAAGGAAAAAGCATCTGACTACAACAAAAACTGACAAAGAAACCCAGCTTCTCCCTTTTCCCTGCATTTCTGAGCCACATGCTACCAAAGGGCAATTTTTTTTATGACTATTCCTTCTGAAGTTACAATGCAGGCTTCAACCTGGGGCAGAGCCTTCATCCCTTGAATTCTTGAACAGCAGCAATTGCAGCCCCTGTGATGATGGTGAAAATGTCATATTGGTTTAAATTTTTTTCCTTTATTGTCACACCTTTTGTTTTTTATTGTGTCTTCTGCTCTAACTGAATCTGCTGTAAAAATGGCCCTCATGCACAGATGCTGTGTGACTCGACAGTATTGCTGAATTAATTCACAGCATTGTTTGTTCTCTGCACATTTTGTTTGTGGTGTTCCTAGTCTGTTTATCCCCGAGTTGTGGGTACTGTTTTTCAGTTAATGCATTTGGAGTGCTAGCTAAAAAACCCACGTTGTACAGAGTAAATATGACAATGATTCCCTTAGGAGAGACATGCCCTTTGATTTCTGATTTTGCCCCACAGCTTCTGGATCCTCCAGAATGCGGCAATGGTTTTGTGGAAGATGGAGAAGAGTGTGACTGTGGGACGATAGCAGTAAGTGCAATATACTTAGAAACTAGATTCTCCAGGACTTGGTGCTGCCCATCACTGCCATTAAGATTAAGTGGGGGAAGACAGGCGATGCTAAGGTCCAGTGGCAAAAGTTTAATCATTTTTACCTTTACCCATCATGTTTAACACAATGTGGGCCAGCTTTTTTATTCTATCACCACATAAATTCTGAAGAGTAATAGTAATAGCTACCTGTGCAGAATCAGGCCTTAAAAGATGTTGAAGTAGTTTCCTAGATGGCAACATGACTCTGGTCAATGCTAAAATGTCAGTATTTAATGATTGACACTGAAGTTAGAAAAATTATTTCCTATATTACGTAGGAAACAGCACCTTCATGCCCCACAGTGCATGCCAGTTTCTCTCTCCGGGTGCCTAAAAGCCTTGTTAAAGATCTGTTCAGGTAGCATGCTAAGATGAGATGTACTAAGAGAGCTTGGGGCTCCTCTTTTCCATGTATTCGATTACAAGTGTGTGTGTTCCTCAGGAGTGTGCCAGTGAAGGAGGAGAGTGCTGCAGTACTTGCACCCTGACGGCAGGCTCCCAGTGCAGCAATGGACTTTGCTGTCGGAAGTGCAGGGTAAGGGCTGTGACCTTCAATGCAGCATCCAGGTGGGAATCCATCCAGGTGGCTACAGGCACCACAGCACGTCTTTTTCCTTGCAGCCCTTGTGATTACTTTTCTGAAAGCTTACCTTTTAAAATTGGCTGAAAACTGGTTTGTCTGGGGCTATTCTCAGTCTTTTAGGCTTGGCTTCTGGGGGCAGGGACTGTGATCAAATGCAGAGGTGAATTAAAGCTTTCTGATTTCAGGCAAGTTTGAATCAGGTTGAAGTTCCACAAGGTTTCATTAGATGGCCTTGTTTAAACATGCACATCCTTAATCATGGGCTGCCCCCAATGCCTTGCATGTTGCACTCGATTTGCCCCATGAGACTGAACGCGGAAATCATACCACAGAGGGCCTGAGAGATGGGTATAGTAAAAAACCCACAAAATGCAGTTAGCAGAATTATTGAGAAGTGTTCATCTAGAAGACACCTGCCTTCACTTTTGGTTAGATCTGCCTATGTCTCCTTATGTTTGGACTGACTGAAATCCCATTGAGTAAAAGGAATCAAGCCCTGTGTAAACTGTAAGGCGTTCTTCCTGATATATCAGTAAATAGTGAAAGGAGGTTTAGCCAGATCTTGGCTGTAAAGGGAACCTAGCTAAATATGACTTCAAATAGTTGTTTATACTCATTTAGTAATAATGATAATTACCATCAATATTATTAAAACTGTTGTGTACTATGTGTGATATTTTTATCTTTGTCTGTGGGCATTTGAGGGTTTCATTTCCTTAGGAGGAACATTAGTAATAACTGCAGACCACATTCTTGACTTTGTACTCATCCTAATGTTAAAAAAAGAAAAAGCACAGATTATGCTGGAACAGATCACATTTCCCTAAGCAGATTCCTTTTTGCAGATTGCCAGTGTGGGTGAATTTTGTTCAAGTATCCAAGTCACATAGGCACCATATTAAAGACTATCAGAAAAAAATTAAGCTTCTGTGTACCTACATTATTTTTGCAAATGAGATAAGGGTTTATCTGCATACAGAGTGGTGAGGGTGAGCCAATGAAGAGAAAGGCAGAATTTTGCAAAACACATGTCCCTAGAAGGTGTTAATCAGGACAGATCAAAAGACCATATATAATAGTTTCCAAAGTTGGGGGTTACCTTCCCCTGTAATATCCTGCCTGAAAGCAGGAGTGAAGGAGGAATTGCAAGCAAAACATGGTGAATGTATATCCCAGCATCCTGTAGTGTCTCTGACAACATTCCTGTCTGTCTGCATTTTTCCAGAGACTGGTAGGAAAAAGATAAGCTGAAGGCCAAGAAAAAGTACCAGAGACTAGCTCTTCCACTGGCATGTGCCTGTTCACACCAGCTGTGGAGTTAGCAGTTGTCTCCCAAAAAATGTATGTGAATGCAGATCCAGAAAAAAAGTCAGAGAGCTGCAAAATGTATCACAGTCTTAAGAAACCTTTCAGGAAAAATAAGGGGTCTGTAGTACATCCATGACCAGCAGCACTAACAAGTGCTGGTAATGAGATGTCTTCCTGCTTTTACAGGTCTTGAGACAGCACTGAAATCTTTAACTGAAATGCTTCTGTTAGGTCACTGGTACATTTTCCATTGTCTGTTCACCTAAAAATGGTGT